>NC_083890.1:38976482-40226482 GCF_032452875.1 Bos javanicus
TTATTGTAAAGATTCTAGGACACAGTGACAGTTCCTGGATCAGAGTTGAGAAAATCAAATCATTGCCATTTAGAGGCTGGTTTCCAGATAAGATTTGAAGTGGTAGAGCACAGGCAATACCAGAGAACATGAAAGGCTTTTTTCCTATAGTCTACATTCTGCCCTGACCATTGGAGCTTTCAGGCCTATAGGAGCTGTGAAGACAAGAACGTTAAATGCTTGAAAAGACATGAGAAAAATAGCAGGGCTACACCTGTATCAGGAACAACAGATGTTCTCCGCAGGTCTTCCTGGATATAGAAACACCAAGGTCCATTTATTTTTAGAAGATACCCCTGCATAGTATCTATAGTATTTACTGAGTGCCTGCCATGTGCCAGGCAACATGCTAGGTGCATTCATATATGTTATTTCATTTCATCCTGGTCACACGTCCATAATATAGGTAGCCCAGAGGAAATAAATCAAAAGAGGACAAATAGATTTTCCAGTAGCCAAACAGAAGGCTTTTTGTTGTGTTTTTTTCTTTTTTACGTCAACAATGGTGTACTTTCTGCTATGTTGGGACAGCATTCTGAAGTCAGCATGAGCCAGGAGAAGGAACCACAAGCAAGAGAAGGCAAACTTATGCTCATTGTAGAGTATCAAATTGCCAACATCCACTGGATCATTGAAAAAGCAAGAAAGTTCCAGAAAAACATCTATTTCTGCTTTACTAACTATGTTAAATCTTTGACTGTGTGGATCACAATAAACTGTGGAAAATTGTTCAAGAGATAGGAATACCAGACCACCTGACCTGCCTCTTGAGAAATTTGTATGCAGGTCAGGAAGCAACAGTTAGAACTGGACATGGAACAACAGACTGGTTCCAAATTGGAAAAGGAATACGTCAAGGCTGGGTATTGTCACCCTGCTTATTTAACTTATATGCAGAGTACATCATGAGAAACACTGGGCTGGAGGAAGCACTAGCTGGAATCAACACTGCCGAGAGAAATATTAATAACCTCAGATATGCAGATGACACTACCCTTATGGCAGAAAGTGAAGAAGAACTAAAGGGCCTCTTGATGAAAGTGAAAGTGGAGAGTGAAACAGTTGGCTTAAAACTCAACATTCAGAAAACTAGGACCATGACATCTGATCCCATCACTTCATGGCAAATAGATGGGAAACAGTGGCTGACTTTATTTTTGGGGGCTCCAAAATCACTGAAGATGGTGACTGCAGCCATGAAATTAAAAGATGCTTACTCCTTGGAAGGAAAGTTATGACCAACCGAGATAGCATATTAAAAAAGAGACATTACTTTGTCAACAAAGGTCCATCTAGTCAAGGCTATGGTTTTTCCAGTAGTCATGAATGGATGTGAGAGTTGGACTGTAAAGAAAACTGAGCACCGAAGAATTGATGCTTTTGAACTGTGGTGTTGGAGAAGACTCTTGAGAGTCCCTTGGACTGCAAGGCGATCCAACCAGTCCATCCTAAAGGAGATCAGTCCTGGGTGTTCATTGGAAGGACTGATGTTGAAGCTGAAATTCCAATACTTTGGCCACCTCATGTGAAGAGCTGACTCATTTGAAAAGACCCTGATGCTGGGAAAGATTAAGGGCAGGAGGAGAAGGGGATGACAGAGGATAAGATGGTTGAATGGCATCACTGACTCAGTGGACATGGGTTTGGGTGGACTCCGGGAGTTGGTGATAGACAGGGAGGCCTGGCGTGCTGCGGTTTGTGGGGTCACAAGGAGTTGGACACGACTGAGCGATTGAAATGAACTGAACTGAACATTTAATAAAAACTTGAACTGCATTATTAGAGACCTGAGCTCTCCAATTTATTTGAAATAAGCTTTACAAAGACATATAAGGTGAAAATACTGAAGAGTGGACCTCAGTAAAGGTATCACACATCCATGCCTAGGACAGTTTCACAAAATTGTCAAGCAATAAGGAATCCACTGTCTTCTCACCTAGTTTCATGAATAACTGGCATAGATCACTCCAACTCTCAAAACGCTGGGTCTTTTGCTCTTCCACTGCTCCATTTGGTATGTAGTAGACTTAGGATATGAGATGTAAATCCTTACATGGTCATTTGTTAACTATTAGGGAAGCATAGGAATAAGTTTGAGATGGTCCCCTGATGGCTCAGATGGTAAAGCGTCTATCAATGTGGGAGACCTGGGTTCGATTCCTGGGTCAGGAAGATTGCCTGGAGAAGGAAATGGCAATCCACCCCAGTACTCTTGCCTAGCAAATCCTATGGACGGAGGAGCCTGGTGCAGGCTACTGTCCATGGGGTCGCAAAGAGTCAGACACGACTGAGTGATTTCACTTCACTTCAGGTTCTCTAGTCCAGCTACTGGTCCCAAGCATTTATAAGGCGACCTTCCTGCATACTTCATTTAGTCCATTTGCCCTGATCTTAGAATATCATTTAATACCCTGAACCTATTTCTTTTTCATATTCTGTCCTCAATGTCCTGCCAGTCCTTGATTATTTTAAGATCCTCACGAAACGAGCTCCTTCATGCCTTTACTCTTGCAAAAGAGCAGATTATCCCTTCAAGAAGAGATTGATGGTACATTTAAAAAGGCCTAATTGCTATAAACACAAAGAAAGTCTTATGTCCAGCTTGGCAAGGAGATGGATCAAGTCCCTGTTATTTGCTCCCAGTGCTTCACCCCTCAAAAGACTAACAAAAAGATTTCTTGCTATAGCTATGAAAAATAAAATCCAAGTTAAATCCTCAAGGCACACCACAAGACAAGACTTTGGCAGCATGCCTTAGTTAATTTATATTTCAACAGAGCCCGTTTTTCCATTTTAAAATGAACATATGGACATTAGAAGAAGGAAAAGGAGAAGAAACGATGAATGAGGTAGCAAAAAGAGCCCAAATCGAAGGATTTAGGTACCAGATTAATATTATATTTCTGAAATTTTGTTCTGTCAGTGCTTAATTTATCTGTGTACTAATCAAGGTAAACACTTGTTACTCTAACCCTAAATTTTAGTGACTTTACACAGAAAAGCAAATCTTCCCACACATCACAGTTCAGTCACTCAGTTGTATTTGACTCTTTGCAACCTCATGGACTGCAGCACACCAGGCTTCCCTGTCCATCACCAACTCCTGGAGCTTGCTCAAACTCACATCCATTGAGTTGGTGATGCCATCCAACCATCTCATCCTCTGTCGTCCCCTTCTCCTCTTGCCTTCAATCTTTCCCATCATCGGGGTCTTTTCAAATGAGTCAGTTCTCATCAGGTGGCCAAAGTACTGGAGCTTCAGCTTTAGCATCAGTCCTTCCAATAAATATTCAGGACTGATTTCCTTTAGGATGGACTGGTTGGATCTCCTTGCAGTCCAAGGGACTTTCAAGAGTCTTCTCCAACACCACAGTTTTAAAGCATCAATTCTTTGGTGCTCAGCTTTCTTTATAGACTAACTCTCACATCCTTATATGACTACTGGGAAAACGATGGCTTTGACTAGGCAGAACTTTGTTGGCAAAGTGCCTTCTCTGATTTTTCATATGCTGTCTAGGTTGGTCATAGCTTTTCTCCCAAGGAACAAGCATCTTTTAATTTCATGGCTGCAGTCACCATCTGCAGTGATTTCACATCACAGTCCAATACATGTCAGCCTTTGGGGAACATGGGCCTTTCTGCCCCACACATTCAGCTTATAGCTTACCATCTTTAAGAATCTCATATTCTTTAATTATATCAATTGCTTTGGGCAAAGTGAAAGAAAACCAAGCACAAGTGAAGAATATATTAGCAAGTTTCTAGGAATCAGTACTTGAAATGTATATGCATCACTTTTTCCCACATTCCATTGGCCAGAACTCAGACATATGACCTTTTCTATATAAATTGAAAGCTATATGTATCACTCACTTGTGCAAACAGGAATAAAAGGAACAGGGTCTAAAGAACACTAGTTTTGTTTGTGTAACAGTTAGGGACAGAGCTAGAAGTGGTTCCCCTCAAGCAGTACCCCTGGCTGAATGCGAGGGGAGTGTCCAGCCAAACTACAAAGCCTCTGACTAGTTTTCTTATATTTAAACTGTCATGAGGTAAAAGTAATTTTGACCATCTTTGGCCCTTGGTACAAATACACAAAATATACCACACATTAATTTTTTTCAATGTAGATGAGGCTTTTATGTACTGGTTCAAATCTGTTTAGAAATTTCATGCTATGAAAACATTTGATGGGTGTCTATATTTGTGCTGCCTTCGAAATTTAGATTTTCATGGGAAACTACAATGTGGAATGTCCCAGGGATGGAATTTTTTACTAAATGATTTAATAACCTTGAGCATTATGAAAAACATATCAAAAAAAACCCCTCTAAAACTGGTACGTTATTTTCTTCTTTTTTTTTATTTTAATTTTTTTTTCTTTTCTTTTCTTTTATTTTTAAACTTTACATAATTGTATTAGTTTTGCCAAATATCAAAATGAATCTGCCACAGGTATACATGTGTTCCCCATCCTGAACCCTCCTCCCTCCTCCCTCCCCATACCATCCCTCTGGGTCGTCCCAGTGCACTAGCCCCAAGCATCCAGTATCGTGCATCGAACCTGGACTGGCAACTCGTTTCTTACATGATATTTTACATGTTTCAATGCCATTCTCCCAAATCTTCCCACCCTCTCCCTCTCCCACAGAGTCCACAAGACTGTTCTATACATCAGTTTCTCTTTTGCTGTCTCGTATACAGAGTTATTGTTACCATCTTTCTAAATTCCATATATATGTGTTAGTATACTGTATTTATGTTTTTCCTTCTGGCTTACTTCACTCTGTATAATAGGCTCCAGTTTCATCCACCTCATTAGAACTGATTCAAATGTATTCTTTTTAATGGCTGAGTAATACTCCATTGTGTATATGTACCACTGCTTTCTTATCCATTCATCTGCTGATGGACATCTAGGTTGCTTCCATGTCCTGGCTATTATAAACAGTGCTGCGATGAACATTGGGGTACACGTGTGTCTTTCCCTTCTGGTTTCCTCAGTGTGTATGCCCAGCAGTGGGATTGCTGGATCATAAGGCAGTTCTATTTCCAGTTTTTTAAGGAATCTCCACACTGTTCTCCATAGTGGCTGTACTAGTTTGCATTCCCACCAACAGTGTAAGAGGGTTCCCTTTTCTCCACACCCTCTCCAGCATTTATTATTTGTAGACTTTTGGATCGCAGCCATTCTGACTGGTGTGAAATGGTACCTCATAGTGGTTTTGATTTGCATTTCTCTGATAATGAGTGATGTTGAGCATCTTTTCATGTGTTTGGTAGCCATCTGTATGTCTTCTTTGGAGAAATGTCTATTTAGTTCTTTGGCCCATTTTTTGATTGGGTCGTTTATTTTTCTGGAGTTGAGCTGTAGGAGTTGCTTGTATATTTTTGAGATTAGTTGTTTGTCGGTTGCTTCATTTGCTATTATTTTCTCCCATTCTGAAGACTGTCTTTTCACCTTGCTAATAGTTTCCTTTGATGTGCAGAAGCTTTTAAGGTTAATTAGGTCCCATTTGTTTATTTTTGCTTTTATTTCCAATATTCTGGGAGGTGGGTCATAGAGGATCCTGCTGTGATGTATGTCGGAGAGTGTTTTGCCTATGTTCTCCTCTAGGAGTTTTATAGTTTCTGGTCTTACGTTTAGATCTTTAATCCATTTTGAGTTTATTTTTGTGTATGGTGTTAGAAAGTGGTCTAGTTTCATTCTTTTACAAGTGGTTGACCAGATTTCCCAGCACCACTTGTTAAAGAGATTGTCTTTAATCCATTGTATATTCTTGCCTCCTTTGTCAAAGATAAGGTGTCCATATGTGCGTGGATTTATCTCTGGGCTTTCTATTTTATTCCATTGATCAATATTTCTGTCTTTGTGCCAGTACCATACTGTCTTGATAACTGTGGCTATGTAGTAGAGCCTGAAGTCAGGTAGGTTACCATGTGGTTATAATGGAAATTTTAAAAATCCTTTCGGCAAGATACATTTTCTTCTATTCACTCAAAAATACATGATAGCAAATCCTCAATAATTAATTATAGTTCAATATCATGACAATAGTTAGATTTGTTGCAGTTTTCCCAGTACTCCTCTAGGTTGTCATTACAAGGCACTAAAATAACCCTAAACATATTACTAGTGCTAATGATGAACGTTATGTATATAGAGGTGTAGAGGTTAAGGTTTAACCAGAAAAACAAAACTAAGTTCAGATATCTACACTCAGGGACGTGGTTATACATGTGGTGGTTCTACAAGTATATCAAACAAGAGACAGTCAGGTAACCCAAGAGATTCTGATGGCAGGAACCACTTCCATTCCTAGGCTGGAGAGACAAAGAGAGGAGATGGTGTTCTCTGAACCCACAGGTCAGCATCGCTTTATGAAAAGTAGAATCATAGCAGATATGTCTGGTAGGAGCTAATGATTTGGTACTCCATAAAATGAAGTCACCCCCAAGAACCTGCCCAAAGCAAAGAAGAAGGAATACAAATAACTAGGTTCTTTTCTCTCTTCGCCTCCCACAGGGTCCTTTCTGTGCTTACTATTGACCAAGCACAGCCTGGGTGACTGCCAGGGTGACAGGCAAATGCTTAACACCTGCTCTTCCCTGACGCTACAGAGGACAGGAGTGATGAGAAATGCATCCTAGGACAAGCAGCAAATGCCATCAACGCACCAAGGCAGGCAGCATCATTATGCTCTCTCTATATTCTCCATTGATTTGCTTACTCAGTGCAAAGTGATGGCCTCTCTCCACATAGCTGCTTAAAGAACACTTGCCAGTTCAAAAGGATTTTAAATCCTTGGAGTCATGTTTGAGTACAAGTAATGTTCAGTTTAATCAAATTGCTACCTCAGGTTTCAAATCACTTCTAATCAGTTTGAGTTTTAGACTTCTGCCTTTGCTGGAGAAAAACAAAACAAACTAAAACTAAAGTAGGTGTATAGATGCATTTAGATTTAGCACATAGATGGTCTTCTCCAAAAATATCTTAGAGATGAACATAGAAAAGAGATGGTGTTCTTTGGGAATCATAGGGGTAACTACTTTCAACTACATGTCAAACCAACAGAGTAAGTTGATAAACCCTGGGAAATCATTCTCTAATAAATTTTAAGTTAAAATTAAACAAATAGATCCTCACATTTCTTACAGATCTCTGAAATTCTATAAGCTTTCTTTGGAGTTCAGTTCAGTCATTCAGTTCTGTCCGACTCTTTGCAAACCCAGGGACTGTAGCACGCCAGGACTCCCTGTCCATCACCAACTCCAGGAGTTCACTCAAACTCATTTCCATTGAGTTAGTGATGCCATCCAACCATCCCATCCTGTGTTGTCCCCTTCTCCTCCCACCTTCAATCTTTCTCAACATCAGGGTCTTTTCCAATGAGTCAGTTCTTTGCATCAGATGGCCAAAGAATTGGAGTTTCAGCTTCAACATCAGTCCTTCCAATGAACACCCAGGACTGATCTCCTTTAGGATGGACTGGTTGGATCGCCTTGCAGTCCAAGGGACTCTCAAGAGTCTTCTCCAACACCACAGTTCAAAAGCATCAATTCTTCAGTACTCAGCTTTCTTTATAGTCCAACTCTCACATCCATACATGACCACTGGAAAAACCATAGCCTTGACTAGACGGACCTTTGTTGGCAAAGTAATGTCTCTGCTTTTGAATATGCTATCTAGGTTGGTCATAACTTTCCTTCCAAGGAGTAAGCATCTTTTAATTCCATGGCTGCAGTCACCATCTTCAGTGATTTTGGAACCCAAAGAAATAAAGTCTGCCACTGTTTCCCATCTATTTGCCATGAAGTGATGGGGCCAGAAGCCATGATCTTCGTTTTCTGAATGTTCAGCTTTAAACCAACTTTTTCACTCTCCTCTTTCACTTTCATCAAGAGGCTTTTAAAGTGAAGTTCCTCTTCACTTTCTGCCATAAGGGTGGTGTCATCTGCATATCTGAGGTTATTGAGATTTCTCCCGGCAATCTTGATTCCAGCTTGTGCTTCATCCAGCCCAGCGTTTCTCATGATGTACTCTGCATAAAAGTTAAATAAGCAGGGTGACAATATATAGCCTTGACGTACTCCTTTTCCTATTTGGAACTAGTCTGTTGTTCCATGTCCAGTTCTGTTGCTTCCTGACCTGCATACAGATTTCTCAAGAGGCAGATCAGGTGGTCTGGTATTCCCATCTCTTTCAGAATTTTCTACAGTTTATAGTGATCCACACAGTCAAAGGCTTTGGCATAGTCAATAAAGCAGAAATAGATGTTTTTCTGGAACTCTCTTGCTTTTTCCATGATCCAGCAGATGTTGGCAATTTGATCTCTGGTTCTTCTGCCTTTTCTAAATCCAGCTTGAACATCTGGAAGTTCACAGTTCACATATTGCTGAAGCCTGGCTTGCAGAATTTTGAGCATTACTTTACTAGCATGTGAGATGAGTGCAATTGTGTGGTAGTTTGAGCATTCTTTGGCATTGCCTTTCTTTGGGATTGGAATGAAAACTGACCTTTTCCAGTCCTGTGTCCACTGCTGAGTTTTCCAAATTTGCTGGCATATTGAGTGCGGCACTTTTACAGCATCATCTTTCAGGATTTGAAATAGCTCAACTGGAATCCCATCACCTCCACTATTGTCAGGAAACATTTAACAGGAGGCTTCCTGTGTGCTGTTTTGGATCTGTCAAAATTTCTCTGTTCCTTACTAATTCCTAAATATTCAGGAATTAAGAGGAGAGGCAAGCCTCTCCCAGGGGCTGAGGAATCCAGACATTTCCTTCGTTAGTTTTTCTATACAGTGATAAGTACCCTTTTCCTTTTTATGAACCATATGGTAAAAGTGATTATTTACAACCCTCTCTCTTTCATATGGATGATCTCATGTTTCCTTGTAAGTTTTGATTTTATCTCTGCTGAAAATAGCTATCTTGTAGGACAGTATAAATACCTACACAGTGTTGAGTAAAACACCTCTGCTCCATCAGAGCTTTGGTCCCTGTGTCTTGCTTTCTCTCTCTCTCTCTCTTTTTCAAGCTGATCCCCTGGAGCGCAGAGGCTCTCTGAGTTCACTTTCCTGCCCAGGCTTCTAAGACCCTCTTGAGAAGGCACTCTGTGCCTTCACCCCATCGAGAGGGTGCCTGAGGCCTTTGTGAACAGAGCAAGTCCCATGCAGGGGCTTTTTGGCTTTCTGGGTAAACCAAGGAATATCAGCCTCTTTCTCTCTCCTTTACTTTCTTATCAGTTGACTCTAGACCACCAGGTTCCGGTCCATTAAAGGACCTCAATACACTACCTTTGTTCGTAGCGATGCTTCCTAAGGCCCGCTTGACTTCACATTCCAGGATATCTGGCTCTTAGGTGAGTGATCACACCATCATGATTATCTGGGTCGTGAAGATCTTTTTTGCATAGTTCTTCTGTGTTTTCTTGCCACCTCTCCTTAATATCTTCTGTTTCTGTTAGGTCCATACCATTTCTGTCCTTTATTGAGCCCATCTTTGCATAAAATGTTCCCTGGTATCTCTAATTTTCTTGAAGAGATCTCTAGTCTTTCCCATTCTTTGGAGTTAATTCATAGTAATTCAAATAACCTAACCATATTTTCAGACAGGCAGCTCTTTGAAAGATGATAGAAATGAAACCAAGGTAGCAGAAATAAAGAGTTGGATGCAGAAACAGTCTCAGAGAAGTAATGAAAATGACACATTTTCAACCCAGCAGTGCTAAACATTATTAAAGAAATGTCTAGAAACATGTAAAATGCTTTAATCGTTCATAAAAATAATTACGGTTCTCAGCTACTTTAGCCAAATGGATGTCACAGTAATTCTCTAAGGTTGATGTCTAATGTGTACTTTGTCATTGAAAGGCTATTTTTTTTTTTTTTCAGAAAGTAGTATAGTCTAAATGGTAAGTGGTTGAACTATATGGCCAAAACAACATAAAATTTAAAGTCTGATCAGACATCTGCCAAATGTATGGTCTTGGAGCAAAGTATTTTACCACTTTGACCCTCAGGTTTTTCTTCAGTGAAAATGGGATATTTCTTCTCCTATGATTTATAAGAATTAGCAATAATGCTTATAATGGATTTGACACATAGTAAATCAATGTTCCATAATTCTTGGTTATAATTATTATTATAGTCTCATTATTTGAACATTTGCATAACACATTGACAAACTAACTTCTTTTAATACTACAGTTTCCATCTCATCAAGAAATATATTTTACCTTCTTGAAGACCACTTCAAAAATGCAAATACCTTTGTGGGAGAAATACTCTTAAGTATGGACAGTGTCTGTGAACATTGTGATTAATTTTCACACCTCTGCAAAAATTGATTGGCAGCCACCTAAGAGCAAATTTGGGAAGGGTAGTTGGATGGAAGAAGTAGGACCTAGAGAAAGCTTTATTTCACATATTATTTGAAGTTTTTGTCAAAATTACAGGCAAGTAAGTGCCATACCAGGCATATTAGAACCCAGGAATGCTTTTTAATAAACAAACCAGCTGAATCTGCTTTACATGGTGCAAGATCCCACCTTGAAGATTATTGCTCTAAGACAATGTGAGGAGTTAGACAGGAGGAATTGAGGGGGTTAGTGGTCATCTCACACAGACCACAGCTCCTTTTTAAAAACTACTCAGTCCAAGTTTTTCTAAGCTTCTTGGTTCTGCCCTACGTCATTGCTAAGAAAACAAGAATAGGCTTGTGGTCACCTAAAGGTTCCTATGGCTTGATACTAACAGCAGTGAGTTCAGGAAATCCCTTAAATGCTAGGCCCTGACTGGGAGAAGGTGTGGGGAAATATAATTATATATTGAGAACTGCATTTGGCAAGATAAAAAAATGATTCTCTGAAAAGCATACTGAATTTATCAGTACAGGTAGCCCAGAATACCACGGAATGGGCAGCCCTCCTTTAGGGCAGAGATGAAGGGTTCATAGACTTCTATCCTTGACTCATCCCTGAAAATAGTTAATTACACTTCTCACTTACCACTTGACATTGATCTTTCTCTTCTTGGTTTCTCTGTTTCCAACTTTTCTCTTGTACATTTAGTACTCCCCACATCTGCCATCTACCCATGACCTGAGTTAAGCTGTGGCTACAATATGCTCTGACTTCTTGTATGCATCCTAGCCTAAATGAACAACAGGTTTAACCCCTGGTTGTATAATAACTGTTATTAACAGTAATAAAAATTAATAATTGCCATTATTGCTTCCTTTATTCTTATTCCTGCCATGACTAGAGATATAAAAAGTAAATGAAAAGTTATGCTAAGAAAATGAAAAACCAATTTTCAAATATTATCTCATATTATCCCCATTAAAAACTTGAAAACATATAGACTCAGTGTTATAAAACCATTCTTCAGGGCCAAGATGATGAACCATCAGCAAATTCATCCCAAATTCAAAAATGAAGCACACATTTGCAGCTTGCCTCTTCTCCTCCAGAAACTGTCTTTCTGTGACAGAAGCAACCTAATTGCTAAACAGAGAATAAATACGCAAACTTCCCTTGCTAGTAGAAGTCCGTGAAATGTGTTCTTCCTGTCAACTTCTGCACGTGGAATTGAGTACCTTGGATCCCATTGACAGTCAAGAGAAGCGCACTGTTCCATGTATTAGCCTTAGTTACTCTGAAGCTTCAGACCTGGGTGACTTGTGGAACTGATAGCCGACCTTTAGAATCAGAAAGGGGCTAAGGCCTAAGTTTCTATTTAATCTGATTTCATGGAAAGCCCTCTTTCCCTTTTGGTTCAGAAGTGCTGTGAAGTATAAAACTTGAGCTGTATATCAATTTCCGGTTGATACAGGTTAGTTATTTTACATACCATGATCAGTTTCACAGCTGATTCCCCTCCATGCTCAAAATCCAGAGAAATGGTAAATGTAATGACTCTGGTTGTTAGCAAATAAGAAAAATATTTGATAACATTTGTTAAAATCCTTAAACTCAAATACAGCCACTAATTTTTCCTCCTTAATGAGAAAAAGAAATGTTTCACTGTGGCCTAGTTATAATAATTAAACTACCATTTAATTTGTGTCAGATGCTAGGAGACATATATCTGTTTATTCCTCCCCCCAAACTCTAAGAGGGGGTATTGTTAATATCCCCATTTAACTGACCAGACTGCAGCAGCTTAGACAAGTTAAATGACTTGTTTGTGGTCACCTGAGAGTATGTGGTGGAGCCAGCATCAGAAGGCACCAGATAATCCAACAAATGAAGGTCTTCATCATCTTGTGATTTTGTTTTTCTCAAAAAGCTATAACTTCACCTCAGTGGTGTTCTCCTCCAAGCTGGTGGTAAAATCACTAAAGCAGTTCCATATATATATATATATATATGGAATCTAGAAATAAATGGCATTGATGAACCTATTTGCAGGGCAGGAACAGAGACACAGAGGTAGAGAACAGACTTGTGGACCCGGCAGGGGAAGGAGAGGGTGGGACGAATCAATAGAGTAGCACTGAAACATAAACATTACCATATAAAAGAGCTAGCTAGTGGGAAGTTGCTCTATAACAAGGAGCTCAACCTGGTGCTCTGTGTCAACCCAGAGGGATGGGATGAGGTGGGGGATGAGAGAGGCTCAAGAGGGAGGGTGTATGTGGATACTTACGGCTGCTTCACACTGTATGGCAGAAACCAACACAACATTATAAAGCAATTATCCTTCACTTTAATAAATAAAAATTTTAAAAGGAGACCTTATCACAATGCCTATAGTAAAGAATAATAAATGATTCCTCTCCCTTTAAAATTCCCTTGAAATACCTTCTTGCTAATACTGCAGAAACCTCTTCTGGTTTTTTATCCTCAGTTATTCTTATCTTGGGGCTTCCCTGATAGCATATTGGTAAAGAATCCACCTGCAGAGTAGGAAACCCTGGTACAATTCCTGGGTTGGGAAGATCCCTTGGAGAAGGGACAGGCTACCCACTCCAGTATTCTTGGGCTTCCCTGGTGGCTCAGCTGGTAAAGAATCTGCCTGCAATGCGGGAAACCTGGGTTTGATCCCTGGGTTGAGAAGATCCCTGGAGAAGGGAAAGGTACTCACTCCAGTATTCTGGCCTAGAGAATTCCATGAACTGTATCGAGAGTTAAAAAAGAACCAATATATGGGAAATGGGAAATATAGTAGCAAAAGCTTTTTCCTTAAAGCTTTAATTTCAGTTCAGTTCAGTCACTCAGTCGTGTCTGACTCTGCCACCCCATGAATCGCAGCACTCCAGGCCTCCCTGTCCATCACCAACTCCCAGAACCTACCCAAACTCATGTCCATCGAGTCAGTGATGCCATCCAGCCATCTCATCCTCTGTCATCCCCTTCTCCTCCTGCCCCCATTCCTTCCCAGCATCAGGGTCTTTTCCAATGAGTCAACTGTTTGCATGAGGTGGCCAAAGTACTGGAGTTTCAGCTTCAACATCAGTCCTTCCAAAGAACACCCAGGACTGATCTCCATTAGGATGGACTGGTTTTATCTCCTTGCAGTCCAAGGGACTCTCAAGAATCTTCTCCAGCACCACTGTTCAAAAGCACCAATTCTTCGGCGCTCAGCTTTCTTCACAGTCCAACTCTCACATCCATACATGACTACTGGAAAAACCATAGCCTTGACTAGACAGACCTTTGTTGGCAAAGTAATGTCTCTGCTTTTGAATATGCTATCGCGGTTGGTCATAACTTTCCTTCCCAGGAGTAAGCATCTTTTAATTTCATGGCTGCAATCACCATCTGTAGTGATTTTGGAACCCAGAAAAATAAAGTCTGCCACTATTTCCACTGTTTCCCTATCTATTTGCCATGAAGTGATGGGACCAGAGGCCATGACCTTAGTTTTCTGAATGTTGAGCTTTAAACCAACTTTTTCACTCTCCTCTTTCACTTTCATCAAGAGGCTCTTTAGTTCTTCACTTTCTGCCATAAGGATTGTGTCTTCTGCATATCTGAAGTTATTGATATTTCTCCCAGCAATCTTGATTCCAGCTTGTGCTTCCTCCAGCCCAGCATTTCTCATGATGTACTCTGCATATAAGTTAAATAAGCAGGGTGACAATATACAGCCTTGACATACTCCTTTCCCTATTTGGAACCAGTCTGTTGTTCCATGTCCAGTTCTAACTAGTGCTTCCTGATCTGCATACAGATTTCTCAAGAGGCAGGTCAGGTGGTCTGGTATTCCCATCTCTTTCAGAATTTTCTACAGTTTATAGTGATCCACACAGTCAAAGGCTTTGGCATAGTCAGTAAAGCAGAAATAGATGTTTTTCTGGAACTCTCCTGCTTTTTGTATGATCCAGTGGATGTTGGCAATTTGATCTCTGGTTCCTCTGCCTTTTCTAAAACCAGCTTGAACATCTGGAAGTTCTCGGTTCACGTATTGCTGAAGCCTGGCTTGGAGAATTTTGAGCATTACTTTACTAGCGTGTGAGATGAGTGCAATTGTGCAGTAGTTTGAGCATTCTTTGGCATTAACTTTCTTTGGGATTGGAATGAAAAGCTTGAATTTAGACATTGGCAAAAAGGACTTTTAAAATACATCTAGAATACTGGCAATGAACTCTAGGTCTTCTGTATCACCTTACAGCCCCTCACTTAAGTGGCTCATGGTGCCTAGAAAGCCTGACTACCCCTACCCCTCCCTTTCCTATCTGGCCAATTCCTTTATTTCTCCAGGATATATGTCACTTCCTTAGGGAAGATGTTGCTGATCCTCCAATTCTCCAGGCTAAATTTAGTCCTCTGTTATTGGTTCAACAAATGATGTCTCTCCTCTTTCGTACCCCTCACCATACTGGTGATTTCAGTTTCTCTCTGTCTTCTACCTGCTCTGTGATTTCTAGAGGACCCAAATGACTTTATCTATTTCACTGCCATAGTCCTGGTGCCTACTACATTATACTTGGCACAAACACACAAGGCACTGAAAAATAGCTCTTAATTAAATGCATGAACAATTGCAAGATGGATTGATAGGTGACAATGCTCAGAATTCAGAAAATTTGACTTGTTTCCTGTATATGCCTGGAAAAAGGTAAGAAAAATGAGCAGAAATAAAAGTCCTTATTTTCCTGTGTGAGTACACAATGTACAGGATGTTCAATGAAACATAAAAAGAAAATTAAGTTGGGAAAGTGTTGATTCCAGCTGACAGACACACTGTTATGTAAGTTCCTTATCATTCTTATTGGATCAAACTATAGTTCACAGATGCAAAAAAAAAAAAAAAAAAGGAACAGGAAAACAGAATGTGAAGGAAAATGGAGGTAGATATGACAAAAATATTTAAATTAAAATCAAGCACGGAAGGCCAAACTCCTTCAAATCTCTCTTAAAACTCCACAAAATATTAAAAGAAAATACTTAGAACCACTGAAATCTAAGTCCAAACAAAGTGCCTAATCTCATTAATTATGCCAACCACATTAGGCAGTGATTTTTCATTTGTGTTTTGAAAAATAATGCATGCAAGTCCTGATATAAGACTTGCAGATTTGTTTTCTCTGATTCCTGAATTACAGCACTTCAAATGACTAAAGATCCCAAATGCAGCTCACTGCAAAACTGATAGGTATAACACTGTGTAAAGTTCCATGCATTGGGACATTTTCAATCTTCTTGAAAGGAGAAGAATGTAAAGAGTATAAGGTGCCTCTGATTAATAAAACTGAAAATTTGATTAGTATACACTTTGTATACTGAAAAGTTGAAGCCTGAGTGAAACATATTCAGAGCAGCTTCACAGTAAGAGGCGAATAGTATAGAACACTGATTTTGAATTCAGATTTTTCTTGGGTTTAAATTCTAATTTTTACATGGTTTTCAGTCACCTATTTAATTACTTTTTAATTCCTTTGACATTGTTTTGAAACTCTTTAATAATGATGATGATAATAACTACGTATTATTTCTGTTTGACTCAGAGAAAACCTGACGCATAGTGACCTAGGCCGTGACACACACATGGTGTGCACAATAAAGAGCAAGTTATTCTGTAAGATGATAAGAAGTCACCTCTGTCAACAAGACAATAGGCAGCTTCCCTTAACATGAAACCCAATTTATTTCAGCATTAAAGTTGGAACCACCAATGGTAACAAATAGCCAGGTTAAAAAGCAATATATTTGGCAGGTATAGAATAAAGAAAGTGCTCTTGTCTGCATAAGTTGCACTTGTCATAAATCCTACTGACAGCTTTGGTGAGAGCACTTCAAAAGGAAAATATCTGAAAAACTGAGAAATGCATTGAGAACTCAAAGGAGAAAGGGATCCTATTACCAGCAAAAGTGCCTACAAGAAAGCTTTGTTTTCACTTGAACTCTTCCCTGCCAATCTCAAAACCACCAGCTTCTCCCACCAACTGCAAAAACAAAGAGAGGAAACAAAACTGATAGATAAGTTCAAAGTTCGATTTCTTTGAGTCAGTGATGGTGGGATGGCTTCAAGGATAAGGATTACTCCTTCGAGTGATCTGTTTTCTTGAACTTAATTTCACAGTCTATCAGTTACCCGAGAGACATTATTTTCTTTGGCCTGGTCAAAGTCAAAAGCAAGATTTCACAGATATAAATAAAGAGAAGAAATAATGTCTTCTCTCAAGGGAATATTAAACCCTGGAGACATGAGTCAATTTCTTACAGCTTCTTGCACCTCTAGGGTTTTCTGAGGCATTGGTTAAATCATAGAATATCTTTAATAACTTTAATTTCTCCATGTGGAAAAAAAGACCCAACAATATCTTAAAGTTGCAAAGAAGAACATTGCACCTTTATAAATGTAACTGTAAGACTGATGATATCTGTGGTGTTATTCTTAGGTATATTAGCCTGTCTTTAACTTATTTCTGTTGGATATATTGGTAAACAGACCCCCTTTGGCTAACAGACACTCTATTAAAACAAATGATTTTCAGAAGATAGTAACCTTCTGTGAAATTTGTGGACTGTGAAATGCATCAGTAAAAAGGCTAGTGGTGAGGTGGTAATTTTGATTTATTTATGTTAATTCATTTTTATTATTTTTGTCTTTCCTTGTACCAAAAAGGATTTAAGATGTTTAAGAATAATGTTAAAATGAGTTTTAAAAATTAAAAATGACTTAGAGTTAAAAGGGCTTGTGTGGTTTTGTACGTTTGCTGGTTTTGTCTGATTCAGAATTAATTTAGTAATCAGTCAGGAGCTTCCCAGAAAGTGTAGTGGTAAAGAATCCACCTGCCAACGGAGGAGACACAAGAGACATAGGTTTGATACATGGGTGGGAAGATCCCCTGAGGGAGGAAATGGCAACCCACTCCAATATTCTTGCCTGGGAAATCCCATGGACAGAGGAGTCTGTCACGCTACAGTCCATGGGATCACAAAGAGTCAGACATACCTGAGCACACACACATTCCACCACCAAGCAGTTAACCAAAAAGCTATGGACTAGCCGAGATTTTACTTTTCAAAGACCCAGAAGAGAGAAAGCAGCCCTGAACTCTTGCCCCTGGAAACCCTACCCTGGGCCCCACTGTCAAGGTTGGCCCAGTATGTTCTGGTAAGATTACTGCACTTGACGGGTTGTGTATACCACAGCTTGGTAACTGATGAGACTTCAACATAGGGAAAAGGGGATGCTATAGACAATAGGTGTTAAACTTATTTCTCTATCATGCTTTTTACTTTTCATGATTGTTACAGATGTGCCTGCCAGGAAGGCATCAAAGCTTCTTGAGGAAAAATCAAACCAGAAGAAAATAACCTCAGAGTGTAAAGGGCAGCTTCTTTTGTAGATGTGACCACTTGAATCTACAGAGACGTTTCCAAGATGATGGCTGCAACTTTTCTTTCACTCTGATTCTTACCCAGAGATATTCTATGTCAAGAATGAAAAATAGATTTTTATATCTAGTTAGGTGGCTCAGACCACCCTTATGACACCACCCTTATGGAAGAAAGTGAAGAGGAACTAAGAAGCCTCTTGATGAAAGTGAAAGAGGAGAGTGAAAAAGTTGGCTTAAAGCTCCACATTCAGAAAACTAAGATCATGGCATCTGGTCCCATCACTTCATGGGAAATAGATGGGGAAACAGTGGAAACAGTGTCAGACTTTATTTTGGGGGGCTCCAAAATCACTGTAGATTGTGATTGCAGCCATGAAATTACAAGACGCTTACTCCTGGGAAGGAAAGTTATGACCAACCGCGATAGCATATTCAAAAGCAGAGACATTACTTTGCCAACAAAGGTCCGTCTAGTCAAGGCTGTGGTTTTTCCAGTGGTCATGTATGGATGTGAGAGTTGGACTGTGAAGAAAGCTGAGCGCCGAAGAATTGATGCTTTTGAACTGTGGTGTTGGAGAAGACTCTTAAGAGTCCCGTGGACTGCAAGGAGATCCAACCAGTCCATTCTGAAGGAGATCAGCCCTGCGATTTCTTTGGAAGGAATGATGCTAAAGCTGAAACTCCAGTACTTTGGCCACCTCATGTGAAGAGTTAACTCATTGGAAAAGACTCTAATGCTGGGAGGGATTGGGGGCAGGAGGAGAAGGGGACGACGGGGGATGAGATGGCTGGATGGCATCACTGACTCGATGGACGTGAGTCTGAGTGAACTCCGGGAGTTGGAGATGGACAGGGAGGCCTGATGTGCTGCAATTCATGGGGTCGCAAAGAGTCAAACACGACTAAGCGACTGAACTGAACTGAACTGAAGTAGCTCAAATGGTAAAAAAATATGCCTGCAATGCAGGAGACCCAAGTTCAATCCCTGGGTCAGGAAGATCCCCTGGAGAAGGAAATGGAAATCTATTCCAACATTCTTGCCTGAAAAATTCCATGGATAGAGGAGCTTGGCAGGCTACAGTCCATGGGGTCACAAGAGTTGGATGCAACTTAGTGACTAAACCACCACCAAAGTTGCTATAACAGGATTCAACAACTTAAATCAACTGTCAGTTGGAAATAGATACCTAAAGCTTTATGTTGAGAACAATTCTTCACTCATATCTGGGTCCATTGGGCTAATGTGATCAATTAACAATGTTGGCCAAGAGAGTGGGAAGCAGAGTGGTAGTGACTGTTATTGAACATGTGTGGTTTCAGTTGCTTTCTGGTTCTTTGATTCTGATTATACCCCAGAGTTGTAGGAAATTTATTTCATGGGATCTCTATTTCTTTCCTAAGACCCTTTAAGAAAGGCTAATTAGGAGTCAAACATTTTTTTCTCTCTATAAAACATGGAAAGACTGATGATCCTGCCTCATTCTGTGATTGCTCCCATCTGTATTCATTGTTGTTAAAAAAAAATAAAATAAAACTGGCAAGATGCACAACAGTATACACTATATATTGGGAAAAAAATCCCTAATTCAAATATAAGTGATTTGGAATGTGGATGAAGAGAAAAAGAAAGCCAAAGACCCTTATAACAAGACCAAAGTCTTTCACAACTTTACAGATTCTTTCATTATAGTAATTTGCCAGAAATAGGCAGTTCAGACAATCTTCTGCTTCTGGTTTGTAAGTGACTTCCAATTTTGGACTCTTCATATTATGGATGGTAGGATGATTTCAGGTCCAGCATAAGTCATGTTTGCCTTCTAAGATTCTAAAGGTATTACTCAATCCTTTAGGAATATGAAAATTATTGTGGACATTGTCCTGATTAAAAGGGTAAACACAGATGTGTGTTGCCAGTGAATTTTTGAGCATTCATAGTGTGAGAACATCATCAATGGAATTCTAAGAACTTGAAATGCTGTGGGAAACTGGCTTCCAAGGAGCTATACAACATCTGAACATGCAACTGTCCTTCTGCTAACCATTTCATTAAGAATCAAAGTGTTCATAAGGCTAGTGGACTGCTGAAAAATATTCATGGGAGAAAATTTGAACTCCACGGAAATTGCAACTGTAGATTGAAATTTGTTTTTCTGTTTTAAAAGGTCATCTCTTCTTTTAAATTTTGTTTAGTTTTTGGCTGTGCTGGATCTCTGTGCTGTGTGGGCTTTTCTCTAGTTGCAGCAAGCAGGGGCTACTCTCTAGTTCTGGTACAGGGGCTTCTCATTGTGGTGGCTTCTCTTGTGGAGCACAGGCTCCAGAATGTTCCGGCTTCAGTAGGTGCAGTGCAAGGGCTCAGTGGTTGCAGCTCCTGGGCTCTAAAGCACAGGCTCAATAGTTGTGGTGCATGGGCTCAGTTGATCTGCAATATGTGCGATCTTCCCAGACCAGGGATTGATCCCATGTCTTCTGCTTTGGCAGGTGGATTCTTTACCACTGAGCCACCAGGAAAGCCCTTAAAATTTTTAGCTGAAGACAACAATAATTGAATCTGACAGTTATTGCTAATTTTCAAGTATAAATGTATAACAGATTGAGTCATGCATGATATTGTTGTAAAGAATCAAACTTGTTCAGAGAGCTGAGACATCCCAACATTGGTAGCTGAATTTCTTTTACTGATGTTGGATGTATTTACATTTTAATTATTGGAACAGAAATCTGTTTGGTAGGATGTGAACAGGTGTCTCTGAAGAGATATCGCAGTGGGAAATGTTCATGGAATTTCCATACTTGGTTTCAACCCAATAGTACATATTTCATAACATTTCAGCTAAATTAGCACATCCATTTTTGTGTTATATGGGGGTGGGAAAAAAACTAACCTTTTCTAGCTCTTGAAAATTAATCAGACTTTTTTTAACTTTCGTTTTCTTTTGAAATGAAAAAAAAAGTTGCAAATGTGAACTTCCACCTTGGCAAAATTATAAAGCTCATTCAAACATGAAAAAAATCAATGCCAAATCAGAAAAAAAGGAAATGAGAAGACTCAGTTTTGGTGGTTTGAAATTTAACTCTTGTGTACAATAAGTCCCATCTTCTAAATGTCATCCCTGGTGCCTGGTGATCCCTACAGTGACATGGGCTTATGAATCAGGAAGTACAGTAGAGCATGGTGAAGGGACACACTCCTGGGGGGTCGGGGGAACCTATTCAAAGCTGCTAGGTTTGGGGGGAATCTCATGGCCTTCACTGATACCTCTAAGGTGAGTACTTGGGAGATGGAAGCTTGACACTGAAGTTTATGCTTCATCTTCCTTCTAGTGGGATTATCAAGGGAAGACTTGGAGGCTGAAGTTGAAGTTTGTAGCTGAGATTGCTAGCTGATCACCAAACTCATTTAAAAATTTTCTTGGAAGATGGTATGGAGACTCCTTAAAAAGCTAGGAATAAAACTTCCATATGACCAAGCAATCCCACTCCTAGGCATATAACCTCAGGAAATAAAAGCTGAAAAAGACACATGTACCCCAGTGTTCACTGCAGCACTATTTACAATAGTTAGAACATGGAAGCAACCTAGATATCCATTGACAGATAAATGGATAAAGAAGCTGTGGTACATGTATACAATGGAATACTACTCAGCCATAAAAAGGAACAAATTTGAATCTGTTCTAAGGAGATGGACAAACCTAGAGCCTATTATACAGACTGAAGTAAGTCAGAAAGAGAAATATGAATATCATATACTGACACATATATATGGAATCTGAAGAGATGGCACTGATGAATTTATTTTCAGGGCAGGAATGGAGAAATAGACATAGATAAGAGATGTATGGACAAGATGGGAGGAGAGGAGGGAGAAGGGGAGACGTGCCGGGGTCCAGCCCCGGCTGATCCAGGGTATTCGAAGGAGAGACGGCGTAGGCGAAGATCAGGAAACAATTGCTTAATTAAACATTAATTAAGGATATAAAGAGTAATAGAATGAGGATA
This sequence comes from Bos javanicus, assembly GCF_032452875.1. Taxonomy (NCBI): domain Eukaryota; kingdom Metazoa; phylum Chordata; class Mammalia; order Artiodactyla; family Bovidae; genus Bos; species Bos javanicus. Next base: position 38,998,317 of record NC_083890.1, read on the forward strand.
GCTCAGTGAGGAAATTCAGTGGAGAAAAGAGGCTGAAATAAGGATAGCTCAGTGAGGAAATTCAGTGGAGAAAAGAGGCTGAATAATTCAGCCAGAAGGTAAGAGAAAGAACGACATGGTGAGACCAAGTTTCGGTGAACAAGGCCCACACTTTATTTTCCAAAGTAGTTTTTATACCTTAAGTTGTGCACAGAGGATAATGGGGGAAGGGGTAGAGTCATGCAGCAAGCCAGGCTTTCTTCCTGCAAACTTATCATATGCAAAAGCTTAGGTGATTTGCATTATCTTCTGGCCCGGAGGCCTGTTAACATTTTAAGACCTTTTCTTCAGAAAACTTATTTTTCTCTAAAGGTGATTGGTCAGGAGCTACCCTCCAAAAGCATTAGATAAAGTTGCATTCCTACAGAGCAAAGGTGTGGTGGGCTATAACAAGAAAAAGAATTAACTCAAGGGTCCCAGGTTACAAACATTAAAGCTACTACTTACACCAATTATATTAATCAATACACTGCCAGGGACACAGCAGGTAAGGGATATGGAAACTTAGCAGCAAACATTGGCCCAACAAGTGAAAATCCCTTCACCAATACAATTTCTAATCAATCTTTTAACTACTGAGAAGAATCTGTGTTTAGACAGTTTAGAACATCTCCTGCCTCTCACAGTTGGGAGGCTCTGAACAATCACATGTGGCCGGAAAAACCTATTCAGGCAGGCTAGAGGATTTCCAAAGGAGTTTGTAGGTTAAACACTGTCACACCCAGGAATTATTAACTGGAACTGTAAGCTAACCCTTTTCAGAGAGAGGTAGTGGGGGACAGCCCCCCGTAAAGTCAGGGGTGTAGGTGAAAGCACAAAGCAGAAAGTAGGCAGACTCTGGTTTGGGGGGTATATGCTCGAGAATTTCCAGGGGGACTCCTGAAGCTCGATCCCACCTTTGCGTATGCTGAGCCTCCTTCCTTATGACCTTTGTCCTGGGCGGAGTTCCTCACACTGGCTACCGGCAGTGATAGAATTCCAGTTGAGCTATTCCAGATCCTGAAAGATGATGCTGTGGAAAGTGCTGCACTCAATATGCAATATGCACTCAATATGCAATATTCCGGCTCCCTGCAGAGATGTATGGAAAGAGTAGCATAGAAATTTACAATACCATATGTAAAACAGATAGCCAATGGGAATTTGATGTATGACCCAGAGAACTCAAACTGGGGCTCTGCGACAGGTGGGGTGGGGAAGGAGATGCGAGGGAGTTCTGGGAGGGAGGGGAAATGGGTGTACCTATTGCTGATTCTTGTTGAGTATGACAGAAAACCACAAAATTCTGTAAAGCAATTATCCTTCAATTAAAAAAAAATTTTTTTTTAAGATGTTTTTCTTGGACACACAGCCAGACTACATTTCCCAGCCTCCCTTGTGGTTAAGTGTGGCCATGGGAATAAGTCCCAGCCAAGGGGATACCCACTTGTAGGGCTAATCTAGGAAATTCAAAAAGAAATCTCTCCTTCCTCTTTCCCTTGCACAGCTTAATGCTAAAAATTTGGTGTCCTTAGAGGCCTTTGGTAAAGACTGCTAAGCTCCAGACTAGAAGGAGTCTGGGGCCAGGAATTAGTACTTGAAGAAAAGTCACTTGATCATAAATATGCATTAGGCAGTTATATGAATAAAAAGTAAAATTTTACTGTGTTAAGCCATTGAGATTTTGGAATTTTTTAGTTTTAGCTGCAAGTATCACCTTAAGTAATATGGATAATTTTCCTCATAATCTCCAGAAGGCCCTCCACAGCTTCTCAAAATAAACATGCAACTTATGTAAAATGATGTACTTGCTAGTAAAGCCAGCTTTCTGGCAAGTACTTTTGAACTCAAATCGGTTTTGCATAGAAATTATGGAATAGCTTCCCATACTGCCATCTCCCATGTGCTTCCACTGGGGGGAAGAATGGAGAAAATGTCAAATACAAAGGTATCTTGTGAGTAAGATCTCTAACTAAATTCTGTCTACTACCTTTATTTTTCAAAAAAACAAAACACCTCGGCAGTGAGATGTCACTATGTTAGGAAATTTTAACCAATTTAAAGCCTAAGAAAGTCAACATGCTTTGTCTAAGGTGACAGTTGTATATTAAAAAGAAAATTCTTGAATACTTTGTTTGCCGACATGTTTCTTCTCTTTTTTGCATGGAGTATTGAAGCAATGGAAAATCTTCATGTCAGGCTAATTGTGTGGCTGAAACAAAAATTTACAAAAGTAGTGAAAGCAAGGATTTACGCTTCAAATTTAAAGGGTAATCTCATGAGCTCAGATTGGCAGAATCAAAAGTCAACATCATTGTCAGTCATCTGGAAGTTTCCAAATATTCAGATTTCTGGCAATAAGTAAACAAAAGATCTAGATGAGTTATTGATATATATATATATTTTTAACTTTGGGGGAAATTCTCTTGGTCCATGGGATAGCAAAAAGTCAAACAAGATTGAATGTCTAAGTATGCATACACACACACACACTGTTATAATGTTAATTGAGACCATGTATTTCACATAGCATTATAATTATGTAACAGTATAGTAGCTGCCTCTATATCTAAACCATCTGGGATTGCTTTGATAAGAGGGATATTCAGAGTAGGTGCATGTGTGTGTGCTAAGCCACTTCAGTTGTGTCCAACTCTTTGCAACCCCATACACTGTAGCTTGTCAGGCTCCTCTGTTCATGGGATTCTCCAGGCAAGAATACTGGAGTGGGTTGCCACGCCACGGGATCTTCCTGACCCAGGGATCAAACCCGTGTCTCTTACGTCTCCTGCATTGGCAGATAGGTTCTTTACCATTAATGCCATTTAGGAAGCTCATTCAGGTACACTTTACATATTTTGTTGTCCGAGAGATTCTGCCCACACATTTATAAAATATCTCTCCAGAGATATGACTGGAATAATTTTCCTGAAAGATTTCCTCTTAAAGTTTTAGTGCTTTCCAGTATATTCTGAATATACTTATGCTATAAAGAAACATAAGGACTTGAGTTTTTGAGACTGATCTTAAAAGAGCACAATGGACAAACATTAGTGAAGGGTAGGGCGACAGAGTTCCCACTGCAATAGAAGGAGATCAGGGAGGAATCACTGGTGGAAATGTACATCACAGAATGTTCCATTTAGGTGAGAGTTTAATTTACCTTGAGAATGAAGCTTCTAGGTATTGTGCTTTTGTGCATTTTCAGCAGATTTTTCAGTTCATAACGTTCCTCTGGCCGTGTTTGTAAGATATTTATGCTCGACTGTGTTCATTGTTTTTGTGAACTTATAAAAATTGCTTTTTTATTAGTCTATAAAAGCCATGTTTGGAGACAGACTAAAATAAAAATTAATGCAACTTATCACCCTACAGCAGAGAACAAGTGCCTGTTTCAGTCTCGTATTTAAGTACCGCAGATGCGTTAGAACCTCATAAAAATGGTTCCCTGGCCCATCAACCCTAACCAGGGAGCAAGAAGCTGAAATCTGTGAATTGCCCACAACCAAAAGGGAAGTCTTTGGAGAGCTGCATTGTAAAACCTCTGAGAACTGATATGTTCTGATTGGAAGCGTAAAGTCTGGGATTCATTATGAAAAAGCACTCCCCGTAATAAGCATCTTCTTCCTCTATCTATCACCTTTACTTAAAAAAAAAAAAAGTCCTTTTGATTGTGATATGCCTCATTTTGGCTTTAAAATCTATCTTATTTTTTATTTCTTTTTTAAAAATCTATCTCATTGAACAAAAATGGAGGCTGCATTCTCTCTGGTCCTTAAGTAAAAATTGCAAGCAATGAGATATGAGATTTGCTAATTCAAAGCATGTTCAACAGCTATATTTTCCATGTCTATGAAGGCTTTACAGCATATTAGGAAATATATCAAATAGGCCAGTTTGACAAAATCATAGCTACAATGATGAGGATTATTATTACTATTACATTACAAAATCAAAACTGAACAAAAACATAGCTCACAGCCCTGCCAATGGGATTCTTTCCCAGGAGGTAGCTTGGGCTGTTTCAGCCTCCAGTTGACTTCCGCCGGGTGTCTGGGGGTGCACTTGCTGAATGAGTCAGGCCACTGGCACACAGAAAGCTGAAGGATGAGATGGATAGAGCAAAGCACAATCCATTTTATTCCAAGTTTTCCTATGTTGTCTTCTCATGAGGTAGAAAGGCCAAGAGAAGAGCCTTCAGCAGGTTGGTACTTCCTAGGCATTCTCACCTCTCTCGGTCTCCTGCCCCCGATCTGGGCCAGGAATCTTACTGTGGGCACCGTGGCCGTGTTCTCTGGGTGTGGAGGCAGGGCACTGAAGGAACTGATAGGGAAATACAGCCCCAATACTCTCTCCTTTGGGTTGCTTTTCAGATGTATTCTCAGTGACATATCCATCGTTGAATGAGTGTTTTCATTCCTAGACCCCATTCTTTTCAGCTGGCCTTCCCACCCATCTCTTATTTAAACTGTGCAAATCGAAAGCTGTACCTGATCAGCCTTTAGGAAAAGTATGCTGGCCCTCCCAACTGTGGTAAGAAGCCAGTTACAATGATCTGGGTGAGAAAGCAATCATAGCAGAAGAGTTCTAGCTAAACAGACACCATCTACACCCCTCGAGTGAGCACGTCTTGTCCAGGTCCCGACCCCATCAGCTCTGAGCTGCTGCTCTTGGGGCCCAGTCCCTGAACACATGCCTGGGGTTCCCAGGACACAGACCAATTGCTTGTGCAATGAACACTTTATGAGAAACTCTTCTCCCCAACCCCCCCTCGCCCTTTTCCTCAGGGCTTGAAATCAGCAAGCCAAAAAACATTTTATCCTAATATAGAAAAGAATTAGACAGCAGATGCTTCTTCACAGCAGCCTGCGTGCTGGGGAGAAGGGGGGAAAAATGGCGTAGCCCTCCCTCTGGCAAGAGTGAGGACTGAATCATCACGGGAGTGTTTGTGGTAAAATCACATTTTTCTTTTAGATAGTGAAACGATTACCACGGGGCTATGGACAGCTAGTCCAGAGTGACTTTGGTGAATCTACTCTTTTTCATCACAGAAAGAGTGTGTCTCGGGCTCCAAGGGAACAAACGTACAAGACTATTATCGTGGGAGGAGAGCAGATAGAAGGAGACCCTGGAGAAAGTTGGCTGAGATCAAGAAGTGAGGAGAGCCAACAAAATAATGAAGAGGATTTGTTTTCTTTTTGAACTCAGGGTGGGGATTTGGGTCATATCTCGATAATTATGTGGAAACAAAAGGTCACCCCAATGAATGATTTTCCCAGAGGCCCCCATGAGACAAGCTACAAAATCAGTTCGATGGTTCAAACCCATCCCACCAAAGACCACCACTAGGGGCTGGGAGCATTTCTTTGGCTTGGTGAGTGAAAGCATAATTTTATCTATATTACCTCATGACCCAGAGGCTTATTCAGATCAAGAAGGGAAAGAGGAAAGAAGGAAAGAGTTAGTGAGGGAGCTCCTTCAATATCAGAGTTTTTCCATTTTTAATGCTTTAGGTCTTCACCTGTTCAGGACAAGTCCCATAGACATCTATCTTGACTCTCGCTACCTGTCTTTTGCCTCAATCAGTTCTTCCAATTGGCCCTTGCTTGATCTTTCTAAAAGATGAAGTTGTCTCCCATAATCCTTTCCCATTGCTAGTACCACATAAACTATTAGGAAAAGTCATCTTAATCTAGAAAAATGGTACTGATGAGCCTATTTGCAGGGCAGGAATAGAGATGAAGACATTGAGAATGGAATTGTGGACACATTGTGGGAAGAAGAGGGTGGGACAAATTGAAAGAGTAACATTTAAACATATACATCTGTGGCCTTGCCTGCTAAGTTGTTTCAGTCATATCCGACTCTTTTGTGATCCCATGGACTGTAGCCCACCAGACTCCTCTGTCCATGGGATTCTCCAGGCAAGAGTACTGGAGTGGGTTGCCATTTCCTTCTCCAGGGGGTTCTTCCAACTGAGGGATCGAATCCATGTCTCTTCTGTCTCCATTGGCAAGTGGGTTCTTTACCCACTAGCGCCACCTAGGAAGCCCTTACACCTGGGAAACACATACCTCACCATTTATAAAACAGAGAGCTGGTGGGAAGTTGTTGTGTAACAGGGAGCTCAGCCCTGAGCTCTGTACAACCTGGGGCGGGGGTATGGGAGATGGGGCCAGGGAGAGAGGGATATATGTATACTTATGGCTGACTCACATTGCTGTACGGCAGAAACGAATGCAACATTGTAAAACAACTATGGTGGTGGGGTGCATGTGTGCTCAGTCACGTCTGAATATTTGCAACCCCATAGACTATAGCCTACCAGGCTCCTCTGTCCATGGAATTTTCCAGGCAAGAATACTAGAGTGGGTTGCCATTTCCTACTCCAGGGGATCTTCCTGATCCAGGGATTGATCCCATGTCTCTTACATCTGCATTTGCCAGGCAGATTCTTTACCACTGCACCAAAGTGCTTTACCACTGGCTGCTGCTGCGAAGTCGCTTCAGTCGTGTCCGACTGTGTGTGACCCCATAGACGGCAGCCCACCAGGCTCCCCGTCCCTGGGATTCTCCAGGCAAGAACACTGGAGTGGGTTCCCATTTCCTTCTCCAATGCAGGAAAGTAAAAAGTGAAAGTGAAGTCGCTCAGTCGTGTCCGACTTTTCACGACCCCATGGACTGCAGCCCACCAGGCTCCTGTGTCCAAGGGATTTTCCAGGGAAGAGTACTGGAGTGGGGTGCCATAAGCCCTAAAAAAAAAAAAAATTAAAGAAAAAGAAAAAAAGTCCATCTTCTTCTGTGTGAACGTCTATAAAGTATGATCCTACCTCCCACTAGTGCTATTATAACAGTCTCTCTGATCCAAGAGGCCTTTCTTTTTACTATTCCTGGGAGATGTCACCTTCATTTCTATGTGTTCACTCCCTTGGTGATCTTATTCCCGTCTAAAGTGTTTACTATATTCTAGACATCTGTCCATCCAGATGTCTGTGGTCCAAGCTTCTCCTTCAAGACCATCTTCAGCACTCCTCCAGCTGGAGATCATGTATCTCTGAATCTCCAAAGCAGCCAACATTTATACTTTTGTGATGTTAGCACTTCATTCGGGCTTATTTGGGTTTTTACAGCATTATTGTGTTTTCATAAAGAATGTTTTTCCCAAGGAGAGTGAACGCTCCTCTGTGACATGGACTGTGCCACAGACATTTTTATATTCCACATGATATCTAAAAGAGTTTATATAAATATTCAAAATATTTTCCCCTAAATCCTTTGAGCATGTGGCCTTTAAACCTCATTGCTAGCCCTTGGAAATGGGAAAATACATCCAAATGAGGCAAATAGAAGCTGTTTTAGGGTCATCATCAAATATTGTTATGCCTCTCTCTCTCTTCTCCCCACTGGGTCACAGGATCATACGGACCTTTGAGCTGGCCAGGACACTAAATGACACTGAGCCAAATGCTCTCATTTTAGAGATGAGTATGTGGCTGGTCTTGATGGAAGTCACACGGTCATTTAGTAGAGACTGAGAAAGCAATAGACTCCACAACTCAGTAGTTTTGCCCCTATTTGTTTATATTGCTTCTTGTCTTAGCTTTCTCATGGCTGCTGGAACAATACATATTATTAATTTGATTTAGGGTTTGCCTGAAATAGCCCTCAGCTTTTCAGTTATATTTTCAAATGCTTCAGGAGTCTAGTGCGTGTTTGTCTATGATTGTTTGCACTTTGATTACATTTCGGTCTCTTCTTTCTGACATTTTGGAAGTTGCTTTGAATCTATTTAGCCATTTGAAGGGCTTCGTTCTGTCTTCCATGTAGTCGGGCTGCTGTTCATTGCTCTACACTCTGAGAGAGAGCAAAGGTCAAAACACTAGGCCTAGGAAAGATACTACCTGAAGGGAGTTCCAGTGAAAATTTTGATAAAATATTCAAACGTAGACAAATGCTTACAATGTAAGAAGAATAGACATTTGATACACTTCAGAAGTATTCTAAGATCACTACCGTTCTGCTTTGAAATGCCAAAAGGCATTCCTAGAAGGAATAAAATTAAAATATCAGTATGGTTTTAATAAAATAATTTTAAAGCAAGATCCAAGTCCTGGGATCCAGGTTTTCATCAAGGCATTGGTCATTAATTTCCTCAAGGGCCAGTTCCTCCACTGAATAAGAATTACACCTGTTCTCCAGAACTCATATATTTGCTTTTATTACTGGAAGTCCATATAAAATGTGTGGAAAATTTATTTATATATTGAATTTATTTTTTGTGGGCTTCAATAAGATTGTTCCCTGGGCTGGAGTTTATTTTGCTGATTGTGTTGTAAAGATTCCATGCGCATCAGTCGGGAAGAAAATAATAATAAGATGTCTAGTATTTAAATGCGTGACTTAACCATTCAAGCTACAAGACAGATGGAATCAACCGCAGAGTGTACAATGTTTAATTCTTTCTACTTCCATGTTGTCTTCCCTCCATTTCTCTCACTCCCCACATTTCATCACCCCATTCTAATCGCTGTCGGTCAAGGCATTGTCTTTTTCCCTTGTTCTTTTCCCCTAACCAGTCAGTTTCACAACAGACAGGAACTGCTTAGGAGGGATCCAGCACTTCAAACCGTACGTGATTCTGATAGTCCCTGTTAGAGGTGGATGGTTGCAGGAAAATGACAGAGCAGCAGACAAGTAACTAGCAGCTCGGCTCATTTCCACTGAAGGGGTTTTTCATGGTGGGGCGATTATGTGCCCATTTATTGCACCCTCGTTATAGCCACTGATTTAGTCCACTTAACCCTTTGAGTTTTGCTGTGAATGCCCACATAGTCTCTCATAGTAAGAGAGATTCTCAGAACTGAGCAGATATCTCTGACTTTCTCTCCCATAATTACCTTTAGAATCATTCTAGGGCAATATGATGTGCTTCTGCAGAGCAACTTTCTCTTGGACAAAGCTAATCCTATTAATATATCTAAGTAGGTGTCAAATTCCACTTTCAATTAACATACTTTATAGCAGATTAAACTTTTCAGTGATGAGATACAGGAAAATGGATCAAGTGAAATAATTACAAAATTTAAAAATAATATATACCACTTACAATAGCTCAAAAATTAGAAACTGTCAAATACCTAGGAAAGATGTGCAAGGCTTCTACAGTGAAAATTAGAAACACTTATGAGAGAAATTAAAGAACACGTAATAAATGCAAGCATATTTATTTCATGTTCACAGATGCAAGATTCAATAATTTCAAGGTTTCAAATTTCCCCAAACCGATCCATATAGTTAACCACGATTCCTATCAAACCCCCAGAAAGTTTTGTTGTATTGTTGCCATGAGGGATACAGGGAGACTGTCAAGCTTATTCAAAAACATATATGTATAAATGAAAAGCTATCCTGAGGAAAAACAAAGTTTGAGAGCTTATAATACCAGATACAAAAACTTACTGTAAAGCTTTACAATTAAGATAATGTGGTATTGGCCTAATGATAGACAAATAAACCAAAAGAATAGAATCCAGAATCCAGAAATAAACCAAAAGTAAGTAGTCTCCTGAAACATAGCAAAGGTGTTATGGCAATGCAGTGAGGAAACAGACTGCATATTCAGTGAGCGATGTTGAGTGAGACATACATTTGTAGAGGAAAAATCAATATAATTCATATTTCAAGGTGGCTTATAGATCTAAATGAAAAAAATAAAAAACCTTATAGCCCCTAGAAAGTACTATAGAATGTTTTCATGAAATTTGGGTAGAAAATGATTTCTTAAACAGGACCCCCAAAAGTACTAATCATAAGGAAACTTTTGGTAAAATGGACACAGTTTAAATTAAAATGTATGTTCATTAAAAGACATCATTAAGTGACAAGGCAGGCTACAGAGAGGGGAAGACACTGGCAAGCAAATATATAACAAAAGACATACAAGAAGTACAGAAAGAACTCCTACATATCAATAATGAAAAGACATGGCAGCAGGAAAAATGAGTTTAAGATTTTAACAAGCATTTCCAAATGGCCTGTAGACATGCGAACATGTCTACCTTTATTAGCTGTCAAGGAAATTCTAATTAAAACTAAAATGTAAACCCCCTACATGCCCATTAACTGGCTAAAATCACAAAGACTGGCAATACTAAGAGATTGGGAGGACACAGTGGGCTTCCCTGGTAGCTCAGTTGGTAAAGAATCTGCCTGCAATGCAGGAGACCCTGGTTGGATTCCTGGGTCGGGAAGATCCCCTGGAGGAGGGATCAGCTACCCACTCGGTTATTCATGGGCTTCCCTGGTGGCTCAGCTGGTAAAGAATTCGCCTGCATTGCGGGAGACCTGGGTTTGATCCCTGGATTGGGAAGATCCCCTGGAGGAGGGCATGGCAACCCATTCCAGTATTCTGGCCTGGAAAATTCCACGGACTGTATAGTCCATGGGGTCACAAATAGTTGGACATGACTGAGCAACTTTCACTTCCTTTATTTCTTTCACTTGTGAGGACATAGTACAATCGGAAGCCTCACGCAGCTTGTGATGGGTGCCTGAACTGGTACAACTGCTCTGAGAAATAGTATGGCAGTATCTACTAATGGATACAATATGCACACTTTATGACTCCAAAGAATATGCTCAACAGAAATGCCCATGTTTCTATGCCAAAGCGAGGATGATCATGGCACTACTGTAAGGGTCCAGATACTAATGGATATTTGATATATTGTAGGTCTATACAACAGGATACTGACCTAGGAATAGTGACCTATCTCAGGCAGCAACCTGAGTGAATCTCTATGACAGTACTGTAGAGTCAAAGAAGCCAGACACAGAAGAATACTCATCATATGATTTTGTCTCTATCAATTTCAAACACTGGCTAAGCAACACTAGGTTATAGAAGTCCTGAGAATGATTATTTGGGGGCTGATTGGAATGTATGGGCAGGGCATGGAGGGAGGCTTCTTGGGTGCTGATTAAAAGTTCTATTTCTTGATCTGATTGACTTTGTGCAAATTCATCACACTGAGTAGTCAATATTTTTGTAATTTTTCTCTTTGTGTATTATGCTTCAGTAATAGTTTTCTTAAAAACAACACAGATCTCCTATTCCCTTGCTTATACTATTCACTCTAAATCATTTAATTCAATTACTTTTGCCCTCTAAAACTGCTGTGCTAGATTTGTGCAGTATATAGGATGCCTCCTGAAATAATCAGGAAATCCCAAATTTAAGGGTTTTGTGTTGTTGTCTTTTAAAAATCAACACACATACAATCAGGCTGTCAAGGACCCAGCTTGTCTACCAGAGATAGGGAGATTCAGATCAAGAAGAGAATTTTAATACGGTCATACATTATCTATAACCTGTAGGATGAATAAAGATAAGAATTAAAGTGGACTTAACTGAAAATAGCCTTGTGATAAAAACAAGTCACTTTATTTCAATGACACTCAACTTCCACTGTGATTTTTATCTGGTGCTTATTTAGTTTCTAGGCCCACAACAAGAAGGCTTGTTTTATTCTTTCTTTCATTCTTTTTCTGATTCCTCATTTCTGCAAGGTCAGTGTAACCTGTGCAAATGAAACTGCCTTTGTAGTCGCTTTGCACAATGTCACCGAATCCACAGTTCAGAAGGAAAACAGGTGTGAAGCTAGAAGTATTTGTAGTCTGAGCTACTTGCTCTTAACTTGAATTTCAAAAACATTGTTTGAAGTGACTCTGATGTTATTTTGATTTACTATCCTTAGAAACAGCCCTTTCTCAGTTAGCTCAGACTTGCAAGCCAGCCGCATAAATTAAACAAAACAGTCTCATGGGAGGAATGATGAGGGAGAGGAAAAAAACATGAAGGTATCATATTGCAGACCAGCAAAATGAATATTTTTATGTAAACGTTTTAATGGATGGTCATGGCAGATTAAAGTTCTTATTCTTAATTTCCCAATGATACTCTGCTCAGTTTAAATGCTGTGCGAAGTTAGATTCATTCACAGGTATCAACTACAACAGTAATTTCACTGCAACTGTATTCTTTTCTGGTTTCTCTTGTCTTATTGCCCTCACTTTATATTTGGTCATCAAAATATAATGATAGGGCCACCTTCAAGCAATACTCCCCCAAAGAAAGAACAGAAATAAATTTATCTGAGGGCATTTTGAGTGTTAACTTGAAATTTCTAGATAAGGAAATATAAAACTGATGGGAGTGAGAGATGAGAGGGTGAAAAACCATATGTTATCCGAAGGGAAGAGAATGATGACATCTTGCTGTATCCAGGATCCTTTGAATATGTGCAAGGAGTAAATACACGGATTCACTGGTCATTTAACTTAAGGATGTTTGCTTCACTATACTATAATGTGTGCCTTTAGAAATCTTCTGTTTCCTAGAGATGGGGTCAGACACTAAAGAGCTGATGTTAAATTTACTGTAATCAGTCAAATGACTCACTGTAGGTGACTCTAGAATTTTACTAATGTAGAAGCCCCTTGGACTGCAAGGAGATCCAACCAGTCCATTCTAAAGGAGATCAGCCCTGGGTGTTCTTTGGAAGGAATGATGCTAAAGCTGAAACTCCTGTACTTTGGCTACATCATGCGAAGAGTTGACTCATTGGAAAAGACTCTGATGCTCGGAGGGATTGGGGGCAAAGGAAAAGGAGACGACAGAGGATGAGATGGCTGGATGGCATCACCAGCTCGATGGATGTGAGTTTGAGTGAACTCTGGGAGTTGGTGCTGGACAGGGATGCCTGGCATGCTGAGATTCATGAGGTCGCAAAGAGTCGGACACAACTGAGCGACTGAATTGAACTTAGTAATAAACCAGAGTTGTCCAAAAAGGACAAAAATAGTATCTATTTAGTAAAACAGTCATTCCACAGAAGAAGATCTGTTCATAAAGAATATAACTCTAATTTCTAAGAATTGTTGTAGCTAAAATTGCATTTTTTAATGCAATGAATAGCTTTGATGGAAAATTCACACCACCAACTTAGCCTTACTTGCTGGCAAAGCAGTTTCCACCTTCTCTTAAGAGATAACAGCTTATTCTTCTAATATATGTACTTCTTGGAGAGAAGTCCACTTTCTCTGAATTAGTTACTTATTGGTAAGCATAATTTTTTTTCTATTGACAGTCTTTTCAAACAAATTTAGCATGCTGGCTTGTTCTAATGTCTGTCATTGAATATTCTAACATTCATAAATGCACCTCTCTTTATCCTCCCTGTGACACTGCTTGATCACTAATATGACACAGTGATAATTGTAGTATGGGAAAAGGCACAAGTGTGTTAAGCTATTAATATGAGGCACACCCTCGCTGCAAAGGGAATGGTTATACCAAGGTATAAACCATATTCTACAAGTTTCTCTATGAACCATTGAGATATGCTTCTACTATGAGTCACATGTCCATGTACTCACTTGGCGATGTTGGAAAGTTGTTAGATGGCAGTGCTTCTCAGGAATGGTACTTTGTGATATGTATGTGTGCCTGAGTACCTTGGCCTGAGTATTTTAACCAAAATGAATGGGTACTTGTTTTGTTCCATTCAATGAAATAAAGAATTTAGAAAATAATGCCCTATTACATCCTTTATCTACCTTGTAAAATTTTAATCAAGTATATGTCTTTATATTCATGAATCTACATTTGCAAATATTCAGTGCTACTGATAAACCAGAAAACTTAGCTGTAACTTTCATCTTTATGTTTTTGTAACTCAAGGGTTGCTGACTCTAGATTTTACTGAGTGATTAGACAAAATAAGTTATTCCATTGAGTGAAAAATGAAGAGCCTCTGGCCCAGGTTTCTAACACTACTTTGCTTAGTACACATGGAAGTATTTGCATCTCATAGTCTGTATGTTAATAAATAGTTTCCAAGCAAAAATGAAATTAAGTTCAATTTTTAGTAATCCATATTTGCAAAAGGCAAAGCTACATGTATGTGACCTGGTTCGTCAGAATAGAGAAGCAAAGAATTATCTGGATTTAAAGAATTCAAGGGTGAATAAGAAAGTTATATTGTAAATCATACGTTGTAGATTAAATCTGAAACCTGAAGAAGTTCAGTGACTTGCCCAAGTTCATACAACCAGCCAGGGCAAAATCAAGACTGAAAGAGAGGTCTCTCAATTTCCAGTCCATTTCTTATACCACTAAAACATGTTGCCCCTAGAATACTAGATTTTCATATCAATAGCTTAACACATCTTGATCATATACCATGAATTTTTTTTTTTTTTTAGTTATTGTTAGGAAAATATATTTATGTGAGAAAATAACTGCAAACGTTCTGGGATCCAGTGGAAAGTCTGGAATAGTCTCCAGACTAGTTTTGCAACTCAAATACAGAATGTGTCACAATCCTCTGGAGACATCTTGCTGTGGGGCCTTAAAGAATTCAGGCAGTCAGTAGTGAGCCCAGAAGTAAACTGGTAACTCAAAGATGGTATATGGAACCCCACACAATGCAAGGCTATGGATCCTCTGCCAAGAGGGTGGTCTGTGATGTTTGCTAAACTCTTGAAGTTTTAGCATGATGAAACCCAGGGCGGGGAGCATATCTGAAACCCTCTGGAATTTTAAATAGGTCTGAATTGTGGAGAATCTTTTTAAAGTTTTTGACAGTTTCTTCAGAAATATTTTTCACATTGCCATGTGATATGGGTAGCTAAGTCTTACATTGAGAACTAGAAAGCTAAAAGAAGCTACAACTCTTTTTTTGGCCATTAAAATACCAACTTGACATATTTTACTTGCAATTACCAGGTCGTCATCCATCCCAATGGTATGTGGCCATGCATTTATTCACTAAGGACTGGGTTGTATCTCACGATCTTCTCATAAACTAGGCAAAAGAAGAAATGCTCAAAAATGTTGCTTGGCTCCAATGACTATTCTTAGTGACCATGGAGGGAAAGGCCATTAAGAAAAAAATGAAACAAGAAAAGAAGCAGGTCAGTGTGCACTGGCCAAGCTGATACATTATTCACCAGTCGCTTAGTCCAGCCAGTGTTTAAGTAAATGAGATGTTCTTACAAAAAACGCACAGCCTAACAGCAGAAATAGATAATCAAAGACACAAAGAAACACATAATTATTTGTAGGTAAGTATCCTGGTCAGGATTTTTCAGGAGTTACGTTGAAAATGCTGAGCTTGGAGATGAAATAAGAATTTACAAATCTGTCTGGATGGGAAAGGGTAAACAAGGAATGTAACAATTCTTACAAAAGGTGCCAGAATCCCTTTTAAAATGGGAACTCTGTGGAAAATAGAACGTAAATGCTTGGGGGAGAAAGTGGTAACCTTTTCATTGTCTGGCTCCAAGGTGTCCAAGAACACAGTTATGTTTTCTGTTAGATAAAAGGTAGGGTGGGTGATTTGGAGGAGGGGAGAGGTGTGCAGGATGGGGAAGACTCAGAGATTCAAAAGTACTTCTCAAAGTGTGGTCAATACAACTCTACATGTCCCTGATACCTTTCAGGGGTCTGAAAAGTCTAGATCATTTACAAACTAATACTTAGATGCTGTTTGTTTTTATTGGTACAAAAGCTGCTAAGTCGCTTCAGTTGTGTCCGACTCTGTGCAACCCCATAGACGGCAGCCCACCAGGCTCCCCCGTCCCTGGGATTCTCCAGGCAAGAACACTGGAGTGGGTTGCCATTTCCTTCTCCAATGCATGAAAGTGAAAAGTGAAAGTGAAGTCGCTCAGTCGTGTCCGACTCCTAGCGACCCCATGGCCTGCAGCCCACCAGGCCCCTCCATCCATGGGATTTTCCAGGCAAGAGGACTGGAGCGGGCGCCGTTTGTTTTTATTGGTACAAAAGCAGTGGTGGGTAAAACTGCTGGTGCCTTGGCACGGATCCAGCCAATGGCAACAAACATGTTTAAACTAATTTCATTTAAGAATGTCTTTCATGACGCAATGAAAAGTTGCTAATTTTATCAAATCTTGATTCTTTAGTATATTTCTCCCTTTCTGAATATATATCTGGGAATGGCTAGATTTTCTTTATAAACTTCCACCAAAAAACAAAAACAAAACTGTTACAATAGATAGAATGAAGAAACAGCTATAAGAATCCACCACTTTCTATTATAAAGACATTAAAAAGTTTTCAAGAATGTAAAATAATGCTACATTCCGTATGCTATAGAGCTGCTGAGCTATAATACAGAAGCCACAGTTATATGTGACTGATTATATTTAAATGTGTTAAATTGACAATAAATTAATCTGTTTCCCAGTCTCACTAGGCTTACTTTAAGCGCTCCATGGCCACAATGCACCTAGTGAAGTGAAAGTCACTCAGTCGTGTCCGACTCTTTGCGACCCCATGGACTGTACAGTCCATGGAATTCTTCAGGCCAGAATACTGGAGTGGGTAGCCTTTCCCTTCTCCAGGGGATCTTTCCAAACCATGGATTGAACCCAGGTCTCCCACATTGCAGGCGGATTCTTTACCAGCTGAGCTGTCACAGAAGTCCCCACGATGTACCTAGAGGCTACCATGCTAGCACAGAAAGCAATTCTGTTATCACAGAAAGTCCTGTTGGGCAGCACTGTTACAGAGCATGCAGTTGACCCTTAAACAACTAGATGGATTAGAGGTGTCAACCCCACTGCAGTGGAAAATCTGAGTATAATTTATAGTCAGCCCTTCTTGTACCATGGTTCTTCTGTATTTGCGGTTCCTAATTTGTGGATTCAACCAACTGCAAATTCTGTGGTACTGTAATATTTATGGTGGAAAAAAATCTGTGTTTAAGTGTCTTCACACAGTGAAAACCCATATTTTCAAGAGTCAGCTGTATATGTAAATGTGACTTTTGGGTCTGTGTGTCTCTATACTAAAAGCAAGTTTTTAAGGGAAAAAGCCTGAAATGTATTTCTGTAGGAAAGTATGAAACTCAACACTATTTCCATATAACTGGTCTCTGTTTTCTCCAAATTCACTTCCTTTGAGTTCTTGGACTCTCAGATTCTCACTTTCATGGTCACTCAGACCAAGAATTAGAGGAAGCAGGCATCTTTGCTTTACTCCACAGCTCAGAGGGTATCAACCTCAGAGTGTTCATATGCAATAAAGTCAGGAGTCAGAGTCCCTGGAAACAAGTGACCCATCTGCCAGTAGAGCTCTGATGCAGATGGGGGCGGGCGGTGGAGAAAAAGCCAGAAAACATTTCTTTCTAGCATGAATTCAAGTAACCCCCTCAAGTGAACCAACCTGATGGCACATTTGCCCCCATAATACAGTCACCTCTTCTATGGCCAAAGTCTGCAGTATTTTCAAATGCATTTCTGATAATAAGGCTCTAGCCTGGAGTTTGCAAGCTTGTTAGAAACTGGGATGAGAGATTGCCTGTTAGCAGACGCCAACGCTTTACTTTCCCAATATTTTCTCTTCCTGTGATAACAACCATCATCATTCTCTTTTTAGGAGACAGAAACCCATGCACAGAAATTTGTGTGGTGTTATTTGCAAGGTAACGATATTTGAGTATTTGCTCTCACGCTGGTGTTAATTAGTTCACAGCATATTTAAGTCTGGGAACGACACAAGTCAGCTGACATCTCGGAAGGGCATCTTTTACATAGCTACGTTATGTTCTGACAAAACCCAAGCAGCCTTGCCAAGACACCGATGGTGCCTGGTAAACACAGTTTTGGCAAAGAGTGCAGAGGGATTTTTCTCAACTGGCAACCCGGCAAATGCAGGTTTACAGATGTGCCACCCTTGGTTAATTAGCGACAGGGTTGGCTTTTAATTTAATTTGAAGCAACGTGAGGAAAAAAATCAGGGGGAGAGAAGTGGATAAACAAGCCCACTGGTCTCACTGCTGGAGGAATGAAGTTACACAAGCATGAACGACCCATCCCACAAAGAGCTTGACGGATGTGGTTGCTTCTGAAACACAAGAACATCTGGCTACGCTGCACAGCTGAGAGGGAAAAAAAAAGAAGGGTCCAAATTCATGGACACATTTCTGTCAGAGACATCCGGCAAACAGATGGCTCTGGTTCCAAATAAAGTCTCGTAGATGTGCTGAGAGGTTTTTGAAAACTCATGTGTTCACAAACGCATTCTCTTTACCCCTTTATTTCCAGCTCAGTAACTTGTCATCAGCTCTTCTCTACTGGCTATCTTCAGAGCGAAGACAGAGGACTGGAGAGGGTCCGAATTATATTCTCCGCCGAATCTAGTTCTGCTGTGATGGGGAAAAACAGTACATCCCAATGGCAGATCTCAGTCTAGGCTACAACCTACCATTATGAGAATGAAAACTTTCCACTTCAGTGATAGGCTGGGGCTTCCCTGGTGGCTCAAATGGTAAAGAATCCACCTGTAGTGCAGAAGACCCAGGTTCGATCCCTGGGTTGGGAAGATCCCCTGGAGAAGAGAATGGCTACCCACTCCAGTATTCTTGCCTGGAGAATTCCATGGACAGGGGAGTCTGGCAGGCTATAGTCCATGGGGTCACAAAGAGTTGGACATGACTGAGTGACTAACAAACATGATAGGTTAATATACTGTAATGGCCACAGTAATTGAACACGTGTGCCAGAGGCTGGATTAAGTGCTCGTTTTATCTCATGTAATCTCTGGTGCAGCTTTTTATAGTGGTTTCTATTATGACCACAAGTTTTAAAATGAAGAAATTAAGGTACATATCTGAAGTTATCCTACTCATTTGTGGCAAATATAACATTCTTTCTTAGGTCCCTCTTGGTGAAAGAATGGATTCTAAATCACTTCCCTGCTTATGAATATTTTAGGGAAATGAAGCACTTTTTGTTGGAAGTGGGCAAGTCTCAGGCAATGGGAAGATGAGACATTTTCACTCAGAACAGTGAATTGCTATAGTCTCCTGAATAGAGAATAATATACTGTTTGGCAAATACATCGAAAGCCTGCAATTTGAGAGGGATTTTTTCTTTCTGCTGTGATCTGCTCCTTGTCCAGATGATCTTTTAAGTCTGGAAGGGGATGGAGGGGACAGAGTGCAGCAGCAAAGACTTCTTCAAAGCACAGTGGAGATCAGCACTTGCTGGAAGACTTGCAGCCTACGATGGGTATGACCAGCACCCCAGGGGCTCACACATTGCCCCCTTCACCTGCTCCTAACTGAAACGAGACAAGAACAGGGGTAATCCTGACAAAAAGGAAACATCCCTAGATTTACTTACTCCCTTTCTCAGAGGGGATCATGAATGTCCACAAACATCAATATCATCCATGCAGACATGATATAAGAGAAAGTCAAACAGATAGCTAGTGGGAATTTGCTATGAAACACAGGGAGCTCAGCCTGGTGCTCTGTGATGACCTAGAGGGGCGGAATGGGGAGGTGGGAGGGAAGCTCAAGAAGGAGGAGACATATGTATATTTACAGTTGATTCACATTGTTATATGGCAGAAATCAAAACAACATGTAAAGCCATCATTCTCCAGTTAAATTTTTTTTAAAAAATACCTTGTACTCTGATATATAACAATGTCAGCAATCCTATAGTTCTTAAAATTAGAAAGACACTGGCAACTGGCAATGCTGAAGCAACATATACTTTTGGTAAGTATGACTCTAATGATCTAATTATTTCATTCACCAAAGAGGATCTGGTGATAAGAATTTCTGCAGAAAACTGGTACAGCCACTATGGAGAACAGTATGGAGATTCCTTAAAAAACTGGAAATAGAACTGCCATTTGAACCAGCAATCCCACTGCTGGGTATACACACTGAGGATACCAGAATTGAAAGAGATACATGTACCCTGATGTTCATTGCAGCACTGTTTACAATAGCTAGGCCATGGAAGCAACCTAGATGTCCATCAGCAGATGAATGGATAAGGAAGTTGTGGTACATATACACAATGGAATATCACTCAGCTATATAAAAAAAAAAAAAAAGAGTTCTAATGAGGTGGATGAAACTGGAACCTATTATACAGAGTAAAGTAAGTCAGAAAGAGAAATAGCAATACAGTATATTAATGCATATATATATATACATATATATGGAATTTAGAAAGAAGGTAACAATGATCCTATATGAAAGACAGCAAAAGAGACACAAATATAAAGAACAGACTTTTGAACTATGAGGGAGAAGGCGAGGGTGGGATGATATGAGAGACTAGCACTGAAACATGTATATTACCATATGTAAATAGATGGCCAGTGCGAAGCAGGGCATTCGAAGCCAGTACTCTGGGACAAACCAGAGGGATGAGGAGGGAGGTGGAAGGGGGTTCAGGATGCGGGGGACAACATGTGCACCATGGCTGATTTGTGTTGATGTGTGGCAAGGGCCACCGCAGTGCTGTGAAGTGATTGTCTCCAATTAAAATAAATAAATAAATTTTTAATAAAAGGACTTTCCATGGGGGGGGGATGGAAGGAAGAAAAGCTTAAAAAGGCAAGAGAGACATTATTAATAGTATTATTGCATTATGTATGTCATACATTTTTGAGACCCAGACTTGTGTCCTAAACTGATAGTGGAATCTACATAGGGCAAAAGAATAATTTGTGTGTTTTCAGACTCCTGAGACAGTTAAAAAAAAAAAAAGAATCCACAGTGTCATTTGGTTTGGTTTTCAGATGTCTGCAGCTCCTTTGATCCATAGAATGGCAGCAGACAAAGATTTAGATGACTTCAGTTTCAGGTCATAGAAGATAATTTCACTGTAAGGAAGAGACGTTACTCTTCCCAGGTTCATTTCATCATACACATAACAACACATGTGAAGATAGCAAAATGCCTTATACATTTATAGGACGTGAACTCAGAATGCAGGTTATGCAGCTTGTTGAGCATGTTTACAATTGTTACATCTATTTCTGTCTTCACTTCAGAGTGAGTCCAGGAGCTACTGCTGATTACCATGGAGCCCAGAGCAAGCTTGATGTTGGGAAAAACCCATACAAGAGAAAAATGAATAGGGGCCCTCCTTACTGCCCCTGACACCAGGAGGACTGCCAGATGCAATGGACTGGTTTTTCTTTTTACGATTTTTTTGATGTGGACTATTTTTAAAGTCTTTATTGAATTTGTTACAATATTGCTTCTGTCTTATGTTTTGGCTTTTTGGCTGCTAGGCATGTGGGATCTTAGCTCCCCAACTAGGCATCAAACTCACGCCTTCTGCATTGAAAGGCAAAATCCCAAATGCTGGTCTGCCAGGGAAGTCCCATGAAGTGGAGTTTTTTGGCACAGAGAAAGGCGCACACCCCTTTGAAAATGAGGAGGTCATTAACTGTAAAAAAACAAAGCAAAACAAAACAAGACTGAACCCCATCAGTTCAGTTCAGTTGCTCAGTCGTGTCCAACTCTTTGTGACCCCATGAATCACAGCACGCCAGGCCTCCCTGTCCATCACCATCTCCCAGAATTCACTCAAACTCATGTCCATTGAGTCAGTGATGCCATCCAGCCATCTCATCCTCTGTCGTCCCCTTCTCCTCCTGCCCCCAATCCCTCCCAGCATCAGAGTCTTTTCCAATGAGTCAACTCTTCGCATGAGGTGGCCAAAGTACTGGAGTTTCAGCTTAAGCATCATTCCTTCCAAAGAAATCCCAGGGCTGATCTCCTTCAGAATGGACTGGTTGGATCTCCTTGCAGTCCAAGGGACTCTCAAGAGTCTTCTCCAACACCACAGTTCAAAAGCATCAATTCTTCGGTGCTCAGCCTTCTACACAGTCCAACTCTCACATCCATACATGACCACTGGAAAAACCATAGCCTTGACTAGATGGACCTTTGTTGGCAAAGTAATGTCTCTGCTTCTCAATATGCTATCTAGGTTGTTCATAACTTTTCTTCCAAGGAATAAGTGTCTTTTAATTTCATGGCTACAGTCACCATCTGCAGTGATTTTGGAGCCCCAAAATACAAAGTCTGACACTGTTTCCACTGTTTCCCCATCTATTTCCCATGATGTGATGGCACCGGATGCCATGATCTTCGAATATTGAGTTTTAGCCAACTTTTTCACTCTCCTCTTTCACTTTCATCAAGAGGCTTTTTAGTTCCTCTTTACTTTCTACCATAGCTTCAAATAAACCTCAGTCTGTGGAAGGGCTCTGGGTGGGGGATGATGATACTACTGCTGATGATAATAACTGGTAACATTTAACAAATCTTTCTGTATGTTCCAGGCAAAGTGTTTCAACCTTTTATAGACATTAGCTCATTAAAGTAACCCTATCCAGTAAGTTCTATAATTATTCTCATTTATCATTTGAGGTGACTGAAGTCTAGAGGCGAAAAACAGAGTAAGTCTTGTCAAAACGAAGCTCAAAAATCACATCTGGGTTCAAATTCAGGTCCATCTGAATGTCAGATCCCTTTAATTTCATTTTATTTTCCAATGAATGTATGAGGGACCTAGGAGTAGAGTGGACATATAGTTAAACATCTGCTCTGGGGCATATTTGAAAGTGAAAGAGGTACTATTGGTAATTCTACTGGGACAACAGGGTGAGCTAAGGCATATGACCATGGTATTGAGGAAGGGAGCTGACATGAGATGGACACTGGCTTAAGAGATGAAATGGCAAATCTGGATCCAGTTGGACATGAATATATGAATATCAACTCAACCCAGAGTTAGCAGGAAAATTTTCAAGAGAGGCCACTATTCCAATGTAGGCCACTTTCTCTCATCTGCTGAGATGAATACCTCCTTAGCAAGTTAGCATCTGTTAGCCAAGTTTTTAACACCTTTCTCTTAGTTTCATTTTTGCTGTCACAAGCATTTTAAAAAAATCAAGAACATTCTGCTTTCAAAGTATTTATTGCCTTTTCTAGTTCAAGTGAAGTGAAAGTCGTTCAGTCATGCCTGACTTTTTGTGACCCCATGGACTATACAGTCCGTGGAATTCTCCAGGCCAGAATACTGGAATGGGTAGCCTTTCCCTTCTCCAGGGGATCTTCCCAATCCCGGGGTTGAACCCAGGTCTCCCACATTGCAGGAGGATTCTTTACCAGCTGAGCCACAAGGGAAGCTAAAGAATACTGGAGAGGGTAGCCTATCCCTTCTCCAGCAAATCTTCCTGACCCAGGAATCAAATCAGGGTCTCCTGCATTTTAGGCGGATTATTTATCAACTGAGCTGTCAGGGAAGCCCCTTTCCAGCTCAGGTTGTCATTAAAATAAGTTGTTTTATGTAGAGACACTAAAACAGAATTACAGAATCTTTGCACCCAAATGACCATTTTCAAATGGGTGGGTTTGGTGTTTAAAGTTTCAGCTCTAATGAAAATGTGCTCACTTGGCTTACACTCTTAGTTATCCCAGAGCACAGGAAGCGGAATTGGGGGAAATATCAAATAGAGCAGTATCAATTCTAGCTGCTCTCTGTTCATGCATTGCCTGCCCCGAGGTGCGGTGCACACAAAACAGCTGCACTTTTAAGCACAGCCCCAATATTGGAACCTCTGATCACATATGATACAGTGGACCCACTGCCCTTTTGTTTTTTCCCTGAAGTTTTGCTCTATTTTCTGGCACTTTCTTCCTCCCTCTCTTTACCTGCTTTTCTCTCTTTTCTACCTTCTCTCCTGCCCGACTCAAGGCTGTCCTTGCCCCCTGGGTCTCACTATTGGCTTGCTTTTCCCTGTTTTTTTTCTCTACCCATTGTGTCATTTGACAATCTCATCTGGCTTCATGGTTGTGATCAATGTTTCCACGTGGTTCAAGCCTTTCAGATCTTTACTTCCAGCTCCAACATTCTCTCTCTCCCAGACTTTGAAATCCTATCTGTCTAAAACTTCTTCTCAAGATAGTCACCTTCTGGTATCTCAAATGCGATTCATCCAAGCTGGTCTCCCCAACATTCTCTCCAAAGCACAGACACAAGTTTTCAGTTTTCCTCTCTCCCAAGCATCTTTCTCCCTTAAATTTCCTCTGTGAATTATGAATTACTTAGTTTCTCAATCTTTGCATTCTTTTCTTTTTCCCATCTAAAATAAAATTGGTTGACAAATTTCCCCAGGGCTATTACTTCAATACATTTCAGATATATCCATTTCTAGAAAGGCTTGTTCAAAGTCTTAACTACTTCTCACCAAAAATGTGCTAACTGGTCTCCCGAACTCAATTTCTTATTTACTCATATTTATCCTGTGTAACAGTAAGATTAAACATCATAAAGAACAGTTTGGATCATATAACCTCTTTGTTCAAGCTTCAATGCAAACAAATTAATCTGTGCTTCTGTTGTTCAGCCGCTCAGTCATGTCTGACTCCTTGTGACCCCGTGAAGATTTGGTGTTACCAATCTTTTTCATTTGCATCATTCTGGTGTCATGAACTAGAATCAGACTGTGGTTTGAAATTGCTTACCTCTGATGACAATGAAGTTGAACATCTTTCATAAATGGCCATTTGCATACTTTTGCGGCATTCAGGATTTTTCCCCATGAGATTGTTTACCTTTTTCTTGTTGGTTTGCTGGAATTCTTTACATATTTTGAGATTAAGTCCTTTAGTCAAATACATGAATTGCAAATATTTTCTCCCACTCTGTGGCTGGCTTAGCACACTCTTAAGGAAGTGAACTTCTTTTTCTGCCTCTTTGATGTTCTGGTTCAAGGACCATATCATTAAGGAAACATATCTGAATTTGGCAGATTGTACCTTGAGTCACAGCTGCTTCTCAGTGCTTTCTGAGTTACATGATGAGAAAGATGTGTCAGGCTCCATAGTAACTGGCAACCATCCCAGAAGTACTTGCCCTCCATGCCTTTTGGGAAGTAATTATTCTGGGTCACACAGACATATGTAACACATAAAGTTTGGACTAAACTGAGTGGGCACTTGGTTCGGGATATCTGAATTGGGTACCTCTGAGTCCCAGCATCTCTTATATATTAGGTTTGGGCCTGATAAGGGAGACTGAGTTGGGGCTTCATGCCTTTTTTCAATATATACAGCTTCGCTTTCATCTTTCTTTTACAAAAAGAGGTTTGCATAAAATTGCAAAAATTGAAACTGTGCTTGCAAACCTAAATCTTGTTCAACCATTTACCACAGTGCTTATTGAACAATGGATTTTCATGTGCAGTTGCCAGGTTAAGCTGTATTTAATCGGTGAGAACACTGAAGCCTGGAAAGCTAACTGATGTAGTAGTGAGTTTATAGACTGGACTTGGAATTACCTGCCAGTGCAGCAGATGCAGGAGACTTGGGTTCGATTCCTAGTCAGGAAGATCCCCTGGAGAAGGGATGTCAACCCACACCATTATTCTTGCCTGGGAAATCCCATGGACAGAGGAGCCTGGCAGGCTACAGTCAAAAGAGGGTTGCAAAAGAGTCAGACATGACTGAGAAACTAAACAAAACAACAACAATATCCGTCATTTCAGGGCATCCACTGCTTCAGTGACCACTTCGACATGCTAGCTTTGTCCAGATTCATGCTGGTATAACAGGCAAAACCCTACCTCAGGACTGGACTGTATCTCTTCCTGTCCTGGGACTTCTCTGATGCCAAGGTAGGAAACACCTCGTGGGAACCCACTTCACACTCATACACGTGGGAGCCAGGAGGGCAGAGCAGTTAACAGGTGTGAGTATGAGGTGCCAGTGGTTAAAGGTTTCACTCTTCTGGACTTGGATGGGCAGTTTGAGATGCATTTCATCATGCTTCTGTGATGCTACTGGGATGAAAGTCTAGTTGCCCTCTCTGGCTTCCCTTGTGGCTCAGCTGGTAAAGGATCTGCCTGCAATGTGGGAGACCTGGGTTCAGCCCCTGGGTTGGGAAGATCCCCTGGAGAAGGCAACGGCTACCCACTCCAGTATTCTGGCCTGGAGAATTCCATGGATTGTATAGTCCATGGGGTCACAAAGAGTTAGACACGACTGAGTGACTTTGACTTTCACTTTTCTCTGGTAGCCAACTTAGTAACACTTCCTTGTACTGACTTTTTCTTCTTTCCTATTTCATCCCCTCTGCCCTGCACACCTGCTCTTTACCATCATATTCCTCAATAGACTGCCTCAGCTACCTCACATAAGACATGATCTCAGTTCTGCTTTCAGGAAAACCCAGACTAAGACACATAGCTATTAAGTTAGGACCAGACCCAGCTTTGGACTGTGGCTATATAAGTTTAAAACATATTTCTGTGTTAGTTTCTGCTGTAAAACATTGTAAAATAACTATACTCCAATTAAAAATTAACATACAGTAATAAATAAATATACTATGTATTTTATTATTTTTTTAAAAGACTTCATGGTAGGATTAAAATTTTTGTGATCTAACTTAAAATAAAAGCCAACTTAATTTATTGGAAAAAAAAATGCATCTCCATGATCCTCAACCTCAGAGATTTAGAGTACTGCATTTTATTATCTCTTTAACACATATCACATCTAGAAGAAGAATTGTAAACAGACAAATAATTTTTACTGGCTACTATGACTTATTTGTAAAAGTGAAAGTGTTAGTTGCTCAGTTGTGTTTGACTCTGTGCAACCCCATGGACTGTAGCCCACCAGGCTCCTCTGTCCATGGAATTCTCCAGGTAAGAATATTGGAGTGGGTAGCCATTCTCCTCTCCAGGGGATCTTCCCAACCCAGGGATAGAACCCAGGTCTTCCACATTGCAGGCAGGTTCTTTACCATCTGAGCATCCAGGGAAGTGCATGACTTCTTTACCTAAAAATAAATAAATAAATAACTATTGTCCAAAAAACTTAGAAGCAAATATGATATCCACATGTATATTGCTCTTTAAATGTTTCTTTTCCCAGAGCTGAGTCTATGGAAAAAGAAAGATTGTGGCAATAAGTGCAGACTTAGACTGTAAACGTTGTGGGTTTAAAAGTCCATGGTTAACTGTGATGAATAATGCTAAACTTACATATTAAGCTATCACCATTGAGGAAGAGGCACCCCAGAACACACACCTTGTCTCCAGTTTGTGCCAGACACTGTCTTATGCAATTTGCTCACATGCTGTGGGCCCCTGCAGGCACCCCTAAAAATGATATCAGTAATAACATATTTATAATAATTACAGCTATCCTTTATGAAGTATGAGCCAAGCACCATTCAAAACATTTAAAACCATACATTACTTAATAATCACAACAACCTTATGAGGTAAGCACTCATTATTCCCATTTGTCAGGCAACAAGATGAGGGCTTTGACAGTTGCTGTAACTCACCTAAAGTCACATAGCTGGTGAAGGATAGAAACAGAAAATGGGTCCTGGTCTGTAAGTCATGTATGGATGTGACAGTTGGACTGCGAAGAAAGCTGAACACCAAAGAATTGATGCTTTTGAACTGTGGTGCTAGAGAA
Organism: Bos javanicus; assembly: GCF_032452875.1. Lineage (NCBI taxonomy): Eukaryota > Metazoa > Chordata > Mammalia > Artiodactyla > Bovidae > Bos > Bos javanicus. Next base: position 39,025,679 of record NC_083890.1, read on the forward strand.
GACTCTTGTGAGTCCCTTGGACTACAAGGAGATCCAACCAGTCCATCCTATAGGAGACCAGTCCTAGGTATTCATTGGAAGGACTGATGCTGAGGCTGAAACTCCAATACTTTGGCCACCTCATGCGAAGAGCTGACTCACTGGAAAAGACCCTGATGCTGAGAGGGATTGGGGGCAGGAGGAGAAGGGGACGACAGAGGATGAGATGGCTGGATGGCATCACTGACTCGATGGACATGAGTTTGAGTGAACTCTGGGAGTTGGTGATGGACAGGGAGGCCTGGCATGCTGTGATTCATGGGGTTGCAGAGTCGGACATGACTAAGCAACTGAACTGAACTGAGCTGTAAGTCATGACCCTACGTTCTTATGTCCAAGGACTTCTGGAACTCCAACTCTCCCTCTCCAGGTGGAGCCCCAGATATTAGCCATTCCCATCTCAGATCTTCTATGCTAACACATTTAAGGTATGCTCCGTGCTGCAAAACTCTTTTCCTCATCTCCCTAATCACCTAAGTCTGGGTCAATTTTGCCATTCACCACTCAATATTTCCTGGGAGTCTCAACTGTTCTCCAGAATGCCCCATCCTCTGAAATATCACTCTCATCAGTGTTTGGTGAAAAGCTGCTGAATATATGGGCAAACAGATTTTCATTCATTGTACATAAATGGATTTTAAGCACAGTTCTTTTTCCAATAAAAATATCTTCACCACAGGGAAGCCCAAGGTTTGCTCTTGAACGTTTTTACATTTGTTTATGCTCAGGTTTCCTGAGAATCTGTCCCCATTTCTAAGAACTTCTATTGTGTTATGTCATAGACAATCTCAAATATAAACTTTTATTTGCAAAGAAAGCATTCCTGGCTATTTTATTGTGAAAATGCTTTGTGGTTTTATTTAAAACTTCTCTATTGCAAGAGCCACTTTCAAGCCCCAAAGTATGCTGACCTTTATGCAAGTATGTTAAAGAGATACATTAATACACACTTCCTTCATTTACCACTTTTTCCTAGCACAACAAAATGCATGTTTTCTTTAAACAAGCGTTTTAATTTTAGAACAGTTTTAAGTGTGCATAAAAATTGTGAAGATCATGCAGAGAGTTCGTGTATATCTCATCTTCAGTTTCTTCTATAACATCTAACACTAGGATGGTACTTTTGTTATATTAACGGGCCAAGATAGATAGGCACAAAATTATTAACTGGAGTCCATACACTATTCATATTTTCTTAGTGTTTTTGTCTAATCTCCTTTTTTGTTCTAAGATCTCATCCAGGACACCACATTACATTTAGTTATCTCCTTAGATTCCTCCTGACTGTGGCAGTCTCTCATGCTTACTTTAGTTTTGATTACCCTTGACAGTTTTGGAGGATACTGCTCATGTAGGTAAGCTGTCTGTCCATGGGACTTGCCTGGTGCTTTTCTCATGTTTAGACTAGGGTTAGGGGTCTGGATGGTAGACCATGGAGGGAGGCAAAGAGCCATTTACAACACATCATACCAAGTGCGTGTACCATCGGCATGATTTATTGTTGCTCATTCTGATCTTGATCATCTGCTTGAGTCATGGTCCTCAGGTTTCTCTACTGTAAAGTTACTCTTTCTTCTTTGTATTCTCTGTTCTTTGGAAGAAAGTCACCAACGTTCCCCATTAAACTGAAGAATTGGTGAGTTACACACTCCCTCATTTATGGTAGAGTATTTAAATAACTTCTTTGAAATTCTTCTGCATGGAGAAGGTACCTCTTCCCCATCTACTTACTTCTTGAATCATTTATTGGTATCAGCCTGGATTCATGGATATTATCTTATACTTTGGGTTATGATCTAATGCTGTTTATTTTGTGGTTCAAAGTGTTTCAGCTTTGGTCTCTGAGAGCTCTTCCTGTTGGTGCCTCTGTCCCTTTAGCACAGTCTCGTTGTTGGGAGGTACTTTTTATTTCTTTGTTTTGCTTTTAGCCCTGCTTTACTTTCTGGCACCATAAGATGCTTCAGGCTCATCATTTCACCATGGGTCCCCAGTCCTAGAAATAACCATTTCTTCAAGGAGCCTGGGTTCTTTTTATCGAATAGTTTTAACTGTGGGTTACTAACTGGATGCTAACTATGCCTGCTGCTACTGAATGCGTGGGCCCCCTTGTGCCAGAAAATTTAAGTTTACAAACTAATACTTGTAGATCAACATATCTATTGCCAAAAAGTTAGTTCAGGGTTTTGTAAGATGTTATGGAAAAATCTGAGTGAACTTTTTGGCCAACCTAATATAAACATTTCTACATGTAGCCATCTATATCAATAATAAGCTTTACATGAGTCCATAAGGATGTCTCCAACTCTAATCCATTACTGCACGGATCATTCTGGCCTCTTCCCCTCGTTTACCTATTAACTCCTACTCCAACAGTGAGGAAACCTGGCTACTACCATCTGTCAACCATTTACTTCATTGTTCAATTCCAGTACACATGTATAATAACATCAGAACTGTTAACCATTACCAGCTGAGAAACTACTTAATCCTCTAGAGTGTGGTACAATGCCATGCATTTGAAATTGATGTATGAAAAATATAATTCTAAAGATATCTGTCCATGCTTTGCTTGTTTATTTCTTCCTATTGATTTCTGCCTTTGGTCCCCCTTTAAAAGGAATAAAAGCTTCAGACCAGAATAAGCCATAAGTTATCTAGAAAAGGCTTAAGAACGAGTGAAAATGAAACCCACAAACACAAATAGAGAATTGGCACGGCGGGGCTGTGAGAAGAGTCACTGCAATTTCAGACATAGCTTTGACGAGCCCAGTACAGATAGGAGCATTGCTGGCTGATGAGCAGAGGACAAAGCTGACGTTGATGGACACACTATCTGAAAGCTGGTGACCAGCACCAACTGCCTGTTGCTTCCTTTTTCAGATATATGGGCTTCAGAAAGAAGCCTGACCCTTTTGATTTCTTGTTGCTGTTGAAGTCACGTCCGACTTTTTTGCAATCCCATGAACTGTACCCACCAGGCTCCTCTGTCCATGGGATTTCCCCAGGCAAGAATACTGGAGTGGATCACCATTTCCTCCTCTAAGGGATCTTCCTGATCCAGGGATCAAACCCACATCTTGCATTCCTGTATTGGCAGGCAGATTCTTTACCACTGAGCCACCAGGGAAGCCCATCACTTTTGATTGCTAGATGAAGTTAAACGTAGATGAGAAAACTAAAGGTGCCTTTTTTTCCTAAGAGACTTGATTTTTCAGAACAGTTTTAGGTTCACAGCAAAATTGTGTACCAAGTACACAGAGTCTCCATATGCCTCCTGCCCCAGCTCCCCAACAATCTCCCTCATTGCCACCACAGGGCACCACAGTTATATATTTGTTCAAATCAATGAACCTACATTGACACAGCATTATCTCTCAGAGCCCATAGTTTACATTATGGTTCAGTCATCCTGTGGCAAATTCTGTGGGTTTGACAAACACATAATGACATGTAGCTCAGCTGGTAAATCATCTGCCTGCAATGCAGGAGACCTGGGTTTGATTCCTGGGTCGGGAAGATCCCCTGGAGAAGGAAATGGCAACCCACTCCAGTATTCTTGCCTGGAAAATCCCATGGACAGAGGAGCCTGACAGGCTACAGTCCATGGGGTCACAAGAGTCGGACATGACTTAGCGACTAAATCACCACCACCACCACTATTATAACACCATACAGAGTAGTTTCACTGCCCTAAAACCCCTCTGGGTTCTGCCTATTTATCTCCACTTACCCTTTAATACTTGGCAACCACGGATGTTTTTGTGTGTCCATAGTTTTGCCTTTCCAGAATGTCATATATCTGGAATCGCACATCTGTAGCCTTTTCAGCCTGGCTTCTTTCACTTCAAAATATACCTTTACATTTTATGCGTGTTTTTTCAAGGCTTGATAGCTCATGTCTTATTAGAATTGAATAAATGTTTCATCTTCTGGAGGCACCATAGTTATTTAACCTTTTACCTGCTGAGGGGCATCTTGGAAGTGTTCAGGTTTTGGCTATGATGAACGCAGCTGCCATAAACATCTATGTGCAGGGTTTTGTGTGGACATATATTTTCAACTCATTTGGGTAAATACCAAGGAGCACAATTGCTGGATCGTATGGTGAGAGAATGTTTAGTTTTATAAAAAAAAACAAAAACCAAAATACCTGCCAAATTGTCTTCAGAAGTGGCTGTACCATTTTTTGTTTTTCCACCAACAGTGAATAAAAGTTTCTTTGGCAGCACTTGGTGCCATCAGTGTTCTGGATTTTCACTGTAGTAGGTCTGTAGTCATAACTTGTTTTAATTTGCAATTCACTAATCACATATGATATGGAACATCTTTTCCTAAGTGTATTTTCCATCTGTACAACTTTTTTTGGTATAGTGTCTGTTCAGATCTTTTGCCCATTTTTTAATTGAGTTGTTTTTTCACAGGAGAGTTTTAGGAGATCTGTTTATATTTTGGATAAAAGTCCTTTATCACATATATCTTTTGCAAATATTTTCTCCCAGTCTGTATCATAGTATCGTATCTTCTCACTCTCTTGAAAGCCTTTCCCAGATCATATTTTTTTCAGTTTTTAAGTACAAGTTATCAATTGGATCTTTCATGGATCATGCCTTTGAAGTTGTATCTAAACTTATGTATAGATCAGTCTTATGGACTCTGTGGGAGAGGGAGAGGGTGGGGAGATTTGGGAGAATGGCATTGAAACATGTATAATATCATGTATGAAATGAGAAAAAAATAAATAAAATGTCATCATCAAACTTAAGGTCATCTAGATTTTTTCCTATGTTACTTATAGGAGTTTTTTGATTTTGCATTTTTCATTTAGGTCTATGACTCACTTTATGTTAAATTTTGCAAACAGTGTAAGATCTGTGTCTAGATTCCTTATTGTACATTCCTACATCCAGTTGTCCTAGCACCATTTTTGAAAAGAATATCTTTTCTCCATTGTGTTGCCTTTGCTCCATTGTCAAAGATTGGTTGATTATATTTATCTGGGATGACTTGTGCTCTCTATTTGTTCCATTGGTTTATTTGTCTATTCTTTCACCAATACCAAAACTTTATAGGAAGTCTTGAAGTTGAGTGGTGTTGGTCTTCCAACTTTGTTCTTCTCCTTCAATATAGGCTCATTTTTAGACTAGTTCCTTACATGAACAGTATGAAAAGGCAAAATGATAAGATACTGAAAGAGGAACTCCCCAGGTCGGTAGGTGCCCAATATGCTACTGGAGATCAGTGGAGAAATAACTCCAGAAAGAGTGAAGGGATGGAACCAAAGCAAAAACAATACCCAGTTGTGGATGTGACTGGTGATAGAAGCAAGGTCTGAGGCTGTAAAGAGCAATATTGCATAGGAACCTGGAATGTCAGGTCCATGAATCAAGGCAAATTGAAAGTGGTCAAACAGGAGATGGCAAGAGTGAACGTCAACATTCTAGGAATCAGCGAACTAAAATGGACTGGAGTGGGTGAATTTAACTCAGGTGACCATTATATCTACTACTGCGGGCAGGAATCCCTTAGAAGAAATGGAGTAGCCATCATGGTCAACAAAAGAGTCTGAAATGCAGCACTTGGATGCAATCTCAAAAACGACAGAATGATCTCAGTTCGTTTCCAAGGCAAACCATTCAATATCACAGTAATCCAAGTCTATGCCCCAACCAGTAACACTAAAGAAGCTGAACAGTTCTATTAAGACCTACAAGACCTTTTAGAACTAACACCCAAAAAAGATGTCCTTTTCATTATAGGGGACTGGAATGCAAAAGTAGGAAGTCAAGAAACACCTGAGGTAAATTTGTCTTGGAATACAGAATGAAGGCAGGGCAAAGGCTAATAGAATTTGGCACTGGTCATAGCAAATACCCTCTTCCAACAACACAAGAGAAGACTCTACACATGGACATCACCAGATGGTCAACACCGAAATCAGATTGATTATATTCTTTGCAGCCAAAGATGGAGAGGCTCTAAACAGTCAGCAAAAACAAGACCAGGAGCTGACTGTGGTTCAGATCATGAACTCCTTATTGCCAAATTCAGACTTAAATTGAAGAAAGTAGGGAAAACCACTAGACCATTCAGGTATGACCTAAATCAAATCCCTTATGATTATACAGTAGAAGTGAGAAATAGTTTTAAGGGACTACATCCGATAGATAGAGTGCCTGATGAACCATGGACAGAGGTTCGTGACATTGTAGAGGAGACAGGAATCAAGACCATCCCCATGGAAAAGAAATGCAAAAAAGCAAAATGGCTGTCTGGGGAGGCCTTACAAATAGCTGTGAAAAGAAGAGAAGCGAAAAGCAAAGGAGAAAAGGAAAGATATAAGCATCTGAATGCAGAGTTCCAAAGAATAGTGAGAAGAGATAAGAAAGCCTTCCTCAGTGATCAATGCAAAGAAATAGAGGAAAACAACAGAATGGGAAAGACTAGAGATCTCTTCAAGAAAATTAGAGATATAAATGAGTCGCAGGAAGAATTATTCTTCTGAGTATGACACCATCATATGAACAAGCTTTTGTTTGTGTACTTATTTTAATCAGAGCAAATTTACTAAAATGCTGTGGAAAGACCATTCCCAGAAATTTTCATGCACAAACCATTATAATAAGAGATGAGCCTCCATAGTGTAAATAAGAGGAATGAAGTGAGAGAGAAATGTTCCATATTTTATACGTTTAGAGTGTAGTGAATAAAAGTGATGTACATGAATGTTGCACAAACTGTGTTTATGATACTTTTCAGTAGGACTTTATTTATTTATTTTTTTATTTTATTTTATTTTTAAACTTTACATAATTGTATTAGTTTTGCCAAACATCAAAATGAATCCACCACAGGTATACATGTGTTCCCCATCCTGAACCCTCCTCCCTCCTCCCTCCCCATACCATCCCTCTGGGTCGTCCCAGTGCACTAGCCCCAAGCATCCAGTATCGTGCATCGAACCTGGACTGGCAACTCGTTTCTTACATGATATTTTACATGTTACAATGTCATTCTCCCAAATCTTCCCACCCTCTCCCTCTCCCACAGAGTCCATAAGACTGTTCTATACATCAGTGTCTCTTTTGCTGTCTCGTACACAGGGTTATTGTTACCATCTTTCTAAATTCCATATATATGCGTTAGAATACTGTATTTATGTTTTTCCTTCTGGCTTACTTCACTCTGTATAATAGGCTCCAGTTTCATCCACCTCATTAGAACTGATTCAAATGTATTCTTTTTAATGGCTGAGTAATACTCCATTGTGTATATGTACCACAGCTTTCTTATCCATTCATCTGCTGATGGACATCTAGGTTGCTTCCATGTCTTGGCTATTATAAACAGTGCTACAATGAACATTGGGGTACACGTGTCTCTTTCAATTCTGGTTTCCTCAGTGTGTATGCCCAGCAGTGGGGTTGCTGGATCATAAGGCAGTTCTATTTCCAGTTTTTTAAGGAATCTCCACACTGTTCTCCATAGTGGCTGTACTAGTTTGCATTCCCACCAACAGTGTAAGAGGGTTCCCTTTTCTCCACACCCTCTCCAGCATTTATTATTTGTAGACTTTTGGGTCGCAGCCATTCTGACTGGTGTGAAATGGTACCTCATAGTAGTTTTGATTTGCATTTCTCTGATAATGAGTGATGTTGAGCATCTTTTCATGTGTTTGTTAGCCATCTGTATGTCTTTTTTGGAGAAATGTCTATTTAGTTCTTTGGCCCATTTTTTGATTGGGTCGTTTATTTTTCTGGAGTTGAGCTGTAGGAGTTGCTTGTATATTTTTGAGATTAGTTGTTTGTCAGTTGCTTCATTTGCTATTATTTTCTCCCATTCTGAAGGCTGTCTTTTCACCTTGCTAATAGTTTCCTTTGATGTGCAGAAGCTTTTAAGGTTAATTAGGTCCCATTTGTTTATTTTTGCTTTTATTTCCAATATTCTGGGAGGTGGGTCATAGAGGATCCTGCTGTGATGTATGTCGGAGAGTGTTTTGCCTATGTTCTCCTCTAGGAGTTTTATAGTTTCTGGTCTTATGTTTAGATCTTTAATCCATTTTGAGTTTATTTTTGTGTATGGTGTTAGAAAGTGGTCCAGTTTCATTCTTTTACAAGTGGTTGACCAGATTTCCCAGCACCACTTGTTAAAGAGATTGTCTTTAATCCATTGTATATTCTTGCCTCCTTTGTCGAAGATAAGGTGTCCATATGTGCATGGATTTATCTCTGGGCTTTCTATTTTATTCCATTGATCAATATTTCTGTCTTTGTGCCAGTACCATACTGTCTTGATAACTGTGGCTTTGTAGTAGAGCCTGAAGTCAGGTAGGTTGATTCCTCCGGTTCCATTCTTCTTTCTCAAGATCGCTTTGGCTATTCGAGGTTTTTTGTATTTCCATACAAATTGTGAAATTATTTGTTCTAGCTCTGTGAAGAATACTGTTGGTAGCTTGATAGGGATTGCGTTGAATCTATAAATTGCTTTGGGTAGTATACTCATTTTCACTATATTGATTCTTCCAATCCATGAACATGGTATATTTCTCCATCTATTAGTGTCCTCTTTGATTTCTTTCACCAGTGTTTTATAGTTTTCTATATATAGGTCTTTAGTTTCTTTAGGTAGATATATTCCTAAGTATTTTATTCTTTCTGTTGCAATGGTGAATGGAATTGTTTCCTTAATTTCTCTTTCTGTTTTCTCATTATTAGTGTATAGGAATGCAAGGGATTTCTGTGTGTTGATTTTATATCCTGCAACTTTACTGTAGTCATTGATTATTTCTAGTAATTTTCTGGTGGACTCTTTAGGGTTTTCTATGTAGAGGATCATGTCATCTGCAAATAGTGAGAGTTTTACTTCTTCTTTTCCAATTTGGATTCCTTTTATTTCTTTTTCTGCTCTGATTGCTGTGGCCAAAACTTCCAAAACTATGTTGAATAGTAATGGTGAAAGTGGGCACCCTTGTCTTGTTCCTGACTTTAGAGGAAATGCTTTCAATTTTTCACCATTGAGGATAATGTTTGCAGTGGGTTTGTCATATATAGCTTTTATTATGTTGAGGTATGTTCCTTCTATTCCTGCTTTCTGGAGAGTTTTTATCATAAATGGATGTTGAATTTTGTCAAAGGCTTTCTCTGCATCTATTGAGATAATCATATGGTTTTTATTTTTCAATTTGTTAATGTGGTGTATTACATTGATTGATTTGCGGATATTGAAGAATCCTTGCATCCCTGGGATAAAGCCCACTTGATCATGGTGTATGATCTTTTTAATGTGTTGTTGGATTCTGATTGCTAGAATTTTGTTAAGGATTTTTGCATCTATGTTCATCAGTGATATTGGCCTGTAGTTTTCTTTTTTTGTGGCATCTTTGTCAGGTTTTGGTATTAGGGTGATGGTGGCCTCATAGAATGAGTTTGGAAGTTTACCTTCCTCTGCAATTTTCTGGAAGAGTTTGAGCAGGATAGGTGTTAGCTCTTCTCTAAATTTTTGGTAGAATTCAGCTGTGAAGCCGTCTGGACCGGGGCTTTTGTTTGCTGGAAGATTTTTGATTACAGTTTCAATTTCCATGCTTGTGATGGGTCTGTTAAGATTTTCTATTTCTTCCTGGTCCAGTTTTGGAAAGTTGTACTTTTCTAAGAATTTGTCCATTTCTTCCACGTTGTCCATTTTATTGGCATATAATTGTTGATAGTAGTCTCTTATGATCCTTTGTATTTCTGTGTTGTCTGTTGTGATCTCTCCATTTTCGTTTCTAATTTTGTTGATTTGATTTTTCTCCCTTTGTTTCTTGATGAGTCTGGCTAATGGTTTGTCAATTTTATTTATCCTTTCAAAGAACCAGCTTTTGGTTTTGTTGATTTTTACTATGGTCTCTTTTGTTTCTTTTGCATTTATTTCTGCTCTAATTCAGTAGGACTTTAGGATAGGAAACATTGCACATTCTCAGAAGCTCTTGATGTCACTCTAATTAGGAGGGGAAAATGCTGCTAATGAGAACAGTCAGAAATTTTTAATTAAGAGCAGCCTGTGGATATGATCACTTAAATACCTTTGTGATATTTTGTGCCATTGCTTTTTTATTTAAAATTTTTTTTATAATTAAATACATTTTTCTAAAAAAAAAAAAAAGAAAAGAAAATTAGAGATACCAAGGGAACATGCAAAGATGGGCTCAAAGGACAGAAATGGTATGGACCTAACAGAAGCAGAAGATATTAAGAAGAGGTGGCAAGAATACACAGAAGAACTGTGCAAAAAAGATCTTCACGACCCAGATAATCACGATGGTGTGATCACTGACCTAGAGCCAGACATCCTGGAATGTGAAGTCAAGTGGACCTTAGAAAGCATCACTACGAACAAAGCTAGTGGAGGTGATGGAATTCCAGTTGAGCTATTTCAAATTCTGAAAGATGATGCTGTGAAAGTGCTGCACTCAATATGCCAGCAAATTTGGAAAACTCAGCAGTGGCCACAGGACTGGAAAAGGTCAGTTTTCATTCCAATCCCAAAGAAAGGCAACACCAAAGAATGCTCAAACTACCACACAGTTGCACTCATCTCACACGCTAGTAAAGTAATATTCAAAATTCTCCAAGCCAGGCTTCAGCAATACGTGAACTGTGAACTTCCTGATGTTCAAGTTGGTTTTAGAAAAGGCAGAAGAACCAGAGATCAAATTGCCAACATCTGCTGGATCATGGAAAAAGCAAGAAAGTTCCAGAAAAACATCTATTTCTGCTTTATTGACTATGCCAAAGCCTTTGACTGTGTGGATCACAATCAACTGTGGAAAATTCTGAAAGAGATGGGAATACCAGACCACCTGACCTGCCTCTTGAGAAATCTGTATGCAGGTCAGGAAGCAACAGTTAGAACTGGACATGGAACAACAGACTGGTTCCAAATAGGAAAAGGAGTCCGTCAAGGCTGTATATAGTCACCCTGCTTATTTAACTTCTATGCAGAGTACATCATGAGAAACGCTGGGCTGGAAGAAGCACAGGCTGGAATCAAGATTGCCGAGAGAAATATCAATAACCTCAGATATGCAGATGACATCACCCTTATGACAGAAAGTGAGAGGAACTAAAAAGCCGCTTGATGAAGGTGAAAGAGGAGAGTGAAAAAGTTGGCTTAAAGCTCAACATTCAGAAAACGAAGATCATGACATCTGGTCCCATCACTTCATGGGAAATAGATGGGGAAACAGTGGAAACAGTGTCAGACTTTATTTTGGGGGGCTCCAAAATCACTGCAGACAGTGATTGCAGCCATGAAATTAAAAGATGCTTACTCCTGGGAAGTATAGTTATGACCAACCTAGACAGCATATTGAAAAGCAGAGACATTACTTTGCCAACAAAGGTCCATCTAGTCAAGGCTATGGTTTTTCCAGTGGTCATGTATGGATGTGAGAGTTGGACTATGAAGAAGGCTGAGTGCCGAAGAATTGATGCTTTTGAACTGTGGTGTTGGAGAAGACTCTTGCGAGTCCCTTGGACTGCAAGGAGATACAACCAGTCCATTCTAAAGGAGATCAGCCCTTGGTGATCTTTGGAAGGAATGATGCTAAAGCTGAAACTCCAATACTTTGGCCACCTCATGCGAAGAGTTGACTCATTGGAAAAAACTCTGATGCTGGGAGGGATTGAGGGCAGGAGGAAAAGGGGATGACAGAGGATGAGATGGCTGGATGGCATCACTGACTCAATGGATGTGAGTTTGAGTGAACTCAAACCATTGGGAGATGGTGATGGACAGGGAGGCCTGGTGTGCTGCGATTCATAGGTTTGCAAAGAGCCAGACACAACTGAGCGACTGAACTGAACTGAACTTACTAATGTAAAGCAAAGGCACTCAGTTCCAGCTTCTTTTTCTCTCTCCTAGCTGCGATCTTTCTCACAGTGCTCACCTTGGGAATAGTAGGCAAAATGGCATTCTGTTTTCTCTTTAATTTTTACCTTAAGGAAATTTGCTATCAGAGGCATTTCTTATTAATCCTCTGTCTCACGAGAGAGGAAGAAGCGGTCTTTCTGTCTAATTGTATGACTAGGGATAAGGGTTGGAAGGAGGGCTCCTGGATGTTTCTGAAATTATTCTAGACACTTTTTTCCTGGAAGATACCTGGTAAAAAAGCCATTACTGACCAGTGAGGCTTGGTTTATTCACGGGCCAGACCCTTTCCTGTGACCACTAGGAACGGGACAAATAGCTTTAAACACTGACTTGAGAAAAGTGCTTTTCTCAACATAGGGTTCAAAAATAAGGATATACTATGGCAAAATGATTTCATACACACTGAAAATCCTGAATTTTCTGCACTATATTTTTCTAATGTTGATCATACAGGAAAGAGTAAAATGTTTTTAAAAGTATAATATATATTGTTCTGATTAGAAAGAATAATCTTTCACATATTTAATAGTGTTCAAAATAGAAGGAAGAAAATGACTCAAAATGCTTGAGGCTAAAGCATGTACTTCAGATTGTCTTTGATTATATAAATGTAATTCATTTAATAATTCATATTTTGGGATACATTAATGCAAATGATGGTTTTAGATTGTCATCAAATTTTTAAATATGCAACATAAGACATTTTCATTTTTGTTGATTTTCCCAGATAAAATTGGACACTTCAGATATATGCATAGTTTCCCTCATGGAAAAGAATCTGAATTGTTTAAAGCAAAATAGAATTAAGAAAGTCACTCATATTTTACTTAAAATCAATAGTGCACTTCTGAGTATGAAAGCTATTGAAATAGGTAAAGTAAGAAATGTCGTGCTTTATTTTCTAGCATATCTGGAATAGCATATTTTAGATATTCTATAAAATAAAGAATGTTTCAGGGATATTTGCAAGGTCCCCACACATGATCTTGTCTGTGGATAATGTATTTCCTGGTTTTGGAAATAAGGGATTTATATACAGAAAGACTCTTTAAAGTATCTAATTACAAAGAGTGAAGAAGATCAGATAAAACAACTCTTCAAAAGCAGTAATCAACATCTACAAAGTCACTTGGGACTATCTTTAAACATTGGCATAAGATGCACTTTCTACTTTCTTACATAGCTTGTTAGTATTATTTGGAAAATTTCACCTCCCAATACTTCCTGAGTCATGATCACCACATGTATAATTATCCCCTATAGCTGGAGTGTTCACACTCAAGTTTGTTGTTATTGTTTATGTGTTATTGTTCTTTTTTTCTTTTCTGTTGTTTACGTATTTCTTGGTTTTGGTCCAGTCTTTGGTTCCACCAAGTTTGTTTTAAACAATTTATTCTGGAATGCATCCTAGAAAAGTAACTGATCTGAAATTACTCTATAGTACTACTTCTCACTCAGGTGAATCAAACACATCCCAAACTTATTTTGGAAACAGGGTTTTCATGTGTTGTTTTGTTTAGTCACTAAGTCATGTCCAACTCTTTTGTGATCCCATGGACTGTAGCCTGACAGCCTCCTCAGTCCATGGGATTCTCCCAGCAAGAACATGGGAGAGGGTTGCCATTTCCTTCTCCAGGGGATTTTCCTGACCCAGGGATTGAATTCAAAGTCTCCTGAGTTGGCAGGCAGATTCTTTACCACTGAGCTACAGGGAAGCCTAAGGTTTTTATAGAACTAATCAAATTAATACGAGATCTTCAGGATGAGCTCTACTGAAACATTACTGGTCTTCTTGTTCTGTTTTTTAAAAAAGGGAAATTCAGACATAGAGACATACACACACAGAGGGAAGACGATGTGAAGAAACAGGGAGAATGCCATATGAAGATGGAAGATTCTAGTGATCCATCTACATAATCCCTGGAATGCCAAAGGTGGCCAGCCAGCCACTGGAACCTAGGAACAGTCAAGAAAGGGCTCATCTACAAGTTTCAGAAGGAACATGGCCATGCTACTACTTTGATTCCAACTTTTTAGCCCTCAGAACCGTGAGACAATAAATTTCTGTTTCTTTGAGTCAGCCAGTTTTGTGGTTCTTTGTAACTGTAACCCTAGTAAATGAATACAATTCATTTTCTGACTTCTCTTATTTCTGTTGAAAAGACTTTTATGTTAGTATTTTGAAGGTGCTGTATCATTTCTGTTTTATGATTTTCCTTTTGTCTTTGGTTTTCAACAGTTTGACTCCAGTGGGCCTACACACGGTTTTCTCGACATGTGGGATCTCTTTGGGCCCCATTTTCTTTGACCTGTGTCTTGATGTATTTCATAGGTTTAGAAACATTCTTCAAAATATCTTTTCTAATAATATTTTCCACATTTATCTCTCTCTCACTTCCATATGAAATTTCAAATAAACATTATGTTAGTCTTACCAGCTTCCATATATCACATGCATTTCCTGTATTTTAATTTCTTTTTCTCAATACTGCAATCTGGATATTTCCTATAGTTCTTTCTTCCAACTCACTAATCCTCTCTCTCTCTCCTATTCTCTTCAAAACTCATATTTTGAATGATCAATTTTAGGTTCTTGGATGTTTTTAGTCCTGGACTTTCCATTTGATTCTTTATTGTATACTCCAATCCTCTTGTGATAGTTACTGTATTTCCAAAAATGCTATTATTGAATCTATTAATCATAGTTATTTGAAACTCTGGCTCAGATAAAAATTGCAGTATCTGCATCATCACAGATCTGTTTTATTGTGTAAATTTTCTGTTGGCTTTCTGTCATTTGGTCTGATTTACTGGCAAGTCTGGTAATTTCAGATTGTCTGCCAGACGTTGTATATGAAAAATTATAGGTGCTCTGGTTGAAGTTATCTTCCTCCAGAGAGGAGTTAGTCACCTTCTGGCAGCAAATAGATATGAGAGAACCATTTGAATACAATCAGGCATTAAGATTATTCAAGGCTATGTTTCAGCTGTGTGGTGTTCTGCTATTTCTAATTTATTCTTACTCTTATAGTGCAGCCCTCCAGAGGTCTCAACAGAAAGCCTGAGGTTTTGCTAAAACCTTCATGAAAAAATTCCAATTCCAAGTTTTGTCCCTTCAGAACTTTAAGTCAGGCAAATCTTCAACGTGCTTCATAGCTTCTTATCAGCTGGTTTTGCTCAGTTTCTTGACCTCTTGCCCCAAGATCTAGAGAGTCAAGAACTGGGAAATTTCTTGAGAGAAAACTGAATACAGAATATAGAGCCAATTTCTCTGTGCTTCTTCTCCGTGCAGGATCTTTGATTTCTTGAACATTGGAGCCTATTTTTGTCTCTCTGGGCTAGTGAACCTACCATAGATACTAGGATTTCTACTTAGGCTCTAGGCTTTTCCACATATATGAACAAGTGGAAAATATTTGTTGAATATAGGACTCAACTGAGTGACATTTTCTTTTCTCTAAGATGTTAGCCCAAAAAATCTGTTATCCTTAGTTGATCTCTAGTGTTTTCAAATAGCTGTCTTGTTAAAGATATATTATTAAATCCCATTTTTACCTGTTATTCTCTAGGTTTTTTTTCCCCCTGACACTTTAATTTTTAATGCATAAACCCACAAGTTAAATATCTGTATTTCATCTATTTTTATTTTGTCTTCTCTGTATCTGTATCTTGTCTACCACTTCCATCATTTTCCTTATGTTCTTCATTCTTTCAGTGCATAAAAATGATCTAACTATGAAAATAAGCATAGGATTGATATAATGATATTAAGGAATAGCCATAAATGTTGAATAAACTTAAAAAGAAAGCCATTATTCCAATCTACAATTTATCTATTCTTTTCCAAATGCCCTCATCCCCCAAGCAACACTTTTTGGACTGACTGAACCAGGTATCAAGTCTAGCGTTTCTACCACTTTTAAACATTTTATCACAATCCTTTACTTCATTTCCCTTTTTAGGTTTCCTATTCATCACTAAAAGAATTTCACTTCAAATATGTTCAACAATTTTTCTCTCTCCATCCATGGCTGACCATTCAGCCCTAGTTTGTAAGTTTGAAGAAGTCTGATCTGGATATATCCATTTGGGAGTCCATGGGGTCGTTAAGAGTCGGACACGACTGAGCAACTTCACTTTCATGCATTGGAGAAGGAAATGGCAACCCACTCCAGTGTTCTTGCCTAGAGAATCCCAGGGACGGAGGAGCCTGGCGGGCTGCCGTCTATGGGGTCGCACAAAGTCGGACACGACTGAAGCGACTTAGCAGCAGCAGCAGCAGCAATATGTAGTTTTAAGAACCTTATCTATCATCTATTCTGTCCTGAGACTAATACCCGTTCAGAGTAGAGGGTCCCTGAATAATTATAGAATAAACTTTTGAAAGGCCTCTAAAGTTCCAAAAAGTTCTAATTCATCTATATTTTGCTGAATAAGATCTAATTTCTTAAGTATTAGCATTTGTAATAAAAATGATTTATTTTCAGCTTTATGTTCTGATATAATATATAGTATAGCCAATTATATTTTATTGCAAGTCAAAAGCATCTCTGTTATATCCTAGATCAAATAGGCTTTATGAGCCTTCCAGGGAACCTAAAACTATATTTATTACATTGTTTTTGTATGGAAATGTGGTCTGTGGTCCAAGTAACAAAAATTTACTTTCCAACAAACTGACTTCAAAAGTAATTTTTACATTGATGACAGTCCATATTGAGTTCTGAGTACTCATTAATTCTTTGGGTCAGAAAGCAAGTTTCACTAAGAACATCTGAATATCCATGCAGCAATCACATTAAGCCCTGTTTTCAGAAGTAGGGATGATGTAGAGAACCTGGGTAAATATAATTCATTTAAGAAACAAGAACAGTACATGGAATATAACTGCAGCCTTGTGTTAAGAAGATTCTGCTTTTGACATTGGATTTGAGTGAAAAATTCTGATCAGAAAGACAGTCCTTAAGTGGATTCTCTATTTACCTATAGACACTGCAAAAATAGCATTAAAAACGAAAATATTCATTGGTACATATTTGATGGTTGTTCCAAAATTATGGATAAATCCTGTTCAGTTTCTTAAAATTCATCTCAGGGAAAATGTAGAAAGAGCATTCTCTTCTATAATAAGATAATGTTGGTTTTGTTTTATATTCATATTTTTCTTTGATACTTATTGAACTAGTTTGTCAGATTAACAGAGAACTATATTCTGTACTATTTAGTCCAGCTATTTCTACTTCTTTAAGTTATTATTTTATATATGTTTATTTATTTTTAGTGAGAAATTTAACATTTTTTTTTTCTGCCCAGGAATCAAAATACAATTTACTCAAACACAGATAATATCCTCATTTCAGTATTAATACTCACAAAGCATTGTTTCAATAAAAATTATATAAATTTAACAACTCTCAGGGAAGAATTGAAAATATCTCCACGTCCATATATCAGAACTCAGTTTATACTTGCTACTATTCTTTTTTAATTGAGCTATAATTGACATACATTATATAAGCTTCAGGTGTACAACATATATAATAATTTGACATTTGTGTGTTCTGAAACAATCACAGTAAGTCTAGCTGATATCCATCACCATCCATACATGGGGATTCCTTGGTGGCTCAGATGGTAAATAATCTGCCTACAATTCGTCAGGAACATCCCCTGGAGAAGGGAATGGCTACCCACTCCAGTATTCTTGCCTGGAGAACTCCATGGCCAGGGGAGGCTGGTGGTCTACCTAAGTTGCAGAGAGTCACACACGACTGAGTGACTAACACTTGCGTTTTCACTGTACATAGTTATAAAATTTGTTTCTCTTATGATGAGAACTTTTAAGATTTACTCTCTTAGCAACTTCCCATATGCAATAGAGTGTAACTATGGTTACCATGCTATACATTGTATCCCCAGGACTTACGGATTTTATAACAGGAAGTTTGTATGTTTTCATTCCCTTTACCCTTTCGCCCACCCCTCCCCCCTGCTTTTGGCAACCCCCTTATATATTCACAAGCAATTTTTTTTATTCCACATATAAGGAGATTATATGGTATTTATCTTCCTCTGTCTGACTTATTTCACATAGAAAAACGGCCTCAAGATCTATCCATGTAGTTGCCAATGGCAAGATTTCATCTCTTTTGATAGCGGAGTAATATTCAGCTGTATGTACGGATTATATTTTACCTATTCATCAATCAGTGGGTGCTTAGGTTGTTTCCATATCTTGAATATTATAAATAATGCTGCAATGAACCTGGGGCCATACATAGATCTCTGAGTTAGTGTGTTTGCTGTCTTTGGATAATTACCCAGAAGTTGAATTGCTGGATCATGTGTTAGTTTTATTTTTAATTTTTTGAGGAACCCCAACATTGTGTTTCATAGTGTCTGCACCAATTTACATTCCCACCAACCTTTACTCCACAGCTTTGCCAACACTGGTTATCTCTTACCTTTTTGATAAGAGCTATTCTAATAGTGTGAGGTTTTGTCTCATTGTGGTTTTGATTTGCATTTCCTTGAATATTAGTGACACTGAGCATCTTTACATGTATCTGTTGGCCATTTATATCACTCGTTCAGAGAAATCTCCATTCAGATCTGTCCATATTTTTAGTCAGATTGTTTGAAGGTTTTTTGGATGGGTATTAAATTGAAAGAGTTCTTTATATATTTCGGATATTAGCTCCTTATCAGATATACACTTTGCAATTATTTTCTCCTATTCAGTATGTTCCCTTTTCATTTTTTAATGGTTTTCTTTACTGTGCAGAAATATATTTGCTATTCTTAAATGGATTTTATGTTCCCTGAAGTTCAGAAAAGCAACTTGATCTTTAAAAATATTGGAGAAGAAAGAAAATGATCTAAATTTGTGTTATAATAAATGAATACTGAAAATTAAGATTACATGTGTTTGTGGATGTGTATGTATGCTCCTCATGTTACTGAAAAACATTTTTACTCCTGCAAGTCTAGTATTAGGCATAAAACTTCCTATAACAGACTGTGTTGGTCAATGTGTCCCTGGAAGAAGGTGTTTTGTATCTCAGAGGTAGCATAAGCACCATTAGATGTGGTGTTGCTATGGCAACCACTCTCTCTCTTTTTTAAATTGAATAGCATAGTGAGTACTCTTATAAAACCCACCAACCCTTAACTTTCTGGTGCCTCAAGGTGGTTTTAACTTAACTACCTTCTCTTTGTCTTTATTTTTTCAATCTACAGGATTCAGATGTTTGGATATACCTGTTTTATGAGCCTGATGTGTCTTGGAACTTAAATCCTTGAGTTGTTGATCACAGATAATTTCTAAACAGGAGGTCAATGTAGTTATAAAATCAAGAAAAGAAGTCAAATTTTCCATTGCAAGAAAAGATGCACACTTCTCTGTGAGGCCAGGTCTACAAAATTCAAATTGAATAAGACCTCAGTATTTGATCTGACTTCACCAGAACTTATATATACCTGGCACAGTGCAAAAAGAAAAAAAGAAAATCATTCCAGAAATGGAAGAGTCACAGGTTAAAATTAAGCCTTGAGCAACAGGTTCACATATTTTAATTTAAACAAAAATTCTTTGGGGGATCCAAGAGTCCTATTTTCCTCTTTGACTCAAACACACACCTTTTATTTTATTTATTTTATTTTATTTTTTTACTTTACAATATTGTATTGGTTTTGCCATACATCAACATGAATCCGCCATGGGTGTACACGTGTTCCCCATCCTGAACCGCCCTCCCTCCTCCCTCCCTGTAGCATCCCTCTGGGTCATCCCAGTGCACCAGCCCCAAGCTTCCTGTATCCTGCATCAAACCTGGACTGGTGATTCGTTTCTTATATGATATTATACATGTTTCAATGCCATTCTCCCATATCATCCCACCCTCTCCCTCTCCCACAGAGTCCAAAAGACTGTTCTATACATCTGTGTCTCTTTTGCTGTCTTGCATACAGGGTTATCGTTTCCATCTTTCTAAATTCCATATATATGCGTTAGTATACTGTATTGGTGTTTTTTTCTGGCTTACTTCATTCTGTATAATAGGCTCCAGTTTCATCCACCTCATTAGAACTGATTCAAATGTATTCTTTTTAATGGCTGAGTAATACTCTATTGTGTGTATGTACCACAGCTTTCTTATCCATTCATCTGCTGATGGACATCTAGGTTGCTTCCATGTCCTGGCTATTATAAACAGTGCTGCGATGAACATTGGGGTACACGTGTCTCTTTCAATTCTGGTTTCCTCAGTGTGTATGCCCAGCAGTGGGATTGCTGGGTCATAAGGCAGTTCTATTTCCAGTTTTTTAAGGAATCTCCACACTGTTCTCCATAGTGGCTGTACTAGTTCGCATTCCCACCAACAGTGTAAGAGGGTTCCCTTTTCTCCACACCCTCTCCAGCATGTATTGCTTGTAGACTTTTGGATCGAGCCATTCTGACTGGCATGAAATGGTACCTCATTGTGGTTTTGGTTTGCATTTTTCTGATAATGAGTGATGTTGAGCATCTTTTCATGTGTTTGTTAGCCATCTGTATGTCTTCTTTGGAGAAATGTCTGTTTAGTTCTTTGGTCCATTTTTTTATTGGGTCGTTTATGTTTCTGGAATTGAGCTGCAGGAGTTGCTTGTATATTTTTGAGATTAGTTGTTTGTCAGTTGCTTCATTTGGTATCATTTTCTCCCATTCTGAAGGCTGTCTTTTCACCTTGCTTATAGTTTCCTTTGTTGTGCAGAAGCTTTTAATTTTAATTAGGTCCCATTTGTTTATTTTTGCTTTTATTTCCAATATTCTGGGAGGTGGGTCATAGAAGATCCTACTGAAACACACACCTTTTAAAATATCTATGCCTTAGTGCAGAAATGTTGCATGGGGTTAGATAAAATATATTGTAATTTCTTCCCCACCTTCCTTTGCTTCTTAGAATAATTCTTTCTAGTTATTTTGCTGGCTATATGTGTTTATGTTGTTAGCGAATTTCTCTTCAATAACAAAATTGAACACATAAGAGTTGCTAGTGCTCTGCAGAAAAATAGGGCTCTTATAACTTGTTCTAGTTGTGGAAGAGAGGGTATCATGATGAGATGAAAAGATAATTCCAGTAAGATTAACCTGGTGCTAACAATGTTCCTCCAGTGTTTTTCTGTTTATGATTTCATTGAGGTAGAGCAGATATAGAGTAATGAGCATCAAGTTCAGTAATTTTTATAAGATTTGGTAAATTTTAAAAAGTGTATACATCTAAGTAAGTTTAAGCTTAGATTAACTAACTACTTAGATTAATTAACTTAGATCAACTAACCTAGATTAACTAAGTACTTAGTTTAAACTAAGTACATTTAATCCAAGATTAAAATATAGAACATTTCCAGCCCCCTACAAGGTAACTTTATGACCTTTTGTAGTTATAACCCCCACCCCCAAAATGATAAATACCATGTCCACTTCTATCACCACTGATTAGTTCTGCTAGTTCTTGAACTTCATCTATACACAGTCCTATGGTGTGTATTATTTTGTGCATGGCTTCTTTTGCTGGGAGAGTCATTCTTATTATCATATTTACCAGTAGTTCATTCTGTTTTCATTGCTGTGCAATATTTAATGTATCACTTCATTTATAGACTACAAGTGAGCCATCTTCCTTTCGGATGGCTGAGTTTGCTGTTGTTTCGTCACTAAGTTGCGTCTGACTCTTCGCAACCTCGTGGAGTGCAGCCTGCCAGCGCTGTCCTTCACTATCTCCCAGAGTTTGCTCAAAGTCATGTCCATTGAGTTGGTGAAGCTTTCCAACCATCTCAACTTCTGTCACCCTCTTTTCCTCCTGCCTTCAATCTTTCCCAGCATCAGGGTCTTTTCCAATGAGTCAGCTCTTCACATCAGGCGACTAAAGTATTGGAGCTTCAGCTTCACCATCAGTCCTTCCAATGCATATTCAGGACTGATTTCCTTTAGGATTGACTGGTTTGATCTCCTTACTGTCTAAGGGACTCTCAAGAGTCTTCTCCAGCATCACAACTTGAAAGCACCCATTTGGTTTTTGGCTGTCATGAATAAAGCTGCTGTGAATGTCTTTTCACAATTTTTGGTGGTTATGTGCACTCATTTGTGTTCGAACAAATACCTAGGAGTGACATTCCTGGATCACAGGGTACTAGACACTTTTATTGCTTTTTAACATCTATTGATATGTTGAACCTACAGGAAAAACATTGAAGGCTTATGTACAGCAATAAAGTAAAGCAAACAACCAAAGTCATAGTAACTTCAAAGCAAGGTTAAGACTGACAGAAGTGAAAGCTAGGTGGGAAAAATATAATCCATCTCATTTGTTTATATCCACCAAACTATAATCAGGGTAAACTTTTTGAAACTCTCTTCTGATCACGATTTTCCTCTACTTAAAAACCATTAAGTCCTTCCCCCTTGGTTTTAGCAAAAGGACAAAACTCCTTAACAAAGCCTGCAAGCTCTGCATGGCCAGCCTATGCTTGTCTTTTCTGTCTTTTCTCTTTGTGCTTCTGGCTGTCTCCACTGAGTCACACTAGCTTCTCTCATACCATACTCCCAAGACTTTTCTGCCACAGGGCATTTTCATGGGCTGCTCCTCTACCTGGAATGCTCTTACTACCATTTTGAGTAGTTTAAACCCTACTCATCCTTCAGATCTCTTACCAAGGATAATCTTTTCTGAGAAATCATCCCTAATCTCCTTAATGTAAATTCTCATAACATTAGGAACTCCTTTATGGTACTTGTGTAATTTATTTGTTTATGTTATCACTGATTGATTTTTTTTGCTCTTTTCATTAGGTGGTAATTTCCATAATGACACAGTTTATGTTTTAGACATGTTACTGCCAGAATCCAGCACAGTATTTGGTCAATGTGGGCACTCAATAAATATCTGTCAAGCAAAAGAAACAATCTTACATGCTGGAGATAATTTTGAAATTCATGAACCAGTATCATTTAAAATCATGAAGATAATCACTTGAAGAATTGAAAATAATCATATAATATTAATTGGGATGCAGAAAGGAAAAGATTCTAATAAGTAAAGTAAGTTCCTGTTATTTCTAGAAAGGAGTCTCAATAAGCTATTGACAGCCTGGTACTTACAGTGATAATCATATAAGAACTAAAATTAGAAATATTTAAATGTAAGTATCTCAAAGAAACAAGGCTGGGGCTTGGGAATTGAGATTGGGAAGATGGATTCTAACTTTTACAATTTTACCCTTATTTTATTACCTTCATTGTAATATGTAACAGAAAGATGAAACCTAAGGTTACTATACATTCACAACTTTGGGAGTATAGAGGCTCAGAACATGCCTCCCCAAGATGGCTACTTTGACATGTAGATTATTTGGAGCTAAGGCGGTGGAAATCCTTTGAACTCAAAGGAAACAACTGCCGCTCCCTTAACTACCTAGAAAAATTTATATTGGAGACTTTTCCAAAAAGAATTATGACCAGAGACAAATTTTATCTAAGTGGCCCGGTCTATTTGACAAGACAAACATCTAATAATTAAGTATTTGTTCCTTGTTCTATCATCTTGTGAATGAATGACCCACCTGTGCTTGGGAGCCCCAGTCCCTTATCCCATTCCTTAGCTCAGGGTGGCACATACATCTCATTTCACCTTTCTGCGTCTGATTCTCTCATGTATATGGGATTCCTATACATACAAAGTTAAATTTGATTTTCTTCTGTTAATATGTCTCATGCCATTTTATTTGGCCAGCCACAAAGAACCAAAGATGAGAAGTGGGGCAGGAAATTTCCCACTCCCTTCCAGAAGATTGAGGAACCTAATTTGCACATCTGCCCCTCTGTTGGGGTTGGGTGTAGGATAAGGCACATGTGATTAGGTTTTCAAGGTTGTCAAAAATGTTCTAGATCTGTGATAAATTCAAGTCTTCCATGGTAAAGTGAACTAATGAAGTCACAAATTGATTCAAAGACTACCAAGAGTAACAGGAGACTTTGGAAGTTCACACAGTAAAATGTCCAGGTTCTCTGAAATTAGTTCAGGCAATCAGGAATTGCTATCCTGGATGGTTCCTGCATTTCTCACAGAGGAATCACAGGGATGGTGATTGTTGTTGCTTAGTCACTCAGTCGTGTCCAGCTCTTTGTGACCCCCATGGACTGCAGCCCGCCAGGCTCATCTGTCAATGAGATTTCCCAGCAAGAATACTGGAGTGAGTTGCAGGTGGTAACAATACCAAACCAAATTGGTTACACACATCACAATGCCAAAGTGGAATAAAGGGAATAACATACTAGTCAAAGTATAGGTTTTCAAGTAGAAGATCTCAACAGTTGAACAGGAACAAGTACTTTTAACCTAACTGCTGAATCTCAGCTAAGGGTTCAGATTATCAGAAGAAAACATAATGTAAGATATGGGAAGCTGGGGACAGGGTTGCTGCTGCTGCTAAGTCACTTCAGTCATGTCCGACTCTGTGCGACCCATAGACGGCAGCCCACCAGGCTCCCCGTCCCTGGGATTCTCCAGGCAAGAACACTGGAGTGGGTTGCCATTTCCTTCTCCAGTGCATAAAAGTGAAAAGTGAAAGTGAAGTTGCTCAGTCGTGTCCAACCCTCAGCAACCCCATGGACTGCAACCTACCAGGCTCCTCCATCCATGGGATTTTCCAGGCAAGAGTACTGGAGTGGGGTGCCATTGCTGGTAAAGAATGACTGACTTACTGTAACTTTAAGTAACTTTCTTAAAAGGCCAGGATCTTGAGAGTGAACATAATTTAGTAAAAACCAACCTGTTCTCTATTCCAGCACAAAAATCACTCCTTTTTGTAGGCTTTCTATTGCCCAGTGCCAGAAATAATCCCTTTTCTTCATCTCTCAAAGCACTTTTTTCCCAATTATTATGGCGTTTAGCATGTTATATTATGTACTCTGATTTTGTACATATGTGCATTTCTTATTTCCCTCATTAATCTATGAACTCATGGAAACTTTGGTGTATGTATTTGTCACAGGGACTGGCCATGGGCATTATACATCACTTGTGAAAGAAGATCCAGTACCAGATTAAGTACTACCCAAAGACCCCAGGATGACAAACATTGCCCATCTCTTTTGAAATTGAATTGTCCTCTGCAATGTGCCTTGTGACTAAGCTTTGGTTGCATCACAAAATTCAGAATTTACATTGCCATATACAAGCTACGAGTATATACTGTTATTTCTACTTATAACATTTAGGGGACTGGAAATGCTTTCTATCAGTGTTAATAGGTACTATACATCTTTCTAGATCAGATATTTATGTTAAGAAACTAGACAATGGTTTGCATTAATACAAACTGAGAAGATATTAGAATATGTGTTTTAATAATAACAATGATTTCTTCAGGCTGCATAGTTTAAGCTACTTTCTAAGATTATATCATTTAAATCCTTATAAAATTTATAATATTTTTCCACAATGACAAAGCAAGACTCTACAAATCCATTGTCTATAAAGCTAAAATAGTAATAAAAATGTCTTAAAGAGAAGAAATAGAAGCAAACTTCACGCTACATTAAAAGCAAGCAATTTTCTGTGATTTTAAGCATATGCAAAGAAATTCTGAGTAACCTACACATTCAACTTGTGATTTCGAAGAAATAAAGATCTGGGGTCTACTTATGTTCCATAGAATTCCTTTTTTACCTCTTCTCCTAAGGCTGTTATCTCTTTTCTTGTTATTATGGATGAAATTGGTTTAGAACATAAAGAACAGAATTGATATTTCATCCTTGAATAATGCAGACGATAATACATGCAGGAAAGTTTTTCCAAAGCATGTCTGGGTATATACTTTTGAATTTTACTGGAAAACATGTCATTCCATTCAGAACTCTGAATTAAGATGCACAATTTTTTGCTGAAGGCTATTTTAAATTAGGCTAATAAATTGCTACTCTCTGCCTTGCGTGATAATGCATTACATTATCTACTGATGTACATGTATTGTTTGACTCTAATGGTGTGGAAATTAAATGTTAGACATGGGCCAGATGTTCCTATAGATGAATATGAAGTATGACTCTGGCATAGTTATGTCTCATTGGGACAGAGAGGAAGAATGTGATAACCAACAACAATAACAGCCACTTCAAAAAATATCCTGATACTGGTCCGTTAAGAACTAACATTGTGTAAGCCTAGATCCTCTCCTAGTCCTTGTCTTTGAAAAGCGTTATGTATGTCAGCAGTACTTGCACCTGTTCGTGAGGAAAGAAAATCTGTTTCCTAAAATACAAAATAAAACAAAATCATGAATATAAAACCACCTGGAGGGGTGTCCAGAGATGGTAAATATTTGTCATCTTTATTTGACAGTCAGGAGCTGGCTTGGAATGTTTCCTTGGACTGAGCAACCTCAACATGGCAGTGAGATTTCCATGGGTCATTCCTTTGCAACTGCAAAGAGTTCACAGCAGGGTAGGAGGGATGTGTGAGTTGGGGGGAAGGGAAATGGCAAACAAATGGGCCTTATGGTGAATTTTAATGAAGATTCCCTGCTTTAGCTCCATCAGAAAAAAGGAGGAAGAAAGATACCCATAACATCCTATTCGAGGCTAACTTAATGGAATCATAACTTGAATAGTAGAAACATGTCATAACAACGAGAAGGAGGTGCAGGAGTACACAGGATGTTTGCTGCTATTGCTTCTTCAGACGCTAATCAGACTACTAACCAGTCAGTATATTTTTAAAAATAGAGAAGTGGCACAGGAGATAAATACGTTACATTGTCTCACCGTGAATCAGTCACCCACCCACTCAGTGAGAAATGTCTTGGCAGGTCTGTGCTAATGGATCAAAGAATGGGCTTCAGGACGATAGAGGTGGGTGCACTTCAGATAAAAAGTGAAGAAGGAAATCTGAGTGCACTCAATAAGATTCAAGAAGAACTGTGGAGAAAGACAGATGCATCTCAGTGCAGGGCTAGGCAAAGAGTAGGACCCGGTTTAGTGACTAAACAAACAAAAGGGTCAGTATTTGCAAGTATGTTCTTTTAAAAGGGCTGCTGAATTCCAAAAGGAATATGATGAGAAAACACAGAGAGAGAATTTATCCCTTTATAAGTTATTTCAGCTGCAAGTATTGCTGTCATCTACCCCCCATTCTCTTGTGTTTTGCTTAAAATATAGGATAGTGAGGGATTCATTGCTTTGTGCACTAGAGGTTTTGTTTATATGTTTCTCATTAACAGTGATATTTCCTTTCTGATTTATGTGACTCCATTTCTTTTTTATTTAGCAGCATTTCTGATTTTTAGTTCAATAAACTGATTTCTCAGGAGTAGCCTGAGATTTCTCTTTTGCCCTGTTCTTCTCTCTTATTTCTTTGTTATGTCACTTTTGGAAGAAAAAGCAGTGGTTTGAAAATCTTTTTCTTATTAATCATAAAAGTAAAGTAGGCAGTTTTTATCTCTACATGAATTTTTCACACAGCTGAATGTCATGCTTCTCTGGATCGCCCACTCAAGCTATATGTGAACAGAAATCTATTATTTTCTTATTTTAAAGTACTATTAATCACATGTCCAATGTGCTCATAATGTCCTCAGTTCCAGACAAATTAAAAGAATCTCTTCATGTCTTCTGAGACCATTGAGGTTCATGAGTTGATAGATAATTTAACAATCTTCACCTTTTGGATAAAACTGTTCCATTTCTCTTAGTCCTGGAAGTTTTCTATCCTTATCATCTAATCAAATGGATTCTCATGATCCCTGAAATATACAGTTTGCATACTACCTTCCTATAGGTTGTTAGCATTTTTGTGCTTAACAAGTTTCCTGGTTATCCTGCCAAAATCAACAATTAAAAACCCCCATCTTCAAGGCAAGATGTCTTTCTCTTTTTTAATGTGTCAGAAGATAACATAAAAATGAGCCATTTTTCCCATTAATAATGAGACAGATTAAAAACAGTCACCAAACAAATAGAGCAGAAGGGGGAGAGTGAGAGAGAACAAAGACATAAAATGGGACCTGATGGGCTTGCTTTTGGTCAGTCATTTCCTCTGGACTCACAGGTCTTCAGCTTTGGCTCAGTAAACTGATGGACTCAGGCAGAAGAAGGCTATCTGACCATTAGCCTCTACAAGAAAAGTCATCCACAAAATCAAGATGAGTTACTAGATATTTTACTGAGGTTGGAGACTAAAGCCTCCACTGGCTTTGTCCTCTGGACATATATTTCCTTTCAGCTCTAAAGAAGATTATCATAGCAGGACAACCTGAGAATCCAGGATCTTTGCTATGCTAAAGTCACTTCAGTCGTGTCCAACTCTGTGTGACCCCATAGACGGCAGCCCACCAGGCTTCCCCGTCCCTGGGATTCTCCAGGCAAGAACACTGGAGTGGGTTGCCATTTCCTTCTCCAATGCATGAAAGTGAAAAGAGAAAGTGAAGTCGCTCAGTCGTGTCCAACTCTTAGTGACCCCACGGACTGCAGCCTACCAGGCTCCTTCATCCATGGGATTTTCCAAGCAATAATAATGAAATACTAAACATTTTTCCTACCCAGGGATCAGACCTAGGTCTCCTGTATTGTAGGCAAATTTGTGTAACTAGAAGAGTATATTGGTAAAGAATAAGAATTTGGGAGTAAGGAAAGCTTGAAATAAAACCACATCACAACATTACCACCAATGGCTTATGTGGTCATGGACAAGTTATTTAAATCCATTCAGCCTCAGCTTTCTTATTTGTACAATAAATGTGATTATAATGTCATCATAATTATGAGTAATTATGACTGCATGGGGTTATTGTGATTATAAAGTAAGATAATATACATTAAATTGTTAATCAAATGTTTAGGGCATATACCCTTAATACATGTTATCTGCTATTAGTAAAGCATTAATATTAATCATAATCATTAAAAATTAGGAAGGAGTATTTTTTTAAAAGTTCAGTCAGACTTTGGGTGTTTAGGATAATCAGGCAAACTCCTTTTTCTATTTTCCATATCAGATTTATTATGACCCCAGTGAAATAGATGACACATGTTTTATTAGGTAATCATGACCACTCTATATATTATTTGGGGTTTAGTGAAAACAGAATCTCAGTATTTTTGGAAAATTAATTTTCATTTTCAAGCCTACTGTAACCGGTAGTCTATCAATTGAATCAACAGAATTAACCAGGTGCCCAGTCTGATATGTATTAGAAGCTACACAATACAAGGTGGGCATTTTTCCTAAATCATGGCAGATTGCAGTCTTGAAAATAAGTGGGGAATTGAGGTTAACATATAGAAAACAAATTGAATGCAGAGACAGAAACAATATTCTATATATGAACTTTGCTTTTAAAACTGTTATGAGTTGAACCTATCCACTTGGGTCTTTTTCATCTTGTGTTTGGTCTTAGGTTTTGTTTTTGCTCTCCTGATCTTTTTTTTTTCCCTTCAGAGAGTAGCAAAAGATTTTTCTATGTGAATTTTGGACCTACTATTAATACAATTGCTCACTTGCTTATCAAACACTGCTTGCTTGAAACTGATTTACCCAGAAATTACTAGATATGAGGTCTTTATGTGAACCCAGAATATATCATCTCAGCTTGATCTCTGACATCACTACTATCGTTAAGGGTTTAGGTTTGGCATCCAAACCCTTCTTTCTTTAGCTTCTGAGCCCTACCTCCAATTTTTGGCGTTATTGTCCTAAGTTTCACTCTTGCCAAAAGACTTTTAGTCTTGCCAAAAGACTGCTCAACATGTTGTCTTGATGTTTGTATTGTGTTGTACGCGAGTGTTTTTGCATGTAATTAGTTCATTTAAACATATTACTGGACACTAAATTATGTAGTTTGTAAGACAGTAGATATGGCAAACCAGTGAAGGTGTCTTGGTCAAGGAACATTTCTTTTAATGGGCGGATTGGACTGGGTATTGAAGAGGGAGTACTATAGTGTTTATATTTCATATCTTCTAACTTCATTCATTTTGTTTAGTTTTATATAACAAATGAATATATTCTTCCTCAGTGACAGAAAAAGCAACTGGGCAAATTAAATAATTGTAGAAATTGAGGCTTCACAGTCAACGTGGATTGTTTAATTTACATATTTTGAGTTACCATCGTTAACTCCTATGAAACATGAGGTAATTAGTAACATTTATGCCTTCTTTCCTTTGAGTCTTTTGCTTTTATCATATTTAATTTTTGGTAGTTTGTAATGTATCTGGGGTAATAATAAGCCAGTTGTTTAATCAAAGAATCATTAAGTAATTTGACCTCTTGTCGTAACACCAGGGTTTTCTTAATTTCTATATTCTTTATTCTGATTAACTTCACCATTGGTTGCATTTAATCTTCAAGTCAGTTTCTCAAAAAAAGTTTCATTGCTGCTGAGTTTCACTGAACATGTTATTTCATGTGTGGCAACATATGTTGTTTTCTGTCTGAAGAGCACCCTGATTTGATACCATGGACATTTTGTGACACTGTTTTGGAAACTGACATTTATTCTAAGACCAGGAGGATTTTCCTACTATATTTTACATGCTTTTTCTTTCTGGAAACTTAAAAAGATGCTTTGTTATTCAATAACTTAACTAAATGTGTTTTCATATCACTACCTTTGTGTCAGTTCTTCTTGGTATTGATACATCCTACCAACTGGAAGATTCAATCATAACTTTACTTCAGGTAAATTGTCCTGTATTATCTCTCTGATTATTTTCTGTCCTATTGATTGGAGTCAGAAATATCAATCACCTTTATGTTGGATGGACTGTAGTTTCCATGTCTACTGCCTTTCTAATTGTTTTAAACTTATTATCTCTTTACTGTTACTCACTATGAATAAAGACTTAGCTCCATAATTTTCTGTTTCTTGCTGTTTCTAGTTTGCTTTTGTACTTTTTATCTTACTCTTTTTTCTTTACAGCATCCCCTTCTTCGTCTGATCTTTTGTTATTATGCCTTCCTTGTGTTGCTGAATCCATACGCTTATTGGAGTACTCAGTGAATGCAAAGCAGCAGCAGAGAATCTTGCCTCGGTTCCTTGGATTATATGTTGTTTTTCTTTTTTTTTAAATATTGAATTCATGCTACCTTTTAAAATAAATGCCTTTCTACACTTAAATATTTTGCTTTCTTTTAGCTTTAATGCAATTTCATAGTTCTCAAACCACTTCCTTTCCTCTTCTACCTTTTTCAGATCTTTTTTTTTTTTTTCCCACTGAAGTAGTGTTTGTGGTTTTTACCTCGACAGCATTCCCACCTTATGTGGGGTCGTTTTGTCTTCCCTTCTGAAGTGAAGGGCATAGAGAGCAGGATGCAGAGAAGGGGAAAGCACAGCTGAGGCTGACTACAATCTTTGCTGAGGTCTCGAGTTCACTCTTATTGCTGAGATCCCACCAGATGTCCTTTATTAGACTCTATTCCACCCAGCTTGGCATGAAGTCAACTCTTTGGGGCTTTGGCTCACTCCCCCAGCTTAGCACTGTACGCTGGAGCAAGAGAATCAGGGGCCCTTCCTGTTTCTGTCGAGGTCCAGATGTGGTTTACAGAGCATTTACTCCGTGTTTATCTTGATTTTCTCAGGCACATCTACTCATCCCTTTTGACCACTCCTTTTCAAGTTAGAATATTCAGAAGTTTTCTCAGGATTTTTATAGCATTCTGCATCCTTAGTCCTAAGGCAGGAGCAGGGTTGGGAATTCTGTCCATTTGGTCATTATACTAGAATCTTCTCTCCTTTTACTGGTCATCACTTTTTAAAGTTTATGATTTTCCATATTTCTTTCTATTGATGGAAAACTTGGGGTAGGGTTTTTGTCTGTTTTTTTTTTTTTTTTTTTGCTTTTGTTTATTGAAGGTAGGAGACTCTATACCACAGCTTCATGTGCTTCCACCCCTCAGACTCTGTTATATTCAACTGTATTTGTGAGATGCACATCTTGAAAACATAGATTAAATACTAATGTGTTGAAATAAATAAGCAGGTATGTGAAGCACTTAAATCCAATGGCTTGGGCTGTCATAAATATTACAGTTTATCAACAGAGTGTTCATTTTGTATAAAGTACTGGACATAGAGGTGTGAGAGACATAAATATGAGTAAATAGAGACAGCAACATGGAAAGAGATGCAAATATGCTTATGATCATTCTACAAAGAGGCATTAAGTACTTTCAATAAAAAATCATAGATTCGAACATTTAGGTGGACTAGGATCCCCATTTAAGGGGCTATCAGAAGGCATACTGGAGAACATGGCATTGATAGTATATTTCAGAATTGGTCAGGGAAGAGGACAAAACCATAAGCTTCAGACACAGAGGTGGTAAAATATAGAATTTAGTTGGAAAAGAACAAGCTATATCATAAGCATATAATTTTATACACACAGGTGCTTGGGGGCAGTGGGGAAAAAAGACTAAAAGTGGAGTATGGAGCTGCAGTGTAGACAACTGAATGCCAGGGTGACTTATCTAATGGACAACAGAAAGCCACGAGTAGTTAATAAGCAAGAGCATGATACGAATCGGTCAGCAGGGATGAACATTAATCTGGCAGGAGGATAGATGTTGAATACTGAGATAGTGGGAAAAAATGCCACAGCAGGTATCATGAGACAGTCTCCCCTTCCAGCTTGTCCACACTACCCAGATGTGTGAGGTTTAGTGAGTCATTTGACACCCTCTTGACCACACTGATCTCTTGGTAAAATAAAGGTTGAGAACTTGGCTTTTGATACCTACTCCAGCTCTCAGATAGCAAAGGTCTGGATATCGTAATGAGGAAAACATGAGAAATATGGAGACTCTTTAGTATGTAGTAATAACGTTTGCAAAAATAAATGGGAGGGATGAATTATGGTGATTGGAGTACTTGTAGAAAATATTTTTGTGATTTAAGGGAACTTTCAGAGGAAGAAACAAGTAGGAGAAGTTATATTTTAAGATGATTCTAAGTTTCTGATTTTGTGTTTTACAGGAGGATACAGATGACTTTCAGAAGTGGAAAAACTGGGCTAAAGAGCTGTTTTTAACAACAGGACTGTTATATCGGCATGGATTACTGGGAGGTGTTAAAGTAGTGATGCCTAATGTGTGTGTGTGTGTGTGTGTGTGTGTGTGTGTGTGTGTGTTAGTCACTCAGTCATTTCCAACTCTTTGCAATCCCATGGACTCTAACCCACTAGGCTCCTATGTCCATGGAATTCTCCAGGCAAGAATACTGGAGTGGGTTGCCATTTCCTACTCCAGATCATCTTCCGAATGCAGGGATCAAACCAGTGTCTCTTGCGTCTCCTGTGTTGCAGATTCTTTACTGTCTGGGCCATCGGGGAAGCCCAGATGACTAATGCAGTGATGGTAAATTAGCAGTTAGAAATGCAAGTCTAATACCACAAAAGAAAAATGTAAGAAATTTAAGAATCAACTTTATAAAAGTGATGTTGAACTATAAAAGTGATATGTAGTTTGGAAGATAGTGAGGAAATACATAGAAAATGCAGCATAAAGTCAACCCCTAAAGGAACACTTATTAGCAGTTCAGATGCTTTCGGCAAAATATAAGAGGTGGAGAAATGAGAGATAATAACATGAATAATTTGTTTACTGATCAACAAATGTTCGAGGGGTACTTATTGAAAGAACCTGAACTGATACTTCAGAAAGAAAAATTAAATTCCACCCTCAAATCTGACAGAAATATGGTATGTACTATCTTTAAAAATTTTTTTTTTCATTAATTATGTACATCTGTTAAGAGTTGTAGATAAAAGGCTTGAGAATTCTGAGAGAAGATGTGTTACTTTCTACTTGGAGACACATGGGAATATTACTTTACATAGTAATTGTCATTTCTTCTAGACCTTAAAGATGGATAAAATATTTATATGTTGAGAATATCGTAGAGGCAATCCTGGATGGAAGCCGATACTGGTGGTGGTTCTACAGCACTGGAGATGCTTGTAGAAAGCCTAAAGCACAATCTGATGGAGCTCTGGGGAGCATTCTATGACTATCTATGTGGCATATTTTCCATTCCAGTCTTATATCCAAGGTTTCTTAGGGACTAGAAATGCATAAGACCTATAGCAAGTAGAGATTTACTTACTAACTTCATGCTCACATAGCACAGTTATCCATCATTCATGCAATAAAATTTTTAATCATAAACTGTGTGATAGACACTGTTCAAGGAACCAAATATCATTCAGAGGCTCACATGCTGAAATGGTGAGAAGACGCAGCCATCAGGCGTGGAGTTTCACACCCTTGTCTTCAATTTCATATAAATGGCTTCTTATTTGTAACTGCATTTACCTGAACACCCATGAGTCTTGACCTTGTGAATGCCTTTTACTTTCTTTAATTATTTTTAGTTTGTTAGCCTTACATCTTGGAAAATATGTAGTTTTCAGAGTGGATACAATTCAGGCTCGTAATACTGGAGGAAATACACTTAGATTACTATATAGGGCACTTAATGGGAGACTGCTGTGCTTTTGCTCCCCAAGGGCAGCCATATACATGAGAGCAGTGGTGTGTGTGCTGGCACGTGGGGAGGAGGGAGTCCAAATGTTATTTAAAGGATGCATATAGGTCTTAATGCACAAAAACATCACTCCATAGTTCAGTCACCGTATCTGACATCTCTACGGCTCATCACCCTTTTTCTAATATACTAAAACCTTTGTGAAAATGCAAATGATGCTAACCACTGAAAACATTTCCTAAAGAACGTCTTAAACAGAGACCTGAGTGAATTTGTCAAATCACATGGATGTTGTCACAGGAAAGGGGGAGGGGTGGTTTAGGAAATAACTGGACTATAGGTTTTGCAGAGGAAGACATGCAGGGGACGCTAGGAGGTAGCATGAGAATACCCTGTGGGGTGGTTTGAGAAAGAGAGGTACTGCTAAGATACAGGATCCTCTGCAATTAGCAGAGACCCAAAATAACACTGGCCAGAGAGAGAGAGAACTTGCTTTCTTTCTCCCTGAATGGCATAGAGAGAAACAGCTGGGGCTAGTGTTGTGGGCTGGCTTCCTAAGAGATCCAGGCTCCTTCCCTCTTGTTGCTCCCCATGCCTAGAATGTTGTCTTCCCTCTAAGCCTCACCTGCTGAGAATTCTCAAGAATTAGCTTCCATGTGCTCTCAAACAATTTTGCTCTGCTCCACTCCACTGCCGCTCTACCTGGTAACCATTACATCCTTCCATCTGATAGGCGGTAACACTGGCACTCAGGTACCTTGCAGGCTCTCACAGGTTCTATCACTCGCTAGTGGTTTATTTTGATAAGTCTACAGGGTTATCTATGGCTCAGTGGGAAAGCATGTTTTCCCTCTTTCATTACACGATGGTCTAGAGTTCCTGAAATAAGACTGTTCATACTTCATTGTTCTGTAATTATCTTAGAAAAATAAGACAATCATTTCAGCTTTAATATACAGTTTCTGCTCTCCATTGCCCTAGATATGCATCTGGGAGAACTAGGCTCCAAGGCACATCTGGGAGATGGCAATCAAGCTGTATTCAGAATATTTCTCCTCTTTTATAATGAGATATTTATTATTATAAGCTCATTGACCTAGGATCCTCTTTCCCCAAAACAAGATCTCTTATCCTCACCTCTCACTCTATATACATTTGTTTGGAGGTGCCCTCTTAGCTTAGCAGATATGCTCAGATCATTGATAGTTAAAGTGGGGATTAAGTGCGCATAGCACTGGATATGGGTTGGGGCAAAACATTTTGAAAACCATGACACATGAGAACTAAACAACGAATTCTTTCCCTGGGATCCCTCCATAGCGTGAAGTATGCCATCAAAACAGCAAGCGTCTCTGAAATTATGACATTTGTACTGCTCGAATTAGCCAACTGTTGAGTATAGCATCCCACTTGAGGGTTGAGTGTATCTGACTAAAGCTTCTGTTATGACTCTAAAGTGAATTTAATCTCCCATGTTGTAAATGACAGTGACAGTAAATGCTGAAACACAAAAATAGAGGTTTTATGACCCAGCAATTGTGCTCACTGCTGTTTACCCAAATGAATTGAAAACTTATGTCCAAAACTCTGCACATGGGTGTTTATATCAGTTTTATACACAATTGCCAAAACTTCCAAGCAACCCAGATGTTCTACAGTAGGTGAATTGATAAATAAATCATGGTACATCCAGACAATGGAATATTCAGTTCAGTTCAGTTGCTCAGTTGTGTCCGACTCTTTGCGACCCCGTGAATCGCAGCAGGCCAGGCCTCCCTGTCCATCACCAACACCCGGAATTTACCCAAACTCATGTCCATTGAGTTGGTGATGCCATTCAGCCATCTCATCCTCTGTTGTCCCCTTCTCCTCCTGCCCCCAATCCCTCCCAGCATCAGGGTCTTTTCCAATGAGTCAACTCTTCGCATCAGGTGGCCAAGTATTGGAGTTTCAGCATCAGTCCTGGGCGATCTCCCAGGACTGATCTCCTTTAGGATGGACTGGTTGGATCTCCTTGCAGTCCAAAGGACTCTCAAGAGTCTTCTCCAACACCACAGTTCAAAAGCATCAATTCTTCGGCGCTCAGCTTTCTTCACAGTCCAACTCTCACATCCATACATGACCACTGGAAAAACCATAGCCTTGACTAGACAGACCTTTGTTGGCAAAGTAATGTCTCTGCTTTTGAATATGCTATCTAGGTTGGTCATAACTTTCCTTCCAAGGAGTAAGCATCTTTTAATTTCATGGCTGCAATCACCATCTGCAGTGATTTTGGAGCCCCCAAAAATAAAGTCTGACACTCGTTCCACTGTTTCCCCATCTATTTCCCATGAAGTGATCAGCATTAAAAAGAAATGATCTATTAAGCCCCAAAAAGACATGGAGGAAACTTAAATGCACTTACTAATGAAAGAAGGCAATCTGAACAAGTTCCAAACAGTATAATTCCAAATATATGACATTCTGGAAAAGGCAAAGCTACAGAGAAAGTAACAAGTTCAATGGTTGCCAGGAGTTTGGGAAGGGAGGAGTGAACATGTGGAATACAGAGGGTGTTTAGGGGAGTGAGTCTCCTGAATGATTCTATAATGGTGGATACATGTCATTAGACATTTGTCAAAACCCACAGAATGTGACAAGTGACCCCTGAAGTAAAGTGTGAACTTTGGGTGATGATACTGTGTCAGTGTACATTCACCAACTCTGACAAATGTATTGCTGTGATGCGGGATATTGATCGTAGGATGATGCAGTGTGGGGGCAGAGTGCAGACGCCAACTCTCTGTACTCCCTGCTCTATCTGGATGTGAACCTAAAATTGCTTTAAACATTTTTTTTTAAAAGCAGGAGGGAACCTGGAATTTTCATGAGACAAATATTAACATGCTCAACGTAATCTGTATCCCATTCAAATAAGTGCAAGCCCAATAGTCCACCTGTAAAAATTTCTGTTTCCAAATTCATGATGAATCCAAGTATTTTGTCAATAATAATTATACTAGTATACTATAATTATACTAATTATAAAATAATATAAAATGTTACATAAATATGGAATATATTTTATTATGTTATATAGTATTATTTTATATATAATATAGAAAATATATTTTATATAATATAAAATATAATATAGTATATTATACTAATATAAAATATTTGTTTAAAAAACTCATGAATAATTTTTTAAAAAGCTTCACAAGCCTTCTTTCTTTGGAATTAGAGGATTAGATCCCATATGTTTAAAACCTGAGACACCAGATACTAATAAAAGTCTGGATGAGCTCCATATCACAGTTCTCTGCCCTCAAAGAATACAGAGGAGATAGATGTCAGCAGTTGATATGTGTAAATATATGCCAGCTACTTGGAATGTATTATTTCACTGTAATCTCTAGAACAGCTTTTATACAGATATAATCATTCCCACTTTAGTAATAGTTTGCATGAGGCAGGGTCAGCATTCAATCTTACAAGCATGTCTTGCTTTGGAGCCCCTAATTCTCCAGGTACCCAAACTCCTAGGTAAGAATATCAGTTCTCCCAGGTGATTTGCTCAGAATTACATGAGAAAATTTAACAACTGGGCTAGAGGCCTTGAATAGGAGGAAACGCGGAAGACATAGTCCAATGAATGAGAAGTAGGAAAGAAGAGTAGAAAAGTTGGAGTAGCCTAAGGCAGCTAATATTGCGGTTAAAAGAATCCCCAGGAAGAGCACTGCATATCCATGATGGGATGGGAAAGGCAGCCGTTTTTTAAATCAGGATGAGAAGATTAGAGGAGGATAAGGAAAGGATGGCTACAGAGGTTAATAAAATTAAGATGGACCTCACGTGGAGGCACCCAGCAACTGTGGGCCCGTGGTGGAAAGTGGGGAGTGATGGTGAGGGCAAATCAGAAGAAGAAGAGAGTTAAATTTTATTATTACTTCTGGATCCCAGCTCGAACCAGCTTGAAATTGACCTCGTTCTCACCATTCCATGTCCTAATGTGGGGACTAGCATCACTAATGTAAAATCTACTAAGCTTGCCTTTGAGACTTTGCATCTGAAATATTGAGGTGACCCTGACATTGGAATCCTGGTCACATGCCCAATGTTAAGGTCAGCATCTTCCCAATATGCCACATCCCTGCCATGGAGTAGGAAGAAGAAATAATAATAATTTCTAGGAATTGTTAGTGATCTCAAACCCAGCTAACATTTTCTTGCCTTTTTCTCCCCTTCCTCCAAATGATGAGACATATTTCTGGCTCCCACGTGTGTCTTCCACTGATAAGAGTTGTGTGAAGCTGCGGTGATGCTCAAGCCTAGTTGCATTATTAGACTCACCTGGGCAGTTTTTAGAACTAAAAAGTCTGGGCCTCAGCCCAGTAAAACCGAACCAGAACTGTGGGGACAGGAAGGGCCTGGGCAATGGTAGGTTTCAAACCCTCCCACGGGGGTTCTAAAGTGCAGCAAGGGCTTAGAACTAATGAGAGCATCTTGCTCTCTGAACTGCATAGTCAAAGAAACAAAGGATGAGATGTTATGTATTGAATCCTCAAGCAAGTTTTATATTCTTATATGTGAGCTAGGACCTCTGCTGTGAGATAATTTGTCAATAAAACTATCGTCAAGATTTTAAACATTGAGATTTCTTACTTTCAACACAAAGAATAGCATGTGTCTATATCAAAGTACCAACAGGAATTTGGATTTAAACAGATCTGGCATTTTTCCTTTGTATCTTTTTTTTCTTTTTGTCAATTTGTTATCATCTTTTCCAAGAAAAAGAGCAAGAAGTGAGCATCTCCTTTGGTTAATCACTTGAATGTGAATGCCAATAATTCCATTCTAAACAATCCAGGCACAACAGTAGAGTCTGCTAAGAAGAAAAATTAAATATATGAAATTCACAAGAACAGCTGCCAGACACTGAAGCTCTACAATAACTTCAGGGTATAGAGGGTCATGGGCTTCCCAGGTTATACTAGTGGTAAAGCACCTGCCTGCCAAGGCAGGAGATATAAGAGACTCAGGTTTGATCCCTGGGTCAGGAAGATCCCCTGAAAGAGGGCATGGCAAACTACTCCAGTAATTCTTGCCTGGAGAATCCCATGAACAGAGGAGCCTGGTCGGGTACGGCCCATAGGGTCACAAAGAGTCGGATACTACTGAAGCGATTCACCACGCACACAATAGAGGGGTCACTTATATCTGAAGTGCGACTAGCAACACCAAGAAGCTACAGGATCCTGACAAGTGCTGCGACAAGAGAACATAACGTGATGAAAAACCTGCAAAGAATTCCTTGTTTCCTAGAAATACGAGATCTTGTTAAGAATTTAAAAACTATTAATTTTTAAAAGGGGATTGTTTTTCAGGACTCTCTCTCTTAGGACTAAAGCATCCTTCAATTGGATAAGAGGAAAAGAAACATTAAACCTCAGCATTTGATGGCACGAGCTGAGGATATTTCGTTAGATACAGACTGAGATGCTCCCGGGGCACGCTGCTGCAGGGATGCTGGGGACGTACAGTCGTTTGTGCCGATGTGCACTTCTGGTAAGACACACACATGTGACCTTCAGATTTTCAACCTGCCTGAGGCTTGCAGACTGCCTTTGGTGTTGTTGACTTTCCTCTCTCTCTCGAGATTGCAAGAAATTTCCATCGTTTCTAAGTAACTTGCTGTTTTTCACAATCTATATTTTCCATTTTTATACACATACAGGTAACTGTATCCAGGACAGAATAAAATCCTGAAATCTCCCCTTCTTTGTGAAGATTTTAAAAAAATTAAGCTCTTAAACTGACTAAACATGTTTACAAGACTCTAGTGGTTATTGCCACCAAGTAACTCTCGTATATACTTGCCTGTGTTCTTTATTCCTAAGAACGACATTCCCTTGCTTGATAAAAAGGCAGGGCAAGTAGACGCTTTTGTAGCAGGGAAGAGCTTTAAGGCTCATGAATTTTAGACTCCGTTAAGGTTGGCTTGGGCTTCCCTGGAGACTCAGTGGTAAAGAGCCCGTCTGCCAATGCAGGAGCCACAGGTTCGATCCCTGGGTTGGAAAGATCCTCTGGAGAAGGAAATGGCAACCCACACCAGTATTCTTGTCTGGGAAATCCCATGGACAGAGAAGCCTGGTGGGTTATAGCCCATGGGGTTGCAAAAGAGTTGGACATAACCTAGCCACTAAACTAGGCTTGCAAAGATCCTACGTCACATCTAAAAGCATTTGCAGAATCTTGGTCTTCCTTGTAAAATGCCAGACAGGGAAACATCAGACTCCAAAAGATGTGTTTTTCTGTTTATTTGCTGATGATTGTGTGGTAGAAAATTAAAACAAGCTATCAGATATTGAAAGAATTGATATATGAAATGTATTAACATTATGCATACAGAACGAAGGGTAGCTGAGACAGTAAAGAATCTGCCTGCAAGGCGAGAGATCCAGGTTTGATCCCTGGGTCAGCAAGATCCCCTGGAGGAGGGCATAGCAACCCACTCCAGTATTCTGGCCTGGAAAATTCCTGTGGAAAGAGGAGCCTGGAGGGCTACAGTCCCTGGGGTTGCAAAGAGTCAGACACGACTGAATAACTAACATTTTCACTTCACAGAGCAATCAGTTTGAACATTTTCTAAAGGATGGAAAAAATCATAAACCCACCATATAGATTCAATAAACAGAGCTGGGTTCCAGTCTTATTTCTATATATCCTTAGTGTGCAATATTCAGTAATATCCAAAATATCTCCAAGCCTCGGGGTCTCACCTGTAGTATAGACATAATACTTCCTACCTCACAGAAAGCTCGGAAGGATTAGATGGGAAAAGGTTTACAACACACCTACCAAGGTATCTGGAATATATGATAGAAAGGAGTTAATAAATGTCAATTACCAACCCCTTCTCCTGTGTCCTTAGAAATGTAGTAAAAGTAGTATGACTACCCAAGACTTCAGAGGAGGTGAATTCTGATGCTAGATGTTACAGTTCATTATACTTTTCTTTTGGATCCTGAAAAAGTGCAGGGTGGAGCTAGCTCTTTGAGTCTGAAAAGTAAAATAAGATCCCTGTAAGGAACTGGGTGTGTAGGCTGGTGTTGCTGGATTGCTGTTACCTGGGTTCATGATAACTACCTAGGAGTGTGCCTCTGTAGCCTTGAAAGTGTCCAGCAGCAAAACACAATTCCCTGTGCAGAAGCACCAGGAGACCGTGTACCTTTCATAAATGTTCTGAAATTCTGATCGCAGTAGTATCACAGAGATTCACGGTAAATTACAAAATAAGTGCGTGATCGCAGTGCATTTTTAAATGAAAGTGGGGGTGTGTGAAATCATGATAGGCATCTTCTTTCTGAATTTCTTATTGCCATGTCTTTAGTGAGAGAAGAGACATAATCAAAAGTAGATTAGGAGCACACAGCCCAGAAGTTGGTCAGGATAATGTGCCTTTAAAAGGTGAAGGTCATGTCACCTTCTCCGTTTTAGCCTCTATTACACTCAGGAAGACGAAGATAAACATGTTCCTATTTAATACAGCAGCCACAAAATCAATACAGAGAAACTGTTAATACTTAGTGCAAATGCCACTTGAAGCAAATACCCTCAAGAAAAAGAGACTTTCAGAGTCAGAAGGGACTTTGAAAACAATCTTGCCCAACTGTATCATTTTACAGGTGAGGAAAATGAAGCCCTAAGATGTAGAGATGACATGGTGGTCAGTTTCAAAGCCTTGAACTCAGGTCTTTGACACCACAGTGGTTCTCTTACTATCATCTGTATGATTGGGTCTAAGAGTGTGAGTTGAAAGCATTTAAGTATAGCTACAATTTCCACTGTCTACGATAATCCATTAAAAACTCACAAAATAAGGAAAAGGTGATCTTCACCAAGGAAAATATTTTTATTCTAATTGAAAGTGTCTCTATTTCATCATCTGTAATTCTGCACCAACTGATAAGACTTGAAGGGTAGAAGAGAGTGATGGATAGGTTTTTCACATGGGGTTTAAGTGGAAGTGGTTTGATATAAAAAAAACTATTTCATTTTCTGATGAGGTTTATAAAATTTGGCCACCATGCCCATTTCCCTAAAAGTACTGCCTTTGGATTACACAACCTGGAGGTCAAGAATAATGAACGCTTCAGAGTCCTTTTCCTTCTTTGTCCAACTTCCGTTCAAATTTGTCCTCTTGAAAAAAAGGCCCTACAAAGTCTCATCCAGGCCTAAGAAAGCTCTATATTAGGTTGGAGGGAAAACAAGGCAAAATAATATACACAGCAACCCTGACAGCAGAGCTGAGAGCCCGTCTCTCTGTGCTTTCCCTGGCTGCCCTGTCAAGA
Organism: Bos javanicus; assembly: GCF_032452875.1. Taxonomy (NCBI): domain Eukaryota; kingdom Metazoa; phylum Chordata; class Mammalia; order Artiodactyla; family Bovidae; genus Bos; species Bos javanicus. The sequence goes on from NC_083890.1 coordinate 39,068,482, forward strand.
TCTTGATGCCTGGTGAAGAATAGATTGCATGCATGCTGCAGAAGATAAAAATGATCTCTCTTGGCCCTTTACCAGCCACAGATGTCATGGCCTTGACCTTAAATATCTTATTCTAGCCCCAGTTGGCTGAAATGCTCAAAGACAAAATACTCCGTGTCACTCCGCCTCAGTGTGGCGAGAGGCGCCCAGGGCCTGGGACTGTGTTCATATTTGGTGATGCCTTCCTGCATCACTAAAGCAATCAGATGGATCCAGCTTGAGAAGACAATCAGGGCTGGACAGAAGCCGAGAGGGCAAACAGATGGGTAATAATCCCCTCTTTTATCATTCGTGCCTACGGAGAATTATTCAGCGGAATTGAATTCTCTGATGAACAGAGCCCCACACGGCTTTATGCAGTTAAAATTATGGATTTTTTTTTTCCTTTCTATTTGCTTCTGTGCTTTGAGAGAGATGGTAAGATGATATTCTTATTCATAATACTAGTGAGTATTTGCAGAATAAAAAGGGATCCACTGATGTTTGTGGCATTCAATAGTGTGATGCCAGAGAGTAGGAACTCCATTCAGCCAGAGCCCCCCAACATGGGTCAGGATACATGCAGGACACCTGTCAACACCCTCTGTGAGTTCCCAGGGCCTGGGGTGAACAGGGCCTGGGAAAAGAGAGGGGATATCTGCTATTTAGAATTGATTCTGGATATCAGAGTGATCCAAAGGGCCAAGCAGATAACAGTCCCCCATCTCATAAATTTTGAAATAATTCAGTAATCTGTGACTTAGAAGGGCTTCCCTGGTGGCTCAAATGGTACTGAATCCAAAGCTTCAGTCAATTGCCTTGGGAAAAAGAAGTCCCCCGTAACCCAGGATTGGGCAGGTAGAGAGGCATTTGCTGCAGTGGAAAGGACGCTGGTACTTTCCTGTTGTACGTGCCCTCCCACACTCTCAGTCCACTCCAAGGCTCCATGAGTTTCCTGTGGGCCAGCAGGGATGAGGGGTAAACTCCCGGGCTACTCACCACTGCAGGGCACCCCAACCAGCTGCTGCTCTCATCTTGTTGACTGTAGCTTTCATGGGCTGGTGTTCCCCAGAAATGTAGCAGGAAAGGTGTTCGGAGCTCAGGCTCTGAAACTGACTAGATGTGGAAGAAATTCTTTCAGACTCGATTACCTTTGTTTTCTTTTGGGGCTGCCGAACAACAGGGGTTAGAAAATTACTGGGCTAATATCTTATGTTATTGCATACCTGGGTGGAAAATCTATTTCTCAAAGATTATTTTTATACAAAAAAGAAAAACAAATAACAGTAACAGTTACTATTTATTGAGTTAAAAGAGCTTCACGACCCAGACAATCACAATGGTGTGATCACTCACCTAGAGCCAGACATCCTGGAATGTGAAGTCAAGTGGGCCTTAGAAAGCACCACTATGAACAAAGCTAGTGGAGGTGATGGAATTCCAGTTGAGCTATTCCAAATCCTGAAAGATGATGCTGTGAAAGTGCCGCACTCAACATGCCAGCAAATTTGGAAAACTCAGCAGCGGCCACAGGACTGGAAAAGGTCAGTTTTCATTCCAATCCCAAAGAAAGGCAATGCCAAAGAATGCTCAAACTACCGCACAATTGCACTCATCTCATACGCTAGTAAAGTAATGCTCAAAATTCTCCAAGCCAGGCTTCAGCAGTTCGTGAACCATGAACTTCCAGATGTTCAAGCTGGTTTTAGAAAAGGCAGAAGAACCAGAGATCAAATTACCAACATCCACTGGATCATCAAAAAAGCAAGAGAGTTCCAGAAAAACATCTATTTCTGCTTTATTGTCTATGCCAACGCCTTTGACTGTGTGGATCACAATCAACTGTGGAAAATTCTGAAAGAGATGGGAATACCAGACCACTTGACCTGCCTCTTGAGAAACCTATATGCAGGTCAGGAAGCAATAGCTAGAATTGGAAATGGAACAACACACTGGTTCCAAATAGGAAAAGGAGTACGTCAAGGCTGTATGTTGCCACCCTGCCTATTTAACTTATATGCAGGTTATATCATGAGAAACACTGGGCTGGAAGAAGCACAAGCTGGAATCAAGATTGCCGAGAGAAATATCAATAACCTCAGATATGCAGATGACACCACCCTTATGGCAGAAAGTGAAGAGGAACTCAAAAGCCTCTTGATGAAAGTGAAAGAGGAGAGTGAAAAAGTTGGCTTAAAGCTCAACATTCAGAAAACGAAGATCATGGCATCTGGTCCCGTCACTTCATGGGAAACAGATGGGGAAACAGTGGAAACAGTGTCAGACTTTATTTTTGGGGCTCCAAAATCACTGCAGATGGTGACTGCAGCCATGAAATTAAAAGATGCTTACTCCTTGGAAGGAAAGTTCTGACCAACCGAGATAGCATATTGAAAAGCAGAGATATTACCTTGCTAACAAAGGTCCGTCTAGTCAAGGCTATGGTTTTTCCAGTGGTCATGTATAGATGTGAGAGCTGGACTGTGAAGAAAGCTGAGTGCCACAGAATTGATGTTTTTGAACTGTGGTGTTGGAGAAGACTCTTGAGAGTCCCTTGGACTGAAAGGACATCCAACCAGTCCATCCTAAAGGTGATCAGTCCTGAGTGTTCATTGGAAGGACTGATGCTGAAGCTGAAACTCCAATACTTTGGCCACCTGATGCGAAGAGTTGACTCATTGGAAAAGACCCTGATGCTGGGAAGGATTGGGGACAGGAGGAGAAGGGGACGACAGAGAATGAGATGGCTGGATGGCATCACTGACTCGATGGAGGTGAGTTTGAGTGAACTCCGGGAGTTGGTGATGGACAGGGAAGCCTGGCATTCTGCGATTCATGGGATCGCAAAGAGTCAGACACGACTGAGTGATTTAACTAAACTGAACCAAAGGACGCTTGTGTGTGTACACTTACAGTATGTATGTAGATATATATCTTTAGAAGTGACTTCCTTAATACAATTAGTAAACTTTGGAGCCTAGTACTGTCTGATTCCAACTCTCAAGGACCTTCTACAAAACTAAGCTACCTTATCTCTTGCACTCAGTTACAACTGATTTGACACTGCCTTAACCTCTTAACTCTTACAATATTTCCTTAAATACATTACAAACAACTTGAGAGCAGGACCCCCATTCTGTATTTTTTTCCCCAAAAAAACAAATAGGAGTCTAGAGAATGGTTTCTTCAGACCACTACCAGACTCCTTGTGATGAAAGGCTGTTGTATACATCTCGTGATTATGGGACACTCCAATGAGACCTCAGGACCTCATTTAACTCAAAAGACATGGTGGGAAGAGTTGGGATCAGATTACTGAGAGCTTGCACGCCATTTGTGGCATACGTGCTGCTCACTGGATACCCATGGGCCCCTACATTTACTAGCCTCCTGCTTGGCTGCATTTGGGACATAGGACTAGTTCTGAGGAATGGGCTATGTGTGAGCAGAAAGAACATGCATCTGGGACACAGCACTTAAGAGTAAATGAAGACCCAATTTCATTCTTCTTATGGTTGAGTAATATTCCATCTTCTATCACACACACACACACACACTATATATATATATATATATATATATATATATATATATACACACACACACACCCCACATCTTCTTTATCCATTCACCTGTCAGGGGACATTTATTTAGATTGTTTCTTTGTTCTGGCTATTGTAAACAGTGCTGCAATGAACACTGGGGCACATGGATCATTTTGAATTATTGTTTTCTCAGTTTATATGCCCAGTAGTGGGATTGCTGGGTCACATGGTAGTTCTATTTTTAATTCTTTAAGGAACCTCCATAGAGTTCCATAGTGGCTCTATGAATTTACATTCCTACCAACAGTACAAGAGAGTTCCCTTTTCTCCACATCCTCTCCAGCATTTATTGTTTGTAGATTTTTTGATGATGGTCATTCTGACTGGTATGAGGTGATACCTCATTGTACTTTCAACTTGCATTTCTCTAATAATTAGTGATGTTGAGCATCTCTTCATACACCTCTTGGCCTTCCATATGTCTTCTTTGGAGAAAAGTCTACTTAGGTCTTCCACCCACTTATTGATTGCGTTGTTTTATGAGATTGAGCTGCATGAGCTGTTGGTATTTGCAGAGATGTGGATAGACCTAGAGTCTGTCATACAGAGTGAAGTAAGTCAAAAAGAGAAAAATGCTGTATATTATTGTATATATGTGTAATTTTTAAAAAGTGATACTGATAAACACATTTGCATGGCAGGATAGAGATGCAGATGTAGAGAATGGACATGTTGACATCCAGGCGGGGGAGTCGAAGTGGGAGATTAGGACTGACGTAAATACACTACCATCTGTGAAACAGATAGCTAGTGGGAACCTGCAGCATAGCATAGGAGCTCAGCTTGGGGCTCTGTGATGACCTAGATGGGTGGCATGGTCAGGGGGCGGGTGGAGGGAGGCTCAAGAGGGAGGGGATATATATGCATATAGCTGATTCACTTTGTTGTTCAGCAGAAGCTAACACAACATTAGAAAGCAATTATACTCCAATAAAAAAAAAAAGAGTAAATGAAGAGTTAAGGTTCCTTCTCCATTCTTCTGTTTCCTTATCATGGTGACATGAGATGTAGCGTCGCAAGATAAACAGAGCCTGCATTTCTCAGCAATTAGATGGATGAGAACTCTCATCAGACTTTGCTACTGAAAGAAATACACTTTTGTCTTCCTAAACCACTGAGCTATAGGGGCTTACATATTACTACTGCAAACCCTACCCTTTTAAATTTATAAACCATGCCATAAGATTTTGGGCTTTAATGGAGTTGGAACATTAGAGGCTTTCTTACAAGGAAGCAGCAATTGAAAGTATCTTAACTATCAAATTAGCTCTTTTTAAAGTCATTTCCTTGTATTTTGTTTCCTATTGGCATTTTCCCAAGGTCACTTACTTTTCACTCATTCATTCAACAACTGATTGTTAATCATCTTATTTATCCACGAGGATATGTCTTGTATGGGACAGAGGTATCATAATTCAGAGGTGATGATCTGGTTATTTATTAAGTACAGAAATAAAGTATATTATGTGCCAGACATTGTTCTGGTGCTTCTCAAATATTTACTTATTTAATCCTCATAGCAATGCTAGAATGTACTATTATCCTCATTTTGTATATTAAGGAAACTGGAACCCACAGAGATTAAGTAACTTGCCCAAGGTCACAGAGCTGGTATTGGGAAAAATAGGACTTGAACCCAGGTAGTCTTCCTCCAGAGTCTGGGCTCTGATCCACCAAGCTATGAATGAGTGCAGAAGATGGAGTCCTAACCAGCCATGATGGCCAACTTGGTCCTCCTGCCCCCAGATCTGCCTCATGGGCCTTATTGAAGCTGAAAACGCTCTCATTTTAATGCATCACAAATGTCATCCTGGGGGTTAGGTTAAGATCAGGAAGTTCTCAGAAAAACGCTGAGAGAACTAACAGGGAACTGACCCCATCTCTCTATTCCCTTAATATTTTCTTTGCATTTCTATTAAGCCACTGCTCATACCACATCTTTATTTATTTGCTTAGTTATACATAAGTTTTATTCATCTTGGTATACTTACAGCACTTACATCACCACACAAATACGCAGAGTAAATGTCTGACAGATGATGTAAATAAAAGAATGAATCATACAACCCAAGCTGTATCTACAGCTGAAATTTTAACATCTTTGGATATTTCTGATGAAATGGTGGGGTAGACAATCCAACAGCTAATAAATTCTCTTTCTGTCTTATTATCAATCCTGATTATATAACACTTTGAACAACTATTAACAATTATTGTTCCAACTGCGGAGTAATATTTTGCTATTCTGGTTCTGAGAAAACAATAATAAAGGGCATTTACTGATTATCTACTCTGAGTCAGATAGTTGCTATGGACTAAATGTTTGTATCCACCCAATTCATAGGTAGATTTCCAAAGTGATGGAATTCCAGGTGGAAAATTTGGGAGATAATTAAGTATAAGGGTATATTGCCCTTGACTACTAGTCAAGGATTAGTACCTTAATAGATCCCTGGGTTGGGAAGATGCCCTGGAGAAGGGAACGGCTACCCACTCCAGTGTTCTGGCCTGGAGAATTCCATGGACTCTATAGTCTATGGGGTTGCAAAGAGTCAGACATAACTGAGCGACTTTTACTCATGTTCAGTACCTTAAAAAGAAAAAACGTGAGAGAGATGATTTGTCTTGAACATGATTGACTCATTCCCCCAGAATAATGCACATGCAAAATGACACAGAAGCTTTTGCATAAACTTCAGAGGCTCAGGGACCTCTCCCTTCTAAAAACCCCTGCTGTATTGATAGCCATCTCAGAGGACAGAGGCCTCTGCTCCACCCTCCACAGTGTTAATGACAGCAAATGGGCTGTCTAGATGGAAAGGCACAAATGTGAAGGTAGGTCTCTGGTCATTGCCGAGCCTCTTGTTTCATTCCCTCAGGCTTATCTTTATCTTGTATTTCCACACCTTATCTTGATTCTCACGGTCTTTTGCTGTTTGCAAGCCCTTCTCACTCAGAAACAGGAGCAAAACACAAAATGTACGTGTAAAGAAAGAAACGCTCCGCTTCCCTTCCGAGCGGCATCGGTGTCTGAACCTTGGGAAATGGGTGGTGTTACCACACGGTCAGGCAGAGTTTCCAACGGCAACTGAAAGGAGAATAGCAGGAAACCAGTTCCACAGCTGACAGCAGAATGCTTTTCCATATGTAAAGCTGTCTTAAACCCACAAGAGACACTGAGAATAAACTTTCTGCTCTCTTTTCTTTCTGCTTAATACCAAGTGGGTCAGGGAGAAGCGCTGGACGCTTTTAAAAATGCACTTAGAGTTCTGAATCCAAGCTGTGAGAGGACCCATTGGAGACAACTGTTCTCTCATGGCCTGCTTTGAATAAACAATTCCGGCTCTGTGTGATATTACTTCGTAACCAGATTCTAGCATTGAACTCTTGGCTCGCCATGGTTACTCGCATTTTAAACCAGTGTCCTCCTTTCCTTCCCCTTGGCTAAGATTCCTGCTTACTTGGCAATGGCTCCTTCTCATTTGAACTTTTGCCCTCGTTTAATCTCCACCAAATTTTAGTCTCAAAGAACCTCTCACAGGCACCTTTTGTTACTCTGAGTTTCTTTCTCGTGTGAGAACCAGCTTAGGGAGCTGGTTACTGGAAAACACTCAAGGGCCTGTCTTCGTGCTCTGGGAAGCCGGCAGTGACAGGCTGTTTTGTGTGTGTACTTTGCTTTAAAAAAAAATCAAGGAAGCACAAGATGCAAGCTGTTTGCTGAAAACAAAATGTTTGCTTTCAAAAGCAAGCGAACACACACATATTTTGCATCTGTCCATGTGGCTTCACTCTTGTCCATTCCAGGGCCGCTCCTCTTTATTTCACTGCTGAAGTGATTTCAGATCAAAAGGCAACCCGATGAAGACTTTATTCCCTCCCAACTTCCCATACCAGTTCCAGGTGCTCAACATCTCTGGAACCTACTTTCCTTTCAAAAGAAAAACCAGTATGTCAACCCCTCTTCTCGTTTGATAGTTAGATGATCTGCTTCCTGCTTAAACAGAGCCCATGGTTTACTCAGAACCTCTTGCTTCTTCCTATCGGGGATTCACACCCATGCCTGCACCATAGACACTCTGTTCTGTTCTCTTTGCCCATTCTGGCCAGGCTTACCCACCCAGTCATGGCAGTTTCTTTCCCTGGAACAAACACACCATCTCTCTCTACACTGCTTACCCTGAGCCTCAGAATATATAAGTGTTTTATATAAGAGCCACCAGCCTCACTGACAACCTAGTGTCCACCTGAAGCTGGAACCTACTTTTACAGCCCAATAATTCAGTTTGGGGCTTCCCTGGTGGCTCAATGGTAAGGAATCTGCCACCAATGCAAGAGACTCGGGTTTACTACCTGGGTTGGGAAGATCCCCCTGGAGAAGGAAAGAGCAACCCACTCCAGTATTCTTGCCTGGGAAACCCCATGGACAAAGGAGCCTAGTGGGCTACAGTCCATGGAGTCATAGAGAGTCAGATGGGACTTAGCGACTAAGCAGCAATTCAGTTCTACAAATCCTCCTTTGTATATTGCTGGGTGTTCTAGAACTTCTCTCTCTTCTTTTTCACTCTGCCGCTTTCAGTGATGGTCTTGCCCCCTACTTGACTCAGAAGATAGGAGTCCACGCCCTGGTGAATACTCTGATGCCATCATCCAGTCTCAGATGGTGGGGAAACTTTCTCTTTCAGAAAGTAAATCTGCCTGTCTGTGTGAGCTCCTGATAAAGTCCATCAAGATGCAGAGGAGCTGTGCTCCACATTTTTTTCCACAATCATGACCAGTTCCTATTCTTCTGCCTTCAAACATGCTGAAGTAACTAACAACAGCAGCAAATAATAACAATAACAGCAAATTTCGGAACAAGCTTTCCTGCTCTGTATGTATTTCTTACTAATTTGCAACTTCTTTCCATTCCCAGTCTGCATCTGCCACTTTGATCCCCTCATCCCCTCTCCTCTGCTCTCTTAACCCCTTTGGCTTGTTTTCATCTTTACTGCTTGCCTAAGAATTTTCTTATGAAGGTCATCAATCAACACAAGGAGTTTCCCTTGACTGAAAGTTCCCCATTTCAGCCACCTGCTGTTAATCGGAGGAGTGCATAGGAAGAAGGGAAGGAGGGTTCTCCCCACAAACCACGTAAGTGGGGCTTCCTGAGACTCTGAATGTCTATGAAAGAAATAAACCACATCATACTCTCAAATTGGATACTTTCAAGATGCAGATTTTTAGCTTTACTCGGTACATCCCATCTTAAGGAGGGAGGCCTTGGCAAGACTGGGTGCCATTAAGGATGAATTTATGTATGTCCCCTGAAGTTTGAGAGTGGCCATAAAAATAGATCCTGGAAACTGATGTAAACTGGAAGAATCAGAGGATAAATGACTGGCTGCAGCTGCCATCCATGGCAAGGCAAGGAACAGATAGTGGCTTGGGGAGCAGACTACCCACAGTCTGGCCTGAAAACAAGGCTTGACTTTCTTTATAGACCAAGTGATCTTGAGTGGTCTTGATGGAGTGAAACTTTTGAAAATGCCTCTAGGGAAGAAGGGATCCTAACAGGATGGATCCCTGAGGACAAAGGCTGAAAGGATGTAATTCTTGGTCAGTTGGAAAGTATATCAGCCACCCATGTTATGAAGCTATGATCTGGAACAATCTCAGTGAACAATAATGCTTGGAGACACTGGTTGAAGAACTCAAAAAAGAAGAAGAAGAAAAGGTGTACATGAAGAAGTCAGTATCTAGAAGCTTGCTATTATGGAGAACACACTGGTCATTTACTGTTAGTCAAGACAGAACTACAAAAACAGCAGCTAAATACAGGCTTGAAAGAGGAAGGAAGAAATCTGAAAGTTGAGTTCATGGCTTGGTCCCCACTTCAAGCCAGAGTCATGTGTCTGGCTTCCACTGTTAAAAGACAAGACACTCAACTCAAATGAGGCAGGAGACTGGAATTCTGATTTAAACTTGCTGAGAATTCTTTGCTTCCTGAAAGTGAGCAATATGTACCTAAACAGCCTTATAATCCAAAATGATGAGGGAACTAAGGATCACCTCAAACAATTACAGGAAGAAATTAGAGATATGACTATATTAAAGAACATGTTAAAGAACAGAAATTAGAGAAAAATAAAATTAAAGAACAAAATTAGAGAAAAATAAAATTGCTCTCTCTGTGTACTTCTGCTCAATACCCAGTTATACGTTTCCAACCATTTTGATTACTGATGCACTTTTATTTTTGTGACATTGTGATTTATTATAAGAAATACATATTGGGTCTTTGTCCTTTATTCCTGGTACATAGCTCCTAAAACATTAGAATTTCCTAAGTATTGGAAGCTGGAAAGGTATCCTTTGTTATATTAATGAGGAGACTATGGACCCAACCAAATGATAGAGACTTGTCAGGAGAACCAATCACAGAATTAGAGGGTTAGAAATTTTGCCCCACCCCTTGACTCTCCCTCCTTCCCAGGTTGGATCAATCTTCAATTGGCCAAAGATTTATTCAATCTTGCCCGTGTAATAAAACTTCTGTAAAAACCCAAAAGCGTGGCTTCGGAGAGCTTCCAAGTTGCTGAACACACTCAGAGATTTGGGGGGAATGGCAAATCTCTGGCTCAGAGAGCACAGAGCTCAGAGCCCCTTCACCCATTCCTTGCCTATGAACGTCTTCCATTTGACTGTCCCTGAGTTATATCCTTTTATAACAAACTAGTAATCCAGTAAGTGAGGTGTTCTCGGGGTTTTTCCAGCCCCTCTAGCAAATTAATCAAACCTGATGAGCGAATCCCTGGAAATTCTGATCTACAGTGAGTCAGCATGAAACACCGATGACAATCTGTACTTTTGATTGCTATCTGATGTGGGGATGGGGAGGAGGCAGTCTTGGAAGACTGAGCCCTTACCGAAAGGATCTGATGCTCTCTCCATGTAGACACTGCTGGAACTGACTTCAATTACAGGACACCTGGCTGGTGTCTTAAAATTACTTGGTGTAGGAACCCTCCTGCCCCCAACTCTGGAATTGGTGACCAGAACTGTAATTATTAATTGCTGTTTTATTTCAGATTCTTAGAGTTGTAAAGGACAGACTCCACTCAAACAGGCTTAAGGAAAAGAACAGAATGGCTCAGGGAAGTTAAAATTCTCGAGATAGCTTGGATTCGGGAAACATCCAGGACCTCAAAATTATGTAATCAAAGCACCAGCTTTCTCTATTTGAAATCCATTTGTTTCTTGGCTTGGCTTACTTCTGTATGCACGTTCTTTCTCAGTCATAAGCATAATGAATCGCGTCATTCTAGCTTGATAAATCTTCCCTAAAATGTGGGTAGCAGAGCACTAAATTTCCATTGAGTTCTTTAACTGGCCCATCTTGGATTATTAGTTAATTTCAGAGCCTTTGGGAACCTAATTGGTGAAATATATGTCCTATGTCCACCCATGTGGTTGGAAAGCCACACATGAGCCATAAAAAAGGGGGGCGGCATTTCAAAGAAAGGAAGAGTATTAAAATCAACAAAGATAACAGGTATTTATTAGAGCACCCTCATTTACAGCCTCTTCTAAGGTATCACTATCCATTTTTTTCCCTCCAATTCTGTCAATTTTTTGTATGTATTTGAGCCTTTCTTGTTAGATCCATATACTGACCCTTTTATTATTTTTTTTAAAAAGTCATTTTTAGTTTCTTATAAAATGTTTTTTCTCTTAGTAAACATTTTCATCTTAAGTACATTTTGTCTGGTATTAGTAGACCTAAAGAATGGAGTGAGGAAATCAAACTACAGAACTTGATGATGCATTAGATTTGGGGAATGTTATTGCATATATTGGCATGATTTCAAGATGTGGGGCTTGGTTGACATGGTAAGGTTATTCACCAAAAATGGGAAAGGGGAAGGAACAAGAGATGTAGGATTTAAAGAGAATGAGTTTCCTTTGGAATATCATGAGTTTAAAGAGCTAGAGTGAACCAAGAAGTCTTCAATGGCTACTTTAGAATTATATTATCTAATTATGTGGTGTATGACTCCATTTTGAAGTCTATATATCTACAATTTTACCATACCTAGCACAGAGTTTAGCTCAGATTTGATGAACATGCCTATGCGTTCAAGGATTGATTTAGGAGAGATTGATATTATCATGAGTATCCAGCCATTCTAAACAAAAGTTAGTTGCCCAAATATATCATGCTGTGTTCTGTTTTGAATCACAGGTCTTTGAGCATTCTGCTTCCTTTTCTTGGAATGCCCTTCTGTCTAACCTCATCATTCACTTGGCTATGTCTCTCTGTCTGTCCTGTCTCAGTTTCAATGTCACCATCTAAAGCTCTTTCTAAGGGTTCAGGATTCTCTGTGTAATTCCTTCCATTTTCAGTGCACCACTTACTGAATAGCCTGTTCCACTGTTTCCTGCTTACTATTTTTTATCACTAGTAAATAGCATAATACATAGAAATTTTAAAAAAATCCTTTTTGAATTGACTGTTAAATAAATAAATTTAGCCATAGGAAAGAACTGTCTGTCTCATTCATTACCTGTTTTATATTCCTTTACCAATATATCCAAGAATTAAATGGGCTTGACTTTGGAACAAAACTAAGGAACAGGATAGTTTCATATAAAGAGAAATAGATTATTCTAGAATAGGTATATAAAGAAAAGAAAGGAAGAATTTCTTTGTGAAACATCTATTAGCTAAATGCTATTCTGGGATCAAAATTCCATATGCCTCTTAAAAATGCCCAATAATATGAACTAAGTAAGTTTTGGAACGGCTGGATGATGACATTAGCTGAGTTTGGAAGGTTCAGGGCTTATACCTCAATTATACATATTTCATCAAATCTAACATGACATTAATTGCTACATGCACCATTATTTTACATACCTTCAAAAAAGAAAAGTAAAACCTGCTGATTATGACACAATGTTTAGGAAATATCTATCTTTAAGATACACTTCGATATTAGAGCTATTAAGGTGTGAAAAAAGTATATCTTACACTAAATTAAATACGCTAGATAAGAGTCAGAGTTATAGGTTGAGGAAAAACCTAAGACTTCATCCAATCTAATCTTCATCAATTTACAAATGGACTGAGAACTCAAAAAGTTTAAGTACAGACAGGTACTCAGAAATTGAGCAAGTCAATCAACCTGTAAGACCAGATGGGCTGCTTTGCTCTGGTGTTAACATTTCATAATTCTGTGCACTAACATTAATATTAAAAAAGACACTCAGGGGAAACATATGTCATCATAACATGACACATGCCTCCTCATGTGAGAGAGAGATAATTTACCTCAACAAATATGTTACTTAAAATTCTCTCTCCTCAAATATCTGTACCCTAGCATCTTCCCCAGTGAATTCAGGGTTTTCCTAGAAAGAGAAACCTGAATCCTCTTTCTGGCCATCAAGGAAATACCTAATGCGATGTATGTAAGTCTAACTATATATTGGAATTTTTTCCTCTGCTTCTTGAAAATCTTTCATTTGATCAAAGACTATTTTTATGGTGTTAGGCTATGTGATATTTCACATGAAGAACAAATCAAATCTGTCATCATTATGGTACATTTTAAAGTCACACCTTTAATGGCAACTTTAAACTTGATTTTCTTCAGTAAGTTTTAGCCTTCTTTCCACACAGTTCTGAAAGTTTTGTTTTAAAAAGCCACTTCTTCACCTTTTCTTTCCCTCATTTTCCTCTTCCCTTAATACTGCAATTGAAAACATCCCGCTCATCTCCACCCCCTCTAAAATTCCCCCACCTACCCGAAACCTTAGGCCCTCCTTTCAGTACCTTGCTGATAACAAAAGCATCTTCATTTTCTCTGGAACTCATGCAGAAGAAACATTTTAAGCTCAACTAAATAATTATCCACCTACTTTCTATTTCCTCCCAAGGGGAAAAAAAAAAGTTCTGATTGACTGAAAAATCACCAGGTTCTTGTCACCAGAATCCTTAATACGAAACCTTCCTTACACTCTTCCTTCTTCAGCTTTCTGGTTTTGATGTGGGAAGTGGCAAAATTAAGGGAATTTGCGGGTTGTATTAGATACATGAAGGCACATTTAATTGAATAAGTCATCACGAATGCATCCACTATGTGACCGACGTGCCAAAGGCAATCACGCACATGAGCTCTGGGCAGTTATCCTCCAGTTTGCCATCCACGCCCACATGCAGGTATGAGAGTACCTGGAGCAACGCACTCAAAGCAAGGCTCCCGGTTCAGCTGGGAGGATGATCAGGGGCTGAAGCCACAGAATGACTTACCCAAGGGAGTAAAAACAAAGCTTCTCTTGGCAGACTCCAATTCCAGTTGCTTCATCATCTTCATCTTGCAGCAAGCGCTCTGCTTAGAAAGGATAAAAGAAAATCATTACTGAAGAAGGCCCACAACAGGGCCACCTCAAAACTGTCAGCTCATCTTTTGTACTTGTAAATACATCTGCACATACATACATACATGAACACACACAGACATACAGAACCCATTTTTCAGTTGGCAAAGAGCCCTTTCTGAAGCCAGAGCTGGCCCCTGAACGAGACTGTGATTTAGCCAAGTGTGACTTGCTGTTTACTCACTTCTCTCAATGCCACCTTTCTTCTCCTTGTCTCATCCTGAAGAGTCCCATTGTCTCATTCCTATTCTCTGACAGGTTTAAACTCCTTTCTGCTAACATGCCTACTAATAGCCGTTTCAAAAGTACTACCATGTCCGAGATCTTTTTACTGCTAGTGAAAGGGTCTTTAATGGTTGAGAGTAATGAAATGTGAAATGTGAATTTGGTTACTTGGAATTAGAGAATAAATCTTACTATTTCTCGGCTTTCTCAGCAGCTTGGTGTTAAGAGGGGTCTATTTTATATATAATTTTCTTCTGCCATAACATTATCCATAGATGTTTTCAAACACATGGGAGCTGGAAAAGATCTTAACAGTCATCTCAAACCATCTCCATTTTATAGGCTTAGAAACTGAGGACCAGAGAAGCAGGAGAGCATGGCCAGAGGTAACCCTCACCCGCATCAGATTCCCAGGGTCGTCGAGGTTTCTAGAAATCTTGCCTTGGTAAAACTACACTTCTTGAGCACCCTGAATTTTTGGCATTTAGAAAGTGAAATAATTAAGCCTATATCATTTGGGAAGGCTGAAGAACAATGTCAACTATGGACCCCCATGTTTGATGGCGTGTTCAAACTCAACCTGATTATTTCTATTAACAGGTCAATGGTGGCTTAAAAGAAGTCTTTCAAGCTAATCCTCTGGAGCCACCTAGCCCTTGATAAAATGATATTGAGCATCCCTGAAGTGTAAAGAAGCAGTCTGCTCCAATCCTCTAGGTGAGAAAGCCTTTGTAAAATCTTTTTGGCTATTTGCTTTAGCACTGTGGCTGACAAGGTGTTCTGAAGGCTTCCTGCTACTAGAACTTACTACACAGGACACAGTCTTTAGTATGGTATAGAAGCTGAGCCTAAGATTCTGCATCTGGCTGATGGCTTTCAAGATAAATAGAAGTTTCCATCTATGAGCAAACCAAAGCCACATGCAGAAAGCATACCTAATCTGAAAGAAAGCCTTATCCATTTTGAAGCCACAGAATCTCACCAAATAAATCAAGTAATATGTTCATAATCAAAGATTATTAGCAAACAAGGAGGCCAGCTGTACTAGTTATCTACTGCTGTGTAACACACTATCCTAAAACTTAGCTTAAAATGACATTAAACATTTACTATCTCCCCAGCTTCTGAGGATCAGGAATCTGAGGATCTGGAACTTGGGTCCTGGGTCAGGGCTCTTGTAAGGTCATGGTCATCTGAAAGCTTGACTGGGGTGAGGAGTCACTTCAAAACAGACTTACTGACTGGCTGGCATGTTGGTATTGGTCATTGAAGGCCTGAGTTCCCGCCCTGTGAGCCTTCTTTCAGGCCAGCTAAGTGTCCTCAAGATACAGTAATTGGTTTCCCCCAGAGAAAATAATTCAATAGAAAGAAAGTCAGGCAGAAAACTACCCTATTTTATGTGTGAGTCTTCGATGAAAACATGAGCTAATTCATCTGCAATCTTGGGGCAAAAAAAAAGGCAAACCACAAATAAAAAAGATAAGTTCAATTAAATTAAAATTAAGAAATTATGTTCATCAAAAGGCATCATAAAGAGAATAGAAAATAGCAAATTAGGAGAGATCATAACAACTCACTTAATAAACAAAGGATTCGTATCCAGAACACATAAATAATTTTCGACAAATTGATAAGCCAGAAAATCCAACAGAAAGCTAGGCAAAGGCCCAAACACAGGCACCTAGAAGAAGAAACATGTGGACAACAAACATATAATAAGGTTCTTAATCTAGATAACAGTCAAGAAAAAAAAATTACAAACATAAGACACAATTTCACACCTATTAAGTTGTTGCACATTAGAAGATCAGACAATACCAAGTGTTGGAGAGGAAGTGAATCAACAAAAAGTTTGGGAGTTCTAGATTGTTACAATTACTTTGGACAATGATGTGGCGATTTGTAAAGATGAATATTCACACACCTGATCTCCACCCAACAGCTGTATGTCTAGGTCAGTGATTTTGATCCCTAGAGAGTATTTGGTAAAGTCTGGAGACATTGTCAGTTGTCACAACTGAAAGACACTACTGGCATCTAGTGGGTGGAAGCCGGGGATGCTGCTAAACATCTAGACTGCACACAGCAGCTCCATACGGTAAAGAATCATCTGGTCCCAATGTCAATGGTACCACCATCAAGGAACCCAGTCCTACGTACATACACAAGAGAAACTCCTGCACATATGTCTACCAGGAGATACAGAATATATTCAAAATAACCACCACAAACTAGAAGTAATACTTCCCTTTTGACAAGAGAATAAATCAATCAATTACGAATTAGTTATTCAGTGAAATATACATGACTGAACTATAGCTATAGACAGTGAACTTTAGTGATGTGATACATGGGGAGAAAAGAGTAAATCTCATAAGACGTCCAAAGTGATATATTTAATGTAATGTTCAAAAACAAGGAAAACTAAAGCATCCAATATTTAGGCATACCTAAAAACATATGCTTAAACTACAAAAACAGGCTAGACAATGATATATAAGATTCAAGGTACTGGTTACCTCTTGTGGAAGATAAAAGGAAAACCATGGAAAGGTGGGGGAAGATAAACAGAAGCAAGTTTTGTGACCATGTTTGAACTCTTGGATTGTATAAACGGGTTCACAGTTGTTCATTATGTTATCATACTTTATAACTTGTGTATGGATGTAGGTACATAATACATGCATATATGTCGTATATACTTTGGCACCAAATATTACATTAAAATATAAGTAAATGGAAAAAAAGTATTCAGTGCGGAAGTTGTAAGGATGGTTTATACAATATGACCACACACATCACTTTGAAATTAGGGAAACAAACTCACTTTGTTTTTTGGAAAGGAGATGCAAAATAAAAAATTACAATGTTTTTGTATTAAAGTCAGGCTCAAAATGCAGTATAATTTGCTCAGTGTTTTCCTTCCTGGCAATTCTCTATAATATCAGTCCCCAAACAAATATTATTGACCTAAGCACCCCTTACTCTGAGATGTACTGGCAATAAACCCAGGGCAAATAAAAGATAACATATGGGTTTTTTCCCCTCTTTCTCTAGACTATGATCATTCACTGGTAGGGGCATAATAATACCACATAACAAGAGGTAAGAAAGTAAATGATCCGTGTGGCTGTCCTTGGCCTTTAGGACAAAGGTCTCCTAGGGAAACACTGATTCCTCTTAAAAAATCAAATCTTCAAAACAATGTACCTTTAACCCTAGGCTAGCAAATTGAGTAGCCCAAATGATCCAAAGTGCCATAACCACTTATTAATTTTAAGGAAAATTACAAAAATTACTTCCCTTTTTTCTTTGTTTCTCTCATTTTATTCTAACCAGGTGTTCCAAGTGCGCCCTTGTTCCTGTCCTCAGCTGACTTTCCCATAATCCCTGCTAGAGTGTTAATTGAAAAGTAAGGTATTAACTGATTATAGCTTAGTATGATCCCTCCGAGGATGATTTTTATTTTCATAGGGGACTCATAAAGGTTGGTGTGGGTAGCAGGGAGTGAAGGCTAAGAGATGACCTTCAGGAAGCTATAGCTAACTCCAACACCTGAAGAAGCAAATAAAGAATATTTGTTATGCAGCCTCTGAAAGGTTGGCAAAATCTTGCTTCAGGCCCTGTTTAAACATCCAGGCTCTGTCTACTACTTTTGGAACTGAGCTGCAATAAAACCTCTTACTTCCCTGACCCAAGAGGAAATATTTTATGAATTATAGTGGAGAGAATTATTTGGTCAACATTTAGACCTGAAATACTCTGAAGAGTGAGAAAGCTGCAGAAAAAAAATATGTCTGGACAAAGTACAAAGGCCAAAATCAATCAATAAAATGCTTAACAGTGTAAAGACAGGAAACTTTCCAAGGGTCCAAGCATAAACGTCAAAAGTATTTCAACAGAACCCAAAAGGCTTGAAGTTGAAGTTGTACAGAAAAAGTGAAGGGGATGGAGGGATGAATAGACATTTCCAAGAAGAATACATGTGTGTCTTGTATCTTTATTTACAAAGTAATTGTTCTACCACCTTCCTGCTTCACTGTCCTTGGTATTAGTAACTGCTCTGCCTGATAAGAAATGGTATCAGCTTTTTATAAAAGAGGTGTTCCTGAATCAGGATGTGTAAGCTCACAGGTAACAGCTAGAAACGAATCCAAACGAGCAGTCTTGGTCCTTAAACTTCATTGTGCATAGTCACTTAACAGTATTTATGTAAAATGGAGATTCTACGACCCTGGCTGATTCAGCAGGACCATAATAATCATGACTGATTCGGTCATGGCCCAGGAGTCTGCATTTCAGAGCACTCCAGGAGAGTCCAGTATCTGCAGTGGGCCACATGAAACAGGCTTAAGGAAACCAAACCTTTGAAATTCACAGGACGATTTAAAATTTATATGTTAATATACAAAGCCAACTGTAGCCAAGACATTTTAGGAAAAAACAAATCCTACTAAAGTAAAAAGGCTTACAGTACCAAGTTTGATTTATTATATTTGGTATAACAGTATATTATACTATGACAGCGTGGTACTGTCACAATACTCAAATAAAGAATGAAATATAATATGGACTCCAGAAACAGATGATAGACAGATAAAAAAATCTATATCTATACCTACTTGATTTACAATACAGCTGACACAGTTGAGCATCGTGGAAAGGATGGTCTTTTCAACACATGGTTCCAGGTCAATATTACAACCATACTGAAAGAAATAAATCTTGATCCTTATCTCACACGATACACAAAATCAATTCCCTAGTCTTCCCAAGGCTTTCAGTCTTTACCAGGCATACATCTCATCAGAAAGCAAAGTTTCCAGAGTCTAATCAGTCATATGTGTTTTTTACTACACTTCCTCTTCATTGAATTAGTAATTTAGGTATTCTTCTTTATGGAGACTAAGATCTAATCTTTATGTATGTTTTGGAAATTTTATTTTCCTCTCTCCACTTTGCCCTCTGTTTCTTTCTCCTTCCTCCTTTACTTTATGCTTTCTGACAATCTATTCTTTTATCCAATGCATGAGATATCAGAGGAACAAGTCAGCAGCCACCACACATACTAAATCTGACCTAGAACTAGAAAACAAATCATGTTTATTTGTTTGTTTAAAAAAAACAAACCTGTTGCCAGTATGATTGTGAGCTTTCACACAAAATCAGGTTGTGGGACATTTCTTGAAAATTTGGAACATCTGGCCACACTAGGCCAGCAGCAGACCAAGGCAACTGCCTACTGGATTTTGTGAAGCACTTGCCTGCTTTAGACAGGGCAGCCCTCTCAGATTCACTTAATCCTCCCTGGGCCTACTTTTCTAGTATATATTACATGTCTGGCCCTGTAGGAATCTGCATTTAAGGTCCCTGTTACTGTTCATGTTTAAATAAAATAGCGAGGTGTGAAAGCATGTTTTTAAAAAATTATAGATGCATAAATATCATTTTCCATTCATATACAGTTTTCAGTGTTCTACACATAGGAGCTAAATAGATTTTTTTTTTCTGCTTCACCTTTAGTTTTTGGGCATAAATCCCCTCTTGTTTTCGTAGGAGCACTAGCTTAAATTTGCAGATGCTGTGTGCTGCACATAAAATCATTGCATTTAAAACCATATGTCACACTGCATTGTTCAAGAGGCATCAATCCTTTCTTACTTGCAGATCTTTAAAGATATAATTTTATGCTCAGTTAAGATGGAAAAGAACATGAGGTTTGAAGATAAATCTATTTACCTTGGATGCATTTTGCTAAATTATTTCACCAAATGACTAGGTAGAGAGACATTAGCACAATATGGTGAAAGACAACTTCTTCAATTTACAGGTCTTCCTCCATAATCAGCTTCTAGGGCTTATAATCATCAGAGCAGCAGGATAAATGAGGATATGCCAAAGTCTGCCTCTTGTTTATTTACACATTCATATTACATTTTTAAAATTGCAGTAAGAACCTCAGTTCATAAAGTGACTTTGAATCATTTAACACTTCATGGGAATTTTTGTCCTATTTCAGACCATTATTATATTAGGTTGTAGAAAGGCATAAAACTCTATTATTATTTCATAGAGTTTAAAAGCAGCCAACTTGAATTGTAGAAAATAAGTAGTTCATATCTGTGAAAAGTCCTTCAGGAATAAGATACATTTCACTCTAACTATTCTTTATTCTCATACACAAAACTTGTATGGTTTTTTTCAAACCCAAAAGCACATGATAGGAGTGTACGTTTTAAGAAAATATGACCCTGAGGGCCCTGTTCTCTTCAGTAGTACATCTCATACAAAACACTATTCAAATGAAAACCAAACAATTCAGATCATAGCCTTGCAAAACTGGCTTCACTCAGTATTTACACATACGCACACACACACATGCATATACTTTTTTTCCCTCTTCAAGTGAGTATTAAATGACAGGTCAAAATAGAGAAAGTGACCATAGATTACATCAGTGAAAAAATATTGTAGCTCAAATGGTAACCAGAACCCCAACACCACTCAGCAAATCTAAGTCTTGAAAGCATTAACACTAAAATTTTAATGTTCTAAATAAATTTTTATGGTGGGAGTAAATAAAATGAATGTATAATCAGTCTGGAATATACATACACACAACCAGCATAAGGAATTTCTGATTTGGGAAGGCCTGGATCACAAATTGCTGCCATCACCATCAAGTGTGAGCACGTGCATGCTCGGTCATGTCCGACTCTTTGCGACCCCAAGGACTGTATCCCCCCAAGGACTGTATCCCACTCTGTCCATTCTTGCCTTGTCACAGGCAAGAATCCTGGAGTGGATTGCCATTTGCTACTCCAGTGCATCCTCCCAAGACTCATTTCTTTTAGGACGGAGACCTCATCCTCAGATTCTCACCCTGCCCACTTCTTTACACATCCACTCCAGCCCATTTCCTCTCTGTTCCACTTGTTTACTTTGAGCTCTAAGGTCAAAAGAAAATATGACAATCCCTCCCCTCACTCCCATCCCTGCCTCCTTCACTGACCCAGTTGCTGAGTGAGAAGGAAGAGAAGAGGTAGCGCCGACGACACGAAACGGGGATAGACATCTGCAAAGATAAGGAAGGAAATGTTTATAAGTTTCTGACAGTCCATTATCTGCCATAATTCCTTTCTTTCACATAAACTTAGTTCTGAACCTGCTCTTCAAAGCCCTTCCGTCCTTAAACATGTTTAAAGCCCTTCTCCAGCTCAGTTTCCCTGTGGGACATCTACCTTGGAAAGTGAAAGGGAAAGTCGCTCAGTCGTGTCGTACTCTTTGCCACCCCATGGACTATACAGTTCATGGAATTCTCCAGGCCAGAATACTGGAGTGGGTAGCCTTTCTCTTCTCCAGGGGATCTTCCCAGCTCAGGGACTGAACCCAGGTCTCCTGCATTGCAGATTTACAGCAGATTTACAGAGGATTCTTTGCCAGATAAGCCACAAGAGAAGCCCAAGAATACTGGAGTGAGTAGCCTATCCCTTCTCCAATGGATCCTCTTGACCCAGGGTCTCCTGCACTGCAGGCAGATTCTTTACCAACTGAGCTGTTAGGGAAGCCCAACCTTGGAAAGTGTTCTTCCAATTCAAGAACGTTTTGTCCTACTCTGGCTCCCCAAAAGCCCCCATCAGTTAATACTCCTTTTAATCTAGAAGCTCCTACTAAATCTTCTGAATGTATAACCTTGCTTTGCAATTTTCAGAATCCCAATTAATACTTGACAAGTTTCAAACATAAAAATCATATGAAAACTTCACCTTACATTGGCACTACAGTGAGTCCAAAATAAAATTCCCAATAAACCAGTAGTCAACATTCAACTTCTCTGTTCTTACTTCTGTGTCATCAGGTTGCTGGGGGAATTTGTATAATATTATAAAATAAGGACCCTACAAATTTATGGCTTCCAGTGTTGTCAGACACCTAACGCTGCACAGCAAGAAGCTGATTTGACTTACTGTCTTCCTGTTCTCTCAAACCTTTCCTTCAATTTCCTTGTCGTCACACTTCAAGTATGAGTGATGTTTGTATAAGTGTGTAGACAGATAGATAAGATGGGTGGATAATCTGAATCCAGTTAGATCTCTTTCTCTTCTATGTTCATCAAATCTGTATCTCTTTCCTCTTTTCAAAATCAACATTGCCACTTTAGTCCTGCTCTATCAAATTTCTATCTCCATGGAGACCACACAATTTTAATTTCTCCTATTCCATCATACATCTCTTTCTCTTCGTTGGTTTCTATTCCTCAGCTAAATAGATACTGTGGTACAATTATATATATATATATGTTTGACCCATGTTCCTGGCATAGAGCCTCCAAAACACTGAGTATTCAGAGTGTCTTTCATTGTTCAAAAGGAGGCCCTCTGGAACACACTTAAATCTTTGCTAGTGTGGTGACTCAGTGTGGGTTTCGTAGATAGTCTCAGGATAGGTCTGATCACCACAAAAGCCAAACATGTCATTAGAAGGTGGGAACTCTCAGCCCCAACCCACCCTAAACTCTGGAGAGGGGAGGAAAGTGGAGCGGGGCTGGAGATTGGGTTATAAAATCTCTTGAATAATGAGATACAAAGAGCTTGTGTACTGGTGAACATGTAGAAGTGGGATGGTGGTGTCCCCAGAGAGGGTATGGAAGCTCCCCACCAAACCCACCATACCTTGCCATATACATTTCTTCCATTTAGCTGCTCCTGAGTTGAATTCCTTGTGATAATCTGGCAAAAGTAATTTTCATGCATTCTGTGAGGCATTTTACTGAATTATCTGAAAGGGTAGGGGGACCCCTGAATTTGTAGCCAAGTTGAACAGAATTGCATTAACTAGGGCAGTCTTGGAGAAGGCAATGGCAACCCACTCCAGTACTTTTGCCTGGAAAATCCCATGGATGGGGGAGCCTAGTAGGCTGCAGTCCATGTGGTCGCTAAGAGTCGGATCCAACTGAGCAACTTCACTCTCACTTTTCACTTTCATGCATTGGAGAAGGAAATGGCAACCCACTCCAGTGTTCTTGCCTGGAGAATCCCAGGGACGGGGGAGCCTGGTGGGCTGCCGTCTATGGGGTCACACACAGTCAGACATGACTGAAGTGACTTAGCAGCAGAGTAGGGCAGTCTTGTGAAACTGATCCTTTAAACCTGGGGGTGCTGACGCTAACTCCAGGTAGTGTCAGAAGAGGATGTGACTGTCAGGCACCCAGTTGATGCAGAGAAACAGGGAAGTATATTCTGCTATATTTCATTCCTAGCTAGCTCTTCTCAAATCTTTCTTTCTCTTCCTTCTAACCACGTAATCTCTTGAAAGACAAGTCCACAATAGTTATTAACCTTTCCTTTCCTTCTCTTGTCTCTCCTCCACTCCTCTCTCAATCTCTCTGTTGTTGTTCAGTCTCTAAGTCATGTCTGACCCCTTGTGACCCCATGGACCGCAGCACCCCAGCTTCCCTGTTCTTCACTACCTCTTGGAGTTTGCTCAAACTCGTGTCTGTTGAGTTGGTGATGCTATCTAACCATTTCATCCTCTGCTGCCTTCTTCTTTAGTCTTCAATCTTTCCCAGCATCAGGGCCTTTTCCAATGAGTTGGCTCTTCACATCAGAAAAGTGGCCAAAGTATTTAAGCTTTGGCTTCAGAATCAGTCCTTTCAACAAATATTCCAGGTAGTTGATTTCCTTTACTCTAGATCTAGGTTAAGATGACCTTCCTGTATTACTGTCTGGAAAGTGACTTCAGGCTTTTCGCTATAAGCTATGATTTCTGGGATGATCCTAGTGCTCACCTTGTTTGTTTTCTTCTCTCAGGATACCACCCTGATTTATATTGTGTCTAATGTCTGGAAGAGTTGCTTCATATAGTTTGTTCATCTTTCTAGTTTTGTTCTCATTTTCTAGATTTTTATGATGTGAGGATAAATCTGTTAATCCATCACGGCTGGAGGCAGAAGTTTGACATATCTTTCCAAAGAGACTTATGTGGGTAGTGATCTCTCTAAAATTTCTTTGCTTATAAGAGGGAAAAGCTTACCTTTACATAGGAGACAGTATCCTTTACTCCAAAGTTTGGGGTTATAAAATGGGGATGGTTTATACCTCCATCTTTGTCAAATAGAAAAAGAAGTCAATAGATTGTATGTTTTTTCAGGCTGACATCTATTTGTACTTAGAAAAGCAGAGGTTATCCTCTATCATTCATACCATCTGTTCAGGATTAAAACATCGAATATCATATATGTTGCATCAGTTACTTACTCCTCTATAACAAACCATCCCCCAATGTTTGTGGCTTTAGATAACAACCATTTATATTTTTTTTCCTCGGGGATCTACCAACTGTTCAATCAGTTCTGCTGATCTGAGTGGGCTTGTTGTGGCTCACTTATTGACTTGTGCTCAACTTCAGGTCTCAAAGTCTTCATTTTTGCTCTCAGCTGAATTCTTTCACGTATCTTAGACCTCAACTGGGATAACTAGATTGGTTCAGTTTTATTCCACGTGGTCTGCATTTGGTCTCATGGTGGTGGCAGTTTTCCAAGAAAGCAAATGGAATTATTTAAGGCTTTTCGGTCTGGCACAGACAGCGGCTGCACTCTTTTGGCCGACACAAGTTATAGGGTCAGCCCATATTCAAGGGTTACAGAAACATACGCTGCCTCTTGATGGGAGGAGATGCAAGTCATATTGTGAAGGGTTTGAATACAAAAAGCAATGGAAACTTAGAGTCTTTTTAAAAATCCATCTACTATATACACTTTACCTACGCAAAATGATCTTATTTTAGGAAACTGACTAACTAGACTCAGAAAGATTACTGAGATCTGAAGTTTTCTCTCTTGAGCTTCACTAATCATGATGAGTCACTCTGGCATATGGGCAATGGGAACACTAGGAGATCTCATTAATCAGCCATCTATATCTGTCTCCGCTAGCCTCTGCTCTAGACTATTTCCATCTCCTTTATTGTTATTTTTGCCAAATCTTGAAACTATGCCATAACCTATGATCAAGCAAATACTATTGAAATGAATACTAGATGAATACTAAAACAAGTACTAAATGAAACCTATCCTGAGTGCCTTGGTGAAATATTTTCATAGAACTTTGTACCAATCCCCTTATAACATTTATCACATTTTTCCTTTCACTTTAGCTATTTCTTTAATTGTATGATCCCTTGCTATACCATAGAGGCCATGAGTTCAAAATCATGTCCTTTTTACTTTAAGCCTCCTTCAGGAATAATTCACAGCCCTCTATGTAAGAGTTGGATAAGCTGAGAAAAATAGATTGATACATATAGCCTCCGGCTGCTTTTCTAAGGAGTAGGAAGAATGGACTTCATTGTAATTTTCATCAATATTATAAATACTAATGCCTACAATTTATTAGATTTTTTTATTTTATTTTTAAACTTTACAAATTGTATTAGTTTTGCCAAATATCAAAATGAATCCACCACAGGTATACATGTGTTCCCCATCCTGAACCCTCCTCCCCATACCATCCCTCTGGGTCATCCCAGTGCACTAGCCCCAAGCATCCAGTATAATGCATTGAACCTGGACTGGCAACTCATTTCATACATGATATTATACATGTTTCAATGCCATTCTCCCAAATCTTCCCACCCTCTCCCTCTGCAGCAGAGTCCATAAGACTATATCTAAATACTGTTCTAAAAATTTTTAACAAAAACAGTAACTATTCATTGTTGCTTTACCTTTTAACTTCGATCTGTATTACAAATCTTCAGCTAATACCTGTCTAGTCACGTCGGGGAAAGAACAGGTCTCTGGAGACAAAGAAATTAAATTCAAATCTCTTACTGCTGCTTCTCAAATAATGTTATCAATCTAAGATTCAGTCCCTAGAAACAGAGAGGTTTACTCATATTTATTTATTTAACTCATAACATATATTTAACTCATAACAAATACAGAAAATTAAAAGTGGAGCATCTAACACATAGTAGGGACTTACTGCAAGTTCATTTAATTCTATTTCTCCTCTTTCTCTCAGAAGACAGGTCTGTACTGCTGGCAAACACTTCAGAGCACAAGTGGGTCCTTATAATTTTACAGATACGGTTTTGAAAGATTAACTTGAAAGAGAATGGAGAGATTTGGTTTCTGTTTACTCCAAATCTTTCCCCAATTCCCTCTAGTTTTTTGGAGAGAAGTCTTGTCAAGTATCTGAAGAGTTGAGGATCACACTGGGATAACATTCTACCATCACAAGAGGGATGAACTGTTCTCCCTGTAGAGACTCAGAATTAGGGGCAGAGTCCTTTAGAGAATGGATCAGGGAAGATTTTAATCTTGCTTATTCCCCTTACCAGGGCCTTATGACCCATTGCTCAGAAGTACTTTGGTCATCTACTTTCTCTTGAAATCTTTACTCCTCCCTGTTTGGTAATTACAACCACTCTATCTTTGAGACTTGCACTCATCAAACTTTGCACAGTCCCCCAACACTAAATGACCAAAAGGCACTTAGGAGTTTCAGAATTCATTTTACCCATAATGCCACTTTTGGCTACAGCAAATGTCTAGCCTTTGCCATAGCATCACAGCAAATTTTAAAAGATTTTTAAAGAAAGAAAAGGCTAGAGAGCACAAGATAGGGAGTGGGAGTGGGTGTGGTAGGCAGAATAATGCCCCCCCTTCCCCAAACACACATACATGGCCACATTCTGAAACCTGTGGCTCACATGGCAAAAGAGTCTTTGGTGTTGTGATTAAGGATCCTGAGAGGGAGAGATTATCCTGAATTATCTAGGTAGGTCAAACCTAATATCCAATTATCTAGGTCCAACCTCTGTTGGCTGTGCAGAGAGAAATATGAGAATAGAAGATGGGTCAGGCAGATATGATTTTGCTGTGTGTGAGGATATAGGAAGGGGCCACTAGCCAAGGACCGCAGAGATTTCATAGAAGCTGGAAAACGCAGGGAAAACAGATTTTTGCCCTGAAGCCTCCAGAAAAGACTACAACTCTGTCAACACCTTGAATTTAATCCAGTGAGACCACACTGGCCTTCTGACCCACAGACTGCAGGATAATAAACGTGTGCCATTGACACCACTGCTTGTGGTAATTTGCTGGAGCAGCAACAGGAAACTAACATGATAGGAATTGGGTAGAGATCAGAGGAGACACTTTCTAGAAATGCACAGCTATCCTCAATCACATTTATCCTTTACTCAGAAATTCCTTTTAAAGCCATTAAATATAAACTCCTTCAATGAACAATGAGGTTTTCTCTCCAAGGCGAGAGTTATCAACAAGAATTTTTTTTTCTTCTCCATAATGTCACATCTCTGTGCACATACATATATCTGAGATTAAAATAAAAAACAGGATAAGGGAAACAGAAGTGATATAAGCAGGTAATATTATAAGCCTTCAAATCTCCATCATTATCATTGCCACAGATATTTGTCAACTGCCTGATGCATGTAAGGCATGTTGCTATATACTGAGGATATCAAATTCAACACTTGCTTCGAGGGTTGACACAATACCATTCACTTACTTGATGCCATGCTTAACTTATTTCTGAGCACTGCTTTTGGGAGATACTAGTAAAGAATTTTTTAAAAGTTGACCTTTTTCTATGATATAGTGTTTAACAATGCCACCTGATCGTCCCAATGAAAATTGATCCTGGTAGGCACTAAATTACCAAAGTAGAAATCTGTCTTATTTTCCATCCTGTACCTACGAAGGCAAAGGTTTTTGGTGATTCATTTTAGGAAGATCCAACAGAAACTGGAATAGTAAAAGGATTGGCATTAGCAGAAGGTCACAGTCCCTTCAGTGTATGCTAACGAACAACCATATTGTGCCTTAACAATGAATTGAATAAAGATATAGAAGGCCATTCCCATCTGTTGTGTATGTGGAGAGAATCAATATGGCCTTTCTGTCTGTCTGCTGGAAAACTTTAGAGATATTGATGAAAACTGGCCCTTTAAGGACTGAATGGCAAACTCAAACCAATTTCTGATACCTTGCAGTTGTGTAATTTTGAGGAAGTTCCTCAACTTCAATGGGCTTCTGTTTTCTCATTTTAGAAGCATGTATAATAAATTTCTGAATCACAGAAATGTTATCAATATTATATGGGGAAAAGATTATAAAAGTGCCTATGATGTATATGATCCACATATTATAAGTAAAAGGTCTTTTATTCATTCTTTCATTTATTCAAAATATACTTGGAATTTGCAGATGCACTGACACAAGCCTTGGGCATAATGATTCCATAAGCACCTAAGAGTTGCTGACTTTCAAATTTTGAGATTTGCAAATGGAGTCACCAATCTGCCAAGATTTGCACAAGATGCTTTAACAGAACAATTATAAATTAACTCTCTCTTTTGTCTCATGCTTCAGCTTTAGATGTTTCATAACCAACTCCTTTGGAAAGGAAAAAATCTATCTAGCATATCAGCATTTCTCAAATACATCAGGGACTGAAGGGCTGAATCACAGTATCTCCTGGAGGAAAGAGATTTTCTACTCACAGACCTGAGATGAGAATCGTCTTTCCCAGCTTCACAAATTAGAAAAAAATAAAAACTCCATTTGAGATCGACATGTATGCACTGCTTTATTTAAAATGGATGGCCAACAGGGACCTGCCACACATCACAGGGAACTCTGCTCAATGTTATGTAGCAGCCTGGATGGGAGGGAAGTTTAGGGGAGAATGGATACATGTATATATATGGTTGAGTCCCTTTGCTGTTTACCTGAAACTATCACAATGTTGTTAATTGGCTCTTTTTGTTTGTTTGTTCAGTTGCTAAGACATGTCAGACTCCCTGTGACCCCAGGGACTGCAGTATGCCAGGCTC
This sequence comes from Bos javanicus, assembly GCF_032452875.1. Lineage (NCBI taxonomy): Eukaryota > Metazoa > Chordata > Mammalia > Artiodactyla > Bovidae > Bos > Bos javanicus. Next base: position 39,097,614 of record NC_083890.1, read on the forward strand.
CCCTGCCCTTCACTATCTCCTAGCATTTGCTCAAATTCTTTACATTGAATCAGTGATGCTATCTAACCATCTTGTCCTCTGCCACTCCCTTTTCCTTTTGCCTTCAATCTTTGCCAGCTATATGCCAATATAAAATAAAAAGTTAAAAAGAAAAAAGAAAAAAATTAGGTGTCTTTTCTGCTTATATTTTTTTGGTGTTGCAATTCTGAAGGAAACTTTTAAGTTTAATCCAACATCTTCATCACTTCTTAAAGACAAGACCATGCATTTTTGTTTTATATCCTCTATGTTCTAATCCATAGTAAAGATATGTATATCTTTATATATATTTATGTGTATATATGTATGATATGGCCTTCCCTTGTGGCTCAGCTGGTAAAGAGTCGCGTGCAATGTGGGAGACATGGGTTCGATCCCTGGGATGGGAAGTTCCCCTGGAGAAGGGGAAAGTTACCCACTCCAGTATTCCGGCCTGGAGAATTTCATGAACTGTATAGTCCATGGGGTTGCAGAGTTGGATACGACTGAGCAACTTTCACTTTCATGTATGATATATATTAGAGAATAGATTTTTGAAAAGCACAAAAGCCTGCATTTAGGTCAATTAACCATGTGGTTTTTAAATTAGAAGACTACTAAAATGAATTTAACTTGCCTTAACCCTCTACCAGTAGTTCTCAATTCTGGTTGCAAAAATAGAATGACTTAGGCAATGTTTAAGAAATCTCTATAGCCAGTAGTGCCCCTCTTCTACCTTAATTAGTCTGGGATAGGGTCAGAAATAATGACCTACATCCATGGGTTAGTGGTTCTCAGCCTCAGTAGTTCATTGGAATCACCTGGGGAGCTTTAAAAACGATGCTGATGTCCAAGGCATATTCATGCGTATTCAGTCACATCCGACTCTTTGCAGTCCCATAGACTGTAGGCCACCAGGCTCTTCTGTCCACTGGATTTTCCAGACATGAATACTGGAGTGGGTATTTCCTACTCCAGAGGAATCTTCCATTTCCATTTCCTACTCCAGAGGAATCTTCCTCACCCAGGGATCAAACCCACATCTCCTACATTGGCTGGCAGATTCTCTACTGCTTAGCCGCCTGGGAGGCCCTGTCCAAAGCACACTCCAGACCTATTAAATAAGAATGTGGGTGGAGGTAGGGGAGACCAGTAGTTTTCAAGTTCCCCAGCATGTGCCACCAGAGTTGAGAACCACTGCCTTCATTGTGCCAGTAAGTAACGACTATGATGTACATCAGCATCAAATGATCCATTACAGTTTTATAGTCCAACTCATTGCAGCTGACTCATATTTGACTCATCTTTGTTTCACATATGGAATTAACAAATTAATTTCAAATTCTATCACATCTTTACTAAGATGAATATTGTCACTAATCAGAGAATTGCTCTAGTGTGTCTGATAAATTTGCTTCCACAATATTTTGAGAAGAGTCTACTGTGAGCAAATATTAATATCATCCCCTGTGAGTAAATGCTGTCCTGGAATTGGCCTTGGGCAATTCATGATTTCATGAGCATCCAGGTCTCTCATCCTTACTGATATCTGACATTTTAGGGAGCTTTTGAAACACGCAGTTGGCTTCAGGTGAACTTTATAACCTTCATTCTCACCACATTTTTAGTGTCTTCCAACCTCAGGGGAATACTTTTAAAATTATGGGGAAGTATGGGGTCTATATTACTTATGCTATTGTTTTTCTAAAGCTCAATCGTGCCCAGAATTTCAGAGAAGATAACTCTTTTCTTGGCACATAAAGATTACCAGTCTCTAAAGTAGAACCATCTTTGTTTTTCTCAGTATATTTCTTCAGCAAGCAATGGAAGTATCACTTGAGTGTTATTGACTAATTTGACTTATTAACAATTAGCATAGTCTTTAGTATAAGGAATCATTATGTGTTTTCCTACATGGTCTTTGCCTAGAAACATTTTAATTCCATGGTCTTTGTTGGCCCTCTTGTAAATCTGTTTTGGAACAGGTTCCTTAGGCAGCTGGATTGGAAATGAGGCTTTGTTAGTTGTGAAACCAAATTCATGGTCCTTCTGCAGTTTCGGTGTGAGAGCTCCATCTGGAAGTGGATCAGCCCTTACTGTCTCAGCATATGTCCCAGGGACTACATTCTCCCGATAATTTCAACAACCCTGTGGTTCCAAACTCAGCAGTTTTATCCCTCCTCACTGTCATACAACCATCTATGAGCATCCAAACTTCAGAAAGCTAAAAAGAGTATGGGGAGATATTTATAATGAAGAAATAGAACAGCACTTGCATCAGAATTAAGTGAGGCTGAAATAGTCCTACGGTTTATATTCTACTCAGGGTATGGAGGGGTTTTACTTTTTTCTGACTTTGTTTACATATGAGTCAGCTGAGTTCTCACCATTTTCCTGCAGATCAGGCTTTTAGTGTCACAGAATGATCTTCTCTGCCATTAACTCATTGGACATGTCAAACAACAGGGGTCTTTCTAGTTACAGAGCTCTGGGGCAGAATAGAGTGGCTTACATTGTAGAAGTGGGAAGAGGGCAAAAAAAAAATGGGTTTTCTTATTGTAGATTTCTTTTAAAAAATACAGGACAAAAGTGTCCATGCCTCGGGATAGAATGGCCACACAATCCAGATGGCCACTATGCCCTAGATAGAAGAAATTCACACACTGCTTCCTCTGCTTTTACATGGGCCACCACAGATAGCCCGCGTGACCCTCAGAGATTGCTCTTGGTCTTCTGCGTTATAAATACAACTGTCAGTGCCAATTTCTGGACCATGTCCATTGCCACCACAGGTGGAAACATAGTGATTAAAGCAGGATGAGTAAGAACTGAAGAATCAAATACCCTTTGGCACTGGATGGCATCCAGTGGGGTGGATTTCACAATAATAGTAGAGACATGGTTTCCTTCATGCTCCCCTTATTCTGATCTCAGACAGGTCCCTGTGTAGGCTGTTTCAACTGAAACCGTCTCCTGCTAAATCCCTTGCTGCTGCTGCTGCTGCTGCTGCTGCGTCGCTTCAGTCGTGTCTGGCTCTGTGTGACCCCATAGACGGAAGCCCACCAGGTTCCTCTGTCCCTGGGATTCTCCAGGCAAGAACACTGGAGTGGGTTGTCATTTCCTTCTCCAATGCATGAAAGTGAAAAATGAAAGTGAAGTTGCTCAGTCGTGTCTGACTCTTAGCGACCCCAAGGACTGTAGCCTACCAGGCTCCTCCGTCCGTGGGATTTCCCAGGCAAGAGTACTGGAGTGGGGTGCCATTGCCTTCTCTGCTAAATCCCTTAGACTGCTCTAATTCTAGAAGCTTAGCTCCCGATTACTGTACATCCTCTCAGAGGGAGTGGAAGTCAGGAAGAGGTTCTAAGGCCACAATTCCCAGAGGATAGCTCTGCTTGAAGATCAATGTCTGTCATTTGAAAGAATTACCAAAAGGTCACATTTTAGGTCCGTGAGCCTCAAAAGTTAATGCCTATTAGTATCATTGTAAGCATTTGTCAGACATGCAAACTCTCAGATCCCTTTTGTCCAATTCAGAAGGTCTGGATTCAGAACTGGGGTGAGGGGGCTTGATAGATCCCCACACGTGATTCTGATGTGCAGTTTGGGAAGCACACTGAGTGTTGCTAACCTAAACTATAAGAGGCTTAGAGACACAGCAAGAGGAGTTTGTTTTATATATATATATATATTTTTTCTTTTTTTCTTGAAAGGTGGGTTTTAAGGTATACTTGTTATCTATTCTCTTAAGTTGTTTTGGGTACCAGGTAGCCTTGAGACTATGAAACCTGAAGGCATATGGAGTTCTCTGGGTTAGTGCGTCCAGGTACTTGAAATGACTAGCATTAGCTAATGGTGACACACTCATTCGGTCAGTAAATAATAGTTGAACTCCTGTTCAGCTGAGAATTGTGCTAGGAACTGGTGGCACATAGTGATATGAAATGCATTACTAACACGTTGAGGGCAACGGACTTTACTTAAGGACAGATTTAACAAAGATAATAAAAGCTAAGCTTTGTTTTCAACTGTTTCAAGAAAATTGCAGGGCATAGAAGAGAAGGAAATTTTTGAGAAGCAGGATAAAAATCACATTCAAAAGCAAGGAGCTAAGAATTTGCCTTTTATATTCTAGGCATTTTAGGAAGTTCAAAGAAGTGGGGAAAATACAGGGATAGTGAGAAGTGGCAGAAAATAAGGTGGGTAGAAGAGATCTTGGAGATCATATGATAAGAACTCTGAGTTCTTGCCACAAAACCTTATTGAGAGAAACTAAAGAACACCAAAACAAATGAAGTGCACTGTATTCATACATTGGAAGGTTCAAAGCCTCAAGATTTCAAAAATAACCATTCCTCCTAAATTGAACTATAATTCAAAGCCATCCAAATCCAAATCCATGAAGTTTTGTGAAATTTGGTAGGCCTATTCTAAAATTCAGGCACTGTGGTATTATCAGAAGAATAGCTAAGCAGACCAATAGAAAAGTGTAGAGATTCTAGAAAAAAATGCACACACACAATATCACTTGATTTATAAAAAGATATCACTATGTCACTGGTCTTCCCTGCTAGCTCAGTTGGTAAAGAATCCACCTGAAGTTGAGCTGTAGGAGTTGCTTGTATATTTTTGAGATTAGTTGTTTGTCGGTTGCTTCATTTGCTATTATTTTCTCCCATTCTGAAGGCTGTCTTTTCACCTTGCTAATAGTTTCCTTTGATGTGCAGAAGCTTTTAAGGTTAATTAGGTCCCATTTGTTTATTTTTGCTTTTATTTCCAATATTCTGGGAGGTGGGTCATAGAGGATCCTGCTGTGATGTATGTCAGAGAGTGTTTTGCCTATGTTCTCCTCTAGGAGTTTTATAGTTTCTGGTCTTATGTTTAGATCTTTAATCCATTTTGAGTTTATTTTTGTGTATGGTGTTAGAAAGTGGTCTAGTTTCATTCTTTTACAAGTGGTTGACCAGATTTCCCAGCACCACTTGTTAAAGAGATTGTCTTTAATCCATTGTATATTCTTGCCTCCTTTGTCAAAGATAAGGTGTCCATATGTGCGTGGATTTATCTCTGGGCTTTCTATTTTATTCCATTGATCTATATTTCTGTCTTTGTGCCAGTACCATACTGTCTTGATAACTGTGGCTTTGTAGTAGAGCCTGAAGTCAGGTAGGTTGATTCCTCCAGTTCCATTCTTCTTTCTCAAGATAGCTTTGGCTATTCAAGGTTTTTTGTATTTCCATACAAATTGTGAAATTATTTGTTCTAGCTCTGTGAAGAATACTGTTGGTAGCTTGATAGGGATTGCGTTGAATCTATAAATTGCTTTGGGTAGTATACTCATTTTCACTATATTGATTCTTCCAATCCATGAACATGGTATATTTCTCCATCTATTAGTGTCCTCTTTGATTTCTTTCACCAGTGTTTTATAGTTTTCTATATATAGGTCTTTAGTTTCTTTAGGTAGATATATTCCTAAGTATTTTATTCTTTCCGTTGCAATGGTGAATGGAATTGTTTCCTTAATTTCTCTTTCTGTTTTCTCATTATTAGTGTATAGGAATGCAAGGGATTTCTGTGTGTTGATTTTATATCCTGCAACTTTACTATAGTCATTGATTATTTCTAGTAATTTTCTGGTGGAATCTTTAGGGTTTTCTATGTAGAGGATCATGTCATCTGCAAATAGTGAGAGTTTTACTTCTTCTTTTCCAATTTGGATTCCTTTTATTTCTTTTTCTGCTCTGATTGCTGTGGCCAAAACTTCCAAAACTATGTTGAATAGTAATGGTGAAAGTGGGTACCCTTGTCTTGTTCCTGACTTTAGAGGAAATGCTTTCAATTTTTCACCATTGAGGATAATGTTTGCTGTGGGTTTGTCATATATAGCTTTTATTATGTTGAGGTATGTTGCTTCTATTCCTGCTTTCTGGAGAGTTTTTATCATAAATGGATGTTGAATTTTGTCAAAGGCTTTCTCTGCATCTATTGAGATAATCATATGGTTTTTATTTTTCAATTTGTTAATGTGGTGTATTACATTGATTGATTTGCGGATATTGAAGAATCCTTGCACCCCTGGGATAAAGCCCACTTGATCATGGTGTATGATCTTTTTAATGTGTTGTTGGATTCTGATTGCTAGGGAGAATGACATTGAAACATGTAAAATATCATGTAGGAAACGAGTTGCCAGTCCAGGTTCGATGCACGATACTGGATGCTTGGGGCTAGTGCACTGGGACGACCCAGAGGGATGGTATGGGGAGGGAGGAGGGAGGAGGGTTCAGGATGGGGAACACATGTATACCTGTGGCGGATTCATTTTGATATTTGGCAAAACTAATACAATTATGTAAAGTTTAAAAAAAAAAAAAAAAAGAATCCACCTGCAATGCAGGAGACCCTGGTTCAATTCCAGGGTCGGGAAGATCCCCTGGAGGAAGGCATGGCAAATTACTCCAGTATTCTTGCCTGGAGAATCCCCATGGACAGAGGAGCCTAGAGGGCTACAGTCCATGGGGTAGCAAAGAGTTGGACATGACTGAGCAACTCAGCACAGCACATCACTGTACCACAGTAAGGGAAAAAATGGTACTTTCAATAAATGGTACTGGGCCCACCAGATGTCTACATAGGAAAAAACATAAAGGTTTACTCGTACCCCACTCCCTGCATACAAGTTAATTCTAGATGGCCCACAGATCAAAAAAGGGAAAGGTAAAATAATAAACATTATCAAAAATAACATCTTCTACACAGATATTTTTTTAAAACACAAACCAAAATGAAAAACCTTAACAAACTGGACTTCATTAAAATTTAAAGGTGAAGTTTATCAATGCTATTGCTATCACTCAGTCAGTCATGTCTGACTCTTTGTGACCCCATGGACTGTAGCTCTCCAGGCTCCTCTGTCTGTGGGATTTCCCAGGCGAGAATACTGGAGTGGGTTGCCAACTCCTTCTCCAGGGGAAGTTTATCCAAAGATCCCTTTATAAGAAGGCCACAGAGTAAAAAACACTTGCCCCACATAGAACTGACAAAGGAATGAAATACAGAATACATTAAAAACTCCTACAATAAACCAAGCCAGCAACCAAGTTTTCAAATGCTCAGAATGTTTGAACAGGCACTTCACAGAAAAGATATCCAAATTGCCAAAAAGCATGTGAAAATGTGGCCAATCTCATTATTCATCATGAACTGGAACCTAAAACCACAATGAATATAATTATATGCTCATTAATTAGCTAAGATTGAAGATACTAACAATACCAAGTGCTATCAAGATCTGGATCAAGGGACACTCATATATGGATGGCAGCTTGAAATAAAAATTGGTATAACCAGTTGGGAAAAGTGGTAATATTTATAAAGGCAAATGTTCCTACAACCCAACAACTGCACTCTTTGGGAATATACTCAACACAAGTGCATCCACATTTGTACCAAAATATGTATTTATAATGTTCACCATAGCATTCTTTAAAGTAGTCCAAAACTGAAAAATTCAAAAGTCAATCAGGAGCTATCAGTTCAGTTCAGTTGCTCAGTCATGTCTGACTCTTTGCAACCCCATGAACCACAGCATGCCAGGCCTCCCTGTCTATCACCAACTCCCAGAGTTTACCCAAACTCATGTCCATTGAGTGGGTGATGCCATCCAACCATCTCATCCTCTATCGTCCCCTTCTCCTCCTACCCTCAATCTTTCCCAGCATCAGGGTCTTTTCAAATGAGTCAGCTCTTCGCATCAGGTGGCCAAAGTATTGGAGTTTCAGCTTCAACATCAGTCCTTCCAATGAACACCCAGGACTGGTCTCCTTTAGGATGGACTGGTTGGATCTCCTTGCAGTCCAAGGGATTCTCAAGAGTTCTTCTCCACAGTTCAAAAGCATCAATTCTTCTGCACTCAGCTTTCTTTAGAGTCCAACTCTCAGGAGCTATAAATAGTGGTATATTCATATAATGCAATATCAAACAACATTGAGAATAAGCGAATTACTGTTACACATAACAAAAGAAACATTCCGTTATTCCCTTTATATATAGTTCAAAACAGGCAAAATTAATTAATAATATAGAAGTCCTGTAAATGATTACCTTTGGGGAGGGAGCATGAAAGAGTCTTTGGGAGTTCTAGAGTGTTCTTTTTTTTCATATGTACCAGTAAAGTGTGTTTACTTTTTGAAAATTTACTGAACATATGATTTGTGCATACTTCTGTGTTTATGCTATAACTTAATACAAATTTTACTTTAAACATTTTCATAGGAATTTAATCAGAACGGAGGAAACATGCTATTTTCTCTGATGGAATATGACTTTTTCTAGCATTATGTTGAAAGATTTTTTTTTTTTTTTTTTTTGCTGATGTCTGTTTCCTCTTGGACAATGTTTTCAACAACAAATATCAAAGTGTTCTGCCTTAAAAAAGATAAAGAGAGATTGTTGTGCAAATGCAGGAAATAGATGAGAGTCTAAATTGTGTGGGAATAGAGACATGAGTCAGAACAGAAGCAATGTTTCAGAGATAGAAATCAGAGGACTTGAAGTTCAGTTATCTAGAGGATGAGGAAAAAGGAAGATAAAAGTCACTCTAAAGTTTCTAGCTTGATAGATATGAATGCCTATGCAGTTGAACATAATGAATCTTTTTTTTTTTTTTAATCTAGGACACATTTGGTTGGTGATACGAGAGATTTATCTAGATGGGCATATACTTAAGCAATTGAAAATACAGGTCAAAACTTAGTAAAAAGGTCAAAACTAGAAATTTAAATTTGAGTCTCTTCAAATTTATGTTTTGTGGCTGAAGCTTCTCCACCATTAGGATATGTGTTGTGTGAAGAGAAAGAAGGGTAACTGACAGAGGCTGGGGGCATTAGGAGAGCTCAGCTGTTATTTATCTTAAATGCTACTAAGTGACCCTCATATATCTGAACATCTAAACACACAGTGGACCCACGTAATTCTCACATTCTCTTGCCCTTTAATATCTATCTTTTAAGTACAAGAATTATTTTGGAGGCTTCACAAATAGTGTTTGGTGTTCCATAAAGCTCAATAAAATAAATCCCTTGTATCTGAATCATAGTATCACCAGAAAATAGTGTTAGATTGAACCTATTATAATCATAGTTACTTCAAAAACATCTTACCACTTAAGCAAAATTAATGTTAACTTATCACATCTGTAACTTCATAAGTGAATTTCAGACATACAAATCAGATATCTATGTTAATCTCCTAGAAAATGAATACTTTTCAGAAGAACTGTATTTTAAATCAACATGGAACATGAAATATTCCCAGGTTTGTATTAGATGATCAACAAATACTTATAAACTTATCTAGTTGCTAAAAACATTACAGTTTTATGTGAAGCCTATTATTCACCCATTACAGTTTACTAAAGCTCATAACACGGTCTCTGAATTCAAACTAACAATACCTGCTAAGGAGGAACATAGTCTACTTCCCTGTCTGTAAATCCATCATTCTGGTTACTCATTGTTATGTAACACGTTACCCCAAAGCTTAGTGACCTGAAGCCATCCACATAATATTAGATCTCACAGTTTGGGAGGTCAGGAATGCTGGCAATGCTCAGCTGGGCAGCTCTTCTGCTGCATGTGGCATTAATCAATGTCCATTGGTGGTATTCAGCTAGTGGATGGGCTAGGTAGAGGATTGATGCTCTGCACTCAGATGTTTGGGGTTTGGCAGGAATACCTGGGAGGCTGGGATCAACTGTGACTGTCACCCGAAGCACTCGCAAGTGCCCTTTCCAACGTGGTGGTGTCAGAGTAGTGAGACCACTGTGTGGTTCACGGTTCCTGGAGACACTGTTCTAGAGGAAGTGGACACGGCTGGTTTCTTAAGGCCTGAGCCTGGAAATGGGCACATTACCTATGCCACTGTCATTTTGGCAGGCAGTAAAGAAAACTATTCAAGTTCAAGGAGAGAGAACACAGGTAGAACTCTTAAGGGATAGCGTGTCAAACAATCTGAAGTTTTCTTTAGTCCATGTAATTTAATAATAGCAAATTATGTATGACCCTGAATATTAAACGTGTTTGTGTATAGCAACTTAGGTTCCAAAAATACAATGAAAGCAAACATGAAAATTGTAGTCAAATTTCATGAAATATAATAATCTCTTTGAAAGACATTCAGATCTGGACCTAGCAATATTTGGAGTTAAACTCTGAGACTAAAAATGAAATAGATAGTACATATGTTATGTGTGTATACATTATGTATAAACTATGTATATATTTATAGATGCTTATACATGATATCCCTGGAGGAGGGCATGGCAACCCACTCCAGTATTCTTGCCTGGAGAATCCTCATGAATAGAAGAGCTTTTTGGTTTACAGTCCATGGGGTCACAAAGAGTCAGACATGACTGAGCAACTAAGAATACACATAAATGATATAAAATAAATGACATGGTAAAGTAGAGGAAAAAATAGGTATGACTAAATTCTTCTCTACTAATAATTTGATGGAATTCATATTCACATTTCTTTACGTGTGTAAATCTCTATGTGTTTGGCTTTGATGCTTAAGTGTTCTGAAAAGGAAATTCACTGCATTTGTATTCCTCCTATACACGAGGCATGGTGTTAAGCACACTATTTATACAACTCGTTTAATCTTCAGATTAAACAACTAGTTAAATTTTCAGATGAACAGAGAGGCCTGGCGTGCTGCAGTCTATGGGGTCACAAAGAATCAGACATGACTGAGCAGCTGAACTGAATCTTCAGAACCAACCTTTGAGATGAGCATTATAATCCTTACTTTATAGATGAGTAGACTGATGGTCCAAAAAGATATGTATACATGTGTATGCATTTGTATATACACATCAGATCAGATCAGTCGCTCAGTCGTGTCCAACTCTTTGCGACCCCATGAATCGCAGCACGCCAGGCCTCCCTGTCCATCACCAACTCCCGGAGTTCACTCAGACTCACATCCATCGAGTCAGTGATGCCATCCAGCCATCTCATCCTCTGTCGTCCCCTTCTCCTCCTGCCCCCAATCCCTCCCAGCATTAGAGTCTTTTCCAATGAGTTAACTCTTTGCATGAGGTGGCCAAAGTACTGGAGTTTCAGCTTTAGCATCATTCCTTCCAAAGAAATCCCAGGGCTGATCTCCTTTAGAATGGACTGGTTGGATCTCCTTGCAGTCCAAGGGACTCTCAAGAGTCTTCTCCAACACCACAGTTCAAAAGCATCAGTTCTTCGGCGCTCAGCCTTCTTCACAGTCCAACTCTCACATCCATACATGATCATGGGAAAAACTACAGCCTTGACTAGACGAACCTTTGTTGGCAAAGTAATGTCAAAAGCATATTCAATACTTTTGAATATGCTATCTAGGTTGGTCATAACTTTCCTTCCAAGGAGTAAGCATCTTTTAATTTCATGGCTGTAGTCACCATCTACAGTGATTTTGGAGCCCAGAAAAATAAAGTCTGACACTGTTTCCACTGTTTCCCCATCTATTTGCCATGAAGTGAAGGGACCAGATGCCATGATCTTCGTTTTCTGAATGTTGAGTTTTAAGCCAACTTTTTCACTCTCCTCTCTCACTTTCATCAAGAGGCTTTTTAGTTCCTCTTCACTTTCTGCCATAAGAGTGGTGTCATCTGCATATCTGAGGTTATTGATATTTCTCCCAGCAATCTTGATTCCAGCTTGTGTTTCTTCCAGTCCAGCGTTTCTCATGATGTACTCTGCATATAAGTTAAATAAACAGGGTGACAATATACAGCCTTGACGTACTCCTTTTCCTATTTGGAACCAGTCTGTTGTTCCATGTCCAGTTCTGTTGCTTCCTGACCTGCATACAAATTTCTCAAGAGGCAGATCAGGTGGTCTGGTATTCCCATCTCTTCCAGAATTTTCCACAGTTTATTGTGATCCACAAAGTCAAAGGATTTGGCATAGTCAATAAAGCAGATATAGATGTTTTTCTGGAACTCTCTTGCTTTTTCCATGATCCAGCGGATGTTGGCAATTTGATCTCTGGTTCCCCTGCCTTTTCTAAAACCAGCTTGAACATCAGGAAGTTCAAGGTTCGCATATTGTCGAAGCCTGGCTTGGAGAATTTTGAGCATTACTTTACTAACGTGTGAGATGAGTGCAATTGTGCAGTAGTTTGAGCATTCTTTGGCATTGCCTTTCTTTGGGATTGGAATGAAAACTGACCTTTTCCAGTCCTGTGGCCACTGCTGAGTTTTCTAAAAATAGGTATGTATTATAAGGGGATTTGCTGGTGGCTCAGACAGTAAAGAATCTGCCTGCAATATGGGGCCCCCAAATTCAATCCCTGGGTTGGAGGATCCCTTGGAGAACCCCTTGGAGAACGGAATAGCTACCCACTCAGTGTTTTTGCCTGGAGAATTCCATGAACAGAGGCCACAGTCCATTGCAATCACAAAGAGTCAGATACAACCACTAACACTTTCACTTCATGCGTTATATATGTGTAGTTGTATGTAATATGTATATATTATATACATATTATACACATAGTATACATATATATTACATATGCATATACTTATTGTGATATAAGTAAAAATATATATACACACACACACTTGGGGGACATTTTTCAGGTTTACTGCCTTCTGTTTGTTGAGTAGAAATTATGATTATAGTAATCTCTTAGGTGTATCATTCTACTCTGTCCAGTGCAGCATGCCAAACTAGCGTTCAAATGATGAGATATGTGTTCATGCACATTACAGTTAAAATCTCTGGCCGTGTCTTTTCTTCAAACACAACTTTAAAACTCAATTAATATTAATTACTATCTGCAGTTTTTGTTGTAGACACAACAAACTAAGCTTTCAAAAATAAACCTATGCCACAGAATAGCTTGAGTTCCAATACTGCTTTTTCAGCAGATGATCAGCAGTACTGAACTGACAAGTGAGAAAAGCAGAGAAGATTGCCATGACACCACAGGGCAGGTCAGGACCAGTGTTGGCATGGTGCACAGGCCGGCTTTCAATCATCTTAATAGCATCTTATGGAGCCAGAGCACAAAGAAACTGATTGGTACTCGTCTAATACTGATTAGAGATATTTGTGTAAGACCTTCATTTACTTTGTTCATAAGGAGAAGTGACCTCCCTTAAAGGATCATGTCAAGGATGCTGGATTTAGACATGCTTCAGTATCCTGGGCAAGAATGTCATGCTCTATCCTACTTAAAGCACTTTACTGGCCCCACAGTACCCTGAGGATTAAGTCCAGATTCCTTTCTTGGCACCCTAAGCACTTGACCTGGCACCTGTTCCTTCGCCAACCCCACCTCTCACCTGTCTCCACACTTTCTCCGTGCAACCTGCACGTCAGCTGAACGGAAACTTCTTGGTGTTATTAGAGTGTGAGGCTTTCATTTGCTTTTCCTGGCAGGTGTTCCCATTTGGTGGAGGAACTTGAGAAATTCCTGCGAAGCCCAAACTAGCATGGAGGCAGAAAGATGCCCCAAGCCAGTGCTGAACTGTATATAATGTGCACACAAGAGCAGCCCCTAGCCCACAGGGTGGATAGAAATAATTAACTATCCCAGTGGAGCTGGTGAGGGACACTGTGGCACATATCTGAGTCCAGGCAGGAGACGCTAAGGCAAAGCAGAGGATGACAGTGCAAACATAATCCTGAATCCCTACGAAGACCTTTGGGAGAAGAGACATGGGTGTCAAATAGGCATGTGATTAGCATCTGAGAGTTACTCACCATCTTCCCTCAGATTTAATTCCAAGACAATGTTGTTCAAGCCTGCAGAACACCTCCTAGAGGTCTCAGATTAGGGAGGCTATTTAGGGGTAGAAGGTGTGTATGTGCTTCACAGTATAAGATGTAACGAAAATTCATCATAAAAACGTGAGAAAGATTCACATGGTTAACTTCTTTGCATACTGCTGCTGCTGCTAAGTCACTTCAGTTGTGTCCGACTCTGTATGACCCCATAGATGGCAGTGCACCAGACCCCCCATCCCTGGGATTCTCCAAGAAAGAACACTGGAGTGGGTTACCATTTCCTTCTCCAATGCATGAAAGTGAAAGTGAAGTCGTGTCCAACTCTTAGCAACTCCATGGACTGCAGCCTACCAGGCTCCTCCGTCCATGGGATTTTCCAGGCAAGAGACTGGAGTGGGGTGCCATTGCCTTCTCTGCTTTGCATAGTGAAGCAGACATATCTATAATACTAGATGCTACCTGCTTCATATGAGAATCTAAATTCAATTACTAAAATAAAACCTCAAAATACCTTAATCAAAACTGGTACACCACGGAGAATGTAAGTTGGTGCAGCCACAGTGGGAAACAGTTTGGAAGTTCTTCAGAAAACTAAAAATAGGATTATCATATGAGCCTACGATCCCACTCCCGGACACATATTCAGATAAAACTACTATTCAAAAAGATACAGGCACCCCAGTGTTCATAGCGGTGCTATCCACAATATCCAAGACACGGAAACGACCTACCTGCCCATCAACATGAATGGAAAAAGATGTAGCATGTATACAAATGGAATACTACTCAGCCGTATAAAAGAAAGAAGGAATGCCATTGGCAGCAACATGGATGTGACTAGAGACTGTCCTACCAAGTGAAGTCAGGAAGAGAAATTCCACATGATGTAACTTACATGTGGAATCTAAAATATGACACATGTGAACCTATGAAACAGACACAGAATCCTGGACATAGAAAATGGACTAGTTGTTGCCAAGTGGGAGCGGGTGGGCAAGGGATGGAGTGAGAGGTTGGGGTTAGCAGATGTGAGCTTCTATATACAGAATGGATGGACAAGGTCCCACTATGTAGTGCTGAGAACTATATACAATATCCTATGATAAACCATAATAGGAAAGAATATTTTTTAAATGAATATATATATACCTTTATATACTGAATCACTTTGCTATATAGCAGTAATTAACAACTTTGTAAATCAATTATATACCTCAATTAAAAAAAAAAAAAAGATTGATATACCATGGATGGCAGCTATACCTCAAGAAGAACAAGAAAAAGCAAATGATTTTCAGCACCATAGTTCAGGGAAGCAGGGTAGAGAAGCTCCCAATTGTAAAACATCATCCATCAACCTGTGATTAGATTATACTATCCCTGGAAAAAAAATATGATTATCTTTGTGAGCTGTTTTTATTTTATAAATGACTAAGTTATAAAATCAGAAGTCTCCCTCTTGGAAAGGGACTAAAGACTGGACTGAAATTGATGGGTTTACCTTGACCAGCACTCATTATGGACCTGAAATGACCAAATACAAGTAGATATTGATGTACATCCCACCCAAACTTGAGGGTGGCCAGGCTTACCAAGGAAACCTATAGGCTAGGCTTCTGAAACAGGGAGGCAGGGCTTCCTAGGGAGAGGGTCAAAGCTATCAGACTTAAGATCTGATAGGAAACTACTTGTGGATACAAGAACAACAGGGTTAGGGTTAGGGAAAAAAAAAAAAACAACTTATGGGTGAATAGGGCATTTATGATGAAAATCCTGTTTATAAAGGCTTTGATCGGTAAGAGCGTTCCTCTCTCAGATCTAAGGAATGTCTAATTAGCCGGTCCTTTAATCTTCAGAGCTTCTGGAGAGAAGGGAACAGAAAGTCATTGACTACCTCAGGTAGATTATCATGTAGGACCACTTTGGTTATCAGCAGAGGGAAAAGTACTCACTATTTAGGGAGCAACACAGAAGACCCCATGCATAGCAGATAGAACAACTCCTAATTCTACCACGTAGGTTAGGGAAAAGTTTCCTTGAAATCAAAGACTTCAGTATTTGGTGAAGAAAGGGGGCCTTATCTTCAGTACCATAATTAGTCCTCATTGGGGAAATCACATGTATTTTCTAAATTTATATTCACTTAAATGGATATGACAAATCAAAGCTTAAAGTTGCCTATGATATCCACAGCACGACACAGAAGTTTCAATTGATGGGTTTCCTCTGTGTTGTTGCCTTATTATTATCATTTTTTAATCTATAAAAAGATGGAGTTGAAAGAGATATTTAAGTATGTCTGTATCTCACAACCCTAGAAATCTCTGAACCAGCTTCCCCTCATACCCAACAAATATAAATAAGCTTTAACACACGTGTTTGGGAAAATCAGAACAGTGGGCTCAATGGGGAAGTATGAATTGTTTTGATAAAGAAATGGTGGTCAGTGACAGCAAAAGAAACAGGCAGCATATGGAAAAAAAGAAGGAAAAATAAAAAGAAATGAAGGAAAGAAGTTCTTTGGGGACTTTTGAGGTTCACATCTCCCATCACTATAGGAATGTTCCAAGGGCTATAAAAACTTACAGATAAGAATAAAATGTTGCTTCGTTACTCATTTTGGTTGGATAGAAGCCAAGCATGGACTGAGAAGTAGAAAATATTTCCATGTATGGAGCACAGCCTTCTGAGAACATCAGCTGGGGAAGGGGAAGGATGGATCTGGACCCTAGCCTCTAACCTTTGAACTTCTAGCTACTCTGAAACAATCTCAATCTATTTTATATGACAAGCCAAGTTCTAATCTGGGTTGCCCAGAAGCAAAGCCTAAGACAAGTATTCATGTCTATAGTGAGTTGCATGGCGGCCCCTGAAAAGATACATCCACTTAGAATTTGCGAATGTGAAAGGCCCTTATTTGGATAAAGAGCTTTTACAAGTCTCATTAAATTACGGATCTTGAAATGAGATTCTCCTGGATGAGGGTGAGCCCAAAATCCAATGACACATGCCCTTAAGAGAAGGAGGTTGGACACTGAACTGCAGAAGAGGAAAAGGCGATGACAGAGTCAGAGATTGGAATTATCCTACCACAAGCTGAGCAATGCCTGAAGACAGCAGAACTGAATACGTGAGCAAGGCTTCCTCGAACTGAAGTTTCCCCTAAAGTTTTCAGAGGCACTATGGCCTTATCAACACCTTGATTTCATATTTCTGGCCTCCAGAACTGTGGGGGAATAAATTTCTATTGTGGTCATTTGTTATGGCAGCTGCAGAAAATGAAAACAAGATCCAAGTAGTTTATTAGGGAAGCAAAGGAAAATATGGATAGGAGAATGGAAAAGTGAGAGGGAGAAGTCAGTCCAAAAAACTATTATCTAACTATCAGTGTTGAGTCATTGGAAAAGACCCTGATGCTGGGAGGGATTGGGGGAAGGAGGAGAAGGGGACGACAGAGGATGAGATGGCTGGATGGCATCACGGACTCGATGCACATGAGTTTGGGTGAATTCCGAGAGTTGGTGATGGACAGGGAGGCCTGGCATGCTGCGATTCATGGGGTCGTAAAGAGTCGGACACGACTGAGCGACTGAACTGAACTGAACTATCAGTGTGAGCAACTGGAGCTCAGTACTGCTGGGGAGAACCTGAGAGACAGCATGAGGTACGTGCCTCAGGGTTTATGGATCTGGGGAGAAGGCAGCTGGGGTATTTATACACCCACCCCAGTCTGCCATGGGCTGAGGGCTACTCTCAGGGATGCTGGTTCCCCAGCACTTCCAGGTCCCACCTGAACACCAAAAGTGATTCCTGCCACAGGAGAGGGAGTCCGCACAAAGAGTGCAGGTACTATCTGTGGCGGTCTGGCCACTCGGGAGATGTCTTAACTATATTACTGGGTGAGGTACGGTGACCTGAGACACAGATTGAGAGAAGGTAACCAGGAAAAGTCTTGGCAATTCGATTATGCTCACACTTCCCCGGAGAGAACACAGCAAGCCTGCATGAGGCAGAGGGAGAAAGTGAAACTGTGGCGGACCAGCACCATTACTGTGGTTTCCCAGGGAAGGAACAAGGGAGGCGAGCTAACTGAGTTTAGGACTAGCTAATCTGGATCCTATCAGGGGGCTCCGGGGCAATGTGGGCTGTATCCAGTTATCTGGGACCAGGCTCTGAGATGATGAAGGCAGATGGATAGTGGACCAGAGTATGTGAGCCCAGTAAGAGAGATGGTTGGGACTGCTGGTCAAGAAGGGGAATTGGCCAGCTTCCTGGCCAACTAGGACCTCAAAACTAAGTTAAGGTAACATTAAAAAAAAAAATCTATTTACACGTAAGGGCAAGGAGATATGGGTAAAGTGATAAGACCACTATAAGAAAATCCCATTTTAAAATACTGCAATGAAAATAAGATCTGAATTTCCATTATAATTTATAAAGCCCTGGAAAGCATTTATAGCCATCCATTGAAAGTCACCTTAAACAGTAACTTAAGAAATTGGTCAATATTATTCATCTGTAATTCTCAAAATTCTCCAACCCAGGCTTCAGCAATACGTGAACCATGAACTTCCAGATGTTCAAGCTGGCTTTAGAAAGGGCAGAGGAACCAGAGATCAAATTGCCAACATCCGCTGGATCATGGAAAAAGCAAGAGAGTTCCAGAAAAACATCTATTTCTGCTTTATTGACTATAACAAAGCCTTTGACTGTGTGGATCACAACAAACTGTGGAAAATTCTGAAAGAGATGGGAATATCAGACTACCGGACCTGCCTCTTGAGAAACCTGTATGCCGATCAGGAAGCAATAGTTAGAACTGGACATGGAACAACAGACTGGTTCCAAATAGGGAAAGGAGTACGTCAAGGCTGTATATTGTCACCCTGCTTATTTAACTTATATGCACAGTACATCATGAGAAACGCTGGGCTGGAGGAAGCACAAACTGGAATCAAGATTGCCAGGAGAAATACAAATAACCTCAGATATGCAGATGACACCACCCTTATGGCAGAAAGTAAAGGAGAACTAAAGAGCCTCTTGATGAAAGTGAAAGAGGAGAGTGAAAAAGTTGGCTTAAACCTCAACATTCAGAAAACTAAGATCATGGCATCTGGTCCCATCACTTCATGGCAAATAGATGGGAAAACAGTGGAAATAGTGGCTGACTTTATTTTTCTGGGCTCCAAAATCACAGCAAAAGGTGATTGCAGCCATGAAATTAAAAGATGCTTACTCCTTGGAAGGAAAGTTATGACCAACCTAGCTGCTGCTAAGTCACTTCAGTCATGTCCAACTCTATGCAACCCCATAGATGGAAGCCCACCAAGCTCCACCATCCCTGGAATTCTCCAGGCAAGAACACTGCAGTGGATTGCCATTTCCTTCTCCAGTGTATGAAAGTGAAAAGTGAAAGTGAAGTCGCTCAGTCGTGTCCGACTCTTAGCGACCCCATGGACTGGAGCCTGCTAGGCTCCTCCATCCATGGGGTTTTCCAGGAAAGAGTACTGGAGTGGGTTGCCATTGCGTTCTCCAATCTAGACAGCATATTAAAAAGCAGAGACATTACTTTGTCAACAAAGGTCTGTTTACTCAAGGCTATGGTTTTTCCAGTAGTCACGTATGGGTGTAAGAGTTGGACTATAAAGAAAGCTGAGTGCTGAAGAATTGATGCTTTTGAACTGTGGTGTTGGAGAAGACTCTTGAGAGTCCCTTGGACTGCAAGGAGATCCAACCAGTCCATCCTAAAGGAGACCAGTCCTGGGTGTTCATTGGAAGGACTGATGTTGAAGCTGAAACTCCAATACTTTGGCCACCTGATGTGAAGAACTGACTCATTTGAAGACACTGATGATGGGGAAGATTGAGGGCAGGAGGAGAAGGGGATGACGAGGATGAGATGGTTGGATGGCATCACTGACACAATGGACATGGTTTGGGTGAACTCTGGGAGTTGGTGATGGACAGGGAGGCCTGGCATGCTGCGGTTCATGGGGTCGCAAAGAGTCAGACACGACTGAGTGACTGAACTGAACTGATTCATCTGTACCCTTTGTCCCCTTATCAAAATTTTAAAAAATCCTGATCCATGAATTCATTTCTCAGTCCACAAATGTTTGAGTGCTTACTCTAAGCCAGAAACCAGATTCTGAGGCTATAATGAAAATGCAGAATATAATTTCCTTATAGCACTTACATGCTTCATAATTAGGGAGAGTGAGAGATGACAATAAATAAGTAAATATATACAGAATGCAGATGGTAATTCTTTGGTGATTTAAAGGTCTTCTCATCTGGTATAACAATAACTACAAACTAGATGTTGTAAGGGAAAAAAAAAACCATTTCAACATCAAATAGCAGCATCCCAATTTCTAAGACATCCATTCAATCCCTGGGTGCTATGGAAGTACCACTTGATCCCGTCTTTAGATGCTGCTACACTCTGCTTGCCTTCACAAACACTGTCGTCTTGAAAAAGGATATGTACCTTTAAACCCAGAGAGCAGAGGTAACAGATCCCATTTGAAACGGTTGCTAAGGGACCATTTTATATATATATTAATTAGTGAACATCAACTCTGGTTTCAAAGGGCAAAGAAGGTCTCTCACTTGAAAGGGAAAATTACTCCCTGGTGATTGGGAAAAGGCCACCATAGGTTTGTTTTTTTTTTTTTTTTCCATACACACCAGTAGCTTTATACTTACTGCATAATTTCTTTTTTTTTCTTTTTGTTTTCTTCTACCCTTATCCTTTACTGGTTTCTATACTTTTATTTATTCCTTCTAAGGCTTTTGGTGTAGGAGACCAAGGGGAAGATCTGAGTAACACAGAGAGCAATCAGCCTTTTAATCCTTTAAGAGACGAGCAGAAGACAGATATGTCTTTCCTGCAAATGTGCTAAAAGACTGAAGAGACACATTATCTTAAAAGTGCCTGAAAGCTTTATTGGAACTATACACAAGCCCAGGAAGCTTTTTGTTGTTTGTTTGTCTGGGACTTTTGTTTTTGTTTTAATCAGAGATAGAAAGATTAAGCTTTTTTTTTTTTTTTTTTTTTTTGCACAATCTCTGTGGGATACAAGGATTAGGTTAGGGTGCTAAGTATACCTGGGTGTTTATATTAAGTATTGCTATAAATAGTTTTGCTGAGTTTATAGTTTAATATGCTCCAATATCATAATTTTTTCATGAAAAAATTACAATTTAGAAGAAAATCAGGTAAAACTTTGACTCAGATAACTCAAAGGAAGTCTAGCTGTTGGGGGCCAAAAAGACCAGGATAACATAATTGTTCATCTGATGACAAGTTAATTGAATTTCATGAATAATTATGAGAATGAAAAAAAAAGCTTCTCATATTTCAAGGCTTGTAAACATTGTAGGCATTAAAATAAGAGCTAGGGAAAGGTGGGGAAAGTGTAAAGCTAATTTACTTTGCCTTCAGAATTTATTTTTATAATGCTGTCACATTTCTAAATGATAAGAACAATTTTATTTTTACAAGTAAATGCTGGCAAGGCATTTTTATTCTAAGTACACTTTTGACATAAAACTAATGCAAAAATAAAATCTAACTGGCTAGAGCAGTTACCTTATCAGGAAGATGTGATTATTTTTTGCTTCCTTAAAGCTGATTCTCAATGAGATGAATAAGAAAGACCTCATAATATGCCAAATGGACTTCAAGCTATTCAGTCATAAGGCAAGACTTGCAAATTCCAAATTTATGTCAGCTTTCCACTTCAGATAAGATCTTTATTTTTTTTTTTAAATAAAAGATAGGAAAACACCATCATTGTGTCCTTCTCTCCTGATTTGCCCTCACTTTGCTTGCATAGCCCTTGGTTGGTTGGTAAAGAGGTGTTCCTATGGGATCCTGATGGTAACACAATGGAAGCAAATGAACTGTTTCATTTCCCATATGCAAGTAATCACTGAAGGAATGGAACATGCTAGCACTTAAAAGATACTTAAAAAAAAAAAAAAAGAGCGAATGCCTACTCAGTTATTTGAAATGTATCTAATTACAGATCAGGTTATGTGTATTAATCGTAAGTGGGAGGGATATAGACTTTCACTCTGTGAAGAGGCAAATTAGAACATTGGTATGCACAGTGAGACTTCTGAAACCAATGGATAATATTGGATATTTTCCTAGAACAGACTGGCACTCGATATGAGGGAAAATCAACATATCTGAGCAGTGTTGTCAGATAAGAAACATTTACGGGATGTTCACACCTGGTTCTTCCCACTGGCTTTTGTGAAACTGAATGTTTGAAAAGACAAATACTAGACTCTTGCCTTTTGTTCCCACGTTTGTTTACCTTAATTGAATAAGTGACATTTATGAAACGGTTGACATCGTCTTGGCCTCGACTATCCTCTGGAACATTAAGAAGAATAAATGAAAGTGAAAAATTATACAAAAAAAAGGAAGGAAGAGACCAAAGTAAAAAGAGTCTTCCTATCACTGAACTTTGCCATGAACTTGGCTTCATACCAGGTTCACTGGTTCGTTCCTTCCTTCCTTTCCAAACGCTGTAGTCAATGGGGACCATTGTCAATAGCTGGCGAATCACTGAAGGAGTTCACGTGTGGGAAGATTAGGTGCTTTCCGATTCCAACCCTCAGGCCTTCCCTTCTGACTTAAGCTACATCCACAGGTGTGTGGAGAGAGCTCACTTCTAAACTGATGTTAACTGTCAAAGAGAATAGTAGGACAACCAGGGAAACGTAGGGCTAGGTAATATCCCTCAAATGGGGACACGTTTTCCTTCATCAGTTTGCCTTCCATACGCACAAAAGGTCATGGTCAGTTTTTACCTTTTCAAATGGCAACTCTTGGTCCCCATCTAACGATGCTGACTTGTGCTTTTCGCTTTCACAAAAGAACTTGGAAGGTAGGAAAATATATATACAAAATATCATTTATCTTAGAGTGTTAGAATGTATACAACTTTTACACATCCATTTCTTATAAGAAAGGCTTTTTTAAAATTCCAACTAAGAATGAAACAAACGTTTTCACTGCAAAACAGAATTTTGGCAGCTCTTATGATTATCAGATAGGTAAGTGTTTGATTTACCATGATCTAAAGAGAATTGTTTACAGACATCCACCTTCCATTTAAATTTTAGAGTCAAAAGAAAGTCCACGATTGTCCATGGGCAGTCAGCGAGGCCTTGGCACAGGAGGCCCACAACACCAATTTATTAAATGCTTACGGGCCTCAAAACAATCTTTTGCTGGCAGATGCTCTAATTGTGCTTTGCAAGAGAGCCAGCCTGCTGTCCCAAGAGGAGAGAGTTCAAACACAGTGCTCCTTGGAGGCTGACAGACGAAGGGCTCCCCCTAGGGGCAGCCAGGCTCCGCAGAGAGAAAGCAGGTGGCCCGTTGCCAGGAAACCAACCCCCTGATGCTGGAGACAGGAATATGCAGAAACAGACAGTCTTCTTTCTGCACAGAATTTGGTTAAGCAGTTGCATCTCTCTCTAGAACACCAGCTGGGGGCAGACCCTGCTCCAGCGCTCCAGCCAAGTTCGTCTCAGCGAGTCCCAGTGGAGAAACTTTCCTATGTCACTTTCTCTTTCTCCAGGGCCACCGCCCCTGACTTCCCTACACTCTTCACATTTCCTTGTCATTGTTGCCCTTGCAAACACAAGATACTGCTAGAGGAGGGCTTCAGAAAAAGAGATGGCTGAGCTCCAGTAGTCAGTGGAGCAATGTGATTTAACAAGGGTACTTTATTCTTATGGTTTCATACCTACAGAGCTATTTTCCTTCTAAAAGCTCAAAGAACAATTCTGGCCTTGATTCCGCCTCAGCAAGTTGCCATAAGGTTTAAGAAAATACAACCTCAAGAGGAGGCTGTAAAGAAAATCATAGAGTATTTCTGTGATTACTATATTTATGCCGTATTATAAGATATTTAGTTGTAGGTGTTTCTGGGCCAAGTCTTTTATTATTCTGATTATCCTTTGAATGGTCTTCATGTGATTTAGCAAAATTTTACAATTATTTTCTTTATCTCCTCAGGTCTGGGCTCCAGTATCTCTTTCTTGGTGAGGACTTCCCTGACTATATTACTTAAAATTGCAGCTCACTCCCCACGTGCACTCTATCTGCCCTTTACCTGCTTTATTTTTTTCCACTGAGATTCAGTTAAGGAAGCAGAACCACTCAGGAGTGTGGAACATGGGTGTGTTATAGAAATCAGGCCTGACACAATTAGGAGAGAAGCTGGGGAAATAAAGGTCTGCAAAGGGAACAGGGAAATCAAAGTCCTATGAAGTACGTCCAGAGGAAGCAGAACAGCACGGGAGGATGTGTGGAGAAGCCACTGGAAGGCTCTGCTCTGCAGGTCCGCCCGGGGTTGCAGGAGGTCAGTAGAAGAGCTGGAGACAGATCAGGGAGAGAGCAGGGAGAGGCAGAATCCTCTGGCTCCTCTGTGTCTGTCTCCCCTGGCATCTAACCATGATGTTCTTTGGACAGTATGGCTACTTCTTCACTTCCAGCTTCCCCATCTTGAGCAAATTCCATTTTTGGCTAACTTTAACTGAAAGCTATACAAAGGATGGAATGAGGAGAAACATGGTTCCAGTTTAACCAATTGGACACAGTACAAAACTACCACAGTCTTTAATCATCTCACATACTACTTACTTTAATTACACATTTCTCTTTATCTGTATGTGCCTGTGGGTGTGTGCACTTGTGCAAGCACATATAGACACACACAGAGTCCCAAACCCTCTGAATGCAGGGACTTTTATCTGTTTTATACACCTCAGTATCCAGAAGATTGCAAATATTCAATGAATAATTGTTGATTGAATTTTTGATTGCTGGCCCTTGAATTATACCTGGGGGCAAAGTCTGAGTCAGGATCATTAATTTATGGTTGACAAAATCGAGGTTCAGGAAATGAATGAGTGCTCAATTCCAAAAAACTAAGCAAGTCACAGAGTCATCGTTGCAATCTTCAGAGTCTGCCAGTGCACAAGGCGTTGTCCGGCTAGCATACCACATCTGTAAGAAGTTGACTCAACTGACTACCAGCAGTGGCCTTACATCTGCCTTTAAGCTCAGGGAAGCTTACAAGTAGTTCAGGGTATGAAAGAAGAAGGGTCAATGTGGATGGACCTAGTTGTCAGCTTTACCCACAGGAAATCAGGAATTTAGCCAAAGAGAAGCATGTTTTTAGCATCAGGCCTCAAAATCTGGAGAATTCATTTTCTTGAATGTCTTGAAAATGCCCTTAATTCCTACAGCCTAAGAGGACACACTTCCTCATCTTATGTTTCCATAGCCAGATTTTATAATATCCATAGCTGGCTGATGCTTAGAAGACCTAAGTCCTATCCCCAAAATATATCCACTATTAGATTGTCTGATGGCCTTATATTTTCAAAGAAGAAATTCCTTGGATTCTGAAGGCATGTCTGTTTTAAAGAGTCCCTTACCCATGGAAAGGATTACGCATTGAAGCCTATCATTTAATCACTTATAGAGGATTAAGCAATCTAGCTAATTAAAAGACGTCAGAGAATCACAAATTGGGCACATACCCTGATATTGAAGGCAATAGAGCAGAACGGTGAAACGTACACTGGAAATTAGTGCTCAGGAACTCAAAGATGACAAGTCAGACACACAATAATCTGGACACTAAAAGCTACCCTGGAGACTTTGGGTTGGGGCTGAAGCTTGATCCACTATGGCCCCTCTGTAACCCGTGAATCAGTTGGGATGGTTCTCATGGCAAATAAAAGTAAACAGTACAATGTGGCTTAAACAACCTGGAGAATCATTAGCTCACATAATTGGAAAGCTCAGTCTTAAGCTCTGGATTGACCAGAGCTCCAAATGCATTTCTCTTCTGTTTTCTTGTCTGCTTTCTCTGTCTGTCATCCTCTGACTGCCTTCATGAGATGACTGTCCCCCCCCAGCAACGGATGTTGCATGTTTCCTTGGCTGTCACATGCATCAGGAGCAAAGCGGGCATTTTCCACACCCTGAAACAAAGTTCTAAGCAGGATACTCATGGGAGTACTCCTGAACTAGCCGCTGTGTGCCGGGAAATAGAGGACTGACTCGCTAAGGTCAGGGTTATCTGAAAAACCGTTGTGGCGGAGAGCAGGATGGATTGCCTTGAGACCCTTCTACACAGCCCAGTGGAGGCAGTACTAGTTTTCTAGGGCTGCCGTAACAAAACACCAGAGATGGGGTGGCTTAAACGACCAAGACTTATACGCTCACAGTTACAGAGGCTGGAAGTCCAAGACCAAGGTGTCGGCAGGTCTGGTTTCTCCTGAAGCCTCTCTCCCTGGCTTTCGGGTGGCTGCCTTCTTGCTATGTCCTCGTATGGCATTGGTCAGTTGTATTCAGGCCCATCCATACAATCTCATTTAACTTCATTCTAACTGGGGGTTAGGGCATCAATACATTGGTTTAATGGTGGTAGAATTCAGTCCATAAAAGCTGCTAAGAGTGGAGACAGTCCCTCTCAATGGGCATGATTACAATCGTATGGGACAGAAACAGATGTTGGGGAGATAGCCAACATGTCCATTACAATCTTCAAAATTCCCTAAAGTCATTTCTCTTTGTCCAGATTTAAACACAGGTGTGGTGGCAGGGGGAGGAAATCATAGAAAAACAAACCACCACATCATTAATTGTGTGTTGAACTTCTCTAGGGCAGACTTCTGCTAGATGTGGGTCTCCTGGGCTTTGTTGTTGTATCTAAGCAAGCATTTCCAAAAACCTATTCCAAGGAGCCCTTGTCTTGTGACATACTCCGCACACAAAAGCCATTTCTTGGTTAAATAAATAATGGGAAATCCTGCATAATATCTTTATAAAGATCTTGACTTATCAGTTAGCATATTCAAAGGCCCCAAATAAAATTCCAACATTTAAAAAAATGTTTTCATCCACATAAACACAGAGCTTCTCAAACTTCTTGTCAGCATGGGATTTTCTCAGATATTACCTACTAAAAATTCCCAAGGACTACCTTGCAGGAAATACTCTTCTGACATTGCAGAAGGGCAAAACTAACAGGTTAAATAATGTCACGGGCATTAACATGAATCTAACTTAGTTTTGCGTTGCCTTTTTCGTAGAGGATTATAGTTGACTGCTGTGAGAAAGGAAGCTGACAATTTCTGTGCCAGTCTCTGGCTGCGACAGAAGGCTGTCTCCAGTGCTCACTTCATAGAAACGGCTCTAGGAGAACACCTGGAGCGTGTGATCATCACCTGTATGCACCTGTTGCTGCCACAGGCTGAGAGAGACAGAAACAGAACAAGGGACTTTATGGTTCAGCAGTAACGAAGTGTTTGAGCCAGAAACACTGTCCAAGAAGAACTCTGCAAAGCAGGAAAGTAAGGAGCTAGTGACCAGAAAAAATAATCAGCAGCAGCAGCCCAGAGACAAGAGAGGCTCAAAGCGTCAATCGGCAAGGGCTGGAGGGTCTAGCGTGCCAACGGCTGGACTCCACCCCCTTGCTCCTGGGACATACTTGCCAGTTTTAAACACTTGGACACCATAAGGAGTGGAGACTTCCAACATATAACCCAAGACATCTGTTCAAGCAAAGTAAAACTGAAAAACCTGAAGGTAATTTGGAGCCTTCCAAACACCTGTGAGTCAGATAACGCACACTCCTCCCCGTCTTTAAAAGCGCAGATGAGCTCGAACCTTCTGGGCATTTCAGCAGTTTACCATCTGTACTGATAACCCTTTTCTGCAGTACAGAGAGTCTTCGAGGAGGATGTAAAAGCCAGGATCCAAGATAAGGAAACATGTTTACACCTGCTACATCTGTTCAATCATTTGCAGGCTCTGCTTCACACTGGTCTCTCTGTGTAGGCACCCTTTGGCAATCATTCTTGTCTGGTTAACTTCCACACATGCTCCACAAAAGCAGAAGAATGGAAAACCAACCTTAAAAGCCACATGGTCTAGGGTTGTGCTTCCAGAGAATACTGTCTTCACTTTCCTTGTATCTTAAACTATCGTGGAATCTAAGTCATCATTAATAAGGTTAGGTGTTTCTCGAGAGGTAGGCGATGTACTCACAAAAGACGGGAAGGGCATTAAGTTAGCTCTGTTGGAAAGTAAAACCTGTAGACAAGCTAACTGCAGTAAAGCAGTTGATAAAATAATAGGTTAGAAAAGAACAATAATAACCAAACCACCTAGACAAAGAACACAGCCATCTGTCTTTTCTCCGGGAAGAATATAAACCCCAACCCGCTATTTACTCTGTTGCCAGTAGAGCCAGACACACTGGAATGTGCTTAAAAAGACAATCAAGCCTTAAGAAAGACACAGTGTGATTTGGACAAAGCACTCTGTAACAGAGGCTCCTTTAATGTGTTAAATGGCCACGGAAAGCATAGCACAGGTGAGTAGCTGAAAAGTACTCAAGGGGTTTCGTATAAGAGCTGCACTGAGGAAAGGAAGGTACGTATATGCTACAGTCCACTTTAAAAACCTTTGAAGGAGGGTTGGATAGCATGGACCAAATAGGATAACAATTGTATAACAACACAGATCACCTCTGACCCGTTCAGAGCACTTAGGCTATGACATTCAAGGAACTCTACTGATACTTACCCTATAGAGACCTACTTTACATTATATAAGAACAATAGCGGTTTTTATATTGAGAAATTTGGGGGGGGGTGTCCAGAGATAACAGGTGGCATGCAAGTTGATAATGAACCCCATTTTAAAAGCAACCACAATTCTGTTAAAATTTCTTTGGGGGGGATCTATTTATTTGCCCACCCCAAAATGGAATCTATACTAAAACATAGTATTAAAACTGGATCATCTAGGCCAGTGTTTCAAACCCTCCTTTGATTTTAAAGTGGAACAACTAAGACAAAACAAATGGGTTCAGGGTGTCAGAGACAATGGCAAAACCTGGACAAAAAATCAGTTTTCTGTTATGAAGCCCCAGGCTTATTCAGAGGTTCCTTCTGACTAAGGTCCTAAAAGAATCCGGTCTTCTCCATCCACAAAACACCATGACCACACAGCAAACAGGTCTAGTCTATAGAAGAGTTTCAGTTCCTAAAATTGTCTTAATTCCAACGGTTAATATTTTCTACACATTCACTGAGAGATACACAGCTAAAGGGTGTAAGGTATCATTTTGTCTAACAAAACTTAAAGCTTGTGCTGTCTTCTCTTTCTGAAAGGGAAATACAAGATGAAGAGGCACTCTATCCCAAGTCAGCCACACTATATTTGTAGAACAATAAGTGCTACAACATACTTTTGGGGACCCGAGAGAAAATTTATAAAGAACTGATGCCTAATGGCAAAGCTTTGAGTCTATAGTTCTTCCAACACCGTACTGGGATTTCAACTCTGTCATTGATGTTATAAGGGAAATGCATTACACCACAGAACAAGTCTGAGAAGAGAGTTGAATTAGCTTCCCTGAGATGACAGAACTGAAAGGTCTATTACATTCGGTCAACTGGACTCAAACAGCCCTAATCCCCGTTGCCAGCCCTACAGAGAGACCACGTGATGGATCTATGACACAGGCAGGATTAGAACCCAGGATACCACCCTTTCAAGCTAGCACTCACTTTATTATATCTGACTTAAATCAATGTCGGAGAAGGCAATGGCATCCCACTCCAGTACTCTTGCCTG
This sequence comes from Bos javanicus, assembly GCF_032452875.1. Taxonomy (NCBI): domain Eukaryota; kingdom Metazoa; phylum Chordata; class Mammalia; order Artiodactyla; family Bovidae; genus Bos; species Bos javanicus. The sequence continues at coordinate 39,127,116 of NC_083890.1, forward strand.
GAAAATCCCATGGATGGAGGAGCCTGGTAGGCTGCAAACCATGGGGTCGCTAAGAGTCGGACACAACTGAGCGACTTCCCTTTCACTTTTCACTTTCATGCATTGGAGAAGGAAATGGCAACGCACTCCAGTGTTCTTGCCTGGAGAGTCCCAGGGACGGGGGGGCCTTGTGGGCTGCCGTCTCTGGGGTCACACAGAGTCGGACACGACTGAAGTGACTTAGCCGTAAATCAATGTAGTCTTCTAGCGGGCCAACACAGCAGCATTATCTGACACTGACTGCTGCTCAGGACCCAGACTTGTTTATATTCATCTTATCTTTAAGTCAGTTTACAAAAGTGAAATCCATTTCAGCTTTGGGTGAACGGAAGAGCGGAAAGTCAAAGACTAGGATGCCAGGAGTGAGAGTTTTGAACTAAAGACTCTTCTGTGGCTTTTTAACAGCTGCCATTATTCATGATGGAGCTACCAATACGCCGCTCCATATCTGTACAACACCCACCTCTGATAAGGTGGGCCGACACCGTAATTCTAGTTAAGAAAATTTACAGCAGGTTATTTGCAGGCAGATTTTTCCCTTCCAAGGTATGACTTTAAGGGCAGCAAAAAGCTCTCTTCCTCCTCCGGTTCATCCATCCTGGCTTTAGAATAAAGCACCATCTCCTAAAAATCCATTGTCAACATATAAATACTTAATCTGGGTGGAATAAATAACCTTAAGTAAATCATGTTGTTGTCTGTATACAACTGTTTTAAAGGTTAAAAAATAAAACTGTATGCTTTCAACTCCTCCTGTAGCCCAACCTAGTCCTACTTCGCTCCACCCACTAGAGCTGAAGGTCAAGTTTCAGGCTGCCTTGGCTTTCAAGTTCTAACTTTTCCTCAGCACCTGTAATGAGGATTTTCAACTCCGGGTCAATAGCTTCTTACTGTCCTTCCTTGAACACTCGTTCTTCTGAGCCCCGCCACCCCCTCACGGTGCTCTTTCTTCTGGCACAATTTGTCCCCATAATCTCTACTTTAATGGTTTACTTCGACTTCTAGCACCCTCAGCTCTTGGTAATACCTCTCTTCTCTGAGTTCTTGACATTTCTGGGTTATGGAAAATAGAACTGTAGTTTGCTTCCTACTACTGTTTAACACTTTGTATCCAAGCAGGCTTTCTTTGTAGCTCCTTTCCACTTTTTTTTTCTCACAGAGTAAAAAACCTGAATGCTTAGGAGGGAACTTTATGACCATAAGTATTAGGAGAGGGAGGAAAAAGAAGTAATAATTTCTTCAACAGCATTCAAAATAAGCAACCTACTATGAACAGAGCACCAGTTATTGGCAAATGCTAAAGACAGAGCAGAGTATCCATGTGTCTTACCCCATAAGGAATTTGGTGACCATGGCAGGAGACAGGAAAGCCCAAGGAGCCACGGCTGAGAAAAATGGGGCCACTGGCCCTCTTCCTAGGCTTTGTTTCCTTGTGTGGCCATAATGGCTCTCATAGTGCTTTAAATTTTAGTCACTGAAATTTCTAACATCAATGGTAATGAGTCTGTTTACATGACCGCCCTCAAACACCTCATGCTGATGAAAACCTCAGAACTCATTTAGTACAACCGGAGAATAATGTGAATTGAGTGCCTACTATGTGCCACGCATGGTGCTAACCTCAGAACTCATTTAGGACATCTGGGGAATAATGTGAATTGAGTGCCTACTATGCGCCAGGCATGGTGCTAACCTCAGAACTCATTTAGGACATCTGGGGAATAATGTGAATTGAGTGCATACTATGCACCAGGCATGGTGCAAATCCTCTTGTCATAGGTTTATGTGCACAGAGTGGCCCAGTATATAGTGACTCTAATATTTTAGAAAATCATATAAATGAAGCCACCCAATCAAAAATATATATTTATTTTCTTCCCCCTCTATGCATACACAAATGTCAAGGTCAGATGATGTTTTTTCCGAAAGAGAAAAGTCAAGAGGAGACTTCCATTGTCTCTTCTCCTCACTATCCTAACTTTTCAGACTCAGACCATCTAGCCTTCTTATTACGAGATGGGCACCAGCTACTCGTAACTTACTCTGATTGCATCTTTCTAGTGTGGGAGAGGCTTCAGGACACAGTGGGAAGAGGCTGGTCTCTGCCCAGACATACACAGACTCAAATTTTAATTCTGCAATTCAGTGAGGCTTGTGGTCTCTGGGAAAATTAGAGGAAGGCACACCCTCTGCCTGGAATGACAGAATCCTTCATTAGGGTGCACCACTGGGCAAGTGTTAGTCGCTCAGCCACGTCTTTGTGACCCCATGGACCGCAGCCCTCCAGGGCAAACAGAACACAAAGTGTGTGTCATTCCCAATTTGCCCCTCCTTGCTACCAGATGTGGTTGTGCAGTATACAAAAGGCACAGCCCTGCATGACAGCCCAGACCACTCTCTGGTCATTACTTGTTGAGCTTCAGTTTCCTAATGCCTTCCTTCAAGATTGTGAAGAGTAAGGGGATAATTTACTGAAAATGAATGAAGTATGGTTATTGGTGGTGGTTTAGTCACTTGCCAACTTGTATCCCACTTTTGGTGACCCTATGGACCGTAGCCAGCCAGGCTCCTCTGTCCATGGGATTTCCCAGGCAAGAATACTGGACTGGGTTGCCATTTCCTTCTCCAGGGGATCTTCCCAACCCAGGGACTGAACCCATGTCTCCTTCATTAGCAGGCAGATTCTTTAGCAATTGAGCCACCAGGGAAGCCCAATATACGGTTGGCATTCAAAAAATTTTCAAATCTTTTCCTTCATTGAACTGTTTAAAAATTTCAATAGTCTAGATCATGCCTACACCTGATGTTGTTTACCTCATCTCTGTTCCCAAGAATAATATTCAAAACTGAGATATATATTTTTTATCTGTGAAGGGAGAATTCTCATACACTATTATTTTGCTTCCAAAATATTTTGAGGCTCAATTTCAAATGCCATGAATACATGTAGAACATACACACACACATTTTTATATACACACTCTTCTATATAATTATACAAACCCTTTACATTAATCAGGCTGATATTAGCTAATATTAATTGTCTCATTAAGATTCCTGTTAGCCAGAGCTAAAGTCAGGAATCCTTGAGAAATCTAATTGACTCAACTTAATTGTAATTCTTCCTTGGGGTTTTAACGATAACTCATAAGTTAATTGTAATGTTCTCCATTTTGCGTAGTACTGAGATTCTTGAAGGGAATGATACTTACATGCTGATGAAACACTGATCATAAAGACAAAGCCTATTGTCTTTTATTTAGATTGCTCTCCCTGTACTCCACCCAACCTCTTCCCAATCTCAATGTTGAATCCAACTCTTTGCTTACTTTTTCTCTCTAGTTTTTTCTATGGGTTTGTTTAAATCTATTTGTTGTACTATCTCTTTGTTAATCAGATTTGTTTTATAAGGTTTTTGTCCTTTTAAACAATCTTGGTGAGAGAGAATGTAGCAAGGTAGAAAGAATGTTTGTTCTATAATCAGAAGAATCTCAGTTCAAACTCTAAGTATTTCACTTACAGTATACCCTTGGTAAAGGCATAGCTTGTATTAAATTTTGTTTTATCAGCTATAATGGTGCTAGAGTGATACTCAGTAATTAATAAAGTAGGTGTAAAGATGACCATTTAACATCCAGTAAGTTCTTTGGGGATATATCTATTTATACCACCTACAATATAGATTTAATCAACCTTGAAAAATATCTTTATGTAATTAATTTGACTTTTTAATTTGCTTTTGACAAAAGTTGTTTTGTTACTTTTATTTACTCTTTTAATTACAAATGTGGACTTGAAGGGGTGCTCTTCAGGAAAGATCATTCAAGCCCTGTCTCTTCCACTTATTCACTAAGTGACATTAGACAAGTCATTTAATTTCCTGAATATGTTTCCTCACTTGTGAAATCAGAGAGTTGGAAAAGATCATCTCTATGGTGTTCCAGCTCTAAAATGTCTAATTTCACGTTACTAGAATAAAATCCTAATTGCTCCTAATAAAAGGTGTTAAAATCAAGCTGTACAATAGCTTGTCCACAAATTCAATTTACAGTACTTAGTAAAAGAAAAATTGCTCAGGTTGCACTATTAAAAATGTTTTGTTATTACTGATTCTTGGTTGGTTAATATTAATATTTGGGCTTCCCTGGTGGCTCAGACAGTAAAGAATCCACTTGCAGTGCAGGAGACCTGGGCTCCATCCCTGGGTTTGGAAGATCCTCTAGAGAAGGGAAAGGCTACCCACTCCAATATTCTTGCCTGGAGAATCCCACAAACAGAGGAGCCTGGCAGGCTACAGTCCCTGGGGTCAAAGAGAGTCGGATATGACTGAGCGACTGAGCATACACACATACACAAAATATTAATACTTATTGCTATTTTGTACTTAAGCTGTCATGTATGTGTTTTTTGTGCATTCATACTGTATAGTGTATGTATCATTTAGAGGACTATCAACTAACTAACACTCCAATTAATGTGTATCATTCCACATCCAGAGCCCAAAGAAAATCCTCAGTTAGATATTCCACAAAAATTGTGAAGACTATGCCTATTTTAATCTTTCCCCAGTTTGTTTCCCAGACACTGAACTCTATCCCCTTACTTTATGCTTTACTTCTCCAATTAAGAATCAAATATAAAGTAGCAGAGATAAAATAGAATTTGTAACTACATTCTTGTCTCAATTATCAAAATCCCCTTCACAAAATGGGCTTATATTCTTCTATGTGTAACTTCCCAAAGCATCTTCAAAGACTTAATATTTAAAATAATTCTGTATTTCACGTTTCGTTTGAATAATTGTTGCATGGTAATGAAGTATCACATGTTTAATGTGTTCCCCAGACTGAAAGTCATTTAAATTAAATGTCTATATCTTAAGACCAACAATTGAAACTGATCACCTTAGTTTAGTTGGTGACATTTCACTTGCACCTTTGCAGACCAAGGGAGGCAATGGATTAGAAAACTGTTAATGAAGAGTTTAGTTACCATTTACCTGTGCCATGAAAATGCATTTTGATGTACAGATACAGGTACATGCATGCTCTGCATGGTCTATAGAACTTTGTGATTCAATATTGAAAAAAGGTAAATTTTATTAACACCCATAAAGATTCAGCAACTAATAACAAAATCGGATCAATCAACATGTTGAAAGGCTGACTTTTTCCAGAGTTGACATGTTGCAATAAGAAGTTACCAGGCTGGGCAAACAGGCAGCTGTCAATTTGAATCTCAAGTTTCTCATTTGGTAAATTTTAGAAAATTATTCAACCAGTTTGTTTGTTCACATTCAAATATAAAAAGCAATGTCTCTATGGACTATTGTTAAATGTGAGAAAATGGAAATGTATTCAACAGAGTAATATATGGTAGATGCTCAATTTATTAAATGAATTATTTCCTCTCATACAAGTATTTCCACTTTCTATTTGCTAAGTACAGGCTCAGTTTAAATTAGTGTTCAATAGAAACATCATATAAAATCTGCCTATGTTAATGTTTTTGTATCCTCTATTTGAGATATAAAGAAAAGAGGGCTTGTTAACCTTGCCATCTAATTATCATCAAAAATTATCTCATAATGATTGGTGGAGATTAATTTGTAATCTGATATTTATTAGTGCTTTTTGCCACCACCATTAAATCATATACTAGGAATCATGTTTTCTAACATGTGAGAAGGGAATAAAATTTTTAAATTATGAGAACTATGAAGTCATCCCAAATATATTATTTCAATTTAATGTCACATGACTTACATGTCACTTTGATTCATTCTTGTGTTAATTCATAGTTCAGTGACCAAAACAAATGAGACGTGCACACCTAATTCCAGGTGGGTGGAGAAGTGTGATTCTACTGTGTACCTGAAAGAAGAAAACCGGAATATTTGCAAACAATCCCTTTAAATACAACAGTGCTTCTTGAGCTCCGGTGTGCTTAAAATTATCAGAAAAACTCACTAGGAGGCAAGTGCTTAGTTAGGTTCCACTGCTAAAGATTCCGATTCATTAAGTCTGGAGTGGGATCCAGAAAAGAAGATATTTTAGAAAGTCTGCTAACTCTGAGGCCAGTGGCCCAAGGACTTCCAATGAGGACCACTTTTGCTGAAATCTGAGTTCCCCCCAGAACGCAGAATTATGTCTTAGGAATTCAGGGTCACCATAGTTAATTCACGTGCTATAACTGTTTCCTGATGTAACTAACACCATACCAGGGGTGTGAGGCATCATGAGCTGGGCAACACAGGGAGGGAAATAAGAATCAGTTCAAATGGGCTTGTGGAATTCGCTGCAGAGGCAGATGGTGAAGAAGCAACCCTCAACTGCTATCGGTCTTGCTTCATCTTTATAATCACATTTTTATGGCGGGAAAATTGGCATTATCACTTTTATATTCCCCACTTCTATATTTTACAGGTGAAAAGACTTAAGGGTCAGAAAGGTTATGCAATCACCCACAAAAATTGAGACTCTCTAATTTCAGGATGGTATTGTTAAATGACAAAGAGAAGACTAGAAGTAAATATAGTCTGTGTGTCCAAATATTTATAACACACTTAGTGGGTATCCAGTCTGAGTTCATCAAGGGGCCATGTCTTATTTTTTTCACACTTCTTCTTATCATAGTATCCTGAACATTGAGGGTGCTCGATAAACATTTCTTGACTGAAGAAATATATCACTTTGTAATACAAAATATGGATTGCATATAGTGTAACATGAACAGTGATAGGTTTCTTCTTTTCAGCCTAACTGAAATAATCAAAGAAATCCAAAGACATACTGTTTTACTAAAATGTTGATCTCTCTCTATTCTCTCTCCCCCTTGAAGTTCTCTGAAATCTCTGTCAGTGGAGTTTGTTGACTCCAAATCACATTTTTGTTGCCTTGAAGTACTGGCGTGTTTGAATGTTTACCACTCAAATCCAGCAAAAAGTATTTTCTTTTTTAGGTAAGATCAGGCAAAGAGGTACTGAATGAATAACACTTGATTGGGAATGGTAAATAACCATATAATTAAACTGTAAACAGTGTGTGTGGTGATTTTAATGTAATTTGAGGACTTGTAAATTACATGGTCATAAAATGGCACTTGGGCTTACGCTTTACAAAAATATCCATGTTTGTATGAGATTAATTAGTGGCGTTTGCATAAAAGACACTGAATTAAAACATTTTCAGAACATTTTCGTTTTTAAGGTTTCCTTATTTACAAGGCCTTCTTGACAGTTTTTTTTTCCCTCTCTCTAGTCTTTAAGAAATTATCATTGTCCACAGATTTCTGTAACTAAAAATTGGTCTGGACACAGTAAACAGTTGATGGAGTTAAGGTATGCTTATAAATTTTTAGGTCTTGAAATGGGCTGGCCATTTTACAAGTTGATTTCATGATTACCCCTTTGCTTTAATTTAAGGATGGTGCCCACACTGGGATTGTTTTCCTCTTGGAGTAGTTCATGTGCATCATACTATAAATCAGACACCAAAATTCCAGGAAAATAACCATATCGGAGTGGCCATTAAGTGCCTTTACACCCATAGGATGTTCTGCCCAGCAAGTGTCTTCTTCTCGTGTGATGCTAACTGTATCATCAAGATGACCCTTCCATCTGAGGCAGCCCTTACATTTCTTCATGTCCAGGAAACTTTCACTCTACAAACTAAGCTTACTAGGGTAATGTTGGGAATTTTCATAGGTCTATGCCATGGTGAAACAATATAGAGGTGATGAGGATGTACAGTTTTTATTAATGATCATTTTCCAGATGCTCTGCTAAGCATCACCTCATTTAATTCTTAACAACAGTGCTATTAAGTTGGTGTTATTCTCACTTGACACATGAGAAAACTGAAATGTAAAGAGATGAAGTTAACTTCCAACATCACACAGCTATGCAGTGTCAGAGTTGAGGACCAACTTTAGTTTGACTCCAAATTCTTTGCTCTTAATCTCTTTATAATATTGCTTTATTAGATTAGAGCTAAGAATCCCTTGAAACTCTGTGTCCAGCCCAGTTTCCGATTTTTTTCTATTAGATGCCTATGTCTTAGGTGGAATTTTTAGCCAAAAATTGAATAAACTGAGACAAGAAGGCATGACTACTGAATTTGCACATCTCACACACAAGGAGCTATTTGTTCTGACTTGTTGTCAAACTTGCCATTTGTATCTTACACTGCCTTGGCTATATCAGAAATTTCCCAGTCTGTTGCAAGAAATCTAGTTCTCTACCTTTGGGAGAGTGAAAAGAGAGACTGTGGCAACATGAGACAATCTGATGTGCCACCACAAACCACCTCCAAAGATCCAGAGATCTAAAGAAAGACTTGCCAGAGTGGGGGCACAGGGTATATGATGGAGGGTGGCTGGAAAGCTTGCTCATATCATTTGGGAACATGATCCTGAATTATCATGTGGTCATGAAACATAAAGGTGGGTAAAGATAGGCAGAATTGGCCATGATCCTTGCTTTGATATACTGGGTATTTGGTAATTTCACCCAAACTTTCCCTTTCTCATCATGACAACTACTTTGTAAGCTTGATCTGAAGTGGGTACTAATTTCTAATCTCCTGATTATTAAGGCGTTGCAAAAGGCATATGACACCCAGAGCCAGATTTCAGAAAACCAAAGAACTTAATTCATTAAAGCAAACAATTAAGCCTGGTCAGATATTTTAAACAAAAATCAGACCACTAGGCAGGCCACACATTCAGCATTTTGAACATCATCTAGCTGCCAGGCATCATGTTAGGTCCTGAAAGCAAAAACGTGAATAAAATATAAACCCAAGCTTTGTCAACAGAGAACTACATATTGATTTTGGTTCAGTAGTAACTATTACTCACATAACATATTAATGATCATAAATTTCAACAAATTGGGAACAGTATGTGAGCATAATATTTTAGCACAGGTGGAGCTAGTTATAGAGGGTTATTTTGATTTGGCCAGAAATACTACCCGCCCTTTCTCTGATCATCAAACTTCTGTACAAGATTTAACATACTTCCACCTCCCACATATTGTTAGTTATTAAGTCCAGCTGCTTCTCTGTAATACACTTAAAAATACCCTTCCTTTTTAGGCTTCACCACCACATCCTTTTTCTAGGCCCCACTGACCTTGCTCTATCAAACTGAAGCTGACAAAATAGTACTATAACGTGCAAAATCCCAGATTTTCTCCAATACTGTAATTGTGAATGTGTGAAAAAAAGAATTTCATTCTTTCATTTTGCTTTTAGTCAGTGACCCCAGCACCCTTTTTATTTGGAATTCCGAACCAAAGTATCACTTTTCAATATGGTGCAAACACTTAGCTTTTGCTCACTGAAGCAAAATTTTCAAGTATTTGATTCTTTCTGAGATTATTGTGCTCCTAGGTAAATTAAATGTCAGCATGAGGGATAGCTTCACCCACTTCTGTAGCTGCCTTGAGTCAATCCACAGAAGTCATCAGAAACAGCCAGCACAGCATTGTGTGCTGGGGGAGGTAGGCTTTCTATCACATGCCAAGGCCTTTCTACCACCATCAGGGCTGACTTGCAGGCTTTTTGCCCCACTCTTGTGCCCTGTCCAGCCAGAGATTCCGAGGAGGAGCTAAAAACAGTCAATGGATTTCAGAAAGAAAAGCAAAATCCTGCCTTCAGGTATTACATAAAAGGAACTACCCATTTTGGATGACACCAAATGAAGCAAATGTTCATTAAAAAACAAAAACAAAAAACCTATTACACAACATAGCTAAGTGCTACATTTTCTTGGACTCTTAAAGAGAAAAGCCAAAGGGCCAGAAGCCCAGGGACTAGATGGGATGGAAGAAAAACTGTAGGACAGGGAAAGAGGGATGCCCTTCTCCCTACAATTTTCCCCCGGGGTTTCTTTTCAGAATGATCACCCTTTCCTACTGTCCTTCCTAGGCTTCACCACGAGATTAATTGCCAGTGAGGGGAGACCCCAGCTGGTTCTCTCCGAGAATCCGGCTAGTGCAGTGCACATTCCAGCCAAACTGAAGTCTGAGCTCTTAGTGCCGACTGGTTAGTGCTGGAGCCAACGCCAGGAGCCCTTAGTGTGGGCAGGAATGCAGATCACCTCCAGGTGTGTGACAGAGGTTAGCCCATCAACCGAGCATAAATAGAGCCGCTCACCCACCCTCCCCATCCTCCTCCTCCAGCCCCACACTCCGAGGGTGTGTCTTAGAGACCAAGGGCCATTATCTGCTAAGTTTTCCTAGTTCATTTTTAGCAAAGTTGGGTTTTCAGTGGAACACGGTCTGCCTGGAGCAGGGATCCTGGGTCTCTCATCACCACAGGCAGCTGCACAGACGAGCACGTGCTGCGGAGACAGGGCTCCTCAATCAGAGGGGGACTCCGGCTGCAAGTCCTTCCCTGGTCATTCTCTAACCTGGTCTCCTTCACGGCTCATTACTTAAGACCAGAGAGTTTGAAACTAGGTGAATTAGAAATAGGCAATGAGCCCTCAGCTGGAAATATTCTCAAGGAAAAAAAAAAATACTGAAGTAATAGGTGCTTTTACATATTGTTACTTCCTCAAGCCATGTGAGGGAACATAGGAAAATATCAGAAGTTTCCCGACTAAAAGGCAAAGTGCAGAATATCCAAATCTAGGATTTTTTTTTAATAGAAAGGGCCTAATATTTTTATTCACTACTTTGTGGAACATACACATATCTTTGCATCAGTTTCAAAACATTAGCGCATCTACAACTCACCATAGAAACCCTAGAATGTTAATTCCCATAGGGTTATTAAGGTTTACCTACCTAGAGAAGAAGTATCTGAAGACTCAAAGTGAGTGTATTTGTGGGGTATTCTCTTCCTACAAACATAAACTCTTGGAACTTTGGTATGAAGATAAATTCCAAGGTTTGGGAGGAAAGCGGTATGTTTTGAAATTGACTTTGTTCAAAACACTTAGCGTAATTCAATGATCCATGAAGGAGAGCCATATCTGGGAACAGAACCAAGTTCTCCCATCAAACAAACTGGAGATGCAATCTGGTCTGTTGACACTAAAGGAATATACCACTTTTTCCACTGTGAACAAAATTAGACCATTTTTGAAGCAAAATTAGACTCTCAGGCAGCATGATGTAGTCAGAACAGACCCAGATTCATACCAGCTGCTGCCTGTGTTATTACCATCCCTGGGCCAATAAGAGAGCCGACTGCCGAATTTGAAATGCTCCTTGTCAGTCTCTGGACTGCTGTTTTGGCCACTCTGAGGATAGATAGCTGATCCTGAAAATGCTTTACCTCCGAACGAATCTCACATTAGCATGCACTTCGTGTCTGTAACTATGTTACCCTAAGTAGATTTTTAATATTTTATTATAATTAGTATATGTAGCTTTGTGCCCCTCTCAAAACTAAACTTTTCTTTTATTAACCCCAGCTGTTACAGATTCTGCAGCAAAACTAGCTCATCGGGGAAAGCACTAAACTAATCATCCAAGCAATATTTATTGAAGGCTTGGACAGCTCTAGCATGAGCTGCAGAAAATCAGGCCCTCTGGTATCTCCACCACTGCCCCAGTAGTTACAAGGTGACAGCTGAGTTCTCTGCAACCAGGTCCTGGGTCTTTCTGAGTTGTTGGCACATTGAGGCCACTCGGTGAATATTTGATCAATGAACAAAAGACTTGAGATTTGGCTCCAAATTCTTCTCTATACTACCTTAACAGGGGGCTAGTTGAAGCAATGTATGAATCTCAAAGGCCACTCTTCTCCCTCTAGCTCAAAACTTATTATTAATAGATTAGATTAATATAATAGATCAGAAATAAATCTGAACATCCAACCGTGCAACACATTTCCCTGGGCACCATTCTGGTCCTCATTTTTTTGGCCATTTTACCACTTGCTGGGTGAAGGACGATGAAATGGATTGTTCTTTATTTCTGCAAGACTATATGGCACCCCACTCCAGTACTCTTGCCTGGAAAACCCCATGGATGGAGGAGCCTGGTAGGCTGCAGTCCATGGGGTCGCTAAGAGTTGGACACGACTGAGCGACTTCACTTTCACTTTTCACTTTCATGCATTGGAGAAGGAAATGGCAACCCACTCCAGTGTTCTTGCCTGGAGAATCCCAGGGACGGGGGAGCCTGGTGGGTTGCCGTCTATGGGGTCGCACAGAGTCGGACAGGACTGAAGTGACTTAGCAGCATACCTCTCCCCTTATCACAGATATCCCACACTTGTTCTTAAAGCGTCTTTGGGAGATGTGATCACTACCAGATTTCCTCTACTTTCCACTGGCATGGTGAGAGCATGGGGTGAGCAGAAGGCCCTTGAACGGACAGTGTCTTACCCTAGTGTCCATAAGAGGGTTTCGGGGATACAGGAGCCTCTGAAATTTTAAGTCCATTGTCCCTTTTCTGCAATGAGAACCCATAGCTTCCACTAGATTTTCACACACACAATATTAAAATCTTCAGCCCTGTAAGTTACATTGCATGTGACCAAGATGAACTCTGTGCCTGAAAGACAGCTAGAAGCTTGAACAGAAAACCTAAGGTACTGCGTCCTGACACCTTTTGCTTACTTACGTGACAGCATAAGGCTAACTCACAAAAACTAGCTTATAGATACCACTTTTAAAAGAGACACTTCCCTTTATCAGAAAGAGTCACCCTGCTTCTCTTTAAATTGTGGTCTTTTATATCTGGAGTATGACCCAAATTATAAAAACACATCCCAGTACGCTTTTCAGGAAGCCAACTGATAAAGGCAAAGACAATGCCTATATAGATCTGTCTGATACATAGGATGCTTTCAATAATTATCTGTTGACTGACAAAGACGGGAGGTGCATGACACAAAGGGCAGGAGGTGCATCTGCATGTCTATGATTGCTTTCAACTTGCATGGAAAGATGCATGATAGATAACATTCTAGGATTCATTTTCATATTTTCTGCCAAGATCTGATATTGAAATAAGGAGCTAATCCACTAAATATCACAGTTACAAATGGGAGTTGTTTTATTATATATGATTGTCCAAAGCAATGGTGCTGAGCATCTTTCAGTAATTTATGGAATAAATATGCATAACAGATGACAAAAAAATGAAAGATGAGGAACAATCCATGATTGAAAAATATCACTACTGCAGAGAGGGGCTTTGGAAGCCATCAGAATTACAACTATTCTAAACAATTTCATTCTATTTAAAAATATAAGCAGTAACTGGAACTAGGCTTTTACCATGCCACTAGACTTAAGTCAAATTTTGAACGCTAAAATATAGAAAGACACAGAAAACTTTGAGAGCCAACTTGAAACAAGCCATAAAAATGGTTCAATTTTCCAACCCAAACAGTGAAGAATAAAGGTCACTGGACCAGAAAAAGAAAAGTGAATAGGGGATTAATAACAAATCTTCAAGTATATCAATAGTTTCACTTAGAAATGGACACAAACCTACTCTCCCCTCCAAAAATCAGAAAAGAATAGATGGACTATCCAGTGGCACGAAGAAATTAGATGCGACATAAACAAGGGTTATCAGACTATTAAGAATCTCCTGAAATATCTTATTACAAAGGAAATTTGGCAAGTTGTCTTTCAAAAGGCATCAGAAACTAGGCCAGTTTTAGCAAGATTGAATTGGTGATCTCTTGTCTCCTCCTTCATCCCAATGGGTTTTTAATCTAATAGAAAGAAATAAGGAATACAATTCTCTCCAGTAAAAGAATTTCCTTTTTTGGCCTCACGGCTGTATTCCTTTAGAATGTATGGCAATCATTGAAAGAATTTAATACAAAAACCATCAGCTGGTCACTCAAAGAGCGATCCCATTTGCATCAGTCATGAAAACCTGATTTCTTATTTCTAAAACGTGGCCCAGGTAGCTTATCTGGCTTTCTGTGCGTATGATCATTGTATTTCTGAGATCAGAGGTTCACTGCCGCAAAAGGCAATTAATGGAAAGATGAGTTTGTGCTAATGTGTGTGCCTGTGTGGACAGCAGAGATAACTTCACATGCATCTGACGTCACTGTTCATTCATTTATCATGTCCTCCATTTAATTTCAAAATACAATGATTTCTGAATCAATGACCTAACACTTAAGAAAATATTTTCTAACAATTTTATGCAAGAACAAGTTAATTGTACTGAAAGCTATTTAACCAGTTAAACTTTACTCAGGATACTATAAGCCTTTAAATATACTTTGGTTAACTTCAAGACTGCATTTTCAAAGGTCTGTTTACATAAAGTTTTAGTCTATTTGCCTGCCATTACAACCATGCCTTTTTTTTTTTTTTAAGCCAGGGAAGAACTTATGAGAATTTAGTGTTTAAAGCTATTGTTACAGAAAATTTAAACCAGCCTTACCAGGCAAGTAAAACTATCTCACCTTTAAATCCTCACAAAAAGGAAGTGCACATACAGTATTTGACAAGGTTTCACTAAGGGACTACTGAGTTTGATAATCATGTGACTCTGTTTGTCCTTTTTTTTCTTTCACCGAAGTTGTGATGATCCACATATCTTATAGATCCCAAGAGAGAAACCATGGGGATGGGGTTAAAGCGCATTTCCCCTTGGCTAGGGAGACCAGTCTTGGATATTTATGCTTTGTCCAGGCTTACTGCCTCCTTCGCTATTCCTGCCTTGGAATATTAAAATATGTTTTTCCAATTTGGGTACCAAGAAGATGTGTGCCCTCCCTAACCCAAAAATAAATTTTTAAAAATGTCCTATTTATTTATCCATGTTCTACGCTATGGCTATTCATGTTCTCATCTAGAGGAAGCAACTTTGGATTGGACAAAACTGCATTTAACTGTAGATCATCTAATACAAACCCGGTACTGTCTTATTTTTGTGGCAGATGAAGAAAATGGTTAAAAACAAACTAGTCCCATGGCAAGTTATATGAAGTCCTACATTTAAAAAGATAGTTTTAGCAGATTAAGTTTACAGAAAAAAATTGAGCAATAGTATAGAAAGTTCCTATATACACACAGCCTAGCCCACACCCCACTGGTTTTCCCTATTACCAACACCATGCATTATTGTGATACATTTGTTATAATTAATGAGCCAATATTAATACATTATTATTAACTTAAATCCATAGTTTACATTAGGGTTCACTTTTTGTGTTATACATTCTATGCATTTGACAGACATAAAATATCACATATCCACCTATTACTATATGACATGGAATAGCTTCTCTAAAAATCCCCTGTGCTTCTATTCATCCCTTCCTTCCTCACCCCAAACCCCTGGCAACCACTAATCTTTCTTCAATATTCCCATAGCTTGGCTAGTTCTACTTTCTTTCCCTCTTTTAAGTCATTTTTATTATTTTTTCATTGTTTAAATTAAAATAAAGTTGATTTACAATGTTATACTAGTTTGAAGTGTACAATACAGGGGGTCAATATCTTTATAGATTAAACTAATGTTAGTCCTACATTTTTATCACTTGATTTTCCCATCCCCTTTATCCACCTCCCCTCGGTATCTTCCTCCTCTTCCTTATTCTACTCAAATTCCCCAGCCAGATATTATCATCACTTCCTTTCATGTACCCTTGACTCCCCTGCTCTCACTTGATCACACTCATTTGGCAAAACTAGATTTTCTACCTAGTCCCACTGACCACTCTACTACTCAACTTCTTTGCTCCCCATTTGCAGCAAAACTTCAAAAACTGACTGTATGTTCCTGTTGGCTCCAAGTTTTTTCTCCCCGTTCTCTCTTCAACCTAACCCAATCAAGATTTTCATTCCCACCATGCCACTAAATTTTTCTCATCAAGAAGTCAGAGAAAAACAAACATCGTATATTAGCGCATATATATGAAATCTAGAAAAATGGTGCTGATGAACCTATTCGTAGGGCAGGAATAGAGACACAGAGCTAAAGAACAGACTTGTGGAGACGGCGGGGGAAGGAGAGGGCGGGACGAATTGAGAGAGTAGCACTGAGACATAAACAGCACCATATGTAAAATAGCTAGTGTGGAATTTGCCGTGTGACAGAGGGAGCTCAACCTGAAGCTCCGCGAAACCCAGAGGAGTGGGATGGAGTGGGAGGTGGGAGGAAGGTTCAAGAGGGAGGGGACATATGTATACCTATGACTGATGCATGTTGATGTATGGCAGAAAGCAACACAACATTATAAAGTAATTAACCTCCAATTAGAAGTAAATGAATTTTAAAAATGTTTAAATGAGGGAAAAATAAAGTTTCCCCATAAGCTCTTCATTGCTAAAGTAGTTGATCAGTTCTTATCCCCCTTGAGCTATTCTATGCAGTCAACCTAACCCTCTTCCTTTTCTTTTTCCTTTGGCTTCCAGGATCCCATACTCTCCTGAACTTACTCTTACCTTATGACCTCCCATCTTGGTTTCCTTCTATGTTTTTTTCTACTTAATCTCTTCGCTGGGGTCAGTTCTTGTTCTTCTTCCCTACCTGTTCCCACAGTGATATCTCTCAGTCCCAAGGCATTAAATGCTATCCTATACACCTATACGGGAGACCTGGATTTGATCCCTGAGTTGGGAAGGTCCCCTGGAGAAGGGAAAAGCTACCCACTCCAGTATTCTGGCCTAGAGAATTCCATGGACTGTAGTTCATGGGGTTGCAAAGAGTCGGACGAGACTTTCACTTCACTATACATCTATACGGGGCTTCCCCAGTGGCTCCGTGCTGAAGAATCTGCCTTCTGATGCAGGAGACACAGGTTTGATTACTGGGTCAGGAAAATCCCCTGGAGAAGGGAATGGAAACACACTCCAGTATTCTTGCCTGGAAAATCTCATGGACAGAGGAGCCTTGCAGGCTACAGTCCATGGGGTCACAAAAGTGTCAGGCACAACTTAGCAACTAAACAACAACAAATACATCTATATGCTGCTGCTGCTGCTAAGTCGCTTCAGTCGTGTCCGACTCTGTGTGACCCCATAGACAGCAGCCCACCAGGCTCCCCCGTCCCTGGGATTCTCCAGGCAAGAACACTGGAGTGGTTTGCCATTTCCTTCTCCAATGCATGAAAGTGAAAATGAAAGTGAAGTTGCTCAGTCGTGTCCGACTCTTAACGACCCCATGGACTCCCAAATGGATATATCCAGATCAGACTTCTTCAAACTCTAGACCTGTCTCCCCAACTACCTACTCAAAATCTTTGCATGGATATAATAAATCAAAAATAAGTCTCAAAGGTCATCCAGTCTCAGGCACCACATTGAAAATCTGCTCCCCTGGCAACCTTTCCCATCTCCGTGGATGGCAGCTTTCTTCTTCCAGCTGCTCAGGAGAAATCCTTGCAGCAATCCTTGACGGTCCTTTCTCTCAGGCAGGACGATCATTTAATCTAAGACATTTAATCTAGCAGAAGCCCTGCTGCCTCTCTCCCCAAAACATACTCACTTCTTGCCACCTCTGCTATCCTTCTGCTCTCATCACTTCTCACCTATATTATTGCCTCCTGACAGTCTCCCCAGCCCTATGCTGACTAATCTCAACAGCCCTAGGGCCTCTGAACAGGTGCAGAAGATCACATCCTCAAAAACCTGTGATGGCTCCTCACCTGACTAAAGGTAAATGCCTGCCTGCGTACAACAGCGGCAGGGGCCTGCACACCTGGCCCGCCAGCCCTCTCCAACACCTTCTCCTCCTACTCCCTCCATTCTAGCTCAGTGGCCTCCCTACATTAACCTCATATTATTAGATGCTCCCCGCTTTGGGAAAGAGTGAGGACAGCAGGAGAAGGGGACGACAGAGGACGAGATGGTCGGATGGCATCACCGACTTAATGGACATGAGTTTGAGCAAGCTCTGGGAGATGAAGGACAGGGAAGCCTGGTGTGCTGCAGTCCATGGGGTCGCAAAGAGTCAGACATGACTGAACGACTGAACAGCAACCCGTTTGGGCCTATATTTGTTTTCTATTGTCACCATAACAAATTACCATAAACAGTATCCAAAAACAACACAAATTTGTTATATGACAGCTCTAGAGATTAGAATACTGAAATGGGTCTCACTGGGCTCAAACCAAGGTGATTGCATGACTGTGTTCCCTACTAGAGACTCTAGGGGAAAATTCATTTCCTTACCTTTTCCAGTTTCTTGAGGCTGCCCACATTTCTTGGCTCATGACCCTCTCCTCTGTCTTCAAAGCCAGAAACATGACTCCTTTCTGTCTCTCCCCAACAGGCACAGCTTCCTCTGACTCTGACTCTGCCTCCTGCCTCCCCCTGACTTCCTCTTCCGCCTCCCTCTCCCACTTTCAAGGACTCTTAGGACTGCATGGAGCCCATCTGAGTAAGCCAGGACTATGCTACTTTAAGGTCATGTGATTAGCAGCCCTGATCCAACCTTGATTGCCCTTTGCTATGTAGCCTAACATGTTCACAAGTTCTACAGATGAGGATGTGGTCTTCTGGAAGCGTGATATTCTCTCTACCACAGGGCCTTGCTCTAACTCTGCCCTCCGCCTGCAGTGTTTCTCCTCTTGGCTGAGTCTCTCATCTTCTTCAGGTCTTTGATCAAGTCCCATTTCTTCCATTTTGACTATGCTACTTAATCCTTTGATAAGACCCCTGCCCTGCTATCGGCACACCTATTCCCCTTTCACTGTGGCCGAGCTCAGTTTGGAGGCTCCTTAGGAACTGAAGTAGAGGCTCCTGGGCAAGTGAGTTAATGAGGGAGTGTTTCAGGTGTAGCTTATTGGAGAGAGAGAAGCTGGACAGGGCAGGAAAGAAGCTAGGTAAAGATGTGGTTTAGTGGGAGGACCCTGGCCTGACTCCCTGGGACGTCTAGTTTCAACTATAAATGGCATCACTGAGTTGCCCATCTTGGGCATGCTGATATACAGCTGATGAGTGCATCCAAGCCAGCTCCTAGACGTGAAATAAGAGGATACAGAACCTTCTAGGCCTATCTCGGCAAGGCAGCTCCATTGGCTGCAAAGAGTGGTTTTGAGAAGGGTATGGCCAGTGCTTAAAGCAGCAGAAAGGAGAGATGCACTGCCTAGCACTTTATCCTGCTGCCCATTTTCCTTTCTTTCCTTTCCTTTCTACACAGTCATTATCATGCTCACACACTGTGGTTGTTAATTACATATCATGTTCCAGTCTCTACTGCCTGTCTAACCACTAGTACGTAACTCCGTGGGTCAAAGATCTTTGTTTTGCTCACTAATATATTCCAAGTTTCTTGAACAGAGCATAGGACATAGTAGGTATTGAGTACATTTTATCTAATTAGATTTACCTTTGCTTGTTGGGATTTAGCAATATTACATGTTTTACCACATTTTCTTTCTCTTAATTCTGCTTAAAAGAACCAGCTGCAGGGGAGCTTCCCTGGTGGTCCAGTGGCTAAGACTCCATGCTTCCAATGCAGGGGACACGAGTTTGATTCCTGGCTGGGGAACTAAGATCCCACATGCTGTGTTGTGTGGCCAAAAAATAAAAGTAATGATAAGAATAATAAAATAATTTTTAAAAAAGAACCAGCTACAGTGGTGTCACCTTTCCCTGCATTTACAGTGTATTCGGGCCACATCATGTCTAACGTACCCAAGTCTGTCAAGAGACCAAGGTGCAGCTGGCCACATAGCCCCACCTCACAGGATGAAGGTATCTAGAGAGTTCACCAAGATCTAAGACTTGGGCCTACGCTCTTCAGGCCTAGAAATAAAAGCTTGTCGGTGTATTGACTCAGGGATGCTAATTCACACCAACAAAACTTATAAAATGTATACTATCGGAACCCCAGTGCTAACTTGTTAGCTTACAGTAGGTGTACTTTCTCATGAATGAGGGCTCCCAGGTGATGCTAGTGGTAAAGAACGTGCCTACCAATGCAGGAGATGTAAGAGACACAGGTTCGATCCCTGGGTCAGGAAGATCCCCTGGAGAAGGGCATAGCAACCCACTCCAGTACTCTTGCCTGGAGAATACCACAGACAGAGGAGCCTGGCTGGCTATAGTCCGTGGGGTCCCAAAAAGCCAGATACAACTGAAGCAACTTAGCATGCACACGTAAGTAATCTAATAAAAAGGCTGCTCGAGTTCATTTCTTTTTTCTCCCACCCAAAAGGTATGCCATCACTAGATATGTATTTCAGAGTTGGACCTGAAGTTCTGTGCCTCAAAGTCCTCCAGGACCCCAGCTCTTTAACACATCACTAATCCTAGGTTTGCCTGAATCCTCCTGGCCCATAAGGATGCTGTTCCATCCGCATCGCAGGCAGCAAGGAGGAAGCGGAGGACAGAAAAGGACAAACAGCACGCAGTCTATTTTAAGAGTTGAGCCTCCAAGCTGCCATATGAATTTCCACTTGCATCCCGATGACCACAGCTTACTCACACAGTCCTAATGGGGTTGCAGGAGTTGCTGAGAAATGTCACCTTTGTTCTAGACGACCATATGCAAAGCAAAAAACACTATTACTGGAGAGGAAAAGAGAACAAATGTTTAGGGACAATTAGCAGTCTTTTCTAAACGTGTGTGTGATTATAGCAAAGCACTACAAAGTGGTGAGGACCGCTTCCCCCAGGTCTTTGGGGGAAGAATGAAATCCTCCTGCCCAGGACTGATCCCACCCCTTTAGGGCCCTAAACAGCAACCTCACTGTCCCCTCAACAGTGTTGAGAAACATCAACCTCACTGTCCCTCAACAGTGTTGAGAAACATCAACCTCACTGCCCCTCAACAGTGTTGAGAAACATCAACCTCACTGCCCCTCAACAGTGTTGAGTCAGCACTGCCCACAATTATTTCCTCATCTCTCTGCTTTCTAGGTTCCTTATAAATTCCGCCCTCCTCAATTAATCTCTTTCTGAAACTAAATTCAGTACCACTGACCAGGCTCAGCTTTATGCGGCCTTACCAGGAGAGTCACGAAGATCTCATACTCAAAACGGTCCACCCTTGGTATTTAACGCTCTGCAGTCATCACCTCTGAATTTTTAACAATGTTATCTCTGAATTTTATGTTTTGTAAGCAAAGCCCAATGGGACAATAGAACATGACCCAGGGATTGGAGCCTGGGCTCACAGTTAGCCTGTCTTCAAGCTGCCTCTAAGGAACAGATTCCCTGGCAGCCTTCCACTGCCTCCTGTTGCCCAGGGTCCCACCTGACTTCCCGCTTCCTGTCTCTGCCCATTGACCACTGGCCATCCCGGTTTCCTGCTACCCAAGGCCCCTTCTCTGAGTCTCTGCACAATGGCCATGCTTCTATAATTGAGGAATGTAGGCCATCTATAATCAGATAATAACTTCCCTGGCCCTCGCATGCAGCTATCCTGTGTTGCACTCATTCACGCATCTCACTTAGAATCTCCCCAGCACCAAATCAGGACCCTCACACTGAGCAGGTCTGCAACAAATATGGGTAAATATTTAATACATGTATGAATCAGTTAAGAAAGGCTAAGGGGGGTTTGGGAGCCTTATCAGCTTAGATGGCCTTTCTTCGCTTCATACAATGATGCCCCAAGTAGGACAGGCCCTGAGGACTTTAGTCTGTGGTCCCCGAGTTGCTGCCTTGTCATCCACTAGGCACAGTATCCTCACATCTTTCACTGGCTTCAGATCAACAGGCCTCACACAGGGACACAGACCAAGCCCAAAGAGACTGGGCGCTGTCTCTCCTTGATAAAGAGAGCTCTAGTTTATTCACCCAAGCACTCGAGTTTTGCATTCAGAAGACAAAGCAGCCAGCAAGAACTTGCTGGGAGCAGAGTAAGAGCTGCCAGAAGTCACAGGCAGGGGGTGGGGGGTTCATTCCATTGTCACCTACAGCCCATCCCTTGTCTGAAGCCTCTTTAGCCTGACTGTCTCCCTCGCCTTTCTGCGTCTGCCTCTCACACACTGAACGCTCCCAGACAGCTTTACAAATTGACTCTGGAATCGTGGTCAGTAAAAATTCCATTGAGTCTGAAAAAGACATATTTCTCCTCCCCATATTTATTAATCAGTTGGTTAATGTTATGCCTTTTCCTCATCTATCTTTTTATGCTCCACGCTGCCCTGAGTGTTACTGAGAAATAGGCAAAGTTGGGCTTTGTTCTTTGCCTTTCAAGTCCCTGGTTCCCTTGTTTTGAAAGCCTCATCCTACTTCCTTTCACAAGGGTCTCTGTTCTCCTGAGTCCCTATCAAAGTCATGCCCTTATTCACTCTTCCTGGGAGTACTTGCATTTTAAAACACCTTGCCTAGAGAGGGCATGGCTCAGCCTAAAGGAATAAAATCTGCAGTTGTGTAATTTTAGCTCCTGAGGAAGCTGGATAGTATGGAATTTCAGGGCAAAGGGATTCCTGGAATTCCTCTAAATCATACTCAGAAGTTCTTCACTCTAGATCTTGGATTTAATAGCCCCAGTGATTCCCCACCTCTTGTCACTGAACTAGGAGAACTCTGTTTCTGTAGCAAATAAATAAAAAGCCCCCAAACAAACAAAAATAAAGCATTAATATCCACGACAACAGTCAACTGTTGGGAGCTGAAGTGAACAGTGACTGGGAAGAATACTCAGGCTCTTTTAAATTTCCCTCCTGGTTTTCTAGATCCTCCTTCCATCAGTTTTGCTTATTATTGACAGCTTCTCAAGAGAAAAGTCAAAGCCTTCCAGGATTGACGGAATTGCACCTCCCACACGGTTCCCCACAAACTAGCAGGGAAGTCTGACCTGGCATTCCCGTGCTATACATTGTTCAGTGGCTCCCATGTTCTACAAAATATAATGTTAACAATCGCACAGGACACAAGACTCTCCTACCTGCCCAGCCTTCGTTTCTTCTAACCAGTCTTCCCGCCTATCCCCGACGCCTCCTTTCTGGAGCACCTGCTTCTACTCTGATGCTGCAAGAACACTCAAACACCCAGAGGCCCAGAAGCAGGTGTGTTTTCTCTGACCTTCATACATTTTCCTGGGCCGCTTCCTCTCAAAACGCCCTCTGCCTGGTGAAATTGTCTTAATGCATTGTTTCAGGCAATCTTGCATCCCCTTAACCTATGGTCTCATATGCCCATATGTCCTTTAAGACACATTTATCATATTGGAGCTGTTTGTTTGCCCCACTACTCACAAGACGGTGAGCCCCTTGGTTTTTATGCTTCCGTGTTCCCAGTGCCTAGCACAGGATCTGGCAGAGTCGGTGTTAAAAACTTAGTAGGGGGGACGTCCCTGGTGGGCCAGTGGTTAAGACTCTGTGCTTCCAATGCAGGGGCACATCCCACATACTGAGTGATTCAGCCAAAAAAAATAAAAAATTTTTTTAAGTAAAATAAAATTTTTTCTTTAACTTGGGGAAATATGATGAGTCAATGAATGAATGAAGTTAAAACTGTTTGGGGATACTATATGCCCATTTTCATCTGATAAGTGTGATGGGAACTTCCCTTGCTGGAAAGGGATCAGTAAACTACAGCCTGTGGACCAAATCTGGCCCACCACCCACTTTTATAAATCATGTTTTATTGAAACACAGCCACACCCACTCATTCCTGTATAGTATATGACTGCTTTTGCACTGTAACAGCAGAATTTCAAAGGAGACCCTATGGACTGAAAAGCCTAAAATGTTAACTAACTATACAAACTGACCCTTTAAAGAAAAAGTTTGTCAACCTCTTCACCAGGGAGGGGCTTCCCTGGTGGCTCAGATGGTAAAGAATCTGTCTGCAATGCAGGAGACCTTGGTTTGATCCCTGGGTTGGGAAGATCCCCTGGAGAAGGGAATGACAACCCACTCCAGTACTCTTGCCTGGACAATTCCGTGGACCGAGGAGCCTGGCAGGTCACAGTCCATGGGGTCGCAAAGAGTCAGACGTGACTGAGCAACTAACACACACCCACACCCTCGGGGAGATAGAAAGAGAGCAAGAGAGATGTACATGAAATGGAGGAAGAGAAGAGAGATTTAGTAGAGAAGACTTGCAACCAAAGTGTGGTTATGTCCTCCAATTTGCACTGCTCCAAAGGGAGGTCCAGTCGTCAAACACCCTCTCAGACCAGCCTGCAAGAATGACGTCCTGAACAAAGACAGAAAGAGTGTGAACAAATTCTCCACAGGAGCCTGGAACACAAGGATGTTGCTGTCAACTGTTTACCAAGGCAGAGAGAAGGGCCAAGCTGAACCCATGAAGTTACTAAAAGCACTCATGCCTAATAATGACTGCAGCAGAGAGCTTTTCGGGTGCTCCATTAAAAAGAGTGCTTTGTCCTAACAAATACCAGAATAAGAGTCTGTTCTCAGAGGCCCCTTCCTGTACTTTATTCTTAATGAGCCTTCTAATGAGAGTGCTGTATTTATTTCCTTGAGAGACTCATCATTTCCCATTTCTGCCCGTTATTTAAATATATGGCATGGTGTGAAAAGTCTGGGGAAAAAAAAGTTCAAGGAATCTTCTCTGTACTTTTTCCAGTGGCCTACATCACCCCTGCAGGATAGAGGAGAGTGTTTGAACTGGATTCATAAAATAATGACTCCTTCTGCTTTTAACAAGGCGAAAATCACAAAAGCTGAAAGGTATTGCCAAACTCAGGGTTGTTTTCTAGATATCTTTATTTAAAAGAAAAGCAGCACTTAGACGATAATGGTTTTCTTGCTCTGCTATTTATTGCTCTTAATAGACAACAGCTCTTGGCCTCTCAAAACAGAAGGAATCTGGAGTTGGTAGGTTTATCTTAGAATTCAGAATTTGGTTCTTTTATTTCATTTTTGAACAGTTTTCTCTTTTTGTTACTCAAAATAAAAATAATTACCACAGAAAGAAAGGAGTTACTCAGAACTCGTAACGTATGAGTCATTCAGGGTTATCAGGTTTTCCAAACAGATAAGAATTGACGCTTGTTTTATGGCAGAGTATTAATTTTTTTTTTTTCCTTCCCATAACCATAACACCGAGCTTCCCAGGTGGCGCTAGTGGTAAAGAAGCCGCCTGCCAATGCAGGACGGAGAAGGCAATGGCACCCCACTCCAGTACTTTTGCCTAGAAAATCCCATGGATGGAGGAGCCTGGTAGACTGCAGACCGTGGGGTCGCTAGAGTCGGACACGACTGAGTGACTTCACTTTCACTTTTCACTTTCATGCATTGGAGAAGGAAATGGCAACCCACTCCAGTGTTCTTGCCTGGAGAATCCCAGGGACGGGGGAGCCTGGTGGGCTGCCGTCTATGGGGTCACACAGAGTCGGACACGACTAAAGCGACCCAGCAGCAGCAGCAGCAGCAGCAGCAGCCAATGCAGGAGACATAAGAGATGAGGGTTCGGTTCCCGGGTCAGGAAGATCCCCTGGAGGAGGGCATGGCAACCCACTCCAGTATTCTTGCCTAGAGAATCCCATGGACAGAGGAGGCTAGCAAGCTACAGTCCGTGGGGTTGCAAAGAGTCAGACATGATTGAAGTGACTTAACACAACCATACGTTTCAAATAGAGCCCGTCCGTCTATATCCCTACCCTTCCCTGTACTCATTTAGTACAAATCCCAGAAATTTTATCATTTCACTGGTATGCATCCCTAAAGAATAAAGACAATTTTTCCTTGACCTTATGACCTTCTGATTCTAACTACAGAAAGTACAGAATAGCTGTTGAAGGATGGTGCAAGGGTACAATCAGTAAGACTCAGAATGTTGAAACGATTCTATCAGATGAAAACTTGGTTTCTTTAACAAATAAATTACAATGGATAAAATAGGATTAGCAATAAACTACAAATTAAAAGAGACAAAGATGCGAATTGATTCTAACCAACAATTATGAGATGATTATAGAAATTTAAATATTAACAGGATATTTGATGATATTAAGGGATATTAAGGAAAATTGTCCAGTATTCTTGCCTGGAAAATTCCATGAGCAGAGGAACGTGGTGGGCTACAGTCTCTTTTGATACCAGTGAAATGATAACATTTCTGGGATTTGCACCAAACTAGTACAGGGAAGCGTAGGGATACAGATAGAGGGCTATATTTGAAACAAGACTGGACACATGGATAATTGTTGAAGCTGAGTATTGAGTATAAAAAGTTTTTTTTTTCTATTTTTGTATATGTTCAAAAACACTTATAATTAAAAAGTTAAATATATATTTTATTAGATGTAGATGAAAATTTCTGAAACACATCACACACTTTCTAAACACTTTCCTAAACACTTGATCTTTTCTTGATAACACTTGGTCCTCATTCTAAACAGTGCACTAAAATAGAGTAAATATCTCAATAAACTAGAGGAACTTTCCCATTATGTGTTTCAGCATACAGAAGAAAGGGCTTCTCAGGTGGCACTTCCAATGCAGGATTTAAGATCCCCTGGAGGAGGTCATGACACCCCACTCCAGTACTCTTGCCTGGAGAATCCCATGAACAGAGGAGCCCCGAGGGCTACAGTCCGTAGGGTCACACAGAATCAGACAAGACTGAAGCAATGTAGCATGCACATATGCATACAGAAGAAATCACATTAAATTATTGGTTTTATTTGAAAATCAGTTTTCTCCATTCTGCGGAGAACATCATACGTCTATATTTTAACTAATTAGGAACGGTTAATTGACCTGGTGTTTCAGTGTTTAAAACTCTGTGCTTCCACTGCAGGGGATGTAAGTTCAATCCCTGGTCAAGGAACTTAGATCTCACAAACCACAGACACACACACACATACACACACACACAGAATAAAAAATAAAACCACTAATCTATAAAAGTATTTCTCAAATAGGAGTCACAACGCCACAGAGGCACGTGAGATTTGTATGAAAATCCATTAGAAGCAGATCCATTTCCTCCAGCCCCAATTTTACACTTGACGTCAGCTAGACCTACTTATTTTTGTTTTGGGTGTTTTATTAGTAACATGGTAAATGCAGGGCCAGAAAGGTGCTGGGAAAAGTCCAAGACATCAAGTTACAGTAAAGCTATTTTTCCATCTCAGTCCATGACTGAGATTAATGGGGGTCAGAATTGTCTTGGCATAGAGCCTTCTACATCCCATTCTGACTCAGAAAATGGGAAGATATTTGTATTGGAACTGGAAACGGGAGTTACACTGATTTAGGGGGACAGAACTCACAAGTCTAGAGACCTCTTCCTGTGGGAACTTATTAACAATGGTTCCAATAAAGTGAAAATTCTTTACAAATAAGTCTGTGTGCTGTGCTAAGTTACTCCAGTTGTGTTTGACTCTTTGCGAACCAATGGACTATAGCCCACCAGGCTCTTCTGTCCATGGAATTCTCCAGGCCAGAATACTGGAGTGGGTTGCTATGCCTCCTCCAAGGGATCTTCCCAACCCTGGGACTGAACCCATTTCTCTTGCATTGGCAGATGGGTTCTGTGCCACTAGTGGCAGAGAACTTCCCACCTGGGAAGCCCACAGATAAGCCTGAGAGTTAGCAATTGTTTCCTTTCACAGAACAGCCCATTTGCTGAGAGGCAAGTGATGCCTGCTGTCAGGATCCAGTACTTCTCCAGGTTGACCTCTAGCTCATCCTCTCCCTGACCAGCACTGCTCAGACATTCTCCACTCGGACCTCACTGGGTCACGACTCAGAGCAGTTGCACGTGCTTCTAATGAAGGGATACATCGGTGCTCAGTATGTAGCTCTGATTTGGGCAGTTAACTGGTCCTCCTGTGATGAATGAGCATTCTGTCCTAAATCCCACATCCATCAATGATGTGAGAAAGGGTGTCTTAAGACACCTTTTTACTTCCTTCTATTAGGAAGGATCTTCTATAATAATAGAATCGTAGAACTTCATCCTTGTTCAATGGATTTAGTGAAAGTGAAGTCACTCAGTCATGTCCGACTCTTTGCAACCCCATGGACTGCAGCCTACCAGGCTCCTCCCTCCATGGGATTTTCCAGGCAAGAATACTGGAGTGGGTTACCATTTCCGTCTCCAGGAGATCTTCCTGTTATTAAATGCCTGTCTTTCTAATTTTAACCTTTCTAGAGGAGGCAATGGCACCCCACTCCAGTACTCTTGCCTGGAAAACCCCATGGATGGAGGAGCCTGGTGGGCTGCAGTCCATGGGGTCGCAAAGAGTTGGACACGACTGAGCAACTTCACTTTCACTTTTCACTTTCATGCATTGGAGAAGGAAATGGCAACCCACTCCAGTGTTCTTGGCTGGAGAATCCCAGGGATGGGGGAGCCTGGTGGGCTGCCGTCTATGGGGTTGCACACAGAGTCGGACACGACTGACATTACTTAGCAGCAGCAGCAGAGGAGGTGTGATGGAAGCACAGTGTAGTTTTAACCTGTATTTCTCTGATGACTCACAGTATATTGCTCCATGTGTTTAGCTTTAGCTGTCATTCAGCAACATTTTGCACTTTTCAGTATGTGGTCTTACATACAAATATCTCATATTTATTTCTAAATATTTTATTTTAATGCTATTATAACAGTAAAAGTGAAATCAAAGCGTTAGTTGCTCGGTTGTGTCCGACTCTTTGCAACCCCATGGTCTGTCCATGAAATCCTCTAGGCAAAAATACTGGAGTGGGTTGCCATTCCCTTCTCGAAGGGATCTTCCTGACCCAGGGATTGAACCCGGATCTCCTGCATTGCAGGCAGATTTTTTTTTAACATCTCAGCTACCTGGGATGCCCATAATATAACAGGAGAAATATTATTTCTAGTTTGCTGAGTTTTTTGTGAATGGGTGTTCATTTCTGTCAAATACTGTCAAGTGTTTCTGCACATATTGAAATATTTATGTACTTTATTCTTTGTTATATTAATATGTTTAGTGACGTGACCAATTTGAAAATGTTAATCAATTTTGCATTCTTGAGATAAACTCCACCTGTTCAGGATGTATTATCAGTTTAATGTAGTGCTGGATTCACTTGGCTAATATTCTGTTAAAATTTTACTTCTATGTTGAAAAAAATTATTAATAGTATTTCCTTGAAATGACTTTTTTCTAACTTTGGTCTCAGGGTGATGCTGGGTTTATAATGAGTTTGGAATCATCCCCTCTTCATTTACCAACTAAAAGAATTTGTTTAGGATTGATATCTCTCCTCTCTTAGATGCTTAATAGAATTCACCAATGAAGCCAGACACTTCCGGAACTTTCTTTGAGGGAAGATTTTAAACTATGCCTTAATTTACTAAGTAAATTAAATTAAGGTAGATATTTAGATTTCTCTTTCTTCATGTGTCAGTTTGATAATTTTTGAGTTTTAAGAAATTTGTCTATTTCTTCAAAACCATCAGAAAATTGGTATAGTTTAAATATTCTCATCATAAGTTAACATCTCTAGGAAACATAGTTCCTCCTTTTTAAACCCCCAATAAGGGCAGAGTGTGTCTTCTGTCTTTTCTTTTTTTTTGATCAGTCCAGCTAGAGTTTTATGTTTTAATGATCTTTCCAGGGAATCAACTTTGTATTACATTTCTCTTGTGATTTCTTCTTTGATCAATGGATTATTTAAAGGGTGTTATCTAATGTAAAATAATCTGGAATGTTTTCCAGAAAACTACTTATTATTTAATCTGTTATGATAAGAGAATACATTTTTATTGTTTGACCGTTTTACATTTATTGTTCCATGAACCACCACGTGGTCTATCTCGGTGAATGTTTCATATACATGTGACAAGAACATGTATGCTTCTGGCTCTGGTTGGAGTGCTCTGTGTATGTCAGTTAGGTCAGGTTATTTGTTCGAATCTTCTTTATACTTTTCAATTATCTGTTTACCTGTTATATATAGTACTAAGAAAGGACTACTGCTGTCTCTAACAGTAACTATGAATTTTCTACTTCATCTTTAATGTCTATCAATTTGCTTCCTGTTCGTTTAGGTTCATTCATAAGGTATACATATTTGGGCTTCCCAGATGGTGCAGTGGTAAAGAATATGCTTGCAAATGCAGGAGACACAGGAGATGCGGGTTTAATCCCTGGGTTGGGAAGAGCCACTGGAGTAGGAAATGGTGACCCAGTCCAGTTTTCTTGCCTGAAAAATCCCATGGACAGAGGAGCCAGGCAGGCTATAGTCCATGAAGCCACAAAGAGTTGGACGTGACCAAGCAACTGAGCACACAATGCATTTAGAAATAATTTTTCTTGATGAGTTGACCCTTCAGCATTATAAAGTTTCTCTCTTTATTCCTGGTAATACTCGTTTCCAGAAGTCTATTTTTATGCCATATTAATAGCCACACCAGCCTCCGGCATTCTAACGTTTAGAGATTACATCATTTATTTTCCTATCATTCTACCTTGAGCGTCCCTGTGTATTTATATTTAATGTGCATTTTTCTTACTTTTTATTTAGTACAACAACTTCTGCCTTTAAAGGATACATTCTCACTTGTTCCTTCACACTTTAAGGTGCATTTGCTGATTACAGTGGAATTAAGAAAAAGAAAGCTGGAACAGTTAGTCTCTTGAAATGCTCTGTAATATAAAGGCATTCGTAGCCAGTGCAAAACATCAGTGTCCAGACTACCAGTGTGCTGAGTCATTCTAACTGTTCAACATTCTAAATGTCCATGAACTGTAGCAATCTTATAGAAGTCATGTTCATTTTCTAGACATTTTGTGTGTTGATGGTAATGCCAATGAAAATCATTCAATTACAGAGTTGTAAGGAAACATCACTTACCATTATAACATCAGTTATAATTAGAAGCATCACTTATTACTCACATTAGAGCCTTTCTGGTCCTAGTCCCTTAGATTTATGGATATGGAAAATAACACCAGAGAGGTTAAGTAACTAACCCAGAAGCACACAGGAAGTAATCTTTCTGAGCCAAGATGAGAGGGCTGATTATTCTACCATCTCAATATATGTTGGGTAAACACTTGGCATTTTTGAGCTATAAAGCACTGAACACCAATCCTCAATGTGTGAGTCTCGGTTAGAGTTAAGACTCTATCTCCCATTCTTGAACTTGGATGGACCATTCCATCAACTTGGCTGTGAGCATTTTACCATGGCTGTGCCAACTGGGTCCTCCATTCTGATACTGAAACTATGGAGGGCAGGATATATCACAGAGGGAGGTCAAGATTCTGCCATTAGGAATTAGGAGCGGTTAGGAGACAGCTGCAGCACCATCAAGAGTCCAGCAGAAGGACTCGTTCTGTAGTGTGACCTCAGCTGTGCTCCCTTCTGTCTAATCTCCCTTGGTTTGTGAGGATTTTTCATGCCTTATTCTTCAGGCTTCCCATAGAGTCTCTAAATTTCCAGATACAGCTCCAAGACTAACTTAGATTTTGTTTCTGCCCCTTGTAACGAAAACAGGAGGGCGAAAACTGAGATCCCTCTCTCTGGACATTTGTAGAAGTGGCAACATAGCTGCTGATAGGCTGAGTTTATCTATAGATGTGCTGGAGATATTCTGGTGTACACAATTTTTAAAAAATAACATTAGTCACAAACATTCAAAAATAGAGACCATTTTGAAATCTTGATCTCTAGCTTATCTTGAAAAAGCAGATTGTATGACAGACCGCATTGCACGGCAACAACCCAGCTGGAAATGAGCAACAAGCCCCTGCCCTCTGTGCCAAGTGCATAATTTGCAAGTTGCCAGCATCTCCACGTAGACCATTTACTTCATTTACAACTATGTGCTGCCTCGTAGGCATTTCAGTTGGAGGTCCCTGTCCCAGTCATACAGGACTCCTCCTGGTTTATATATATATATATATACATACATATACACACACACACGCATACATATATATATCCATCATTCAGTTTCCTATCTTCAGGGCTTTATACCCTATGCATCTTCTGCTTTGTTCACTTCTATGCCTTGTAAATACTTAACATCCTTCAGAGTTACGACCAAATGTCTTATGTACTTTGAAACTTTTCCTGGTTTCCCCAAGCAGAGCTGTTTATTACCTCCCTTGAACCAGGTCTGCATCCTGTAAATATCTTCTATTTAGCGCAATGATTTCTTTACACACTTGCCTCTTTTGATGTGCTGGACTCATAGAAGTCAGGACCCAATGTGTGTATGTGTGTGCACACATGCATGATTTCATCCCAGAATCTTAGGCGTCAACAAACGAATGACTCTGTGAACTTGGTAAATTCCTCATCCATTACTGTCTTTATAAAATATTAGTAACCATTTTCACCTGCCTCACAGGGGTGTCTTAAGATTTGATTCACATTTACAAAGCACTTGGAAATCCCTGGATTTGAGATGCTGCAGAAGTGAACACATTATTATTATTATCAACTTGAGGCAGATAAATTGTAAAGAGAATGCACAGGACTGGGATTGCTTGATATTTACAATAATATAGGTCTCTTTGCTGGGAATGCTACCTCTCCGGAAAGGCATGCTATGAATTACATTTTCTTTCCCTAGAAAACAGTTCTTAAGCTCAAGTCAGACCACTGTGGTGGTTATATTTTGCTTCACTTTTGGATTTATACAGCTCAGAGCAACATATTATCCAGCCTGCGATGAAACACTTTGGATACTCTCAAGATATATATAAGCATAGACAAAAAGGAAAGGTAATTTTCTATTTTTATGAACTAGCTCAATGAAATGTCATCCTTTTATACTAAATCATATAAAGCCAGCCTTCTGGATATTTAAAGTGAGAAATCAGAATTTGTTATGTAGGTGTTGTTTTTTTATCACAGCCAAGTTTTAGGGGGAAAATGTGTCTGTGTCTTCAGCACTTTTTCAACTCTCTCTAAGCTTAACTTAAAGGTATATGAGCACCTCAAGCCCACATGTTCCTTTTCAGCAATGCTCTCATGTTTTCTCCTCTCCCATCAGCAGTTTTCTGATGCGTTACTACTGCTTCTTGCTCCATTTCACTATTGGGGGAGATGACATTCTGATAAACCCACTTGCAGGAAGACTTCCCCTTCCAGTTGCCAATCCATTCTTTATACTTGTTTCACGAACAGTCTTTTTGAAGTGTGTCTCTACTTCCTCATCTCCCAACTCATGTGTCATTCCATTTAATCAGGCCCCCATTGCCTCAAGTCCACTGAAATCACTCTGGCAAATGTTTCCAGTGACCTCTGAACAAGCCAGGCTTTGCTCATTCTGCTCTCTCTCCCTAAAATGCTCCTCCATGATACATTCTGTCTGTCTCTCAAAACTCAGCATGAGGGGCACCTTCCTTGTTATAGTGATGCCCCCACAGCATCCTTTCCCAGACTTGGTCAAATATGCCTTGTGTCTCCAGTGCCCTTCACACATATGCCATCAGAAACTATATTGTTCTTTTATTTTATATGTTGGCCTCCTCCTTTATACCAAAAACTTTTTACAAGAGTTGACTCTCAAATAACGTGGGGGTTAGGGGTGCCAACCCTCTGCTCAGTTGAACACTTGCAGATAAATTACAGTCGGCACTCCATATCTTTGGTTCTTCCCCATCTACAGTTCCACATTCATGGATTCAAACAAACTCAATCTGTAGTGTTGTACTATTTACTATTTTTTTTAATCTGCATATAAGTGGACCCCTGCAGTTCAAACCCCTGTTGTTGTAGAGTGAACTGTATTACTATTTTCACCTCTATAAGTTCTAGTGTAATATATACTGAATGACTGCTTTTTGTAAGAAGAAAATAAATGCAAGGCTGATAGCTGGCATCCAGATTAATATGCTACCTCTGCCAGTATATTCTGGTTTTGACAGTGATATACTCATGGATGCTGCCCAGTAACAATAATAACCCTGGAAGGTTTGGGATTGGAAGGGATTTTGCATGTTGATGATTCCTAACTTTCTCTCTTGGAATCTCGTGTTACAAGATATTAACACATTTTCTTATAAGAGGCTTCCATGGTCTAAAAATATGAGGAAATAATGTACAGAAAATCTAATCTATGTTTGCATCATTTCTGATTTCAGGATTTCTAATAAGGGCCTTTTCTCATATGCCATTGATATCTAAAAGGGCTATATGAATATTTCCCAAAATTTTTTGAGAGAAAATCAGTTTATTTGTAGAGAATCCTGTAGAGTTGGTGTTCTTCACTTTGGACAAAGCTAGTGATGCTGCTGCTGCTGCTGCTAAGTCACTTCAGTCGTGTCTGACTCTGTGTGACCTCAAAGACGGCAGCCCACCAGGCTCCCCCATCCCTGAGGTTCTCCAGGCAAGAGCACTGGAGTGGGTTGCCATTTCCTCCTCCAATGTATGAAAGTGAAAGGTGAAAGTGAAGTCGCTCAGTCGTGTCTGACTCTTAGTGACCCCATGGACTGCAGCCCACCAGACTCCTCCACCCATGGGATTTTCCAGGCAAGAGTACTGGAGTGGGGTGCCATTGCTTTCTCTGAGTGATGCTGATTACTTGCATTTAACCAAAGAAGAAAATGATGATCAGAGACCCATTGTAGCACCCAATGTCTTATTGACATTAGAACTGGGGCTTCCAATTTTTGGACCAGCAATTTTTCCGATAATGGATGATGGAAGAGTTCTCAACTCTGTGGGAGGCCACTTGAGATTTGATATAGGAAAAAGAGAATTCATGACTTAACAGGACAAGACATAGTGAGTACGACTGATAAGTGTCGTAATACAGAAAACAAGATGATTATCATGATGAGGTCCTGGAAGTGATAGGAGGTGATGAGACACAGAGCAGGGGTGGCCACTTTGCATGGCATTGTGGAGCACTGCCCTGTCGAAGTGGGGAGCTCCTGAAAGCATAACTTTCAAACAGCAATGTGTTCTTAAAACACACAAAATAAATCATTATTTACTCTACTTCTGACTAAGGCTGACTCATTATCCATTGAGTGAGAAATTACTGCATACTTGGCCCCTGGAAAGGAAGTAAATATGGACACTCCCTTGAGGTTCTTTTAAAAATAAGAGGAAATAATGAGGAAAACAGATTTATACAGAGTCTCTGTTTATACTGGAAAACATTTACAGTAGAATTCAAAACCCTTGGCTCATCACAGCTTTCTAATACTTACTGATTTAAGAGTCTTAACCAACATTTCTTAAAAGTATCCATTCTGAACTGTGGGTTTTAACTATTCTTAAATACGATGCATTGTAAGCTTGATTTTCCCAAAGCTGGCCTATAAATATGTTTAGTTTTCTTGTTCCTTTCATAATCAGCTTGGACTCACCCTACAATCTTTCAAATAAAATTTCTCTTTCCTATACCAGCTGTTAGATTTCTTTCCTTGGGTATAATTCAGAAGGAATCAGAGGGCAGAGTCCAGGTGAAACTAATTTAGGTATTAGCTAGAGGGAACTACTTGTAGATCAATTTTACTTTGACAGATAAATTTGCCTTAGAGATCCAATTATATACAATATTAAGACTAGCATGAATCACCTATCACACTTGGAAACAGCTACTAATTAAAGCAGAGAGATACTAGACAATTCAGAGAACACATTGAAATAGAGTCTTTAAGGATTCAAAATTTTTAAAAAAGAAAGTTTATTATTTATTTCTAGAAAGTGATTCTAGCATTCATGTTTGTAGGAGACTATTTCTGGGTTCAATGAACCACAGTGGAATTCACTTTTACAGTTTTCATTATCTCTTTTGATTTTTTATTCTGACTTTCCCATATAGTATGAAAATAGTAATCTTTTTGCCCATGAAAGTGTTATTTTCCTAATACAAAGAGAGTGTAGAATAGTAGAGAAGCTATAAGCATGGGTCCTAGAATCAGACTGTTTGGTTTAAAAACACAGCTCTACCACTAACCAGATATATGATTTCATGTAAGTTACTAAAATGATCTAAGTCTTAGCTTATTGTTAAAAGCTGTAAAGTGGAAATAAGGATAGTAATTTCCTCATAATGTTGAGTAGAGGATTAATTGAATATGTGTAAAACACTGAACAGAATGTTTGAAAGAGAGTGTACCCATGCACAGAGTCGGACACGACTGAAGTGACTTAGCAGCAGCAGCAGCACCCATGCACAAACACACCAATAATACACACTCAGCTTTTGTTTCTTCTTTTTCCCTTGGCTCCTTGAAAAGAAATGAGGACTTTTCACTGCTGCTTTTTGATCCATTAGGAATTACTCTTCACTATTTGCTT
The DNA here is from genome assembly GCF_032452875.1 of Bos javanicus. Taxonomy (NCBI): domain Eukaryota; kingdom Metazoa; phylum Chordata; class Mammalia; order Artiodactyla; family Bovidae; genus Bos; species Bos javanicus. The sequence continues at coordinate 39,163,217 of NC_083890.1, forward strand.
AGGTGTATCTGCAAATCATCAACGTTTATGGCATTTAAAATTACATGAGTAAAACGGATAGCAATATTTTATTACTTAGAAAAATAAAAGGAATCTAAAATAAAATAATCAACATATATACATGTAATATAACTACCTTGCTGTGTCTGGCATCCTCGACTTTCCCAATCATTAATGCCTTTCAAATGAATCTTTGGGGCAAACATTCATTCATTTATTCAACCAACAGGTTTTAGATGATTTCTAGGTGTCTGGCACTTATTCAGGCACTTGATTTCAAAAATAAATGAGACAAGGTACCTTCCCTGAGAATCTATATCTTCTGATTCACACACACAAATTACTACTTTCAAATTATACTAGTGGTTTTATGACTTTTTAGTTGCAAACAGTATTTGTCCCTGTCTCTTATCTCACAGAAAGGTAATTGAACAGATTCCTCCCTTCATCTTACTAGGAGCACTAAGACTCCAAGAACATCATGCGTCTTTGCAGACCAGAGGTTTCATGGAAAAGTAAATTTTGGGGAGATGGAACAAGGGTGTTGCTACATAGAAAGGTACAAAACTCCAAGTAAATAATTTAAAAGAAACAGTCTTAATGCAGTCTCTGCTAGAGGAGAATGTGAAAGAAACAAAGATATTTTCTTCCTGGGGAAACTATCAAAGTAAATGTCAGTGTTTTTATACATCACAATAAATATATTTAAACTATTTAGTCATATGAATTAAGAAAGAACTATATAGATTGTGACATGTGTAAAGGCTCAATATCCTCCTGGATGGACACTGGTTTTATATTAAATAAAACCATCAGCATGATTGGACTTAGAGAAACATCAAATCTGAATCTCTATTTTAGCTCCCAAGTTAGAAAGCCTTAGCTGTCTTATCTGACTCGGGTGCTTAAATGTTCACTAAAATGAGATCACAATTGGAAATTGGTATTTACATTGCTTTTCATTAGGAGAAATGAACTTAACTTAAAAGTTAGGGCATTATAAAGTGAGGCTCTTTTTGAAAGTGAAAAAGTGAAAGTGAAAGTCACTCAGTCGTGTCCAACTCTTTGTGACCCCATGGAGTATACAGTCCATGGAATTCTCTAGGCCAGAATAACTGGAGTTAGGTAGCCTATCCCTTCTCCAGGGAATCTTCCCACCCCAGGAATCGAACCGGCATCTCCTGCATTGCAGATTCTTTACCACCTGAGCTATGGTGCTTTTGAGAGTCTGCTGAAAGAAGCACATACATATAAAATTTTGCACAGGAGTTTCTTGGAATCCCTTAGGAAACCACATCCAGAGAAACTGGAAAAAAAAAAAACATGGATACTAAAGAAGGTAGCCTGTTCTGACTTTTTGAGTGGGCTGATTTCACAATGTATTCATATATTAAATTATATTATACACCTTTAAAAAGTCATGTTGTACAGCCTAAATGTGTACAATTTTTATTTGTTAGTCATACCTCAATCAAGCTGGGGGAAAAAAACAGTACCTTAATACAAACCAAAACAAAAAAGCTTGAATTGCCCCTAACTCTCCTATGGCAACCATCTTGCACAAATGCAGCTCCTGTCTAATCTGCAAACACAGATGCAACACATGCATTGAGTCCTGAACTCCCTATAGGAAAAGTAGAGCCAACTGCAGCGCAGCTGCTTGCCAAGGTTGTTCAGGGGTGTGGCCTGAGGGTCAGAGCTGGGGTTGGGGGCTATGAAAAGAGTGAAAGCTGAATGCGGACTCTCCTACACCATGTTCATCAGGGACAGGATTTTTCAGAATCCGGGAAGGCTTGAATGGGCAGTGGCTTAGGAGGAACTGGAGGGAGGCAGAGATGCTGCCCCAAACCTAGTTACATTCATTTCCAACCCTTCTGTCAGCCGATAGTTAATTTCTCCTAGGATAGATGTTTGACATTAATGTTAGAGGGGGCAGGAGAGGGCATGGTTGATACAGAGTAGGCAGCAACAGAAAGTAGTGATTTATATTAATTCTTTAAAAATTACATTACACTGGAAGTGATTCATAGCTTCATAAGAATTCATTTAAGTTGCATAATATTCCATACAGTGAATGATTTATTATATTGTTTTTAATATTTGGGTGGCACTTTAATTTTCCTTGAAATTAAAAATGCTGAAATAAATCTGTGACGCTCTTCAAGTGATACTCCTTAAGCAAAGAGACTTCTCTACCCAAATTATGAAATTGGAATTTCTTACAAACTACATTTCAGAGATAAGAAAAAATATAAAGCTAGCATTCTTGGTACAAATAGCCCATTCAAACCAATTCCCTAAAACAAAACAAAATGAGAAGTGGAGAAAAATAACAGGATAACTTTCTGCTCTTTATGTAATATATTACGAACATAACATGGAGGCAAAATGTGTGTGTATCCTCTATACTTTCAGCATATGGATTTGGAGATCAGACCTAGAAATATATATGCCAAAATGAAACATGAATATTTGTAAGGCCACTTGGTTACTTAAGCATTTTGTCAACATCTATGATATAAAATACACAAGAATGAAAGGGAAAAAGATGTTAGATTTCCAGGCCACTAAGTATTCGTTGGGAAACTGGAGATAAATAGTTGGTAGAACAGAAAACTTCTGGGTGATTCTGCCAGAGGAGTTCTCATTGTTGACAGTGATCTTGCAGAAAAATGGAAGAACCAAGGTTTTAAGCCAAACAACCTACCGTATTCAGGTTAATAGATGCTTTGCAGAATTTTCATTTACCTAATTTTGAAAACAATCTATATAAGGTCATATTTTCTCTATCACTGATCCATTCATTTTAATCAAATCATGACCTTATCAAAGTAGTTTTTCAAGGTGGCAGCCAACCACACTGTCTTTCATGAATGTTACCTGAGATGGTTGATAAGGGATTACTGTGTTTCTCTGAGTTAGGTTCCCAAAGGTGGGATTAGTGAGGTTATAAGCATTTTTATGACTCTTGACATATTGGTAGCAACACTACACTTGCGAAGCTTTTGATACATTTTGCTGGATTATTTTCCCAAAGGATTGTATTAATTTATAATGCTACCAGAAATGCATGAGGTGATTTCCTTTCACCTTCAAATGTTTAGACCTTGGCTTTAATTTTTTTCTGTCTTTAAAAGTAAATGGAACCAGGCATTTAGAAACTATTAAGAGATGTGGTTTTCACCCTGAAGCACCAAAGGAAAGCCCCACAATTTGAATTTCAAATCTCATCATGTTCAATTTTTAAATGGCTGGAGTTCTAATAGCAAAGACACGTCTATTTCATGCTACTTTGACCTGTCCTGACCACTCAGGAAATTTTAGGGTCTTTCTTGGCTCAATGGTTAATGTGCGCTTAAACTGTTTTACTTGAGAAAGTGGCAATTAAAAGGTGACTGTCATGTAGAAGAAACTTTGGTTATGTATATAAAGCAATTCATATTTTAATTAAAGGCAAAGAATTATTTTATTATCTGATTGTTCTTATTACATGTATTTCTGTTCTTCTCTTTGAATAAGAATTCCCTGGTGGCTCAGATGGTAAAGCATCTGCCTGCAATGCAGGAGACCCAGGTTCGATCCCCAGGTCAGGAAGATCCCCTAGAGAAGGAAATGGCAACCCACTCAAGTACTCTTGCCTAGAAAATTCCATGGATGGAGGAGCCTGGTGGGCTACAGTCCATGGAGTTGCAAAGAGTCGGACACAATTGAGCAACTTCACTCAACTCACTTTGAATAAAGGAGGAGACTGGGTAGCATACATCCATTACCAAATTTCCAATAATGGTGAACTCGATATCTCTGCAAACATTAATGTCTAACAAGGCTGAGAAAGAGCTCTCAGCGAAAATTCCATTTTCTATTCTTCTTCCTTGGCTTATAGAAAACCATACTTCTTAATCCTTTTGCAGGTAGGCAAGGCCATGTGATCGGCTCTGGCCAGTGAGGCTTGGGAAAGAAGGCTCTCTGTCATTTCTGAACTATGGGGATAGAAATTCTCTCCGTGATTCTCCAGGTTCATTCTTTTCCTGTTTTGGCAAATCTTATGTGGCATTGTTGGGGCATCAGTCAGTCTGTATCCCGACTGACTGACCATGTGGAAGACGGTACCACTGCCCTCCCATATCCTGCACCCCTCCAGCCTGCGTTAGAATTCAAGGGCAAGAAATACACCTAGAGTCTCTCATGAGATCTGGCTTTGAGTTTGTTTTTGTAGCATGACCTCCCCTGAACAATACCTCAGGTGTGGTCACAGACCCTACAGCCAAATCTGTTCCCCCAGCCCAACAGCTTGAAGAGGTGGAGTGCCTAGTGAGGGAAGTTTACAATGTCCTGAGATGCCCAGTTCTAAGGGGAACCGCCTTGCCATCTCATAAGCACCAAATACAAATAGAGATATTAAAATGTATGGAGAAGGAAAGAATCCGCGAAACAACAGTTTAGATTTATAATAACAAACTTCAGAAAACTCATAAAAGCCCATCTGTTCTGTGAAGCATTCCAACAAAAATGACCACGTGGCACTCACGCCTCTGCGCCGCCACTCGCGTGGTATTTGTGCGTGTGGCTCTCTTATCCCCAAGCGTGCCTCAAATCCAGGGCCCTGCAGGGCAGCGAAGTTCACTGTGCTTTCTGCAAGGTGGTTCATGGAAGATAAATGAATAGAGGGGGAAAAGCCACCCAAGGAAAAGCCTGTCCCTTTGTACAGATATGTATGCTGCAATTTCAATTTCACAAATAAATCAAAAGCACAAGAAGGCTTTTCTCTGTCCATCTAAACTGCCATTTCAGAGGGCTTCCCACCCTCTCTATCTAGGAAGAAATGATGTCTGACAGCAGGCACAGGGAGACAGAGAATTAGCCACTCTGCTGACCTCCTCTCTCTGCTGTTTCAGAAACGCACAGCTCAACCGATGGCTGTGTCCTAGAGGCTGTGGTTTAACACGGAGTTTGTTCTTTGGAGTAAGAAGACTGGGAACTGAGACAGCATGTTACCTCAGCAGAGACAAAGGAAGTTCAGGACCACCTACCACCTCCCAGGCACTTGCTAAGGCACGTCACCTAATTAATTCATTTCTCCCTGCCCTAGGTTTTCCTCGCCTGTAAGTGAAGATGATAACAATATCTGTGAGGATTAAATGAGATTAGGCGTGTGAGAGTTCTTTGTAAATTCTGCGGGAGCACCACAGAAATGAAAACTATTATTTTCAAAAAGTTGGCTGTTGCGAAAAGATGAGCTCTTTTCTCTAGGGTGCAGGAAAAATATTGTATGCCTTGCAATGCTTAGTAAGTAACAACTACAGGTGAAAGCATAGTCATTTTCAAGTGCAGTTGGAGAGATTTTTCAACAGCAACTTTGCTAAGAGACAGGGAGGATGGGAAAAGAATAAGAGAAAGAGAAGAGCTAGAGGTAGAAACAAGGAGACATAGAGGACAGGCAGACGAACACCAAAGAACAGAAAGAGGAAGAAAGATGGAGCAAACTGAAGCAGTATCCTCTTTCCTGCTAGAGGAAAGACTTTGTATATGAAGTATGTGTATAACACACACATACATATATATGTGTGTGTATCTTTTGCCTGTTCGTTTGGAGGATACTGGGGATCACCTTCCATTAAACCTCAGAAATGTTGAGCTGGCTTACTTAAGAAGGGACACACAGTGTGCCTTTATGCATGTCCTAAGGAAGAAGTCAGGGTCCTCTAGCTGGGCTTAGATTTGTCAGACCTGTACTTTTATGTCCAAGTAGCTGTTTTCAATGTTTGCAGTGGAAGAGCGATTTAATATGCAGAGGCCTCATGGCAGGCAATGGCATGAACGGCCAGATGTCAGAATCGTTTGTCTGCAGTCAGTACACAAGCCACCCCTCTGAGGACAGTCGGAGTGCAGCACTTCTCGCACACGGGCATCTTGATGAATTCGAGCCACGGTTCTGTCACTGAGAGCCATGCTTTGGTCTAGTTCAGCCATGCTACACACCAACAGAAGCTCTTGCCCACAAAGAAAGCTTGGCAAGTGCAGCTAGAAACTGGTTCCATTCCTAGGATCCAGTTGTGCTGATCTCTTTAATTTGGAAACCTACGGAATCCTTCCAGCTAAGCACCTAAGGCTTCATCTGGACCCAGTCAGTGGCAAGGTCATAGAGACAAAACAATGCTGAGAGACCAAAACCCCGCCTGCTGTGTGCCATGGAGTGCCTGGCACAATATAGTTAGAAGACCATGCTCACAGCATCACTCTACCAGGATATTCCTCATGAATATTGGCATATTAATCATTATAAGAAGACCTAAGGTAGATTCCTGGAGAAGGGAATGGCAACCTGCTTCAGTATTCTTGCCTGGAGAATTCCATAGAAGAGGAAACTGGTGGATTATAGTCCATGGAATCGCAAAGAGTCAGACTTGACTGAGTGACTAACACTTTCACTTTCAAGATAGATATACCTCTCAGCTTTACGGAATCGAGTATCATGCAAATATTCTTTTATCTATAGATTTTCCAAAATTTAATCTTCCCTAGAACAGAGTCTGTTCAATGGGAATGTTGTTTAATGGACTGATGGTGGAATATTCCTTCCAGCCACTGCTGCACAGCTCCTGGGACCAACTGGAAGAGCTGCCCTTTTGGAAGCCAGGCCTCCACATGGAGCTTTTCCACAACATTAACATTTACAGCCTGAGTGAAGCAACTTCCTTTGGGAGCCAGAAGGTCAGCAAACCTTAATAAATGAGAGAGTGTATCTTAAAGTTTTCTGAATCATTATTTAAGAAGGGTACTTTTTTCACCTGAGTATTATTCTACACCTGTTTTACAGAATCAAAAAGAAATCAAAGACTTAAAAAAAAAAAAAAGCATTTCTATTTGTTTAATAGAACAGTATTCTGTGGAAAAAAATAGCAATGAAGGGATTGTGTGTAAATGTCCTGCCTCTCTTATCCTGTTAAAAAATGTATCTGCAGGAAAACAGCAGGAAGGCCACAGAAGATAGCATGGCTCCTGAGAAATCACTGCCTATAAACAGGTACTTTCCTTAACCTGGTGAAGGTTACCAGATTCTAAAATCCTGTAACCTCAAAGTACAAATCAATCTAAGTAGAGATTTTTTTTTTTATCACCTTGAACGTTTTAGGTGATCATGTCCATCCCATTTATATTTTTTGAGATGCATTTCTAATCTCTCTTATAGTAACAACAGGACAGGAGAAATTATTTCCATAGTGTTTAACTAAATTTAGAAAGTAAGAGAATCAAAGGATCCGAAAACCTTATAACCACAGTTACTATCTCATTCAAGCCACCTGGGAAATATAATGTCCTTCATGCTTATAGATCAAGGAGTTTTACTCTCCCACAAGAGTCTTTGAACTGTAGAACCAGGTTCAAATACAAATCTACATTTACAAGTAAAGAAATTACACCTCTGGTTTCTCATCATTGTCCACATCCTAAGCTTTAATTAAAATATCAATATCAAAAGTACCAGTACCCTCATCCTTCAACTAGAAATTGGACTAGAACAACTAAAAAGCTGTAGGGTGAAAACATTTTTTCATGATAGGGTATCATGCAAGCCAAATAATTAAAATTTCTTAAGGAGGAAAACGGTCTATTATAATTTGTCCTACATATTTCAGCTTGGAAAAATTAAATTAGACATTTCCTATCAAGTGAAAAGTAGTTCTTACATGCAAGTATTTTTCATGGGTCACCTGGGATTCTATCCATTAAGCATGAACTGGATTAAGTTTCTGAGTATAACGAGTCATTGCTTGTAACAAAATTTAATGTCACTTTTGAATAAAAAATATTGTCATGGTTTTGTTCTAGGTCTCTTAGTTTTTTTTTTTTTAACTATATAAATAGTATAATTAGCATTTATTTTCTAAAAACAGAATAATGGTTTGTATTCTTACTGTGAGCTGAGTCTCCATCACTAATTTTTTTCTTTTTCTTTCTTTTTTTGAAGAAAAGGATCATCTTTTTGTTTCCTATAGAGGCTAAAACAATTCCTTGTATATTGTATGTTCAGTTACTCAGTTGTGCCCTACTCTTTGCGACCCCATGCACTGTAGCCCACCAGGCTTCTCTGTCCATGGGATTTTCCAGGCAAGAATACTGAAACGAGTTGACATTTCCTTCTCCAGGGAATCTTCCCAACCTAGGAATCAAGTCCATGCCTCCTGCATCTCTTGCAGCGGCAGGGGGGTTCTTAACCACTGTGCCAACATATTATAGCAAATAATCAACGCTTTAGAGTAAAATAGTTTTGGATATATTTGGTCAGATACATATAAAATTAAGCAAAGTATGGATGGGAGAAATCCCAAAAACTGGTTCCCCACATGACTCCAAAAGAGAGGTCGAGATTCCCCCTGACAACCATCCCTCCCTACCATTATACACCAGTTGTGCTTGCTCACTCAGTCGTGTCCGATTCTTTGGGACCCCCATGGACTGCAGCCCTCCAGGCTCCTCTGTCCGTGGAATTCTCCAGCCAAGGATACTGGAGTGGGTTTCTGTGGCTTCCTCCAGGGGGTCTTCCCAACCTGGGGATAGAACCCAGGCCTTCTGCACTGCAGGCAGATTCTTTACCATCTGAGCCACCAGGGAAGCCCTCTATATACCAAAGCTACCCCTCTTTACCAAAGGGTCATAAATTCCTGTTAATTTTCTGCCATCATAAGGTAAATTATCTATAATAGAAATTATTATCTGTAATAGAAATACTAGCAGAAAGAAAATTCCTCTGACATAGCCAAGAGTTGTAGGGGAAAAATGACTTTATCTTGGAAATGTTTTGTCACCCACATGACACATATGACCTTACACAAATTGTCTTCTCCTGTTTGGTTCTATATAACTCAACTTCTTTGGAATTCTTTAGGCAATACTGCCAAACTCCATATCAGTCTCTCAACAGGAAGATGGAGAGCTGTTTCCTGATAGTCAACTTGAATTAGACACTGTAGGAATCAAATGATATAAATGTCCCTAACAATAGATTTCTAAAATCTCATTTCTGAAACTAAGACTGCTCTGGTTTTTGCACAGAACTCCTAGAACCAAAAACTATTGAAAATAAAGGATTTGTACTAACAACTAGTTTTACTCATTCCATTGAAACAAGAAGAAAACAAAGTCCCCCCAAATGAAGCAACTTACCTGAGGTCTTAGAGGTAATTCAAGGCACAGCTAAGGAACTAGACACTTGCTCCTCGAAAGAAAAGCTATGACCAAACTAGACAGCATATTAAAAAGCAGAGATGTTACTTGGCCAACAAAGGTCCATCTAGTCAAAGCTATGGTTTTTCCAGTAGTCATATAAGGATGTGAGAATTGGGCTATAAAGAAAGCTGAGCATCAAAGAATTAATGCTTTTGAACTGTGGTGTTGGAGAAGATTCTTGAGAGTCCCTTGGACAACAAGGAGATCAAATCAGTCAATCCTAAAGGAAATCAGTCCTGAATATTCACTGGAAGGACTGATGCTGAAGCTGAAGCTCCAATACTTTGGCCGCCTGATGAGAAGAACTGACTCATTGGAAAAGACCCTGATGTTGGGAAAGATGGAAGGCAGGGGGAGAAGGGGACAACAGAGGACGAGATGGTTGGATGGCATCACTGACTCGATGAACATGAGTTTGAGCAAGCTCCCGGAGTTGGTGATGGACAGGGAAGCCTGGTGTGCCTGGCGTGCATGGATCCCAGTCCATAGGGTCACAAAGAGTCAGATGCAACTGAGCGACTGAACTGAATTGAAGGAACTAGAAATTCATTCAAGTGAAAGTGAAGTGAAGTCTCTTGGTCATGTCCGACTCTTTATGATCCCCACTAGGCTCCTCTGTCCATGGGAGTCTCCAGGCAAGGAGTGGGTTGCCATTTCCTTCTCCAGGGGATCTTCCCGACCCAGGGATCGAACCCAGGTCTCCCATATTGCAGGCAGACGCTTTACCCTCTGAGCCACCAGGGAATCCCAGAAGTTCATTCAAACACTTTTATAACTCTGGGATCTTTCCATCACATGACAAAACTTACCTATAAAGCCTACATTGTTGTGCATAAGAGAATTAGTCTAATATTGAGAAGAAAGTATTGATAAAAATGTAACCAATGTGATATACCAATTTAGGCCTCTATTTAAGGCATCAAACCATTTACAGATTTTGGGGTTTGGGTTTTATTCCCACAAAAGGCTTGCACACATCCAGAAAACACAAACACTCACATTCAGACATTACCATTTGGGGCCTGCATGAGTGAGTGGCTAGCTGACTAACCAAGAAGAATTTCCTCAGTTGGAAAGAGGTATCTTTGAAGAAAGCTGACAAATCTGTCCCCTACTTCATGTTACATTAAGGATTAATTATTAAGTGATCATTAAGATCACATGGCTTCCCTTGTAGCTCAGTTGGTACTGCCTGCAGTGCAGGAGACCTGGGTTCAATCCCTGGGTTGGGAAGATCCCCTGGAGAAGGAAATGGCAACCCACCCCAGTATCCTTGCCTGGAAAATCTTTTGGACAGAAAAGCCTGGTGGGCTGCAGTCCATGGGGTCGCAGAGTCGGGCACGACTGAGCAACTAACACTTACTTATTTAAGATCACATAGTCTGCCTAACCCCAAATCCATTTTTAATAGTGGTAAGAATACTTTGGTTATGGCTCAGAGAAGAAGCAATCACTCAGCAATCCAAGGACATTTACTCAAAGATTTCTTGGGAATGATTTAAGAGATATAGACTCAAACTCAAAATGTAAACTAAGATTTCCTTCCATGAATTTATATTCAAATGAGACAAATTTCACATTTCTCCCTCTCGTCTAGTACCATAATATAGTTGCTACTATGTAAGTTCTGCTGCTGCTGCTGCTAAGTCGCTTCAGTCGTATCCGACTCTGTACGACCCCATAGACGGCAGGTCACCAGGCTCCCCCGTCCCTGGGATTCTCCAGGCAAGAACACTGGAGTGGGTTGCCATTTCCTTCGCCAATGCATGAAAGTAAAAAGTTAAAGTGAAGTCGCTCAGTCGTGTCCGACTCTTAGCGATCTCATGGACTGCAGCCTACCAGGCTCCTCTGTCCATGGGATTTTCCAGGCAAGAGTACTGGAGTGGGGTGCCATTGCCTTCTCCGATGTAAGTTCTACTTCATGCTATTTTATAGGAAACTACACTGTAGTGGATAATAAGCTAATTCTATATGTGTTTCTAGAGAAGTATATTAATTTTTTTTTAAAGCAGAAAAATAACAAAATACTGGGAAACCAAATGTCAATTACAAGCCCAGTTTGGGCTGACTTAGCTTTATCTTCTCATCTCCATATATATCAAGATGGTTACAACTTTACAGCCTTCTGTTGCCCCAATTATCCTCACATCACTAGGCCTGGTCCCCCAAAGATTGTGTGCACAAGCAGGAACTAAGGATGTGTTAGAATAGCTCAGGTTGAACAACCCTTTCACCTTCCAACGATACAACAAATATTACTCGAGGCCACTTCCATTTCCCCCTCTTTTATGTTATTTCCCCTTTCTAAATAGAAGTTGGTTTTCCCCTCTCTAAGATCCTATTCAGTAGATACTTGGTTTCTTCATTTTTATTTAACATATACTGCTTTGTGATGTTTTTGTGGTTTTTTTCCCCCCAGTATTTCACTCTATTTCTCCTCTGAAGCCTTTCCTGATTTCCCCAGTAAGGAGGCTGGCTTGCTCCTAAGAGTCTCTCTTGTATATGGTAAAAACTTATATCACAGTGAATATAATACTTGCGTCTGCATATTGACATGCTTCTCAGCTAATCCCTTGAAGGTAAAGACAACACTTTAACACTTTTGGGTCTTTAAATCTTATAACACTTCCTAGTGCAAAATGATTTGATTTGTTAATTAATACCATAAATTCCTGCATAATTAGCCTTCACTAACTATAGGACTGGACTTCCCAGATGGCTCAGTGGTAAAGAATCCACCTGCCAGTGCAGGAGATGCAGGTTCAATCCCTGGGTCAGGACGATCTCCTGGAGTAGGAAATGGCAACCCACTCCAGTATTTCATGCTTGGAAAATTCCATGGACAGAGGAGCCTGATGGACTATAGTCCATGGAGTCACAAAGAGCTGGACCTGACTGAGCATGTATATTGTCACCCTGCTTATTTAACTTATATGCAGAGTACATCATGAGAAATGCTGGGCTGGAAGAAGCACAAGCTGGAATTAAGATTGCTGGGAGAAATATCAACAACCTCAGATATGCAGATGACACCACCCTTATGGCAGAAAGTGAAGAGGAACTCAAAAGCCTCCTGATGAAAGTGAAAGTGGAGAGTGAAAAAGTTGGCTTAAAGCTCAACATTCAGAAAACAAAGATCATGGCATCCAGTCCCATCACTTCATGGGAAATAGATGGGGAAACAGTGGAAACAGTGTCAGACTTTATTTTTCTGGGCTCCAAAATCACTGCAGATGGTGACTGCAGCCATGAAATTAAAAGATGCTTACTCCTTGGAAGAAAAGTTATGACCAACCTAGATAGCATATTCAAAAGCAAAGACATTACTTTGCCAACAAAGGTTCGTCTAGTCAAGGCTATGGTTTTTCCTTGTGGTCATGTATGGATATGAGAGTTGGACTGTGAAGAAGGCTGAGCACCAAAGAATTGATGCCTTTGAACTGTGGTGTTGGAGAAGAGTCTTGAGAGTCCCTTGGACTGCAAGGAGATCCAACCAGTCCATTCTGAAGAAGATCAGCCCTGGGATTTCTTTGGAAGGAATGATGCTAAAGCTGAAACTCCAGTACTTTGGCCACCTCATGCGAAGAGTTGACTCATTGGAAAAGACTCTGATGCTGGGAGGGATTGGGGGCAGGAGGAGAAGGGGACGACAGAGGATGAGATGGTTGGATGGCATCACTGACTCGATGGACGTGAGTCTGAGTGAACTCCGGGAGTTGGTGATGGACAGGGAGGCCTGGCGTGCTGCGATTCATGGGGTCACAAAGAGTCGGACATGACTGAGCGACTGATCTGATCTGATCTGAGCATGCATACCCACAACTATAGGATATTCTTCATTTTGTTGTTTTGTGACTATTATCCCAGTTGTAACTGTCCCTTTTCCTATCTGCCATCATTCTGTATAGTCAATGAGAACAGCTAGTCTCCATTCACTTTATTGGCACTTGAGTGTCAGGGAGTGGTCTCTTCAATAATCTAGGAGATGATATAGAAACCTTGTATTTTCCCTTCCCTCACACACACAAAAGACAAAGCTTATACCCCTGGGCTAGTCAAAACAAAAGGGCGCAATGGCCTGTCCAGCTGTTTGGTTTGATGGAACATCAGCCCAATGGTCAGATGTTTGGGGAGTAGGCAGGAGGTATAAAGCATACTTTTTTACTGGGGACCCTGGCTTATTCAACAGGGATTTGTTGGAGAATCAATTCCCCAAACAGTGTGTTTTGTTTTGTTTTGCTTCCTTTGTGTGTGGGCAGATTGTCTTAAACTGCCAAAGTAGGAAATAAATGGCATTAAAAATGTGTTCCTGTGAAGAAGCAAATTATCTCTTTTATCCTAATATTCATCAGAGATTTCCTGAAATTTTGACAACACCACCAAACCACCAGTGGCAGTCTTGTGATTCTTCCCTTGGACCGCATTTAATTTCCGGTTCTTTCTTTCTGCACTTTAAAGTTGCTAATGTCTGTAGCAGTATGCAATATCACGCCAGTTTTAATTCAGGTGAAGCTAAAATTAGAGGTAAACTTGCTGGTTAAGTGGTCTCATATCACATATCACATCCAAGCTCAAAGTAGGCACTAAGGGCTGAATTTTTTAAAGGGCTCTCCAGACTTGCATTGACAAAATCCTCATTGGTATGCATGAGCAGCTGTCTGGTTACCCACCCCACCCAAATGCAAGCTGGTGGCTTCCTTATCAAAAGCTGTACAAATCCTGAGCTAAGACTATAATTGTAAATTGATAAACCATGGAAATATTGACAACAAAACTGCAACCAGCATGCTCTTGTTCACTGTGCTAGAATGAGCTAGTCTAATAGACTATCAACCATATACTCAAAATTTGAACTTTTCTGTAATGTCTGCTTTTACACAAACTCATCGGTGATAGGCACATTCTCATGCAATCAAGTATGACCGGACAGTGGCCAGGGCATCTGCTCTCATACAGAACTCAGCAGTGTCAGAATAAGGCACATACAACCTCAATCACCAGAGTGTGTGTGTGTTAGTTGCTCAGTCATGTCCGACTCTGTAGCCAGCCAGGCTCCTCTGTCCATGGGATTCTCCAAGCAAGAATACTGGAGTGGATTGTCATTCCCTTCTCCAGAGGATCTTCCCTACCCAGGGATCGAACCCTGGTCTCCTGCATTGCAGGCAGATTCTTTACCGTTTGAGCTACAGGGAAGTCTCTAAATCTCCAGAGGCTGATAGGTAAACCAGTCAGTCTAATAAAATAGATCTATTTTTTCCATCCCATTCACCCACTTTCCATATTAAGATTCTTAAGGAATGATTATATCCTCCCCAAATTTGTATGATGAAGATATAACCTGCAAAGTGAGGGTATCTGGAAGTGGGGTCCTCGGACAGAGATCAAGACTAGAGGAGATCACAGGTGTGGGGCCCTCATCATGCCCAGAAAGATTGCCTGCTCACCCTCTCCCTGCCATGTAAGGACAGCATGAGAAGATGACATCCGGCAGGCCAGGAAGGGAGAAATCGAATTGGCTGGGACCTTGATCTTAGACTCTCCGGCTTCCAGAACTATGTAAAAACAAGTTCCTGTTGGCTAAGTTATCCAGTCCATGGAGTTTTGCTATGGCAACCCAAGCTGACTGAGACAGTCACAGAAATAACTATCTATACAAATACATAAATAAATATTACTCTAATAATTCCTATGACATTGGTGTCATTGCATGGTTCCATGTAACGTTAGTTACATCATTAAGTACACTTGTAGTTTAAGTCTTCAGCTAGTAAAAGTTTATCTCTCTGTTTAGCCCATTTGGAAAAGGTATTCCCTTTGGGGGACTGTTTAATAAGTCAAAGGCATAACAGAAACAGTGTTGACCTCATTAACATAAGCTCCCTTCTCCTGTTTATAACTTGGTCATAAACCTTCATAACTGCTCAGTAAGAAAACCGTCTGGATGATAATAGTACTCAGAGGGGGTGTCGTTTGCAGATCAGTGAAGCCAGGCCACATGTCCCTACAACAAAGTGCTACTCTCAGTGAAAACAAAATTACTATAAAAATTATTAAGACATCAAGACCGCTATATAGAAAAGTACATAAACATACAGAATATAAAGGAAAGACTATTTTTTCACACAGCTGATCTCAAGCAGGTATACTCACACATTCCCTTGATTCTAAAATGCAGTCACTTGCAAGGCGCATTTTAGATTTGAATTATCTTTTTAAATGTATGATACGCACACACACAGAGATGTACACGTTGTACACACTGATAGTGATACCTGTCCTGATAATCAGTGTTATGTGAAAACTTCCTCATAAAACTGAGTAAATGAGGTATGTTTACTGTGCAACTCTTTTTCTCTCTGTGCATATGTGTATATGTTGGTGTGTGTTGCAGAAACACGAAGAGGAGAAAAACCTTCAATCTGTGACCTTGCTCTTACGATCTCTGAAGTGTTGGTAAGGTAAGATGTATATACCCAGCTGCTCTGGGAATATGATTAGACAAAAAATTGAAGGTTACAGGGAGTGGGGGAAATGAATCAAAGGAGTAGTCTAGATGTCTCCTTAGCAAAAAACAGTAACTTTAATTTAATTTCAAAAATGTATTGAATGCACTGTCTAAAGCACCATTTATCTTTTTGTATTGGTTAAATGCCTGCATTCAGTATTCTATGGAACCTGAGCAATGTCCTAAAGTGAAAGCTGACTTATTCAGTGAGTACACATGTCCAAGTTAGATTCCAGAATTAATTGAAATTATAAAGTGTGGAAAATACTGCAAAAAAAAAAAAAAATATATATATATATATAGTACTTTAGAAGTGAACAAGGATCACCTTCACACAGTAATCAATAGCAGACTCACCAAGGGTGAATCAACCAGACTCATAGCCCCTGTCCCTCACCCCTGAAATAGTCTCTCTAATTGTAGAAATTGTCGTGAAAGTGACAGGGTTAGTCACTCAGTCGTGTCTGACTCTGCAATCCCATGGACTATAGCCCACCAGCCTCCTCTGTCCATGGGATCCGCCAGGCAAGAATACCAGAGTGGGTAGCCAGTCCCTTCCCAACCCAGGAATGGAACCCGGAGTTCCTGCAGTGTAAGGAGATTCTTTTCCATCTGAGCTACCAAAGAAGCCCTGTAGAAATTGTACATCTAATCCATGTAGTAGATCTTATTTCCAGCTAATGGGAATAGCAGCTCTGAGAGGAGCAAGTTAAACCAGGAAGAAGTTTGAGAAATCTAGACGGTGGGCTTTTCTATAAGATAACCTGCTAGGTCTGCCCAATAGGAACATGGCACGGGGGAAAGGGGACGGCGGTGGGCACATCAGTTCCTGGTGAGAAACTTTTAAGAGGCAGCAACCAAAGCTAGTGTGTGGACCTTAACTGGACCCCACTTTGAACACACCAACACCAAAAGGCATTTAAAGGTTAATGGAGGACATTTAAATATGGATGGGATATCAGTTAATAGTAAAGGCTTATCTGTTCTGTTCAGTTGCTCAGTCATGTCCAACTCTTTTTGAACCTATGGACTGCAGCACGCCAGGCTTCCCTGTCCATCACCATCTCCTGGAGCTTACTCAAACTCATGTCCATTGAGTCGGTGATACTATGGATGATAATATAAGTTTAAGTAGGTGGTTAAATAGGAAAATGTCTTTATTTGGGGGAGGGGGAGTTCCTTCTAAAGTATTTAGTGATGAAATATCACAGTCTATCATTTATTTTAGATATTTCAGCAGAAATGTATAAAGCAAATACAGTGAAAAGTTGTTCTTTAGCCGCTAACTTGTGTCCAACTCTAAATAATGTCACTGCGCTTCAGACAGTACATGAGAACTGAGACAGGATGCCTACGTGGTCAACAGGTGGTCCAGCAGCCAGGGGCAGGGGAGGTACCCTGGGTGGGAGCAACAGTGTCCTCCATCAACTGGGAGGCTTTGGGGACAGTTGATAACTGCAGCCACAGACAGAAGAGGTGTCTCAGCAGAGGCCAGTAAGGGCGCAGGGAGCTGGGAGCATCTACATGGCACATACATCCTCCTCATTACCTTGGAACTTCTCATTCCCTGTCCACACACTGTTCTGGAAGAAAAGAGAGTATTTGAAAATGGAAAATGCCCTGATTGGGATTTTAAACTGACTTAGCAATTGGAGTTGGGTTTTGTAGAAATACAACTAGTTTTCTGTACACTTGAGTGTTGCCTGTGAGTGTCATTTTCACTAGCAGCCACGTAGAGCACAGCACCTAGTGCCCTGGCTCAGATTCACAGAGGCAGGCTTTCTCAGCTCCTCGATGGAGAACTCAAAACTGCTAATAAAGAGCTGAATTCTTTCACCTTTTCTTCAGCTTGATGTTCACTGGGTAAACTTTCCCTTGATCCATCTTCCCTGGCTTTGGGGATTATGTGAAATTGTCAGTGCCTGCCATTTTAATGTGTTTTAGCACAGCAGGCTCATGAAATGTGGCAGCTGGAAGCAGGTGTGAGATGGGAGCTGGGGAGGTCAGCTTCTAAGAGAAACCAAGCTTTTCCCAGTGAGGGCTTTAAAGGCAAATGTTCATCACCACTTCCAGACTAGAACAAAATTTTGACCCTAGTACTCAGAGAAAGAGATTAGGGTCAAAGACAATCACAAACACAAATGCTGTTAAAGAACGAACACCCCCTCCCCACGCGCCCAACCCCGTTGTTTGCAACAATGGGGTGAGGGAAAGGAGCTTGATATTAGGGAAAAGCTCAGAGATAAATAATACAGGTAAGGAGTGTAATAGGGCTTTCCTGGTAACTTAGCTAGTGAAGAATACACATGCAATGCACGAGACCCTTGTTTGATTCCTGGGTTGGGAAGATCTGGAGAAGGGATAGGCTACGCACTCCAGTATTCTTGAGCTTCCCTAGTGGCTTAGATGGTAAAGAATCCACCTGCAATGAGGATACCTGGGTTCAATCCCTGAGTTGGGAACATCTCCTGGAGGAGGGCATGGAAACCCACTCCAGTATTCTTGCCTGGAGAAACCCCAGGGACAGAGGAGCCTGGCAGGCTGCAGTCCATGGGTTCTCAAAGAGTCAGACATGACTGAGCGACTAAGCACAGCACAAGGAGAGTAATACAGGCTTCCCAGGTAGCTCAGTGGTAAGGAATCCACCTGTCAAACAAGAGACATGGGTTCAATCCCTGGGTCAGGAAGATCCCCTGGAGTGGGAAATGGCAACTCACTCCAGTAAATCCCATGAACAGAGGAGCCTGGTGGCTACAGCCCATGGGGTTGCAAAGAGTCAGACATGACTTAACCAACAATCAACAACAAGGAGTGCAGTAGGATTCAATCATACATAGAACCAAGAATGTGACCACACAGCGCTTAACTCAACCTGGATTGAGAGGAAAGAGAGGCAGGGTATTCTTCTACATGGTTCTAAACATTATACGCCTTTTTTAAGGGGCTTGGGGGAAGACAAAATTTTAGTTCACTGACATCAAAAATTTTGCTTTGAGTTTCTACATCTGATAATACACATCCCTAGACTTTTCCTTAAGTACTTACAGGGGTGTATGCCTCTGTATATGTGTATGGGAGTCTGCTTAGGGGTGTGGGGGTGTGTGTGAGTGTATCTGTGATTTAAGCAGAGATATAATAGCCTACATATCTCCAGTGGCTAAAAGATATTTTAGAAATTATTGCTAATCCAAACAATATTCTCTACAAAGTCCTATAGCAGGTTATCAGAACGAGGGTGTGAGATTAATAAGCAGAAATAGATAATAAGATTTTGCTAACATCTGGTATTGACCACCTACACAAACTGATTTTTAAAGAAATGGCATTAAGAATTTTTTTCAAAATGTGAATTCAGTTTTCAGAATAAATCATCATGGTATCATAGTAAAGTCAAGCTAATATCTGATCTGACATTGTAGTTGAACCAGGTAACCTGTCCCGACATCACGCACCCTTGTTTTGGTTAAGATCTTTTTTCTCTCACATCAGTTTGTGTTTCATTGACTAGTGGGTTCTGATCTCTTCTGTTCCTGACTTGCTTTTCACTCAAGCCTGGACTCAAAGTCCTGAAGTATTTCTGAGGACCTCACTCCTAGGTATGGAGTGTAGAGGCACCATTTCTGATCACAGTGGGTCAGAATCCCACTGCAGCCAAGTCAGCAAAATTTAGCAAGCAACATGTAGCGATCTTTTGCAACATGAATGGCATCCCATAGATTTTTACCAATCCTAACCACCAAATCGACTTCTCAGTTTGTCTTTGTGTTCCACAAAGCTTCAGAGTCTAGACTCTCAAATTAACATCCTTCAGCAACACCTCCACTATCAAGAAGTTTCAGTTTTATAATAATTGCCCACAAAATTGATGAGGTTTAATGATTCATTCATTCATTCATTGGTTCTTTACTAAAAAATAAAACAAACAACAAGAACAAACAATTGTCTTGAACACCTCTTATGGGTTGGGAACAGTGATAGGCCCAGAGACATAAGCCTAATTCAGAAGCAAACTTGACATTTGTCTACACAGTAGGATTTAGAAACAACATCTGCCCCCAAAACATCTCAAAAAAAAAAAAAAAATCTGCTAGTGTGCCTAATCCAGGTATTTAGATCCAAGAGAACACTGATTGTCTACAGAGACATCAGTTAGATTTTTCATCAGCAAAAATAGAGATAGAAAGTAACACAATAAGTGAAACTGTGAAAATAAAAATCTGAAGTATCATTCACTCCTGAAGCATCAAAGACTTAGAGAATTTATCATCCACAGTCAAACCTGTCTGAAAGAATTATTAAAGGATCTACTACCTCATCAAGAAGAAATGTAAAGAACAAAAAGTGTCAAAAGGTACAAACTTCCAGTTATAAAATAAATCAATCATGGGGATGTGATGCAGGGCATAGTGACTACAGTTAATAATACTGTGTCACATATTTAAAAGTTGCTAAGAGACTGGTTCCAAATAGGAAAAGGAGTACGTCAAGGCTGTATATTGTCACCCTGCTTATTTAACTTATATGCAGAGTACATCATGAGAAATGCTGGGCTGGAAGAAGCACAAGCTGGAATCAAGATTGCCGGGAGAAATGTCAACAACCTCAGATATGCAGATGACACCACCCTTATGGCAGAAAGTGAAGAGGAACTCAAAAGCCTCTTGATGAAGGTGAAAGACGAGAGTGAAAAAGTTGGCTTAAAGCTCAACATTCAGAAAACGAAGATCATGGCATCTGGTCCCATCACTTCATGGGAAATAGATGGGGAAACAGTGGAAACAGTGTCAGACTTTATCTTTTTGGGCTTCAAAATCACTGCAGATGGTGACTGCAGCCATGAAATTAAAAGACGCTTACTCCTTGGAAGGAAAGTTATGAGCAACCCAGATAGCATATTGAAAAGCAGAGACATTACTTTGCCAACAAAGGTTTGTCTAGTCAAGGCTATGGTTTTTCCAGTGGTCATGTATGGATGTAAGAGTTGGACTGTGAAGAAACCTGAGTGCCAAAGAATTGATGCTTTTGAACTGTGGTGTTGGAGAAGACGCTTGAGAGTCCCTTGGACTGCAAGGAGATCCAACCAGTCCATTCTGAAGGAGATCAGCCCTGGGATTTCTTTGGAAGGAATGATGCTAAAGCTGAAACTCCAGTACTTTGGCCACCTCATGCGAAGAGTTGACTCATTGAAAAAGACCCTGATGCTGGGAGGGATTGGGGGCAGGAGGAAAAGGGGACGACAGAGGATGAGATGGCTGGATGGCATCACTAACTCAATGCACATGAGTCGCAGTAAACTCCGGAAGTTGGTTATGGACAGGGAGGCCTGGCGTGCTGTGATTCATGGGGTCGCAAAGAGTCGGACATGACTGAGTGACTGAACTGAACTGAACAGAACTGAAGAGAGTGGATCTTAACAGTTCTCATCATGAGAAAAAAAAATTGTCACTACTAATGATGGTGAATGTTGCATTTGTTACTTTATGACATTTAACATTTAACACTAAAAAATTCAAAAATATGTATTAACTTAAAATTAATGATGATAAACCTTTTTTATTATTTTTAAAGAAAATGACATAGTTTTTACAAAAAATAATTATATTTTCCAAAGAAAAGAATTGTGAGAAGAGGGGCAATGTTTCACATTTTTGCAAATATCTTTGATGTCTGGCTTACTACTCTTGCTAAAGTATTTGAAAAATATGTGACTTCAAAAGACATACACTGATACTGAAAAAAAGGAGACATTTTCATAGCTCTTTTCACATGATTGTGGATATTATTTTTTTAAGCTATATCAAAACTCAATAAGCAGAAGTTTTTTAAAGTTTAGTTACAATATGGAAACTTAAATTGTCTAAGTAAACATTGTTACTCTATTACATTAAAATCAATTGGTCTATCTTGTACATCAAGTGGTCCTCTTACTACACGTAATTCTACTTTTTAGAAAATATTGGTTTACTGAGTTACACTCATCTTCCAAACATTAACATATTTCACTATACAATACCAAAACATCACCTTTGTATCATCATTGAGATTATCAGAAAAATCTTTAAGAATGGGGAAGTTTTCAAGCCCAAAATGTTAGTCACTCAGTCGTGTCCCTTCCTTGGTGACCCCATAGACTGCAGCCCGCCAGGCTTCTCTGTCCATGGGATTCTCCAGGCAAGAATACTGGAGTGGGCTGTCGTTCCTTTCTGCAGGTTTCAAGCCCAAGTTAAGACACATATTTTCAAAAATATATTTTACTTTAAAATTTCCAATTGTATCCTTGGCAATAAATATGGTAGTTTGTTTTCTCAAAATGAGATTTTTAAGGAAATGTCTGTAAAGTACACAAATCTTAACAACCATAGTTTCGGCATCAGAGGTTCTATCAAGGAAAAATGGTATTCTGTTCAAAAAGCCAATAGTTCAGCACACAACTCAACCTCATGATAGCCCTCATACTTCATCATAAAGCAAAAATATTTTATGTATACTTCCTATTTTGTTACACAAAATAGTAAAAAGCTGTTTGCTCAAAGGTTAGGTTTAATAAAATTAATAAATTGTATGGCTTTTTAAAAGAGAAATGGCTTTTTAAAAAATTTAAACTGGAAAGACCAGAGTAACCATTCTTCAGTTTGATGCCACTGCCTTGATCATTAATATACTAGAAGTTTACAAACCATCACTGCAAATATCAATACCATGTAAAAGGCAAATAACATCCTAGTTACTGTGAAAATAGTTTGGGTCTTGCAGACCAGTGTTCTATGGACCAGTCTTTCAGGAGCACTCTCGTTAAAAATAAGAGTTTACTGACAAAGAATAGGATTTTGTAAAAATTTTCTGAATGAATAGAGAAGCTATAAATGTGGGATGCTTTAAGTGCTTTAAAAATGACCCACAAAATTTGCCAGAATAAGTGATACTTTCTCACCTGTGAGTGTGTCCTAGGACCTGTTCAAGAGAAACTCAGATTAGGCCAGTGAAATGAGAATGAAAGAAAGATGTGAGGACCCAAGGGGTCTTATACAAAACTGGAACATTGAAGGGAAAAAAGAAAGAAAGAAAGCAACAGAATCCAGGTGAATTTGAAATCAGAAGAACTGAAGAAACAGCCTTCTCTAGAAAGGCCTTTTATATTGTCTAAAGACAGTGTGTTAATAGTCACAGGTCAGAGTTTGTGTATATCCTAGGGGCGTTATTTAGTTAACATTCAATGTATTCTAATTAGGATACATACTATGGAGTGTTTAGTTAGCATCTGAAAGAATAATCAAGAATCTACACTCCAGAGAGCCAACAGTATCAACTCTCTTGAAGGTTTCACCATTGCTGAAGGGTTTTATAATTAGCATAAAAAATGGTTTTCCGCTGCTGAAATGAATTCAAGATTGGCAAAACATCATATATCTATATACATGTATTATATACCTTCCGCATTTGCTAGATGGAGCGTAGGCTTCCCTGGTAGTGCAGTCAGCAAAGAATCTGCCTGCGATGCAGGATACTCTGCTTCGATTCCTGGGTCTGGAAGATCCCTTGGAGAAGGGATAGACTACCCACTCCAGTATATTCCTGGGCTTCCCTGGTGGCTCAGATGGTAAAGAATCCACTTGCAATGCAGGAGACACGGGCTGGGAAGATCCCCCGGAGGAGGGCATGACAACCCACTCCAGTATTCTTGCCTGGAGAATCCCCATGGACAGAGGAGCCTGGCGGGCTACAGTCCATGGGGTTGCAGAGTCAGACATGACTGAGCGACTAAGCAGAGCACAGCACAGCACAGCACACACAGAGTGTAAAAATCCGAGTACAACAGCAAGCTACAACCTTCAGAATGGGTTCCCTGGCCCTAGAACACATGGGTTCTGTGTTTAGGCTCAAAATGATTCTATCACCTAATTACTTACCTGAATTGTGAAGTTAGAATATTTTCATATCTGCCTCAAATGAATGTTTTCTTAAGGTTGGGAGAATGTCTTAAAAAGAAAGAGAGCCGAGACTTAATATTGAGTTTTAAAAATATTTTGGCACTCTTAAAAATTTATTTCTCACTGGTCTGACAATAAGAGCTTGTATGTGTGACAGAATTCAGCCCCGAGACTTGCCTTCTGAAACATACCAGCCAGTAGGGAGGTTTTCAAGAATGAGATCCCAAATCTTCATTTATCTCAAACTAAAACATTTCCACTGGATAAAGGGCTTCCCTGTTGGCTCAGAGGGTATAAAATCCACTTGCAATGCGGAAGACATGGGTTCGATCCCTGGGTTGGGAAGATCCCCTGGAGGAGGGCATGGCAGCCCACTCCAGTATTCTTGGCTGGAGAATCCCCAAAGACAGAGAAGCCTGGTGGGCTACAGTCCATTGGGGTCACAAAGAGTCAGACATGACTAAAACATCTCAGACTAAAACATTTCCACTGGTGAAAAATATAAAATAAAAATAATAACAAGAAAATTTCCAAAAGTTGTAAAAGACCCAAAACATTTTTAACTGGAGGCATAAAAGTACCTATGCAGCACAGGATGAATCTTGCTCAAAGATAGGTTTGGCTTTTGTGTTGGCTTCTAAGAAGTAATCTCTAAGTCTTTTGAATGTCCTGCCTGATAAGAGTGTCTGTTTACAAACTTGGGACATGCCAGATAGTCTATGCTGAAAATGAGATTTACAGTATCAGTTCAACCTTTGAAGGAGCTGGAATCTAAGGTCAGATACCCTGGTGGTCAAGCATGTTTACACGACTGAGCCCCAGTAACACTCTGAACCCCGAGGGTCAGGTGAGCTCCCCTGGTTGTCAATACTCTGTGTGTATTGTCACACGTTGTTACTGAGACAAGTAAACACTGTCCACATAGTGTCGCTGAGAGAGAGAAACAGAGCTCCTTGCTTGCATCTTCCCCAGGCCCTGTCCTACGCCCTTCTGCCCTTGGCTGACTGTATTCTGAATTCTTTTGCTGTAATAAACCACAGTCCTGAATGAGTTCTGTGAGTCCTTCCAGTGTCAACTACAAATTGGCACTTGCCATTGGCACTTGCCATCTACCTCCACAAGAATTAAATCATGTGCTGTGGCAGCTGCTGACTTTCAACACCTCCTTGAAAGACTCTCAGGGTGGAGGGCAGAAATGAGGCACTCTGCGCTCTGAGAAAAACTGGCAGAACAGGTCTTCAGATAGTTAGATGTCTTTGGGAGCTGATTTTATGAACCCAATTCTTCAGTTCAGTTCAGTTCAGTCGCTCAGTGGTGTCTGACTCTGCGACCCAATGAACCGCAGCACGCCAGGCCTCCCTGTCCATCACCAACTCCTGGAGTCCACCCAAACCCATGTCCATTGAGTCAGTGATGCCATCCAACTGTTTCATCCTCTGTTGTCCCCTTCTCCTCCTGCCCTCAATCTTTCCCAGCATCAGGGTCCTTTCAAATGAGTCAGCTCTTCACGTGAGGCGGACAAAGTATTGGAGTTTCAGCTTTAACATCAGTCCTTCCAATGAACACCCAGGACTGATCTCCTTTAGGATGGACTAGTTGGATCTCCTTGTCGTCCAAGGGACTCTCAAGAGTCTTCTCCAACACCACAGTTCAAAAGCATCAATTCTTCGGCACTCAGCTTTCTTTATAGTCCAACTCTCACATGCATACATGACCACTGGAAAAACCATAGCCTTTACTAGATGGACCTTTGTTGACAAAGTGATGTCTCTGCTTTTTAATATGCTGTCTAAGAGGGTCATAACTTTCCTTCTAAGAAGTAAGCATCTTTTAATTTCATGGCTGCAATCACCATCTGCAGTGATTTTGGAGCCCCAAAATATAAAGAATAAAATTAAAAATATATATATATATATATATATAATTCTTATATCTCTTCATATCCAGAAAAGCAATAAAATCCTTCAGTGGTGATGAGTGCTCCTCATGACTAGCAGAAATCTTTTGCAAAAAGAACCAACCAAACTAACAAAACAAACATGCTGATTGCATGTACTCCCCTTTCCCCAAAATCACATGTATGCTGACTTTCTCTCCTGCCTCTTTGGAGCAGTTTCTCAGAGCTATCTGAGATGCTGTCTCCTAGGCTACAGTCATCATTTTGCCCCAGAGAAAACTTAACTCACAACTCTCACACTGTCCTTTTTTTTTTTTTTAAGTTGACACTAGTAAACTATTGAATCTGAGCATGGTCTTGATTAGTCCTGAATTTGCAACTGATGTCAGACAGGAAGGTCTTGAGGACTTCCAAACTGTTTAGTACCTAAATAAGACATCATTTTATTCCTCCAGAGATGAAAGTGGGAATACAGGTGGCTCAGACTTGGAGTAGAGAAAGAGAAAGTATACTAAACTACCAGATCTTTCCCTAAAAGGGTCTAAAGATTAAAAGAACTGAAAACAGAACAAACAAATTTAAATTTTTAAACCCAAGTTAGGAGCATTGAGTAACATGAAACCCTATGTTCAATTGTTTATAGATGGAATTGTGAATTTCCCTCACATTTTTTGAACCTGAATTATTTTCAGGAGCAAAAATTTAAGGGGTGATCAGACTAGGGAAAGTTGCCAACTGTGAAAGCAAATGGGTAGCAGAGTCCTGGTCCTTGGGGACAAGTCCCTCCCTGAACCCTGGGGGACAGCAGTGTGCAGTGAAGTTCAGAGCCAAAGTGGAGGAGGGGAGAGGAACTGCTTTCAGCCTATTTGATGGCTTTGACAGCCGCCTCTACCCCTCATGTCACAGAGAGCTAAGCTCCCAAGTTCACACTTTCTGTAATGACAAAACAGAACGACAAGTCAGGAAGGAAAGCCAGAGTCCTAAGGGCCTCAGCACAGGTAAGTATGTGTTTCAAAGTGAGATGTGTTTGGAAAACATGATGCTTCTATCATACTGGACGTAAGTTATATAACATCTGAAAGAACAAAGCGTCAATTTATCTCCCCTTCAGGATATTCTGTTTTCCTCTCCACAGCTTATGTGTACTATACACACCAGCTGATAGAGGACAGGTAGGTGGGTTTCAGTAACCTGTTTTCTTGAAAGCTGAGAAGGCAGCCATATGCAGAGCAGCATCTGCTGCAGGCTTCAGCTGCCTGCCACCAGTAATGTCGACTCTGCCTTGTTTACAGGGCAGTAGTCTGAAACGGTTCTCTTTCACAGTAGAACCCACCTCCTTTCCCGCAAATGCAAGGCCGTGACACACTGTGAATACTTCAGACGTCACAACAGACTGTTTTCGAGATCTATACATTCCAGAGCCAAATAAAAGCCATGGGAGAATTACTGGTTTGGCCCATCAGAGTGTCTGTTCTCTGCAATGATATCAGAAGACCCAGAGGCTAGTGTGTACCTATTAATACTTTAAACCCAAGGATAAAGTATTATACTTTGTAATGTATAGTCCTTACATCTATCTCATCTTCATCCTTGCCCTCCCTGTCAACTCCTTCAACAGGTTTTTTCTAAGCCATGAATAAGTCCATTATGAAAATCCATTTTGCAAAGTTCCAAATTTGCACATCAAAGAAAGTAGGTTTTTGTTTCATTAGAGACATAAGGCTCTGCGATTTATGGATCTGAACACTTTCCCAGAGTAGGTGATTCCCTGTCATTTGACAAGCTGTGAATTTTCTGAGTGCTTTTCACACATTGAGAAAACAGGCTACTAAGATGACACCTAGCCTGATGTGGGAATCACCATGTTCTATGGATCTGTCAAATGACCCTTGATTTTAAGTAGTTTTATTTAGTTTAAAAACAATTCATTTTGCCAAGAACATTTATAGGAAATATATTTTCCATTAAGTAACGTAAGGTTTTCCCAGAGTTCTTGACATCCACTCCTATCCATTTCTCAGTCTCTGTGTACATCTCTCTGTGTGTATGAGACAGATACAAGTCTACAAAGAAAACCAGACATATTTCTCCATTTTGTATCACAGCTGGAGTCTATATTATCCCAGGAATCCAAAATATAATTAGAGGAGATCTAAGTAGGAGAGATTGATATCTATGCATCCTTGCAATATATTCATTCTCATTAAAAAGAGTATTGATCATTGGGGATCAAATTGTGCAGAAGGCTGCTGTGGTCTCAGCCCTCATGAAACTTAGCATTTAATGAGGACTATAGAAATCAAATAAGATATTCAACTCCAGTGTGATATTATACTCCATAAGGCCAGTATGTGGCACCTTGGGAACAGACCAGAGTTTAGCAGAGGAAGTAATATCTAAGTTGAAACCTAAAGATTGAGAAAAAGTTAAATAAGAGAAAACTATCCCAAAGAGGAGGATCAAAGGTGAAGGCACATGGGCAATTATAGAAGTAATGGAGACTCTGCTGGGAGGAGCATCAGGAAAAGAAGCAGACAGACTGGCATTGGCGGGGTGCTGGGTGCCCTCATAGGCCACAATGAGAATCTGAAATTTTATTCAGACAGCAGGTGAAAAATTACAAATTTTTTCAGAGACTTTAGGATCCAACCTAACACTCTTAACTGGGCTAATATGACGATAGGAAGCATAGCATCAGGAATCTAAGATCAGCAAGAGGATCCTGAATTTCAGAGGTAGGAGATCTAACTAGGGACACAGCATCAGAGACTTTCAGAGATGGAAGCTACTGAAAAACAGGGCCACCAGTTCAGATTATGAAGAGTAGAGGACTAGCTTGAAGCTAAGCCAGATTTCCTAACATGTTTCCTTTTATTCCCTGTCCTAGATAACAAGGTCTGGCATGAGGCTCAGTTCCAAAGACTAGAAAGATTTGAGGGATACAGGGTCATGACTCTTCAATATATGTAGATGAAATAACATATTATAGAACATCTGAAACTCTAAATGCATGTACAGCATGTTTCCAGTGTCTCAAATGCCTGATACAATATCAGCAGTAGACAAATAGGAAACCAGGCAATGTGTGTATGCTGTCATTCAGTCATGTCTGACTCTGCAACCCCACGGACTGTAGCCTGCCAAGCTCCCTGGGACTTCCCATGCAAAAATACTGGAATGGGTTGCCATTTCCTCCTCCAGAGGATCTTCCCAATCCAAGGATCTAATTCACATCTTCTGCACCAACAGGTGGATTCTATACCACTGGGCCAGCTGGGGAACCCAAACCAAGCAATGTTAATGGCCAGAATGGCCTGACTTCATCAGCTGGCTGAGAATATTCTAGAATATGATGGCAATGTCAGGATCAGCTGAACAACCAGTGTATTTAGAGTGTTTATTAAGTATTTTATTACTCTTCCACCAGGGTATTTTTTAAGAACATACTATCAGAAGGCACACTCAGAGCTCATGTTGGAGAATTGAAGAAGGCTGAGAAACGTCGCCCCTCATTTCATGAGATTATAATCTAATTGCAAGTCATCTAAATATATAGGATAGGAAAATAAGTGTCTGTGTCTACTCAGTGGGTCCAGTGAGTTTACAATGGGTGAGTTTTGTCAGAAGAGGCTTTATGGAGAATGAGGGGCTGGACCTAGGAATACAGAGATGAGAAGTTACGGGGTTTAGTGGTGACACTCTTACAGAACTTTAGATATGGAAACACTTCAAAGTCAGCCATATGTTTAGGTCCTGATTCAAGATGCCCATAGCAACACTGCTATCAGCCTTTCCTCCGGCTCCCAAACTTTCCAACCCTCCAACAACTGTCATGATCAGACCCAGCAAGCCAGTACTTCTCAGATTCATCGTAGTGACTCCTCACCTGTTTTAACACATTTTCTTAGATCAAGAAGGTGTTTCCCTTCCTCCTCCAAACAATGCTCAGAAGGCTGTGAGGTAAAAATAGTTTCCTATAGTTTCAAGTTACAGTGACTTGCAGGGAGCCGTTGTAGGGGCATTCTTAATGCCTTGATGACTTTTGGGTGATGGAGTAGCTTAGGGCACCCTGAAATCTACTCAGCCTACTCTTGTGAGGACACTTCTCTCACAGCTCAGTGAACCTAAGGACACTTTCTGAATCATAAACATCTTAGAGGGTAGTTGTGACTCACAACTACTTTTCAGTGAGATATCTAGAAAACTCTCTATCTTAACATCTGTCAGAGATCAATATTCAGGTATTTAGCAATCACTAGTACTGAACTCAAAAATCACTCATATACTTTATTGACAGGTCTTATCAATCCCTCCCCCATTCATTACTCTGAAAGCCACAATGGAGTGTGCTCAATTCTCATACTCCATTCCCACTAGGATAAAGTCTCAATGCTATTATTGATTCTGACTTGACATTTAAGGAGCATCTGAGCTCTGCTTCATCAACAGTCTTTTACTTTCTCATGAATATTTCCTGAGCAAGTCCTGTCCCCTGATATGCAGGCAGAGAGATGTAAGTATTTTTATCCACTATATCTCAGCATTTAGTGTTTAATATTTCACAGGCACAGATTTCAAGACAAATCTACAAACAGCAGCAGCCAGACCTTTTGTGGGAAAAAAAAATCTATAGTTAGGGCAGCATTTCTATATTTCAGAACACTGTCAGTAGATCTCCTTAAAGAGTCTATTTTGGATCATTAAGAACTCCAGGAGAAGATAATTTATAATACCATTTTGGGGATAGACTACAAGGAGGATAAAATTTAATGAACCTTCATTTTATGTAAATACAACAAAACTTTGGATTTATAGGACTGATAACATCAGGGAACTCATCTAATTTTATATAACCCAAGGTCCCAACCTTAAAGAATTCATCTGTTAAAGTTATTGCTCTGTTAGACTAAGGGCCAGTAACCTCATAAAATATGTATGCCAAGACACCAACCCGAATGGCAGGGAGTTGATTGAAGTTTCAGCTGATGTAGTATAGGAGGGGATGGCTTTCTCAAAAATGAAAGAAAGAGGGTAGGCTCACTTGTAGCAATATTCCTATTGTAAATAAGTAAAGGGAAGTCACTCAGTCGTGTCCGACTCTTCGCGACCCCATGGACTGCAGCCTACCAGGCTCTTCCGTCCATGGGATTTTCCAGGCAAGAGTACTGGAGTGGGGTGCCATCGCCTTCTCCAAATAAGTAAAGGGACACACAAGTGGCTCACTCAATGCAGTTGTAACTTGTCCAAAACTATCTTCAGGGGATGGTCCATGAAGGGAGCAGACCTGGGGAGTCCTGGGCGGTGTCCTCCAGGAACACATGGAAAGGAGGTGAAATCATCCCAAACATAATTGAGCCCAAGTGAAAAACATAACTTTGCACCAGACTTGAGAGTTGAGGTGACATGAAAAAATCAGGTAAACCAAGATGCGAAGGCTGAAGATGGGATTAACATGAGAGGAGACAGAAGATGGAGTTAGAGGGTTGTTAAGGAGAGCAGCAAAGTAGGGCAAATTGCAGGGCAGAGATTTCAGCTCTTTGCACCTTTGACTTATGTTTTAACACAGTACTAAGTAGTCAAGCATTGAGTCCAAGATTAGACATGTGATATACTCCAAATAGGGTCATTTGAGGAAGGTGTAATAAACTATTTACAGATATGCGGAGGCGGGATGTAGGAAAACTATGGGATAGCACCATAAGCTGCATAAATGACAGCAGAGCCACTTGCACTCCTGAAGCCAGTGAAGTGAGGCAAGGGAGTGGTCTTGGGTGCTTAGAAGGGAAAGGTAATGATTAGAAGGAAGCCATGAGACCCTAAAACCTTAGGTTGAGAGAAACAGTCAACTTTGAAGCATCTTCTCAGGGAGGAAGCTGAAGGAATAAATATCTGAACCGAGGAATAAATATCTTCTTCCTCCAATCTCCTATCAGGGAACGCCATCAACTGAAGCCATCCAGAAGAGCGTATTGGTGCAGGTCTCATGAATCAGCCTCCACTGCACAGAGTAGTGGGGAGAAGGGTAAAGAGCGAAGGCAGAGAAGCCAGCAACAGCTATCCACCTGTGAGTATCAGCTCCCCAATCTGAAAATGGGCAGGATACCAAGGAAAATCACCCCCACATACATCCACTCAGGGAAGAAGGCTGGAGTCACCAAAAGCCTCCAGGAGCATGTTGGGTTTAATCAGTCCAAAATATTGGGTTGGCCAAAAAGTTTATTTGGGTTTTTCCATAAGAGGCTGCAGAAAAACCAGAATGAACTTTCTGGTCAACTCAATACTTTCTCAGTTAATAAAATTGATTCTGCACTCAGTGCTGGAAACTAAAGAGAATGACATACTTCCTGTTTCAACAAACAAAACACCCGGATGTGGGCCATCAGAGGACCAACTCAGAAGAGTGTGTTGGAGGCAAAAAAACAAAAACAAATATGCTGCCATATATAGTTTTTTAAAATTCAACAAACCAAGAGATAGCAGACTTGGATTTCACACGGTGTCCACGGTACTAATTTAAAGTACGTTGAGCAAGACTCCTCTGAGCCTCAGTTCCCATATCTACATAATGAACTTTCATGAGATTCATAAGGTCTCCTTCAGCTCTCACTTTCTGTTTTTTTTTATGATTAGAAAAAGAAGTTGTGAGTTTTACAAAGAGAGTGCCAGACTTCCTATCTTGAGTGTTCTCTTAGGATGTCTGTACAGGTTATTATTACTGCTTTAAGCTCTGTCCCCAGTCTCCAAAATCACACATCCCAGTGTCATTTCCTCTACTTTCCCCATAGCTGAACTTCTATTTCTGTGACTTCTATAATCCCCTTGGTGGAAGTGTTTTCCCTCTTGCCCTCTAAGCCACCTGCTAATTGGCGGGTGATAGAGCATCCCACCTGTACGATATGTCTCTCCTGCTAATAAATGACACAAATTAAAATTATCACACTTATCGTATATTCCACTTGAGATTAAATAAGGGAATGTTTTATTCTGTGTAAGTATCTTCCAGCTGTAGGAAGAAAATGTTAATCAGACATTAAAGATGCCAAGAAAAATAAATTCAATATGTAAATAGCTACTTTGAGTAATTAGCTATTTACTATTTAATAAATGCTAAGTAAGATCTCCCAGTTCACTGCAACACTGGAGAAAAAAGTACTTCGAAGGGCACCATAACAGGTTAGTGTTGACAAGAGCCTACAGCCCCAGTGAACCATTTAAAAGTTTAATCAGGTTCTGGAGGCACTAAAAGAGCTCAGGATCAGAGTTTGAAGCAATTAAATTTGGTCTGGGTGGTAAGGGAGAAAGATGATGGGGCAGTTCTTTAACAAGATAGAGTAAGACCTTCAAATCTCTGATGATCACAGAAACCTTCTCAGTTACTGCTGACTGCTGAAGGAGCAGTGAATGGATCTGAACCCTGACAATGCAGCATTACTTGGGTGCTTAAAACAAGCTTTGCCTTTTTGCCACCAAGGTAGGTGAGCATCACCCAATCGGTTGAGGGCCTGAAAAAAGGCAGAGGAAGCGTGAATTTTCTGTTTGAGCTGCGACATACATCTTTTCCTGCCCCAGACACTCCAGCTCTCTGACTCATATCAAGGCTTACATCATCAGCTCACCAATTCTCCGGGCTTCAGAATGGGACTGAATTACACTACTGACTTTTGTAGCTTTGCAGACGCCAGCGGGTGAGACTTCTGATAAACTTTCATATAGATATATAGATCTCCTATTGGTTCTGTTTTCCCAGAGAGCCCTGACTAATAATTTAGGGCTTCACATTACAAAATCAGAAATAAGAAAAGTAAACCCATGAGAGCAACAGCTTAACCAGAGATTCTTACAAACGGGATGGGGGCTGGAAAGTTAAGAGGCATAGTCTCACTGATCCATTTCAGTGCCAAGATCTCACAGGGGATAAAGATCTGCTATCTGTGGGTGACCTGAAGGATGAAGCACTTTCATTTGGGGATCTCATTCAAAAAGGGCCCCCCCAACACCACCACTCCTGAGCACTCTCTTCAGGAACCATCATCTGTATGCACTAAAGCATACAGCTCCACAGGTGTTTGTGTGGCTAACCATGAAACTAACGTGAGTCTCTTTTACTCCTCATTCTCTCTTCTCAGAGGAAGCACAAAAAACAAAGCTAAATTAAGCTAATTATTTTCTCTCCTTAAAACGACTTGGCTCTAGAACTGAGGGCACTGTTTTGAAAAAAGATTTTTTCTCTCTTTCAGGCTCTTGCTTCCCCTTTCCCCCTTCTTTTTTTTTTCTCCCCTCACCTGGTACATTGGCCCCTCCCTCGTCCCAAAGCTGTTATTAAGAAACCACCATCTTTCAGTGAGAATTCACATTAAGCCTTGTTTCCAGGTGTGGAATAAGGAGACTGGGGAGACAATGTGTACAGTGGTTATACTCAGATGCCAGAGCTAAAATGCCAATGAGCAATTTGCTCAACTTCTGTCTCAGGGACCTCCAAGGGTAAGATAAGTAGATGCAATTATGGTACCTACTTCAATGATCTGCAGTGAGGATGGAAGGAGTTTATACATAAGAAGTATTTAGAACTGCGCCTGGCACAAAGTAAGTAGTTATCAAGCATTAGCTACTGTAAATTTTATTATGTATTCATTATAAAAATTTTTTAAATGGAACAAAGAAGACAATGAAAACCACATTTATTCCTAAGATCCAAAGTTACCCATTGTCAATATGTCGGCATACTTAGCACTTTACCAATATTTGACATATAAACACTTACGTCTGCTTTTAAATTAAAAATGGTGGCATATTATATAATTTTTGTTGTCTACTCTTTTCGTTTAATATTATGCATATTTTCTATTCTTAGTATTCTTCAAAGACATGATTATTATGGGTATATGATATGCTACCATCTGGCTAGGATATGATTTATTTAACCATTCCCTGACTACTGAGCCTTCAGATAATTTTGTTTTCCACTATTACAAACAATGCTACATCACAGAAACCTAACTGATGCTTTTTATCTGCTTCTTGATTATTTCTGATATAGAAAGTGGGATCTGAGATTATTTCTGGTCATGTCTATCATCAGGCCCTTGGTAATCAAGGAATAATGGGCCAGTTGTCTGCTTAACACATATTCTGATGATACAGTTACAAGCCAGGGTGGGGAGCAGGGTTGGGGAGGCGGTCAAAACACTTCCTAGCTGCTGCCAGGAGAGCAGGGATGCTCGATCTCATGACGCCAAACCTGGCCAGGCCATAGTACAGGCATTATTCCACCTGCTTTGGCCTAAGAGTTAAGAGAAATTCATCCAGGCAACAGATTTTTCTGTATTATTTTTGTCTTTTAATTTGCTCACATTGATATTTTAGTGAAAAATCTGAAGATACTGTGTCAAGAAATGCCAGTTGATCTGTTTTATTAATAATTATTCTATATAAAATACAGTTATGTGTTTGAGATTCATAGACACATAGAGTTACGTCAATCACCCTATCATGCCTGTCATGATACAGTCTCTGGTTGATGCAATTGTCATCTTTTCTTTCTTTTTTTTCTGCATCTCTTAGCCAATTCCATTCCTCTTTCTTAAAATCAGATCAGATCAGATCAGATCAGTCGTTCAGTCGCATCCGACTCTTTGCGACCCCATGAATCGCAGCACGCCAGGCCTCCCTGTCCATCACCAACTCCCGGAGTTCACTCAGACTCACGTCCATCGAGTCAGTGATGCCATCCAGCCATCTCATCCTCTGTTGTCCCCTTTTCCTCTTGCCCCCAATCCCTCCCAGCATCAGAGTCTTTTCCAATGAGTAAACTCTTCACATAAGGTCACCAAAGTACTGGAGTATCAGCTTTAGCATCATTCCTTCCAAAGAAATCCCAGGGCTGATCTCCTTCAGAATGGACTGGTTGGATCTCCTTGCAGTCCAAGGGACTCTCAAGACTCTTCTCCAACACCACAGTTCAAAAGCATCAATTCTTCGGCGCTCAGCCTTCTTCACAGTCCAACTCTCACATCCATACATGACCACAGGAAAAATCATAGCCTTGACTAGACGGACCTTTGTTGGCAAAGTAATGTCTCTGCTTTTGAATATGCTATCTGGGTTGGTCATAATTTTCCTTCCAAGGAGTAAGCGTCTTTTAATTTCATGGCTGCAGTCACCATCTGCAGTGATTTTGGAGCCCAGAAAAATAAAGTCTGACACTGTTTCCACTGTTTCCCCATCTATTTCCCATGAAGTGATGGGACCGGATGCCATGATCTTCGTTTTCTGAATATTGAGCTTTAAGCCAACTTCTTCACTCTCCACTTTCACGTTCATCAAGAGGCTTTCAAATATTTAAGGTATGTATATTCAGTCTAAATTGCAGGCCCTTTTTTCTTATATGTGTGTCTATAAAAAATATAACATTCTGTGTAATTTAAAAATGTATATAAATTTTTGTTTGCTACTAATTTCACGTTTCTTATCTTTTATCATTGCAGCATTATGCTTTTGAAATCTTCTCATGATGCCATTTATAGATTTAATTCACTCCTGTGTATTATTCCTTTTGGTGAATATTCTATATTTTACTTCTCTATTTTTCACAAGGAGGACTCTAGGTTGTCTTCAACTCTTTGCTTCCATCAATAGTACTTCAAGAAGATACTTCATCTTTGTAAAATCTTCTTGCAGAAAAAAAATATTTGTATAGTTTTTCCCCATGGAAAAAATCCAAACAAGAATAGCTGAAGCACAGGGCATTTTAATTTATTTTTACTATTAACTTGTTCTTCAAAAGGTCTATACCATCCCTCATGACAATTAGCAGTGACTGAGGATACAAATTTCTCCATACTTGATATTGTCAAAATTTATTTTTTGCCAATCACATGGATATAAGTTACTATTTTTATCTTAATTTTTATTTATTTCTTTACTGGTGATGCTGAACATCTCTTCCTATATTTGTCCACCATTTAGGTTTCTCTTTTATAAACTGATTATTTTATTTGCTCACTTTTCTGTAGGATTATATCTCTACTGTATATTTTATAACTATTTCTTGCATGCTTTTAGATTCATACTTTATCAGAAATATAAATATCTTCTTGCAACCAAGCGCCCAGGCAAACTCTATTGTTTGATTATGTAGATGGCATTTTAAAAAACTGAAATATAGCTGATTTACAATGTTGTGTTAGTTTCAGGTATACAGCAGTGACTCACTTATACATACATGTGGCCGCCTGCATGCATGAGTGCTCAGTCGTGTCCAACTGTTTGTGTTCCCATGGACTGGAGCCAGCAAGGCTCCCCTGTCCATAGAATTTTCCAGGCGACAATACTGGATTGGGTTGCCATTTCTTACTTTAGGAGATCTTCCTGAGCCAGGGACTGAATCTGCATCTCCTGCACTGCAGGTGGATTCTTTACCACTGCGCAACCTGGGAAGCCCTATACATACATATGTGTGTATATATATACACACACACACATATGCATATATACATATATATGTATATTATTTTTGGATTCGTTCCCTATTTTATAAAATATTGATATGATATCAATATAAAATATTGATATCAATGATATATGATATAATCATATAAATATGATATTTTATATCATATTGATATGATAAAATACTGATATGTGCTATACAATAGGTCCTTGTTTCTTCTCTATTTTATATACAGTAGTGTGCTTATGTTAATTCCAAGTTCCCTATTTATCCCCTCCAGCCTCCCCTTTGGTAACCATAAATTTGTTTTCTATGGCTGTGTCTATTTCTGTTTTGTAAATAAATTCATTTGTATCACTTTTTTTTTAGATTTCACATATAAGCAATATCATATGATATTTGTCTTTGTCTGGCTTACTTCATTTAGTATGATCATCTCTGTCTAGGTCAGTCCATGTTGCTGCAAATGCCATTGGCTGAGAAATACTTCATTATATATTATATGTGTGTGTGTGTGTGTGTGTGGCATATATATGCCACATCCCCTTTATCTATTCATCTGTCAATTAGCCAAACTCTTTTAAATCACTCGTACTTTCTTACTATTGAAAAATTCTAGTCGTGAAGGAGACGGTGTTGGAAGTAACAGACATGCGGCTCCCTTGTTTCTTTCCTTTTTCCAGACCACTAAAACACTCTGTTCTCTGGAAATCTTGTCATTGGCATTTGAAACAACATTGATGGACCTAAAGGAAAAAGAAGTGAAATAAGTCAGACAAATCTTGTGTGATTTCACTTATATGTGGAATCTAAGAAACAAAACAAAGCAGGAACAGACTTTCGGATACAGAGAACCGGTGGTTGCCAGAGGGGATGCGGGCGGGAGGACGGGCAAAATAGATGAAGGGGATTAAAAGGTACAAACTCTCAGTTATAAAATAAATGTCACGGCAAAGTAATGTGCAGCATAGGAAATACAGTCAATACTATTGTAATAACTTTGTATAGTGACAGATGGTAACTAGGCTTATCGGGGTGATCATTTTGTAATGTATAAAAATATCAAATCACCATGTTGTACACCTGAAACTAACACAGTATTTAAGTCAATTGTAGCCCAATAAAAACACTCTCTTCTTGCATTTCTAGATTTTATTTTTCAAACAGAAAATAAACTTTTCTTTACTGTTTTATGCTATAATTCATAGCATTAGTAATGGCAATAGCAGTCATTACACGGCCTTTATTGCAAACCTTGTGCATAAGAAATATTCCATAAATGGGAAACTATAATAAATAAATCCTTGGCAGATTATCACTTTTAGGTGAGAGAGACAAAGATTGTCTGGATTTTTCCATGTCCTTTGTGTTCTTAAATAGTTATTGTTTCTTCTCATACCTATTATTTTATATACATGTTGAGCTGTTCTTCTATTCCTACTTTCCTCATTTAAGAGTTTGGTGTTTGGAAAAATAGTCAACTGACAAGGGCATGTCAAGCCTTCATTTGTAATCAGTTCAGTTCAGTTCAGTCACTCAGTCATGTCTGACTCTTTGAGACCCCATGGACTGCAGCACACCAGGCTTCCCTGTCCATCACCAACTCCTGGAGCTTACTCAAACTCATCAGTGTCCATCGTGTCAGTGATGCCATCAAACCGTCTCATCCTCTGTTGTCCCCTTCTCCTCCCGCCTTCAATCTTTCCCAGCATCAGGGTCTTTTCCAATGAGTCAGTTCTTCACATCACATGGCCAAAGTATTGGAGTTTCAGCTTCAGCATCAGTCCTTCTGATGAATATTCAGGACTGTTTATATTCCTTTGTAATGGCCTCTCACAATTCTGGGAGTTTAGAGCAGTTGCAGGTGTCCCAGGGACAGGAAAGATAACTACACATCATCCTAGCCCCAGACCACAGCAGCAGTGTCGCACTGGCTCCACCATCATTGTACACTCAACCCCTGCAGACATTCCAGACATACAATGGCACTTGGTCTATGTTAGAGTTAGGCCAGGGATACTTTACAGAGGGTTACTGAACAGAAGTGTAGACTCAATACCAATGAGTATTTTTGAGCGATGTGTATAAAAGTAGCTCAGGATTGGGTGTAATGTCAGGGTGGTGGTGGATGTTTTTTATTCACTGATGAAGTTTTCTTTCATGTGTAGGGATATAAATTTGAGTGGTATTCCTAGCCTGCAACCCTACCCTTTGCTTGTCAGCAGGAAGTGAAGTGGTCTACATTGTGATTTTGAAAGCAGAAATTTGGCACATTTGCCCAAGTGATCCTGTCCCTTCCTCAAGGGGACAAGATGGCCTGCATTCTCTCCTCCTCCTTTCTAGAAGTCTGCAGTCCAGGGGTGAGGGGCTTCCTGGTTCAGCATCACCTGTGACTGAGAGCATGCTTTTCTAATTCTGGGGTTCAACATTCAAGAGTAGACTTACAGACATAACCTACCTCTTTCAGAGTAAATCTTAAGAGTAACCAATATAATATTTTGAGCCCTTTTCCTTGCTTCTCAATTGATTTAGAAGTCAGGAGACAAAGAGGTTTGTTGAGACTCCCAACAAGAATAGAGTTTGTTAAACAATAGAGGTAATTAGACTTCTCCCCCAGACATTTTGATTTAGTAAGTCTAAGGTGGGACAACTCATAGAAATCTTCATTTTTAACAAGATTCCCAAGTAAGAATGTAGTAGGCTGCCATGCTGACTCTGGAAAGGTTGTTTTAAATGCATTCAGGAGAGGCTGTGACGCTGCAGCTCCAGGAAGATTTTTAAATGGAACTCTCCAAATTCACATAAGTGGAATTTTTTTTTTTTTTTACTGAATTTTATGTAAAATTGTATAGCAAAAATCAATACTTATTGAGCAGCTATTTTTATTAGTCACACAGTCACAAGCTTTAGATACATGATTCCAACCTTTACAATAATCATAACAGCATTCGTTTTTACTCCAAATTTTTCCAGATGAGGAATCCAAGGACCAGAGAAATTATATGGCATTCCTAAAGCACTACAGGCAACTAAATAACAGCTCTGAAGTTTGAACTCACATGCTTTTTCAGTATCCTTCCTACTACACTACACTTCTCATTTATACCTATATGTATTTGTGAAACAACCACTAATCAGTGGATCCAAAGAGGTGGAGTTCCTTCCCACCTTTCAAAATGTTACCCTCAAAATCTGTTTATTCCAAAATCAAAATTTTGTCTCCAGATCATATTTGGTACTTATAATACTCTCCAAATAATAGAGGACACCTTCACTGAGACAGTGCATGGATGAGTTAAAGGGATATAAGTTCCATTGAGATAAATTCATGTGACTCCATATTCTCTTCCCAATAGTGTATAATAATTAATAAACAAATCATGGCTTCCTTTTCATCACCTCATTTTCTATATAGTCATCAAAAATGAAAGGCATTAATTTGAGAGCATAATGGAAAGAACGTAGAAATCGGAGCTCAGCTTCCGAGGTTCTAATTTTATCTCTTTCACTTTCTGGCAAGTCATCTGCATTTAATCTGAGCTTTCCTCAACTATAAAATAATAGAAATGGTCAAGATCTAGAATATGTATAGCCGTTTCTCCCATTTTTCCCCATGGAAAACATTACAAAATGATCATGACATTTTCTTTTCTTAATTGACTTGCAGGCATAGCTGTAGTCTTCTCAGTCCAGGGCTCTAGAAAGATATACCAATTGATCAGAAATGGCATGCAATAACTCCTATTTACCATTGCTAATATAGATCACATCTAAAATCTTTCCACCTTTAAGTCTAAGATTGCTGTCTGTAGAGACCAAAGAGACAGTAGCAAGTTAATTTAAAAAACAAAAAACAAAAACCCTAAGCCAGAACTTAACATGAACCTAAAAGAGTTTAAGGAAGACCACATTATCATAATGACTTGTTTTGGGCATGGTCACTTTCATATAAAAATTTCCATAGCCAGTGATTTCTCTCCATATCTGAAAATGTGCAGCTTGACCTCTAAGTAAGGAAAAGAATGGAAATCTCCTGCCCTAACTTCTCTCCATCTGAAGCATTATAAGCAATACCAGCAGAGTACCTGTTTTAAAATCTAGAAGAGCCCTGCGATAAATATGATCTCATACCAATTTCAAAGCCCCTGGGTGAGAAGGACCCAACAGCTGTGTCTGTGCTTTAGGGCAGGTGGAGTAAGCAATGCAGAAGCCACCAGGGCCTTGTTAGTGAGCGCATGCAGACTGCTCCCCACAACTATGACGTGGTCCTTCTCCTTCTCTTCCTGTAGCCCCCATAGAGAAAGCGTACCTGGTTAGTCAGGATTTTCTAGTAGAGATGCTTCACAAATCAAGAACCATCTTCAGATAGATCTGCTCTCAGGAAAATTTCTGTCCACCAGGCAGATACCCCAGGAAACTATTATTCCCTCAGGAATCAAGAAACTCCCAGCCTGGAATCCACAATCACATTAAGTCTAGTTTGTGACATTAAATGATCTTGGTTCCTAATAATATGACTTGGGTTCAAATCTATAGGCACTTTTGTGAGTCTGATCAAGATTAGGAGTTAACATGTTCATCATCTGGGCATCTAAACAATATTTACGGTTTTCAAGTCTCTGGAACCTTCTCCCTATCCCGTGCTTAGCAAACGATGAAGCAGAGTTACACGTTCCACTTCTGAGAGCTTCCCATGTGATACGTATTTTCCCTTTGCTGATAATATAAGCTTCCTGCCACCTGTGACCCAATAGGTTGTAGTTGTTTGTTTGCTAATCGACACAAAGCTCTCTTCCACTTAGCCCTGCACTTGACCCTGTACTGCCTCATATGCTAGAGTCTAATAATTTCCCCTGAGTTCTAGTTACAGCTTGCACCTGGTGTTTGCTTTATTACCAGCAGCATTCCTAGAAGCACAATCCTACGCTACATCCAAAAGCAGAAGCACGATGTGCTTTAAGGGTGAGAGTCAGGTATTCACGAAATGCAGAACTCAAGCACTGCCTGTCCTTTCCTGCCATACGTATCCACATAGAGCACCTTGTGTGTGCTTTTCCTGACAGTTTGAAAGGGCCTTTGAGGTTTAATCAGTAGATCGTGGCAAAAGGATAACACCGTGTTCAGAGTGGGAATTCTTATCTCCCTGCTCCTGCCGGCAGAACACCAAAGACCGCATGCTCTGCAGCTTATTTAGCTGTAAGGAAGAGGGGTCAGGGTGATTCGTGAGTTACTATATATAAAAATACTACTTTCTGAACTCAAAAGTGATCTCTAGGCAATATGGAACAGCCATTTTTAAGAAGTTCAAGGTAAAAAAAAATTTTAAGGAAACACATTCATTTCCCCTATAGTTCATATTAGAATAATTTCTGAATTACCAATCTTGATGGTTTTTGGTGTTCTTTTTACTTTTATTTTAGCAAAATGATCATTCCTAATTAAGTCAATGGTGGAAAATTTAAAAGATGGACATTAAAATTAATCTCTAAGGATGTACCAGTACAAGAAAGTATCCATGACCTGCAGCGACTAAACAAGCACTGATTTCTCTTTTAGAGCAGTCAGGATCTAGATTCATAATGACAATTCAAAAATTCTGTGAAAACACCTGAGTTTTTAATATAAAAATTGTACATGTTTAACATATTTTGTGCTGTGTCTAACTCTTTGCGACTTCATGGACTATAGCCTACCAGG
Source organism: Bos javanicus (assembly GCF_032452875.1). NCBI lineage: Eukaryota > Metazoa > Chordata > Mammalia > Artiodactyla > Bovidae > Bos > Bos javanicus. Next base: position 39,205,921 of record NC_083890.1, read on the forward strand.
CTCCTCTGTCCATGGAATTTTCCAAGCAAGAATATTGAAGTGGGTTGCCATTTCCTTCTCTAGGGGATCTTCCAAACCTAGGGATTGAACCTGTGTTTTCTGCATCACCTGCATTGACAGGCATATTCTTTACCACTGTGCCACCTGGGAAGTCCTTAACATATTTACTATATATATTTTATATAATTATACTTTATGGTTCTATTAGAAATACTAAAGTTTGGGGAGGAAGGGATAAATTAGGAGCTAGGGATTAACAGATACATAATACTATATATAAAATAGATCAACAAGACATCCTACTGTACAGCACAGGGAATTATATTCAATATCTTATAATAACCTATAATGGAAAAGAATCTGAAAGACTATAACTGAATCACTTTGCTGCATATCTGAAACTAAACACACATTGTAAATCAACTACATTTCAATTTTAAAAATGCTATTTAGCATTCTAATTATTTTATTAATTCAAATTTCCTACGACACATTGTGAACTGCTTTGCTTCTTTTAGTGTGGTTCTTGGACCAGCAGAATTGGTTTCACCTGAATTTTTTGGCATTGCAAGTTATTTGCAATCCACTCCTACTGACTCAGAATCTGCATTTTTAACAAGATCCCTAGGTGGTTTAGATGTATCTGAAAATGTAAGAAGTTTGGGAATAAAGTCTGGCAATTGTAAATAATGCTGCTAAAAACATCAGGTTGCATGTATCTTTTCGAATTAGTGTTTCTGTATGGAAGCAACCCATATACATACACATATACATAAACACAGATGATAAATGCTATGAAAAGGAACATAACAGCAAAGAAAGGACACAAAAAGTACATATTATATTATTCTGTATATGAAATTCTAGAACAGGTCAAACTAAACTGTAATGGAAGGAAGCATTTCAGTGTTTGTGGGGAAGTGGAGATTGGTTGAATTTACAGGAAATCATCATGAAGGAATTTTGTGAAGCAACAGAAATGTTTCTCTTTCATGATCACCATGATATTTACATAGGAATATGCTTCCTGGTGGCTTAGATGGTAAAGAATCTGCGTGCAAGGCAAGAGAACCAGGTTCAATCCCTGGGAAGGGAAGATCCCCTGGAGAAGGGCATGCAACCCACTCCAGTATTCTTGCCTGGAGAATCACATGGACAAAGGAGCCTGGGAGGCTACAGTCCACGGAGTCACAAAAGTCAGACACAACTGAGCAACTAACACTTTCACTTTCTCATATGTATACATACATAAACATGTATATAGAATGCAATACTACTTAGATATTAAAAAAGTATAAAATTGTGCTCATTTGAAACAACATGAATGGACTTGGACTTTAGAGGACATTATGCTAAATGAAATGTCAGACAAAGAAAGACAAGTATGGTATGATACTAATTAGATGTAAAATCAAAAAAATATAACAAAATAATGAATATTACAAAAAAGAAGCATCCCCACAGATATAGAGAAGAAACTAGTGGTTACCAGTGGGGAAAGGGAAGAGGGAGGGGAAATATGGGGTAATGAATTATGTATAAAATATGCTACAAGGATATATTGTAAAACATAGGGAATATAGCTGATATTTTATATTAACTATAATGGGAAAGATCCCCTGGAGGAGGAAATGGCAACCCACTCCAGTATTCCTGTCTGAAAAATCCCATGGACAGAGAAGCCTGGCAGGCTACAGTTCAAAGAGTTGCAAAGAATCAGACACAACTCAGAGACTAAACACACACACACTCATAAATGAAGTATAACCTTTAAAAATTGTAAATCATTGAATTGTAGTAATACAACTGTAAGGAAAAAAGAAATAAGCCTGAACTTTAAGTCTCACAGACAAGACCTCAGATTCAAGCTTCATGACTTTTGACTTTACATGTTCCTGAATTTCTTTAGACGTCGTATTCTTCTTTTTTAGAAAAAGCACAATAATATATATTTTAAAAATTGCTCAGAGGTTAAAGATAGTTAATACATATGAAGAAGCTAATTAAGCAAAAGATCGTGTCTTATTTTGTGTCCTAAGGAAATTGCTTCTTAGTTTTATACCATGTTGGTTTTTGAAACGTTCTAAAGGAATGCTCTATTTTTGGATAGCAGGGAGCTGCTGCTGCTGCTGCTGCTAAGTCACTTCAGTCGTGTCCGACTCTGTGCGACCCCAGAGATGGCAGCCCACCAGGCTTCCCCGTTCCTGGGATTCTCCAGGCAAGAACACTGGAGTGGGCTGTCATTTCCTTCTCCAATGCATAAAAGTGAAAGTGAAGTCGCTCAGTCGTGTCCGACTCTCAGCGACCCCATGGACTGCAGCCCACCAGGCTCCTCCGTCCATGGGATTTTCCAGGCAAGAGTACTGGAGTGGGTTGCCACTGGATAGCAAGGAGACTTGTATCTAAATTTTCTCTTGCTTTTGTAAACTTCTGGCTTTTTTCCTGGTATAGTAAAGTCATCAGTTCTATCCACATTGATCGTAGGTTAAATACAATCCATTCAAAATCTCAACAGAATTTTTGGTTAAATTGAGAATCATATTCTGAAATCGATAAAAGAAAACAAAGTACTTAGGCAACATTGAAAAGGAATAACAAGGTAGGAGAACTTCATCTGTAAGATAAGGAAATTTATTCTACAGATGTAATTAAGACAATTTGATGTTCACATAGGGCTAGGAAAATGGCCCAGGAAACAGAACAAAGAATCCAGCCACAGACCTTTACACAGGTGATTTTATGACAAAGGTGACAGTTCAGAGAGGTAGCTAGTGTTTTTGGTTTTTTTTTCAATAAATGGTGCTAGAACAACTAGATAACACGATGGGGAACAGCGTTGACCATGACCTCACTGCACATGGAATAAACTCCAGACAGTTTATAGGGTTAAATGTGAAAAAAATTTTAAATGAGAACATTTAAAAGGTAACTTTGGAAAAAACTTAATACTGGAACAGACAAAAACAAACCCCAAATCAATAACCATAAATAAAAGAAATTTAAATTATACTATTGTAAAATAAAGCATGGCTGTTTATCAAAAGATACACTAATAAAAGTGTAAAGACAAGCCATAGAGTGGAGAAAGAAATTTTTGAATCAGATATCTGAAAAGGACTAATATAAGAACATACAAAGAAAACCTACAAATCAATCAAAAGCTGCAGGAAACCAAAGAGAAAAATTGGTAAAAACCTTTATCACATTTTTATCACTTTACTGTAAAAGATACCCAAATGATCAATGAGCATAGAGAAATTGTGCTCAGCTTCGTTATTCTATAGGAAAATGCAAATTAAATTAAGATGTGTGACTACTACTCCATATCTTCTATAATACCAAAATGAAAACAGCAGATAATACCAAGTCTCAGGTTTAACACAAGTTCATATTCTTGCCTGGAGAATCCCACGGGCAGAGGAGCCTGGCAGGCTACAGTTCATGGGATCACAAGAGTTGGACACAACTTAGCACTATCTTTCTTTCTTTCTCAAGTTATATCCTTATAATTTGTGCAATTACATGTAAATATGTTATATTTCAATAAAAAGTTAATTAAAAATCTCTGCTCACTTATGGTAAAACTCTTAGCAAACAAATGGGGAAACTCTCTTAACCTGATTAAGGATATCTGCATGCATGCTAATTCTCTTCTGTCATGTCCGACTCTTTGCAACCCCATGGCTGTAGCCCGCAGGGGTGGGATGGGATGGGAGATGGGAGGTTCAAAAGGGAGGGAATATATGCATACCTATGACTGATTCATGTTGAGGTTTGACAGAAAACAGCAAAATTCCGTAAGGCAATTATCTTTCAATAAAAAAATAAATTAAAAAAAAGAAAAAAAAACAGATATTAACACTATGGGTTCAAGCTTTTCTACCCCACCTTTCATGCAATCCATACAAACCATTAAACAGGATCGGATGCCACAGTCCATCTTGCTAGTACAGGTTAGAGAATACTTGTTCCTCCCTGGGTCTCACAACTTTTGGTTTTCCATTTTTTCTTTGTATTTGGACTTAACGACAGTTTTTGCTTCTCTTTTTAACTGAATGTCTATGTTTAAACTCTAGCATATACAGAGCTTTGGCATTCACTAAACAGTCCTTTCCAGATTCTTTCCTGTCCTGAATCTATGCCACACTTACCCTAGATGACATTTTTTCCTAGCTGTCAGTTCCACCTCCATACTACCACCAGGCCCCTTAAATTCACTTATAATTGAAAAGATACTGAGTATTTCTTTTTGCTCCTCTTTGAGACACACAATACAAAGGTCAATGTTATGGTGTATTTATGATTTGCAATTTTTTTCACTGATATACACCACATACATGTGTAGTTATAAAAAATCTATGGAAAATGCTGATAAGAAAGAATTGAATTTGAACGCGGTTTCTTTTGTGATCTGAGCTAATATTACATTGATAGAAATACAGCATTACCTGACAGAGGTCTTTGGGGTTTCTGATTATGGACCCAAACAAATCACAGTGTAATCCATCACAGTTATACACAGACAGTGTATAACTTGGCTTTGAGTTAACTCACTTGATTGTCCTTGAAGGTGCTGCTGAATACTTTAATTTTTATTCCAGCCATTATGGAAAAGGTGCATTGTATGGTTCAGGCAATCACGTTTACTAGAAAACACCCTTGGCTTGCTTTATTATGTGTATGGAGGTGCGGGGAGGAAAAAAAATGTCATAAGTTATTTTCTTCAACTTTGAAAAGAAAAACAAAATTAATCTATAGAAACTTCTTTCAGTAGAGTTCCAAGTGCAAAAGTCAGTGTCATAGATTTAGCTCCCAAGAAGAAGTTTGACCATGAATGAGGATGTGAAATGTATCCAGAGTTTAGTCAAGTTAAGATCTCAGGAGCTGTGTCTAGTCCAAATTTTAAATATGCTTATTATGGTTTGTTCAGATCCCCTGTGCTGTGGGGTATGATAATTCCTGAAAAAGCAGTTCTTCTGGCAGACTAAGGGAACAGTTTGCTTTTGCCTCAGGCCATTAACATTTTAATAAAACAGTCGTCAACTGTGATAACAATTCATCTTTAGGGGACTTTATCTATTATTAACCTTATTAAATAACAAGTTTATCATTGCTGACATGTAGATTTTCCAGCCTTCATCAAACATGCTTCTCACTCCGGTTCTCTTTCACTCTCTCTCTGTTTAAAAATTTAGTTCAATTAAGCCGAATTTCTGTGCCAAGCACATGTTTACAAGTTTGTTGGTTTGTTTTCCTTTGGAGCAATTTGAAAATGATCATCATTCCCAATAATAGTTGATTAAGCTAAACACATTCCATGTGCTTTGTTGAGGACCACAGTCTGTTAAGCAAGCATAATTTACTAATTTTGACTGGTTTCTGTGAAATAGACAGTTGTTAATCTTAAGAAAATTTATCTCTAGGAAAGAGCAGGGGGTCAAAAGGTATTGGTTAAATTTTATTTTCACGTGGCAATAAGGCGGGATACTAGGCAATTATGTTCCTTACCAACAGCATGTTGCCCAATATCTTTAATTGAAATAATCAAAAACTCCCTATTTAATCTAAAACTGGCAAGAGAAAAACAAATCCAGCATTAATCTTTTGAAATACATGAAGAAAAGGAAGGTATAGAAACATAATTGTTCATGAGCTGTTTGGGGAACTGAAACTGATTCCCTACTATGACAGTCTGAAAGTGAAAGTGAAGTCACTCAGTCGTGTCCAACTCTTTGCAACCCCATGGACTGTAGCCCACCAGGCTCCTCCGTCCACGGGATTCTCCAGGCAAGAATACTGGAGTGGGTTGCCATTTCCTTCTCCAGGGGATCTTCCCGACCCAGGGATTGAACCCAGGTCTCCCGCATTGCAGGCAGACGCTTTAACCTCTGAGCCACCAGCGTTGTTCAGTTGCTCAGTTGTGTCCAACTCTTTGTGACCCCATGGACTACAGCACACCAGGCTTTCCTATCTTTCACCATCTCCCGGAGCTTGCTCAAACTCAGATCCATTGAGCCGGTGATGCCATCCAACTATCTTGTCCTGTAGCCCCTTTCTCCTTCTGCCTTCAATCTTTCCCAGAATCCAGGTCTTTTCTAGTGAGTCAGTTCTTTGCATCAGGTGGCCAAAATATTGGAGTTCCAGCTCCAGCATCAGTCCTTCTGATAAATATACAGGGTTTATTTCCTTTAGGATTGATTTGTTTGATCTCCTTGTAGTCCAAGGGATTCTCAAGAGTCTTTTCCAGTACCACAGTTCAAAAGCATCAATTTTTCAGTGCTCAACCTTATTTATGGTCCAACTCTCACATCCATACATGACTACTGGAAAAACCATATCTTTGACTGTGCAGACCTTTGTTTTAGAAATCATTTTTAAGTATATAAAGCCGTAAGTGTTTAATCTAAAATAAAAGGATTTCAAGAAGAATGTTATGATTAATTTATATTAGGGAAGGCTAGTTAGGATTTGGATTTTAAAAACTCTGCAGCCATGTACAGAATTAATTTTGTTGTAAAGTCTGAAGGCAGGTAAACTATGAAAGTGCAGGAGACTACACAAAAGAGGAGAGGACCTAAACCTATGTAGAGAGGCAGGTAAGCAGATACACAATGGCCACTTTGAAGAATATTCAACAGAGCTTGATGAAAGGAGAATGATGGCTATGGGGAAGAAAAATAACTCTTGAGATTTTCGGTTGAACAGGTAGATAGTTGATGATGTCATCAACCATGAGTTGTTCCAGAAAAGCGTAAAGATGAGTGTTTTAGTGAGAAGATACTGAGTTCTGTTGGCATAAGTGTTTTTGGAGTTTGTGTATGACATCTTGGTGCTGAAACAAGAGTGTTTACAGGGCTAGAAAAAAATCAGCAAAGTTGTACAGTCACATTTCCAGGACGAAGAAAACTTAAACTTTTGGATTAAAAAACATATACATACACCTGAGGTCCACATTTGGATAAAACATTTTCCCAATTTGGATTTGTTCCCATCTTCTATTCATTTTGCATTTGTACTTTCTAAAAATATCTCTAATACATCTCTTTCTCTTCATTTCCACACTCACTAACTTAGAACTTTGTCTTGCATGATCTAGTATAGTAGTCACTCAGCAGGTCATTCTGCCTTCAGTTTGGTCCCTGACAGATAAATTTCCTGCATAGCTATCAGAATGACTGCTATGGAATGGAGATATATACGTTAAAATAATGCTTCCAGCCAGTAGTACTATGGAACATAACACCTCTTTTTTATAAAATTGCTTTTTTAAGGCAATTTTACTGTCCTGAAATAAAATTTGTATATATATATATATATATATATATGTAACCTATCAACACAATTACTTTTAAAAAACAGTAAAACAATATACAAATAGGATGAAATAAATCTGATACATTATATATATATGATTTATGATAACACACATATATATATATATATAAACAAGCATTTTCCTGCTTTTAATACTTTCTCTCAATGATGATAAAACCTATTTAGCACTTTCTCTGTAACGGCAAAATATCCACCTCTACACATCTCCCTTCTCTTTACAAATATCAGGACTTTGGTATGCAGCACCAAGAACTGTCTGGCTCTTAACATTTTACCATGCTTTCTCTAACTTCACATGCCCTGATCCTCTTTGTGATTTAACCATTAGCTTTCCGAAAGTGTTCTCCTTCACACCCTCTCTTTGTGCACTAATATTAAGTAAATTGATTAAATGTTTAGCCTTACAAAGTACAAGGATAGAAAACAGGGAGTTGGTTACAAAATGAAATCTAGACAGCTCATTCTGAATTTTACTTCTATTTCATCTTTGCTTCTGTCCAATCAAAAGAGCCTTTTGGCACCCTTTTTTGGGCTAATCATGGGCTAAAGCAAATTGCTAATTTGGGCTAAAGTAAAGCATTGACTTTGCTTTTTGTCAGGTGACAGCTGTAATAATGAACTTGGAGTTAGAACAGAATATTCAAGTCGGACACGACTTAGTGACTGAATAACAACAATAACAATTCTATGTGAAGGAGATGCTCACTTCAAGCTTCCTATTTAAAAGGCCTCAGGACTGGAAGCTAATTTTCTTGAATGAATTGCTATAAAGCCAGCATTCCAAGCTTCTCTTGGCTTTACCCACATCTTCAAAATTGCAAAATAAAACAGAAACTTTCTGTAATAGAACATTGCCTCCACCTGCAGTTAGAAAGACATTTATAGCAAGAATCTCACTTATACAAAAGTAGCTTTCTTCAGCAAAGAACTTGGAAGAAGATGGTTTATTTAAATAAATTTTAGATCACCATTAATTTTGAGTCCAGTTGAAGCATCTCAATACAGTATGACTTCCAGAAACAGTTAATGTTGGTTCTATATTTTTTTTAATTTTTTACTGAAGGATAATTGCTTTACAGAATATTGTTGTTTTCTGTCAAATCTCAACATAAATCAACCACAGGTATACATATATCCCCTCCCTTTTGAGCATCCCTCCCATCTTCCTCCCCATCCCACCCCTCTAGGTTGATTCAGAGCCCCTGTTTGAGTTTCCTGAGCCATACAGCAAATTCCCATTGGCTATCTATTTTACATGTGGTAATGTAAGTTTCCATGTTACTTTCTCCGTACATGTTACCCTCTCCTCCCCTCTCCCCATGTCCATAAGTCTATTCTCTATGTTTGTTTCTCCATTGCTGCTCTGTAGATAAATCTTCAGAACCATTTTTCTAGATTCCGTATATGTGTGTTAGAATACAATATTTATATTTCTCTTTCTGACTCACTTCACTGTGTATAATAGGTTTCAGGTTCATCCACCTCATCAGAACTGACTCAAATGTGTTCCTTTTTATGGCTGAGTAATATTCCATTCTGTATACATACCACAGCTTCTTTATCCATTTATCTGTCGATGGGCATCTAGGTTACTTCCACGTTCTAGCTATTGTAAATAGTGCTGCAATGAAAAATGGCATACGTGTGTCTTTTTCAACCCTGGTTTCCTCAGGGTATATGCCTAGGAGTGGGATTGCTGGGTCATATGGTAGTTTTATTCCTAGTTTTTTAAGGTATCTCCATATCATCTTCCATAGTGGCTGTATCAATTTACATTCCCACAAACAGTGCAAAAGCATTCCTTTTTCTCCACACCCTCTCCAGGATTTACTCTTGGTGGACTTTTTGATGATGGCCATTCTGACCCATGTGAGGTGATATCCCATTGTAGTTTTGATTTGCATTTCTCTAATAATGAGCGACGTTGAGCATCTTTTCATGTGTTTGTTAGCCATCTGTATGTCATCTTTGAAGAAATGTCTGTTTAGGTCTTTTACCCACTTTTCGATTGGGTTGTTTGTTTTCCTGGTATTGAGTTGTACGAGATGCTTGTTTATTTTGGAAATTAACCCTTTGTAGTTGTTTCATTTGCTATTATTTTCTCCCATTCTGAGAGCTGTCTTTTCACCTTGCTTATAGTTTCCTTTGCTGTGCTAAAGCTTTTAAGTTTAATCAGATCCCACTTGTTTATTCTTGTTTCTATTTTCATTACTCCACGAGGTGGGTCATAGAGGATCTCACTTTGATTTATGTCATTGAGAGTTCTGCCTATGTTTTCCTCTAAGAGTTTTATAATTTCTGGTCTTAGACTTAGGTCTTTAATCCATTTTGAGTTTATCTTTGTGTATGGTGTTAGGAAGTGTTCTAAATTAATTCTTTTACATGTAGCTGTCCAGTTTTCCCAGCACCATTTATAGAAGAGACTGTCTTTGCCCCTTTGTATATTCTTGCCTCCTTTGTCAAAAATAAGGTACCTATAGGTGCATGGGTTTACTTCTGGGCTTTCTATCTTTGTTCCATTGGTTTATATTTCTGTTTCAGTGCCAGTACCATACTGTACAAATACCATACCATACAGTACCATACTGATGACTGTAGCTTTGTAGTATAATCTGAAGTCAGGAAGGTTGATTCCTCCAGCTCCATTCTTCTTTCTCAAGACTACTTTGGTTATTTGGGGTCTTTTGTGTTTCCATATGAATTGTGAAATTTTTTGTTCTAGTTCTGTGAAAAATGCCATTGGTAATTTGATAGGGATGGCATTGAATCTGTAGATTGTGTTTGGTAGTATAGTCATTTTCACAATATTGATTCTTCCTACCAAAGAACATGGAATATCTCTCCATCTGTTTATGTCATATTTGATTTCTTTCATTAGTGTCTCATAATTTTCTGTGTACAGTTCTTTTGTCTCCTTAAGTAAGTTTATTCCTATATATTTAATTCTTTTTGTTGCAATGGTGAATGGGATTGATTCCTTAATTTCTCTTTCTGATTTTTCATTGTTAGTATATAGAAATGCAAGTGATTTCTGTATATTGATTTTGTATCCTGCAATTTTGATAAATTCACTGATTAGCTCTAGTAATTTTCTGATGCTATCTTTAGCGTTTTCTATATACAGTATCATGTCATCTGCAAATGGTGAGACCTTTACTTCTTCTTTTCTGATCTGGATTCCTTTTATTTCTTTTTCTTCTCTGATTGCTGTAGCTAGGACTTCCAGAACTATGTTGAATAATACTGGTGAGAGTGGACAGCTTTGTCTTGTTCCTTTCAGTTTCTCACCATTAAGAAGAATGTTTGCTGTAAGGCTTATCGTATATGGCCTTTACTATGTTGAGGTAGATTCCTTCTATGCCCATTTTTCAAAGAGTTTTAATCACAAATGGGTGCTGAATTTTGTCAAAGGCTTTTTCTAAATCTATTGAGATGATCATATGGTTTTTATCTTTCAATTTGTTTATATGGTATATCACATTGATTGATTTGCTTATATTGAAGAAGCCTTGCATTCCCAGAATAAACCCAACTTGATCATGCTCCATGAGCTTTTTGATGTGTTGCTGAATTCTGTTTGCTAAAATTTTGTTGAGGATTTTTGCGTCTATGTTCATCAGTGATATTGACCTGTAGTTTTCTTTTTTTGTGTTGTCTTTGGTTTTAGTATCAGGGTGATGGTGGCCTTGTAGAATGAGCTTGGAAGTGTTCCTTCCTCTGCAATTTTTTGAAACAGTTTTAGAAGTATAGGCATTAGCTCTTCTCTAAATGTTTGATAGAACTCTCCTGTGAAAGCCATCTGGTCCTGGGCTTTTGTTTTTTGGGAGATTTTTGATCAAAACTTCAATTTCAGTGGTTGTTAATTGGGTTGTTCATAATTTCTATTTCTTCCTGGTTCAGTCTTGCAAGATTGAACTTTTCAAAGAATCTGTCCATTTCTTCCAGGTTACCCATTTTATTGCCATATAGTTGTTCGTAATAGTCTCTTATAATCCTTTGTATTTCTGCATTGTCTGTTGTAACCTCTCCTTTTTCATTTCTAATTTTGTTGATTTTTTTTGATTCTTCTCTCTTTTTTTCTTGATGAGTCTAGATAACTGTTTGTCAATTTTGCTTATGTTCTCAAAGAACCAGCTTTTAGTTTTAGTTTTTTACTAATAGTTCTTTACTATTGTTTCTTTCATTTCTTTTTCATTTATTTCTGTTCGAATCTTTATGATTTCTTTACTTCTACTAATTTTGGGGTTTTTTTTTTAATCTTCTTTTTCCAGTCATTTTAGGTGTAAAGTTAGGCTGTCTATTCAATGTTTTTCTTGTTTCTTGAGGTAGGACTGTATTGCTATAAAATTCCCTCCTACGACTGCTTTTGCTGAATCCCATGGGTTTTGAGTTGCTGTGTTTTCATTGTCATTTGTTTCTAGAAATTGTTTGGCTTCCCTTTTGATTTCCTCAGTAACCTGTTGGTTATTTAGAAACGTGTTGTTTAACCTCCATATGTTTGTGTTTCTTACAGTTTTTTTCTTGTAACTGATATCAAGTCTCATAGCATTGTGGTAGGAGAAGATGCTTGATACAATTTCAATTTTCTTAAATTTACTAAGGTTTGATTTGTGACCCAAGATGTTGGGTGACCCAAGATGTGACCTGGAGAATGTTCCATGTGCACTTGAGAAGAAGGTGTATTCTTCTGCATTTGGATGGGATGTCCTGAAGATATCAATGAGATCCATCTCATCTAATGTATCATTTAAGGCTTGTGTTTCCTTATTAATCTTCTGTTTTGATGATCTGTCCTTTGGTGTGAGTGGGGTATTAAAGCCTCCTACTATTATTGTGTTACTTTTGATTTTTCCTTTTATATCTGTTAGTGTTTGTCTTATGTATTGAGATGCTCCTATGTTGGGTGCATAAATATTTATAATTGTTTTGTCTTCCTCTTAGATTGATCCCTTGGTCATTTTGTAGTAATCTTCCTTATCTCTTGCAATCTTCTTTACTTTAAGGTCTATTTTGTCTGGTATGAGGATTCCTACTCCAGCTTTCTTTTTCTTCCCATTTGCATGGAATATATTTTTCCATCCTCTCACTTTCAGTCTATATATGTCTTGAGTTCTAAAGTGGGTTTCTTGTAGACGGCATATATATGGGTTGTGTTTTTCTATCCATTCAGCCAGTCCGTGTCTTTTTTTTTGGAGCATTTAATCCATTGACATTTAAAGTAATTATTGATATATATGTTCCTATTGCCATATTTGGAACAATTTCTTAATTATTTGGGGTTGATTTTGTAGATATTTTTTTTTCTCTTGTATTTCTTGACTATATAAGTCCATTTAACATTTGTTGTAAAGCTGTTCTGGTGGTACTGAATTCTCTTAACTTTTGCTTGTCTGAAAAGCTTTTGATTTCTCCATCAATTTTGAATGAGATCCTTGCCAGGTACAGTAATCTTAGTTGTAGATTTTTCCCTTTCAGTACTTTAAATATATGCTGCCATTTCCTTCTGGCCTGCAGAGTTTCTGCTGAAAGACCAGCTGTTAAGAGTATGGGTTTTCCCTTATATGTTATATGTTTCCTCTCCCTTGCTGCTTTTAATATTCTTTCTTTGTGTTTAGTCTTTGTTAGTTTGATTAGTATGTGTCTTGGCATGTTTCTTCTTGGGTTTATCCTGTATGAGACTCTTTGTGCCTCTTGGACTTGATTGACTATTTCCTTTTCCATGTTGGGGAAATTTTTAACTATAATCTCTTCAAAATTTTTCTTGTACCCTTTCTTTTTTCTTCTTCTTCTGGGACCCCTATAATTCAAATGTTGGTGCATTTGATATGGTCCCAGAGGTGTCTGAGACTGTCCTCAGCTCTTTTCATTCTTTTTACTTTATTCTGCTCTTCAGAAGTTATTTCTACCATTTTATCTTCCAGCTCACTCATTCATTCTCCTGCTTCAGATATTCTACTATTGATTCCTTCTAGAGTAGTTTTAATTTCATTAATTGTGTTGTTTGTCTCTGCATATTTATTCTTTAATTCTTCTAGGTCTTTGTTAATTGATTCTTGCATTTTCTCCATTTTGTTTTCAAGGTTTTTGATCATCTTTACTACCATTATTCAGAATTCTTTTTCAGGTAGTTCGCCTAGTTCCTCTTCATTTATTTGGACTTCTGTGTTTCTAGTACGTTCCTTCATTTGTGTAGTATTTCTCTGCCTTTTCTTTTTTTTTTTTAACTTATTGTGTCTGAGGTCTCCTATTCCCAGGCTTCAAGGTTGAATTATTTCTTCCTAATGGTTTCTGCCCTCTAAGGTTGGTCCAGTGGTTTGTGTAAGCTTAGTATAGGATGAGATTTGTGCTGAGTTTTTGTTTGTTTTTCCTCTGATGGGCAAGGCTGAGTGAGGTGGTGATCCTGTCTGCAGATGATTGGGTTTGTATTTTTGTTTTGTTTGTTGTTTAGATGAGGTGTCCTGCACAGGGTGCTATTGGTGGTTTCCTTTGTGTGAGTTCTCACTGTTTGATACCCTCTAGGGTTAGTTGTCTGGTAGTCCAGGGTCTTGGAGTCAGTGCTCCCACTCGAAAGGCTCAGGGCTTGATTTCTGGTCAAGAACGAAGATTCCACAAGTGGTTGGTTACGGCATTATGTGAGATTAAAACAAATATACAAAAACAAGAAACCAAAGATGAACCCCAGACAAATGGCAGTTACAAAAGCAGGCAAAAAATAATTAAATTAATGGAATATACACATATAAATACACACCCATGAGCAAAGTCAAAACATTCCAACAAAAATAAAGTACAATAGATTGACCCAGCAAATAAAGGAGATCAAAAATTATATTTACCACTTAAGAACAAAACTAACTAAAGCACAAACTGGAAAACAAAACTAAAGCAAGGTGCCAAGTGGGGAATAAAGCAATGAAAATAAAACTAACAAATATGTTGAGAGGAAAGAAAGAAAGAATAGATATGCAAAGTTAAATAGAGGTAGATGAAGAAGATTTATATATTAAAGATAAACTGCAAGGGGAAAAGAACAGTAGGAAAGGCAAACGAAGGAATAGTGTGGAAAAAATACAATAGGTTTACAGAATTAAAAGTTAAAATTATCAAAAAGAGAAAAGATTAAAACAAACAAAAACAGAAGAAGAAAGAAAAACAGAAAGAAAAAAAAGGGAAACTCCACAGATTTGCAAAAGCCCAAGGTAGATGCAGAGGTTTATAACAACAATAAAAAGTGTGACTGAATATACAGCATATACATATACACCCATAAGCAAAATCAAAACAGTCCAACAAAAATATAGCACAGTAGATTGACCTGGCGAACAAAGGGAACCAAAAATTATGTCTATCAGAACAAAACTAACTAAAGCACAAACTGGAAAACAAAACTAAAGCAAGGTACCAACTGGGCTATAAAGCAATGAAAATAAAACTCACAAATATGTTGAGACTAAAGGAAAGAAAGAATAGATATGCAAAGTTAAATAGAGGTAGATAAAGAACATATATATATATATATATATTAAAGGTTAACTGCAAGGGGAAAAGAACAATAGGAAAAGCAAACAAAGGAATAAATGTAGAAAAATAATAGGTTTAAACAATTAAAATTTTAAAAAGAGAAAAGAAAAAAAAAAAATCCCCAGAACTGCGAAAGTCCAATATAGAGGCAGAGGTTTATAACAACATACAAAATGTGACTGAGAAAGAAAAGGTTAAAAAAAGCTCAAAAGCTTAGTTATAGTGCCAATAAAATCATAGTGCCAATAAAATTGACAACTACAATGGGGTGGGGGTGGGGGATAAATCCAAAAGAATCTACAGAACAAGTCAAAACATAAGGATAATAAATGTTTTTCTTGAGTCGCTGCTGTCAGTCCTTTCCCTGGCTGGGAGTCGCAGTCCACTTCACCTTCCTAGGATGCCCTCCAACACTGTGCTGGTCTCTGGACCTGCTGTGGGGGCAGCTCAGATTCTAACCTGCTCCTACTCCTCTATGTGCTTGCCTCCAGTGTCCACAGCTCTCAGAACTAGTGTGTTTTCTTTTGTGGGAGCTCTCAATGACCTTTGATATACTCCACAGACACAGAGTCTGCCTAGTTGATCATGTGGATTTAATCTGCAGCTTGTGTAGATAGTGGGAGGGTTTTGGGTCTTCTTCCTTAGTCACACTGCTCCTGGGTTTCAATTGTGGTTTTATTTCCACCTCTGGATATGGGCTGTCCACTGGGGCTTGCTGCTGAGGCTGCCCTGGAGGACTTGGGTTTGCCTCTGTGAGGGCCAGGTGTGGAGGTGGTGCAGCTGCTTGGGTCTCAGGGGTTCTGGCAGCACCAGGTAATCAGGGATTAGCGGCTAGGGCAGCAGGAAATATAGTGCTCTAGAAGGGTGTGACAACCAGTATTGGCCAATACACTCCAGTATTCTTGCCTGCAGAGCCCCCCTCCCTGACAGAGAAGCCTGGCAGGCCACAGTCTGCTGCTGCTGCTGCTGCTAAGTCGCTCCAGTCGTGTCCGACTCTGTGCGACCCCACAGATGGCAGCCCACCAGGCTCCGCCGTCCCTGGGATTCTCCAGGCAAGAACACTGGAGTGGGCTGCCATTGCCTTCTCCAGGCCACAGTCTACAGGGTGGCAAAGAGTCGGACACTACCGAAGTGACCCTGCATGCATAGACACAAGACTTTTTTTGCCTGTGCAGCTCTGCCCAGTGAGAGTTGAGCATGAAGGTGGCACAGCTGCTTGGCTTGTGGGAACCCTGGCAGCGCCAAGTGTGCAGGGACTCGGACTGCCTCCGCTGCAGGAGTTATGGCCCTATCAGAGTCTCTTTTTTGAGCCTCTTGTAGCTGGTGATCAGAAGGCCTCTTTGGCCTGTCTTTCTCCACAGCTCTGCCCTTTCTGGCACTTAGAGGGCTTCCTTACCTGGGGTCCTTCTCTGTTGTTCAGCGCATCAGGCACATAAAGCCCCCCTCCACCCCCTATACCGTAGATGGGGCGTCAGGCACTTAGAGGGGCACCCTAGGTGGGGTCTTACTCTGTAGTTCAGTGTGTCAGGCGTCTGATGGGCCAGCCTCTCTATCGTTCAGCTGCCGATGCTGGTGTGTGGAGAGAGAGGCTATGGTGATGGCTCCACACCCTACGTATGACTCAGCAGGATCCCCTTGGTTCCATGGCTGCCCGCTTTCCTCCACAAGCATTTCCCACCACAGTCTCCTTCCTCACATCCCCTCAATCCATCTCTCCACAGTCAACAGGAGCCATCACCCTGGGATTGCTGCACAATCCCTAAACTCCAGCTCCCAGCCACTGCTCCCTCTAGGGTATGTATTGCTGCAAGGACTGTCTGATTCTCATTCCATTTCAGCTGCCACGATCAGCTGTTTCCCTCTCAAGCCTTCAGTGTTTCTCCTCTGACTCAGACAATTGCCCTGATGTAGTGATCAGACCCCTGCTTCAGTTCCCCCACCCACCAAGGGCGGGTCCAGTCCTACTAACATTCCCATTTTCCCCCCTAGTTCCTTTGTCCTACTGAGTTTTGCGTGGGTCTATATATTCTTTTCTGCTGGTCAGGTACTCCTGTCTGCTCTCAGCTGATGTTCTGCATGCACTTCTGTGTCTGAAGGTATATTTCTGATGTATCCGTGGAGAGAGATGTACTCCACATCCACCTACTCCTCTGCCATCTTTCAATCCTCCAGTTCTATATTTTAATTGATGAATCATGGGTACAAATATTATTACTCTGGTTTGACTAAAATACAGACATTAAAGTTGAGTGGAAATCCAAGGATTTATCTGAAGTATCCCTGCTTCTGTTTATTCAGTTTTAGCTTCACCAAATCATGTTAATAACATTTCTTCTTATACTTCTTACACACTGACTGACCTAGAAGCTTTATCCCAGCTATTCCCATGGTTTGGTCATATCTATCATTGTAGATACAACCTCTGAGAAGGAAACAAGAATTTTTGACCTGCACATTTTATTCAATTTATAGTTTTTTCAAATGTTTATGCTTAGTATTAGTCCTAGGTTGTCCAAAACTAGACATTAGAGAGTTTGTGAAGACTAAGTCTAGGAAAAAAAGGGAACAAAGCTAAAAATCCAGCAAACACTCTAGATGAGGTAACAGTAGTTTTTGCTCATTCTGAAATGTATTCTTTCCCTCTGACTTGAGATCTGCCATTTTAGGACTGTCCAAAGTCACAATGGCACCC
Source organism: Bos javanicus (assembly GCF_032452875.1). Classification (NCBI taxonomy): domain Eukaryota; kingdom Metazoa; phylum Chordata; class Mammalia; order Artiodactyla; family Bovidae; genus Bos; species Bos javanicus. The sequence continues at coordinate 39,223,469 of NC_083890.1, forward strand.
CACTCCAGTACTCTTGCCTGGAAAATCCCACGGACGGAGGAGGCTGGTAGGCTGCAGTCCATGCTAAGGGTCGGACATGACTGAACGACTTCACTTCTACTTTTCACTTTCATGCATTGGAGAAGTAAATGGCAACCCACTCCAGTGTTCTTGCCTGGAGAATCCCAGGGACGGAGGAGCCTGGTGGGCTGCCGTCTATGCGGTCGCACAGAGTCAGGCACAACTGAAGTGACTTAGCAGCAGCAAAGTCAATGTGATCATGGGAATAACCTAAGGTGAGATACGACCCTTTCTATCTATACCCAAATATTACTGGCTACTGAATAGCCAGAAAGCAACAATGAAGGAGATTTGAGATGGGCATAGAGTGATCACAATGGAGTATAAGCATCTAATCCAAGGAGAGGAACTTCTGAAAGCTTTTGGTATTAAGCTTAGAACAATCTTCTTAATACAGTATTGATTACTCTGATACTCAATGTTAAACAGAAATAGAAAAGGGTGAGAATAAGGTGCTACCCTAAGTAACTTTAGAAATGAATTGAGTCTATAAGAATTAAGGCAAAGGAACTGTACATAAGCATTGTATTCTAGGTGATGAAGTTTTTCTAACTGGAAGACAGGTTAACAATTCTGATATTGTTACATATATACACTGCAATTGAACAGCTCAAGTAAATAGATGGCAGATGATGGGAGTCAGGTTTCTCACTATTAGAGTAGAAGGCTACAAATAAGAAAGAGGAAGAATTATAGTGATCCATGTGGTGTAATGGATTAGAGTTTAAGACACCAGTATGATCTCAGACACAGATGGTTACACATAGAAATATTTAGAGAAATGTATATGTATACCCATACAAATGAATATGAGCTTTCCAGGTGGCGCCAGTGGTAAAGAACCCGCTTGCCCATTCAGGTAGATTTGATCCTGATCCCTGGGTTGAGAACATCCCCTGGAGGAGGAAATGGAAACCCATTGCAGTATTCTTGCCTGGAGAATCCCATGGACAGAGGAGCCTGCAGGCTGTAGTCCATAGAGCTGCACAGAGTTGGACAAGACTGAAGCAACTTAGCATGCACCCATGCATAAGTGTATATATGCACATATGTATATATGTATGTGTGACCATACGCACACACCTCTAATAAATATACATACATATATTTCCCTCTGACAGCCAAGAAGGCCTGGAAGCAATGACAGCCCAGTACCGACAAGCACACCTAGGGCCCAAATCTATGTTTCTAGTACCGTTCTCTAATAAAAGGTTCCTTGGAGAAATAGCTGTTTCTAAGACTGGAGAAGGAAAGACACAAGGAGCATCAATCACATGGAGTGTCAGAATGTTAGAAAGTGCTAAAAACAAACTAACAAATATAAAAGCCTCCACAATAATGGGAATGCATCAAAGGAACACAGGAACTGATGGAAAGAACTCCCAAGGGCCCAACCTAGAACAATTGGATCAAGAAAATAAGGTAGTATTGGACTTTTAACTCAAAATATAAAATAAATATTGATTTGATTAATTATTGAATAAATAAATGGCAAAGAACAGAAAAATATTCCCGTGCAGAAATAATTTATGTAGCTCTTTCATTCTAAAAAGATCAAACATAACTCCCCACTCTTTAAATGTGAACTGTACATGGTGACTTTTTCCAAAGAGCACATTATGGAAAGGGAGGCAGGGAAAGTAACTTTATAGTAGAGAATTCAAAAAACACTACTTCAAGTCAGGTGATCAAAGTCAACATCAATGGTGACAAGTAATATTGAGAGTGTGAACCCTTGATATGATGTGGTAAGAGTGGCACTTCATCTCTGTGGATTTCTTCCCCAAAACCCATAACTGCAGTTTAATCATAAGAAAAACATCAGACAACATCCAATTGAGAGACACCCTACAAAGTACTTGACCAGCTCTCCACAAAACTGTCAAGGTTAATTAAAAGCAAGAAAAGTCTGAGAAACTGTCACAACCAAAAGAAGCCTAAAAAAAATTATACCAGTGAAGTCAGAAAGAGAAAGATTAATATTGCATACTAACACATATATACAGAATCCAGAAAAATGGTACTGAAGAATTTATTTGCAGGGCAGTGATGGAGAAACAAACATAGAGAAAAGACTTATGGACATGAGGAGAGGGGAGAGAGGGTGAGATATATGGAGAAAGTAACATGGAAGCTTACATTACCATGTGTAAAATGGATAGCCAACGGGAATTTGCTATATGTCTCAGGAAACACAAACAGGAGCTCTGTATCAACCTAGATGGGTGGATGGGGAGGGGGATAGGAGGGAGGTTCAAAAGGGACAGAACATATGTATACTTATGGCTGATTCATGTTGAGGTTTGACAGGAAACAACAAAATTCTGTAAAGCAATTATCCTTCAATTAAAAAATAAATTAATTAAGAAAAAAAACTTGTCAACTAAATGCAGTGTGGTACCCTAGATGGGATCCTAGAATAGAAAAGACAAAGCAACAAAAACAGAAGGGAAAAAAAACACACACAGGAAAAAACCTGCAGAAATCTGAATAAATTACATGCTTTAGTTAATATTTAGCATATAAATATTGACTCGTCAATTTTAACAGTTATGCTGTTATGTATAGAATAGCATTATATAAGATGTTAATAGGGGAAAGAGTATGAGTATATGAGAACTCACTGTACTGTCTTCATAATAATTCTGTAAGCCTAAAACTGTCCTAAAGTGAAAATACTATTAAAAAAAAATAAAATGTTGTCATTTGAATTCACTATATGTTTGCAAAAGTGAGATGGACCCTAAGCAGAGGCAGACATGGAAGTTGTATGTGGTGCCAAATTTATCACCCAAATGCTTGCTCCAGAACGTGAGTCTAAGCTTGATATCTATATCTCAGCACCTTCCTTAACAGAGTTTGTTAGAATTATCAGACTTTCCTCTCTCTTCCATATTATAGTCCCATACATGAGCACTCAGCAAGTTAATCTGACAAGAAAATCTATGAAAAAAGGTAGAAGAGCATCAGCCAGTTTACATAGCAGTACAATCCATTGTGGTCATTTGGATACAAGTCACTTAATAATTCTCGCAGTGGGCTTGTGAAACAAGGAAGGAGAGGGTGAGGGTCAACAGCAGAAGCATATTATGCTCATTGATGCAAGGTCCTTATTCCTTGAACAATATTTGTGCTTCTAAAGTAGGTCTATCTCTGGAAGTCAGTCAGCAAATTTCCCACGCTGTCCCATAACACAAGAGAACTAACCAGTGAGAACTTGCAGAAATAACCATGAAAAAATAGATCAAATCACATTAGTTTTCAGAAGACAATGTCGTAGACCTTTCCTATTATGCTGGCTTTAGTCTATTTGGGAGATCACTGCTGGGTATGTGCTTCCCGTTACGTTCCTCCATGAAATCATACCATTTTCTATTTTCTCTATAAGGCCTATGACCATAAAAACACTCTACTGATGAGTATCTTATTAATATACTAGGAAGAAAATGGCATTCAAAGGATTCTGTGAGATACTAGGGCCAAATTACATTGGCTTATGAAGCAAGCATACCTCATCCATTTCGTCTCTAGCTAGTTATTCCAGTAGCTGCCTCTTAAAAAAAAAATCATTTAAATCAAACCACACTTCCCCTTACAGACAGACGAAATCACTTGCAGCTAATCCATCTCCTACTTTATTGCCCATAGAAATGAAGAACAGGTTGCAGAAGCACAGTGTACAACAGGAGGCTGGGAGACAGCAGCCATCCATTTCCTCATCGTATACAAGTTTGATCGTGTTTGCCTAATTATCCCATTAACCTGTACCTAAAGATCCAATTACTCCAGCTGTGGGTGATTGAATAAAGGGCAATTGCAACAGATACCAGGCAGGGGACATGTGCATTCCTCATCTGTAAAGTTTGTAATTGCTGGTTCAGTCTTTCACTGAGAAATTCCTACAGCAGTGCAGAGAACTGAGGTATTTCCAAAGTGTCATTTCTAAACTGGTAAATACTCATTTACATTTTGAATGGTTTATTATGAATTTCAGTACTCTTCCTTCTCTTAAGTTCACATTTGTGCTTCACATAAGTTCACATTCCCATACTTTTTCCTGACAGGGTTTAAACAAATCAAGCCTACTGAATCAGATTCTTTACTTCTGGACATTTTGTCTTCAATTCAGGTAGCTGACATTAGAAACAGAAGTTCCTAATTCAAGCTAGGGATGCATGAAGCACACTTCCTTTGAATGTGATTGAGTACATAGAAGTGATTAATTGAAGTATGATTTTCCTATAAAAATACTCCTGTATTAAATAATTACCATCCCTGATGGCTCAGACAGTAAAGAATCTGCCCACAATGTGGGAGTCTCAGGTTCAGTCCCTGGGTCAGGAAGATCCCTTGGAGAAGGAAATGGCAACCCACTCCATATTCTTGCCTGGGAAATCCCATGGAAAGAGGATTCTGGCAGGCTACAGTCTATGGGCCCACAAAGAGTTGGACATGACTGAGCAACTAACACTTTCTTTCATAAATATATATTTATATCTGGTCTCAAATGTATTCTCAATGTTGCTCACAAAAAATACTTTCATTATTAGTCAAGTCCTCAAAAGAAATTCACAAACATTTTGTCTCCTCATCTTAAATATTCAATCCCACTATCTCTACTATCAGTCTGAGATGGTGAGCTCACCCTACCTCACAACGAAACAGATGTCATCATCAAAAGAACCGTCAAAAGTCTGCTATGTAGGTTCCCTTCAACCACTCCCAATTTCTCTTCTACTACTTTCCATTAAAGGCTTACCTGGATCCCAATGTCTCCCCTCATCCCAGAAACCTATTTACCTCATTGACTTCTCATTTTTCAATATGGTTGGCCACAACCTCTCTCTCTCTCTTTCCTTCTTATCATCAACAGTTATACATGCTCAAGGCATTACTGTCTTGAAAAAAACACACAGCTCTTCAGCTGCCCTTCTCCCCCAATAATCTCACTATCACTGTCTCCCTTTTTACAACCAAACTTCTTAAAAATATATCCTCAGTGCTTTCTGTGTGGGCATGTCCACTCTAACGGACTCTGTGCTCATGCTGCTCTGAAATAGATGTTGTCAAGGCCACCCGTGATCTCCATGATGATGAATCAATAGACAATCGTTACTACTGACTTTATATCTGGCAATCACCATCTTTTTCTCCTCTATTCTTAGTTTACATAACTCTTCATTTCTGTGCCTCTTTCTCTTGTCTCTTCATATCATTTACCTATTCTTCCCAGAGAACTATACGGCACATACCTTCACTTTCTTAGTTTTTACTCAAATTCCATCTATTCAGTAAAGCTTTCTTTCTGCATAATATTTAAAATTGCTAGTTTCCAACAGAAAATAACAAGCATTGACGACAATGTGGAGAAAGTGGAACCCCTCTGCAATCTCTGTGGAAAGCAAAATGGTGCATTCACTATGGAAAACAGAATGAATGTTCCTCAAAAAAAAAAAGAATTACTATATGATCCCAAGATTCCACCTCTTGGGTCTATGCCCCAAAGAACTGAAAGCAGGGACTTGAACAGATATTTGTACACCTAGTTCATAGCAGCATCATTCACAACAGACAACAGCTGTTATTTTAAAACGTATCAATAATCTTTTATAGTTCTCTGTGTGGAATTTTTTGATGATCTTTTGACAGATTTACTCCTTGTATTTGACACATCTTTACATTACTGTAAAAATATTACATAATTTTATTCCTTGATTTTGTTTTTAAAATATAGAAATACATTGATTTTACCTTTGCTAAGTTTTCTTTTTTAAATTAACTTTTATCGTATTTGCTTTACAATATTTACTTTGTCCAACTCTGTGCGACCCCATAGACGGCAACCCACCAGGCTCCCCCGTCCCTGGGATTCTCCAGGCGAGAACACTGGAGTGGGTTGCCATTTCCTTCTCCAGTTCTTTACAGCTGAGTGTAATATCCCATTGTACGTGTGTACCAAGTCTTCTTTCTCAGTTCCTCTGCTGATGGACATTTAGATTGTCTCCATGTCCTGGCTGTTCTAAATAGTACTGCTGTGAACATTGCGGTCCGTATATCTTCTAAATTATGGTTTTCTCCTGGTATATGCCCAGGATTCGGATTACTGGGTCATACTGTAGCTCTCCTGCAGGAGGGAATGGCAATTCACTCCAGTATTCTTGCCTGGAGAAGCCCGTGGACAGAGGAACCTGGCCGGCTGCCGTCCATATGGTTACAAAGAGTTGGACACAACTGAAGCAACTTGGCAGCAGCGGAGCGTGGTAGTTCTATTTTTATTTTGGGGGGGAACCTCCGCACTATTCCCTATAGTGGCTGTACCAATTTACATTTCCGCCAACAGTGTAAGAGGGTTCGCTTTTCTCCCCACTCTCTCCAGCATTTATTGTTTGTAGATTTTTTGATGATGGCATTCTGACCAGTGTGAAGTAATCACTCATGGTAATTTTGATTTGCATTTCTCTAGTAATTAGCGATATTGAGTATCTTTTCATGTGTTTATTGGCCATCCGTATGTCTTCTTTGGAGAAATGTCTATTTAGATCTTCCTCCCATTTTTTGACTAGGTTGTTTGGTTAGTTGATATTGAGCTACATGAGCTGCTTATATATTTTAGAGATTAATCTTTTGCTGGTTACTTCGTTTACAAATATTCTATTCTGAGGGGTGTCTTTTTGTCTTGTTTATGGTTTCTTTGCTGTGCGAAAAATGTTTAATTAGGTTCCATTTATTTTTGTTTTAATTTTCATTACGCTAGGAGGTGGCTCAAAAAATATATTGCTATAACTTATGTCAAAGAGCGTTCTATGTTTTCCTCTAAGAGTTTTTAGTGCTTGCCCTTACATTCAGGTCTTTGATCCATCTTGAGTTTATTTTTGTATATGGTATTAGGGAATGTTCTAATTTCATTTGTAAATGTTTGTATTTAATATTTTGATGTGAATTTAGGAAAACTTGTATTTTGTCTTGTCACTTAAATGTTTTTAAAGTACTTAAAAACCTGTAAATAACGCTTCAGTTTTATACTTACTTTAAATTTCATCATTAAGGAAAAATATAACAATTTTGGATGTAAAATGCATTTAGCTTATTTGGATATATACCCTGGATATAAGACATGATACAACAAACCTGATTATAAAAAGTGGGTGGGGGGCGGGCAGGGGGAATGTCAACTCAAAGGCTTGTAACTTCCTGCTTCTCTAGTGAGATCTTGCTCTACTGTTATGGGACCTTGCTCAGACAGTACACAGAACAGTCCCAAACAATGGGGAATTTAATACTCTCCCAAACAATCACCAACCAAAGAGAGAGTCAAAATTGATGAATAAATTCCCCCAGCTTCCCCATCTCACTGTGAAACAATTCTTAGATGTGGACCAGACTAATGAAGGGCACTAATGAAAATGCATTCAGGTTAATCAGCTATTATAAGAAAGGAGAAATAGTTTCCAAAATGCTTCAGAGGAAAATAAACTAATCAACCTTCAAATATGCTTCCAGCATAGAAAATTAATTTCCTGTAATTGAACTACATATTAAAGAGAAACAACTTAATCATGATCATGTATAAAGGCAAAAGCTGGCTTCTTAAAGATATTCCTCCAAGGTGGACTGAGGCCCACTTGTCCACCGTGCTAGGCTAATCAAAAACACACATTTTTTTGGCTTTTCTCCACTTCTTGTCTCAATTTCCCTGCTCTCTCCCTTGTACTTTTTAGGATAACCTTCTAAATTCGTTACCTGCACCAAAGGTCTTTCCTTGGGGCCTGTTTCCACGTGGGAAACATCACTGTACAATCAAGAGAAAACTCAAATATGTGCAGTAACAATAAATCCAGCCAGATTGGGGGGCTTCTTTTCGCTAATTTTTAGTCATGCTAAAGCTTTATCTTGATACCTTTATTTGTAATTCTGATGCTACATTTTTCAGAAAGAGTAAATATATTTTATTTAGCAAATCTGATAACTAGATATACAAATTTTAAAACATTTAGAAAATGAAAAGATGCTCCACATCACTAATTATTAGAAAAATGAAAATCAAAACTATAAGAAGGTGTCACCTCACACTGGTCAGAATAGCTGTCCATCATCAAAAAATATGCCAAGGTCACAAAAACCAAGAAACTATTCCAGAGTAAAGTGGACAAGACATAGTAACTATATGCAATTCATGATGGAATTCTGTCCACAATTTTTTTCTCTGTAAAATTATTTAATGAGACAATGGCTGAAATTTTAATAATCTATAAATTAGATATTAATATTTTATAAACTTTACTGTTATGATTTCCACAATTATACTGAAATTATATAAGAGAATTATTTCTTTTAACTAATATATACTAAGATATTTGGTGGTAAAAGCCATCATGTTTCAATCTACTCTCAAATGATTCAGACAAAAAAATGGAATACATGTTTATGGAGATGTAGGGGAAGAAAAGAAGATAGACGATGACAAAGCAAATTTGATAAAATGTCAATAACTAGGGTATCTGAGTGAGGAATATTTATGAGTGTTTTCCACTATATTTGTAGCTTTCTTATAAGTTTAAAATGATACCAAAATAAAAGATTACAAAAACAAAATTATACAATTGATGTGCAGACTATATTCTACATCAAGAATCCCCAGGGAGGCCTGGAAAAACTAGCCTGATTCAAAGTCTCAGAGAATGAGCACTGTTCATTCAAATACCTCATCAGGTCAGTCACTCAGTCGTGTCTGGGTCTTTGAGACCCCATGGACTGTAGCATTCCAGCCTCCCTGTCCATCACCAACTCCAGCAGCTTGCTCAAACTCATGTCCATCAAGGTGGTGATGCCTTCCAACCATCTCATCCTCTGTTGTCCCCTTCTCCTCCTGACTTCAATCTTGCCCAGCACTGGGGTCTTTTCAAATGAGTCAGTTCTTCATATCAGGTGACCAAAGTATTGGAGTTTCCACATCAACATCAGTCCTTCCAATGAATATTCAGGACTGATTTCCTTTAGGATGGACTGGCTGGATGTCCTTGCAGCCCAAGGGACTCTCAAGGGCCTTCTCCAACACCACAGTTCAAAAGCATCAATTCTTTGGCACTCAGCTTTCTTTATGGTCCAACTCTCACATCCATACATGACCCCTGGAGAAACCATAACCTTGACTAGACAGACCTTCATTGGCAAAGTAACGTCCCTGCTGTCTAGGTTGATCATAGCTTTTCTTCCAAGGAGCAAGCGTCTTTTAATTTCATGGCTGCAGTTACCATCTGCAGTGATTTTGGAGCCCAAGAAGATAAAGTCTGTCACTGTTTCCACCTTTTCCCCATCTATTTTCCATGAGTGATGGGACTGGATGCCATGATTTTCGTTTTCTGAATGTTGAGCTTTAAGCCAACTTTTTCACTCTCCTCTTTCACTTTCATCAAGAGGCTCTTTAGTTCTCCTTCATTTTCTGCCATAAGGGTGGTGTCATCTGCATATCTGAGGTTATTGATATTTCTCCCAAATACCTCATGGGACAGGGTTTTTGTAAAGACTCAAATGGGGGAAATATTCCTAGAGTTGTACAACATGGCAGTGTCCTTTCTACCATCCTCAGCAAATACATGGAAGAGATGGCACTTATATTCATGTCCCATGATCCATGATAAATTTAATGCCTTTTCACATCAAACCACACTCCTTGCTTGAAAGTGAGCTTCAAGATTTTCAACTTCCTAGTCCTATAGCATTAGAATATATCTGAATAAAATCTTCATGTGCAAATAAAATACCAGCTTCTTGAATCATTTTTAAATGGGAGAATTGGAGAACAATGATTTATAATATCAGCTCATGAAGTATTTTTATTCACATTATGTAAGCAATTCTCCTAATCCTAATAACTTTATGGCTGTCAGATAAATTCTGGGGACACTAAGAAGATAGCCCTCTAAAAATTTATGCAGAGGCCAAGACACAGCCATAACAAGAGCGCATTCAAGTTAATTAACTATTATTAGAAAGGCAAGTATTTTCAGAAATGCTTCAGAGGAAAATAAACGATTCAACCTACAAGCATGATTTGGCAAAAAAATTTAATTTCCTGTATTAAAGAAAAGCAGCTTCTTTTGGCTAAGATGGTAAGTTTGGGGTTTTTTTTTTTTTAATTAAACATATTCCTTGTCTCTAAAAACATTAACGGTATTTCCTACAAACCATTATGACTAAAAATTTCACAGTGGTTAAATGATCACCACAGAGCTTGGGTAGATTCATACTGCTTTTGAGGGTGAGACAGGAAAGCAATCAGAACACTCTCATCATTTTGATGTATTTTCCATTTTATTCTTTGTGTTCGTAGGATTTCTGATCATCAGCATGCCAGTTTCTTCACTTACCATTATTTTGAGAAAATAATTTTTAAAAGGCAGCTCTAAATGCTCCAGGCTTTGGGAAGGGATTCACAAGTTAGACATCATAGGCAATGCATTTACAGACACTCATTAAATGTTCTTCCTCAAAAAGAAGGTGGTTTAAAATACATTCTCAGCTGTGCTCAATGGTTCTCACTTGGAGTACTGAGACCATTTTCTGTTGAAATTATTTATTTTGGATCACTTTGCCCTTCTCTTCTCTTTCTCTGCCTATTATCTCTCTATTTCTGTAACTATTAAATTTTTCCTGTTGCTTTTTTCTCTCTCTGCATATCACTTATCTCTATTCCTATAACTGTTAAATTAGGTTTTCACCCTTGAACAAAATCCCAAGTACAACTATTTTATTCTATGCATTTTTTCACATTTTTCATTATAAAAAGATTGACTTAACGCATCTTACTGGGCAGTTTTACTAATAGTGATATATGAGTCATTAAACTATTAGCATTAATAGCATTATTAGAGTTGTTATCACTGGAAAAGGGCTTCTTTGGTGGCTCAGATGGTAAAGAATTTGCCTGCAATGAAGGAGACATGAGTTCAATCCCTGGGTTGGGAAGATCCCCTGGAGGAGGGAATGACAACCCACTCCAGTATTCTTGTCTGGAGAATTCCATGTACAGAGGAGCCTGGTGAGTTACAGTCCATGGGGCTGCAAAGAGCTGGACACAACTGAGTGACCAACACTTTCACTTTCAATTCACACATATCATTATAAAATAGAAGCATCGTATTAAAATGCACCTGCTCTTTTAAAACCACCATTGTCTACTTAAAACCGTATTTTCTAATCTCAATGCAACTGTTAAAGAGCATTCTTTCTGAAAACTGGCAACACTCACGTGTCAGCTTAAAATTGGACTCTAGAAAGGCCCCTGGGGTTATTTCCAGGTTTGCTACCGTATGTGAGTCATATTCAAGGCATTTTCTAGGCTTGGGCCTAGAAAGGGAGAGAGGACTCTTTCTGTGGCAGTGGCCCCCAAATGGGAGGAGGGGATGATTCAGCTCCCCAGGAAGCATCTGGCCATTTCTGAAAACATGTTTGGCCATCATAACTTGGAGGAGTTGTGCTGGCATCTGGAGAATAGAGGCCAGGGATGCTAAGAGCCTCTCCCAACAGCAAGAATCATCCTGCTCAAAACATCAGCACTGCCGTGATTGAGAAACTCTACTCTTAGGCACCTTAGGTTGGAGGGATCCATAGAATTCTCCGGTAATACAGAGGCAAAATTCTGCAGGTCGAGGCAATATATACTGAAAACAAAATATGATTTAGATGTTATAATTCTATTCACTGAGTCCCACCCAGTTGTTGAAAAAACCCTTGCAAAAGTTGGCAGACATAAAGTTGCTGGCACAGGTCATACACATATGCTGATGTAATAGCAAACCATGCATGTCCAAGCAAAGCCCAGGTATCCATAGAGGATTACAGAATATATCAGAGTTCTATAACAGGTATCTGGGGACCTACCCTGCTCCTTGAGATTAGTCTGGAAGGAACTCACTGACTTGTTGAGGAAAATCTCAGGATCCCAACATTAGTAATATGTTGTTGGGGGGAGGAAAAATCAGTAATGGAAGCTTCGTAGTTACATGGAAAATACAGAAGAAGCATTTCTTTCACAAATATAGACATCTAGCCTGTACTTCACTACTTGTACTTCAAGCCATAAAAGAATAGCTCACTTTTTCTCAGATGCTGACTGGTGAACTACTGAGTATTATTCCATGAAGCACTCCAGGTATTATGTTGGCCCGGGCCCAGCTATTTAACAGACTGTAGCATTCAGTGCAGCAGTGTGACAAGCAAGCCTGGGCATGTTTTTGTTTGTATTCATGTTATTTGAATAAGATTCAACTACTGTCACATTTATTAATTAACGTGAAACTCATTAGTCCTAGTGTTATTATTAGAAATGTTCCCTTTCCAAGGCATTCAAACAATGTGCTGTCTCATTGTAACTACTCATTTCCAAGTCATCACAGCAGATGACATGGGGATAAAGGACCACCTGATCTCTTTTCAAAATCTTTCTTACAAATGTGTATCTCCCAGAATTCCTTATGTGCTTCTTCGGTAACCACTGGGGCTTCACAGAATAGTGTTCTTCCCCTTCTTAAGGTGAAGTGAAGTGAAAGTCACTGAATTGTGTCTGACTCTCTGTGACCCCATGGACTATACAGTCCATGGAATTCTCCAGGCCAGAATACTGAAGTGGGTAACCTTTCCCTTCCCCAGGGGATCTTCCCAACCCAGGGAACAAACCCAGGTCTCCCACATTGCAGGTGGATTCTTTACTGCATTGGGCATTTAAAAATTTTAAAGGTCAATCTCATGTTAAATGTTCTTACCACAATTAAAAGCAATGCTCCGTCCCTTAGATCAGGCCTCCTTCAGGTTGAGATATTGAGGACACAGTCAGGGGCAGATTCAGTTTCTTTTCTCTCACATAACCCTAACCCTAACCCTAGTTCTAAACCTAACTCCATCTCTGTCTGTCAGTCTTGTTTCTCTCTCTCCAGGTGACTGAGTTGTAAGAAACACATGAGTGGAGAATTGTGCCCAGTTGGAAAAGAGGCAGTGGATCCCCTAGATATCCACAAAAATTGTTCAAAAGACAGACTCATCTTTTGGACCTTGCTGTATCCAGTTGGTATCACCACAGTGGTACCAGGCAGATAAGACTCTGTCATTCCCTATTACTTCCCTCATCATCCCCTCCAAAGCCATAGGGATCAAAAGTCACAGGAAGTGGTGAAGAAATGACCCTGACCTTTCCCTGGATTCTTGGTCAGGCCCAAGTTGGGGGTGGGGGGAGAAAGAAGACTTATCTGGATAGGCATGTGAAGTCTTGATTAATATTCTGGACTGGAGTTGTGTGATTATTAGATCAGACTGAGGTTTTAATCCCCAAACAAGGGACTGGTTGTTTATCGTCTAAGGGGCAAGACCTGTCTATGGGTTCATCCAGGGGCAGAAAAAGAACTAATCCACAGAGGGTGACTGAAGGAACTGAAGATGAATTTGAAGGGAAATTTACATTGTTTCCTGCTTGCATTCTCTAGCATCCAGATTATTCTGTGAATCAGTTACTCCTTTATTTCATTTTTGGTGGGGTGCCTGCCAACCCAGAATGAAAGCACGTTCCCTTCCTCATTTGCACACAACCATCAATACTGCCCTGAACACTTTTCCACAGGAAGACTCCTTTAGAAACCCACAATTACCTGTCTCTATTCCTTCTTCATAACATGGGCATATTTAAGTTTGAGAATTCCAGCGGATGGGCAACACACGAGTGCAGAATTATAAACTTAATGGTTTGTCTGTATGTTTGTTCTGGTTTAACCATACTTACTATAAAAACTGTGGGCTTCCGGGGCGGCTCAGTGGTAAATTGTCCTCCTGCCAATGCAGGAAGCACAGGAGATGTGGTTTTGATCCCTGGGTCAGAAAAATCCGTGGAGAAGGAAATGGTACCCCACTCCAGTATTCCTGCCTGGAGAATCCCATGGACAGAGGAGCCTATCGGGCTACAGTCCATGGGATTCACAAAAAAGTCAGACATTATTCAACGGCTAAACAACAATATCAGGCTAACCATATACCTACTAGACTAAGAAATCACCTACTCAAACTTGATCATGTTACAATGAGGAAACTGGAGCTCAGTTAAAGAAAGATACTTTACCAGAGCATCCGCAGTAGGTGCTTACCACTGCTTATGACCCAAGCCTCATATTTCTTTTCCTAAAAACCTTGTTTCTGCCTTCCCTTAGTCCTTTATTTGCATACGTTTGTTTTTACTTTGCTTCTTACCAGGAGTGTTCGGTCTAGACCATGCTGAAAAACACTACATACAATAGAGCTATAGAGTGTTTAAATTCACATGCCCTGGTACAGGAAGAGATAGACAGACAGATAGATAGAAAGATACAGATATAATATTTGTGTGCTTGCTTTCCTTTTGAAAACTGCTATGTTTCAACACATATTGTAGAAGTGTTTGCCAAGGGAAAACTCTCCATGCAAAACTCACAGAGCACTTGCGCTCAATACACCATCATTAGAGTAGCAAAGAATGCATTAGGCTGCCCTTTTAGACACAGTACATGATGTGCACATATGATCGTTTCTGCAATAGATATACTATAAATCTTGCCAAATTAGGCTTACTTAGTGCCAAGTTGATAGGTATTGCCAATTTCTCTCTCATCCTGGAAAATGATAGGATTTTTTTTTCCTGTGAAAGAAAGCACTCATAAGCAGAATTGTGAGCACCTGCATCCTGTTCTTGGCCTGCCTCTTGCCTTGAGAACCACTCTGGTTGGCCTGCAATACCTGTGGGAACTTCAAGGACCATGGACTCTATGGACATTATCGTATCTGTTCTACCGGCTGTTTTTGGAAAAATTAAATATACAACTGCTTAGAGGAGAAATAATTTCTTTCAAATAATTGAACATCTGGGGATTGTAGTAGGGCATTTTGTGCCTTTAATATCTGCAAACAGAATGTCTTCTCCCAGTTCATTATTGAAATAATATGCACAGCAATTTATAAAGCGATAACAGAGCAGCTATTATGCTTGGAGACAGAATCCTTGACTGGATAAACAAGTAGACTGAGTTAAATGCAGTGTCAGTCTTCCTGCTCTTTAATACTGTATGCCACTGATCTCTTGGACATCTTTAAATTTTCATGTATTTGGACTGGGGCCATTTGGTTCAGGTAGCCTTGTTAAAAAGGGATTTGCAGGTCTTTGCAGTGTTACAGCCCTGCCAAGTTAGAATAACTCAAGACAAGGTCAACATCTAGGACTCTCTTGTATTAAATCAGCAAGTAAGCTTATATGCATTGCAGATTCCTTGCCCATGAGATCTCTTGTCTAAAGCAATCTGCTGAAAGGTGATAGGGTTGAAGCATGGGCAAGACAACATGCATATGGCAGAGAGTTTGTAATATTCTAAGTGGCATCAACAATGTCCCCTTGGGTCGAGATAGGAGCAGTATTGGTAAATCAATAGTTTAAACCATCTGAGACAAGACTATTTATCAAAATTCTTTCTTATTAAACAGAATTCTGCTAAACAAAATCCTTTGCTGACTTAGTTGGCAGGAGCCATCTTGCATCATATGGCATATCCTAACCACACTAAAACAGTAATCAACAGCTACAGACTTCTTGTATTCCTGCTCCAACAGAAGGTTTGCTAAACAGACCGAGTGTTTCCCTTATGCTTAGGCACATGGCTATTAAGTAAATTTTGACAAATTGAATTATAATTATGGAAGATTCGTAGAGTAGTGACATTACTCAAATATTAAGTCATAACTGAAATCATTAAATTGGTGAATCAAAAAATTTTGCTGAAATCTACATCTGTAGATTTAAAAGAAATCTGTAACTTTAAAAGAAAACTCTACATAATGATCAGTCAAATATATGGAGAGATAAGCTTTTATATAGTCAATCATGAAACCTACCTGATTATACATAAAAATGAAAAACAAAGAGAAATAACAATCTACAGGTTTTCTTTTGGTTCTAAAATATTCTACAAGCCTTCATAAAAAGTGAATAATAAAAATCATTAGTTTAATATATTAGAAACATTCCTTGAACTTTCAAGTCCTCTAAAGAATGAAAGACAACTTAAGAGAGATAACAAACATTGTTAAGTCAAGAGGAAAAGTCAGCAGCAATTGTCTCAGTGGAATGATTTCCTCATGTCTCATGGCATCTTCCATTTTCTACGCCCATGGCAGGGAGCTACAGTCACTGGCAAGAGATGGGATTTTTGAACCTTCTCCAAGGTGTCATTCTACAGAGAGCAGAACAACCATAGTTATCCCTATAACTCTACTCATGGGCAAATTACTCTCCGTGCTTCCCACCTCACCCTGACAACATCCACCCAATGAATGTTTCTCAACAGATACAAAGGACACAAGATTTCTAGGATACTGGGCAGCAAAAGGTGTAGATGTTTTTTGAAGGGACACTTTAACAACTCTCCTCTGGCTACTTGGATGAGGATGTTGGTTTGCTAATGATGCATTTGTTTCAAGGATCAGAAGAGAATGATGTTTATAAATATCTGCTTAAATGAAAGAGAAGATTAATGTAAATTCTTCAACAATAGAGATATGAAGCTGCTGCTGCTAAGTCACTTCAGTCGTGTCCAACTCTATGTGACCCCAAAGACGGCAGCCCACCGGGCTCCCCCACCCCTGGGATTCTCCAGGCAAGAACCCTGGAATGGGTTGCCATTTCCTTCTCCAATGCATGAAAGTGAAAAGTGAAAGTGAAGTCACTTAGTTGAGTCCGACTCTTAGCGACCCCATGGACTGTAGCCAACCAGGCTCCTCCATCCATGGGATTATCCAGGCAAGAGTATTGGAGTGGGGTGCCATTGCCTTCTCCAAGAGATATGAAGATATAAGCCTAAATATAGAAAGGCAATAGCCTAGCAAGAATTTCTCTCTTTTTTCAGTTCTGATGGGATTTTACCTGCATAGACTGTGAGAGCAACTAAGTAGGACGGAGACAAAGGAAAGCTCTTTTTTTAAAGATAAGGTGCATCTGGACCTACACTATGTAGCCTGCTCACTAATGGGAAGTTCTGTATCCTTGATAAATATGCCAGGTAACCTTAGCATTTTATGCCAAGTGTGCATGCTGATAATAACAGCTGTCTCTTTAAGCCACAAACAATCTACCTTGCAGCAGTAGGTTAAATGTGGAGAGATAAGAACCCTTTAAGAACCCTTGAAGGGAAAATAGGCTAAAAAAGAAAAAAAAAGCCTCAAGTATTCTTGGAAGAAGAGTGTGAAAGACAGAAGAAGAGATTCCATATTGATGACTGTTATATGGTCGGTAAATGATATCGCTCTCAGTATGTTTTAGCAGCAGCTGAAAATAGTTATGGCCTCCAAGAAGCATTGCCTAGGTCTATCAGTACAAGTCCTTTCAAAGAGCAGTACAGGGACCTTGGCTTGATTTAGGGTAACCTGTACACAACACTAGATCACGTTGAATTTCTCAGATAAGTGTGACTGGTGTTTTTACCTTCAACTATATGTAACCTGGGGTGGACTTAGACTCCCAGCTTAGGAACCATGCAGATGAGAGATCCACTGAAAAGAAGTACTTGGAGAATTTCAGACTTTTGTCCTCTGAAAACCATGCTAGAACAGAGCTCTAGGATAAGAGGAAAAGTGTTGCTATTCATTCAAATCTCCCCTATCAGCACTAGATTTTCCAGGAGTTAATGCTTGTACCTGTTCTTGTTCCTGTTCTTCCTAGTTTCTTTTAGATCATTCTGCTTCCTGAGCTCAAACTGGAGCATTTTAAGCAGTCACTGAGCATCAGTAGCTGGGCAAACCCTAGAACACTGTCAATGGCATCCTACTTTCTAACAGGATGAAATGACCAAGTTCCTTCATTTTCTAGTCCTGGATACTAAAGTAAGAAAGGAATTAGCTGTCCTTCTCTAGTTTGGTAATCAAAGTCATAATTACACATCCTCTCATTCACATAGTACTTTACCACTTACAAAGTATGTCCATGAACATTCTCTCATTGATCCTTCACAAACATTCTATGAGGTGGACATTGGTATCTCCACATTATGAATAAGAACACAGAATCATGGACTCAGATCCAGGATATTTGACAATAACCTTGGAGTACTTTCAACTCTTTTACAACTGCCTCTTTCACTTCAGAAATCTTTATTTACAAGTATGTAGCACACTGTGGCTTATGGTCAGTAAAGACATGATTCTAAATTGAATTTTTTCTGGTGAAATTATGGTTGCCCAAGGCTGCCTAACCTCCCTCCACCCTTAGTCAGTACGAGCTCAGGTAAAACAAAGTAATTGCACCAGTATCCTAAACAAAGCATAATCATGAAGGTTAAAAGTCACTAGGAAAAAAAAATTATTCATAAAATGTGTGGATCCAAACTTTATATTGGTAGCAGCTGGGAAAAAGAAGGAATTCCTTCCATAAAAATATGTGCTCCCAAAACCCCTCCCCCTAGAATGTGTGCACTAAACAATTCATTCACAAGCACGTTTTCTTGAGTACTGTCTTAAGTGTCAAAATATAACAGTGAATGTGAAACAGTTCCTGCAACCAAAGGTCTATAGTCGAATCATCAGGCAACTGCAGTGGAGTAGGAAAGTGCTTATACGCTAGGAACAGCCCCCGGAGCTACAAGTGCAGGAAGAAGGGTCCTCTGCAAGTCTCTTAGAGTCAAGGAAGCAACACCCGAAAGCCACCTCTGAAAGTATTCATTATTAAGGAGGCATGGGGAAGGGAGAAGGGAAGTTGATGTTTTCTCAGATTGGATACACTCTGTGGCCTGGATATTTCTCTCTTAGCTGCACTACAGCTTTTACTGGTTTCTCTGTTTCCATTTTATAAGCTCGAAAAGACATGTTCAGAAAATTTGAGAGACTTACCCAAGGTCACATAGCTAGTATGTTAGAGATCCAAGAACTAATACCAAGTCTGTATGACCACTGTGGATTTAGAGAAGAAAGAGCACCAGACTGGATAAAGTCAGACAACTGGAATTCTATTCTGTCACCAAATCCCTGGGCAGCCTTCAACAGGTCACTGAACAGCTATGCTCTGCTTCCCTTATCTGTAAAATGAGAAGATTTAAACTGCATGACCTCTAAAGTTTCTGAGTTTTTAGTCTAATACATTTAACTCTCATCTCCTGATGAGAAAAATTCAAGCTCAGAAAAATTCAAGTTCAAGAAAATCCTGAGAAATGAAGAGGAACTACTAACAGGTATCTATAACAATATTAATTCCTCTCATAGACATATACAGAAGGGGAGATACACCACAATTCTCTCTGAAGCATAATATAATTTTTGACATGATGGATGTGTTGCTTGGACTAATTACTCTTTTGGATGAACAAAGAATATTGCAAAATGACTACAATTTGATAGTATTTCACCTCTGTGGTTGTTGGGGTGGTGAATGGCAAATCAGACCTATTAAGGGATTTTTGTGGCTACTTCTCATAAGTTTCTTTATTTTGCTATGTTTTAATTTTCTGGTTATTGTGTAGACTGTACAAAAGCCAACACTCTAAGTATAATGAATAAGACACTCAAGCTTCCTTGGAAAAAAACTCATGTACTTAGAGGGGGAAATTATTTAAATACAAAAAAATGAAAGAAGACAGAAAACGAGAATATTTATTAACTGCTGATTTTTCAGGGTTCTACTGAGATATTTTTGAAGGCTAAAATCTTGTCATGAAATATTTTTTAGTGATAAAAAGTATTGTAACAGAGTTTTAAATTTATCCTTTCCATAACACTGTCTGCTTTAAAGAAGTTCATTTTAGTTATATTTTAAGACATAGAAAGTTGAAGTAATCAATCTTTCTACAGCAATTTATCCTAATGTAATAGATCTAAGAACATTTTTTAACATTCATTATTACTTTTAGCTTCATGATACCACATAAGTTAGGTAGTGAATTCGTTTTTTAGGACTGCTGTAACAAATTATCACAGACTGGGTGGCTTGAAACAATAAACATTTATATTCTCATAGTTCTGGAGGCTAGAAATCCTAAGCCAGGTTGTTGGCTGGGCCAACCTCCTTTTGAGACTCTGGATAAAGATCCTTCCTCGTGTCTCCCTAGCTTCTGGTGTCTGTGTAGCTTATGCGGCCTGCTCTCTGTGTGTCTCTATGTCCAAATTTCCCTCTGCTTGTAAGAAGCAGTCAGATTCAATTAGGGCCCACAGTAATGACCTCATCTGAACTTGATTACATTTTCAAAGACCCTGTTTGCAAATAAAGTCATATTCACAGTTCCAGAGATTAACTCTTCACCACATATTTTTCAGGTTACAACTCAACCTATAATAGGTAGTCTTGGGGTGGTTGTTATTTTCATTTTGTACGTAAGGAAACTAAGACACGGAACACCTAAGTGTCTTCTCTAAGGTCATACAGAATGTTACTGGCAAAATAGATATAGGACATCCTGGCTTCTAACACTTAAACCAGGTTTATCCTATCAAAGAAGTATCAAGGTTCCAAATCAATTATTTGCTTAGAATCAAAGTTTCCATCACTCATTTATCTATTAATAGAAACCTGTCTTGCCTCCAGACCAAACCACGTGAATCTCTTGAAGGATGATGAAGAACATGCTAGGTTATTATTTACAAAAATCAAATCCAATTGCCTTTGAGTGTAATTGTACCTCATTGTATACGTTTGATAGGGGGAAATATATTCACCTTCTGAAATACATTTTACAGTGTCTACTCTCAGCTAACCTGGTGAAATAATAGGCCATTCTTTATTTATCTCCATTCATAACCCCAAATATTTTTTGGCTGCTGTAAATGGTGCTGAAATAAACTTGAAATATCTGTGGTAAATGGGACATGCTGGAACCTTCCTCTTAAATGCGTATGCCAAAAAACACTTCATTTAGGGTCATGAGAGAAAAGGAACAAAACCTGGATTCTTCAAGCACCAGCTAGGTATCCCAAGGAAATGGAGCCATCTCTCCTTTCTCAATCCTTTGTCCTATTTACCAACTGTATCCTCCATCGGGACAGCAGTCTTCATAGGCAGCCTTCTCCACTCTGAGAATTCACTTATGTACTGCTGTGTTGGCCCAGCTATGAAAATAGGCTGTGGGCCAGGGTACAAGGCATAAATTAAACCATCTCTTGGCCTCTCCTCTCTAATCCAAGTAGTTGTTTTTTAATTAAAAAAAAAAAAACTATTTGTGGGGAATTCCCCAGGAACTCTTTTGCATGACCAGCTGCCTGTGATTGAGTGAATGATTTCTGACTGAATGGAGCTTCTCTTGATGTTCTTACCTAGAGATATAGGCAGCAGAAAGTTCAGGTGACTACTAACACACAAAGGGTAAAGATTTAATAAAGCCAAGGAAAAAATTCAAACTCTACATGCCTTTTGATTTTGTATGTTATTTGTAGGGCTAAACGCATTCACTTTTCATGACATCCTGTAACTGTACTTAATTGTGATCGATAGCTTTTAGTTCATTCATTTATTAAGTCTTTCACCAACATTTACTGAGCATCTACTACATATCAGGCATTCTGCTGGCACTGGGGATGCAGTGGTGAGTCCAAGAGGCAAAGGCCTTCCTTTTATCATGGTGGATGCATTCTTTTCCAAAGGAACATTATCACAGCCCAAATGCAAAGACAGTGAAACAGAAAGGTAGCCAGGCAGCTTGGTTCTGTCACTGTCTGTGGGACTGTGCCCTCGGGAGCTCAGGTAACTTGTTTACAAGAGAGAGAGGGATAAATAAGCTTTGAGACTTCTATTCTTTCCCTCCTATAAACTACTGCTTCAACCCCCCCACGCCAGAGCCAACAGACTGTCGTGAATACCTGAAGCTTGCACGAAGGCTTCCTCTGGAATTCAGAAATGACAGGGAGGGCTGTAGCCTTCAGAGATTACAGTACAAAGTCAGCACACACTGAAGCAGAGCACAGGTACACACTGTCTCCTCCTTCAGAAGAGAGGCCCAGCACCAGACCGGTATGTCTTGACCGCTATAACCGTATTAGCTACCACACTATTAATAGCATTGTTTAGTAATGACAGCAGTCCACAAATATTTATTGCACAATCCTAAAATTCTATATTATGTAGTTTTTTAAAGGAAAGATTTCTTTAAACAAAAAAAAGTCTTTTTCATATAAAATTGGTTGCTTTTTTCTTTGTGAAATACAAATCACACTATTCTCTTATTCATGGAATATCCATAAGAGTAGAAACTGCGTCAGTCTTGTTCATCACTGGAACCCCAAACTTAGGACAGTATCTGGTATTCAATAAATATTGGCAAAATGAATGAACTAATAATAACTATAATAACGAACAGAAAAACCATCATGTACAAACAACATCCCTAAAGCATCCCCAGGAATCATTGCAATGTTTACTTCCAAAAGGCCAAAACAAATATTTTAAAAAATCTTAAATATATATATCTAGACAGAGTTTTTGTCACATGCCTTGCTCTTCCTTTCCCTCTCACTCTTACCTGCCCAGTAAAGGATTCTGCTTTCCCATGCGTTCTTTTTTTTTTTTTTTTTCCCCATGCGTTCTGAGAACAACCTGCAGTGTCTTTCTGCAGCACCTGAGGGATCCAGGGCAAACTCAGAGGCAGCCTGCATCCATCATCAGCACCATATAATAGAGGGCTCCCAGTCCTCAATTTCCTGTTCACCAATATAAGAACTTTATATTAAGAGCACTGGTTTTAAATTCCTCTTGCATCCATGTAATAATGAGGTATAACAATAAACAGAATAATACTAGGTCCATAAAGAATTTGGGAAAACATTGTTTAAAGAGTGAAAAGTTAATTTCTAGTCACAATTCCAAAACATACCTTTAAGGCTTTCAAAGGCGTGAAACACGCACACATACGCAATGTACTGTCTTGAGTCCTAGTGTAGACTCATCTGCTATGTCCCTTGTCTAATATGAATATCCTGTGATGCATCACAAGATGTAGAATTGGGAGAAATTTTTATTTAAAGCCTATGCCTGGTCATTGTAGGAATCTTCAAGGTATTCCGTCACAGTTATGAAGCACATATTATTCAAGAGCCTGCTCTATAACTATCAATATGATAAACTAATTTTAAGAATTAAAAATCTGCTTAAAAAGTGAAAATTCCTTTCCCATTTTGCCTCCACAGACTCTATTCATCAGGAATGGCAACTTCTCCGATTCCATTACTACGTCTTTAGGAACATCTTCTTTGATGCAGGGCTTCCCTTGTGGCTCAGCTAGTAAAGAATCCGCCTGCAATGTGGGAGACCTGGGTTTGATCCCTGGCTTGAGAAGATCCCCTGGAGAAGGGAAAGTCTACCCACTCCAGTATTCTGGCCTGGAGAATTCCAAGAACTATACAGTCCATGGGATCCCAAAGAGTTGGACAGGACTGAACAACTTTCACTTTCGCTTTCTTTGATGCAAGTCTAACTCAACTGACAAACGGCAATTTCCCAGTTTGCTTGTCTGCATTTAAATCTAGTTGACTGCAAGAACAAAGAAAAATAAAAATGTTACCATGTCTATTTTTTCCAGCAGAAAAGTAACATCTAGAAAGTGAAGACTAGCCTTGATTTATCAGTATAGAAAAGAACTAAAACTATGAACTAACAAAATAATTGCAAAAGCCAAGCACCAAATGGATGTGGTTGTTGATCCTCAATGCTCCACTGTACTTCACTCTACTAGTGCAGTTCTTACAGTATTAATTTCTATTGTAGGTACTGGGTTGTGAATTAATTCATTTAGAAGCCAAGTTCCCACTCAAAATAATGTTGCTTAGAGTACCCGGCATAGAGCTTTGCAACAAGAAAGAAATGTTGAATGCATGTTTTTGGTTAGAAGAATCTGAGGCCATTTGCTCGCTGAAGAGAGAACAGTCACAGTGAGAAGTAGCATTATCTTCTATCATTTAAACCTTTCAGGTAAAAAAAGAATTAGTCTTTCTTAGAGACACAGTGTTGGGCTTCCCTGGTGGCTCAGATGGTAAAGCGTCTGCCCGAAATGCGGGAGACCTGGGTTTCATCCCTGGGTTGGGAAGATCCCCTGGAGAAGGAAATGGCAACCCACTCCAGTATTCTTGCCTGGAAAATCCCATGGACAGAGAAGCCTAGTAGGCTACAGTCCATGGGGTCGCAAAGAGTTGGACACAATTGAGCGATTTCACTTTCAGAGAGACAGTGTTACATGGAAGAAATCATTTAGACTTTGGGATCATATAGAGCAAGGTTGAAATCCCAGTTTCAGTTATTTTCTCTGAGCCATGAATTCAATTCTCAATTTCTTACTTATTATGTGGAAAAGATACACCTACCTTCCTGAGTTGTAATGAGTACTTACAAGTTAATAATATAAATATAATATAAAGCACCTATCATATGAATGGCATCAGTTAGTCAGTGCAGTAGCTCAATCGTGTCTGACTCTTTGCAACCCCATGGACTGCAGCATGCCAGGCCTCCCTGTCCATCACCAACTCCTGGAGTTTACTCAAACTCATGCCCATTGAGTCAGTGATGCCATCCAACCAACTCATCCTCTGTCATCCCCTTCTTCTCCTGCCCTCAATCTTTCCCAGCATCAGGGTCCTTTCAAATGAGTCAGCTCTTCACGTGAGGTGGCCAAAGTATTGGAGTTTCAGCTTTAACAACAGTCCTTCCAATGAACACCCAGGACTGATCTTCTTTCTCCTTGCAGTCCAAAGGACTCTCAAGAGTCTTCTCCAACAGCACAGTTCAAAAGCATCAATTCTTCGGTGCTCAGCTTTCTTTATAGTCCAACTCTCACATGCATACATGACTACTGGAAAAACCATAGCCTTGATTAGATGGACCTTTGTTGGCAAAGTAATGTCTATGCTTTTTAATATGCTGTCTAGTTTGGTCATAACTTTTCTTCCAAGGAGTGTCTTTTTATTTCATGACTGCAGTCACCATCTGCAGAGATTTTGGAGCCTAAGAAAATAAAGTCTGACACTGTTTCCATTGTTTCTCCATTTATTTTCCATGAAGAGATCTGAGTGGTGCTAAATAAAGAGTATCTATAGTTTTCATAGACTTCCCTGTAACTCAAATGGTAAAAAATCTTCCTACGATGTAGGAGACCAGGGTTTGATCCCTGGGTTGGGAAGATCCTCTGGAGAAGGGAGTAGAAATCTACTCCAGTATTCTTGCCTGGAGAACCCCATAGACAGAGGAGCCTGGCGGGCTACAGTCCACGGGGTCACAAAGAGTTGGACAGGACTGAGCGACTAACACACACACATAGTTTTCATATTTTTGTCCCAAGTAGCATAACTGTTAATAGTGATGATAGTTAGAAGTATAAGGAGGCTCAGTTCAGTTCGGTAAAGTAGGAATTTTCTGTAAGTTAAAACAGCCAAAGATCAAATCAACTGGCTGCTTTATTATGAGGTGGTGACTTCTCCTTCATCAAGAGCCTTCAAGCAAAATCTAAATGACCTTTTACCATGCATGATGAATAGGGAATTAAGTATAAGGCTTAAATTCTAGACCCCTTTACATGCTACATTTCTATGATGCCTTGAAATTCTTGATAGTTTTTGAAATGACGAGCACAATTTTTCTGATTATTCTTGAAAAGAAAAGATAATGAAGTTAGACAGAAGGGAGGGAATTTGTCATGAGACATTGAGTTTGGGTTAAATGGTAACTTTGCATGTCCAAAAAATTAGTATTCAGACTCATGATTTTTCCCCAGCAATAGACTTCAGAAAAATAAAAAGATCTAAACATCCCCCAGCCTCTGGCTTCCAGTTGTCTATTTAAATAGCTCTCACTGTTCCACTTCATCTTTTTCTCTCTAGTTGGGAAGCAGACATGACAAAGGTAGTTAAGCGAGTGCTGTTGATCAGCCCTAGGAAAACATCCATTTACTTCCCATTCATCAGGACATGTCCTGGGAATTTTCCTCTTCAACCCTCTCAGTTTCTCAGTTGGCTATAGTTCTCTCTCCCTTCTCCCTACTCCATACAAAAACAGGGGGAAAAAAAACCTCTCCTTGTCTCACGCACAATTTTCCTCTCCTAAGA
Source organism: Bos javanicus (assembly GCF_032452875.1). Taxonomy (NCBI): domain Eukaryota; kingdom Metazoa; phylum Chordata; class Mammalia; order Artiodactyla; family Bovidae; genus Bos; species Bos javanicus. Next base: position 39,249,593 of record NC_083890.1, read on the forward strand.
CTCAGCATATTCAGTCCTAGACAGAATTGCTGACTCTAAGAAGGTCTCTCAAGGCAACTTTCCAACAAGACCAAATGTCTGGCTCCAAATGGAATCCTCAGACCATTCATTGAAAGAGCCATTTTCTTCGTCTCATTGCAACACATTGTTATACAGTAGCTCAATGATTCTAGAGAAGCATAAAACCTGGTGGGAGGTGGAGAGACATAGACTCTTAAGGTTTCCATGCAGTGGCCTCAGAATGTTTATGAAATCCCTGAAAATGTGAGGGTGCACTTTGCTGTATGCGATTGCATGAATTCATCAGATTCTTAAATGTTGTATATAATACCAAAAAAAAAAAAAAAAGATTAAGAATCAAAGTGTTTTAGGAGAAAATATTTGCAAAGAATATACTTTGATAAGGGCCTCATGCACACTAGAGTTCCTTATAGAATTCTTTGAGATCCAGCAACAAAAAGGTAAATAACCCAATTAAAATGGGCAAAAGATTTTTTAACTTTTTATTTTATACTGGAGTATAGCGAATTACAGAGAAGGCAATGGCACCCCACTCCAGTACTCTTGCCTGGAAAATCCCATGGACAGAGGAGCCTGGTGGGCTGCAGTCCATGGGGTCACGAAGAGTCAGACACGACTGAGCGACTTCACTTTGACTTTTCACTTTCATGCATTGGGGAAGGAAATGGCAACCCACTCCAGTATTCTTGCCTGGAGAATCCCAGGGATGGCGGAGCCTGGTGGGCTGCCTTCTATGGGGTTGCACAGAGTCGGACACGACTGAAGTGACTTAGCAGCAGCAGCAGCAGCTTAGCTGATTAACAATGCTCTGATAGTTTCAGATACACAGCAAAGCAACTCAGCCATACATGTACATATATCCATTCTCCCCCAAACTTCCCTCCCATCCAGGCTACCACATAACATTGAGCAGAGTTCACTGTGCCATATTTTAAGTCCTTGTTGGTTATCAATTTTAAATATAGTGATGCGTACATGTTGATCCCAAACTCCCTAATTATCTTTCCTCCCATCCTTCCCCACTGGCAATCATGTTTGTTCTCTAAATCTGTGAATCTGTTTGTATTTTGTAAGTTCTTTTGTATCATTTCCTTTTAGATTCCATATATAAGGGATATCATATGATTAAAATGGGCAAAATATTTGAATAGACATTTCTCCAAAGTATATATGTAAATAACCCAACCAATAAACACATATACAAGTGATTACTATCACTAGTCATTAAGGAATGGCAACTCAAAATCACAATGAGCTACGACCTCCCATCCACTAAGATAGCTAAAACCGAAAGGACAGACAATAACAAGTGTTGGTGTGGATATGGAAAAACTGGAAGCTGGCTCTTTCTAACCAGTAGGTTATTGACTGCAAGTTGGCAACACAAATGGACTATAACAAATTATTGATTTTAGAAAACAGGCATTTAAGAGCACTCTCTTGACCATCTCCAGCTACTGGAACCTCGATAAGTAATCATCAGTGAGAAAGTCTTCAATCTGTACCACTGACACATGGGGAAATATTGCGATTGTCTCTGAATTTCTCATATTTTCCAATCCCACAATGAAGTAATGATGCCTTCCTTCATGGTGTTATGAAGATGAATGAAATTGCATCTGTCACATAATTTGAGTTTTTGTCTCAAATGTTTCTTGTGACTTTAACATGGCATCCACTTGCTTTTCTATTTAACAAATGAGATGTCAGCCTGAAAAGGCATTGAGGAAGAATGAATACATGTATATGTATGACTGAATCCCTTCTCTGTTCACCTGAAACTAGACAACATTGTTAACTGGCTATGCCCCAAAACAAAACATAAAATTCAAAAGAGAGAAAAAAAAATAAAAATGAATTTTTAAAAAAATATTGTTTTATTCCAATAAAACTGAGGCCTCATGGACATTGATTTAAAAGTGGAGTGACCTAATGTTTCAATTATCTACTGCTGTATAACAAGCTAACCCAAAGCTTAGTGGTTTAAAGTAACTTCCATTCTGTTCATGACTTTTTGGATCAGAGATTTGGAAAAGGGTTGGCTGAGAGTTTTGTCTCTAATCTGTGTCATCTGCTGGGGTGACTGAAGTTAGAGGATTCACTTCAAGATGACGTATTACTACATGACTCACTTCTCATTTGCCTTTGTATTCTGTGTATGTCAGCCTGTCTGTCTGTCTGTCTTTCCATGCAGTGTCTCATTATCCAAGGTTTCTCCATGTGGTTTGGGTTTCTCCCAGCACTGTGGTCCCAAGAAGCCACATTCTTACATGTTGCTGGTTTCCAAGAAGGAGGAAGCCCAAGTTGCCCGGTCAGTCAAGAGCTATGCCTGGAGCTGCACAGTGTTACTTGTACTGTATTCTATTGGTCAGAGCAGTCAGAGCGCCTTCCTAGATTCATGGGAGGGAGAAGATATACTCTACGATCTAGTGGAGGGCTTGCAAGGTCACATTGCTGAAGAGCATGTAGGATAGGAGATAATGTTTCCAGTCATCTTTGGAAAATATAATCTGCCACAGCCAGGTTCTCATCTCAACACCATTTCCGTCAACCTTTTATAATGCTCCCAGTGTACCTATATTTATGCATGTACATAGGGCTTCCCCAGTGGCTCAACAGTAGAGAATCCGCCTGCAATGCAGGAGACACAGTAGACATGGGTTTGATACCTGGTTCAGGAACAACCCCTGGAGGAGGGTATGGCAACCCACTCCAGTGTTCTTGCCTGGAGAATCCCATGGACAGAAGAGCCTGGTGGGCTACAGTTCAAAGGGTTGAAAAGAGTCAGACATGACTGAAGTGACTTAGCACACACACACATTCATATGCATATACCTAGACCCCTACTGCCTACCACAGGCTTCATTGCTTGAAAAATGCTGGAATTGGACCAGAGTTCTACTTAGGATCCTTTGATTTAAAGGAACAGAGAACTTGCTCAAGATCTCTTAAGAAAAATAGAATTTTCACAGGAAAACACAATACATTGGCACTGAAACGAGCAAACTCTCAGGCATCAAATGTGCCCCTTGGCCTCTATTAGAATGTTGGAGTGTATCGTCTTCCTTTCTTGGGCAAGTGGCATTCTTACAAATGTGATTTGATCATTGTGCTAACCCTTCCTCACAAGTCCACGCTGTGTAGGGTCTATCAGTTTTAAACCACAGTTAAACAATTACATTGTCTCCGCTTCCAGATTAAAATCCACAGAAAATCAATTACCACCCCCCACAATCTTTTTAGTCTTTCACATCTTTCTATGTAGGCAACTACATAAGCCTTGCTACGCCAAGGATTGGTTGCTTTTTTTTTTTTATCAATTATACCTTTTTATCTAATCAGCAGAGGCAGTTAGGCAATGGTGAGGTTGGTGTTAAGATAAAGATGATATTACTTGGTACAAAAAAAAGTGGCCATCTAGACAGCATGGTGATCCATGAGCAATACTACTAAATAACCTCCAAAGTCATTCCAGCTCCAAGCACGTATGGATTTTGTGAAGGTAATTTCCATTAGCTTGTGCAGTAATACAATAGCCTACTCATTTCACAATGACTCACAGAGTGTTTCTTAAAAAAAAAAAAAAAAAAAAGGAAGCTACTGAGCAGCTTCCATTCCCTGGAGAGAAGAAAGCGTGCTCCGGGGACCCAGCCTCATTTCCTATAGCCATTCTATTATCCCCGCTGTATCTGTGGTTTCTATTAGCCCTTCTGTGCTATTGATCAGCCTGGTCACAATGAAAGAGCTTTATTGAATTCCAAGTAATGGAAACTCATTACATGGCCTAGATAATTAATTACCAATTCTTTCCTTTTAGTGAAATTGAAACTGGCTGTGGAGAGCAAGCTGAGTGAGCTCAGTAATGCAGCCTGTTAGAAGCTTTATTTAATGTGTATGAGGAACACTCTCCACTGGCCTTGGAGATGTGTTTGATGTACTGCAGACCCTTGAAACAACCAAAGCACTTTCCTTTAAAATAAACCATCTTTTCAAATGGAATCAGTTGAAAGGAGAAGGCACTTAAACCATAAAAAGTAAAGGAAAAAAAAGCTAAACAAAAATATAAATCATATAAGGATATGAATGTAAGGCATCGCTTTACTAGTACGTTTAAAGCAGGCCATCAGAGTGTTTTTAGCAAACCACTAAGTCAGAGTAGGAGGTGGTTGCATGCCTTCAATCTTACCTTTTATTCTCCTCGCCTCACATGACTGCTGGGTACATTGCCAATGTGATTGTCAAGTAGTGAGTTACTAAGCAGGCATGAATACCTAACATCATATGTGGAGAACTGATAACATATCATTGAGAGGGACTGAAGAAGGAGGAAGATGGCTACTAATAATAGATGACATTGATTACATGCCTGCTATGCATCAGGCACTGTGTTAGGCCTTTTGCATGTATTATATCATTTAATTCTCCCAACTCTACACTCTAGGTTATATTAATACTTACTTTGATGGTGAGTATAACAAAATTCAAACCACCCCAAATCACAAGGCTATAATTCTATAACCCAAATTTAGATTTGCCTGATTAAGTCTGTATGCACACTAGGTCACTTCAGTTGTGCCTGACTCTGTGCGACCCTATGGACTGTAGCCCACCAGGCTCCTCTGTCCATGGGATTCTCCAGGCAAGAATACTGGAGTGGGTTGACTTGCCCTCCTCCAGGGAATCGTCCCAACCCAGGGATCAAATCTGCATCCCTTGTATCTCCTGCATTGGCAGGAGGCTTCTTTACCACTAGCACCATCTGGGAAGGCCACTGGTTCAGTCTATTCAGTCCACTATACAATATCACCCTCCCCCCCAGAATTAGTACAATAAGAAGACAAGACTCCAAAAATCGCTAGCAAGAAACTGAGAAAGACTTGCAGTTTATAGAGTTCAAAGTGAAACATGGAAAAGACATTACGCTTGAAGTGAGAAGCAGCAGAGGAAGTAGCTCTTTCATCACCCTCACAGCCCTGCTTATGGAGGCTGCTGGGGACAACACAGAATGCACTGTGAATTTGCGTTTTGCAAATCTTGCTCCTGTGATATTTGAAGTCTGGATGACAGGTGTGAAAACCAGAAATGACAGACTTCCAAAGCTTACTCAATCCTCTGTTATAAGAATTTCATTCTTTGGATTCAAAGCCAATTTTTTCCAAAAGAAACACAAGTCAGACTCCGAGAAACATTGAACTGGCCTTAATGTTCTTCATTCTCTGAATCCAACTCTGTTATAACCATAGCACACTGAACACGGCAGCCAGTACGCTATCCTATCCTTGGTACATTGACATATTCTTCCTGCCACCAGTCAGGTTCTCTGCTCATCTGAGTCAGTAGTGTTTGTCCCCAAACCAGCTTGTACCAATTGTACTTGTTACAGTGAAATATCATTTAATGCACTATTATATAAATCAATGAAATGAAAAGTATATAAGGTAAAAGAGTTGATGATTGTAGTGAAAAAGAAAACAAGGTTGAATGCTTTAGAATACTTGCTGCTAAGTCACTTCAGTCGTGTCCGACTCTGTGCGACCCCATAGACGGCAGCCCACCAGGCTCCCCGTCCCTGGGATTCTCCAGGCAAGCACACTGGAGTGGGTTGCCACTTCCTTTTCCAATGCATGAAAGTGAAAAGTGAAAGTGAAGTCACTCAGTCGTGTCCGACTCTTTGCAACCCCACGGATTGCAGCCTACCAGGCTCCTCTGCCCATGGGATTTTCCAGGCAAGAGTACCAGAGTGGGTTGCCATTGCCTTCTTCATTAGAATACTTGAGTACTGCCTAAAATATTACCATTGACTTGGGTGTAGGTAATAAAACTGTTAAAAATTAATTATTTAAAAACATACAATTATCATGTACTTAAATTATCTAACAGGGACTTTATTTGCTTCAAATAAAGAAAATAAGGATTGAAATTGGCTAATTATGGGTAGAATTTATGCAAGTAAAATAATTCAGACATCTTCTGACTCAAGCCACTTAATAGCTCTTGGCCCTACCTCAAAGCATGTACTTCCAATTTAAAATTACAATTTTCATGAAACTTTGTTTTCAATCCCCACAGTAACTATACATATTTTTAAATTAATTAATCAGTTACCAATTAACCAGTTTGTCTGGGCTAAGAGACTTTCTAATATAATCATAGATGTATACCAAAGATTTCTTTAAAGGAAACAAAGTAAGACTATATCATATGCACTGTGAAGGCATCCCAAGCAGTCTTGTTTGGATATACCTGTCTTTTCCTAAAGCCCCACTCCTTTTAGTGGCTGTCTTATATTTGTCTAAACCCCCCAAATGCCTCATTACTCAGCCACCTGATTGTCATTGATTTCTACCTTTCATTGGCTCCCCCTCACCTTTTCTCATATAGACCAATGGAGAGCCTTTGGGTTTTTTTCCAGTTCTGCTTAGCTTATGAAAGGCTCAGGAGATCCCAAAAACTGAAAAACAAAGATTCTCCTTTAAAAAATAAAGGAAAAGAAAAGGTTACACCTGCATTTATTTTAATATTTTATCCCCTTTATATTTGAATAACTAACTGAAGCAGACCTCTATTCATTCTGAGAAAGTCTCCCCAATGAGCCTTTTACTTGTTAAATATAAAGCAAAGACCCTGGGCTGAAATAAATGTCTTTGGAGAAATTTGTCACTACCAAGCAGCCAAAACTCTGCTTTGATAATGAGGTAAGAAAATTAAAAACATTCTGTGGGGGAGAGAGAATTCCATGTAGGAGGAATATGTAGCTTTTCAGAAGTATGGATTAAGTGATGGGTACATGAGGACAGTGAGGCACTGATGTGCAGTTTCTCAGTTAGGATCTGATTTCCAGTGATCAAAGGGGCATGGACCAAGGGGGCATGGACCAGAAGCTAACAGAACAGTTCTTAAGGGTTTTGATGTGGTTCTTTACTTAAAGCAGGGTTGGGAGTGGAGGGAAGGAATATCCCCAAGGTGGAGGAGAGAAGTAACTTGTAGATGGTTTCTAGTGTTTATAGGGTGGATTAGAGGACTAATTCCTGGTGGCTCAGGTGGTAAAAGCATCTGCCTACAATGCAGGAGACCTGGGTTTGATCCCTGGGTTGGGCAGACCCCTGGAGAAGGAAATGGCAGCCCACTCCAGTATTGTTACCTGGAAAATCCCATGAACAGAGGAGCCTGGCAGGCTGCAGTCCATGGGTCACAAAGAGTTGGCCACGACTGAACGATTTCACTTTTACTTTCAGAGGCCTAAAATGAAGATGTGATTGATGAAGAAGCCAAGTGGCCATTTAGATATCTGCAGGAAGAATATTCCAGGCAAAGGCAATTCCAAAGTGCAAATGTTTGAAGCAAAAAAAAAAAAAAAAAAAGGGCTTCGGGAGTTTGAGGAATCGTGTAGGAGGCCAGGTGGCTGGGGCTGGTTGAGCCAGGAGGGGAGTGGCAGTTGATAAGATCAAACAATGAGTGATGACATTATTTGTGGGCCACTGTGAGGCTGCTTTTTATTCATATATAACCAAGGAGACTTTAATCTGTGAGACAGATTTTAAAGTCCATGCAAAACTGAATATTACCAGAGTGAATAGATGTGACATTTATTTTTCCATTATTCAAATGCTTACTATGTGTAAAGTTAAGCAAAATGAAAGTAAAGTACAGGCATGCTCAGATAAAAGTCTTTTAGGTACAAATGAAAGAAAAAGTTTAGTCTTAGGTGTCTACCACCTGATAAAACTGTAAAGGTAACAAAGTGAAATTAAATTATAGCAAAGGGCTATCAAAAGAGCCTCAGTGATGTCAGGTATGTAAATATGAAAAATTGTCTTTGTAAACCTTAGTTTCCTTATCTTACAAAATGATTTCATTGATAGGATTCTTATGGGCTCTCCCACACTGAAATTGGGGATTTGCTACTGGTATTTGATGGCCTGGGACTTATGTCTGAAATGAAAGGGATATGACAGAGTTTAAGAGTTACAAATCTGAAAGGAAGAGGAAGAAGGAAACACTATCAGGAAGGTATGTACATACTTGTATTTAAATTTACCAGCTGAGCAATTCCATGAGCACACAGAAAGAAAAACTAATGCCATGCTGCTATAAGAGACTTCCACACAGAACCCAGACAATTAGAGGCTACAAGATAACAAATTTTTCTAATAGAAATTACAAAGCTCCCACAGAAGCAAGATAAAAAATCATTGGGGGACTGCTATTATCAGGGTGTATTTTGGATTTTCATCCTCTTATAAAGTAAAGCATCAGATAAATTAATGTCTTACTGATAATTTCAGCTTTCAGAAGATGGGGGAACCCAGAAGGGCATCATGGTTAAGATGGAAATGAACAAGGAAGAATAAAATTATGAATATGAAATTGACAGATATGCAACCTAGGTTTTAGGAAGGCAGACTTCAGAATAGAGGAAAAAATGAAATGCCATGGATAGAATACCCTGAATGTGGATTGTGTGCAAAATGAGGCTTCAGTACCTGCTATTTTGACTGTAAGTAAAGCCAAGAAGAAAAAAGGAAAGAACTCTTAAGAACCCAAGAAACCTGAAGGTACTCTTAAGAAGAGGTGTGAAAAGTGTGAAGGGAAGGACAGTCCATTGAACCACATTAACTTTGTCGGTGTTTGATAGATCAAATATGTTTAACAACAATCTTAATTTCATTCAGAGATCAGACTTGCATTGGCCAAGACACCAAGATACTTGGGGCTGTTAAGAACTTGAAATGTGACTAGCTCAAATTGAGACACACCAAGTGTAAAATACATTTAGTAAAAATGATTAATATGTAACAAAGAAAACAACATCTCTGGTTAATAAGTACTCTTTAGCTACAGTAATCAAAACAGTATGGCATTGTCATAAAAATGATACATTCTTCAATGAAATAGACTAGAAATAAATTCACACATGTATGGTCAACTCATTTTCAACAAAAGCACCAAGAATACACAATTGATAAATGATAGTCTCTTCAAGAAATGGTACTGGGAAAACTCGATATCCACATGTAAAAGAATGAAACTGGAAGACCATATTATACCATACACAGAAAATCAACTCAAAATGCGTGAAGGCCTTATGTGTAAGACCTTAAGCCATAAAAATCCTAGAAGAAAACATAGGGGAAAATCTCCTTTACACTGGTCTTTGCAATTATATTTTTGATCTGACACCAAAATTATAGGAGATAAAAGCAAAAACAAACAAGTGGGACTACTTCAAACTAAAACATTTCTATACAGCAAGGAAAACAATCAACAAAATGAAAAGTTAACCCATGGAATGGAAGAAAATATTGGCAAGTTAAGTATTTCAAAAAGAACTAACATCAAAAAATACATAAAGCACACAGATGTGCATGTGTGCTCAGCCCTTCAGTCGTATCCAATTCTTTGCGACCAAATGGACAGTAGCCCACCAGGCTCCTTTGTCCATGGGGTTTTCCAGGCAAGAATACTGGAATGCATTGCCATTTCCTACCCCAGGGGATCTTCTCAACCCAGGGATCCAACCCACATCTCATGCATTGGCAGATGGATTCTTTAATTCTGAGCCACTTGGGAAGCCCCCAAAGAACATGTAATTCAATAGCGAAACAATTATGGAAAAACCAATACAATATTGTAAAGTAATTAGCCTCCAATTAAAATAAATAAATTTATATTAAAAATAAATAAATAACAACAACAAAAAAAACCAATTTAAAACTAAGAACAGGAATTGAATAGACATTTCTCAAGATATATAAATAGAAAAGATTTATATGAAAGATACTTTACATCATTAATCATCTAGGCAATGCAAATCAAAACCACAATGAGATATCACCTCACTCCTCTTAGGATGGTTGTTATCAGAAAAGTCAAAAGATTGGCAAGGGAATACTAAGCTAGATGGATAGGCAGAAATGTTGGGAAGAATGGAATCATCGATAGAAAAAGGGCATGAGGAAACTCTCTTGGAGGATAAAAATGCCCAAGACTTTGACCTGGGTGATAGTTACATGGGTACATACCTATGTAAAACTTTGTAGAATGGTGCATTCAGTTTTGCATATTTTATTGACTATACAGTATGGCTCAATTTATTTTTTAAAAGAAAAAAGAATACAAAGGGTCTGCTAACTTTGAATCTAAGCCTTTCAGGCTCAGTAAAGTTTTCACAGAAACATAAGGGAAAAAATTCCCAATACATATTGATTTTCTTATTTTGGTTCTGTTTTTCACCCAGAATACCTGATTCTCAACATATCATAATTAATTTTTTTTTCACTTAATTAAGCCAGCAGTCCTTGCTTTCCTAAAACTTTCTTTAAAATTAAAAAAAAAAAATTAGCCCATGCCCATTCTATCCCTTCAATTATAACCACTACTTGTGATAATACTTGGATTTAAATGTTTTCAAAGGAATATACGACACATTATTTATGATCTTTCATAAGCCAATCAGCACAAACTTCCCTGTCACTATTCACTCTTCTCTTAAAGAAACCATTATTCTAACTTCTGTCACCATATAGTTTTGCCTGATTTGAACTCCATATAAACAGAACCACAGAGTATGTTCTATTTGGTACCTGGCTTCTTTCATTCAACTTAAGGGTTTTGAAAAATAGTAGTTTGACATGTCCAGGCAGACAGAGTTAGCTGTATAAAGCTAAGAGCAGGGGAAACTCGGAATCGGGAATGCATTCTCCCCACTGTTATACAGAAGGTCCTGGAGCAGCTGATCCAGCTACCAATGATGGAGACAAGTTTCTGTCACTAAACTAATTTGACATTACTAATATTTCATTCTAGTTTCAGGTTTCAGCTAAAATCCTTTAAAACTCTGAAATAAATGCAAAAATGCTTTTCCTTCATAGAAAGGAAAAGGCTTCCCAGGTGGCCCTAGTGGTAAAGAAGCTGCTTGCCATTGCAACAGACGTAAGAGTCTCAGGTTCGATCCCCGGCTCAGGAAGATCCCCTGGAGGAGGCCATGGCAACCCACTCCAGTATTCTTGCCTGGAGAATCCCATGGATAGAGGATCCTGGCAGGCTATAGTCTGTAGGGTCACAAAGAGTTGGACACAACTGAAGTGACTCAGCAGGCCTGCACACATAGAAAGGAAAAAGAAATAAGATAAAACCCAGAGATTTTCAGATTTGTATATATCTCATCAGTCAACATATTGCATAGTATTTTGGTAATGCCTAATTTTAAAGTATGAATATTTACTTATTATCTTTCACATTTTTTAGATGAATGCTTCCTCACTGAAGTTTTGCCAAAATAAAACTTTATTGTTTCATTATATTTTCATGGGTTTTTTTCTCTGACCACAGAATGAACTTCTAAAATTCATAATTTTAAAAGAACATTCTGTGGTTAAAAATCCTGCCCATGTGCATTTATAAATAATTGGTTTTCCCTTCAAAAGCCACAACATACTTTCACAATTTATCAAATATTTTGATTATCCCCACAGTCATCAGCATATTACAGGTTTTTTCCTCCAATGTCACATTACTCAGCGTTCCAGTCCATTGCATAATCAGTCAGTAGGTTTTAGATATGAAAATGAAAACTTTAATAGAATTTCAAAAATGAACACACCACAAGGGCCAACTGAGAGTGTTCCCAAACCTAATCCATTTTACAGTTTTCTATCTCCTTTCCATATGTGACAATTTTAGGCTATAGAGACTAAGCTTGGCTTGTCCAGCCACGGCTTCTATTGTTGTCAGCTGAGTGACAATACGCACAGTGTGAATGTGACTCACAGAGGGTATGAATTATTCTGCAGGATTCAGGGAACATCAGTGATCCTTTCTTCTTTCTCTTGGTGAGAAAATATATATGTCCACTTCTATTTAGATCACACAAAATCTCACAGAATCTCTAAGGCTAAAAAAATTAATATTTGACTCCTCTGGATATAGACCAAGGGAGAAAGCCAGTAGAGTTTCCCTTATTATTAATGCACAGGGTACCAGTATAGTCAACTTTGAATTCCCACTTTACTCTTGGTCTTGAGATTGTTTTGTTCTTTAGTTTTGCTGAAACACCCTCAGGAGGATGAAACTTTGCTCGGACGAATTCCAATTATCATAAAACTTCAACAAGCCAACTTATGAATATTTAGCCTTCTCCTCATGTTCAAAAGCATCCAAATAAAGATGATGATATAAAGAAATGGCCCCTAACAGGCATGATTATCAACTCTAAAGAAATATCAGTGTCTATGGATTTGAGACATGCAACGTATTTAATATTTAAAAGACTCTTTAACAAGGTATGAACTTTCCTCTTCAATTAATTATTGATCCAGGCACTCATCTTCCTTCCATTTAAAACTTTTAAACAACGTGTCTGAAGCACTTGGGTTTGCTGTGAGAGGAGGAGGCAGTCACTGACTTGAGTTGTTTGGAAGTGTGATCAGAAAGGACTTTTAGCAATGAGGAAGAAACCCTGAACAACAATCTTCCATTATTCCTACATTTGAGGCTGCTGGAGCCATCAAGAAAACACTAAATAACAACAAGTAAATTCTGTTGAAATGTTTAGCTAAATGGAACCAAAACAGTCACAGTTGACAATTTCATAAATACATTAATTAGAAGTGTCTCCAAATAGCATGTGATTTTGAATTATTAACATAAAACACTGCATTATAAATGACTGCAAATTGCATTCCTAGTGTTCTCCATGCTTAATTTATCATGCCGGTAGGAAAATTTGCAAATTACTTCACTGTTTTACACTTAGTGGCAAGTTTTATGTGTATATTATTACTTTAAGATAAAATTAAATTAGTGTACATACGTGATATGTGACATGTTATAGGAGACACTCAAAGTTGGATCAAAAAACAGCCAAATTCCCTTTCTTATTATGGACATATTGCATTCCCAGAACTTCATTGCTAAGATTCCACCAAAGTCCTGGCTACCCTTCTCTGTCTCAGTGTTCACTCCCCTTTCTTCCCTAGGGATACAGTCTACCCATATTGATATAAAATTTTTACTGAACTGTGAAAATCATGGCTTTTTGTCAGTGAGCACTTCTTGGTATCATACTTAGAAATATTCTCTGAGTATGAAAGAGCCAGGAATCTGGCCAAACTCAACCCTGATGGATGTTGTCATTCACACTATGAGGACACAGTCTGAATATTTTATTTTATTTGAAAGCAATGATCTATGTAAAAATTTTCAGATACTACAGTTCTTATGATTTCATCTTTTATTTCACATTTATATTGCTATTTTGTCTATATACTTTCTAAAGAAGTGATTTTTCATTTGTTCTTTTTTTAGCTATAGAAACCCTTATTAAATAAAACTTAAAATGTGGAAAACCTTGGTTTGATCTCTGGGTTGGTAAGATCCCCTGGAGAAGGGAAAGACTACCCACTCCAGTATTCCGGCCTAGAGAATTCCATGGAGTGTATAGTCCATAGGGTTGCAAAGAGTTGGACATGACTGAGCGACTTTCACTTTCACTAAAAGCCATTAATCCCAGTCTGAACAGAGTAAGCCTTATCCAGGTATTTAAGAGGCTAACATAGTATGAATATTTAAATTATATACAAAAAGTATTTATCTTAAGTGTAGGCATCTAAGGAGCGGAGCCTCTCCAGGTTTTCCCTTCTAAGACAGAGTCCTTCCCTCCTCTTAGGATACCAAGGTATTGATTTGCCCACGTTTTCTATGATCACTGTGGTTTAAAAGCTATGCACCACGCTGTGGTTCTCTATTCATCTTCATCTTCCATCTGTGTTGCCAGAACCACAAACTGAACTACTCTCCTCTCTTTGAATACATATTGTGACTGGTGGTATCATTCAGCTTTAGTTAGGGGCACAGAAGAGGTCCTTAGGCCTTGTCTAGCATGGGCCATATGCTCACACTCAATTCACTGATGTCTGAAGTAGAGACCCATGTACACGCTCATAAAGTATGAATTGCCATCTATTAATTTCTCCCTCCTTTCTCAGCAAAGCTTCTGCAAAGAGTTCTCTACATTCATTGTCCTTACTTTCCCATATAGTGTTCTCTCTTCAATCCAATCTACACTCTAATTTCAACCCTACCAGTCCATGGAAATTGCTTTTATCAAAATGGCCAATAAACTCCTGGTTACTAAATCTAAAAAAAAAAAATAATAAATGTGTTGTTGCCTTGAAATTCCTCACTTGTAGAATTCACTTGTAAATTCTAGAGCTGGCTTTTCCTGATTCATTGAAATTCTCTACTTTCATGACTTCCATAGTAAACACTGCCTTCCAACTTTGCTCCTATCTTTCTGGCCACTCTACCCATGTTCCCATGTGGTCTCACCTTTTCCTATTTGTGCCCTAAATGGCAGCATTTATCCAAATGCCATCACATCCTATCTTTGGTTCTTTTTATCCTACCCAGTTGAAAGCATATTCCATCTAATAGACTTATTCCACATATCAGTACCTTCACCCTGATTCTGACTTTAAATTCCAGATTTGTATATTCAACTGCCTGCTACAAATTCAAGTTTGAAAGAATCTACATGCTTTAAAATCAACAATTCCAGAAGTAAACACATTCTCTTTTTTGACACAGATTTCTAAAGGTTCTATTTCTTCAGAAATAACACTCCTACCAACCAACTCATCTTCCTCATGAAATAATCACCACTCACTCTTTAATTTTCTGTAGTGTACCTCTGATCTCTCCTCCTCTAAACCTCCACTATCAACACTTTGGTTCAGACGTCCATCAGTCTCAAACATCTGTCACCTCAATTACTATAAAGACTTTTATCTGTTCTATCTCTAGTCTTACAAAATAAAACCCAATTGCTATGCTTATTCCAGAAATACAGATTTTATAAATACAAACTCATCATGCCCCTTCCCTCAGTTTGTAATCCATCAGTGGTTTCCTGTTCCCAATAAGACTTCTTGCTATGACCTACAAAGCCCCTCTAAGGGTCCTTTCCTGTTAAATTCTCTGGTTTCATCATTTTTGGTGACCTCGGAATATACCTAAGTACTCTACTTGTGATTACCCTAGTATAATATATTCCTTCCCAATTCTATGGTTTTATACATATCTCTCTGGCTGAATCCTCTCCCTTTTTTCTAGCTTATCTGTCTATATAAGTTAGACTTATCTTTCAAGAATCAACTCAGATGACAATTAACACATTGTCACATTACTGCTATATCATTGTCTCTTTTCTCTATAGCCTGAAAAACTCTCCATATTCAGAGATTGTTCCATTTATCCATGTGCATTCAGTGATTTTCCTTGTTTGTCTCATTCCAAAATGAAATGAAAAAATATGTTGAAAATTCAAAAGACTGAAAATTCACAGTTGACTTGTATGGTCAGAAAAGTATTTATGGCAAAATGAGATCTGGACAGTAGATAAGAGGAAATAATGGGAAACTAGAATTTCTTGGGCTTCCCAGATGGTGCTAGTGGTGAAGAGTCTGCCTTTCAATGCAAGAGACTCAAGAGACGTGGGTTCCATCCCTGGGTCAAGAAGATTCCCGGAGAGAGAAATGGCAACCCATTCCAGTATTCTTGCCTGGAGAATTCCATGGACAGAGGAGCCTGTTGGGCTCCAGTCCATGGGGTTACAAAGCAAATGAGCACAACCGAGCAAGTGAGCACACAGCACACAGAATTTCATGGGCAGAAACAAATTGTGCAAATATAGTAGACAGGGAACAGTGACATGCACAACCAGACTAAAAGGGCTTGGTTAAGGAAGGAGAGAAGTCTTGAAAATGTAATTGTTAGCTGGAATGCCAAGATAAGAATTTTATAATATATAGTGAGCAAGAAGAGAGCACACTCAAAGCAAAAGTAGCCCAGGCTAACAGAGCATCTAAACTTCCTGGAGTTGTGTGTTTGTTTTACACAGAAAATGCCTGAGATCCATTCCAGGCAATTCTGATTCAGAAGCTCCCAGGTTACTCACATATGGATTTGAGAACTACCATCTTAAAATGATAACTTTTGAAGATTAAACATAATCCATAATTTATCAAAAAGTAAACTTCATGTAACTTTTATTTACCTTGATAATAGCCTGAGTCATGGAGTTTGATGATCATTTACCAACATATTATCACTCACATTTAGCCACAATTTTTTTAGGAAAAAGAATATTTAATTTATTTTTAAATTCCTATGTACTGCCAAAGCATATATTTGGCCCTTAACAAACTTTCATCAAGTAAATAAATAAATTTCTTAAATGATGCTAAAAAAATCACAAGTAGTAGTTTTCAACTCAAGATAGAGCATCTTTTATTCTCCTGCTTTTTATTCCATAAACAACAAATAAAAACAAAAGTATAAGTAGAACACTATGAAGAAAATGAGAAAGAGTCAACAATGGACAGATGACTTCAATAATGTTTTATTAGAAAGAGTAACTTCAATAAACTTCCATTAGATAGAAATTGGATGACGTAATACTAAACGCATACAAAAATAAGCAACAATATTCAACATTGTTAATCATTATATAAATGCAAATCAAATCCAGAATGAGATATCACCTCACACCTGTCTAAATGTCTATCATCAAAAAGTTTACAAATAACAAGTGTTGTCAAGAGCGTGGAGAAAAAGAAACCCTAGGGTACCATTGGTTGGAATGTAAATTGGTACAGCCATTATGGAAAATAGTATGGAGGTTCTTCAAAAAACTTAAAGTAGAACAACCATGCATGCATGCTAAGTTGCTTCAGTGATGCCCAACTCGTCGTGACCCTATGGACCATAGCCAGCCAGGTTCCTCTGCCCATGGGACTCTCCAGGTAAGAAAACTGGAGTGGTTTGTCATGCCCTCTTCCAGGGGATCTTCCCAACCCAGGTATTGAATCTGAGTCTCTTTATGTCTCCTGCACTGGCAGGCGGGTTCTTTATCACTAGCACCACCAGGGAAGCCCAGAACTACCATATGACCTAGCAATTCCATTCCTAGGTATATGTGCTAAGAAAACAGAACACCAATTCAGAAAGATATGTGCACTCCAGTGTTCACAGGAGCATTATTTACAATAGCCAAGGTATGAAACCTAAGCATCCATCTGTAAGAAACTGCAGAAAGTATGCACACCAAAGAAACGATTCGGAAGGAAAGACATATGATGCAAGAGATAGAGGAGACAATCATTGGAGTGATGTCCTACGGTAGTTAGAGGCAGACTACACAAATGCAGAGACTGGCAACTCATTCATAGTCACAGGACTTGAGTATACGGGAAAAAATATATACACATTCTGACGTTGAAAAATTGCTGTTTCATCTTGAAACTAAATAAAACGGACTGGACTGAGAACCCTATTTCTCTAGTCTTATTCAGAAATCCAAAGTCAAAGAGTCTTCATATTCAAAGCTTCTAATTTCACTTCTAATTCAGAAGGGACAGTAGAAGTTTTGACAAAATTTTAAGGAAAAAAAAACAAGAATTTTTTTTTAGCAAATAGATTTTACCCATAAACATTTAGATGACTCCCATAAATATTTTGATGATTCCAGTGGAAACAAACCAAAAGTAGTATAAAAAATGTGGTTTGTGGGGGTAAAGTGTTAGAAAAACACGTCTTGCTTTTCCTTATTGCAGAATACTTAAAATTAAACTTTTGACTTTGTTGAATGTGCACAACAAATATACTGTCCACCTCCAGCTTCTGGCCTGTTTGCTACATGCCAGAATTCTGGGAAGAACATGGGAATTATTAGCATATGGAGAATAAGACTGTGTAATGCCATAAATTCACCAGATTCCTTTCAGGAAAAATCTGATCGATATCTTCAAAATTGTTTAGCTTCCAAGTTCCAAATATATTTAAAAGTAAAGAGAATAGTATGATGAATTCCATGTATACCTCGCCAACCTTTAGTGATTATTAATTCATGGCCAGTCTTTTTTCATTTATACCTCTACCCAAATCTCCTTCTTATTATGTTAAACTTCAGACAATATATTGTCCCATCTCTAAATATTTCAGTGTACATTGCTAAAGGCTACAAACCATTTTTCTTTAAGTTCAACATCATATTATCACAGTTAAAAATTAATAATTCTTTAATATCATCAAATATCTAGTTAGTGTTCACATTTTCCTAGCCCTCATAGTCTATTTGAGTTTGAATTGAGGTCCAAATGAAGTCCACGTATTACAATGTGTTGATACACTTCTTAAAACTTCTTCATGTAAAGGTTCCACCTAAATCTTTTTTCTTTTGCACTTTATTGAAGAAACTCAGTTATTTGTGGTGGTAGCATGTCTCACAGTTTGGACTTTTTATTCCCAATGGTTTTATTTAGACATGTTTCTTTCTTTTAAAATGTTAGATCTAAATATTAATCAGGTTCATGATCCAAAAATTTAACAAAACTAGTTCATAGGTGGTGCTTATGTGCCTCCATTGAGAGAAACACAATGATTGCTTGTTTTATCTTTTTTGTGATGTGAGCAGCCCTTGGTAATCATTGCCTCGAACACCGACATGCATTATAATGTTTAAATAGGTGTTCTGCTCACCAACTACAATGTGTGTGTGTGTGTGTATGTATATGTGTGTGTGTGTGTGTGTGCGTGTGTGTGTGTAGAAGGAATCTCCTCCACCAACAAGCAATTCTCTGGATACAGCTCACTGCCCTACAATTCAACTCAACTGGCACTCTCTGCTATCTTCTGGGAGGTAGCATTAGATTTCACAGGTTAAGGGGTCAATCCCACAAAACTGCCGCTCCCACACACCCAGTCAGAAGCCTGGATTACTAACTGTGCTTCTGACCAATCAGCCACAAATTGGTTGTTCCAACAACACCCTCCAACTCAGGATGACAGTGTCAAGTCAGGGTTGTCACCTTATCTCTTACCAACCATCTGGCTATGAATCCGAGGTTTACCTCTAGTGTTCAAGTAATTTGCTATTGATTACTCTGAGATTCGGTGGTATAGGAAGAGCAAGAAAATACCTTTTCTTCTCCCCTTATTTATTAATTTCCAAAATCATAAGTTCCCTAGTGTAGGGGTTCAGAATAAGTCCCCCAAAATATGCCACATTTGCATGAGAATTATTTTGAGCTAAAGGCAATCAAGACCCTATAGTTTCAAAAGAAACTACTACCCCTCCCTTAACCACCTAGAAGAATTTAAATTAGGGATTTTTCCCAGGAAAATATTTATTAAGAGCAAAAAATTTTATCTAAGTGGCCCTATCTATATGGCAAACATTGAATTACCAAAAATCTGTTATTGTCCTGACAATGACCCTCCTATCCTTAGAAGCCCCAGGCCCTTATCGCATTCCTTAGCTCAGGATGGCCTATATGCCTCATTTTACTTTCCTGTCTCTGAACTTCTTGTGTATGTGGAGTTCCCATACATACAAAATTAAATTTGATTTTCTCCTGTTAAGCTGTCACTTTAATTCTGAGACAAGCCAGAAGAACTTATAAGGGTAAAGGAAAGCTTTCCCCCTCCCTGATACCAACATCCTCCAATGGTGACCAAGTAGATTTCTCCCACAAATACAGTTAGGAGCCCATAGTTTTAAATATAATTTATGTTTTGACCCTTTACAGTTATCTTCCTTACTACAGTTCAAATTATCCCATCTTTGGCCAGGGTAGACTTACCAAGATTACCAAAGTCTACCTGACCCAACTCATCTGGTCTTTTATGATAAGTTATCCCAGACCCATTTTACATATTCTCTGACAGAGGCCTGAAATCAGTGATTTGACCAAGGAGCACTGATCACTTTTCATAGTAAATAGCACTGAAAGGCCACAGTATTGACATTAGATGGGCTCACTGTGGCTGGGTTGTTCTAGACCTTTCAAAGGTGAGAGGGATTTTTTTAAATTCGTCTAAGTTTTAATATTAAGATAATATTAGAGATTTTAAAAGTAGCAAAAATACTACAGAGAATTTCAATATATCTTTCATTCAGTTCCCCCTAAATTTAACATCTTTTATAACCATAGTACAGTTATTAAAACCATAGTACAATTATGAAACCCATGAAATTAATATTGACATAATATTAAGTAATCTATAGATCTTACTGGAATTCTCCACTTTTTCCAATAACACTATTTTTCCTGTCCAAAATCCAATTCAGGGTATCATGTTGCACTAATCGTCATGAGTCTTTCTCTAACCTGTGACAGTTCTTCAGCCTTTTGAAGACATTGTGGGTTTTTTTGTTTTTGATGACCTTGACACTTCAGAAGAACACCGATCAAATTTTCTGTAGCTCTCTCAAGTGCTGTTTGTCTATGTTTTCCCATGATTAGATGAAGACTCTATGGTTTTGTGAAGAATACTACAGGAGTGATGCTGGGCCCGTTTCTTTTCTTTTTCTTTTTTTTTTTTCATGCATCATGCAGGATCTTAGTTTCCAGACCAACTCTCAAACCTGTGCCCTCTGCCTTGGGAGCTTGGAGTCCTGTCCACTGGACAGCCAGGGCCCTTTTCTGTGTATCATTTTCGATAGGATCAGAATAGGATGGACAGCTAAAAAGTTTGAAGAATTCCTGTGATTCATCACAGTAACAATGAAATCAGTAATTCTGTTCATTTATTCAATCAACATTGAATTTTGCTTGTGTCCACTTACTGCAAATATAAAACCACGATGACAAAGTGACCTGTGTCAGAAGTGACCTGTGCCTAAGCAGGGAGATACCTGTTTTCCCTTTTAGAGAGACATTTTTGATGATAAGGTCCCTTTCAGAGCATTTTACTGTGGAATTAGTCTTTATAACTAGTGCTCTAAAGAAGTCTGCATTATCTCCACTCATCTTAAGAAAATATATTCATGGTGGTTTTCAACTTGCAAAATGATGTTAGAAGTAGCTAGCCAATCATGACTCAAGTGACACTGAATTTAGCACTTTCATCAAAATCTACCAAGTTCCTAATATCCCTGAGTAAATGAGGATGGTCAGCTCATTCACTGAGTTGACCATTAGTAAATAAGTTTCAGTTTATAATACGTTCTGCAGAAGGTCATACCTCAAAAATACCTACTTGGTACCATTTTGTATAGAGTTCTGAAAGTGGATAGCACAAAGCCTTAAACACAGGAGATCCAATAACTGTTAGAGTGTGTTTGTTGGTTGGTTGGTTTGCTGGTTTGTGTCAGTTGATCTCAGGCTATTTAGAGGAATTCAGAATAAGGAACTACCCTAACTCTTGCATATGAAACAACGAAATTGAGCCTTTTTAGCAGTAGACATTTCTATAAAGGGAAACGGGCAAAATTGTTGAGTGCATGCACAAAGAAGAATGTGACACCACTCATCCTTGCCCTCCCAACTCCACACCAAATTTCCCATCCAAGATCCCAAGACAGCAGGATTTCACAGTCCAGGAGCCCTCTGCAAATGAGTCCTTTCCACAGCTTCTGTCGGGGAACTGTTGAAGGGGTTGAGTTCATTTTAAGCAGAATGAACTCAGAATTACCAAGCAAGAAAGAGGTGCTGGTGCACTGGGCAACTGTGGTTCAGATTTCATAGGTTCCCTCCTCTTGCTCTTCGCTATCAAAAGCAAGGTCTACCCCCACTGGTTCATCTTCCCAAGGTTACTATGTCAAAAGTATGGACACAATTTCTCTACTTTTTAACTTCTAAGAGCCACTAATTAGAAGAAGAGTTAGGATAAACAATTTATTTTACTAAACACTAGAAAGTTTTAAAAGTTTTGAAATAGTAGAAAAAGAAAATGCCCTTACAGTTAAATCGTGTGGAGCAATATAAAACCACCTCTATTGGCATACACTCTTAATAGCTATCATATCCTCTGTTCCCAAAAAACATCGCAACAATGACCTTTAAGAAAATTCCCCATTCACTTGTCTTTTTTCTAACTTTTTCCCATGACATCCTTTCAAAACCTAGTGATAAATTAAGGCAGTTTTTCCCCAAATTGGATACAAGTATGCCTATGCAGCTGTTTTTTTTTTTTTTTTTTTTTCCCAGATAGGTCATTCCTTAATCATTAAAGCATCAAAGTATGGGACTTCTTCCTGTAATCAAATGTTTTTTGTGAAAACATTTAAAATTAGAACAACCATGAGTACATTGTTAAACAGAATGGAAAAATTTGCATTAATTGTTAAGATAAAATATTAGACTCCAAAAATATTTTTTTTATCTTCTGCAGCAGCTGGTATCTGACTACAACACCCTTCCCCAACCCCCACCCCCACCATTCTTTGCTCTCTTTTCTCTGCCATTGAGAACACTTTAAGATGACTTCAGTAGAAAAGTCTGAGAAGCACTGTTTCTGGTAATATCTTAGGGTGAAGGAGGGATTGTAATTTTGCCTTGTAACTTAAGACATTTCGAAGACATCTAGAAATCTGAAGACTGAAGGGTTTCCTAAGTGTTCTGTCTCTCAGCCCTTTATTAGTCCTAATTTGGGGGGTAACACATGAGCTTGCTCTTTTAATTTCAGCACATTGATCTCCAGGAGGATATTTTAAGTTAATTTTTAGCTATTTAACATGAGCATATGTACAATTTGGACATGTTACACACACACACACCCACACACACAGAGAGAAATTTCTTGAAACAATAGGCCCAAGAGAGTAAACGTGGAAATTCAAGAGCTAGGTCCTTACAAAGTACCCTAAGAATGGAGGTGACCTACAGTGAAAACATGAAGCCTAACCCTTGGGCCCCACAAGTTTTCAGAAAACTGTTTTTCTAGTTTTGGTCCCCAGAGCCTGGAATGGTCGAGGAGTTAAAAGTTGTCCCTGAACCTGACTGAGAGAGAGTAGGCTCTGTCCCAAGAAGTAGCCTCCATATTGTTCAGAAAATTTGGTGAATCTCAAAGTCTACCATTCCCTTTATCAGCCATTCTCTCTTACCCTAGTCCCCCTGGTGGCTCAGAGGTTAAAGCATCTGCCTCCACCAGGTTCGATCCCTGGGTTGGGAAGATTCCCTGGAGAAGGAAATGGTAACCCACTCCAGTATTCTTGCCTGGAGAATCCCATGGAGGGAGAAGCCTGGTAGGTTACAGTCCACAGGGTCACAAAGAGTCAGACACGACTGAGCAACTTCACTTTCACTTTCACTTTTCTCTTACCCTAGTACCTGGGCGAGCAGTTTATTCTGGATCCATAGAGACTGGGACAAGGAAAGCCAAGTGGGAATGCTCTTCTGTCTCTATGAATCTGAGGAGGTAGATTGCTTGTGTGGGGTTGGGGAGAGGGGGACTTTAATCCATTTTAGATTCTTGATACAGGTGGTAAAGTCAACAGCAGCGGTCTCAGTGGGCAAAGGCAGGCTAAAGCAGTAGATTTCTGGGAGTCTAGGGCCTGGAGTCTATAAAGGATTCGCAAGAGAATATCTGGCCATCTCCTGCTGTCATTGCAATTCTACTTGAGCTTTGTGCCCAAAAAATGCTTCATGAAAAGAACATACCACATTGTGCTTCAGTTCAATGTGATCTGAGAGGAATAACACCAAGGCATAAAGAGGATCTCATGTGCTTTTTGGCTTTTTTTTTTTCTTTCTTTCTTTTTTTTTTTTTGCTATTGATACTTTTGGATATTCACTGCCTCTGATTTTCAACCCTCATTTATTAAATCAACATTGCCTTAAGTCCCAACTGGGCCTTGTCTCCATGGTCTGTGAATTGGGAGTTAGGTTAACTGATGGCCTTGTAAGTCCATTATCCTCTCAAAGGGAAAGAGTCAGGTTTATGAATCCATGACTTTCCCCATTCTTGGATTTCATAAGCTCCAAAACCCTCAGAGAGCTTGCTTCCCCACCTATTGACTCTCCCTCAGATTCCACTACTGGAACATCATATTTTCAAGTTTAATGGAGTGTTCCTTATACAAATATAAAACCTCAGTGAGGAGTAACACTGAAAAATGCTTTAGCCATTTCAATTGTCTTTCCTTTCTAAGAGCTGAAGAGTGGGCTTTGATCAATTGAAGAAGAGAGAAATGATATTCAGTCCCACTGAGGAGGAAGGAGAAGAGGGCAGTCACAGTGGGGCATAGTCAGCAACAGAAATCTCTCTCTTATGACCTGGTCAGAATGAAAATATGAATATCAAAGAGGAATGCTCTGCCCAAATCTCTAATATACTAGGTAACATATTACCCCTAGGAAAACAGACGTGACCTGCCTAGGATATATTCTCATCAATACCATTATAAGCTTTGTTCTACTTGTTTTATATCATTGTACATAATGTTTTAGATCCATTAAAACATAGAATAAACTTATAACAACCAGTACTTATTGAGCTAGTTTCTCTTGGTAAGTTACTTCCTAGGAATAGGCACATACACCCTGGGACATCTCATGAATCCTTGAGGGCCCCATTAAATGGATTACTAACTCAGTATATTAAGCAGTACCCAGGTGGCTTTACAAATACCTAACAATTCATAACAGGTAGCCTGTGTCCTGAGAGAATCTGTCTTGTTGATCATTTTTCTTGTGTCACATGTATCAAAACTGACACTGCATCATTTTAGATGCCTGTATCAAGAGTTTAACTTAATACAGTTAAACTCTCCTAACCTAACTAAAACGCAAAACACAAACACACACGTGTGTGCACACACACAAGTCCACACTGCAGGAACGTTTTTTTCTTCTTCCTTCAAATATAATCTCCAGATACAAACTGAAAATCTGCATTTAAAGCTGTTCATTCATCTGAAAAATGTAAAGATCCAAACCAGTCTCATTTCCATATCCTCAAAGTCTCTTACTCAGGCATGTTTTTTTAAACCTAATGATTTAAGCCTCTCACCTCAGTATACTGGATGCCACATTTTCATGGAAGCACCCACACAGCCTGTGCTGGTCTCCTTTTCTTCACAATGCACACAGAATCCCCGTCCTCACTTCCCCACAGTATTCTTTGCTCAGCTATTCAAGTAGCTGGCGTATTCACAGTAACAGAGCAGTACAGCAGAGAAAAGTCCTTCCCAGAGAATCCTTGCTTCTTTGTAAGTCTCACGCCTAAAGCACGTGCCGTTCAAACTGCCCAGTCCTACAAAATTCCCTGCTCTTTGTTTTCTCTGGAACCTACTCCTTCTAACTTTCCTGTAATGCATTTTTCTCATTTTCTTGCTCTTTTTCACCCTCAGGTGAATTTGTTTTTAATTGAACCCCCCTTTTTCCCTCTTTCCCCTCTCTCCCTCTTGAAAACAAGATCCATTTTCTTTTGCTGTGGACTATAATTACTAAATAACGTACAAATATACGGCAGTGTATATTCTAAAGGAACAGCTGCAAAATTGCTAATATTAGGTCTAATTTAGCTACAATAAATTAGCAAATGTGTGGAAGCACAATGATGACAGCATAATTATAACAAAAGTCGATGTGTTGAAGTATATGGATGACAATACATACTAATTTTAGACAGAGAAAAAAAGAACCCTGCACCAAATGAAATGCATGCGATGAACAGACGGGACTAATAGCTCAGACACATATACTTAATGCAGCCAGTCACTGTAAAAACAAAAAGATAGATGAAGCTGTTCAAAAATCTAGCGCTAACAAGCTATGTAGTCTGAAACCATTAACTGTCAGGGGTAATAACACTCAAAGTGTTGAAGTGCAGTAAAACAGCAGCGCTTTCCTGGGATGGTGGTGGCTGCACCAGCGCACACCTGTGAAGAGGGCGCTAAATCTATCCCCGCATTCATTATAACAGAGGGAGGAAAAACAACACTAATAATGTAAAGTATAAACGGAAAGAGCAGACAGCAGAGAGTGACATTTGCATGGTCCCAGTCAGCTTGTTAGCTGAAGTGGGTTTTAATTAGCTATTTTCCAGCAAGCAAACGAGCAAATTAGTGGCAGCCATAAACAAGAAGAGACAATCAGGCCCAAAGAAAAGGAAAAAAATGATCAGGGTGCCTTTGCAGGAGGTGAGGAGGGAAGGGCAAGAAATTACAAAGCTTTAACTGAAAACTTTTCTCAATCAGAGAATTAAAGAAGGTTTTCTCTCGAATTCACCTTAGGGATTAGCCCATCCTCCTTTCTTTTACTGGTGAGGACACTGAGGTTCACAGAGGCTAGCTAACTTGTACAAGATTACACCTCTGAATACGGCTCTAAAAAATAAAACAAGAACAATGAAAAACCCAGAAAGGGGCATCTTCCAAGTTAGGGTTTTCCCAGAACCTGATTTTGAAATACTGTGAGTTGATCAACCTCTTAGGAGCACAGAGAAGTGTGAAACCATGTGGAAAATTTGCATGGTAATCAAGGGATGCAACTGGTTATAACTGTAGGTTCAACAGAATGATGGTAGTTTCATATAGTCAAAAGCACCTTTTGAAAAAGTATTGTTCTGAACCAATACTCATCCCATAGTCAGTGAGGGCTTACTATGTTCTGAGCACAGTACTAGGGGCTGAGGGTAACTTTTACTGTCTGGTAGGATGTGCAGACAGACTTTACAAATGGTGGGATGCAGACTCTGATGTAGCACATCAGAGATGCTGCTAAGCTTAAAGTGGGGAGCCATGAGGAACATTTGAGAGAAAGGGCCATCCAACCTGGACCCGAAGATGAACAGCAGAACACCAGCCTCCTCACAACTCCACAATAAGCAAGCACTGATGATCTGAAGGTAGTCACCTCTGTAAAAAGACATTTAAAAGAACCATTTGTGCCACTGGACTAGACAGGAAAAGGACTCCAAATGCATAAACAAATGTTAGTTTTTGTCGTACAATTTCTTCTGATTCACAATTGGAAATATGCTGTGAAAAAAGCATAAAATGATTGGGAAATGAGGAGAAATTTGAGGTGAAAAATAATAGAAGTCAGTGGGCTTATTCCCTTATGTCATAAATTCACTCGCTGTATTAAGATTTAAAAGTACTGAAGCATGATATAACCCAAGGGAAACGCAAAAGAAAAATATAACAGCCAGGACAAAAGACTGAAGCAAATATTACCACAACGTTTGACACTACTGCAGATAATAAACTCAGGGACAGTTTATATGAAGGAGAGTAGGAAATTGAAGGCTGTATTCATCAGGAGGCATCAAACACATAATCGTTAAAATGTGCATTTACAGATTCACTATGATATGGGAGATATTTCAAAGAGCAGAAAATTGGTCCTCGATCTTGACTTCACTATCCAAAGAATGACTTCAAATTTTATATACACAAAGGGATGGATAAACACAGAAAAATGGAAAGAGTATGTGTCCTCTCTCAACTGCACAGTTAAATAAGATATATACGCATATCATTTCAGTTCAGTTGTACAGTCATGTCTGACTCTTTGCAACCCTAGTGTGCAAAGACTCTGGTGTGTGGACTGCGACACACCAGGCCTCCCTATCCATCACCAACTCCTGGAGCTTACTCAAACTCATATCCATTGAGTCAGTGACACCATCCAACCATCTCATCCTCTGTCATCCCCTTCTCCTCCTGCCCTCAATCTTTCCCAGCATCAGGGTCTTTTCCAATGACTCAGTTCTTCACATTAGGCGGCCAAAATACTGGAGTTTCAACTTCAGCATCAGTCCTTCCAATGAATATTCCAGACTGATTTCCTTTAGGATGGCCTGGTCGGATCTCCTTGCAGCCCAAGAGATTCTCAAGAGTCTTCTCCAACAACACAGTTCAAAAGTATCGGTTCTTTGGTGCTCAGCTTTCTTTATGGTCCAACTCTCTCTTCCATACATGACTACTGGAAAAACCATAGCCTTGACTAGACAGACCTTTGTTGGCAAAGTAATGTCTCTGCTTTTCAATATGCTGTCTAGGCATATACTATATATTAATATATAATTAAATACTATGTGTATTTAATTAATATGGAATCAAAGTATATATTAATTTTTCATTCATCCAACATTTATTAAGCTCCTACTATATGCAAACATTGAATTAGACACTGGTTACACAGATATGAATAACTCTAAAGGTCATTCATGCATATCTATTTCTTTTCTTACCAGATATTGAAACAGCTAAAGACAATGATCATGTTCTCTGATTCTTTTCTTGATGTTTAACAATCATATTTACTTCATCTTTTTTCATATGCTATTTCCAACTACATTCAACCTTTCTACTCTAGTAGTTAGATTGTTTCTATCCTTTCAAAAGCATGATATTCAAAATAGTATTATCTGTGTAGTACAGATTTAAACCTAATTATCATCTCTTTTGATCTAAATATTACTTCATTAACCTAACCTAAAATCACATCTGTATTTTCAGCAGTCACACACAATGTTAACCATCTTTAAGTTTACTATTAACCAATAGCTCTAAAATAGTATCATATGATGATAATATCACACATTTGGAAGACAATTGCAGGATTTTAATCCATCAATGAAAAACTTTGTTAGATTTTATCTGTATTTCAGCCTACTAAAAATTGTGTTGATTCCAGTTCTATTATCTAATATACTCACTACATCTCACCCTACACCAATACTATGTCATCTCTAAATCTGTTTAGGAAATTTCTACATTTTTACCCAATTATTTATGGAATTAGGAAGGATAAGGCAAAATACCTTTACAGGGTATCCATAGAAACATCCCTTCTGACATAAAGCAATTAACAATAATTATTGTTAACTGGTTTGTGAAATGATTCACTTATCTTAGACCCTAAACCATAATTTTCCATGTCTTAGGTTCTGCTTTCCCAAGAACCAGACCTAAGACTTGGAATTAAGGAAAGGTGGTTTATTTGGGAAGTTTCCTCAGAAAGCGCTGGTGGAGGAGAGTGGCAAGGGAAGCAAGGAAGTAGATACAGGACTCTCCATGGAGGGATGAGAGAACTGGGGTACAGAGCCATGAACGTTCCTCTCTCACTGACTGAGTGCCGTTGACAGAGGAGTTAACTCCCTGGCCTGTACGTGGGCCAAACACACTGTTGGGGACCGATAAGTCCTCAGGCAGAAAGTGGCAGGTGCTTGCAGTAATGAGCTATCAGGATGCTGAGTGCTGAGGGGATACCGTTGGGGCGCCAACATCTGCTACACTGCAGCTCATCCAGTAAGACTACATAAGACTTCTTTTCAAGTCTCCCTCAAATTGAGATACATAGTACCAATCCCATCACCCACACTCATTCATTCCTTTAAGTGGTTTGAACATTCTTTGTTGCCTAATGTTGCAGACACAATGTTATTGTCTGATGCTCTCTAACTTGAGTAACCTTGTCCAAAAATGATATTCATCTTAAAACTTATAAGTCAATTTGAACCCTAGCTTTTACCTTAGGAATTTCCTACCTATTTTTTATTTTTTCCTACCAATCTTTTAATGGTGTCTTTATAATACTCTGGAGAACTAACACAGGCTAATCAATCACAAACCTATAGAATACTTTTTTCTTCATTTCCTTCTCATTTTTTATGTCATGCATCCCCATTATTAAATATTTCTTTTGATTTTTCAAGTTTCTGAGGCCCCTAAAGCATCTCTGTTTTCAGGAATGTTTTCAGGCCAAACAAATGAAGAAACTAGAATTTCTGGGGGAATAAACATAACAAGATAGCATATTTAAAAGCAGATATATTATTACTTTGCCAACAAAGGTCTGTCTAGTCAAGGCTATGGTTTTTCCAGTAGTCATGTATGCATGTGAGAGTTGGACTGTGAAGAAAGCTGAGCACCGAAGAATTGATGCTTTTGAACTGTGGTGTTAGAGAAGACTCTTGAGAGTCCCTTGGACTGCAAGAAGATCCAACCAGTCCATCCTAAAGAAGATCAGTCCTGGGTGTTCATTGGAAGGACTGATGTTGAAGCTGAAACTCTAGTACTTTGGCCACCTCATGCGAAGAGCTGACTCATTTGAAAAGACCCTAATGCTAGGAAGGATTGGGGGCAGGAGGAGAAGGGGATGACAGAGGATGAGATGGCTGGATGGCATCACTGACTTGATGGACATAGGTTTGGGTAGACTCTGGGAGTTGGTGATGGACAGGGAGGCCTGGCGTGCTGCGATTCATGGGGTTGCAGAGTTGGACATGACTGAGTGACTGAACTGAACTGAAACATAACAAATATACTTATAAATGCACAGCTGAGACTTTCCTTGTGGTCTGGTGGCTAAGACTCAGCACTCCCAATGCAGGCAGCTTAGGTTCAATCCCTGGTTGGGGAACTAGATCCCAAAGGCTGCAACTAAGAGTTCACGTGCCACAAATAAAAACATCCTGCATTCTGCAACAAATGACCCTGTGTGCCACAACTCAGATTTGGTGCAGCCAAATATATAAATAAGCATTTTTTTAAATGCACAACTGAATTTATAGGAAATTTCAGTGGTTAGGAGACTTGAATTTTAATAGTGTGTGGTGATAAATTTGGGCTCACACAAAATGGTGACTTGAAAATACCTCCTGTTTCCAACCTAAAAAAAAAAAAAAATCTTCACAAGGCTATATCCTTAATTCAAAAGTTTAGCTGGAGAAAACTCCTGTTAACAAAAAATAGATAAAAAGACACTGTTCTGTCTAATCATGAAATCCAAGTAAGATAAAATAGTTTCCCCCCATAATTTGAGCCATGCAGATTTGGGGCTAAAATATATATACACTATGATCCTCAAAAACTTAAGGCAGTGAAACTACCTTACATGATATTATAATGGTAGATAAAGGCCATTATATATTTGTCAAAACCCATAGACTGTACAATAACAAGAGTGAACTCCATTGTAAGCTAGGGGCTTTGGGTGATGTATAGACACAGGCTTACTCATTGTAATATAGGTACTGCTCTTGTTGGGATTTTGATAGTGAAGGGGGCTGTGCCTATGTGGGGGCAGTATATATATGAAATCTCTTTTATGTTCTGCTCAGTTTTGCTGTGAACCTAAAACTGCTCTAGTTAACAAAATCTAGTTTACAAAATAAGGAATAAAGCCATAATCATTAAATACATTAATTTAAAGGAAAAAAATATAAATACCTACACCAAAAAATTAGGCTTCCCCAGTGGTTCAGCAGTAAAGAACCTGCCTGCAATGCAGAGATGCTGGTTCAGTCCCTGGGTTGGAAAGATCCCCTGGAGGAGGAAATGCCAACCCACTCAGTATTCCTGTCTGGAAAATCCCACGGACAGAGGAGCCTAGAGGGCTACAGTCCATGGGGTCACAAAGAGTCGGACATAGCTTAGTGATGCCAACAACAACAAATACCAACAAGTTAAAGTCTGGATAATTATTACATTGCTTCAATCAAAAGGAAAGATAAAATCCCAATTTCATATAAACTATTCCAAGGAATAAGAAAATTTAAAAATAAATCCATCTCAATTCATTACAAAGCTAATCATACTGTAATACTGAAAACAGAATCAAAGGAAAAATAAGTCACTGGCTAATTTCATTTTTGAATACAGATGACAAATCCAATGTATTAAAAACAGCCACCAGAATATCATGACCCAATTGGATTTATACCAACAATGCAAGAATTCATTAGAATTTGAATATCTATCAATTTAAAATGAAAAAATAACATTTAAATACATATAAGAAAGGCAAGTCTAATATCCCAAGACCAGTTTATGGTTAGAAAGAAAGTCTCAGCAAACTGAAAACAGAAGAAACATTGATAATCTCATACCTGTCCAGAAAAATACAGTGGACAATACACTTAAAGGTTAAAATTTAGAAATGCAAATGAGAAATGAATGCTATACTCAGTTGAAAATGTTTTCTAAAATTATAAGAATTGCAAAGAAGCAAAAAAAATATCAGTATGGCTTAGTTTAAAAGCTCAAGAGCATTTTAACATGTTGAAATTAAAGAGCTCAGCAATGTCATGGGGTTAATGTAAAAAAAAAAAAAAATCACATTTCTATACACCAGTAAAGAACAGAACATGTAATCCGTGGTCATCAGCAGCCATTCAGTAATCCTAGTGGGATAATCTTTGAGAGCCCTAGGATACAATGTTTCTGATCCATGGACTTATACACATTTTATACCTGCACTGACACATACTTTTATATTCTCTTTACCTATTTAATACTACCTTTCTCTTTCACATGTGTCTTTGATGGTTTTTTTCAGTTAGTTCTTTTAAGAATTGCCTTCTTCTATGCATCCCTTCGGAGAGGCAATGGCACCCCACTCCAGTACTCTTGCCTGGAAAATCCCATGAATAGAGGAGCCTGCTAGGCTGCAGTCCATGGGGTCGCTAAGAGTTGGACATGACTGAGCGACTTCACTTTCACTTTTCACTTTCATGCATTGGAGAAGGAAATGACAACCCACTCCTGTGTTCTTTCCTGGAAAATCCCAGGGACGGTGAAGCCTGGTGGGCTGCCGTCTATGGGATCGTACAGAGTCGGACACGACTGAAGCGACTTAGCAGCAGCATGGATCCTTAATATTATACCATAAACTCCAAGCACAAAAAGTAGCATTTCCTTGTTTTTCTCCTCGCCAGTCAAATTTTCCTCTTGCCTTCAGCTATTTTTCAAGTTTCATGTGGTATTTAAGTTTCTCTGAAAAACTATTAAAAATTCCAACATATGGAGGCTGAACAACATGCTGCTGAATAACCAACAAATCACAGAAGAAATCAAAAAAGAAATCAAAATTTGCATAGAAACTAATGAAAATGAAAACACAACAACCCAAAACCTATGGGACACTTTAAAAGCAGTCCTAAGGGGAAAATTCATAGCAATACAGGCATACCTCAAGAGACAAGAAAAAAGTCAAATAAATAACCTAACCCTACACCTAAAGCAACTAGAAAAGGAAGAAATGTAGAACCCCAGGGTTAGTAGAAGGAAAGAAATCTTAAAAATTAGGGCAGAAATAAATGCAAAAGAAACAAAAGAGACCATAGCAAAAATCAACAAAGCCAAAAGCTGGTTCTTTGAAAGGATAAATAAAATTGACAAACCATTAGCCAGATTCATCAAGAAACAAAGGGAGAAAAATCAAATCAATAAAATTAGAAATGAAAATGGAGAGATCACAACAGACAACACAGAAATACAAAGGATCATAAGAGACTACTATCAACAATTATATGCCAATAAAATGGACAACGTGGAAGAAATGGACAAATTCTTAGAAAAGTACAACTTTCCAAAACTTGATCAGGAAGAAATAGAAAATCTTAACAGACTCATCACAAGCACGGAAATTGAAACTGTAATCAAAAATCTTCCAGCAAACAAAAGCCCAGGTCCAGACGGCTTCACAGCTGAATTCTACCAAAAATTTAGAGAAGAGCTAACACCTATCCTGCTCAAACTCTTCCAGAAAATTGCAGAGGAAGGTAAACTTCCAAACTCATTCTATGAGGCCACCATCACCCTAATACCAAAACCTGACAAAGATGCCACAAAAAAAGAAAACTACAGGCCAATATCACTGATGAACATAGATGCAAAAATCCTTAACAAAATTCTAGCAATCAGAATCCAACAACACATTAAAAAGATCATACACCATGACCAAGTGGGCTTTATCCCAGGGATGCAAGGATTCTTCAATATTGGCAAATCAATCAATGTAATACACCACATTAACAAATTGAAAAATAAAAACCATATGATTATCTCAATAGATGCAGAGAAAGCCTTTGACAAAATTCAACATCCATTTATGATAAAAACTCTCCAGAAAGCAGGAATAGAAGCAACATACCTCAACATAATAAAAGCTATATATGACAAACCCACAGCAAACATTATCCTCGATGGTGAAAAATTGAAAGCATTTCCTCTAAAGTCAGGAAAAAGACAAGGGTGCCCACTTTCATCTTTACTATTCAACATAGTTTTGGAAGTTTTGGCCACAGCAATCAGAGCAGAAAAAGAAATAAAAGGAATCCAAATTAGAAAAGAAGAAGTAAAACTCTCACTATTTGCAGATGACATGATCCTCTACATAGAAAACCCTAAAGACTCCACCAGAAAATTACTAGAACTAATCAATGATTATAGTAAAGTTGCAGGATATAAAATCAACACACAGAAATCCCTTGCATTCCTATACATATATATATATGTATATATAACAATGAGAAAACAGAAAGAGAAATTAAGGAAACAATTCCATTCACCATTGCAACGGAAAGAATAAAATACTTAGGAATATATCTACCTAAAGAAACTCATAGAGAATAAAGTTCAGATGGTGAAATCTTAAAAAAAAAAAAAAGAAAGAAAGAAACTAAAGACCTATATATAGAAAACTATAAAACACTGGTGAAAGAAATCAAAGAGGACACTAATAGATGGAGAAATATACCATGTTCATGGATTGGAAGAATCAATATAGTGAAAATGAGTATACTACCCAAAGCAATTTATAGATTCAATGCAATCCCCATCAAGCTACCAACGGTATTCTTCACAGAGCTAGAACAAATAATTTCACAATTTGTATGGAAATACAAAAAACCTCGAACAGCCAAAGCTATCTTGAGAAAGAAGAAGGGAACTGGAGGAATCAACCTACTTGACTTCAGGCTCTATTACAGAGCCACAGTTACCAAGACAGTATGTTACTGGCACAAAGACAGAAATATAGATCAATGGAATAAAATAGAAAGCCCAGAGATAAATCCACGCACATATGGACACCTTATTTTTGACAAAGGAGGCAAGAATATACAATGGATTAAAGACAATCTCTTTAACAAGTGGTGCTGGGAAAACTGGTCAACCACTTGTAAAACAATGAAACTAGAACACTTTCTAACACCATACACAAAAATAAACTCAAAATAGATTAAAGATCTCAACGTAAGACCAGAAACTATAAAACTTCTAGAGGAGAACATAGGCAAAACACTCTCTGACATACATCACAGCAGGATCCTCTATGATCCACCTCCCAGAATATTGGAAATAAAAGCAAAAATAAACAAATGGGACCTAATTAAACTTAAAAGCTTCTGCACATCAAAGGAAACTATTAGCAAGGTGAAAAGACAGCCTTCAGAATGGGAGAAAATAATAGCAAATGAAGCAACGGACAAACAACTAATCTCAAAAATACAAGCAACTCCTACAGCTCAACTCCAGAAAAATAAATGACCCAATCAAAAAATGGGCCAAAGAACTAAATAGACATTTCTCCAAAGAAGACATACAGATGGCTAACAAACACATGAAAAGATGCTCAACATCACTCATTATCAGAGAAATTCAAATCAAAACCACTATGAGGTACCATTTCACACCAGTCAGAATGGCTGTGATCCAAAAGTCTATAAGCAATAAATGCTGGAGAGGGTGTGGAGAAAAGGGAACCCTCTTACACTGTTGGTGGGAATGCAAACTAGTACAGCCACTATGGAGAACAGTGTGGAGAATCCTTAAAAAACTGGAAATAGAACTGCCTTATGATCCAGCAATCCCACTGCCGGGCATACACACTGAGGAAACCAGAATTCAAAGAGACACGTGTACCCCAATGTTCATCGCAGCACTGTTTATAATAGCCAGGACATGGAAGCAACCTAGATGTCCATCAGCAGATGAATGGATAAGAAAGCTGTGGTACATATACACAATGGAGTATTACTCAGCCATTAAAAAGAATACACTTGAATCAGTTCTAATGAGGTGGATGAAACTGGAGCCTATTATACAGAGTGAAGTAAGCCAGAAAGAAAAACACCAATACAGTATACTAACACATATATATGGAATTTAGAAAGATGCTAACAATAACCCTGTGTACGAGACAGCAAAAGAGACACTGATGTATAGATCAGTCTTATGGACTCTGTGGGAGAGGGAGAGGGTGGGGAGATTTGGGAGAATGGCATTGAAACATGTATAATATCATGTATGAAATGAGTCGCCAGTCCAGGTTCGATGCATGATACTGGATGCTTGGGGCTGGTGCACTGGGACGACCCAGAGGGAGGGTATGGGGAGGGAGGAGGGAGGAGGGTTCAGGATGGGGAGCACGGGTATACCTGTGGCGGATTCATTTTGATGTTTGGCAAAACTAATACAATATTGTAAAGTTTAAAAATAAAATAAAATTTAAAAAAGAAAAAAAAAAAAGGTTATATTTAAAGCCAAAAAAAAAGTTTCTCTGAAACTTCACAGTGTGGTTCAATTCTCTTATATTTGTTCTGGGCCTATTTCTTTCTATTATTTATTTCTATCATTTTGAAGTTTGAACTAGCTAGAGAGTTCTTTATTATTTACTTCAGTTTCTTTAGGTACTAATCACTATTCTTCTATATTAGAAATATTTGCATAGCTGGTATTGTGTTATCTGAAGACTGCAAGATGTGTGAGGATTCTTTTAGTCTCATGCTATGAATCTGCCCTTGTTTCGCAAGTTAATCTTTCTGCCTGTATCATTTAGGATGGTCAAGCTTAGGCTGTGTTGACAATTTCAAAATCACAATGTTTTATGGCAAGTTAAATCTCTCGCTCCTATTACATGTCACTTGTGGTTCCGCTATGGCTCAGCTTCATGTCATCATTATTCCATATCCCAGGATGATGGACCTGCCTCTATTTATAACATCACCTGTCTCAGGAGAAAAGAGACATGTTACTCTTACAGTTTCTGTTCAAAAGTGACACATGACATACTTTTACCACTTTTCTTTAGCCAAGATATTCATATACACAGCCACTGCTAATTTGAACAGAACAGAGCTGCATAACGCCCTGGCAGAAAAGATCACTAGTCAAAAAATCTGCCACAGTCCATCCTCCCAATCACCGAATACTGAGTGCAGCACCACTAGACTGACAGGTCCTTTTATTTTTTTTCCTTTTAGTACTTTAAGGATATTGTTCTATTATCACTTGACTTTTGTAGCATCCAGTGATGTCAGCTGTCTTTCTTTGTCCCCTTTTGGCCTTTTCTCTGGCTATTTTTACAATTTTACAATTTTTTTCTTCTTTCATTTTTAGTTTTCAGCAATTTGATTCTGATATGCTTTGGTGTGTTTTTCACAGTTTCTTCTACGTTGAGCACAATGAATTTTTTCAATCTGTACATTTCTAGTTTCTACCACATTTGGAAAATTTTAGGTCATTATTTTTTTTAATATATATCTGTCCCTCCTCTTCCTTTATTTAACCTCCAATATAAATTGCCTGGGAGTTTCCCAACGACTACTGGTGCTCTATTCTTTTTTCCCCAACCCCAATCTCTATTTCATTTTGGAAAAATTTTGTTGCTAATTTCAAGGTCAATGATTTATTTCTGCCAAGTCTAATCTGATATTAGTCCAAATTGGTGTATTTTTCATTCTATGTATTTTATTTTTAATTTCTAGAAGTTTCATTTGAGTCTGTTTATATCTTCTAAGATCATGGCATCCGTTCATGGCATTCATTCATGAAGTAAAGTCCCATCACTTCATGGTAAATAGATAGGGAAACAATGGAAACTTTATTTTCTTGGTCTCCAAAATCATTGCAGATGATGACTTCAAGCCATGAAATTAAAAGACACACCTCCTCAGTTTTCTCTGTCAGTTTATTTTGTCTGTCATTCTTCTATCATGCCTGAGCCGGCTAAATCTGCTCCTGCTCCGAAGAACGGCTCTAAGAAGGCGGTGACCAAGGCACAGAAGAAGGACGGCAAGAAGCGCAAGCGCAGCCGCAAGGAGAGCTACTCCGTGTACAAGGTGCTGAAGCAGGTACACCCGGACACTGGCATCTCGTCCAAAGCCATGGGCATCATGAACTCCTTCGTCAACGATATTTTTGAGCGTATCGCAGGAGAGGCATCGCGCCTGGCGCATTACAACAAGCGCTCAACCATCACATCCAGGGAGATCCAGACCGCTGTGCGCCTTCTGTTGCCTGGGGAGCTGGCCAAGCATGCCGTGTCTGAGGGCACCAAGGCTGTCACCAAATACACCAGTTCCAAGTAAATGTTTTTAGGAGCTATCAAACCCAAAGGCTCTTTTCAGAGCCAAGAAAAAAAAAAAAAAAAAAACACTTGCTCCTTGGTAGAAAAGCTATGACCAACCTAGACAGCATATTCAAAAGCAGAGACATTACTTTGCCAACAAAGGTCTGACTAGTCAAAGCTATGGTTTTTCCAGTAGTCATATATGGATGTGAGAGTTGGACTATAAAGAAAGCTGAGCACAGAAGAATTGATGCTTTTGAACTGCGGTGTTGGAGAAATCTCTTGAGAGTCCCTTGGACTGCAAGGAGATCAAACCCGTCAATCCTAAAGGAAATCAGTTTGGATATTCATTGGAAGGATTGATGCTGAGGCTGAAACTCCAATACTTTAGCCACCTGGTGTGAAGAACTGAATCATTGGAAAAGACCCTGATGCTAGGGAAAATAGAAGGCAGGAGGAGAAGAAAAAGGGGACGATAAAGGATGAGATGATTGGATGGCATCACCGACTCGATGAACATGAGTTTGAGCAAACTCTAGGAGTCGGTGATGGACAGGGAAGTCTGGCATGCTGCAGTCCATGGGGTTGCAGAATTGGACACAACTGAGCAACTGAATTGAACTGAACTGATATCTTCTAAATCTCTCAACCTCAACCTGTGAATATGTAGTATATTTATAATAGTTATTTTTAACATCTTTGTCTGCTAATTTGATCACCCCTGTTATTCCTGAGTCTGAAAGACTGATTTTTTTTTAGTTATCAGTCATAATTTCCTAATTCTTTGTATGCCTTCCAATTGTCTTTTGTATGCAGGCCGCTGTGAATTTTATGTTGTTGTGTGGAGGATTTTGTTGTATTCCTCTATATAGTGTTGACCTCTTTTCTGGGATGCACTTAGATTACCTGGTATTATTTTGTTTCTGTATAGGATTGCTTTGAAGCTTTGTTAGGTTAGGTCATTATTCTAGACATAATTTGACCCTACATCTAAGATAATTTTCTTCTAAGTATTTTATCCAATGCATCATATATTATGAAATCTCACTTATTCTGATTGACACAAACAGAAACTATTCTCAGTCCATGGTTAGCTTCAGGAACTGTTAGCCTGAATTTATTTCCAGTGGTTCTTTCTCTAGGTTTGGATAGTTTATTCTCCTACATGAGCAGACTGATACTCTGCCAAAGATTCAAGGGGATATTTCTGCAGATCTTCCAAGCTCTGTCTTTGTGAACTCCCTTTGTGCCAACATTTTGGCCTCCCTAAATTCCAATCAATGTCTCTAAAACTCAGTGAGATTCCATGGCATTAATCTGCTTCCTCTGTCCCTGTATAGCAGAGGGTATACATGCTCTGTGAAGTACACTGCCTTATGTGGAAGAAAGTGAAAGTGTTAGTCACTCAGTGTCTGATTTTTGCGACCCCAGGGACTGTAGCCCACCAGGCTCCTCTGTCCATGGAAATCTCCAGGCAAGAATAGTGGAATGGGTAGCCATTCCCTTCTCCAAGGGATCTTTCCAACCCAGGGATCAAACCCAGTCTCCTGCATTGCAGGTGGATTCTTTACTGTCTGAATCCCCTGGAAGCCCACAGCTAAACTTATAATCAGGGATAATAATCATGTGCAGTCTGTCATGTGATATCTGATATCAACTGCTTTATATATGTCCGGTTTCTTAGTTGATTAACATAAGAAAGTAAATCTGATACTATTACTCCCTCATGGTCATATCCAGAATTTTCTTACTTTTTATTTAGTAAAAGAATGACATTACACAGGATGTGCCATTGTGCTTGTGGTTGATGTATTTTATTTGAGAATGCTGATGAGGGTTAGCTGATGAGGGCTTTAAGTATTAGCCCCACCATGTGGGGCTCACATATGTGAAACATAGTTCATACATGCTGTCTATCTTGAATAATGAACTGATACATATTAGTTAAGGCAATAGTTTCAGTCTCAAAAAATGATGTCATATTTGCTTGAGATGTTAAATATGAATATTCCCATGTGCAGAACTCAATCCAACATTGTGGGTTTTGAATGCCATTCAAATACTGGGGGGAAGAAAAGACATGTAAGGATAGGGAGTTTATACATATCAAGCAAAACTTGATTTTTTAAAATAAGGTATAACACAAAGGCATGTAAACACTTTGGCCATATTTTCATAACTGTCCCTAGGTGAATTTAAAAATGCACTGTTTAAATATTTTTCACAACCAAAACTTGCATAATTTTATCATAAAACTTCCTTGAAAAAAACTTTCCCCCAAATTGCTGGCTCTATGAAACATTTGAAATGCTCATTTACAAATGCCAGCTATTTCCCTACATACCAGTGGGTCTCAGAGAATATAAGCCTATGCTTATGCCAGACACCCCACATATGTATTAGTTTTCATGCAAACCAAACAAAAATAATAGAAAGCAAAGGGCAAGTAGATTTGGTATGTGTCAGGATCCATTGCCAATCACGTCCTGTCTTTGTTTGTTTTATCACCAGATATAACCTTTGGTGTGAAATTTTTAATGGGTTTCACTTTAAAACCCATTTTATAGTGAATGGGTTATACTTTGATAGACTCTGGGCTTTTCTTGGTAAAATATATCCTTTAAAACATATGACCAAAAAAGTCTTTTGCCCACAACAACCAAAACATGTTTTTATCAGTTATATAAAATAGAATCAAAATGTTAGTATATTAAGGAAAGATATCACAACAGCAAAATGTTTGAACAACATGGACCTTGATTAAAATTCACTTTTTCTTCTCATGAACTACCCAGATTTCAACAGAACCTTCACCCCCAGCATATGGCTAAAGTAATCACAGTATTTGAAGGTTCTGGCATGTTTTAGTTTTATTCTTGACTTTTTTTTCATTACTATCCAGAAAGAATAGTACACCAGATTCAAATATATGAATATACTACTTTAAATTATCTGTCTTTGAAATATTAACTGGTTTTTTTATATAGTTTTGAAATTAATAGGCATTTATATAGCTAATTTGATATATTTACAATCTTTTAAAACTTCTCTTTCAAATATCTCTGTCATTCTGTATCTAAAATATTATAGTATTTTCTTTCTCACAACATAAAGATACTTTCAATTGAGTTTATATTTTTTAATTAAATAAATTTGTTTATGTCAAAAGAAAAAAAATGCATATAAAACTTATTTTATCCAGCATTAATATCTCCTTTGCCATTACATGCTGTTACATAATGTCATAATGGTTCGGCTATTTTCATAACTGATATTATATGCCCTAGCTAAAGGCCATAAGGTTTCTCTTATGGCTCCAAAGATATTCCTGCTACCTATTTTTCTAGTCTATTAGGCATTGTAATTATGGAATTAGATGTTCTTTAAAGACTATCTTAGGCACCTCATAGATCAAAATGGTTCCTCTGAAGCAGTTACCAGATCTGTTGCACAATTACATAATTAAGTCCATGTAGTAAAAATCTTAACAAAACTCTTTTAAAAAATAAGCAGTGTGCACTGGAGCAACAGATAATTTTGACTGCAAACTGAAAGTAGAGAGAAAGTGGTAATATATTCAATGTGAAGGTCTCTCAATAATAATTTTTATATTGAGATCTCATCTCTCAAAAGAAATCTCAGGGGAGTTGGGTCTGGCTTCTCAACTGTCCAGAACATTGGTTGATGGCTTCATTAGTGACATTTCAAGAGAATTTCTTCTGCATAAACTTGTCCATCCATCTTCCTCAAAAATATTCATAAACTCACGATAGTTTGGGGCTACCAAAAAGATAGTGACTAAAACGCTAAATGAAATGAATGTTCTTCATATTATCACTTAGTATATTTTAAGTCAATTGAATTCTGCTATATCCTATGTAGCTCTAGTATATAATCTTAAATACCAATTACTTATATAGGTTTGCAAAGTAGAAATAAAGCAAATTAAATAATATAATAAAATTTGGAGCTAGTGCTTGCCCCAAAACTCACAAATATAATATTTTTTAAAAACACTATTGGCACAGAAATACATAGCATTATATTACTAAATTACCCAAATTTGAAATCAATATATGTGAAATCAATATATCAACACTGCCTTCCAGTATTGCCTGCCCCTCATTCTATAAGAGCCAGAAACAAAGATCCATCTAATCTATAGGGGAACAAATATTCAAGGCCAAATAGTCATTTAACACTTGATCCTTTCAAAATATCCTATCTTTTAGACTCCACAAATTCTCAAGTGACTGTAAGCCTTGACTTGCGTATTGTATCCAACTGATTCTTACTGACCATTTTACCGGGTCTCTTTTAATTCTCCCTACCACCAACTCCATGTGAAATTTTATGTCCTATTCATTTCTTATTCTCATCAGTTAATTTGGAATGTTGTCTCCTGTTACTGCATTTTCACTTTGACAAAAACTATCAGTGACAACTCCAAAGTTCACTTGTTGCTAATTTTTAAAGAAGGAATATATCAAACCAAAGTGCTTGTGTTTCCTCTGTGTTAATTCACTGTGTTGGTTTTCTACTGTTACACAACAAACCACTCTAAAGGTTAGAGGCTTAAAACAATGATTTATTATTATCCCTCACAGTTCTGTGAGTTGACTGGGTTCATCTGGGTTGTAATCACTTCTGATCACTCATGTGGTCGTGGTTACACAGTAGCAGGGACCAGAGTTATCTGAAAATCTGACTGGACTTTAATGTTCAACATGACTTCTACACTCACATTTCTGGGCTTTCAGCTGTAAGATTTGAAAAGCTAGGAACTGGACATGTCTTTCCACGTGACCTCCCTCCATTGCTGGCTGCTGTTCCTCACAGCATGGCAGTTTCAGAGTGATAGCTGGTTTTTCATCTAAGAGCATGTTCCTTCCAAGAGACCACCAGGTGTAAACCACCAGTCTTCTTATGACCCAGCCTCAGAAGGTATGCAATGCAATACCACTTCTGTGGTATTCCTTGTGTTACTCAGGGAGAGACTACAAAAGGGTATAAATATTGCGAGATGTGGTTCCTTGGGAGATCACGTTTGGATAAACGGATGGTTCACACTCATCTAATATGTTACCTCACTTGGCAAATATTTAACAAAGCAGGATAAACAATCTAGGGAATAAGATCAAGCAAGGTATAAGGCAGTAAAAACATTCCTGAAGTCACCACGGTAGTTATAAAAATTTGTATTGTCTCTGACGAGCTCCTACTTTGTATAAGCCTACAGATTCCTCCAGCCCTATTGTTGTTGTTGAGTGTGTGTTAGTCGCTCAATCAGGTCCAACTCCTTGCAACACCATGGACTGTAGCCCACAAAGCTCCTCTATCCATGGAATTCTTCAGGCAAGAATACTTGAGTGGGTTGCCATTCTTTTCTCCAGGGGATCTTGACCCAGCAACTGAACCCAGGTCTCCCACATTGCAGGCAGATTCTTTACCATCTGAGCCACCAGGGAAGTCCTCCTGCTCTTGTTGGAGCAAATCAATTTAAGCTCTCATTCATTCCATGCTGCTGCTGCTGTTAAGTTGCTTCAGTTGTGTCCAACTCTGTGCGACCCCATAGGCGGCAGCCCACTAGGCTCCCCCGTCCCTGGGATTCTCCAGGCAAGAACACTGGAGTGGGTTGCCATTTCCTCCTCCAATGCATGAAAGTGAAAAGTGAAAGTGAAGTCGCTCAGTCGTGTCCAACTCTTAGCGACTCCATGGACTGCAGCCTATCAGGCTCCTCCGTCCTTGGGATTTTCCAGGCAAGAGTACTGGAGTGGGTTGCCACACTCACTCCATAGTACTCAAATAAATTTCAGAGTTAAACTGCCTTAAAAATAATCATGCCATAACAACTATTTGGGAGAAGGAAATGGCAACCTACTCCAATATTCTTGCCTGGAAAATCCTGTGGACAGTGGAGCCTGAAGGGCTGCTGTCCATAGGGTCGTGCAGAGTCGGACACAACTGAAGTGGCTTAGCATGCGTGAATGCACTGGAGAAGGAAATGGCATCCCACTCCAATATTCTTGCCTGGAGAATCCCAGGGACAGAGCAGCCTGGTGGGCTGCCATCTGTGGGGTTGCACAGAGTCGGACACGACTGAATCGACGCAGCAGCAACAACTATTTAAATCCTTTGGTAATCAAAGACTGAGAAACCAATGTTTCTATCAAATTATGTTATATACACACACATGCACACACACAAATATGCTATCTGCTGGCAGGGGTGCAGTGAAACGGTCACAGTCATACCCTGCTGATGGAAACTTAAATAGCTACAACCCCTTTGGAAAGAAATTTACAGTATGTTCATCCTGCTTGACCCAGTCATACTACTTTTTGGAAATAAGATAATTCAGAAAACACACTGAACTACAGAAAAGTCTTTTCACACAAAGATGTTTATCTCAAGACTGTTTTGTGGATGAAGGAACTAAGATTTAAAGAAGCTGAATTATTTCCTCAAGTTTGCAAAAACAGAGGCATAAAGGCTTCCCAGGTGGCTCAATACTAAAGAATCCATCTGTCCATGCAGGAGACGCAGGATGCATGGGTTCAATCCCTGCTTGGGTCAGGAAGATTCCCTGCAGGAGGAAATGGTAACCCACTCCAGTGTTCTTGCCAGGAGAATCCCATGGACAGAGGAGACTTGTAGGCTAGAGTTCATAGCATCACAGAGTCGAACATGCCTGAGCACACATGTACCTTCAGGCAAGAATTTGAACCCACACACCCTGTCTTCACATTCCTGCAT
Source organism: Bos javanicus (assembly GCF_032452875.1). NCBI lineage: Eukaryota > Metazoa > Chordata > Mammalia > Artiodactyla > Bovidae > Bos > Bos javanicus. The sequence goes on from NC_083890.1 coordinate 39,294,238, forward strand.
TCATGACCACCTTGCTGTCATTTCTGATGAACAGCTTTAGGTTAAAAAAAATATATATTCACACACATACACACACACACTGTTTTAGAGAGAATACAAATGCAACTAGTTTACAAAATAAAATATGCAGGAAACAGCAAGATTGGGAGGATATAAACTAAAATACTGATAACAGCTGCCTTTAAGTGGTGATATTCTGGGTTGTTTTCCCTTCTCCTTTATATGTTTTTAAGAAGTTTTTGAATAAAAAAGAAGTTTTTTAGGCCCATAGGGGAAAGGAGGATTGTGTTTTTTTTTAAAATCCTGAGTTGCTATTCCTTTTGTACAGATAAGGAGCCCAGCTCTGTGCATATTTATCACAAATAACCTGGGGATGTAGAATTTTAACACAAGCTAGGAAAGTTGGAATTAAGAAAAGAACCTGGGGAGATCCTTAAAACTTAGAAAGACAAATGCCACCTTTCCCTTGATAAGTGAAAAGTGGTTATCCTTTCATATGATAAGAAGGAAGGCTCCAGGGGCTTGGTCAATGGCCAAAGTGCTGGGATCACAGAGTTCCTGGAGTTCTGCAGAATCAGATTTACCTGGAAAGAACCAAGACAGCAGAAGCTTTCCTGATATTAGTTGCAGATTATAGATGAGGTATGCAATCGGGCCTAGGTCTTTTGTTAATCATAATTGATTGATTAACTCTTGCACAAAACTACACATAGATTCAACAATATAATAATTCCTTAAAATATTCATGTTCATGCTTTTATTAAAAATTAATTTTGTAAACAATAATATATTGAATGGAAAGCTGGCATATCCTTATTTTCTCACTGAGTACATCTGGCCTTTTCAGTCTCCAAGAAACCAGTTGTGGTGGTTTATCTGGACAACTGACAATATAACATAAGTAGATCTGTGGACTTACCTGTGGCTCAAGTGATAAAGAATCTGTCTGCGATGCAGGAGACCAGGGTTCAATCCCTGGGTCAGGAAGATCCTCTGGGGAAGGGAATGGCAATCCACTCCAGTATTCTTGCCTGGAGAACTCCATGGACAGAGAAGCCTGGCAGGCTACAGTTCGTGGGGTCACAAAGAGTCGGACACGACTGAGTAACTAACACACACAGATCTGTGGATATTAGCCTTACAAACTCATATTTCTGTTGACAGAAAATATCACAGAACTTTAAGTAATGCAAAAATTCAAGAGGCTCATTTCACTATCCATCCCTGTGTTCGCACCTCCTTCTTTGGTGACTCCGAGGGAGAGCAACAAGGGGAAATGGCAACTTGAAAACAAATAGGCAAGAGCTCATCCTGGTTATTAGATTTCCCTTCTTTTCTATCACTATCTTTTATTGGAGGGTAATTGCTTTACAATGTTGTGTTAGTTTCTGCTGTACAACAAAGTGAATCAACTACAAGTATACATACATCCCCTTCCTCTTGTGCCTCCCTCCCACCCTCCCATCACTCCTCTAGAGCACTGAGCTGAGCTCCCTGTGCTAGACAGAAGCTTCCCACTAGCTAGCTATTTTACACATGGTAGGCTTAAAGCTCAACATTCAGAAAACTAAGATCATGGCATCTGGTCCCACCACTTCATGGGAAATAGATGGAGAAACAGTGGAAACAGTGTCAGACTTTATTGGGTGGGGGGGCTCCAAAATCACTGCAGATGGTGATTGCAGTCATGAAATTAAAAGACGCTTACTCCTTGGAAGGAAAGTTATGACCAATCTAGATAGCGTATTCAAAAGCAGAGACATTACTTTGCCAACAAAGGTCCGTCTAGTCAAGGCTATGGTTTTTCCAGTGGTCATGTATGGATGTGAGAGTTGGACTATAAAGAAAGCTGAGCACAGAAGAATTGATGCTTTTGAACTGTGGTGTTGGAGGAGACTCTTGAGAGTCCCTTGGACTGCAAGGAGATCCAACCAGTCCATCCTAAAGGAGATCAGTCCTGGGTGTTCATTGGAAGGACTGATGCTGAAGCTGAAACTCCAGTACTTCGGCCACCTCATGCCAAGAGTTTACTCATTGGAAAAGACTCTGATGCTGAGAGGGATTGGGGGCAGGAGGAGAAGGGGACGACAGAGGATGAGATGGCTGGATGGCATCACCGACTCGATGGACATGAGTTTGAGTGAACTCCGGGAGTTGGTGATGGACAGGGAGGCCTGGCGTGCTGTGATTCATGGAGTCGTAAAGAGTTGGACACGACTGAGCGACTGAACTGAACTGAACTGAGTGTATATACGTCAATGCTACTCTCCCAATTCATCCCACCCTCCCCTTCTTCCCCTGTGTCTACAGGTCCATTCTCTATGTCTGTCTCTCTATTCCTGCCCTACAAATAGGTCCATCTGCACCATTTTTCTAAATTCCATATGTATGCATTAATACACAGAGGTTGCCTATAGGAGCTTCCCAGGCTTGTTGTCCCTCTAGTGTCTCTGGGGTTGTTGCCAAAACCAAATTAACACTGAGCAATTTGAAGTTTAGAGATGAAAGGAAGATTGGACACCAATAAAATCTGTCTCATAAAAACACGGTTGCTTTTCTGAGCTGAGGAAGTTTAATTATTGTTGCTTTTCTCAGAGTTTGCAGCCTGATTGTGATTATCCTTAGTAAATTAGAGCAAATATCTTCCTTTCCTGGAAAATGAGTCCTTTCCCTCTTCTCTTATTCATCATCCACTTCCAGCCCTTCTCCCCCTCTCCAGCAAGTTCTCCCCTCCCTTCAGAGTCAAGCTCAATTAATTCTTGACACTACTATGGGCCTTTTTCATCATTCCTCCCCACAACAGATTACCCCTTTCATAAACTTTAAAGCATATCAATAACCATATCTTAATCTTTTTTCTTATAGAAAGCTTATCTCTTATCTATGGTAATGTTGCCAAATAAAATAACAGATACCCTGCAAAGGGTTGAGTTGTGTCCTCCAAAAAGATATGTTGAAATCCTAACCTCTGGTGCTTTTTAATGTGACTTTATTTTTAAATAGGGTCTTTGCAGATGTAATCAAGTTAAAAATGAAGTCATTAAGTGGGCCCTCATCCAGTAGGCTCGGTGTCCTTAGAAGGAGAGGAAAAGACATATACAGGGAGAATAACATGTAAAGACTTAGCAGAAAATGGAGCGATGCATTTGCAAACCAAGGATATGGGGCTATTACCTGAAGCTACAAGAGAGAGGCCTGGAATCGACTCCCCGGCAGAAAGAATAAACCCTGCTGATGCTCTGAATTCAGACTTCTACCTCCAGAACTACAAGAAAATCAATTTCTGTAATACTAAGTCACCAGTTCTGCAGTCCTTTGTTATGGCAGCCCTATGAACTTGTACACCATCCACCTGCAACCCTTTCTTTCCCTGTATCACCAGATTGTCTATCTCCAAGTCCATGCCTATATCCTTAATTTGTTTTTTAGAAAAATTTCTTAGAATAGAAACTGTATCTTGATCTTTTTTACTTATAGAGAGATTATCTCTTATCTATGGTAGGGCGGCCAAATAAAATACAAGATACCCAGTTAACGGGGCATCCTGTATTTTTATTTGCTGAATTGGGCAACCTTAATTTATGTTTAAGAAATGAAGATGAACAATAAATACTTAAGAAGTAAATGGTTGAATCCCTAGTTATCAATTTTATGAAAAGTTCTTTCTTAATGTGTATAACAGTCAATCATCAACAGGTACCCTGACAAACTTAGCCCTACCTTCTATTAAATTTTGGTGGCCCACACCTGGAACATTGATTAAGATGTTATAAGGATATATCTGGAGAAGGCAATGGCACCCCACTCCAGTACTCTTGCCTGGAGAATCCCACGGACGGAGGAGCCTAGTAGGCTGCAGTCCATGGGGTTGCTAAGAGTCGGACATGACTGAGCGACTTCACTTTCACTTTTCACTTCTATGCATTGGAGAAGGAAATGGCAACCCACTCTAGTGTTCTTGCCTGGAGAATCCCAGGGACGGGGGAACCTGGTGGGCTGTCATCTCTGGGGTTGCACAGAGTCGGACATGACTGAAGCGACTTAGCAGCAGCAGCAGCAAGGATACATCAGAAGTAGAGAAGATCAAAAAAGAATAATTACATTGGTCAGAAATACAAAGGCAGGTATTATTGTGAAGATAGGAACTAAAGAGTTTCAGACTCTGCTATATGGAAAGATTGAGTTGAAAGATCCATGATCAAAATCTAAAATCAGAACAGATATTAGTGAAATGATTAGTTTGCCAAACTTATAAAGACTAGGCTGAAAATGAAACTAATATTAAATGATTACTTTTCCGTCATGCCTTTTACGTACATTAATTCATTTCACCTATGTTAGCATGTAGATATTAATAGCTCTGCATTTCTGAGATAAGAGAACAAAGGTTTGGAGGTCAGAGTTGGGATTCAAACCCAAGATCTAAGACCCACACTCTTTCCACACTCGCAGACTGCTTCTCTAAACCTCTGTTCCCTGAGCAGTGCAAATGAGACACAATTAAAGGAAGCACATATTTACTAAGTGTATAATACATTTTAAAAATCCACTGATGCAGAGTGCAGCCTGGCAGCAAATATAAACTGATGCAAAATTTATGGATCAATTTATGAGTAAGAAAGCCATTAGGGCAAGATGATTCACATAGAACTTACTTTTAAAATTGACATCAGAAACTACTAGAACTTCTAGAACACCTGGCTAAATTGACATGGGGTCTATTTCAGGATGATCTTCTCCATATTCTTGTGCAAATGATAAACTTAATACAAAGTCCATTTACTTCATTATCATTTAGCGTTTTCTGGAGCTACAAAACTGAATCATGTATTATAAAGAGCACTGTATTATAATCATAGACTCTCAGGCTGCCTCATTCTGTTACTTACTAGCTATGTAACAACAGAATTAAGTCACAAGCAATCTGGGCTCAGTTTCCCTCCTCTGAAAATGATGGACTGTTTTTTAATTCCTATCTAATGAACACTTAAAAGCAAACTATGTGCTGCTTTTATTTCATAATTATACCAATACTTTCTAACTATCAGTTCCCCCACATCTTAAATGAAACTCTTCTTTATGTCTTTGTATTTCATTCTTTTATCCTATACACTGATCTACTCCATGTCAGGCACTGTGCTATGCGTGATAAACAAGAGAGACAAGGTCCTTACTTTTATTAAGATCAAAAATTAAGATTAAGAACAAAAAGGAATAATTAGAATGGTCAGAACTAGACAGATGTCATTGTCAAGAGACCCTACAACAATAAATAAATAATTACAATCTTAATAAACGTTTTGAAGGACAATTATAGAGTCCTGAGAAACTCTTTAACACTTTAACTTGATATAAGTCTCTAGCGTGAGGGAAAACTTCCCTGAGGAAATTAACATGTAAATTTAAACTTGAAGGGTGATGAGAATTTGGCAGATAAAGAGGTTGAGAGAGAGCATTTCTGATAGATCATCAAGTGTGAAGGCTCTGATCCAGGAAGGAGTTTGGTACTAAGAGGAAACAGAAGAAGGTCAACATAATGAAGAGTAGTCCAGGTGGATTCAACAGCTGAGCTGTGACTGAACAGTCACAAAGGGATAACTCTGAACACGGAATGCAGAGTTTAAAAGTACAGAATGGACAGAGTTTACATGCTTATCAAAATCTGCTGTCTTTGAGGGTGCATTGGAGTTATCCAGACAGAGGAAGGCAAGGGGGCATTCTAGACAGGGATGAAACCAAGAAAAGCCATGAAGTTTAGTTGAGATAAAGGTAAGCTATTTTGAATCCAAAAAGACACTGTTGCCTCAAAGGATACACTCAACAAAGTGAAAGGCAACCCATGGAATGAAAAAATATATTTGTAAATCATATATCTGATGAGGGGTTAATATCCAGCATATATAAAGAACTCTTAACAATTCAACAACTAAAAACAAAGAAGTCTATTAAAACTGGGCACGGGACTTGAATAGACATTTCTCCCAGGAAAAGAGAAAGCACTCTGTGAGTCAACCTGGTCGAGAATTGATCTGCTTTGGGGACTTCTTGCTGTTTTTATTTCCGCTACATGACAGGCTTCAAACACCTTTAGGGCGGGGGCTGATTAATAAGAGGGTTTTCCTCGGTGTTTGTTCTGCCTGCAACTTCAGGTCTTTTCTTTGCACTTGCACCTCAGAAAGGGTCTCTTTATATCTTATACCCCTCTCCCAGCAGTAAACCTCTAGTACCTGTTACTCAGTGCCTGCTAGCCGGGTGGTGGAGACCAGGGAAGATTCTCTGTTGTCCTGGCTCAGCTTTGGTCTTTGCCAGATGCTATGTCACTGGATCTCAGAGGTGGACACTTCTTACTGTTCCTGCTTCTCCACCAGCAGCAGGACATTTCTCATGGTCAAGCCCAGGGCATCTTTTTTGTTCCCACCAAGGGATAGAATATTTTGCTGTTGTTCCTTTTTCAAAGCTGCATTGGGTTTTTTAACTGTGGCCTGAAGGCAATAGAGTTTGGTAACCTTATCACAGAAGCTGGAGCCTTTTGATCAGTAGGCAAAATAGGAAACAGGGATGTTACATCTTCCTCTCCTGAGGGCCTTCACTGCAGGAAAGACTTGCCTTTCGGTCTTTCTCATGAGCACCCCATGGAGAACAGAATGCAAAGGTTTCTGAGCAACCCTCTTGTCTGCGGTTCTCACAGCATCCATACTTCATGCTGGCCAACATCCAGCATTTAGAATTTATTAAACTTTGTAGCTGAAGCTTCCTTACACCATTGCATGAAATCCAATATGTGCTACAGTGAATCAAGCACTGGTTGTACTCCACTTCTCTTCAGAAGCACCAGTCTTTCCTTATAGAGTTTTGGCCCTGAGACCTAAGCTCTCGAGAGTTCAAGAAAAGCTGTGAATTTGCCAATTATCTGCCTTTTTGTTTTTGTTGTGTAAGAGTAAGAAGGATCTCTTTTCAGCTTTCTGCACCCCAAATGGAAGACAGAAGTTTCCCCGTCACTTTTAGTTAGTACTGAATTTCTCTCCTTTTAATAGCAAAACCTAACAAAGAAATTGTCTATACTCACTTTCTTCCAGCTATCTCATCCCATTTTTATTTTTTTCCCCTACCACACTCAAAAATGTATTAACTATAAAATTACAAGTGACCTACAAGTTACAAATCTGAGTCAATACTTAGTCCTCATCCTACACAGCATGTCAGTAGTTCTTGACACAGCTGACCTCTCCCGTCCCCTGAGATATTTTCTTATTACCTCCCAGGGTGTCACACTCTCTGGATTCTTCTCCTCCCTTAATGGCTACCCCTTCTAAGTTTCTTCCCTGAGAAGATTCCTTACCTTTCAATCTTTAAGGGGTATAGTATCCCCAGAATCCCTCTGGGGACTTCTCTCCTCTATCTACATTCATGCCATCTATCTCATCTAGTCTCAAGGTTTTATATATCATTTATAAACTGATGACCCCAGATTTATATCTCCAGAATTCAGTTCAGTTCAGTCACTGAGTCGTGTCTGACTCTTTGCAACCCCATGGACTGCAGCATGCCAAGCCTTCCTGTCCATCACCAACTCCTGGAGTTTACTCAAACTCACGTCCATTGAGTCGGTGATGCCATCCAACCATCTCATCCTCTGTCATCCCCTTCTCCTCCCACCTTCAACCATTCCCAGCATCAGCATCTTTTCCAATGAGTCAGCTCTTTGCATCAGGTGGCCAAAGTATTGGAGTTTCAGCTTCAGCATCAGTGCTTCCAAAGAACATCCAGGACTGATTTCCTTTAGGATGGACTGGTTGGATCTCCTTGCAGTCCAAGAGACTCTAAAGAGTCTTCTCCAACACCACATTTCAAAAGCATCAATTCTTCAGCGCTCAGCCTTCTTTATAGTACAACTCTCACATCCATACATGACTACTGGAAAAACCAAAGCTTCGGCTAGATGGACCTTTGTTGGCAAATTAATGCCTCTGCTTTTTAATATGCTGTCTAGATTGGTCCAGAATTACATATCTGTAATTCTCCTCTGAACTCCAGATTTACATGTACAACTTCCTACTTGATGTCTCCATAGCTTTGGATTTCTCCTAGTCATTTCAGTAGGAACATATGCAGGATTGAGCACCCGATTGTCCTGGTCACACTGCTCCTCCGATAGTCCTCCCCAACGCCATAAATGGCAAAATCCATACTCCTCTTTGCTTACTCCAAAAAACTCTCAGATCTTCCTCCTCTTCCTCAATTCGTCTACTTCTTTTGCATCCTTATATCCAATAAGTCAACAAAACTTATCAGATCTACCTTCAAGATATGTGCAGAAGATGACCACTTATATTTGCCAGAATTATCACCTGATACAAGCCACCATAACTTCTGTCTTACTGCAGAAGCCTCTAAAGCTGGTTTCCCTGCTTAACTATTCTGAAGCCAGTTTCTGGTAGGCATAATCTAAGATCTCATTTGCAGGCTCTGAATCCTACAATGTCTTTCCAGTTCACTCAGAGTAAAAGCCGAGGTCCTTACCCTGACCAGGAAGGTGGCACAAACTGACCCCACAGCGAAGCTCTGGCTTCACTGTCTCCTACTTTCCTGAGGCTTCTCTTGGTTTTAGCCTTGCCGCCATTTGTTAACTACTGTTGTTCCTCCGATAAGCCACGTAAGCCTCTTGTTGCTTCAGGGCCCTTGCAATGTCTCTTCTCTTTCTTGAGATGTTTTTCTACCAGAAGATCTACATGTTTTATTCCCAAACCTCCTTCAGGTTCTGCTTTACTCAAATACCATCTCCTCAGAGGCCTTCCCTGGCCACTAATCTAACACTGCAGCCTCCCTTCCAACTAGGTCTTACCCTCATTTCTCCCTTTATTTTTCTTCTTAGAACTTACAGCCATCTAACAAGGTACATGTTAAGTTACATATGTTTATTGCTTTCATTTATCCCACAAGAATATAAAGGTATGGAACGTTGTATGCATTGTTTACTGCTATATCAGCCAGGGAAAACATTCACAGCGCATAGTAGGGGCTCAACAAATATCCATTGACTCGGTGAAATGTGTCACAGTCTAAATGTCTTTTAATGGCTGGGAACTTCACTCACCTCTAGCCTTTGTGTTAGAGCCACTTTTCTCCCCCACCCGCCGCCACCCTCCACTTTAAAACCATGAAATGTGCTGCCATCCTCCTTATTATTGGGACATTTGAAGAAAAGAAGTTGAATCTGCTCCTTGCACTGGCAGCTCATGCACTCAGATTTACTGATCTCAGAGGGTACTTATGTACCCACTGTTTACTTACTTTGGAATTATTTTATTATCAGCTTTATATGGTTATAAATGGTTGCCAGGATCGAATGTTCTCAGAGGACTGTTATTATTCATCCTCAGGATGCTCCCTGACCTGACCTTGAGAAACAACTGCAGCTCCTTGCAGAAGCTGGAGATAATCAAATCTTCTTCACTTGCTCTACTTGCTCTGGGCCAAAGAGATTACTACCCAGCACCAGAACGGGCTGCTGTTAACCATGGCATACTGCGACTCTCAAGAATCATCATGCCCACCCCACGCCCAACAAGAGATACACATGGAAAAGGCCACTGGAATTGCCTCAATGGTGTTTGAAGATTTCCTTCACATGTGCCTCTTTTTCTCCCCACAACAAACAAAAAAAACAAACAAGAACACAACAAACACAATTTCTGTCTTCATTCTTTAACTTAAAAAGGAGGAAAATTCTTTAAATTCTGAGAAGGAAATAATTCTGCAGAAAGTTTCAAAAATATAACAAGCAGCCTGTAATCACACCACCCAAGGCAACCAACTTCTTCAGTTTTGTGTATCTCTTTTCTGTCTCTTTTCCTATGAATAACTGATAGAAGGAAGCTTAATGTGCCTGCAATTGCATATCTTTTTGAAAATAGATATTACAGTCATTCATTGCTCAGGTGGATAACAAAAATTTAATGGAGACAAGCTGTGAGCCATGCATTCTCCTGGACACATGGCTTATATGACCAAGAGTTGCAGCCTCTCTGTCTTCAAGGGGCTCTAAGACCAGCATGTTTCAATAGCAACACAGTGTAAGCCACATCTCTAAATTCAAATTTTCCAAGAAATGGGTAAAATGGATTTTATTGATATAGTTTAACCCAATGTATCTCAAATATCATCATTTCAACATACAAATGATGTAAATTGTTAATACATTATATTTATAATTATTAAGAAGGATTAAAATTGTTATTGAGGTATATTACTCTTTCACCATACTAAGTCCTCAAAATTTGGTATCTGTTTCACTCTGGCATCACATCTCAGTTTGGGTGAGCCCCATGTCCAGTGCTCAAAGGTGAAGTTATGTGAAAGTCACTCAGTCGTGTCTGACTCTTTGAGATCCCATGGACTATACAGTCCATGGAATTCTCCAGGCCAGAATACTGGAGTGGGTAGCCTTTCCCTTCTCCAGGGAATCTTCCCAACCCAGGGACCAAACCCAGGCCTCCCACATTGCAGGTGGATTCTTTACCAGCTGAGCCACAGGAGAAGCCCACAGGTGAGGAGCAACCAAACCGGCCTGTGTGAGTTCTCAGTTGCTTCATCCGAGTCTTTGTGACCCCATGGACTATAAACCACCAGGTTCCTCTGCCCGTGGGGTTATCCCAGCAAGAATACTGGAGTGAGTTGCCATTTCCTCCTCCAGGGGATCTTCCTGGCCCAGGGATCCAACCCACACCTCCTGTGCCTCCTGTGTTGGCAGGCAGATTCTTTACCACTGAGCCACCTGAGAAACCCCCAGTCATACTGGACAGGGGGAAGACTACTTCAGAGGGGAAGTGTTAGTTTCATTGCATCATATCAGAGGTATCTGATTTCATCATGGTTTATTACTGATGATCTTATTGTATTTTAATTTAATGTATCCTTGGATTATTTTACCCATGGTTTTCCTCCACAACTACTGATATCTCAAAAATTATAAAAGAGTGAGGAGTGACATTTGAATGCAAATGATAATCTTAAAGACATCTAAAAAGTTACATTCTGAATTTAATTGTCTTCAAACAAGTCACCATAAGAAACTTCATTTTCCAGTGAAGCCACCACCATTTTATTTTTCCACTTTTATATGTTTATCTTTTATTTTTAAAATAATCTTTGCAAGAATACTACAAATAACATTTTCCCCTGAACTACTCAAGGATAACTTGATGACCTAATATTCCATTACCCCTGAACACAAATCAGGATATTCTCCTTCAAAACCACAATACAGCCATCAAATGTAAATTACATTGTTACACTTACTACCATCTAATTCACAGACTCTAATACAGTTCAGTTCAGTCGCTCAGTTGTGTCCAACTCTGCAACCTCATGGACTGCAGCACACCAGGCTATCCTGTCCATCACCAACTCCTGGAGCTTGCTCAAACTCATGTCCATTGAGTCGATGATGCCATCCAACCATCTCATCCTCTGTCGTCCCCTTCTCCTCCTGCCTTCAATCTTTCCCAGAATCAGGGTCTTTTCTAATGAGTCAGTTCTTTGCATCAGGTGGCCAAAGTATTGGACTTTCAGCTTCAGCATCAGTCCTTCCAATAAATTTTCAGGACTGATCTCCTTTAGGATGGACTGGTTGGATCTCCCAGCTGTTCAAGGGACTGTCAAGAGTCTCCAACACCACAGTTCAAACAGTAGCCTACTGTCCTAATAACGCCCTTTCTAGAAGAAAAAGATCCATGCGGATAAACAAAGCACACTGAGGTGCGCCATCTCTCTAGTCATCTTTAATTTGAGGTAGTCTCTCAGTGTTTCCTTGACTTTTAAAAGTCCTAACACTTGAAAATTATAGGCCAGTTAATATGTGGAATGCCTCTTAGTTTAAATTTATCCAAAGTTTCCTCTTATTAGATTCAGGGTAAGAACAGTACAGAAGTGGTGCTGGAGGCTTCTCATTGCATCTTAACACGTGGCACCTGATGCTGCTGTGTGTTCTTACTGGGGATGTTAACTTTGACCTTCTGACTCAGGTTTTGTCTGCCTGTTTTCTCCATTGTTAAGTTTCTGTTTTTCCCCTGTGAGAAAAGTATGTGTGGAGAGGTCCTTTGAGGCGGTGAAGATCCAATTCCGCATCAAACTTTCACCATTAGTTTTACCTCCACTGACTTTTCTTGATCAGATTAATTATCACTATGCTAGTCGCCAAGTGATCATTTCCTAATGCCATCATTTTTTCCACCCTTATTAACTGGCATTCTACTGCAAAAAGAGCTTTTTCTTCTCCTCATTTATTATTCTCTTATTTATGTATCAGTATGTATTCAAACACACTTATTTCATTCAGTTAGATATAATCCACCATCATTTGCTTCATTTTGTTGTTCAACTTGTCCCAGCCTTCGCCAATGGAGCCCCTTCAAGATGGTTCTCATTATCTTTTGAAGTGTTGCTATCATTCTTTAAACACTTCTTTACTTTCTGGTACAACAAAATATTTCAAGATCACCTTATACTTTCCCCGCCCACACCCTGAAATCAGTCACTTCTCTAGAGAGTTCGGGTTCCTTGTAGTGGAGAAAGAAATTTACGAACTATGCTCTGGGCACTGGGTGTGCTCATTATTATTAGGGCATCACTGTAGTCAGGGCCTCTGTGGACAGGACCTCAAGTACACATTCACATCTGTATTTATTTCTATCACTAGTCACATGCATTGAAAAGTGAGTTCCGACAGTCAGTTCAGTTCAGTTGCTCAGTCATGTCCGACTCTTTGCAAGCCCATGGACTGCAGCACGCCAGGCCTCACTATCCATCACCAACTCCTGAAGCTTACTCAAACTAATGTCCATTGAGTCTGAGATGCCATCCAACTATCTCATCATCTGTTGTCCCCTTCTCCCGCCTTCAATCTTTCCCAGCATCAGAGTCTTTTCCAATGTGTTGGTTCTTTGCATCAGGTGGCCAAAGTATTGGAGTTTCAGCTTCAGCATCAGTCCTAATCAATATTCAGGACTGATCTCCTTTAGGATGGACTGCTTGGATCTCCTTGCAGTCCAAGGAACTCTCAAGAGTCTTCTCCAACACCACAGTTCAAAAGCATCAATTCTTTAGTGCTCTGCTTTCTTTATAGTCCCAACGCTCATATCCATACATGACCACTGGAAAAAACATAGCTTTGACTAGATGGACCTTTGTTGGCAAAGTAAGGTCTCTGCTTTTGAATATGCTATCTAGGTTGGTCATAACTTTTCTTCCAAGGACCAAGTGTCTTTTAATTTCGTGGCTGCATTTACCATCTGCAGTGATTTTGGAGCCCCAAAAATAAAGTCTGTCACTGTTTCCACAGTTTCCCATTTATTTGCCATTAAATTATGGGACCAGATGCCATGATCTTTGTTTTCTGAATGTTGAGTTTTAAGCCAACTTTTTCACTCTCCTCTTTCACTTTCATCAAGAGGCTCTTTAGTTCTTCTTCACTTTCTGCCCTAAGGGTGGTGTCATCTGCATATCTGAGGTTATTGATATTTCTCCCAGCAGTCTTGATTCCAGCTTGTGCTTCATCCAGCCCAGCATTTCCCATGATGTGCTTTTCATATCAGTTAAATAAGCAGGGTGACAATATACGCCTTGACGTACTCCTTTTCCTATTTGGAACCAGTCTGTTGTTCCATGTCCAGTTTTAACTGTTGCTTCCTGACCTGCATACAGGTTTCTCAAGAGGCAGGTCAGGTGGTCTGGTATTCCCATCTCTTTCAGAATTTTCCACAGTTTATTGTGATCCACACAGTCAAAGGCTTTGGCACAGTCATGTTTTTCTGGAACTCTCTTGCTTTTTCGATGATCCAGTGGATGTCAACAATTTGATCTCTGGTTCCTCTGGCTTTTCTAAATCCACCTTGAACATATGGAAGTTCATGGTTCATGTACTGGTGAAGCCTGGCTTGAAGAATTTTGAGCATTACTTTACTAGCATGTGAGATGAGTGCAATTGTGTGGTAGTTTGAGCATTCTTTGGCATTGCCTTTCTTTGGGATTGGAATGAAAACTGACCTTTTCCAGTCTTGTGCCCACTGCTGAGTTTTCCAAATTTGCTGGCATACTGAGTGCAGCACTTTCACAGCACCATCTTTTAGGATTTGAAATAGCTCAACTGGAATTCCATCACCTCCACTAGCTTTGTTTTTAGTGATGCTTCCTAAGGCCCACTTGACTTCGCATTCCAGGATGTCTGACTCTAGGTGAGTGATCACACCATCATGACTATCTAGGTCATGAAGATCTGTTTTGTATAGTTCTTCTGTGTATTCTTGCCAACTCTTCTTAATATCTTCTGCTTTTAAGCCCATGCCATTTCTATCCTTTATTGTGCCCATCTTTGCATGAAATGTTTCCTTGGCATCTCTAATTTTCTTGAAGAGATCTCTAGTCTTTCCCATTCTATTGTTTTCCTCTATTTCTTTGCATTGATCACTGAGGAAGGCTTTCTTCTCTCTCCTTGCTATTCGTTGGAACTCTGCATTCAGATGGGTATATCTTTCCTTTTCTCCTTTTCCTTCCACTTCTGTTCTTTTTTTCAGCTATCTGTAAGGTCTCATCAGACAACCATTTTGCCTTTTTGAATTTCTTTTTCTTGGGGACGGTCTTGATCACTGCCTCCTGTACAATGTCATGAACCTCCATCCATATTTCTTCAGGCACTCTATCAGATCTAATCCCTTGAATCTATTTCTCACTTCCACTGTATAATCATAAGGGGTTTGATTTAGGTCATACCTGAATGGCCTAATGGTTTTCTCCACTTTCTTCAGTTTAAGTCTGAATTTGGCAATAAGGAGTTCATGATCTGAGCCACAGTCAGCTCCCAGTCTTGGTTTTGCTGACTGTATAGAACTTCTCCATCTTTGGCTGCAAAGAATATAATCAATCTGATTTCGGTGTTGGCCATCTGGTGATGTCCATGTGTAGAGTCTTCTCTTGTGTTGTTGGAAGAGGGTGTTTGCTATGACCAGGGTGTTCTCTTGGCAAAACTCTGTTTGCCTTTGCCCTGCTTCATTCCATATTCCAAGGTCAAATTTGCCTGTTACTCCAAGTATCTCTTGACTTCCTACTTTTGCATTCTAGTCCCCTATAATGAAAAGAACATCTTTTTTGGGTGTTAGTTCTAGAAGGTCTTGTAGGTTTTCATAGAACCGTTCAGCTTCTTCAGCATTACTGGTCAGGGCCTAGACTTAGATTACTGTGATATTGAATGGTTTGCCTTGGAAACTGTTGGGGGCCAGCGTGAGGTACTCCACCCATGGCAAAGGTCATGAGGAAGGAGGCTCGACATATGCAAAGGCGGGATCGAGCCTCAGGAGTCCCCCTGGAAATTCTCGAGCATCTACCCCCATAACCAGAGCCTGCCTACTTTACTACTTTGTGCTCTCCCGTACACCTCTGACTTTACATGGGGCTGTCCCCCACCACCTCTTTCGGAGAAGGAGTTAACCTAGAGCTCCAGTTAATCAAAACTCCTGGGTGTGACAAGAGTGTTTTAACCTACAAACTCCTCTGAAGTTTCTCTGGCCTGCCTGACAGGCTTGTCCGGCCACATGTGATTGCTCATAGCCTCCCAACCGTGAGAGGCACGAGATGCTTTAAACCTTCTAAAAACAGGTTCCTTAGAAAAGTTAGAAAACTATTAGTGTAAGTATAATGGGCTGATTAGAAATTGTATTGGTGAAGGGTTTTTTCATTTGTTGAGCCAATGTTTGTTGCTAAGTCTCCACATCCCCTGCCCTTACACACATTAATGAATATATAGAAGGAATAAGTATTAACCTTTGATATAAATCACGTTAGACCTTAGGCTAAGTAAATTCTTTCCTTAACTAAAACCCACTATACCCTCACCCTATAGGAATGTAACTTTATTTGGGTGGCGTCTGTTTTAAGAATAATCACCCTTGGAGAAAAAAGTGTTCTGGTTGACTGACCACTGTCACAAGGAGAGGGTCATAAATTTTCAGCAGGCCCCCCTGGCCAGAAGATGATGTAACACCCCTAAGACCTCTGTGTACATTTGTATGAAGCACCTGACTTTAATAAAAGTCAGGACTGCTGACGCCACGTGACTTTTGCATAACATCTCAGTGTATAAAAGTAGACCATGGAAAATAAAGAATTGGGATCAGTTTCTCGAAATACTGGTCTCCCCATGTCTCTCTCTCTCTCACTCTGGCTGAGTCTCCATCTGGAGCGCGGAACCCACCAAGCTTACTAATTTTGCCTGGGCTTCTAAGATCCGACCGGGGAGGCCTCAGTGTCTCCTCTCCTTCGGGAGAACGGAAGGATGCCTGCGGCCTACGTAAGTGGTGCAAGCTTCTTGTCTTGAAGTTTTATTGGTCCCCCACGTAAACCAAGCTACTCAGCCTCTTTTCTCCACTGAATTTTCCTACTGAGCTATCCTCATTCTATTACTCCTTACATCTCTAATTAATATCTAATTGAAGCTATTGTATCCTGATCCTCGCCGACCCCGTCCCCGCTTTGAATACCCTGGATCAGCCGGGGCTGGACCCCGGCAGGAAACGAACAGAGATCATTCTGTCATTTTTGAGATTGCATCCAAGTACTGCATTTTGGACTCTTTTGTTGACTATGAGGGCTACTCCATTTCTTCTAAGGGATTCTTTCCCACGGTGGTAGATATAAGGGTCATCTGTATTAAATTCGTTCTTTCCAGTCCATTTTAGTTCACTGATTCTTAAAATGCCGATGTTCACTCTTGCCATCTCCTGTTTGAACAGTTCCAATTTGCCTTGATTCATGGACCTAACATTCCAGGTTCCTATGCAATATTGCTTTTTACAGCATTGGACTTTACTTCCAATACCAGTCACACCAACAACTAGGTGTTGTTTTTGTTTTGGCTCTGTCTCTTTATTCTTTCTGGAGTTATTTCTCCACAGATCTCCAGTAGTATATTGGGCACCTACCAACCTGGGGAGTTCATCTTTCAGTGTCCTACTTTTGGCCTTTTCATACTGTTCATGGGGTTCTCAAGGCAAGAATACTGAAGTGGTTTGCCATTCCCTTCTCCAGTGGACCACATTTTGTCAGAACTCTCCACCATGACCCGTCCGTCTTGGGTGGCCCTACATGGCATGGCTCATAGTTTCATTGAGCTAGACAAGGCTGTGGTCCATGTGATCAGGTTGGTTAGTTTTCTGTGATTGTGGTTGTCAGTCTGTCTGCCCTCTGATGGAGAAGGATAAGAGGCTTATGGAAGCCTCCTGATGAGAGAGACTGACTGCCATACAGGTGCCTTCTCCACTTGCTCAGGTGGCATTGTCCTGCTCTAGGCCTCTACCTCTGTCGCATTCTTTGCATGGTGCACTCCTCATCACATTCAAGGTCTGACATCCATGCCAGGTATTCCCAAATGCCCCCAAATGGGGACGCCTACCTTGCTCAGCCCTACCCAATAGATTTTATGAGGAATTAATCAGGGAAGAAACTAGGAATGGGGTAGAAAAGAACCATGATTTGAAATAGTTTTTGATTCTTGCCGAATAATATGTGAGTTGAATTCTTTTAAAGGTCTCTTTACTTTATAGTTACATTTTGCCACAATATTATTCAATAAATTGACTACTGATAATCAACCACTTGTTGCAATCATGAAATCTACCTCCAAAGGATAAAAATCACAGAAGAGAATCAGAAGAACATTATACAAGCTCTGTCATACCCATTATAATGGCTACTATCAAGAAAAAGAACAAAATAACATGCAATGGTAAGGATGTGAAGAAATTGGAACCCTGTGCACTCCTGGTAGAAATGCAAGATGGCTAACTGCTACAGAAAACAGTAAGGAACTTCCTCGATAAATCAAAAATAGAATTACCATATGATCCAGCAATTCCACTTCTAGATTTATACCCAAAGGAAGTGAAACAGAGACTCAAAGAAATATTTATCAACCCATGTTCATAGCAGCATTATTCAAAGTAACCCAAAAGTAGACACACCTCAGTGTCCATCGATGGATCAATGGATAAACAAAGTGTGGCATACACATACAATGGAATATTATTCAGCTACAAAAAGGGAGAAAACTATGACATATGTTAAAACATGGATGGACCTTGAGGATATTATGTTAATTGAAACAAGCCAGT
Organism: Bos javanicus; assembly: GCF_032452875.1. Taxonomy (NCBI): domain Eukaryota; kingdom Metazoa; phylum Chordata; class Mammalia; order Artiodactyla; family Bovidae; genus Bos; species Bos javanicus. The sequence goes on from NC_083890.1 coordinate 39,312,396, forward strand.
CATGAAAGCACAAATTCTTTATGGTTCTACTTGTATGAAATACCTAGAGTATTTCATACAAGTCAAATTCATAGAGACCAAAAGTTGATTAAAGATCCTTGGGCACTGAAGGAAAAGGGAAGGGGAGTTATTGTTTAATGGTCACAGAGTTTCAGTTTTGAAGGTGCAAAGAGTTCTGGAAATGGATGATGGTGATGGTTCCAAAACAATGAGAATATACTTTTAATGCCACCAAGCTATACACTTAAAAATGTCTAGATGAGTTAAGATGATGAACTTAACGCTATGTTTTTTCTTAGTTCTGGCTGCTATAAGAAGATACCATGAACTAGGTGGCTTATAAACATCATGAACCTGTCTTCATAGTTCTGGAGGCTGGGAAGTCAAAAATCAAGGCAGATGGGGTGTCTGGTGAGGATCCACTTACTGTTTCGCTGATGGCCCTCTTCTCTCCGTGTCCTCTCGCGGTGGAAAGGGTAAGGGAGCTCCCTGGGGTCTCTTTTTCAAAGGCAGTAATCCCACTCATGAGGGCTCCCTCTTCAAGACCTAGTCATCTCTCAAACCCCATCTCCTGATACCATCACACTGGGGGTTGGGGGTTCGGTTTTAACATATGAATGGAAGAGCACAAATATTCAGCCTATAACACATGTATTTTACCATGATAAAAACATTTTCAAGAATATTGTACAAGCTCTGAATATTATTTCAAAAGAGATGTTTTAGAAATATGCCAAGCAGGCAAACATTGATGGAGCAAGTGTATAATTCCTATGTGATTATGTGGTGCCTACACTGAGAAAACAATACTCATATTTCTAAACTATCTCATTGAAATACCCATATATTTACGGTAACCATTACAGCTCTATTTAAATACAAGAATAAGAATCTTTGAGGGGGTAATATTCTATTTTTGCCTTGGATAAATTAATACAGATTCAATTTATTCATATTTCTAAGAAACATATTTCCAGAATAATTTTGGCTAAACACATGTTTGAAACGTCCATAAAATTCCTTCAACCATGCATATAGTAAAAAATATGTGAGAAAAACAACAGATAATGCCAATAATAAATTCTTCCAAGTCTATAAAATATATTGATGCTGATTTGAATAGTGCAATCACTCTACATGAATGTTTTAGGCAACTTGGTTTAATTCAGCAAACTTCCATTGAACAGCTGTTTATGCCGGAATACAGTATTAAATAATGAGGCTATAGAGATGAATATAACATGATTCCTACCCTCTAGGATTTTAAATATCCTAGTTGGAAGAAGATGGGGAGTAAGAGGAGAACTGGCATTTCCTAGAAACCTGAATACAATATCTAATGTAATCCTCACAACCTCTCTTCAAGGAGGTTACCCCCATTTCTTCAGATGAGGAAACTGAGACTTACAGATTTAAATAAATCACCCAAAGATAACTATTAGTGAAACATAGATATCTAATTTCAGCTTCACTCCATCTTATTCTGAAGTGTATGCTCTGTCTCTAGTCTTACTGTGATGTATTAGCTTGTACCAAGCTTCAGCACACAATAGAGATAGTGTGTTCCTCACTCAGTAATGTCCGACTCTTTGTGACCCCATGGACTATAGCTCACCAGGCTCCTCTGTCCATGGAATTCTCCAGGCAAGAATACTGGAGTGGGTTGCCATTCCCTTCTCCAGGGAATGAGCTAGGCATAGGAGTAAATAATTATAACCCATCGCAGATGTACATCTGTACATATAGTACGTTCACTATACGACACTAAAGAGCATCATGCAATGCAGAGAAGCGACACGCAAGGTTGTGATCAACCTTGTTCCTTAGGGCAGGCTCAGAGACACTTACTTTAATAAAGTGATTAATTCTGCAATGCAATTTGAAATTAGATAGGAATTTTACAAGTGACAAGGGAGGAAAGAATATCCAATAACAATGGGGAACATTTGAAATATTTTCTTTGTCCTTTCAGTATCAAAGTCTTGCCTCTGGTAGAAATTATCCTCCTTTTCCTTCTCCTTGTCTGTATCCTTCCTTTCTTTGAAAAACTGGATTAAAACTCTGCAGTGCACAATTCTTCCTCTAATTAAGACATCTTTTCTCATTCATTCATCCTGCTCTGCAACTCGCCCATAAGAAGGTATCTATTCCATTGCATTGGCCTTTGCTTATAAATGTTCCCAAATCTTTGCCAGGTGAGGCTGCCAGTTTGACTATCCCTGTTATATAAATAGAAGCTTACACATACGTGCCTTTGAATATGTTCTTTATTTTTGTAGTATGTTTATACTTGGCATATCTTGATGTGTATCATATATGCTGGGGTATAACATCTTATATCTCTTTTATATCTGCACATCATGTCTGAAATCATTTTCAGTGCATGAGGGATGCTCAGGAGATATTATTAATTGATTTTAAGTTTTCTCAAAGAACATTCATTTTCATTATCATTATCATTATGCCCACATTGGAAAAGTGTCAGATGTCAATGTCTACTTGATAGAAAGAAACTGACTCATGAATGTTAATATCTTGGTGAAATATTTTTTCATAGCTAACCATTTTCTAGGAAAATGATCTTTTCATGTAATGACTGCATACAGACTCATTCGTCCTCTAGGGAAAAAAAAGGACATTCCTACAACACACATCTCCCAGACCTCGGGTAGTGATGGGGCTAATACAGATGCCCAGAGCTACATCCCCTACCCAGACCTGACATTCTTTTTATCCATCATACTTCAAGCATCAGATCACTAATTCATGTACAGGATAAGACAACTGCCAAATTATTAGACTACAGAGAGAAGCGCCTCAGACACCTGTCACGCTGATGAAAGCAGCACCGTCCTCTGACCTTTGCTGGTTCAAGGTCGATAAGGAGCCAAGTCAGGCAGCGTGTGCCGACTCCATTAATGTGCGCTGCGTGCACACTCAGGAGCGCCGCGTCTCCTGTCAATTAGTGTGGGGAAACCAGGGACTGCTGATTACCGGAGATGTGGCACAGCAAGCCGCGGTTACCTCTACTTCTGTACCCTGCTGCATTTTAATTAGCCCTAGTCCCTCGACAACTTCTTCAGTGCTTCGTTATTGCCATCTTCAAGGAACTCAAGTAAGGCTTTTTATATTTCATGTCGCTAATTGGGAAAAAATGTTGAACATCCTAGTAGTGGGGCTTGATGAGGCGCTTCTTAGAACAATACAGTCTTGACTTGCTCGGAGAGTCTGTCGCGGGACCAGGGAGGGAACCACAGGAAGAGATGGACAGCTTCCAGTAGGGAAGCCGCGGGGATGCAGCTAGGAAAGAGACAAAGTAAACGTGATGTGGCTCCACGGACAGGCGTGTCCACGGAGGGGTCTGTCTGTACTCTTACAAAGAAAAAGGCTATAAGCAAGCAGGCTTTGAATCCCCAAATCAAGAAATTTTAAAAGAGGAATTAAAACATCTGGAAAGGGAGAAGTCTTCAGATTTCTCATACTGCTCTCTTATAATAAGAAACGACCTAAATCTTGACAAAATCATTCTATCCAGATACATTTAGCAGGGAAGTTTAAAATGTGAAAGTCAGCAGAATTTGTTCTTATAAACCAACACCATGGTTCTTCGGGAACAGTGGTTCTTAAACTCAAGTGAGCATCAAACCACCCAGACGGCTTTGAAAAATAGATTCCTGGGTTCACACCCCACCTTCTTCAAGTCTCTGACTCAATAGGTCAAGGGTCCACTCGGGGATCTGCGTTGCTAACAAGTTCCCAGGCACTACAGATGCTGCTCATGGGAAGCAGAGGACCACACTTCAAGGATCTCTCTCCTAGAGACAGCTAACCAAAGTGCAGTTTGCGTGCCTGAAAGACATGGGCCCTTGCCTTTTAAAACAAAGAAAATCTTACATGTGATCACCTAAGTCACTGAAACATCAGCATGAACTTTATTTTTTTAATTAATTTATTTATTATAATTGGAGACATTACAATATTGTAGTGGTTTTTGCCATACATGTGTCTCCCCGGCCTGAACCTCTCTCCCACCTCCCTCCCCATTCCATCCCTCTGGGTTGTCCCAGTGCACTGGCTTTGAGTGCCCTGTTTCATACATTGAACTTGGACTGGTCATCTATTTCACATATTTCACATATGGTAATATACATGTTTCAGTGCTATTCTCTCAAATCATCCCACCCTCGCCTTCTCCCACAGAGTCCAAACTTTATATGCACTAACATCATTATTTTATTTAATCATATTAACAAATATTTGGAGGGTGGGGTATGTTGTGTGAAGTTCTTTAGTGCAAGAATGTTCCTAAGGAGTTCCTTGCAAAGTAAAAAGGGCCTCTCTTTGGAAATAATGCCTCCTTCATGACACCTTCTTACTCTGTCTTTATTCATATAGGATATATCATAACTAACCACAGACCAAGCTATAGGAACAGTGACCTGGGAAGTATCTGAAGTAGTTGAATACATGTGTGCCATTATTGTCGAAGATTAGTTCGGTATTCTATTTCAGGACTTAATCTAAGAAGTATTCCAAACACATAATCATTATTACTATGGAGCAACATGTTTTAATATATGTAGACTTCAGTTCCATATCTACAAGATATGGAAACTCACTTAGCAATCTTGGCTCTTTCTAGCATTCAGAGTTCATGAGAGGGCTCCCCCTTCTCTACTTGAGTCAACATGTTTAGTGCCTGGTGGGGTGCTCAGATTAAAGATGAACTTTTAAAATTCTGGGCTCAGTCTCTTTAGCAAGTGTTTTCTTTAATTTTGATCAGCACCAAATTGAAAATACCTCTTCAGTTGCATCTCCTCAGTGTTCCTGGAGGCAGAACCTCAAAACCGCACTTCACATTCCAAAACATCTACCAACCCAGATGCCCCTGGAATAAGTAATGCATAAAAAGGTAACATCTATACCACAGGAAGATTTCATCTTTTGAGAAATTATTCCTAGGGCAGAAATTGTCTGTCCGTTGACATCCTTGAGAAGAGTACTGGGAGAGCGTTACTTTTGAATTCAGCTGAGAAATTACTTGAAATTCATACATATTTCCTCCATCTACTTTATTTCAATGAAATAGAATGTCCAATGCGACTGATTTAATAGCCTAGAATTCTGAAACTAGTGAATTCTGAATTCCCTCTACAACATCAAATTTATCGAGAGCTTCCAGTCAATTTCAAAGTTCATGCCGATTACATAAGATAGACTAGTACATAGTCTGTGTCCTTCAACACGTCGGGCACAGCTCAAGGTTTCAGAAACTGAAAGTCTAACCGTGACACTTTCTTCTCCCTTCTGTCCTCAGGATTTCTGCCTTTGAATGGATTGCTCAGGCGCCACTCTTTTTTTTTTTTTTTCCAGAGAGTTCGTGTAGTCCTTATTTTGCCTCTCATGGCTTTAGATAATAAAGTTAAAATTGACTTTCTCTCCACCCCAGCACACCTCAAAAACCACTAAGCTTGCATGTAGAAAATTCCCTTCATTTATCCAAACCTCTGATCGGGGCAGAGTGGGACTTTCAGGTGCCACAGACATGTGCAGTCAGGAAGGTGAGGAAGAGGAAAAGCTCACACCCTTTCTTTTCGACATTAACCTTCCGCTGACATAGGGAACATATATAAAGTCTGCAAGGATATAATCAAAATACCAGTATTTTTAGAGGAGTAAAGCAATAGAGTGTGGGAACAGAGATGATTGCAGTAATAGAGAAAAATAAAGATGACTTATAAAATTTTTAAATGAAAGTGTAAAATTCTTGACTGCTGGAGTCACATGTCTTTCACAGGGATCCCAGAAATGAGATGTCTTATGCATTTCATGTCTTATACACTCAAAATCTCACAGCTCAAGTTTTCATTTTCATTGTGTATTTTAGTAGATTTTGAGATTGTTTTCTTCAAGAGGTCAGAGTAAGACTCTATATACTCCTGACATAAACCTAGAGAAGACTAACTTCACAGATCAAACCACTGAGACTACATGCCCACACATAGGCAATACTGAAAGAAGTTTATAAACCAAAAGGTTTCTGTTTTGTTTTGTTTACCATCTACTTGCATTGACATCCTTCCCGGAAAAGAGTTGTAAAGAAGGGGGAAAGAGAGGAAAAAGAGGGGTGAGTTGGGGGCTGGGTGTGTGTGTGCGTGTGTGTGTGTGTGTGTGTATATGTGTGTCTATGTGTGTATATGTGTGCACACAGATGTATGTGTGTGTAGGATCAGACTGCCCTCTGGTGGACATAATTTATTTCTTTATTCTTTTAAAATACAACAAAGGAGAAAAGCAGCAAGAAAGGGAAATTAGAAAATGAAAAGGGGAAAGAATATAGAAAAACAAAGTAAAAAAGAAGAAAATAACAGCTTAAAATATAAAATTTAGAATGAATAGGTTTCATAAAATCTGGTTTATTACGTGGAGCTGAAGCTTATTAAAATGAGCTGAAGTCGTACTGACAATTACCAATATCACACACACATTCATCCCACTGCCAAATTTGGGAATGTGTGTAATTCATAGTCAGAAGAAGCTCACAGCACCATAGTCATGCCTCTGACCCTACAATGACCCAAAATAAGACCAACCAGAGCTACTGTCTCTCTGCCCAGGAGTAGACCTGGAACTGTCACTGCCCACCAGATTGCAAGGGATTCAGGGGCCCAGAAGACCAGCCCTGAAACCCAGCCTCTAAGCTCCTCTCATTAGCCTGCACCAGTGAAGGGCTCAGTGCTTCCTGGCCCTGATAATCTCTCGCTCCTCACCACTGAAGCAAGCACAGTGGTCTCTAACCTTGCGGAATTTGCAAACAATCACCTTCTGCTTGCAACACTGTAAGCTTCCTTAAATATTTAGCCAAAGGGCTATTTTGAAAATGGGCAAAATTAATTAGGTTCATTGAAAGCCCTTAAGATGTCCTAGGGCGTGCAACCAAACTGAAGCTAAGCGGTAAAGAAAGGAAACGCATGCACCGCCAGCTGTGACAAATCACACACACAGGTGGGACAGAAGGAAAAGCAAAGCGAAGACAGGAATTCTTTTTTATGCACGGATCTCTTCCTTCTATCCCAGAAAGGGCAGCCAGAGAGTCACATGACCATCCCTCCCTGCCTACAGGTAAGAAGAGGATGTGACCACATGTGTTTCCTCCTTGTCTCTTCTCACAGGTGAACCTGGGGTCATTCTTGGCTGAGCTCCTGTTCACAAGACTGAAGGGAAATTCAAAGGCAATTAGGTTTGAGTGGACAAATAGTCATCCGGAGTGAGTGACTGACCTTTGGTTTTAATGCTTGGATATTGTGTTTCTTTGAAACACTGAACACCTTGCCTACTTTGATATATTCTAATTAGGTGCCAGTCTAAAGGTGCTGATAATTTAAATGCATTTTGTTTCTGAAGTATTCAAATTTCTAGGGAACCAGGTCCTTGTCACCTCTTGGTTTGCACAAGTCACATAATATTTTATAATATTAATCTCTTTTTATTTCTCCTCTCCTCCGCCTCCTCTCTCTCTCAGTTTATTCACTATTATCATGCCTTTCCTTATTGAGAAATGAAACCTAATTATCTTCACTAAGAACAAGAGGGCGGCAGACATTGAGATGGTTAGATGGCATCACCGACTCAAGGGACATGATTCTGGGCAAAGCCTGGGAGATTGTGAAGGACAGGGAAGCCTGGCATGCTGCAGTCCATAGGGTCACAGAGTCAGATACGACTTAGCGACTGAACTACAAGAACCTTCACCTTGCACAAGCATGAGAAAATGAGCTTACCACTATGCCAGTAGCGTCCCCTGATAAGGCAAGGACATCTCGACATCTCGACAAGATGTCCTCTTGGCGAGAAGGATACATTACAGGCAGGAATCAGACAGTATGAAAGGTAGTTCCACAATGGTGGAGCAGAAATTCTAAATATCATTAACAAAAAAATCTCCAAAATTTAGTATGATAAAGGTTTAATATCATAGTGAAATTCATTTCCCATATTTTAAAAAAAATTTAATTTGGATGATTACTATTGCTTGGTGGAGAGACATTGTTTACTGCAGAAGTGTTTACACTGGGAGGTAAGTCACCAACTTAAAACCCAGACAAAAATTTTTTAATGTTTTCTTTTGAGAAACTGTGAATTTATCAAAACCAAAAATGTGGGGTTTTTCTTTCTCACTAAGCTGAAAAGGTCAGTTTTATCAAATATGTAAATCAACTCATGGTTGTAAATTGGACATTAGGATAAATATTATTTTAGAATATAAAGACAATACATTTAACCTTATATCTACCTTGTAGCAATATTGGGTGTTCATAAACAATAACATTAATTTTTGACATTTATTATTTTGTGTAACACAGTACCTCTCTAAACAATCCAGGTTGCTAATGCCAAAATGATCTATTATAAATTGCAAACAATTTAGTTTATAAACTTTGTGCTTTTAGCAATTTTACAAAATCAAAAACGATCTCAGTTTTTGAAAATTACACCCCATTTAACATAATTCTAAAAAATGAAGCTTCCATCAATCAAGGTAGTTAGAAGAACACTTCTGTAACTAGATTAATTCATGCGATTATCATTTATAAGATTAATTTTACTTGAGGCTCATAATTATTTCCTTAGTACTAATTACTAGCTTAGGCCCACAGCTATTGACTCAAAGTTTCTTATTCATTCAGAAAATATTTATTGACTACTGGGTGGTAGCAATACATTATTTTACTTCTAACTGACGTTTTTCAAATACTGACAGTAGAGAAGAGACAGACAAGTATTTGATACAGTTTTATAAAGGTCTTCACAATCCATTGCAGTAGCACAATAAAAGGCTACCTAGTCAAACACAGAAAAATCAAGAAGACTTCCTAGAAGAGAAGACATCTGAGTGAAGTTTTTAATAATAATAGCAATAACAGCATTTATTCTAAATGTTTCAGTTTTTCAGTTAACACTCACAGCGGCCCTATGATAGATGCAATATTATTATCCCATTTTTCAAATAAGAAAGTAGGGGCAATAAGGGTTAAGCTACTTAATAAAGGCAGTATAGAGATAAAGTAGATAATTCTGGATAAAAATATAGACTATCCTGAGTCTGTAGCCCATTCTTAACCACCCACCATGATGAACTCTTTCCTATTTCAAGCAGAGGGAAGAAGGGTTCAAAGGTCCTGAGGTATAAGAAAAGACTAAGCGTTCAGAGACTTGCAAGCAGATTAATACAATTAAAGCACAGAATATAAGATGGGTGTTAGTGCCCAAAACCAATCTGAATATATCAATAAGAATTACAGACCTTGCTGGTTATAATGCTAATTCAAGCAATTGTACTAGTCAGGAAATACTAGTCTGAGCTACAGTAACAATACAGCTCTGAAATCTCAGTGGCTTCAAACAACAAATGTTTCTTTCTTTCTCCTGTGACAAGTCCAGTATGGGAAGCTCTGCTTATCACAGCAACTCAGGGACCAAGGAGAATCTGGGCTCCCTCTGAACTCTTGGCTTCGAGGATAGTTCTGGAAGGAATGGGGAAATTGCAAAGTCAAGCCCCAGCTATTACTAATAAATGCCTTGACCCAAATGGGATGTATATCGCTTTTATTTAATTTGCACTGTCCAACACTAATTACATGATCACATCTAACTTCAACAGAGTAAGAAGGACACTCCCCCTTGTACTTAGAAGTGGAGCAGAACCGGATATTGGCAATTATGAGCAATGCACACCATCATGACTTTTTTTTTCCAGTATTGAGAGAGAATAACATGCAACATATAAAAATCGGATCTTAAGTTAGACATAGTGAGGTTAGAATCCTAACTCCACAACTTGTTAGCTTATTCTAATTAGGTACTTAACCCTCAAAATTGAAGTTCTTTTATTTTTAATTTATTTATTTTTAATTGGGGGTTTCAGTTCAGTTCAGTCACTCAGTCGTGTCTGACTCTTTGCGACCCCATGAATCGCAGCACGCCAGGCCTCCCTGTCCATCACCAACTCCCGGAGTTCACTCAAACTCACCTCCATCGAGTCAGTGATGCCATCCAGCCATCTCATCCTCTGTTGTCCCCTTCTCCTCCTGCCCCCAATCCCTCCCAGCATCAGAGTCTTTTCCAATGAGTCAACTCTTCGCATGAGGTGGCCAAAGTACTGGAGTTTCAGCTTTAGCATCATTCCTTCCAAAGAACACCCAGGACTGATCTTCTTTAGAATGGACTGGTTGGATCTCCTTGCAGTCCAAGGGACCCTCAAGAGTCTTCTCCAACACCACAATTTCAAAGCATCAATTCTTCAGCACTCAGCTTTCTGCACAGTCCAACTCTCACATCCATACATGACTACTGGAAAAACCATAGCCTTGACTAGACGGACCTTTGTTGGCAAAGTAATGTCTCTGCTTTTGAATATGCTATCTAGGTTGGTCATAACTTTCCTTCCAAGGAGTAAGCGTCTTTTAATTTCATGGCTGCAATCATCATCTGCAGTGATTTTGGAGCCCCAAAAATAAAGTCTGACACTGTTTCCAGTTTCCCCATCTATTTCCCATGAGGTGATGGGACCAGATGTCATGATCTTAGTTTTCTGAACGTTGAGCTTTAAGCCAACTTTTTCACTCTCCACTTTCACTTTCATCAAGAGGCTTTTGAGTTCCTCTTCACTTTCTGCCATAAGGGTGGTGTAATTGCTTTACAATGTTGTGTTGGTTTCTGCCATACATCAACATGAAACAGCCATAGTTATACATACGTCTCCTCCCTCTTGACACAGAGCACTGGGTAGAGCTCCCTGCATCATACGTAAAATTCCCACTGGCTATCTATTTTACATATGGTAATGCAGCTGCTTTTTATTAAATATAGAACATTATCCTTCCAAGATTGTTGTGAAGTTTAAATGAGATCATGTATAAAAAGCATAATGTACGTGCTCCATTCAGTCAATTCAGCCTCTCAGTCATGTCTGATTCTTTGCGACCCCATAGACTGCAGCACGCCAGACTTCCCAGTCCATCATCAACTCCCGGAGTTCACTCAAACCCATCTCCAATGAGTCAGTGATGCCATCCAACCATCTCATCTTCTGTCATCCCCTTCTCCTGCTGCCTTCAATCTTTCCCAGCATCAAGGTCTTTTCCAATGAGTCAGTTCTTCACATCAGATGGCCAAAGCATTGGCGTTTCAGCTTCAACATCAGTCCTTCCAATGAATACTCAGGGCTGATTTCCTTTAGGATGGACCGGTTGGATCTCCTTGCAGTCCAAGGGACTCTCAAGAGTCTAATCCAACACCACAATTCAAAAGCATCGATTCTTCGGCACTCAGCTTTCTTTATAGTCCAACTCTCACATCCATACATGATTACTAGCAAAACTGTAGCCTTGACTATTCAGACCTTTGTTGGCAAAGTAATGTCTCTGCTTTCTAATATGCTGTCTAAATTGGTCATAGCTTTTCTTCCAAGGAGGAAGCGTCTTTTAATTTCATGACTGCAGTGATTTTGGAACCCAAAAAATAAAAGTCTGACACTGTTTCCCCATCTACTTGCCAGGAAGTGATGGGACCAGATGCCATGATCTTTGTTTTCTGAATCTTAAATTTTAAGCCAACTTTTTCACTCTCCTCTTTCACTTTAATCAAGAGGCTCTTTAGATCTTCACTTTCTGCCATAAGGGTGGTGCCATCTGCATATCTGAGGTTATTGATATTTCTCCCGGCAATCTTGATTCCAGCTTGTGCTTCATCCAGCCCAGCGTTCTCATGATGTACTCTGCATAGAAGTTAAATGGGCAGGGTGACAATATACAGCCTGACGTACTCCTATTCCTATTTATAACCAGTCTGTTGTTCCATGTCCAGTTCTAACAGTTGTTTCCTGACCTGCATACGTATCTTTCAAGAAGCACATCAGGTGGTCTGGTATTGCCATATCTTTCAGAATTTTCCACAATTTGTTGTGATCCACCGAGTCAAAAGCTTTGGCATAGTCAATAAAGCAGAAATAGATGTTTTTCTGGAACTCTGTTGCTTTTTCGATGATCCAGAAGATGTTGGCAATTTGATCTCTGGTTCCTCTGCCTTTTCTAAAACCAGCTTGAACATCTAGAAGTTCACTATTCACATATTTTTGAAGCCTGGCTTGAAGTATTTTGAGCATTACTTTACTAGCGTGTGAGATGACTGCAATTGTGTGGTAGTTTAATGTATGTGCCTAAGGCATAGTAAAAAATAAATAAATAAATGGTGGTTTCATTTTGAATTGGCTAAGAATTTGTCACTCAGGAAGCAAACTTCTTGAAAAGCATTATAGGAAAATAATTGATTAGACTGGTTACCTTAGGTTATACAATGAAATATTCAGTGAAGCTGCAGGAAATTCAAATGTATATGTTACAAACAAGAGATACTCTACTTTGGTCCTCCCTCATATATTTTTTTTAATTTATTTATCTTTAATTGAAGGATAATTGCTTTACAATATTGTCTTGGTTTCTGCCATCCATCAACATGAATCAGCGATAGGTATATATATGTCCCCTCGCTTTTGAACCTCCCTGCCACCTCCCACTGCTTCCAACCCCTCAAGGTTGTTATAGAGACCTGGCTTAGATTCCCTGAGTCATACAGCAAATTTCCATTGGTTTTTCTTATTGCTGTACAACAAACCACCATGAAGTTGGTGGCTTGAAACAATTCCCATGCATCAGCTTACAGAAGTCCAGACCAGGTGCTCCTGGGTTCTCTGGCTCCTCGCCAGACTGAAATCAAGGTATCGTCCAATCTGTGCTCTGTAGTGGAGCTTGTGGCCTTCCCCAGTCTTCCGCAGTTACTGAAGAGTCAGTTCCTTCTGGCTATGAGATGGAGGTCCCTGACCCTTGCTGTCTGTCCGTCAAGAGCCGTCCTCAGCTCCTAGAGGCTTTGCAGAGTTCCTCACCACATGGCCCACCAAGGTAGTTTAAGACACAAACATGTGCTTTCTTCCAGATCAGTGGAAACGCTTCTCTCTGACTTCTTCCTCTGCTATTAACCAGAGAAAACTCTATGCTTCTGAAAGGGTCACTTGATTAGTTCATGCCCACTCCAGATTAATTTTCCCTTTTATAATATAACGTAACATAATCATTGGAGTGATACTCATCATATCCAGAGGTCCTACCTACACTCAATGGAAGAGGATTATACAAAGATAAAGAAGGTCTTTGGTAATCACCCTAGAATCCTGCCTACCACATCCCTCATGGTTCTTAGAGGTTGAGCACAGCAGTGTCTTTAAATACAAATAGTGGTTCATGGAGGTAAAGCATAGACACATCTATGGCATAGAACACACAACGCCAAGTGCCACCTAACCTCTGATGACAAATATGGTATGTACAATACTTACTGCCAACTAGCCTAGAATTCCTGAGACTTGTTTACTTGGAAACCCATTCCCAAGTAAATCTTCACATATTTGTTGTAAGGCAATTTTCCATGTGCCTTGGATTTCTGCACATCTTGCAAGCAAAGGTACACACCACCGTTTTTTCTAGACTATCTTTTAAAAGATATTTGTAGATCAAGGCAACCTTCGAAGATGGAGATAGTGTCTCTCTCAAGAGCAAAGAACATGTTTGTTCACTAACCTATATGGAAAAGGTATCTCCTTCCAAAGAAACAGGCATGCATGCACACTGCCCACCATAAAAGATTCAGATTCCATGAGTCAAGAGTTCTCTCCTGAAACACAGAACACTCTGTTCAATCCATCCATCTGGAGTTCAATCCATCCATCCATGGAGCTTTCATCCCCATGGAATATGGAGACAAAGGGAAACTGACCAGTCCAGCTACTGTGACTTCTTCATCTCTGACCTAATATACTCATGTCTTCTGGCAGCATCCATGAAATTGTGGCAAGCTAACATATTATTGTGCAAGTGGAGTAAAATCTTGGACCTTTCATAGTTTTTGACAATATTCAATGTTTTGGAAGACAGGATACGTTAGTTAGGCATCTGTAGAGAAAGGATGGGGTTAAACCAAAGTGTGCTTTGTTTTAAAGAAACACAAGATGTTCCAAAAAAGTCATAGTACATTTCAGCCAACAAGATACCACAGTGCAGACAAATAACCAAACACCCCAAGTGATGGACCCATTGAGTCCTCTAACAGGTATAAGGAATGGACAGTGGGAAAAAATTGCTTTTAGAAGTAAAAAAATTACAGCATTTATTTGTAAAGAATTATACACACATATTTTCCCCCTTAGGTGATAAGCATTCTGGCAGAATGCACTTAAAATTACATAGATTGATTTAAAAACTAAAAAAAACAGTTTCCATATGATCCAGCAATTCCACTCCTAAGCATATATCCCCAGAGAAGGCAATGGCAACCCACTCCGGTACTCTTGCCTGGAAAATCCCATGGACGGAGGGGCCTGGTAGGCTGCAATCCAAGGGGTCGCTAGGAGTCGGACACGACTGACTGACTTCACTTTCACTTTTCACTTTCATGCATTGGAGAAGGAAATGGCAACCCACTCCAGTGTTCTTGCTTGGAGAATCCCAGGGACGGAGAGCCTGGTGGGCTGCCGTCCATGGGGTCGCACAGAGTCGGATACGACTGAAGCAACTTAGCAGCAGCAACAAGCATATATCCAGAAAAGATGAAAATTCCAATTTGAAGAGATACATTTTCATAGCAGCATTATTCACAATAACCAATACATGGAAACAGCTTAAATGCCCAACAACAGATGAATGGATAAAGAAAATATGATATATACACACACACATATACACATGCACACATACACACACAATGGAATACTACTCATAAAAAAAAGAAAGAAAGAATGTCATTTGTAGAATCATGGATGGACCTAGAGATTGTCCTACTAAGTGAAGTAAGACAGGCAGAGAGGTGCCACTTAAATGTGGAATCTAAAAAATAATAAAAACCAATTTATTTACAAAACATAAACAGACTCACAGACATAAAAAAACAAACTTATAGTTACCAAAGGGGAAGGGGAGTGAGGATAAATTAGAAGTATGGGGTTAATAGAAATATACCACTATATATAAAATTGATAAACAAAAAGGATTTACTATATAGCATATGGAACTATACTCAATATTCTGTAATAACCTATGGTGGAAAAGAAACTGAAACTGTATACCTGAAACTAAGTCAATATTGTAAATCAACTATAGTTAAATTTTTTAAAATACTTTTAAAATTATCTAGATTGAAAGATAACTTGAAAAATTTAGATTTAGATCATCTGGTTTTATTTATTAAGGAGGGAAATCACATGAATTTTACATGAATATATTCAATGTATGCTTACTTTTCTTCAGTACTACTAATACAAATAATATTATCTTTATTTGCATAAAATAACTTTTAAATATATCTTTGTTTAATGTCTGCATATAATTGATTTGTAATCTACAAATGTAATTCCAACATTTGTAGACTACAGATCTTACTTTTAGAAAATGTTCCACTTCAATCATAAAAGAAACCATTCCACTATGATCAGAGTTAACAGATTACATGAGGCAGATAAATTAGTTTTTCCATTGTTGTTGTTTTTAGTCACTAAGTCCTGTCTGACTCTTTTGTGACCCCATGGACTGTAGCCCACCAGACTCCTCTGTCTATGGGATTTCCAGTGCAATAATATTGGAGTGGGTTGCCATTTTCTTCTCCAGGGAATCTTCCCGACCTAGGGATCAAACCCAGATTCTTTACCATTGAGCCACCAGGGAAGCCCAATTTTTCCACGGGAGTTTTTAAAAACAAATGAAAAATTCTTATGAGTTTTGTTGTTGTTGTTCAGTTGTTCAGTAGCTCAGTTATGTCCAACTCTTTGCAATCCCATGGACTGCAGCACACCAGTCTTCACTGTCCTTCACCATCTCCCAGAGTTTGCTCAAACTCATGTCCATTAATCCAGTGATGCCATCCATCCATCTCATCCTCTGTCATCCCCTTCTCCTGCCTTCAATTTTTCCCAGCATCAGGGTCTTTTCTAATGAATCGGCTCTTTGCATCAGGTGGCCAAAGTATTAGCGCTTTAGCTTCAGCATCAGTCCTTCCAATCTTATGAGTTTAATTTCTGACAAAACGTTCTCCCTGCCCCTATCCATTAGTTCTACTACTGAATATTGAAATACACACACACACACACACACACACAGCCACCTAGAATTCTCGTATGGAAAAGGAAGTTTTTTAAAAAGCAAGGATGCCTTTGGGAGTTCAAAAAAATTCTCACATCTAGACTTATGCTGACGTGTATTTAATATATCTAGCACATTTATTTCTCATTATCTAGCATCAAATCCAGAGAAGGCAATGGCACCCCACTCCAGTACTCTTGCCTGGAAAATCCCATGGATGGAGGAGCCTGGTAGGCTGCAGTCCATGGGGTTGCGCAGAGTCGGACATGACTGAGCGACTTCACTTTCACTTTTCACTTTCATTCATTGGAGTAGGAAATGGCAACCCACTCCAGTGTTCTTGCCTGGAGAATCCCAGGGACGGGGGAGCCTGGTGGGCTGCCGTCTATGGGGTCGCATAGAGTCGGACACAACTGAAGTGACTTAGCAGCTTAGCAGCAGCATCAAATCAATATTTTCAATGGTACAAGAAATGTCCTGGCCTGTGGTTTTAAAGGCTTCAGTATCTAGAATCAGGAAGGCTACAGGACACACTCCACCCCAGAATCTTTCGTCCAGCACAATTCGTTAGCTCATCACTTTTTAAAGTTTTAATTTCAGTTATTTGATTTGATGCAGCATCAAATCTTTGATTATGTTTTGCTTGGGTGTGGGATATCTACCGGTTTGAGAGTCAATGTAAGTTTCTATTTCAGTTGATCCAAGTTAAAATGATAAAACCCTTTTCCACAGAGGGCGTTCACTTACCATCGGACTTGGCTGCATCGCAAACTAAAAATCATTAAGCTTGATTCAAAATTAAATCAGAAGTCAAATGAAAATATTTCCTGCATATAAGAACATTCATGGGTCATAGTTTACAAAGAGTTCATTTTGAAGGGAGAGTAAGGACTGAGTCATAATTTCTTAGATTAGAGCTTTCTATTTTATTCTGTTACTCAGCTTTTCTTTTGGAAACTGATTCCATCAGACATCAGTCATACTCACAATGGTATCTTTTCTATATCATGGAGGCCAGGAGATATGTGTCATTCTTTGCCCTTCTATTTATTTGAGAAGACAGACATGATACAAAAAAATCAGAAATCAGATTTAAGAAGGTTAAGAGAATGGCATGGTATTAATATGTGTCATTCTTAAAGTCTCAGCTTTGAAAATTTATTATATAAATTAGGTTCTGGAACTTGGAATGCTAGTATTAATCCAGTTTTGGGAATGTAAAATTATAGGTTGGTATGGCTAGATAGAGATATAAACAGCCATATTTACATCCATGTTGAATGTATCATGTTGAACTTGTTGAAATTTTTGAAAATATAGAAAAATGTTAAAAAAAATACACACATTGAAGTCATCCAGTATCATGCTGCCAATAATAGCCCCTATTAATATTTTGGAGCAATTTCTTCTAATATTTTTTAGTATACAAACATATATATATATTAGAAACTGGAATGCTAACTTTTAAAACAGGTTTGAACCATTTTCCTGGGACATTAATATGTTCCAAGAATGTAGGTGTTAGATATGGAAAGTACAGTAAAGTCAGGGTGGCCTCCAGAAGGAACAAGAATGAGGCTTGGAATGAAGTTTATTACAAGCATACCTCATTTTATTGCACTTCAAGATACTGTTTTTTTACAATTGAAAATCTGTAGCAACCCTGTATCCAGCAAGTTTATCAGCTTCATTTTTCCAACAGCATTTGCTCACTTACTTTTTCTGTGACACATTGATAATACTTGTAGTATTTCAAACTTTTTGACTATTACTATATATTTGTTATAAATATAAAACTTTAGCAGGGGAAGAGTTGTTTCTTATGAATGAGCAAAGCAAATAGTTTAAAATGAATTTATTCCTGGTAAAGAGGCTGTGAAGACTGTTGAGATGATAACAAAGGATTTAGAATATTACATAAACTTAGTTGATAGAGCAATGGCAGAATTTGAGATGACTGATTGCCATTTTGGAAGTTCTACTCTAGGTAAAAGGCTATCAAACAACTTCGCACATCACAGAGAAATCGTGAAAGGACATGTCAATTGATGCAGCAAACTTCTGCCTTATTTTAAGAAATAAAATTTAAAATAAAAGTTCATAGCCACCTCCAGTCTCCAGTAACCACCATCCTGATCGGTCAGCAGCCATTAATATCAAGGTAAGACCTTCCAGCAGCATAAAAGACCACAGCTTGCTAAAGGCTCAGGTGACGGTTGCATTTTTTAGTAACAAAGTATTTTTTAATTAAGGTATGTACATTGTTCTTTTAGACATAGTGCTATTGCATACTTAATAGACTACAGTATAGTGTAAACATAACTTCTGTATGCATTGGAAAACCAGAAAATTCATGTGACTCCCTTCACTGTGATATTTGCCTTATTGTGGTGGTCTGAACCGAACCCACAGTATTTCTGAGGTGTGCTTTATGTTCACAGGTCTCAGAGAGGCGTTCACTATGTGCCATGCAGAACCACCAAAGAAGCACCAGAGTGGTCAGCAGGCACTGGCCGGAAGTGAGCGGGAGGTCTTGGCCAGAGACTTTTTTGGGATTTCTACAGAAAAAGGCAAGGCAGGGCAGGGTAAACAGCTTAGGATTGACTAGTGTGAATCCTTCTGACGAGCTTTGGGACACAGAGGGGTCTTTCTTTAGTTTCCTGGTTCCTGGCGCTGGGCTGATTTAGAGCAGGAGGAATATTGGCTTGGTGTGTGACACACTGATAAGGAAGTATGTGGGGGACGTGAGCCTGCAATGTGTTGGTCTGTGTATGGAAGACATGCTCCTGGCCAAGTCCTTTGTTGTCTCCAAGAACTGGCTCTTAGATCACCCGGGGATGGGCAGTCTCACCCCTGTCAGCAAGGCGACAAATTCCAGAGCATCGAGAATACGAAATAAGAAAGTGTAGCTAATATAACTGGCCTGTGACAGATGGATGTGAAATGGACAAACATAGAATTTGAGAAAATATAGAACAAAAGGTATGATCTCTTCATGACTGCCTAGTAATTCAACACAGAAACATCCCACAAGTCACATGGTAATTCTGCTACTATTAGATTTTTTAAATACTTGTTTGGCATTTCAAATAATTTCACAATGAATGGATAGAGAAGAAAAAGACAAAAAAAGAGACAAGTTCATTTATTTAAAACATAAATACATATAAATGTATATCATATATAATTACATATTATGCAATATATAGTATGTATATAAGGTAATCATACATATGATCGTATCATTATTACGTTAGCATTATAATATATATACAATATTTTTGTGCTTTTGCCTATATAAGGAAACTGGAAAAATAAGTTAGACTTCTAATCACTGACTTCTAAAAATGTCGACATCTTATGAAACACTTTGTTTAATTTCCAAATGTCTGCCTTTGAGGCAATAACGAGTCTCATAGCAAATTTGGCGGTATGAGGAACTATAGTCCACTTTTACAGAGTTAAACTCTTTTTTACTGTAGTATAATTGGCATACAATATTGCATTAGGTTCTGGTGTACAACACAACTGTTCAACATTTGTAGACATTTCAAAATGATCATCACAATGTCTATCACTACACAAAGTTGAAGACATTTCTTCTCGTGATGAAAGCAACTTTCAAATTTGCAAGGTAAAGAATGTGCCTGCAATGCAAAAGACCCAGGTTCAGTCCCTGGGTCAGGAAGATCCCCTGGAGGAGGAAATGGCAACCCACTCCAGTATTCTTGCCTGGAGAATTCCATGGACAGAGGAGCCTAGCAGTCTATAGAGTCCATGGGGTTGCAAAGAGTCAGATACGACTGAGCAACTAACACAACACAATACATTATTGACTATGGTCACCATGCTATACATTAGATCCTCATGACTTATTTATTTTATAATTGGAAGTTTTTACCTTTTTCCCCCTTTAGTTATTTCTCCCACTTCCCAGTGACCCCCTTCTAGCAACCACCAATCCATTTCCTGTATACAGGATGGTGTTATTTCCCTTCTGGCTAGGTTTTGTGGATTGTATTTGTTCTTATTGATCCATATAATTTTTGGAGAGTGCGTGGAGAAATTCAAAGTCAGTAATAGCCATTTTCTCAAGCTACCAGGAAATCTCTGCCTTTGTTTTTAACTGAAAAGTTTTGTCCCTTTGATCCAGAATTTTAGTATTTAACATTTAACTGATATTTCCCCAGCATTGGAAAAGACCCTGATGCTGGGGAAGATTGAAGGCAGGAGGAGAAGGGGACGACAGAGGATGAGATGGTTGGATGGCATCACCAAGTCAATGGACATGAGTTTGAGCGAGCTCCAGGAGCTGGTGATGGACAGGGAAGCCTGGCATGCTGCAGTCCATGGGGTCACAAAGAGTGGGACACAACTGAGCTGAACTGACTAATGTGACTATCTTACAAGTTTCTTGTTTCTCCCATCACTTTTCCTTTCCTTAGATGCCAAATGCAATCTCCAACATTAAAGCTATCCTAGACTCAAAGAACTCATAAATTACCCAGTTCAGCCTAAACTTACAGCAGAAATCTCTTCTATAACTGATCCAAAACCATACAAACAAACCAACCTGAAAATGACTATTCAGATGCTGCTTTCTTATTTTCAAGACAACACAGCCGACATTTAGAAACTTACATATATTTGGTGTTTTGACTTGGAATAAGTGAAAAAATATACTCCTAGGAACCAATGAGCAGAAGCCCATTGGCCTCATTTCAACTTATAGTATGGATACCCAGGCATACTTGTGTATGCCAGAGAACAAAAGATAGTGCAGAATAAACACAAATGCTCTTTCCTGAAGATATGAAGGGAAGAGGGGAAAGTACCATTTTATATTACAACAGAAATATACATTACAAAGTAGGTTGAAATATCTGGATAATGTTTTTAAGTGAAATGTGAGTTCTCAAAGAAATTTGACAAGTATCATGAAGCATACTTCAGTGGGAAATCTGAGAAGCAATTCTCATCTAGGGTAACAGAAAAAAAAAATCATTTGTCTTGTATATAAGGATTGTACATATGGCTTCCAGTGTTTTAATGTCTCCTAAAAATTTCCTGTTCATAATCAGCATTCTTATTCTCCCTAGTTGTTCTCTGTAAGACATAGTTTTCACTGACTTGACTATTCCAGTCTCACTTTTTTGCCTAGTCTCTATTTGAAATAAAATAAAATTCTTAGAATAGTTATGACACTCCAGATATACCAGATAGTCTTACATTATCTGAACCTTATTTAGGCTTTTATAAGTGCAGTCTAACATTTAATTACGATTGTTTTTAATTCTTGAATCTCATCTTTGATTCTGATTGCATTTGGAACTCCTAGGTATTTTTGATAGGCATTATTCTGTGTAAGGAAATCCAACCAGTCCATCCTAAAGGAGATCAGTCCTGGGTGTTCATTGGAAGGACTGATGTTGAAGTTGAAACTCCAATACTTTGGCCATCTGATATGAAGAGCTGACTCATTTGAAAAGACCCTGATGATAGGAAATATTGAGGGCAGGAGAAGAAGGGGACGACAGAGGATTAGATGGTTGGATGGCATCACTGACTCAATGGACATGGGTTTAGGTAAATTCTGGGAGTTGGTGATGGACAGGGAGGCCTGGTGTGCTGCGGTTCATGGGGTCACAAAGAGTTGGACACGACTGAGCAACTGAACTGAACTGATTCTGTGTGTAAGTGTGTAAATATATCTACAATATTTTTATATACATACATACATACCTAAAAATGCTGATACAACTCATTTCTTAAATATCAAATTTTATATTTATCCATTTATATTTTACCCTGTCAATTTCAACCCCTTTTCCTGACCAGTGAGATAATTTTGATTCTTTTTTTTTTTTTTTTTTTTTTAATTTTTTTCTCACACCCCACGGCGCTGCTTGCGGCCTCGGTCCTGCCCCGGGAGCCGAGGAGCTGGTCCGGCGCGGAGGGCCCGATGGGTCAGCGCTCTAATTTTGATTCTTAAACCCAAAATCCAAGGGCACAAAATGGGAGTGGAGATGAGGGTAGTTAGGAAAATAGTACTTCCATTTTTTTGAGTATCAGGCCTAAGATTACCCAGCGTAGTTACAAAAACACAAAACTATTTCTTTAAACTAGCATTATGGATTTCACCTACAATGCAAGTAGGCTTCCCACAGGTTAGAAAAACATGTTTTTAAGTATTGATTTAACTGCCTGACTTTGAAAATATGATGAATAAGACATACATAGATAGGAGCCCAGTGGCATGCAGCTAGAGGCTGCCCTCCAGCTAGACATCAATTTCTACAACAAACAATATATTCAGTTGCTGGGATATTTCTGAGATGACCTCACTTGATTACTCTCCATCTCCATTTATCTATCTAATCTATAAGACTATTACAAAATGCATTGCTTAGACGGTATTTCTTTTTTGATTTGGTAGATTCCAATGGGTGCTCATTAACTAAGATATGGCCTATTCACACTACTTCCTTCTGGAGAGAGAGGGAAGGAAAGGAAAAAGGGAAGGGAGGAGGGAGGAAGGAAATCATAACAGTGGTACTAGGATATGTGATGCTTTTGAACTGTGGGGCTGGAGAAGACTCTAGAGAGTCCCTTCAACTGCAAGGAGATCCAACCAGTCAATCCTAAAGGAAATCAGTCCTGTATATTCATTGGAAGGACTAATGCTAAAGCTGAAACTCCAGTATTTTGGCCACCTGATGCAAAGAACTGACTTCTTAGAAAAGACCCTGATGCTGGGAAAGGTTGAAGGCAGGAGAAGGGAATGACAGAGGATGAGATGGTTGGATGGCATCACCAACTCAATGGACATGAGTTTGAGCAAGCTCCAGAGTTGGTGATGGACAGGGAAGCCTGGCGTGCTGCGGTCCATGGGGTTGCAAAGAGTCAGACACAACTGAGTGACTGAACCGAACTGAGGATATGTGAAAGTCACAAAACTAATAATTAAGCCTTGAGTCAGTGTTCTCAATATTTAGATAGAAACCAATAATGGCTCAGTAACAGCACCTTTGATTGCTGATTACTCCCTAAGACATCCCTTGAGATATATGTGTCATTTTATGACATTAAAGTGAAACCCTTCCTTAACACTGAATTGTGGAAAGAATTCTCGTTAGTTGAGTACATAGACACATGCATTTATTACCACCTCTCTCAAATCCAGCTAAAATGACAGAAGTAGGATTTTTTTAAGTTAAAAATCCTCATGGACAAAGAAAATGGGAAGGAGACATCAGCAAATTAGAAACATCAACTGTTTTTCACAAGATAGAAAAAGGATACAGGAATGTGTTGACTTAAACCTATGGACCCCAAGAGGGTAGTATCAGTGAGAAGCAAATTGCTTCATTGTCAAAGAAATTTTAAAAGGTTCAGAAATTTTAAAATCAGGTATTACACAGCAGGGGGTTTAAGTCTGGAGGTAAGAAAAGGGAAACTGACTTTATAAACATGCATAAGAAGTTAAACCTTCAGGTTCCCTCTTCTGCCTCACACTTCAAGGAAGCTACCTGTTTCCCACTCTTATAGGGTAATAAGTGTCTCTTTCCCAAAGAAATTGAACCAGAAATGCCACAGCTTGAAAACGTCAGGCACAACTAAAAGCAAGGATACGGTGCTAGAGGGAAAAAAATAGAGAGTAAGTCTATTGACTGAGAAGGTGACATGAGCCTTACAATCCCTTCCTCTATCCAGTTGCCAAAATGTCTGTAGACTGAATAATAACCCCCTGGGCATTGGAGTTGACAACCTTCCAAAATATTCCACATAATCCCTGTCTCCTGGCACTCACACTCCATGTAACAGCCTTCTCTTGTATGTGGGTTGGACCTAGTGACTCACTTCCAATAAATAAAATGTGGCAAAAGTAATGGGAAGTTTAATTTATAAAAGATGGTGATTCTCTTCTTGCTGGCCCGTTCTTGTCTTATTGGCCTGCTTACTTTAATGAAGTAACTCATCATGTGGAGAGAAGCAAGTGGCAAGAAACAGGGCAGCCAACAAACAGCAAAGAACTGAGGTGTTCAATCCAATAACCTATGAGGGACTGAATCTTAAAAAATGGTTACTTGGCTCAGGTGGTTAGAGTGTGGTGCCAACAGCACCAGGGTCACAGGTTCAATCCCCACACGGACCCCTATAAGAATCTTAACAACAACCTTGTCGTTAAGCCTGGAACCGGATCCTTCCCCAGTTGTGTCTATAGCGTTCTAGCTAATACCTTGTTTGCAGTCTGTGAGAGATCCTGAAACAGAGGAGACAGGAAGCCATGCCCAGGTAACTGACATACAGAGGCTGTGGTATAATAGGTGTTGCTTCAAGCCACTATGTTTGGAGATCCTCTTCTATGGAAAACTGGGCTTCCCTGGTGGCTCAGATGGTAAAGTGTCTGCCTGCAATGCAGGATACCTGGGTTTGATCCCTGGGTCAGGAAGATCCCCTGGAGAAGGAAACGGCAATCCACTCCAGCACTCTTGCCTGGAAAATCCCATGGACAGAGGAGCCTGATAGGCTACAGTCCATGGGATCGCAAAGAGTCGGACACCACTGAGCAACTTCACTTTCTATGGAGAAATAGATAAGTGATCCAGGTATTTTTTTAAAACAACTTTCTATCAAAAATTGAGTGATCAAGAGAAAAGACCTATAGAAATGGACATATGACGGACTCTCAAGAAGAAAAAGAAATAACCCTGACCAACTTACAGTGAAGTCCATGAGGTAATAAAGTCTGCACCCTGATAAAGATCTACCACACTGCTCTGTCATAAGAACAGGTAGCAAGAGTCACCAGAAGTTGAGAGAAATCTCTGACATGGAAGGCAGGCTAAAGCAAACATACAAAAAGAAAGAAACTTCAAGGAAATAGAGACAATTCAGAAGACTGGCAAGAAGTTAAGCTCCAAACAAACTAAAATTACTATTCTCTGGAAGATTAAAAAAGATACTACATCTGTGAAACGAGAAGAGAATTCTAGAAGAAGAAAAGAAGGGTCAGGAGGAAGAAGAGAATGGAGGAGAACGGGGAAGAAGAAGAAAAGGGGGAAGGAGAAGATAGGGAGGCAGAAAGAGAAGAAGACACAAAAATAACTACTGAAACATAATTCCATAGGACTGAAAATATAATTGAAGAAAACTTTCAAACTATAAAACAAAAGGGAAAGGAATGTGTAATGTGAGACAGAAGGTTAAAAAAAAAAAAAGACAATCCACAAAGTCTCAGTTCAGTTCATTTCAGTCACTCAGTCGTGTCCGACTCTTTGCGACCCCATGAATCGCAGCATGCCAGGCCTCCCTGTCCATCACCAACTCCCGGAGTTCACCCAGACTCACATCCATCGAGTCAGTGATGCCATCCAGCCATCTCATCCTCTGTCGTCCCCTTCTCCTCCTGCCCCCAATCCCTCCCAGCATCAGACTCTTTTCCAATGAGTCAACTCTTCGCATGAGGTGGCCAAAGTACTGGAGTTTCAGCTTTAGCATCATTCCTTCCAAAGATATCCCAGGGCTGATCTCCTTCAGAATGGACTGGTTGGATCTCCTTGCAGTCCAAGGGACTCTCAAGAGTCTTCTCCAACAACACAGTTCAAAAGCATCAATTCTTCTGTACAAAGTCTAGTATCTGACTAATGTGCTAGATGCTTAATCACTCAGTTGTGTCCAGCTCTTTGCAACTCCGTGGACTGTAGGCTGCCAGGCTGCTCCTTCCATGGAATTCTCCAGGCAGGAATACTGGAGTGGGTCATCATGCCCTCTTCCAGGAGATCTTCCCAACCCAGGGATTGAACCCAGGTCTCCAGCATTATAGGCAGATTCTCTACTGTCTGAGTCACCAGAGAAGCCCATCTGACTAATAGGCATTCCAAAAAAAAATTTTTTTAAGGAGGGATTAATTAAAAATAATAATAATTAAGCTTTCTCAGACTGAAAAACATGCTTCTCCATTTAGACAAAGTTCCCTGAGAGCTCAGGAAAGTGATTAAAAAAAAAAAAAACCCTACAGTAAAGTATATAATCATGAAATTTCAGGACAACAGAGATAAAAAGGAAAACTTCATGGCTTCCTGAGAGAATAGATATAAATCATCTGCAAACAATATTGAATAAAGACAGCCATGGAATGTTCAAAAGTAACATTAGGAGCCAAAATACAAGGGAATAATGACTTCAAATTTCTTGGGAAACAAATTTTCAACCAGAATTCAATACCTAGACAATCAACTGACTGTGAGAGCAGAATAAACTGATATGTAAGGTCTAAAAAAGTTGTAAACAAAATGTCTTTTATGTAAAGCTATTGAAATTCATGTGACAGCTAAATGAGGGTATAAATCAACAGAGAGGAGAAGACCCAGGTAAAAGGAAATTCAGTATGGGAAAAGGGATAAGATAGACTCCAGAATAAAGCAGAAAGAAGTGCCAAGACCATCACTGTATAACAAATCTAGAAAGGTTACTGCCTCGTCTGGAGCAGGTGAATTATGGGCTCCAAAACAGAAAAAAATAGAATCTAACAGTTCACCTGATAATCGTATTGAGCAGCTGCTGAAGATATGAGAAAAAGTTGTTGGATGTATGAGAAGAATTAGAACTAGTTTCATGCAGACAAGTTGAAACTATTTTTAAACGCAAGGAAAGAAGTTTTAAAAGAAAAAACCTTGACCATAAAATTCTACTGGACTCAGCAGTGAACAATATTTCAGGAAATATTATGCTATTTCATAACTGTAAAATGTACACTCAAAATATTTTAATCAAAACTTTGAAATATAATTGTATTAAAAAGAAGGTATAGGAAATACAGTGAGGAACACAGGTGTAAGGAGAGAAATCCTCACATACCATAAAAGGAATTTGATAAAAATACTACTAAAAATGATAAAGAAATGACAGCATCATGCATGCTAAGTCACTTCAGTCGTGTCCAGCTCTGTGGGACCACATAGACTGCAGCCCGCCAGGCTGCTCTATCCATGGGATTCTCCAGGCGAGAATACTAGAGGGGTTGGCATTCCCCCCTCCAGGGACCTTCCTGACCCAGGGATCGAACCCGTGTTTCTCACATCTAATCTGCATTGGCAAGCTCTTTATGATTAGTGCCATTTGGGAAGCCCAAAACGTCAGAATTTGGCAACACAGGAATACTATTTATAATGTAGAATGAGATACTCCATAAGACAGATAAAATAACAGAAAATACTTTCCTATGAGAAGTGAGATAAATGGAGGAAAGTACTAGTGTTCTTTGTTATAAGCCTTTTCATTTGTCTTTAACAATATGTATATATTACCTTAATTAAAAAGAGTTAAAAAAAAAAAAAACAGAAGAGAATTACATAAATCTGTTTTTCTCAAAGGATGTTCCAAATCCCTAGTTAAATGAAAAAGCCATGCTGCACCTTAATGTATGTGGTAAATTTTTTGATTTTCACAAAATCAAAAACAAATAAATATAGTTTATATGTGTATAAGTGAAAGGGTACAGACAATATTGAAAAATACACTCATGTTCATTCTGATGCATTTGAGAAGAGCATAACTGAACTGGAGGAGAAAGATTATTAATTTCCATTCAAACCTTTGATCTTTGACTTGTTATAAACATTAAAGTTGAAAAGTCAATCATTTGGATTCTAAACCAGATAATTTTTATATTACAATAAAGAACATTTAATGGGAAAATTGGTGAAATTTGAACAAATTCTGTAGATTAAAGTACTACATCAGGGTTAATTTCCTGATATTAATAATTATACCATTATTGTGTAAGAGAATGTTCTTGCTTTAGGAAATACTTAGGGGTAAAAGGAGCTTTATATCAGCAACTTATTCTCAATTAATTCAAATAATATACATATAAAATAAAAAGAGAAATCAATACAAAAAAAGAGAGAGAAATAAAGTAGATGTGATAACATTTAGGAGAATCTAGATGAAGAGTTTAAGGGAATTTTTTGTACCATTTTTGCAATGTTTTTGTACATCTAAAGTTATTTAAAAATAAAAAGTTTTTTCAAAAGTCTAACCATGTACAAAAAAGACTCTTAGGTTACTCCCAAAAATATATCCTTGAGATTAGGACAAAAATATATTTTTTGTCATAATGTTATTAATAAGCTTCCACCATCAGATATTCATTATAAAAATCAGTTAGGAGCCAAGAGATATTATAGCTGTGTTCTTCCTAATACAGAAGGAAGTTAAAATGACAAATAAGACTCACCAACCTGAAGTGGTTTAAAGAAAATGCACTGTAATTGTTTTAGAAAGAGTTATATGGAAAGAGAAATATTTTTTGCTCTGCCTCTCATATTGCATCTATATCAGACAAGTTGATCTTATTAAAGATAATTGAAGTGGGATTTTAAAGCATACTTTTTTAGGTGCTTCAAGAGCCCTGAATAAATTGAAATGGAGCGAGTTCCCGCAGACACATACTTGGAGAAATTTGTTTCTCAAACTTTATGGAAGGCATTTTGAACTAGGTCAGAGTTTTGTGTTAGTTAACATTTTCTAATATTTTACTCTTCTTTAATGACAGCCACTGATTACTAGACTAAATTTAATGATGGACAAGCACATTTTACTGAGTGGTAAGCTCTATTCAATTGCTCCTCAGAGCTACCCACCAAAAACTGAAGACTTTATATTAAAAAAAATTTAGACAGTCACCGTTAGGCATATGCTCTCTCTTTTACGATCTGCTTCTCTGGGTGTCGCTTTATTCACATATGCAATAAATACGATGTGTGGGAAGTGCAATTACTTAGCTGGGTAATTTAGGAAAGTCAATTTGTTTCTCTGGATGTCACTTTTCCTTGTGATTAAAAAGAAGAGCATTAGATTAATAACTTCAGGTTCCTTTCCAGCTGTAAGAATGGTGTTGTTGTTCAGTGACTCAGTCGTGTCCAACTCTTTGGAAGCTCTAAGAACACAAGCGCTAAGAATACTTGTATCGGAGTTCTCCAGAGAAACAGAAACATCAGGATAGGAAGGGGAGAGAAAGAGAGAAATCACTTTTAAGAAATGAAGATGATCATGGAGGGGACAGTCAAGAATCTACAGAGTAGGTTGGCAGGATAGAGACCCAGGAAAGCACCATAGTCTGAGTCCAAAGGCAATCTGTTGTCAAATCCCTTCTCCAATGGAAAAGTCAGTCTTAGTTCTATAAAGGCCTTCAACTGACTACATGAGTGAGTGAAGTTGCTCAGTCGTGTCCGACTTCTTGCGACCCCGTGGACTGTAGCCCACTAGACTCCCCCACCCATGGGATTTTCCAGGCAAGAATACTGGAGTGGGTTGCCATTTTCTTCTCCAGGGGATCTTTCTGACCCAGGGATCGAACTCAGGTCTCCTGCATTGCAGGCAGACTCTCTACTGTCTGAGGCACCAGGGTATCCCTGACTGCATGAGGCCCACCCATGTAATGGAGGATAATCTGCCTCACTTGAAAAGATTTAAATGTTAATCTCATCCAAAAACACCATCACAGAAACAGCTGAAACAATGTGTGACCAAATATTTGGGCATGATGACCCAGTAAAGTTACATATAAAATTAGTCATCATGATACTTTGTTATAGAGACAATTACGTTAAAATTTTTTTAATTAAAAACAGTGTGAGAAGGACTGTTATCTTTTTATTATAGAAAGGCCTGAGGAACTCCACCACAACTGGGAAAGCATCATAGTTTTTAAACAACTGAGATGTTCTTTATCAGTGGGCTCCCCTGGTGACACAGATGGTAAAGAATCTCCCTGCAACCCAGGAGACCCAGGTTCCATCCCTGGGTTGGGAAGATCTCCTGGAGAACGGCATGGTAACACTCCAGTATTCTTGCCTAAAGAATTCCATAGGTAAGAGGAGCCTGGCGGGCTACAGTCCATGCAGTCACAAAAAACTGGACATGACTGAGCAACTAAGATCTTCACAGTTGAGCCATGGCATGGAATGGAATTAACTCTCAAACAGTGTTTTCAGCTACCAACAGGACATGTTATACAATTTCAAAATACCGTGACTTACACAAAACATACTGAATCGTACTATTGAATCCACCTCATATTTACTAAAGATGGTTCCAGCCTGAGCCCCAAAATGTATATCTGGAAAGGATTCAGAGGCCTGTCCCTGCATCTTTTCCTTACAGAATTGTATCTAGAGGCTTCCTTAGTAAGACTCCAACCCAGCATTTCAGTGTTGTGATGACATACTTGGAGTACTCCCATCTCAATAAAATTATTTATCTCAGAAATAAAAATGCACTAACTAGCAATCACATTGTCACTTATTTAAAAATAAACATATAGTTTTGAAAGAAAAGAGCAATAGCAATGTTATATTAATACTACTAAAGAAAAATACAAATCTTTTTTATTTGTCCTTTGACTATTTTTCTTCCATGGATTCTAAGACCTTGGGATGTGGAACCAACTACAAACAAGCAACAATCAGGCCTTCACTAGTATTCCCTCATTATTTCAAAATAACTCTGACCAAATTCCACTTTAACCACTGTAGAGACCAATGAGAAAATGGGAGTGAAATAAAAGCTGTACGTTGAGAACGTAGCACTCTCTGGTCTGTATGATGTTTCTTAATCCTTTATTCACATATGAACCTGAGGACTTTCGTTATAAAGCCAAGAAAGAACCCATGTGGTGATCTGCTTGCATCAAGATTAACTTTCTTATTATTAAAGAACGAAGAATGACCTTCAGAAGTGACCTTTCAGTTTGCCGGTAAGTCCTTAGATGAGCTTGAATGAAGACACTGGAGGTAAGTGTTAAGCTTCCATCCCATGTGTTACTTAGAGGGGCTGACTCTAGCTGTTGGACATATAGTGGAAGATTAAGGAAGGAAAAATTTGGCGAGCCTTATTCATAAATATCCTCTAACCCCTTCCCAGTAGCCAACACACCTATATGCCTACTACTCCCCAGACTGAGAGAAAACAAGTCACTCCTGTACGTTTGAAATTCCTCACTGAGTGCTGTGGTAAATTCGTGGGTACCTTCCAAAAGTGTAGCTGTTCAATAATCAGGTTCTTTCCAGGGAGCTTCGGTATGAGAAGGCACAGCCTAGATGCTCTAAACTACTTTTTTTGCTAAGCCTCTCCCCTCCACAGACCAGATGTGATGACAAACTGATGTCAAGTTCAACAATGTGGCCATTTTCAACATATATCAAATCATCAAGCGGCACATTTTGGACTGCTGCTGCTGCTGTTAAGTCACTTCAGTCATGTCCAACTCTGTGCGACGCCGTAGACAGCAGCCTACCAGGCTCCTCCGTCCTTGGGATTCTCCAGGCAAGAATGCTGGAGTGGGTTGCCATTTCCTTCTCCAATGCATGAAAGTGAAAAGTGAAAGTGAAGTAGCTCAGTCGTGTCTGACTCTTCGAGACCCCATGGACTGCAGCCTACCAGGCTCCTCCATCCATGGGAGTTTCCAGGCAAGAGTACTGGAGTAGGGTGCCATTGCCTTCTCCGATTTTGGACTTATATGTCAACTATATCTCAGTAAGACTGGGGGTGGGGGAAACAGTGTGGCATCCATGTTCCCACACATTAAGAACCATTGTTTGCCTGTAGTTTCAAGGGCAAAAGAGGTCATTATGGGCACTGTGGCCAATACAAAAAAAGAGCGGTTTAAAAGACATGAAAAAGTTCTTCAAATGGACAAACGTATACAAGAAGTGAGTGTAGCTGTAAGCAAACGCGAGTGAACAGAAAGAAAGTTGGTGCCACCTCATTCCTTTCATGAGGTGTTAATTGGAAGGAGATAGGATGAAACCTCACCTTCATGCCTTTGGGATAAGGAAAGAGTGCCAAATGAGTACTGGCCAAGGGCCCAGGTCAAGAAAGTTCCTCGCAGTAGCCCTAACCATAGCTGTTCCAAGCATGAGTGTTCTGAGAAGGTGTTCTGGGATTGCAGAGCCCATGATTCCCCCAACCCCCAAGATACACTAGAAAATACCTGTGACATTCAATGAAGTCCCAGCTGCCCATTTGGGTCTCTTGATATGGAACACTCAATGAGATAGGAGGTTGTTCTCTAAATTAATAAAATAGAGACTCTATTAACTACTTCACAGGGACATTATGAAGGAATATAAAAGTGAAATTTACTCAGTTATGTCTGATTCTCTGCGACCCCATGAACGATATAGTCCATGCAATTCTCTAAGCCAGAATACTGGAGTGGGTAGCCTTTCCTTTCTCCAGAGGATCTTCCCAATCACAGACCGAATGCAGGTCTCCTGCATTGCAGGCAGATTCTTTACCAGCTGAGCCACGAGGGAAGCCCAAGGAATATAAAGGTATATCCTAAAGGAAATCAACCCTGAATATTCATTGAAAGGACTGATGCTGAAGCTGAAGCTCCAATACTTTGGCCAAGAGCCAACTCATTGGACAAGACCTTGATGCTGAAAAAGATTCAAGGCAAAAGGAGAAGTAGGAGGGAGAGGATGAGAGCGTTATATAGCATCACTGACTCAATAGACCTGAATTTGAACAACTCCAGGAGACGATGGAGAAGAAAGGCTACCCACTCCAGTATTCTGACATGAAGAATTACATGGACTGCATAGTCCATGGGGTTGCAAAAAGTTGGACACAACTGAGCAACTTTCACTTCACTTCTAAACCACCTCAAAGTCACTCACAGCAGACAGTGGAGGACAGAGGAGCCTAGTGTGCTCCGTGGGGTCACAGAGTCAGACACGACTTAGCGACCAAACAACCATACAGTTATATGTTTTTACACATGAAGTAGGGCTGGTCATTGAAAAATCAAAGCTTTGTGTACATATGGTGGTGTGATAGAGACACAAGACACGCTGCCTTTTTCTTGGACTACTTTCAGTCTTAATTAGAAGAGTTTTCTTTAAAAAGTACACTCTTCAGCTTCATGACATGCACTCCTTGCTCATTCCGTTGAGGTTGGTACTCAACAATTTTGACTCATAAATTAATTTCTGATAAGCAGATGTGGAATTTCAAAACGGGTATTCGTTCCATTTGGGGCAATTCCTTTGTACAACCAACATGGTTCTTCGTAAACAAAAACTGCCATTACAAATCTTAGGTTCTTTCAAACAAAATGATCAAACAATGTCTGCTTCATTTCCAAGGAAACAAGCGGTCATCCATTTATTTAACTTCTGCTTCTATGGGAAATAAAAAGCAATAAATCTAAGAATCAAGCTCTTGGAGAATACCTGAGCAAAGATAATTTAGTGTCACAACACTACTGCTCGAGGTACACAGATTTTCCTGTGATTTTTTACAATAATGTCTGTAATTATTAATAATTATAGGGTACTTGACAAGGTACCCAGCAGTATATTAAACGTTTACTTTCCCTGATGGGTTTACAGTCTATAAAAATGTTAATCTAACTTTTCCAACATTTACTTTGCCAGCCCCTCCCTCTTCACCTTCACTCTCACCGCATTACCTTCTGACATATATAAGTATTTATATATATATATATATCCATTTATAAAACAAACCCACCAAGGGTTCTACCCAGGAAGCACATCTGTCTCTGTTCTCTAACTTCTCAATAACTTTGCCCCCGCCTCATCATATTCCCTACATTTTTGCCTTTTCCAATTTCCACCCTCTACCCTCTTTCTTCATGTCTTCCTTTCCCCCTCTGCAGGCAAAGTTCCTACATCCATGGCTACCTTTGTTTAATTGTCTAATCATTTTATATAAACATTTGAAGAAGAGGAACTTTCCAGAATATTCAAAAGGAAGGAAGGAAAGAAAGAACTTTAAAAATGTAAAGGTGGCATTGCTTAGAGAGCACGAACCACCTATTACAGAGAATAATGGCAAGTAGAACTTTCAGTCCATCCTCCCTTCCTTTCTTAACTGGGAGCCCTGTCATTATCAGCTACAGATTGATGCAAGCAAATCACCACCCTTTGCCGAGCTCCGACAGCCAGTTTGAGGGACTGGAACATTCTGGAAAAGTTCTTTGTGCAGTCTGAAAGAGTTTAGAACTTCGAGACTTAAAAGGCAGAAGTGATGTGCCCGAGTAACGAAGGTCAACCTGGCTAAATAAATAAATAAGTAAATAAGCATGGTGAGGGGAAAAATATGGTTTCATTAGAAAAGTCCTCCAAGGTAATAGAAAACTAAAGAAATACTAGGAGAAATCAACCAAAGGAAAATTAGGAGCCACAAAACTGGAGATAAAGTAGAATTAGAGGTAAAAGAAGCCAAGGCAGGATACAATCTCTAAGGTCAATTGATAAAATGTGTAGCAAGCGCTGAACCAACACCAATCAATACGGCTCGGGATGAACCGAATCACAGCCTAATAACCACATCACATCCATTTTATGGTGCCATCTATCACGAGAACCGCAGGAAGCAGTGGCAATTCAGCTCACTGCACACTCCATCGAACTGGCTTCCCAGCGTCGTTTGAAACCAAGAGTGCAGGAGTAGTTGCAGCAATGAAGGGGCAAAGGAGCAGAAATGGCTCGCAGAATGGCCTGTGAGCTCCTAGAAATATGAACCTGGGGCAGAGCTGGGAGAGAAGAGGGCCAGCGAGCGCAAGGGACGCAGATAGGGAACTGCCTGCAGACTGCCTGCTCAGATTCCACGCCGAATTAGAATCCTATTTGGATCGCTCTTGGACACTTTATGGAGAAAGGAATCAACAGCCATTTTAAGCAGGGGGCGAGGGAGAGGGAACAGCTGGAGGAAACTTGAATCATGAACAGAATTATGAAGAAGAGACTTGTGAGCTGGTCAAGTGATCTCAATGGAGATGAATGGACAATGGTCCTCAGAATGGTGGGGGTGGGGGGATTATATAGATTGTATTTTGCTTCTCTTTTTACACCACTGTGACATTTTGACCTTTCTCCTAAAAAATACAAAATTCTGAGAGGAAGAAAATACATACATGTTCATCAAGCAAAATCCAGAGTGAGTGCTGCACACACTGTCATCGAGCGTCCACTGGTACATTCACCGCCTGCACACCGTCCTCCCTTCCTGCTTGTCTTATGAAGAGGCTGTGTTCTTCCCCTGGGGTGAGGATGGCAGAGACAGCGGCCAAACCTTCAAGAACTGTACCACAGGCATTCTCCAAATCTGTTTGATAAGAATTTTTTTAGGAGTTGCCTGGCAGTCCAGGGGTTAGGACTCCGTGTTTCCAAGGCAGGGGGCGTGGGTTCAATCCCTGGTCTGGGAACTCACATCCCACACCCCACGTGCCATGTGGAGCATCCAAAAAGAAATCTTTTAATAAAAACTCAAAATATAGCCTATTTTGCTTCACTATGACCATTATATACTATTATCAGTTCAGTTCAGTCACTCAGTCGTGTCCAATTCTCTGTGACCCCATGAACTGCAGCACGCTGAGCTCCCTGTCCATCACCAATTCCCGGAGTTCACCCAAACTCATGTCCATCAAGTCAGTGATGCCATTTAGCCATCTCATCCTCTGTCACCCCCTTCTCCTCCTGCCCCCAATCCTTCCCAGCATATCACTTGTCTTCAATTCGCTGCATTTTTACTTCCTTTCTTAATAGAGATGTCAAGTTTGTTGTAAGCTCTGAGTGGAGATGCATGATGTAAATACTTCAAAGAGAATTAAATTCATTACAGTGTTGGGGTGCAGTCACTGTAACTATGAAAAAGGGCACAAAGTGAAAGTCTTGTTTTCACACTTCTCTGATATCTCTAGGGAATAAGTGAAGCATTTAAGTTGATTAATCAGACTGTACCTACTTTGTAAAGTATATATATAACAAAGAATATTTGGGGTCTTCCCTGGTGGCTCAGTGGTAAATAATCAGCTTTCAATGCAGGAGACTTAGATTTGATCCTAGGGTTGGGAAGATCCCATGAAGGGCAGGGCAACTCACTCCAGTTTCTTGCCTAGAGAATTCCATGGACAGAGGAGCCTGGCGGGCTAGGGTTGCAAAGAGTTGCTAGGGTTGCAACCATGGGGTTGCAAAGAGTCAGACATGACTGAGTGACTAAGCACAGCACAGATAGAGCTGATGGTGGCACTATATGGTGAGAGCACTAAGTGCCACTGCATTTTCTACATTAAAGTGGTTAATCCTAAATTATATGAATCCATTCAATTTTTTTAAAAAATACCATATTAGAATGGGATTGAAGATTCTGAGAGGGAAGGGCCTAATTCACCAGAAAAATCTACCTCCTGACCCATAAGACACATAGCATTTTCTTTTCTGTACCTCTTACAGAGAAAGCCTGCCGCAGTCACACTCAGAGGCACATGAGATAGTCTTTCCCAATCTTCCCAACAGAGAAGACTTGGCCGTGCAGTCACTTAGTCAACAGTGACTGCTCCTCTGGGGCCTGGCAGTTGGCAATTAACGTCTTCCTTCCTTTTGAAGCTCAGAAGACAATGGAAATACTGTCTTCCATTTTCAGACTTGTCACAACTCTCACAAAAATTCCCCATGAAGAGGTTTTTGTCCAATGTACTGACTGAAGTCTGGCCAGTTGTTATTGATATTGTACTTTTCCTCAGACTGATT
Source organism: Bos javanicus (assembly GCF_032452875.1). Taxonomy (NCBI): domain Eukaryota; kingdom Metazoa; phylum Chordata; class Mammalia; order Artiodactyla; family Bovidae; genus Bos; species Bos javanicus. The sequence continues at coordinate 39,349,144 of NC_083890.1, forward strand.
TCTTCAATGACTTACAGCTATAGGATTTCTTAAAACAAAACCTATTAGAAGTCATCTAATCTATCTTCCAATGCAAATACTTCTCATAAAAAGAAAACAGAACAGAACAAAAACACTAAATTCATAAAAAAAAAAAAAATCAGATCTGCGGTTAAGGGCAGGGAGTTGCAGATTGGAGGAAAGCAGTCAGGAAGCAACCTTCCAGTTATAAGATAAACAAGCACCAGAGGTGTGACATGCAACGTGATGACGAGAGTTAACATTGCTGCATGGTATACAGGAAAGCCAAGAGAATGCATCCTAAGCGCTCTCATCACAAAGATAACCTTTCTTCTTTTCTTTCTATTGTATGTACATGAGATGATAGCTGAGCCTACTGTGGTAATCATTTCACAATATATGTAAATCAAACCATCACACTGTATGCCTTAAACTTACCCAATGATGTACATCGATTATTTCTCAATAAAACTGGGGGAAACAAAAGAAAGAGATGATTTTGAAAGGTGTGTTTGGTATCACTTGGTGTGTTAACCAGCGTTCTCCAGAGAAATTGAATCAACAGAATACATATATATACATATATATGTATGTGTATATATATATATATATAGGCATACATCATTTTATTGCACTTTGCCTTATATGCTTTGCAAATACTGTGTTTTTAGCAAATTGAAGGTCCATGGCCACCCTGCAATCCACAGGTCTACCAGTATCATTTTTCCAGCAACGTTTATCTCTGTGTTCAGTTCAGTTCAGTCGCTCAGTCGTGTCCGACTCTTTGCCACCCATGAATCCCAGCACACCAGGCCTCCCTGTCCAACACCAACTCCCAGAGTCCACCCAAACTCATGTGCATTGAGTTGGTGATGCCATCCAGCCATCTCATCTTCTGCTGTCCCCTTCTCCTCCTGCCCCCAATCCCTCCCAGCATCAGGGTCTTTTCCAGTGAGTCAACTCTTCGCATGAGGTGACCAAAGTATTGGAGTTTCAGCCTCAACATCAGTCCTTCCAATGAACACCCAGGACTGGTCTCCTTTAGGATGGACTGGTTGTATTTCCTGAAGTCCAAGGGACTCTCAAGCGTCTTCTCCAGCACCACAGTTCAAAAGCATCAATTCTTTGGCCCTCAGCTTTCTTCATAGTCCAACTCTCACATCCATACATGACCACTGGAAAAACCATAGCCTTGACTAGACAGACCTTTGTTGGCAAAGTAATATCTCTGCTTTTGAATATGCTATCTAGGTTGGTCATAACTTTCCTTCCAAGGAGTAAGCGTCTTTTACTTTCATGACTGCAATCACCATCTGCAGTGATTTTAGAGCCCCCAAAAATAAAGTCTGACACTGTTTCCACTGTTTTCCCATCTATTTCCGATGAAGTAAAGGGACCAGATGCCACAATCTTCATCTTCTGAATGTTGAGCTTTAAGCCAACTTTTTCACTCTCCTCTTTCACTTTCATCAAGAGGCTTTTGAGTTCCTCTTCACTTTCTGCCATAGGGTGATGTCATCTGCATATCTGAGGTTATTGATATTTCTCCCGGCAATCTTGATTCCAGCTTGTGCTTCTTCCAGCCCAGCGTTTCTCATGATGTACTCTGCATAGAAGTTAAATAAGCAGGGTGACAATATACAGCCTTGATGTACTCCTTTTCCTATTTGGAACCAGTCTGCTGTTCCATGTCCAGTTCTAACTGTTGCTTCCTGACCTGCATACAGGTTTCTCAAGAGGCAGGTCAGGTGGTCTGGTATTCCCATCTCTTCCAGAATTTTCCACAGTTTATTGTGATGGACACAGTCAAAGGCTTTGGCATAGTCAATAAAGCAGAAATAGATGTTTTTCTGGAACTCTCTTGCTTTTTCCATGATCCAGCGGATGTTGGCAATTTGATCTCTGGCTCCTCTGCCTTTTCTAAAACCAGCTTGAACATCTGGAAGTTCACGGTTCACATATTGCTGAAGCCCAGCTTGGAGAATTTTGAGCATTACTTTACTAGCATGTGAGACGAGTGCAATTGTGCGGTAGTTTGAGCATTCTTTGGCATTACCTTTCTTTGGGATTGGAATGAAAACTGACCTTTTCCAGTCCTGTGGTCACTGCTGAATTTTCCAAATTTGCTGGCATATCTCTGTGTTACATTTCAGTAATTCTTGCAATATTTCAAACCCTCCACCAACAAAATGATTATGAGTCACTGAAGGCTCAAGTGACAGCATTTTTTAGCAAAAGAATTAATTATTTTTTAATTAAGCTATATACATTGTTTGTTTAGACAGAATGCTATTGCATACTTAATAGACTATAATATAGTATAAATATAACTTTTATATGCATTGGGAAACCAAAAATTTCATGTGACTCACTCTATTGTAATATTTGCTTTATTGTGGTAGTCTGTAACTGAACCTGCAATATCTCTGAAGTATACCTGAATATACACACACACACACACACACACACACACAAAGAAATTCATTGTAAGAAACTGGCTCATGTGATTACGGAGGCTGAGAAGTCCCTGGATCTGTATTTGGCAAGTTGGGACCCAAGAAGGGCCCATGTTTCAGTTTTCAGTTTGAATCCAAAGGCAGGGAAAGACTGAGGTCCCAGCTCGAAGCAATGAAGCAACAGGTCTTCAGCTCAATGGGAGAGATCCACACACGTTAAGAATGTTATTACGTTACTCAGTCTACTGATTCTGATTCAAATGTTCTTGTTGTTTTTGTTCAGTTGCTCAGTCGTGTCTGACTCTTTGCAACCCCATGGACTGCAGCACACCAGGCTTCCCCGTCCTTCACCATATCCCAGAGCTTGCTCAAACTCATGTCCATGGAGTCAGTGATGCCATCCAACCATCTCATCCTGTCATCCCCTTTTCCTCCTGCGTTCAGTCTTTCCCAGCATCAGGGTCTTTTCTAATGAGTTGGCTCTTTGCATCAGGTGGCCAAAGTATTGGAGCTTCAGCTTCAGCATCAGTCATTCCAGTGAATATTCAGGACTGACTTCCTTTAGGATTGACTGGTTGGATCTCCTCACAGTCCAAGGGACTCTCAAGAGTCTTCAACACCACTGTTCAAAAGCATCAATTCTTTGGCGCTCATCTTTCTTCAGGGTCCAACTCACACCCATACATGACTACTGGAAAAACCAAAGCTTTGACTATTCAGACCTTTGTTGGCAAAGTAATGTCTCTGCTTTTTAATATGCTGTCTAGGCTTATCATAGCTTTTCTTCCAAGGAGCAAGCATCTTTTAATTTCATGGCTACCATCACCATCTGCAGTGATTTTGGAGCCCAAGAAAATAAAAGTCTGTCACTGTTTCCATTGATTCAAATGTTAACATCATGCAAAAACACCTTCTCAGACACAAGGGGCCACACACCTCGTGGCCCAGTCAAGCTGACACAACCATCACATCTGGCCCCAGAACTTCGGACTGAACGTCACATGCCCCATACCTCCCAATACTGGTCCTTACCCAAAAAAGGAGAAGTTCAAATATTTATTGAATGGAGAATGTAGATCCTTTTTTCGTCAAATTTGTTTATTGTTTACTACAAGTAGTCCCCAAGCCAAATGAATCACTTAAACTGCATTAATTTTATTAGTCTTGGATAAAGGGTGTAACTGCTTACAAAAATAAAAATTAGAGTAAGGAGAGGGTTCCTGGTAGCATACACCACCTTCTTGATAACTTTTCATACCTATCAAAATATCCAGAGAACAGCAGGTAAAGAACTGGATGAAGACAGGCCCTGGAAAGAGCTGAAATAACGTGGACTAAGGATTATTACTGTCATATATTAATGTAACTAGTATAATCAGAAGAAAATGTTCTACACCAACAGAGAAACGATATATTAAACATGTTCTTATGCCAGTGGCGTAGCAGTTTAGGGTACAAACTTTGGAGTGAAACAACGTGACTGAGTAACAAAACCAGGCAAGGTTTTAAAGCTCAGTTTCTTTCATGGTAACCTAGGAAGGATTTGAGATGCATTTGGAACAGACTGCCACTGCCCTCCTCTTTCAATACTTCTCCTCCGCTCACCTGTACTGACATGTGAAGGACTCCAGTGGAGAGCAGTACTTGGAGAAAGACAAGATTTTGTTGCTAACATTCAGATATTCCAGAGGAAAGAGACTGTCGAGCTATTTAACATGACGCAATTGACAGATAACGGAGAACAGATTTTAGGAGTGAAGGACAATGAGAAGTAGGAGAGGAAAAAAAAAAACCAAGCACAGGACACTCGACAGCTTGGTTCAGGACTCAGGGGCACCAAGGCGAGACTGAGTATCAGACATATCTGACAAAGTGATGATAAAAAGGAAAAGAAAGACTAGTCTGGAACGGGAGGCAAGAGGTCACCAGACAAAGGGCCCCTTTGCTAAAAAGAGGCTTTCCCATATTCTTCCTCATTAAGCAGAGGAGTCTGAATGTACCCTATGGATCACAAGACAGGGAACATGATAATGTCCTACAAGGTTGGTTGATAAACAGCCCAACGTTTTACGACATGGGGGAGAGGAGTGATAATGGTTTTTAATTGCCACATAAATTTTGAATGGTTCTTCAGCTCTAATCCTAGCTGCAAAGCACTGGATCATGTTATTGCTCCTCTTGCACACAGCTTGCCTCCATGATTTCACTTTCTTCGATGCACCTCTCTATATGCAACTTGAGTCAATTGATTCCTAATGCATCAAAACTCACATTTTGCTGTAGGCCGGTGCTGTCTTGAGAAACTAGCATCCTAGGATGTGTTGAAAATAATGTGTCACCCACCCCCTCTCCCTTACCACACCTACTGTCTCTTAATAGAGGAATTAAGTTCAAGGATCTGAGTTTCTAGAATACCTATAAATTTTGATTCAGGTAGCACCACATTAAACAGAAAGCTGAGATGTTGAGAGGAACTTCCAACAATCTCCATGATTTAGAGCTGTATATCACAAACATTAACGTGCATACAAACCACCTGGGGACCTTATTAAACTGTAATTTCTGATTTAGTAGGTCTACAGCCCTAACAGGGCTTCCCAGGTGATGCTAGTGATAAAGAACCCGCCTGCCAGTGCAAGTAGACTTAAGAGATGCAAGTTTGATCCCTGGGTCAGGAAGATCCCCTGGAGGAGGGCACCGCAACCCACTCCAGTACTCTTGCCTGAAGACGTCCATGGACAGAGGAGCCTAGCGGGCTGCAGTCCATGGGGTCGAACAGAGTCAGACACGACTGAAGTGACTTAGCACACATGCACAAACAGTCCTACCAGGTCCTAAGTGATGCTGCTGATCTATAGTAGTACTTTGAGTAGCAAGGATTTGGAGAACATGTGACAGCCAATAGTGTCACAGGTTGAGTAGGAATGATACTAACACAGTTACAAAGGAACATAGAGTTAGAAGGATCCTTAGTGACCATAAGCATGCAAGCATTCTTGAGATCTTTCAAAAAGTCACCAGAAGAGAAAGGAATTTTCTCATAACTTTTAATTCTCAGGTCAACTTACGGTGCTCTAAAATGTAAAACCCAAAATGTAAATTTGCACATGTGAAACCAATATTCTCCCTCTAGAAAGTTTCAATAAACTCTTCAACTATACAAGCTTTTCATTCTTAACAAAGGAACAGATCAAAGTTTGAATTTCCCACTACAGTTTTATCCCTTTCAAATCTCTGGTGGAAAGTGATGGTGATAAGAGTTCAGGGAAAGGGGGGCTATTGTAATCTAGAGACTAAAAAGAATTGAAAAGACATTATCTAATTTCACTGTCTGGTTTCATTAGTAAGGAAAATGATCCCATTATGATTTCCTCAGGGTCACCCAGCAAAAGTCACATAGCTAATCACTGAAAAATGTGAGACGAAAATCAGTAACTCCTAACTCTTAATTCATTACTTTGACTTCTACAGTGTTAACACTTTTCATGTTTAAACTTTAGTTTTTACTGAGTATTTTACAATGATAAAAACCTTAAACAAAAAAATAAGAAAAACTGGTTCTAATAGGGGTTTTGCATCTCACATGGTTTACAGGCAAACAGCAGACCTGATGACCTATTAACGTGACCATCCAGCTAAAATCAGTAAGAAAGTCATGTCAGTTGATTCCTAAGGTAACAGAACCAGGAGCAAGAACCACGTGCTTTTTTAAAATATATTATCAGTTATGGGTCATTTGGGCTTATAATAAGTGTTCCAAAGAACTAAATGAAGATGAATTTATTGGGCAAAGCCAAGCGCCAAGGGAACTCACTAAAGACAGGAGTTATATCAAAACAAGAATTGTGTTGTCTAGTACCAAGGGAAACTGCTAAGGATGCTTCTGCCACGTAGAAATAATTTTATTGTATTTGTGATACAAAGAATAGATTTGATTAGGTTTAAGACCAGGTAAGAAACTTTACTTGAAGTTCCATTGAGGAGATAAACATGTACACAAATAGGAAGTGAAGAGACTGGGAAAGCTGACCTTGACTTGGCAAAAAAAGAGAGTCTCGCAGGCATAGAGAACAGACTTGTCATACAGCGGGGGAAGGAGAGGGTGGGATGGATTGAGAGAGTAGCATTGAAACGTATGCATCACCATGTGTAAAATAGATAGCCAGTGGGAAGTTGCTGCGTAACACAGGGAGCTCAGCCCGCTGCTCTGTGACAGTCTAGAGGGATGGGATGGTGGTGGGGTGGAAGGGAGGTTCAAGAGGGAGGGGACATATGTATACTTATGATCGATTCACATTGTATGGCAGAAACCAAGAAAACACTGTGAAGAAAGTATGCTCCAATTAAAAATAAAAATAAAATAAATTTTATAGTAAAAAAAAAAGAGAGATAGTCTCAAGCTACTAAGATGGATGCTATATAGCCAAGTAGCTAAGAAGACAGACTCTAATCTTAGATTCTCTGTGTTCAAATCCTAGCTCCTCTATTTACTAAATCTGTGTGACCTTGGGCAAATAACATATGCGTCTCTCAGTTTCCCCATTTGCACAATCACGTAAAAATAGTAACTTCCTCATAGAGTTGGATGAAGATTAAATGAAGCAATATATAGAAAGTCTTTAGAATAATGTCTGACACGGAGTGTTACCTAAGTATAAGCTACTCTAATTACTGTTCTGAAGAGGGATCTATTCAGTTCCCAATGACTTCATCTGCTATAGAATCCTCCTAGAACTGACACAGCAAGAGAGCAAAGCAGACGGGGCAGGTCTTCATTCGGTGACCTGCTCTCTGCCATGGTCTTGGGAGTAGTGAAACAGTACATCTCCAAATATCACATAAGCATAAGGAAAGTTTGCTCTGGGTGGTTAATATTTTTCTCACTTGGGCCTTTGAACTAAGCCAACTCCGGTAAACTTAATACGTTTCTAAGCACAGAAAACAGACTCAACCCAGTGGGGCTGAATCTGTTACCGGAAACCTTGGCAAGGACTCTATGCTCAGAGCAGAGCTGATTTACAGTAGGGTGAAAAAACAGGAGGGAGAAATATTAAAATAAAGTGCAATCATGTTTCTATTTAAAAGTGGTTACTGCCAGCACATTGCAAAATAATGCTGGCCAGCAACCAGGAAGCCGCACCTGCACAGATTCCAGCTGAGGATCCCTGGAGCCCTCACCGTGCTTGCTCAATAGCTCTCCTAGTTAGCACCACTGGCAAAAACCTGGCAAGTCTTATGTATCCACAAACACACTCACACACACTGGCCTTTCCCAAGACCTTTCCACGCCTCTCTGCTCAGGGTGGAGATGACCTTCTCTCCCCACTCCATTTTTAGACATGTCCCTCTTCTCTATTTTCAGGTTTAAGGCATCTCCATACAGTTTTTCATAAAATCCAAAGAGAAGGGACTTGTGGGATCCCTGGCTTAGAATCTGCTCCTGACTGCCCTTCTAACCTAGACTAGAGTCTGAACCCCTTACCTTGGCCTGCAAACCCTTCAGAGTATTTTTCTCTTAGAAAATATTTTTTCTTTTACTTTCTGAATTGAAATTATACACAGGTTTATATTCTGCCATATTGAGTGCCTCCTAAATCAAGTGCCATTTAAATTATGCATGTGCCTTTATTTTTTGCCATTTAACATCTGTACACCTCTAGAAGAAAGAGTGTGTCTACCTTTAGGAATAGCCATTAAAAAGTGAATGTTTGAGATTCTTTTATGTAATGCCCTTTTTGGAGGAGCTACTGGTGCAAAATGTACCAGCAGTAATAATACCGTAGCAGTAAACGTGCAGCAAGTTGAAGAGCTCATTCTGGTGTCTAGATGTGAATCATAAAAAGAAGTACTGAAGCAGGAAGACTAGGTGTTGAGTATCACCCCCACCACTCAGCAGCTGCCTGTCTATCTGCCCTTTGACCAGACACCCTCTGTTCCTCACTTTGCTCATCTGCACGATAGGAATTAAAGACCTCGTTTGGCTGGCCCATAGGTTTGCTGTGGAAATTGTAATGGAAATATACATGAAGGGAGTTGTAAACTACCCAGCACCTCATGGATGCCTGCCAAGCCACTTACCTAACTCAAGAACTTACTTAAAATCCCATGAAAGCAACTCAGAAAAGAGTCAGTGTGTGGGCGCCATTTTTTTTTCCTTTTTGAAAACTATCTTGGACACTTATGAAACCAAGTATTTTCTCTTCCCAACAAACATTCTCAAAATATTCTATAGCATGGCTATGAAAGACAAGATTTAATCTGATGAAAGATTAAATTTTATCCTTATAAATATATATTCTGGGGACTTCCTTGATGGTCCAGTGGTTAAGAATCCACCTTCCAATGCAGGGAACACAGGTTCGATCCCTGGTTGGGGAACTAAGATTCCACATGCCACAGGGCAACGAAGCCCACACACCACAATAGAGAAGCCCTCATATAACTCGAGAAAGTCCACACCCAGCAACAGAGACCCAGCATAGTCAAATTTTTTTTAATTAAAACATAAAACAAATATACTTTTTGTTTGGTAATTTACATGTCACTTTAAAGTAAATGACTGGCAGGAGGGAGAGAACAGGAAACACGAATAGGGTCTCTAAGACGTTCTGTGAATAAGACCAGAGGGTAACTAGGGAGACTCAAGGAGTTTTAAAAGACAAAAACGAGGGGAATATGACAGAAAGATTGACATTGATTTAGACTTATCTATTGTTTCTTCCCTTAAAGTTCTACTGACAAATAAGATCAACTATTCCAAATATTTGTGCTTATTTTTTTTCTTAGTATTGCATCTTCAAACAGAAAAGAGCAACCATATAAATGAACAATTTCAATAAAATGTGCTAAGTCCAACGATGGAAAAATACAAAGGAGAGATACTTAACACAGTTCTTAGGGATCAAGAAAGACTTCTTCAAGAGGAAATTCCTATTGAGCCCTCAGTGAATTAATCCCCAAGAAACACTACTCTTTCCAGTCTGAACCGAGCCTTATTTTCTCCAATAAGCTTTATAAAAATATCTTCCATGCTTTATGTTGGACTTCTTCCATGCCCAACACCAAAGAAGAGTTTTAAGGAGCCTCCATCTTGCTTGCAACTACAAAAAAAATTTATTTTAATAATCCACAGTGTGGATTATTAAAGGCATTATTATAAAAGGCATTTCAAATGAATAAGAGAGTACACCTAGGGCCTTGAGCAGAAATCAGATAAGTTCTAAAATACATATCCAAGTTTCTAATCTTAAATTGGAGAAAGACTAAAATCTTGGTCAAGTTTATTTAAACCTCCGTGACTCCATGTATTCCAGAGCAGAATTATTTTAGTAATCTGGGATTGATGAGAGAATGAATTAGTGTTTAATGTGTTCTGAAACTTTAGAATGGAAAGCTTTTTAGGTAGAATTCTTTTTTAATAATCCCTCTGGCCCTCAAGATCTTCTTCAGGTGGTTATTTTCAACTTTGTTCTATTTATAATAACTCTACAGGCAAGTAGACCAAAAACACACATTTGGACACAGCAAACTCAGGTACACATACATGATGAGTTCAGATTTATTTGTATCAGTGGATGCTGGAAGAGAAACTGTCAAGACACAAAAAAGGATTCAAGCCCCCATTCTGTTGCAGCCTTGTTGCTTTGCAATGAGCTAGGCTACTACTTTCAACTCAGGAATGTAGGTCTCTTATTTCAGAAAGGAATTCATCAGAAACTCATCAGTAAGGCAGTTGATTTGACCTTGGTGCCTGATTAGTAATTTGTTCCTTGGTACTGTACCATAATCAGGATTTAATGTTTCAAGAACCGCAAGAAAATCATCTAGAAAAGACTTGAAATTTGGTTCTGATTTTCCCACTAGTACTCAATTCTTTTGAAAATAATGTGAGCCTTCTCTGTGTGCTCAGCCTACTAACACAGAATTGAGAGCCCAGGGAGTGAAATTCTGACAGTTACTATTAAGGTAAAAATGGGGTTACAGAATTCATTTTCAAAGTTTCTTTCCAGTTTATTTAAAAAAAATTAAATTGGCACTACCAAATTTAATGACATGGCTACCCTGCTGAGTTCTGAGCCCAGAAAGCTATTGTCTCCCTGGTCTATGCATCCTGCTCCGCTCTAATGTTTCCTATAATGCGACTAATAACCAACCATCAGCAATAAATGCCTTGTCATCTCATTGTTGCACACAGCGATAGCTGAAGCAGTGATACTGATAAATGAACCTGCGTAATCATTTTGGATTTCTTTGTTACATCTCACAGTGTGAAGATGGCTTCGGCTCAGCACGTCCCCAAAAAACAAACAAGCGCTCCTGCCATCTCCTCCATCAATCTCCCCTTATTGTGTCATTCAAACCCCTGTGCTGCCCTTGCTGCCACCCATCTTCTCAGAAAAAGAACGCATCCCAGGTCTTTGAGTTTAGACCTTTGATATCCTTCTCCCATTGTTCCTTTGCCAACTGTATCTCTCAGAAAGAAATGAAAATCCAGAGAGTGAAGGAGAGAAAGGATGTGAACTTTCTCTACTTTCCAGGCTGTTGTCCTTAGGAAAAAAACATAAGCTCATTAAAATCCAGTTGAGTCTGACATTTTCCCTTTTACCTTTTCAATCTTTCTATAGTTTCAAATCATTAACGATCAGCATGAAGCTCAAAGGTAGCTCTCGCCATCTATGAAATGGTGACACATGTGACAATAATGCTTTTGAAGAGCCTGTCACATTCTCTCCCCAAACAAGTCTCATTAATGCTGAGACTGTCTTTCTTTTCTCTCCGCTTCTTTTCTCCTGATTTCTCTCTAATTAGCTTGTTTTTTTATGTTCCCTCGTTCCACAGTTTGAGCTTAAAAAAAAAAAAAAAAAAAGAGGTGGATGTCATTTCCATGAACCCCAAGGCCAAGTTAATCAGCAGAATTAATGACTCTATTACCCATTAGACTGGGAGCGGTGGCGCTTAACGCTGAGTACTCAGTGTTCGCCCTCTACCACGCTTCTTCATTTTGCTCTGACAAATGTAAACTTTTGCTCCCTTAGAGCAAACTGTGAGGTCCAGCCTATTTGTAGAGCATTTCTTTTCCCCTTCACATACCCCAGGATGTGAACTGGGAGGAAAGGTTGAAAATGTAGCCACCTCTGTCTGCAGTGTTCATGCTGTAAAGGTATCATGCCATTACATGAAAATGGATAAAAGGAAGTCTTAGGAAAGACTGAAAAAGAGGCATAACATGTATGACTCTCCACAATCCTTAATTCCTGACTGTAGAATATTTCATAGGTATAGCATCACAGAAAACCTCCCAGTATTTTTAAAAATCATACTGTAGAAATAAAAGATACATAGAAATTTAAACCAGCAGACAGTTGATTTGATAAACTTTTAACAAACAAGCATGATTGGAGGGTGTACGATTTTTGAAATTCACTTTTATTGAAGGGCAAAATCTTCAAATTGTTTCCCCTTTTAACAGAATTGAGAAATAACATCCTTTTATCCTAAATGTCAGCACTCACACAAAACCAGGTACACATTTTGTATGTATTCAAAATGTTTTATTTTAGAAGCATCTGCCTAGACTCTGTCAGAAGAATAGGAAAGTTTCTACCTTTCATAACTCAACAAAAGCATCCCCTATTTTACTGTTTTTCTGTTTGAATTTTTAATGATACTGCTATCAATATAAAGACACAGAAGGCTAACACAGATTTATCTGGACACTTAAGTAGACTTCCAAATTTTAAAAATATCAAGACTATTTCAGAAGAAAGAACTGCTTTCATTCTTTTTCAGTTATAATGCCACCCTCATCTAATATAAAAAGGGTTTGGTATCATTGGGTGGGTTATCTTTGCCTAAAGAGATCATTAGCAGAAAAACTTCCTTTTAGGTGAAAATCCTGCCCTAGCTAGGTCTGAAGTACCTTGAGCCAAAAAGGAAAGTCTGTGCTTATGTCTTCCAGCCTTTCCTAGTCCTTCACCCTCAATTTATTCTACAAAATATACCTGAAAGGATATTGGCAAGGATGATAATCATAACATAGACTTCATTCTTTTGCTATATCTATTCATGGAGACAATGCCATTCTTGTTAAGTGTTCTTTCATTTTCTTTATTTTTATTATTATTATGAAAGGAAATCCTCAGGGCATTTTTTAAAAAAAGTTTAAGTCAATAGCAGAACTCAAACTTTCAAGAAAAAAGACTGAGAAAAAATAAGATTTCAGTGGTTATTAATGAGAGTTTTGCGTTACAAAAGGGCATTTGCAGTACTTGGAAATGAAAAAAAAAAGTCTGCAATGCTTGGAAAAATACCACATTTAGCATAGCTATCTTCAAATAGCATGGTAAATATAAGCCATTCAACTTCCCTTTGATGTGTAGATAGCAACAAGTATAAAATAAAGCATATCATAAAAATAAGCAAAAAAGTTTATTCAAAAAGGAAACCCAAACACTTCATTCTAAGAGTCAATGTAGTACAGCAAGCTTTGCCCCAAATCTGAAACTTAAGGAATAAGAATTACAATCCCAAACGGCCAGCCTCTCAGAATGATTATGGAAGAGCATGACATGGGGATGGCAGTGCAAATTTTACCATCTTATTTGCCTTGTCTCTATAAGAGAATAATAATAGAAGAATACAAAACCATATTATTGGCAGATGAAAAGTAGAACATAGAAAACACTACAAAGATTTCTAGGACATCACCCCAAAATTTACACACATACATACAATGAGAACTGAATTTGTGTGTGTGTGTGTGTGTGTGTTAATCCTTTGTCGCAAAGAAATACTCATCCCATATCTTCTTTTTTTGCTTTTGTACAGGTGATGCAAGACAATGGACTTCGGGGAATTTCTGAAATGTTTTTTATGTTAGGTTCGCCTTCTAAGTGCTCTCACAGAATCCTCTAGTTATCTTGAAACATTTATCTCATTTGTCTCTCTCTCCCACTAGAAAGCAACAAGGCCAAGAACAGTGTTGTTTTCCATTGTATCCTACATACATACTCCATGGCTTCCCTGGTGACTCAGGTGGTAAAGAATCCGCCTGCAATGCGGGAGACCCAGGTTTGATCCTTCAGTTGGGAAGATCCCCTGGAGAAGGAAATAGCAACCCACTCCAGTATTCTTGCCTGGAGAATTCCATGGACATAGGAGCCTGGTAGGCTAAAGTTCATGGAGTTGCAAAGAGTTGGACACGACTAAGTGACAATGATCCACAACTGATATGACCAATTCGTAGAATACACAAGTGGAAGAAAATTGAGTTGATCAATTTAAGCCTAAAATAGCAGTTGTAAACTTGATTTTTCTTAGAGATTCATCCATCAGTTCAGTTCACTTCAGTTGCTCAGTCGTGTCCGACTCTTTGCAACCCCATGAATCGCAGCACGCCAGGCCTCCCTATCCATCACCAACTCCCAGAGTTCACCCAAACTCATCTCCATTGAGTCGGGGATGCCATCCAGCCATCTCATCCTCTGTCGTCCCTTTCTACTCCTCCCCCAATCCCTCCCAGCATCAGAGTCTTTTCCAATGAGTCAACTCTTCGCATGAGGTGCCAAAAGTATTGGAGTTTCAGCCTCAGCATCAGTCCTTCCAAAGAACACCCAGGACTGGTCTCCTTTAGAATGGACTGGTTGGATCTCCTTGCAGTCTAAGGAACGCTCAAGAGTCTTCTCCAACATCACAGTTCAAAAGCATTAATTCTTCAGTGCTCAGCTTTCTTCACAGTCCAACTCTCACATCCATACATGACCACTGGAAAAACCATAGCCTTGACTAGACAGACCTTTGTTGGCAAAGTAATGTCTCTGCTTTTGAATATGCTATCTAGGTTGGTCATAACTTTCCTTCCAAGGAGTAAGCATCTTTTAATTTCATGGCTGCAATCACCATCTGCAGTGATTTTGGAGCCCCCAAAAATAAAGTCTGACATGGTTTCCACCGTTTCCCCATCTATTTGCCATGAAGTGAAGGGACCAGATGCCATGATCTTCGTTTTCTGAATGTTGAGTTTTAAGCCAACTTTTTCACTCTCCTCTTTCACTTTCATCAAGAGGCTTTTTAGTTCCTCTTCACTTTCTGCCATAAGACAGGTGTCATCTGCATATCTGAGGTTATTGATATTTCTCCCAGCAATCTTGATCCCAGCTTGTGCTTCTTCCAGCCCAGCGTTTCTCATGATGTACTCTGCATAGAAGTTAAATAAGCAGGGTGACAATATACAGCCTTGACGTACTCCTTTTCCTATTTGGAACCAGTCTGTTGTCCCATGTCCAGTTCTAACTGTTGCTTCCTGATTTGCATATAGGTTTCTCAAGAGGCAGGTCAGGTGGTCTGGTATTCCCATCTCTTGAAGAATCTTCCACAGTTTATTGTGATCCACACAGTCAAAGGCTTTGGCATAGTCAATAAAGCAGAAATAGATGTTTTTCTGGAACTCTCTTGCTTTTTCGACCATCCAGAGGATGTTGGCAATTCGATCTCTGGTTCCTCTGCCTTTTCTAAAACCAGCTTGAACATCTGGAAGTTCATGGTTCACATATTGCTGAAGCCTGGCTTGGAGAATTTTGAGCATTACTTTACTAGCGTGTGAGATGAGTACAATTGTGCAGTAGTTTGAGCATTCTTTGGCATTGCCTTTCTTTGGGATTGGAATGAAAACTGACCTTTTCCAGTCCTGTGGCCACTGCTGAGTTTTCCAAATGTGCTGGCATATTGAGTGCAGCACTTTCACAGCATCATCTTTCAGGATTTGAAATAGCTCAACTGGAATTCCATCACCTCCACTAGCTTTGTTCATAGTGATGCTTTCTAAGGCCCACTTGGCTTCACATTCCAGGATGTCTGACTCTAGGTGAGTATCACACCATCCTGATTATCTGGGTTGTGAAGAACTTTTTGTATAGTTCTTCTGTGTATTCTTACCATCTCTTCTTAATATCTTCTGCTTCGGTTAGGTCCATATGATTTCTGTCCTTTATTGAGCCCATCTTTGCATGAAATGTTCCCTTGGTATCTCTAATTTTCTTGAAGAGATCTCTAGTTTTTCCCATTCTGTTGTTTTCTTCTGTTTCTTTGCATTGATTGCTGAGGAAGGCTTTCTTATCTCTCCTTGCTATTCTTTGGAACTCTGCATTCAAATGGGAATATCTTTCCTTTTCTCCTTTGCTTTTTGCTTCTCTTCTTTTCACAGCTATTTGTAAGGCCTCCTCAGACAGCCGTTTTGCTTTTTTGCATTTCTTTTCCATGGGGATGAACTTGACCCCTGTCTCCTGTACAAGGTCACGGCTTCCCTGGTGGCTCAGATGGTAAAGTGTGTGTGTACAGTGCGGAAGACCCGGGTTCAATCCCTGAGTCAGGAAGATCTCCTGGAGAAGGGAATGGCAACCCTCTCTAGTATTCTTGCCCCCCACCCCCAAAAAGGGGCTCAAAGATTCATCCATAATTACCTCCAAATTACCTAAAAGCCCAAGACAACATCTTAGAATGCATAAAAGTATGAGGTCTTTTTGTGGTTGTTCAAGATGAGTAACATTGATGAGAAAAATACAAGCTCATGTCAGACACATTACTTCATTAGTTACTTTTTTATCCTTGATTTTCTTTAGTATGTAAAATGTCAATAGTATGAGAAAATAAAAGAAAATATTCAGGTATCTGTGCTTCCATGTTGATTGCAGCATTATTTACAATTCCTTTACAATATCCGAGATATGAAAGCAACCTAATATCATTTATGGATGAATGGATGAAGAAAAATGTGTGTGTGTGTGTATAATTCAGGCTTAAAAAGGAAGGAGACTAAGTCATTTGAAAAAATATGGATGAACCTGGAGGACCTTATGCTAACTGAAATAAGCCAGACACAAAAAGAAAAAAAAAACTGCATGATCTCATTTAAATGTGCAACTAACAAAAAGTCAACTACACAGAAGTAGAGAGTAGAACACTGTGGGTGAGGAGGTGGGGGCAATGGGAGATACTGGTCAAAGGGTAGAGAGGTTCAGTTGTATAGAATTAATAAGCTGAATCTAATGTACACGATGATGACAAGCATAATAATAGTGTATAGAACACTAAAAACTGGCTAAGACAATACAGTTCAAGTGTTCTTTTAAAAAAAAAGATGGTAACCATGTGAGAAAATGTTACCTTGACTGTTAAAACCATTTCACCATATCTGTGTATCAAATCAGCATATTGTACACCTTAAATATATTCAATTTTTAAAAAGAAAGGCATAAGTACAGCATAAATATACAGCAACGTCTACTTCTTTCTGAAATCAAACCCTTTCCATGGTACAGTAGAAAGCCTTTGGACTCCACCACATCTGCACTAGAATTCTAGCTTTACCATAATTAAGTCATGTGCCCATGAGTAAACTGCAACTGAGAAAAAGAAGATAATGAGAAAATTCCTGCAAGGGTTGCTGTGAACTGACAGGCAGCATAGGTCACAATATAGATGACCTATGCATGTTTGTTCGTTTCTCCAACTTCCTACCCTATCAATGTGACTAGTAGAAAAAGAATAAAGGAAATAGGTAAACTAGATAGAAATGCTGACATATAAGGAAAATAAACATAGAATATGATTGTTTCCCTTAAATCTAAATAACTTCCAATAACTAAAGGGCAAGAAACTCAACTAAATTTCTCTGGGACTCAAACCACTTTTAGATTAAATTATTTTCTGAAATTTTTTGCTGAACTCAGGGCATAGCCATGTTTAGCTGAATTTGGTAAAGGATTTGGAAACAATTCAGAAACTATGACTCATAAATTCATGAAGGCAAAAAATAGTCCATTTGAAATTGCAGGTGTTGATTATGAAAAAGAATGATATAGTAAAATCAGGTCCCTCTGCCTTCTAGAGCTCTACATAGCTCTTCTCAGAAGAAGGAAGTTGGCTTCTATTCCTTTATTTATTCCTTTGCAAAGCCTCCCCCAGAAAGTCTCTTCCAAACAAGACAAGTTCAATTCAACCAGTGTTTACTAATGAACCATATGTTTTGGCCATATACTCCCAGATTACCTGGAATCTGCCTCTACTATTGCACTTTTACTTCATTTTGTAAATCTCTACTGCCTTGTTTCTCTCCCCTACTAGATGGTATGTTTCCCCAAGATAGAAACCAAAGAATATTTGTCTTTAAATTGCTCTTGCTCAACACAGGGCCTGACACAAAGTGGTTTTCGAAAAAAAAAAAACTTGGAAGGAAGAGTACTAAGACTATCTAACAACAAAGTATTGTGTACCCAAATTATATGTGGGTATGTACCAAGCATTGGACAAAGACCAATCTCATTCATAAAGCAAAAAAAAAAAAAAAAAAAATCTAAATAAAATGTTAGCAAGTTGACTCTAGCAGGACACTGAAACAAATAACAAATGAATCATTGCTAAATGGAGATCATGTCAGGAACACAACAATGGTTCATAATTAGAAAATGTATCATGAAAATTCATATTAAAAACTCAATGGAGAAATATAATATTATCTCATCAGATGCTAAGAATGCATTTGATAGAAAGATACTCCCATAACATGATAAAAATTTAAACTCAAAGTATATGCCAGAGCTTCAAAGTTAATAGTGAATCTCTAGAATCATTCCTATGAGAGTCAAGGGCAATAATAAATAGTAATTTCTGCTATTAACTCCATTATTCAGCATTTTAATGTATATGTATACACAAACACTTTTTAAGAACATAATTATGGGAATGGAAGAAGGTAAAATTACCATTGTTTAAAAAATGATATATTTGTATGCTTGAAAGAAGCAAAAGATTCATCTACGGCTATACCACCCTGAACATGCCCCATTTTGTCTGATCTCAGAAGCTAAGCAGGGTCGGGCCTGGTTAGTACTTGGATTGGAGAAGCAAAAGATTCAACTGAAAAAGATGGGTGGAAACAGTGCTGAGAATATTAAGGAACTATAAGACAACCTGAATCATTCAAATATACTTTTAAATGGAGTTCCAAAAAGAGAGGAGAGTGTAAACAAATACATTTTTAAAAAATAAACTCAAAATGGATTAAAGATCTAAACGTAAGACCAGAAACTATAAAACTCCTAGAGGAGAACATAGGCAAAACACTCTCCGACATACATCACAGCAGGATCCTCTATGACCCACCTCCCAGAATATCGGAAATAAAAGCAAAAATAAACAAATGGGACCTAATTAACCTTAAAAGCTTCTGCACATCAAAGGAAACTATCAGCAAGGTGAAAAGGCAGCCTTCAGAATGGGAGAAAATAATAGCAAATGAAGCAACTGACAAACAACTAATCTCAAAAATATACAAGCAACTCCTACAGCTCAACTCCAGAAAAATAAATGACCCAATGTAAAAATGGGCCAAAGAACTAAATAGACATTTCTCCAAAGAAGACATACAGGTGGCTAACAAACACATGAAAAGATGCTCAACATCACTCATTATCAGAGAAATGCAAATCAAAACCACTATGAGGTACCATTTCACACCAGTCAGAATGGCTGCGATCCAAAAGTCTACAAGTAATAAATGCTGGAGAGGATGTGGAGAAAAGGGAACCCTCTTACACTGTTGGTGGGAATGCAAACTAGTACAGCCACTATGGAGAATCGTGTGGAGATTCCTTAAAAAACTGGAACTAGAACTGCCTTATGATCCAGCAATCCCACTGCTGGGCATACACACTGAGGAAACCAGAAGGGAAAGAGACACGTGTACCCCAATGTTCATCGCAGCACTGTTTATAATAGCCAGGACATGGAAGCAACCTAGATGTCCATCAGCAGATGAATGGATAAGAAAGCTGTGGTACATATACACAATGGAGTATTACTTAGCCATTAAAAAGAATTCATTTGAATCAGTTCTAATGAGGTGGATGAAACTGGAGCCTATTATACAGAGTGAAGTAAGCCAGAAGAAAACATAAATACAGTATACTAACGCATATATTTGGAATTTAGAAAGATGGTAACAGTAACCCTGTATACGAGACAGCAAAAGAGACACTGATGTATAGAACAGTCTTTTGGACTCTGTGGGAGAGGGAGAGGGTGAGATGATTTGGGAGAATGGCATTGAAATATGTATAATATTATATATGAAACGAGTCGCCAGTCCAGGTTCGATGCACGATACTGGATGCTTGGGGCTGGTGCACTGGGACGACCCAGAGGGATGGTATGGGGAGGGAGGAGGGAGGAGGGTTCAGGATGGGGAACACATGTATGCCTGTGGCGGATTCATTTCGATATATGGCAGAACCAATACAATATTGTAAAGTTTAAAAATAAAATAAAAAATGGCCAAGAGAAAGTCTGGCCAAAGAGGGCTTCTGATCACCAGCTACAAGAGGCTCGAAAAATGACTCTGATAGGGCCATAACTCCTGGAGTGGAGACAGTCCATGTCCCTGCACACTTGGCACCACCAGGGTCCCCGCAAGCCAAGCAGCTGTGGCACCTTCATGCTCGACCCTCATGCTCGACCCTCATGCTCGACCCTCACTGGGGCAGAGCTGCCACAAGCAAAAAATGTCTTGCATCTATGCATACAGGGTCGCTTCAATTGTGTTCATCTCTCTACAACCCTGTACTGTGGCCTGCCAGGCTTCTCTGTCAGGGAGGGGGGCTCTCCAGGCAAGAATACTGAAGCGTATTGGCAAATACTGGTTGCCATACCCTTCTAGAGCACTGTATTTCCTGCTGCCCTAACTGCCAACTCCCCTGAGTACCTGGTGCTGTCAGAACCCCTGCGCCCCAAGCAGCTGCACCACCTCCACACCTGGCCCTCACAGGGGCAAACCCAAGTCCTCCAGGGCAGCCTCAGCAGCAAGCCCCAGTGGACAGCCCATATCCAGAGGTGGAAATAAAACCACAACTGAAACCCAGGGGCAGTGTGTCTAAGGAAGAAGACCCAAAATCTTCCCACCATCTGTACAAGCTGCAGCTTATATCCACATGATCAACTAGGCAGACTCTGTGTCTGTGGAATATATAAAAGGCTATTGAGAGTTCCCACAAAAGAAAACGCACCAGTTCTGATAGCTGTGGACATTGGAGGCAAGAACACACAGGAGTAGGAGCAGATTAGAATCTGAGTTGCCCTCACAGCAGGTCCAGAGATCAGCACCGTGTTGGAGGGCATCCTAGGGAGTCAAGAGGGAAAGGACTCTGACAGCAGTGACTCGAGAAAAACATTTGTTATTCTTATTTTTTGACTTGTTCTGTAGATACTTTTGCATTTTTTCTTTTCTTCCCGCCCTGTTGTAGTTGTTGATTTTATCGGCACTAAGAAATCCAATTAAGCTTTTGAGCTTTTTTCTCAGTCACATTTTTTATTGTTGTTATAAATCTCTGCCTCTACATTGGGCTTTTGCAGTTCTGTGGAGTTTTCCTTTTTTATTCTTTTTTTAATTTTAATTTTTTTAACCTATTATTATTTTTTCTACATTTATTCCTTGTTTTCTTCTCCCCTTGCAATTAACCTTTAGCATATGTAAATCTTCTTTATCTACTTCTATTTAACTTTGCACATCTATTCTTTCTTTCTTTTCTTTTCTTTCTCTCCAATCCTTTCAACATATTTGTTTTACTTTCATTGCTTTATTTCCCAATTGGCACCTTGCTTTAGCTATGTTTTCCAGTTTATGCTTTAGTTAGTTTTGTTCTAGTAGATATAATTTTTGGTTTCCTTTGTTTGCTGGGTCAATCTATTGTACTTTACTTTTGTTGGACTGTTTGATTTTGCTTACAGGTGTATATGTATATATGTATATTCAGTCACACTTTTTATTGTTGTTATAAATCTCTTACTCCACATTGGGCTTTTGCAGCTCTATGGAGTTTTCCTTTGTTTGTTTGTTTGTTTTTTTCCCTTCTTCTGTTTTTTTTTTCTTTTCTCTTCTTTATAATTTTAATTTTTCATTTTTTAAACCTATTATATTTTTTCTACATTTATTCCTTTGCCTGCCTTTCCTACTGTTCTTTTCCCCTTGTAGTTAATCTTTAGTGGATATAAATCTTCTTCATCTACCTCTATTTAACTTTGTATATCTATTCTTTCTCTCTTTTCTTCCTTTCCTTTCCTCTCAACATATTTGTTAGTTTTGTTTTCATTCTTTTATTCCCCACTTGGCACCTTGTTTTAGTTTTGTTTTCCAGTTTGTGTTTTAGTTAGTTTTGTTTTTAACTGGAAACAATTTCCTTTGTTTGCTGGGTCAATCTACTGTACTTTATTTTTGTTGGGCTATTCTGACTTTGCTCATGGGTTTATATGTATATCTGTATATTCCATTATTTTAATTATCATTTGCTTGATTTTGTAACTGCCATTTGTCTGGGGTTCATCTTTGGTTTCTCGTTTTTGGATATTTGCTTTAATCTCACTTAATGCCATAACAAACCCCTTGTGGAATCTTCCTTCCTGACTAGAGATCAAGCCCTGAGCCTTTGGAGTGGGAACACTGACTCCAAGACCCTAGGCTACCAGAGAACTAACCCTAGGGAGCATCAAATAGTTAAGAACTCACACAAAGGAAACCACCTGAATACAAGACCGGCATCACCCAACCATCAGTAGCACCCTGTGCAGGATGCCTCATCTAAACAACAAACAAAACAAAAATACAAACCCAATCATCAGCAGACAGGAATACCACCTCCCTCAGCCTTGCCCATCAAAGGAAAAACAAACAAACAAACAACAACTCAGCACAAATCTCACCCTATGCAAAGCTTACACAAACCACTGTACCAACCTTAGGAGGGCAGAAACCATAAGAAAAAAGGATTCAACCTTCTTCAAGGAAAGAATTCAACTTTCCTTGAAGCCTTGGAAAAGGAGACCTCAAACACAGTAAGTTTTTAAAAAATAATGAAAAGGCAGAGAAATACTACACAAATGAAGGAACAAACTAGAAACACCAAAGTCCAAATAAATGCAGAGGAAATAGGCAAATTACCTGAAAAAGAATTCAGAACAATGATAGTAAAGATGATCAAACACCTTGAAAGTAAAATGAAGAAAATGCAAGAATCAATTAACAAAGACCTAGAAGAATTAAAGAATAAACATACAGAGACAAACAACACAATTACTGAAATCAAAAATACTCCAGAAGGAACCAATAGCAGAATATCTAAAGCAGAAGAACAAATCAGTGAGCTGGAAGATACAATGGTGGGAAAAAACTTCTGAAGAGCAGAATAAAGTAAAAAGAATGAAAAGAACTAAGTATAGTCTCAGAGACCTCTGGGACAATATTAAAAGCACCAACATCCGAATTATAGGGGTCCCAGAAGAACAAAAGAAAAAGAAAGGGTATGAGAAAATTTTTGAAGAGATTATAGTTGAAAATTTCCCCAACATGGAAAAGGAAATAGTCAATCAACTCCAAGAGGCACAAAGAGTCCCATACAGGATAAACTCAAGGAGAAACATGCCAAGACACATGCTGATAAAACTAACAAAGACTAAACACAAAGAAAGAATATTAAAAGCAGCAAGGGAGAAGCAACAAATAATGTACAAAGGAAACCCCATACACTTAACAGCTGATCTTGCAGCAGAAACTCTGCAGGCCAGAAGGGAATGGCAGGATATATTTAAAGTACTGAAAGGGAAATATCTACAACCAAAATTACTCCACCTGGCAAGGATCTCATTCAAAATTGATGGATAAATAAAAAACTTTTCAAACAAGCAAAAGTTAAGAGAATTCAGTACCACCAAATCAGCTTTACAACGAATGTTAAAGGGATTTATATAGTCAAGAAATACAAGAGAAGATATAAGATCTACAAAATCAACATTAAATAATTAAGAAAATGGCAATAGGAACATGTATATCAATAATTACTTTAAATGTAAATGGATTAAATTCTCTAACCAAAAGACACAGACTGGCCGAATGGATACAAAAATAGGACCCATATATATGCTGTCTACAAGAAACCCACTTCAGACCTCAAGACATATAGACTGAAAGTGAGAGAATGGAAAAATATATTCTTGCAAATGGGAAGAAAAATAAAGCTGGAGTAGCAATCCTCATATCAGACAAAATAGACCTTAAAGAATATTGCAAGAGATAAGGACACTACATAACGATCAAGGGATCAACCCAAGAGGAAGACATAACAATTGTAAATATCTATGCACCCAACAAAGGAGCACCTCGATATATAAGACAAACACTAACAGACATAAAAAGAGAAATTGACAGTAACACGATAATAGTAGGAAACTTTAACACCCCACTCACAGCAATGGACAGATCATCAAAACAGAAAACTGATAAGGAAACACACGCCTTAAATGATGCATTCGATGAGATGGATCTCATTGATATCTTCAGGACATTCCATCCAAATGCAGAAGCATGCACCTTCTTCTCAAGCACACATGGAACATTCTCCAAGATAGACCACATCTTGGGTCACACATCAAACCTCAGCAAATTTAAGACAATTGAAATCATATCAAGCACCTTTTCCGACCACAATGCTATGACACTTGATATCAATTACAAGAAAAAAATGGTAAGAAACACAAACACGTGCAAATTAAACAACACATTTCTAAATAACCAACAGGTACTGAAGAAATCAAAAGGAAATCAAAAAAATTTCTAGAAACAAATGACAATGAAAACATAACAACTCAAAACCTATGGGATGCAGCAAAAGCAGTCCTAAGAGGGAAGTTTATAGCAATACAATCCTACCTCAAGAAACAAGTAAAACATCAAACAGACAACCTAACTTTACACCTAAAATAACTGGAAAAAGAAGTACAAAAAAATCCAAAAATTAGCAGAAAGAAAGAAGTCATAAAGATCCAAGCAGAAATAAATGAAAAAGACATGAACAATAGTAACGATTAATAAAACTAAAAGCTGGTTCTTTGAGAAGATAAAAAAAATTGACAAACCTTTAGCCAGACTCATCAAGAATAAAAGAGAGAAGAATCAAATCAACAAAATTAGAAATGAAAAAGGAGAGGTTACAACAGACAATGCAGAAATACAAAGGATTATAAGACTATTATGAACAACTATATGGCAATAAAATGGATAACCTGGAAGAAATGGACAGATTCCCAGAAAAGTTCAATCTTGCAAGTCTGAACCAGGAAGAAATAGAAATTATGAACAACCCAATTACAAGCACTGAAATTGAAGCTGTGATCAAAAATCTCCTGAAAAACAAAAGCCCAGGACCACATGGCTTCACAGGAAAATTCTATCAAACATTTAGAGAAGAGCTAATGCCTAGCCTTCTAAAACTCTTTCAAAAAATTGCAAAGGAAGGAACACTTCAAAACTCATTCTAAGAGGCCACCATCACCCTGATACCAAAACCAGACAAAGACAATACAAAAAAAGAAAACTACAGGCCAATATCACTGATGAACATAGATGCAAAAATCCTCAACAAAATTTTAGCAAACAGAATTCAGCAACACATCAAAAAGCTCATGGAACATGATCAAGTTGGGTTTATTCCAAGAATGCAAGGATTCTTCAATATATGCAAATCAATCATTGTGATACACCATATAAATGAATTGAAAGATAAAAGCCATATGATCATCTCAATAGATGCAGAAAAAGCCTTTGACAAAATTCTGCACCCATTTCTGATTAAAACTCTTCATAAAATGGGCATAGAAGGAACCTACCTCAACATAGTAAAGGCCATATATGATAAGCTTACAGCAATTATTCTCAATGGTGAAAAACTGAAAGCATTCCCCCTAAGATCAGGAACAAGACAAGGGTGTCCACTCTCACCAGTACTATTCAACATAGTTCTGGAAGTCCTAGCTACAGCAATCAGAGAAGAAAAAGAAATAAAAGGAATCCAGATAGGAAAAGAAGTAAAGCTCTCACTGTTTGCAGATGACATAATACTGTACATAGAAAACTCTAAAGATAGTATCAGAAAATTACTAGAGCTAATCAATGAATTTAGCAAAGCTGCAGGATACAAAATCAACACACAGAAATCACTTGCATTTCTATATACTAACAATGAAAAATCAGAAAGATAAATTAAGGAATCAATCCCATTCACCAACTGCAACAAAAAGAATTAAATGTCTAGGAATAAACTTACCTAAGGAGACTAAAGAACTGTACACAGAAAATTATAAGACACTGATGAAAGAAATCAAATACAACACAAACAGATGGAGAGATACTCCATGTTCTTGGGTAGGAAGAATCAATATTGTGAAAATGATTATACTACCAAATGCAATCTACAGATTCAATGTGATCCCTATCAAATCACTAATGACATTTTTCACAGAACTAGAATAAAAAATTTTCACAATTTGTATGGAAACACAAAAGACTCCGAATTGCCAAAGCAGTCTTGAGAAAGAAGAATGGAGCTGAAGGAATCAACCTTCCTGACTTCAGATTATACTAGAAAGCTGCAATCATCAAGACAGTATGGTACTGGCACAAAAACAGAAATATAGAGCAATGGAACAAGATAGAAAGCCCAGAAATAAACCCATGCACCTATAGGTACCTTATTTTTGACAAAGGAGACAAGAATATACAATGGGGCAAAGACAGTCGCTTCAATAAATGGTGCTGGGAAAACTGGACAACTAATGTAAAAGAATGAAATTAGAACACTTCCTAACACCATACACAAAGATAAACTCAGAATGGATTAAAGACCTAAATGTAAGACCAGAAACTATAAAACTCTTAGAGGAAAACTTAGGCAGAACACTCAATGACATAAATCAAAGCAAGATCCTCTATGACCCACCTCCTGGAGTAATGGAAATAAAAACAAAGTAAACAATGGGACCTGATTAAACGTAAAAGATTTTGCACAGCAAAGAAAAGTATAAGCAAGGTGAAAAGACAGCCCTCAGAATGGGAGAAAATAATAGCAAATGAAACAACTGACAAAGGATTAATTTCAAAAATATACAAGCAACTCATACAACTCAGTACCAGAAAAACAAATAACCCAGTCAAAAATTGAGAAAAAGACCTAAACAGACATTTCACCAAAGAAGACATACAGATGGCTAACAAACACATGAAAAGATGCTCGACATCACTCATTATTAGAGAAATGCAAATCAAAACCACAATGAGATATTCGTCAGAATGACGATCATCAAAAAGTCTACAAACAATAAATGCTGGAGAGGGTATGGAGAAATGGGAACACTCTTGCACTGTTGGTGGGGATGTAAATTGATACAGCCACTATGGAAGACAGTATGGAGATTCCTTAAAAAACTAGGAATAAAACCACCATATGACCCAGCAATCCCACTTCTAGGCATATACCTTGAAAATGAAAAGTGAAGTCGCTCAGTCGTGTCCGACTCTTTGTGACCCCATGGACTGTAGCCTACCAGGCTCCTCCCTCCATGGGATTCTCTAGGCAAGAGTACTGGAGTGGGTTGCCATTTCCTTCTCCAGGGGATCTTCCCAACCCAGGGATCGAACGCAGTTCTCCCGCCGTCCAGGCAGATGCTTTAACCTCCGAGGATACCAAAATTGAAAGAGACACATGTATCCCATTGTTCACTGCAGCACTATTTACAATAGCTAGAACATGGAAGCAACCTAGATGTCCATCAACAGATGAATGGATAAAGAAGCTGTGGTATATATACACAATGGAATATTACTCAACCATAAAAAAGCATTTGAGTCAGTTTTAATGAGCTGGATGAACCTAGAACCTATTGTATAGAGTGAAGTAAGTCAGAAAGAAAAATATAAATATCGGATTCTAATGTATATATACAGAATCTAGAAAAATGGTACTGAAGAATTTATTTACAGGGCCACGGTGGAGAAACAGATATAAAGATAGACTTATGGACATGGGGAGAGGGAAGGAGAGGGTGAGATGTATGGAAAGAGTAACATGGAAACTTACACTACCATGTGTAGAATAGATAGCCAATGGGAATATGCTGTAAGGCTCAGAAAACTCAAACAGGGACTCTGTATCAACCTAGAGGGGTGCAATGGGGAGGGAGGTTCAAAAGGGAGGGGCTATATGTACACCTATGGCTGATTCATTTTGAAGTTTGATGGAAAACAGAAAAATTCTGTAAAACAATTATTCTTCGACAAAAAATAAATTAAAAAATAATGGCCAAATAATCTCCAAATTTGATTAAAATGACAAATTTACAGTTTCAGCAGACTCAAAGCACAAAGGAGATAAAGCAAATGACACCTAATAGAAAAAGTAAAAAACACATCATAATCAAATTATTTCAAAACAGCATAAAAGAGGAAAATCTTAAAAGCACCCAGAGGAAAAAAGTGGTGCATTAGTTATGGAGGTAAAAAGTAAGAATGACCCCTGACCTATCAGAAACAATGAAAGCCAGAATATAGTGGGGCAATAACTGTAAGGTAGTGAAATTACACAACTGTTAACAGAACCATCAACCCAGAGAAAATATCCTTCAGAATCAAAGTCAAAATAAAAACATTTGCATACATACAAAATCTGAACGAATGCATGGTTAGCAGATCAGCACAATATGAAATTAAAAAGGAAATCCTTCAAGCAAGAGGCAAATGATCCAAAGGAAATTTGGACTTAGGCAAAGGAATGGAGAAAACTAGAAATAGTAAATACATAGGTGGATATAAAAGTTATTTTTATTATTTTTTTAATCAGCTTAAATGATAATTGTTCCAAGCAAAAATAACATAATGTACTGAGTTTATTCTGTAGATAGGAGTAATATGTATGACAAAAATAGCACAGAGTGCCAGGGGAAGTAGGTAACAATGTATGGTTAGAAGAGTCTTACACAACATGTGAACCGATATGATTCTAGCATGCTTTTGTGTGAAAATTGACATGCTGATTCTAAAATTTATAAGGAAATGCAAAGGTCTGGGAGTAATTTTTAAAAAGAAAAATAAAGAGGTCTTACATTACCTGATTTCAAGACTTACTATAAAGCCAGTAATCAAGACACTGTGGTTACCATAAAGATAGACATATGCTTTAATGGAAGAGAATAGTCCAAAAACAGCAACCAAATAATGACATATATACAGTCAGTTGATCTTTGACAAAGTTTCAAGGCCATTTAATTTTAAAAAAAGATATCTTTTCAACAAATGATACTGAAACAATTAATTAGATAGCGATGTACAAAAAAGAAATGAAATTTGACTTAACTCACGACATATATAAAATAACTCAGTTAAGAACACAGAACTAAACATTAGAGCTTAAAACTTATAGAATAAACATAGACAATGCTAGAAACCTTGTGTTTGGCAAAGATTTTTAAAGTAGGACATCAAAACTTATAATCCATAAAAGGGAAAAATTGATGAATTTAAAAAGAAAATCTTTCACTCTTCAAGGGACAATGTAATGAAAATGAAAAAGCAAGGTACAGACCAGGAGAAAAATATTTGCAAAATACATACCCAAAAAAGAACTTGTACCTAGAACATATTCTGATGTCATACAACTTAACATAAGACAAAACAATTCAACAAAAACTGGGCAAAATATTTGAACAAACCCTTCACCAAAGAAGATACACAGATGGCAAATAAATATATAAAAAGATGCTTAACGTCATTATTCATTAGAGACAAATTAAAGACACAATGAAATACTCCTACACACCCATTAGAATGCTTGAAATTTAAAGGTTTCTCTCCACACCAGAATAAAGTTAATACACTTTTTGTCATAAAAACCAAGAAACATTAAACAAAGAGAATGATACATTGACTACATAAAATAAAACACTTCCTTATAATGGAAAAACAAAAGCACTACAAACATCTTTGGAAAACAAAGTTAACCTGGGAAATAATGGTATGGGGAGGGAGGAGGGAGGAGGGTTCGGGATGGGGAACACATGTATACCTGTGGCGGATTCATTTTGATATTTGGCAAAACTAATACAATTATGTAAAGTTTAAAAATAAAATAAAATTGGAAGAATAAAAAAAATAAATAAAAAAAAAAAAAAAGAAACATACAACAATGGGTTTCTAGCCTCAGTATGCAAAGAATTCTTGAAAATTATGTTTTTAAACTCAAGAGGACATAAACTGACAAGTCCCCAAACAAGAAAGTGACCAACAGTAACATAAAAAGATGCTCTTTCTCAGTTATTATCAAAGAAATAAAAAAGCAACTAAATAACATATTAGTAAGCTGGCTAGAGAAGGCAATGGCACCCCACTCCAGTACTCTTGCCTGGAAAATCCCATGGACAGAGGAGCCTGGTAGGCTGCAGTCCATGGGGTCATTAAGAGTTGGACACGGCTGAGCGACTTCACTTTCACTTTTCATTTTCATACATTGGAGAAGGAAATGGCAACCCACTCCAGTGTTCTTGCCTGGAGAATCCCAGGGACGGGGGAGCATGGTGGGCTGCCGTCTATGGGGTTGCACAGAGTCCAACACGACTGAAGCAACTTAGCAGCAGCAGCGGCAGCAAGCTGGCAAACTAATTACCAAGCCTACAACACCCTATTAAAGGACATAATAGAAGAAAGATGTAAATAAATAAATGAATACATGTTCTCTTATATAGAATTGCATTATAAAAACATAAATTTCTCCAAATTGTCCCATATTGAACTCAAAACATTACAAAAATCTATTCAAATGACCATTCAAAATTCCAGTTAAATACCTTGAAAAATGGGGAAGACAGAGTTCAAAATAGTTGTAATTATTATTCAATAAAGTCAGTATCTCATTTATTTAAAGAGTAAAATTAAGCCATAAAGTTGCAAACTGAAATTTAGAAGGTTTTGTTTGTTTGCTTGTTTTAAATAATCATATAGTGGGGAAAATCTTTTAGCATACCATAAAAACTCAGAAGCATAAGACAAAATACACTGACAAATTTATCACGTAAAACTAAGAACTTCATTATAAGAGGGTAATAAAGCACGTTGAACAAATTTTTTAAATAAAAATACAAACTGGGAGGTAACATTCATAAAGCATATGACAAAAAAAATAATTTTTAATTTGCAAAGAGCTCAAAGAAATTCTTTAAATTTAAAAAAATACGACAAGAATAGGCAATTACTCAAAGGAGAAACTAAAAAATGGTCAGCAATCATGAAAAGATGTTCTTTCTTATAATCAAAAGAGATGAAAATTAAAGCAGCTATATACCATACTAGTAGACTGGCAAAGGTGGGAAATATCAAAGATCTGGATTGAAAAGGGAAGAGAAAATCAGGCACTTATGATCTGCTGATGAAAATCTTGATTAATGTGCTCTTCCTGGAAACCATTTTGACTGGTACCCAAGCAGGAAGGCAAGGAAGAAGGGAGGGAAAAAAGAGAGAAAGGAAAGAAAATGTGTTCTCTCTTAAATGTTGCAGGCTTCCAGGCTCCTCCATCCATGGGATTTTCCAGGCAAGAGTACTGGAGTGGGGTGCCATTGCCTTCTCCGGTTATATAGGATAAATAAGGCAATATCCTGCAAGCATTAAAAGTAATATAGAATCTTTCTTGTCATGAAAAAATGCTCAAAATCAGTATAAATATATTATATATATTAATGTACAGTATATTAGCACAATCCCAATTTCATAAAACAACATGTAGGAACATATGTGTGTGTGTAGGCATTCATAAGAGATAACGAACCGTTTTCATCAATAGATTAACAGTGCTTATCCCTTGGTGAAGTAATTCCACATGGTTATTTTCATATTAATCTTTATACTTTTCTAACTGTTTTGTTTACTTTAGTTACTTTTCAGCTTTACTTTAAAAACTGAGTTTTTAAAATAACCAGTGTGTTTCAGATGTAAATAAAACTATTTTTTAGATTTAACTCATCCAATAAGATGGGAGGAAATGTTTAAGAATAATGTAGCAATTAATTCAATTTATCACATATATAAAATTACCTAAAAACATGTATTCTCTGAACAATTCTTCTATTAAGTTCATTTTATTCAATCCTCTCCCTCTTCAGAAAAGACAGAGGAGAAACAAAAAGCATTTGATAATATTCCAAATATGAAAGAATATTTCATATTCTTTTTAGTGGTTTTAGTAACTGAATTGCATTTTGGGTCAATACTCCTTTTGATATTTAAGAAGAGACAAAATAGAAGGAAACTTTAATAGCTCATCAGCATGTTTCTCATATCATTAGTGTCCAAGCAAAACAAAGCATTTGTCATGGCACGCAAAGGAAAGGAAAGAGGTATAGGAAAGCAAGATGATAAACATTTATCCTGAGTAGGTGGATTGGAAAACCAAGAGAGACTCTAAAGCAGAGATAAAATCAGAAAACAGTTGAAAAAACCAAAGTCACGAACTATAGTACAGGATGGATTTGGAGGAGTAGTCTGAAAGAATAGTTTAAATAAAGTAAAACATTTATAAATCAGGATTTACAGCCAGTATTCATTCATTCATCCTTTGGTCCAGATCCAACCAGATATTATCTCCAGGTGCAATATTTGGCACTGAGGTGAAAATTTAAATTAAATATTTATTGGTGCCTTAATATTATCAGAGTCTTATTCCAATTATGACCCAGGTTAGTTTCTATCTAAGTGCTGTATGATGCTAAATCCCGATCTCCCTAAAATACAAGAAATGTCATTATAGAGATCTTGTTGTCTAGTGTCAAGTCTCAGAGGCTGGCTGTCTTTTGTGTTAGTGTCTGGCAATATTATACTCTTTAAATATTTAGGTGAATTTGGATTATTTTTACATTGAGGTAAATTTAACCAGTATGGCAGATAATGATTCTTCCAAACATCAGACACTTCAAAAAGTAGACATTCTATATGACCAGTCATTTAAAACACTTAACACTTTGACCCAGCCACTCTAATTCTTATGATGTAGGCGCATAAAGACTTATTTACAAACTCCAGGACAAGATTGCTTTTGACAGGGAGAAAATAAGATATGAAAGCATGTTAAATGCCCGAACAAGAACAGTCCAGATAAAGAAATTTGGATTCAAACATTCTTTGTCATCATTAAACTCCAATGAAGTTATTCTTCTTTAAAATTTTGAATTTCAGAAACAACTTGTGTATCACTAGGATAAAGCAGTTCCGTAGCTCCCTGTATGGCTATGCCTTTGAAATATCTGATAATCACAAGCTGACATCCGTTCTATGTTCCACATGGAGAGCGATGACTAGTGTGGCTGGTATTTATGACTATGACTGAACTCCCTCAGATCTGCTACACAGGATGGCATGAGTGATCTTTACCATGTTACTCTGATTGTTTTGTGCCTCCTTCATTTAGGGTTTTGATCTAAGAATACCTTCCTGGCCCATCTTTCCTAGTTGGTCACACTGTATAACCAATCATAAAAGATCTCAGATTGGTCCATGGTTTAAAGTGAGTTTGGGGAATGTTTGCTGCTGCTACTGCTAAGTTGCTTCAGTCGTGTTCAACTCTGTGTGACCCCATAGACGGCAGCCCACCAGGCTCCCCCATCCCTGGGATTCTCCAGGCAAGAACACTGGAGTGGGTTGCCATTTCCTTCTCCAATGCGTGAAAGTAAAAAGTAAAAGTGAAGTCACGAAGATGTGTCCGACTCTTCACGACCCCATGGACTGCAGCCTACCAGGCTCCTCTGTCCATGGGATTTTCCAGGCAAGAGTACTGGAGTGGAGTGCCTTCTCCATTGGGGGATGTTTAGGTACATGTTAATACAAATAAAAAAAACTGTGTGTGATTCAAGCTGTCATACTGTGATGCCTGCTTATAAAGGGCATGTATATGGAGTGGTCTTGACATTGTTCCAAAGGCTGTCATCACATTATCTAGGTCACACTACAAGCAATGTACTTAAAAATTGTTCACTCCTAAGTTTTGGATAAATAAGATATTTTAACCTGAAATTGATCATAAGTCTAAAAAATGTAAAGCAGCATTGCACATGCCACATTATTGATCATGATCCAAAAGAGATAATTTTCTCTGTCATGGAAAGTATAAGTAACTAAGAAGCCTGACTTAAAATTTAATACTTCGTAAGGTCAGAGGATGAGCATGTTGATTTTGACTGGCTTCTTCTTAAAGAAATAATTCCATTATAAACTTCTGATGCAAATTTTTGAGTCAATTATTTGGAACACAAATTTCCAGACAATCTAGATTCTGGAGGTAGTTCTGTTTACTTACTTCAGTTCAAGGATTCCATTTTACTTTTGCCAGTTCTTCTCATTCAAGCAACTGATATGATTACAGCCGTAGCACAGACTAGGTGACATACTTTAGTGAAGTATTGAAAGAGACTCATCTAGTTCCTCTGTCACTCCAAGTTCAACAACTGTTAGATTTCTAACAGGAAGCTATTTTCAGTCTTGCCTTGACCAGGGTTCTATCCCTGGGTCAGGAAGGTCCCCTGGAGAGGAAATGGCAACCCACTCCAGTACTCTTGCCTGGAAAATCCCACGGATGGAGAGGGCTGGTAGGGGAGTCGAAAAGAGTCGGACACGACTGAGTGACTTCACTTCACTTTGACTGGTTCTAGACTTCTTTGGGAAAGAACAATATGGAAACAGTATACCAGATTTGAATACAACTTACTTCTCTGTGGCCCTTGAGACTCAGTCTTCCCATCTGACAATGACATAAGGAGTCATAAGGATTAAGTGAGGATGTGCTGAATACATCGTAACGACTACATTAGTATTCATTATTATTTCCACTTTGTCACGTATCTTGGGCTTCCCAGGTGGCAGCAGTGGTAAAGAACCTGTCTGCCAATGCAGGTTAGACATAAGAGACATGGGTTCAATCCCTGGTTCTGGAAGATCCCCTGGAGGAGGGCACGAAAACCCACTCCAGGATTCTTGCCTGGAGAATTCCACGGACAGAGGAACCTGGTGTGCTGCAGTCCATAAGGTCGCACAGAGTCAGACACGACTGAAGTGACTTAGCATGCACACACACATATCTTTCGGTAGGCATGGCGTTGATAGTGAAACCTCAGCAGAACTATTAAAAACATCTCTTCTAGAACCACGAGGTCCAGTTCTCTTGCCTCCATATATAATCATTTCAGCTATCTATTACTGCATAAAATGGCACCAAATGAGGAACTCAACAACCATTTGATTTGCTCATAATTCTATGAGTCATTATTTAGAACTAGACTTTAAGATATACAAGAGGACAGGCAAATATGGGGATCTGGAGTTCTACGTTTGAACACTAGAAATATTAAAGGTTTATAACATCAAATTGCTGGAGCAGGAAATGGCAACCCACTCCAGCACTCTTGCCTGGAAAATCCCATGGATGGAGGAGCCTGGTAGGCTACAGTCCATGGGGTCGCAAGGAGTCGGACATAACTGAGCGACTTCACTTTCACTTTTCACTTTCATGCATTGGAGAAGGAAATGGCAACCCACTCCAGTGTTCTTGCCTGGAGAATCCCAGGGACAGGGGAGCCTGGTGAGCTGCCATCTGTGCGGTCACACAGAGTCGGACATGACTGAAGCAACTTAGCAGCAGCAGCAGCAGCAGCAGCAGCAAATTGCAAGCAAAGACCACCATCCTATACTCTGGTCTTTCTTTCACCTTGGAGGGCATTGTGGGTCCAAAATACAACACAGTCAGCTCCAGTGCAGAAGTAGATGGGTTCACAAAGGTTACCATGGTATTTGCTGTTTGCAGTTTCATGAAAGAACAAAGACTTAAAGGAGATATGGGGTAGCAGGACATTCTTTCTCTCACCAAGTTCAGAGACGTGAGTCAGTTTCTGTTCCCCCAATCAGGGGCTCTCTTCTCCTCTTTACCCACATTCTCGCCAAAGGTCTCACTAACACTCTTAGTGAGAGGAACTCCATGGCAAGTAGCGCAGACAATGGCAGACTTGGTGGACTGCCCTTTTACTCGGCTGTCATGTTGCAGGAAGAAATTCCACCATTCTCTTGGTGGCGTGCTGCTTAGAAGGTGATTTTAATTAAACTGTAAAATGTCAGACATTAGTATGGAGGAGGGTCAGCCTGCAGGGACAGGGGATGAGTGAGATTTATTATTCACTGAGCAACAAGCTGACAGCCCTTCTCTTAGTGAAGATTATAAAAGAAAGCCAAAAGTTCATATTGTGTATAAAGCCACTCTCATTTCTCCCTGGACCAATCAACATAGATCCATTTATACCTCCCTTCAAAGTGCGCCATGAATCTATTGGGGCATTTGTAAAGAGGAAGGCCTGGAGAGGTCTTTTCCAAACTCTATGTTTAGTGTCTAACAGTGAATGCTGGATATTCTCTTAAATATCGTTTTTCAAGCTTTAAAACCATTTTGTTTTAGAAATGCAGCAGGATAGAAATCATTTCAAGAACACTTAAATAAGACCATTCCTTGCTCATCAAGACACAAGATTCTGGTGAGCTCCTACTCTTAAGACCAGTAGGGAAGGAAAACCAAACCATGGTGATTTCTGAATCTTAGTTCCAGAAGTTTCTGGTCATACTGTTATTATTTGTCCCTCCCTCTTCTACCTGTGTTTGCCTTGACTTAGAATCCACTTCTTCCTGGAAGGTTTCTGGGCCCCTAGCTGGGTGAGCTCCCCCTCCTATAGACTTTTACATCACCCTGAACTTGAGCCCGTCAAAACTCCTGCTATACTCTGCTGTAATTATCCATTTATTTATCTGTCTCTCCAACTGAACGACCTCCTCTAAAAGCAAGACCAGGCTTTACCCACCACTGAATCCCCAGCACCTGGCACAGTATCTAGTACAGGGCAGTTATGTAATGTTTGTTGAATTAATTAACCATCTTTCGATAGCACCATCCTATTAGACCTTGACTGCATCCTTGTGATTAACTCAGTGACCTGTGTCATGGCTGAACCATGGCCAGATCTCCTACAAAGAGCCATTGATCTTTTCCCCACACTAGACTACACCAATATCAGTAACACATAGAGTAATCTAGACAGCATTCTATTCACTTGTCTTTGTGCCATGAAAGCATAATGCTCGGGACGCTCAGAAGCACAGAGAGCTGGAGTAGAAAGGGCCCTAGAGACTTCTCTCGTTGTCCAACTGCAGCCTTTTACCCAAATGAAACCAATCCAGAGAAAAGTGACTGGGAGCAGACCTTGGGTTAGAACTCAAGCCCATCAGGGCCTCTCAGTTTTCTTAGCTTTGACAGAAAGTTACCAAAGTACGATACTGGATTGATAAACGCACCTCTTTGCCAAATTTGGGCCTTCATCCCAAGCCTGTCAATGATATGCAAGCAAGGGAATTTGAAAAAGAACACCATTTTCCATTCATCTTTCTGTTCTGGCCCCCACATGCTGCAAATGGAAACCATTTGGTGGGGGCTACAGAGGTGACGAGAGATTCACAACGATACAGTTCTGCATTGCTGCGCCACAGGCTTGTCAATAATATCTTACTTAACACGCTGTCACAGAATTTTCCTTCAGTGTCACCTCGGCCGCTACTGTAACACTCCATAAGAAATAATGCCATCTGTTAAAATACACAAGGCAGGGAAACGCAGCTGCTGTCATCACACAAAGATGGAATTAACCAACACTAGGCAATTACTTTCTTTTTACATTTCACAATTAGAATTTTAGTCTTGCTTTATTTGTATCACCAAAGTCACCACAACACTGGGCCTGTTGAAGTAACAACAGGGCTCTCTTGGTGAAAACATGGAGGAGGAGGAGTTTAGTTGGGGATAATGGTAATTGTTACTCTGTTGCCTTTTTTATAAATATTTTTACAATTCTGTTGGGCCATGTTAATTATAGGTAGCAGTACTAAGATAATGGATTTGTACCTAGCATTCACGTGGAGGCTCTCCTAGTACTCAACTAAAGACCAAAAACAATTGCCAAGTGAGGTTTATAGCTGATGAGATGACCGTTATGCTACATATTCAAGATCCTTTTTTCTTTTTCTCTCTTTGGTGGCACAAGATTTAATGGAGAAGGAAGGGCCCCGGCTTATAGGAGATAGGTTTCTCATTTGAACAAAGATGAAATTCTGCCTCTCTGCTTTTATTCCATTCACTGGAAGGGAGCAGATTGCTGGCTGACTAACAGAAGGGTGGACCTATTCAGAGCTTAACTGCTGAGCTAACTCTTCAAAAAGCTGTAAGAGATCAACAATTGCCTTGGCCATACTCCATTATGAGAGTGTCAGCAAGCTGGTGTTTCTTTCTTTGACGCATTTTTTGCATGGAAATTATAGGATGTATTTTCTAGGGGCAGAGCAATAGGCAAAACCTGTCTTAACTGGTTTCCTGACGGGCAGAGTTCCCTTATAGAGTAGAGCAAAATCAGTGGATGAAACAAAGGGTTAAAATTGTCAGCTTTTCTCCAACTTCTGTGACTGTTTGTGAATCACTCAAAGAGACCACATAACAGTGATGCCACAAATGTGGAAATACCTAAATACTTGTTAACCTGAGCCTCGAGAGGAATCCTCAGAATTCCACCCTTCTCATAATACCCATCATAACCCTAACTTTCAGTACAGTTTCCATCCATTTGTTTTCAAAGATCTTTCACAGTTATCTAGTTCATAAACAGAATGAACCATATACCAGTTCACAGATAGAAGGGCTCTAAAAGCTCCTGGTAGAAACACTAATTCTACTTTAAGTTCACTCCAAACTCTGCAGTCAAGGCATATGCTTTTTGTAACAAAGCTACTTAATAAATAGCATACATTTGGTGAGTGCATGCCTGTGTGCTAAGTCGCTTATCGTGTTTGACTCTTTGCAACCCTATGGACTATAGCCCTCCAGGCTCTTCTGTCCATGGGGATTCTCCACGTAAGAATGCTGAAGTTGGTTGCCATACCCTCCTCCAGGGGATCTTCCTGACCAGGGATCAAACCAGCGTTTCCTGTAGCTCCTGTATTCCAGGCGGATCCTTTATCACTGAGCCATATTTATTTAAAAAAATAAAATATATATTTGAGCTTGACTTCTGCAAAGCCTGCAGGTTCCTTCGGCTAAGACCACCCCTTATCTTTTTGGATGCCCCATCAAGCATAACAGAGCGTCATCAGTAAGAAATGCTCGATGTTTATGGACAAGCAGCTTCAGACTTTAAAAGCTAAGGTGTTTCTACTTTGAAATTATATATGCTACCCAGTAGGTTTCTCAGTTGAAGTAGAAGAGTACCTGACAAAATCGATCTCACAAATGAAATGTGTCTAAATTC
This sequence comes from Bos javanicus, assembly GCF_032452875.1. Classification (NCBI taxonomy): domain Eukaryota; kingdom Metazoa; phylum Chordata; class Mammalia; order Artiodactyla; family Bovidae; genus Bos; species Bos javanicus. The sequence continues at coordinate 39,387,828 of NC_083890.1, forward strand.
ATCACGCAAACACATGGATTTTTCTTGGCTCCCTGGACCAAAATCTTGACAGACACAATGATGTCTGGTATGTAATTACATGAAGAAAACAATTTTATCACAGACTGCAAGCCTCCTCAGATCCTCAAATACAAAGGATGCTACTTAGAAAGAAACTACAATCTGTAAACATAATCCACAATCAAGGGTCTCAAAGTCACGAAACAGCACTGCTACATTTCTGATTACTAATTCAGTCAAGTACTACCAGCACTCCAGTGAAGACCAAGCAGACAGAGGAAACCTCTAGACCAAGCTTGTCTGCATTTTATACCACAGCCATGTGTCTGGACAACCTTCAGTTCTAAAAGATGCTATTTCTGTTTGTAGCATGATTTATAAACAGAGAAAAGGTGATGTGTTAGGCATTACACTAATATTTTCAATTAGTTTAGCACTAATATTAATAGTACGATAATTAATAATGATCAACTTTGTGTCTTTACTGGCCAGTGGCAGATCCAAAATCAGGGTTCAGTCACAACATTGAGCTCCTGTATTTTATTACCTTTTCTTTTCTGCTGTTTTAAGTCGTTAAGTCATGTCCAACTTTCTGCAACCCATGAACAGTAGCAGCCTGCCAGACTCCTTAGCCCGTTGGATTTCCAAAGCAAGAATACTGGAGTGGGTTGCCATTTCCTTCTCCAGGGAATCTTCCCTACCCAAGGATCGAACCCACATCTCCTATTTGGCAGGCAGATTCTTTACCACTGAGCCACCTGTGATATTGATCCTGAGAAACAAGTCAACTGCTCTAGTGTTCAACCAACATAATGCTACTGAAAAACCTGAAAGCCTTAGCACTTATATCTTAGGCTGGATCAAAGTGACAATTCTCTTTATGCTACAATTTAATGAAAATTAAATAGAAACTCACTGTTCTTCAGACAATAAATTCATACTATACTACTATTTTATTTTATTTTCAAATTTCCATCAGGAAATTATTTATTTGATTGGTGATATGTAAGATAGCCCAACAAAATAGCAAGATATACAGCTTGCAAGAGAAAAGTGAGAGAAGAGACATCATCATATATTCTCTTACTCCACATCATGTAATTAGTCTAAGGCCAGTCAAGATAACTCCATCACTTTTGACTGTGGTTGGGTTTACTTTTTTTTTCTTTTCTTTTTTTTTTTTTTAAATTTTATTTTATTTAACTTTACAATATTGTATTGGTTTTGCTGTATATCAAAATGAATCTGCCACAGGTATACATGTGTTCCCCATCCTGAACCCTCCTCCCTCCTCCCTCCCCATACCATCCCTCTGGGTCATCCCAGTGCTCCAGCCCCAAGCATCCAGTATCGTGCATCGAACCTGGACTGGCGACTAGTTTCATATATGATTTTATACATATTTCAATGCCATTCTCCCAAATCATCCCACCCTCTCCCAAAGTGATTTCTACCTCTCTGTAAAGAAGGAATCAAAATAATAATTAGAATTTTTAAAAGTAAAGTGAGATTCGCTAAAAGTTCTTTTCTGAGCCATGCTTTAAAGAATGTACAGCAATGATGAAAGTGCATAGTTAAGAAGCTAAAAAGAAAGCAAAGATTATTTTTCCCCATGCAACATATAAGACGAGATCTTAGGGGTCTCAAAGAGGAAAATATATACACAATCTGTTCAAACCACCCAATTTCTCATTTAATCCCCTACTTCCCCATTTCATACTAGCTCTTCATTTCTAAAAAAAAATCCCTTGCCTTTCCTATCTTCCTACTGTTGTTCTCTTTTGGGTCCCATAGACTCGCTATATATCCACAGCAAGACTCAAGTTCTCACAGACATTTAGCATAATCATTTCACATAACATATGAACATTGCTCAAAGCTGCACACAGGGGAGAAGCATATACAAACCATTCTCCCCTTGATCCAAAGCAATAATTGGAAAAAAACCTCCAAGTGTGAATGAAATAAAGTCTTTCCCACTCTAGAGTTTAGATTTCCTCAGATATAACTGCTTTATTTTTTCCATTCCAACTATTTCACTAAAAATGAATGCCTTTATGTAAGTAAAAAAGCAGAAAAGAGTAAGCTTAAAAATGGGTGTAAGAGATTCGGACTTCAGCTGTAATTCTACCTGCACCCAAGTGTGATATGAAGTGGTAAATAAGACACAACTTAGGCGAGCTTAAGACTTTAGTGTTAGCTGGAGTCTCACCTACTCCTACCCGTGAGCACATACCAGATGGTTCCATGGCAGTCGGGAGGCTTGAAATGAAGCTATCATTTAGTCTGCAGCTGGAATACACAGTATTGCCCACTTAAAAAAGATGCTCATTTATTCAGATGGATCCCATGTAAAAGGATTAGATCTCACAGGACAGGCAGTTTTACTTTTTCAAGTTTCTAAGACATTTTAAACTTAGTGAACAGCACTCTCACCCCGTCTCAGCCAATTCACTTTCAAAACCAAACTGAAATATTCCATTTGACTATGTGTATGATAATTTCTTTATACTCCATAATATTTATATGGGTTCTTAGGTTAGACTTGGCATCAATGTGTCATCATGTTTTCATGTTTGTCTCACATTGTCATAATTACAAGTATAACAGCCAGTTTGCCAAAGTCTATGTGAAGGTTTACATAAATTTCAATCTACCATCAATTACGCCAGCATTTTCTTAGAGTTTCAGCAATCTCCTCACTAACTTTGTATCAGTTTGGCTTATCCTAAGTATTGACTGGGTTTTATCCTAGGCATATGCAATCACAGCCATATTTATGCAATATTTTTAATTTTTTATTAAATTATTCAGCCACTGAAAACTGTTACCCATGTAGTCCCACTTATTCCTCTTTAGATTCCTAAAAGGATATAAAACAAAACAATAATTTAATTCATACATGATTCTGCCCAACTAATTTTCCTATATGTTTAACACAAAGGAAGCCTTTAACTTAGGTAAACAAGCACCTAAAAAATAGAGTATAAAAATGAAACATAGGTAGTTTATTGTTCTTTAGTTGCTAAGTCATGTCTAACCCTTTGCAACTCCATGGACTGTAGCCCACCAGGCTCTTCTGTTCATGGGATTTCCCAGACAAGAATACTGGAGTGGGTTGCCATTTCCTTCTTCAGGGGATCTTCCTGACCCAGGAATCGAACCTGTGTCTCCTGCAGTGCACACAGATTCTTTACCATTGCACCACCAGGGAAGCTCAGTGTAGGTGATGGAAAGTTTTCAAATCTCCTAGTCCCGCCAATATATTACTTATTTAACAGTATGCAGATGAATTAACAAGAATACATGCAGGCTTCCTAGAGTAAATAATTTCCTTCTCTGTCACTACCTAGAAACCATCTTCAGTACCTCCTAAATATTCACACCTACAGAAATAGGCAATAAAAGAAATTAAAGGGAATCACCTCCTTGGTAGCTCAGACAGTAAAGAACCTGCCTGCAATGCAGGAGACCTGGGTTCAGTCCCTGGGTTGGGAAGATCTCCTGGAGAAGAGAATGGCTACCCACTCCAGTATTTCTGCCTGGAAAATTCCATGGACAGAGGAGAGTGGAGGGCAACAGGCCATGGGGTCACAGAGTCAGGCACGGCTGAGCGACTAACAGTTTTATTCACTTTTATCTCTTACCAACATTCTCTCCTAAAGAGGAAAGGGTGAGAAGAGGATTGAGAGAAAAGGACACAGTGAGAAGGAAGAAAAAGGAAAAAAAAAACCTTTTCCTTACAATTTTATTCTTCATCTTTTTTTTAAAGACTTCAACTTGAGCATCTTGGAATTAAGCTTGTGCCATGGGAAATTTCTGAATATCATAGTACAATCCTCATTGAAAGTATAAATTTTCTGTAAATTTTGTGAAGCAAACTCCTGAGAAGAAGGGACTGTATATGATTAGCATTCGTGTTACCTAGCCCAGTCACTATGCTAAGGAAAAGGCCTAATCCCACTTTTACTTATCAGCATGTTTGTGCCCCATTGTGTAAATCAAAAAGAGAAGCTACAGCTTTGAAAGAATTTTCAGATCCTGTCCTCCCCTGAACAATTGAAGGAAGTTCTCTTTCCAGAAGTTCTAGTAGAAAAGGTAAATGCAAGAAATGCAAGGTAAACCCAGAGCAGCAGGAACACTGCATAGTCTGTCTATAAACACAGCTCCACACAACAGCCTTAGAAGCCTTCTCAGCTACAAAAAGAAAAGATCAATTCCTTGAGTATCTTTGTAGACTTACGATCTTAATTTTTCTCTAGTTTTCACCAATATTGTTACAGTAGCTACATAACCTTACTGGCAATTGATTCTATAGCTTATTCTATATAAGTTCACTTTCTGGACTTCTCTGGATAGAATAAAGCAGGTGTTTCATGAAATTGTATATAATATAGTAGGTACCTAGAACTACACTTTTCAAATGCAGCAAAATAAATATACTGTACAAACTATACAATTACTTTCCTTCATACCATGAAGACAGAGTTTATTTTAAATTGACTGATATGTGCCCATTTTAGGTATCTATTTTTCCCAATTGGCATAAAAAGAAATACTAGAAAAGCCATGAGTTTGGCTGATGCATACTCTGTTCCAAGTTATAGGTTACCAGGGCAAAGGGGCAAGTCTGTTGAGATCGGTGGATATATTTAGCCTGTATAGGAGTGGAGACAGCAGGAAATCATGGCAAAGAATCTCCAGGAATCTGACTTTCTTCTGCAGCATAGCAAGGTTAACCTGTCCCACACAATAGCACTTGGCTGTCATGCTAGAGAGATGAACAAGATTGTTGCCTGCCCTGAGAGAAATACATGAAAAAAACATGGGCTTATAAAACAGAGTCGCTTGGAAATTTGGAGCTGATTATTGTAAGAAATGGTTTATATTTTAAATTCAGCATCAAAAGCAACACAGGTGGCAATTGGAATTTTAGGCTGCAAGAATGTAAAAAGAAATAGTGGAAGGTGTAAGAAAAGCAGCTTTAATAAAGTTATGGAAGGAGAGGGAATGGAGACGGAGCAGGTTCCTCTCAGCCTCACCTTCTATCACTTTCCAGAGACAGAGTAAGTCAATTATGAACCACAGCATCACCTAATACAATTCTATTCCCTGGCTGACCTTCTCTGAACACACTTTCCTGCAGGATGTCTTGACAAGTTGCCCTGTACATCAGCAGAAAAAAACTTTCGCTACCTGTAGATCCAGAGAAGCTCATTAAAAACACACCGAGTGTGGCACAGAGATGTAAATTACTTTAAAACTCTCAGAATTTTCTCTTCTCTCCAAAGGTTATGGTTCAATTATTAAGCTTTGCCACAGAAAAGTGGATCATAGTATCTGTTACCATATCACAGTTTTATCAAGCCGCCAGTCATTATCCACAACAAAGAACACAAGTTTATGACCACGCTAAACCAATTATCATCTTGGAAGGAAGAAGCGGGAGGGGGGGGGGCGGGGGGGAAGGAAGGGAGACAGGAAAGGAAACAAAAAGAGATTAAAAACTATTTACTGGGTAAATAAAGAAAATTTTAACAATAATTAATAAATCAACATTTACTGCACTAATTAGTATCTCCTAGAGGGATCTAAATGTGTTTATATCAGTTAAATACGGCCTGATAAGACAAGAAAATAGCCACATATCTAACATCAAAAGCATGTCTTTCTTCCTTCTCATCCTCCCTTACTATAGCAAGTGCATGATGAGCACATGAAGGAAGGTAGAATAATTCATTAGTTTGTCTCCCACAGCTTTGTATCTTCAACATTTTTTTGAATAAATACAAAGTCATAAATTAGCTTGTAGCAAAACAGAATTAATTGAATGTCTTAAATAGGATCATCAAACCAAGGTCTGAGTCAATTTATCTGCCTAAGATTTTGCTAATGTAGTTTCAGCTCATTAGGGCAAGAGTTGATGCTAAGGATGGGATATTATTAGACACAGAAAGGGAAAATATAAGATCAGGGAAATCTGACTTGCTCTGTTTCCACAAGAGAATTTCTTGCAGGTTATCTGACATTTGCTACAAATCATAAAACAGCTCCCCTTCAAACAATAATCCATGATTGAAAAAAAAAATGAAGATGCTTTCATAGACTCTGAAGATATTTACGCATATACTGACACTGAGAAAGCTCTGCCCTTCATTCTCTCAAAAGTCCTTGCCAGACTCTAAAATGTCTTAGAAATACTGCATGGAACAATTGTGTGTCTGTGTGTGTGTGTGTGTGTGTGTGCATGCACACAAGTGCGTGCACAACAGCAAAACACATATATATAATAAAATATATTTATGGAAAAGCAAAATACACTCTACATGTGTGTATTATACATAAATAGAGACGGAGGCCTTATTCTGATTATTTCCTTAGAAAATAAATTTTTCAGGTGTCCAAGTGAAACAAGAGCAATTGTACACAGTAAGAAAGACACGCAGCAAAGTTGTGGGGGAGGGGGATTTCCCCTGCATTTCTAGTAACAGAATCAATAACACTCTGGGACTCTTCCAGCAAAAAGGCTTCCCCACAGGAGAAGTTACAACAGTCGCTGAGCAGCCTGCCTGACCCGGGTCAGGCAGCAACTGCACAAATGCCTGGTCCTGCTCCATCCCCACATTTCATTAATGTGAGCTCTCTCCTCACAGACAAGATAACATGATCTTGGCAGAACGACTTGCAATAAGTCACAATAAATTGAGGAAAATCAAACTGTTAGACTAAGGCTTAAGTAATGTTAGTTGGGCCCAAAGACACCAGATTAGATTTTGATTAGATTTTTTCCATTTGGTTAATCCAAATACTAAAGAATCCATATAAATGGAGCAAAACATCATCAGGGTTGCATAACTGGAATAAAATGTCCAAAAGTAGTTAAAATTCTGGCTTCGTAGACAAATGAAGTTACTTATTAGACTTGACCATCGTCAGCCTATGCTATCAATCAGCTCAGTCCTTATCACAGTGTCACCATCATCCAGAGAATGGTGGCATCCATAATACACACAGGTTTGTTGAGAGGATTAAAATAGAGGATGTATTCAAAACACCTGGGCTTCCCAGGTGATGCTAGTGGTAAAGAATCCACCTGCCAGAGATGTCAGAGACACTGGTTTGATTCCTGCCTCCAGAAGATCCCCTGGAGGAGGGCATGGCAATCCATTCCACTATTCTTGCCTGGAGAATCCCAGGGACAGAAGAGCCTGGAAGGCTACAGTCCAGTCCATAGGGTTGCAGAGTCAACATAACTGAAGCAACTTAACACTCATGATTCAAAGCACTTAACATGAGGCACATAATAAGCACTTGACACATGTCAGCTACACTATTTTTATTATTATTTACTAAATAATTCTCATTCTCATTTCACTTAGCCTTTTCAAATACCCTATGATGGTACAACAGAACCATTGTTAAATGCTCATTGCAACTGGTTTTAAAAATCAGGTTTAAAACAACCTAACTTGATAGAATTTATATTTCTCTTCTGCTGATGCTGAAAAACTAATGGCTGAAGTAGCTCTGTTTACCAGAGATATGTGACATGTTCAACTTAACAATACATATACTAGGCACAGCCTCAGATTTTCTTAGGTTAACCATGCTGAATTTTGCAATAATAAAAATAAAATATCCAAAAATATAAATATACATTAATATTGTTGTTGTTTAGTTGCTAAGTCATGTCTGACTCTTTTGCAATCCCACAGACTGGAGACGGCCAGGCTCCTCCTGTCTGTGGGATTTCCCAGACAAGAATACTAGAGTGGGTTGCCATTTACTTCTCCAGAGTATCTTCCCAACCCAGGGATTGAACCCACATCTCCTGCATTGGCAGGCAGTTTCTTTACCACTGAGCCACTAGCGAAGCCCTGTGTATTTATAGAGGGTTAAACAAATTTGGAAAGCAAAAATGAAAGTCAAGAAATAACTGGAGTAACCGGCAAATTTGGCCATGGAGGACAGAATGAAGCAGAGCACTGGCTATTAGAGTTTTACCAAGAGCGCACTGGTCATAGCAAACTGCCTCTTCCAACAACACAAGAGAAGACTGTACACATGGACATCACCAGATGGTCAATACAAAAATCAGATTAATTATTTTCTTTGCAGCCAAAGATGGTAAAGCTCTATACAGTCAGCAAAAATAAGACCGGGAGCTGACTGTGGCTCAGATCATGAGCTCCTTATTGCCAAATTCAAACTTAAATTGAAGAAAGTAGGAAAAACAACTAGACCATGCAGGTATGACCTAAATCAAATCCCTTATGATTATACAGTAGAAGTGAAAAATACATTCAAGGGATTAGATCTGATAGACAGAGTGCCTGAAGAACTATGGACAGAGATTTGTGACATTATACAGGAGGCAGGGATCAAGACCATCCCCAAGAAAAAAATGCAAAAAGGCAAAATGGTTGTCTGAGGAGGCCTTACAAATAGCTGAAAAAAGAAGAGAAGCGAAAAGCAAAGGAGAAAAGGAAAGATATACCCATTTGAATTCAGAGTTCCAAAGAATAGCAAGGAGAGATAAGAAAGCCTTCCTCAGTGATCAGTGCCAAGAAATAGAGGAAAACAATAGAATGGGAAAGACTAGAGATTGCTTCAAGAAAATTAGGGATACCAAGGGAACATTTCATGCAAAGATGGGCTCAATAAAGGATAGAAATGGTATGGACCTAACTGAAGCAGAAGATATTAAGAAGAGGTGGCAAGAATACACAGAAGAACTATACAAAAAAGATCTTCATGACTCAGATAATCATGATGGTATGATCATTCACATAGAGTCAGACATTTCTGGAATGAGAAGTCAAGTGGACCTTAGGAAGCATCACTACGAACAAAGCTAGTGGAGGTGATGGAATTCCAGTTGAGCTATTTCAAATCCTGAAAGATGATGCTGTGAAAGTGCTGCACTCAATATGCCAGCAAATTTGGAAAACTCAGCAGTGGCCACCAGACTGGAAAAGATCAGTTTTCATTCCAATTCCAAAGAAAGGCAATGCCAAAGAATGCTCAAACTATTGCACAATTGCACTCATCTCACATACTAGTAAAGTAATGCTCAAAATTCTCCAAGCCAGGCTTCAACAGTACATGAACTGCAAACTTCCATAAGTTCAAGCTGGATTTAGAAAAGGCAGAGGAACCAGAGATCCAATCCGTTGGCTCATTGAAAAGAGAGTTCTAGAAAAACATCTATTTCTGCTTTATTGACTGTGCCAAAGCCTTTGACTGTGTGGATCACAACAAACTGTGGAAAATTCTGAAAAAATTTTATGGGAATACCAGACCACCTGACCTGCCTCTTGAGAAACCTATATGCAAATCAGGAAGCAACAGTTAGAACTGGACATGGGACAACAGACTGGCTCCAGATATGGAAAGGAATATGTCAAGGCTGTATATTGTCACCCTACTTATTTAACTTACATGCAGAGTACATCATGAGAAATGCTGGATTGGATGAAGCACAAGCTGGAATCAAGACTGTCAGGAGAAATATCAATAACTTCAGACATGCAGATCACACTACCCTTATGGCAGAAAGCGAAGAACTAAAGAGCCTCTTGATTAAAGTGAAAGAGGAGAGTGAAAAAGTTGTCTTAAAACTCAACATTCAGAAAACTAAGATCATGGCATCTGGTCCCATTACTTCATGGGAAATAGATGGGGAAACAGTGTCAGATTTTATTTTGGGGGGCTCCAAAATCACTGTAGATGGTGACTGCAGCCATGAAATTAAAGGTGCTTGCTCCTTGAAGAAAAATTATGACCAACCTAGACAGCATACTAAAAAGCAGAGACATTACTTTGCCAACAAAGTTCCATGTAGTCAAAGCTATGGTTTTTCTAGTAGTCATGTATGGATGTGAGAGTTGAACTATAAATAAAGCTGAGCACCAAAGAATTGATGATTTTGAACTGTGGTGTTGGAGAAGATTCCTGAGAGTCCCTTGCACTGCAGGGAGATCCAACCTGTCCATCCTAAAGAAAATCAGTCCTGAATATTCATAGGTAGGACTGATGTTGAAGCTGAAACTCCAATCCTTTGGCCACCTGATGCAAAGAACTACTCATTTGAAAAGACCCTGATGCTGGGAAAGATTGAAGGTGGGAGGAGAAGGGGATGATAGAGGATGAGATGATTGGATGGCATCACTGACTCAGTGAGTTCTAGTAAACTCCGGGAATTGGTGATGGACAGGGAGGCCTGGCGCGCTGCAGTCCATGGGGACACAAAGAGTCGGACATGACTGCGGACTGAACGAACTGAAACATATATGTGTATATATGCATACATTCCTGTCATTTGAAAGCCATTATACAATCCCTAAGTATGGAATGCTTTCTATAACTATTATTTTGCATTTTATGCCCTTTTAAAACTGTGTTTTTCATATTTCTAGTTGAGTTGAAATTGTAACTAGTGCAAATTTCTAAAGTTCATACTCTGGTAGGGGAAGAGTGTTGCTGTTGGTAAGAATCAGAGATGACCTTGCCCCTTGCTCTGGGGAAACCAAAGATTGTTTGTTCATGGTGAATTTATTCTTATGGCCAGCAAAAACATTTCTCTGGTGCTTCAGAGTCTCCTCTCTGGTACTCTGAGTAGGCAACTTTGGATAGTTGCTCCCACTCACATCTGAGCAGGGCTGCAATAATAGCAAATGGTCCTTGGAAATCACAGTCGCATTAGGCTGCTGTTCAAATAGCTTTTAGGGTTGTGATAATAGGAGGCATTCCTAATAACTGGTGACTCTGCGAGACCCTGCCCAGAAGGCCTCCAAATGGCAGCACACAATTTAAATTTTAATCTGGAAACAGTGGAAATGATGAGATTCCAGCTGGGGACCTTCTGGTCTGAGGGCCAGCGTTCAGCCTCCCCATTAGATGCCCCAGAGGTTCGTTGAGTCAATGAGTGAATGCCCTCGCTCTTTTTACTCTTTCCATACTCGGTGACATCTTCCACCCCACGCCCCAGACAGAAGCAAGTTGCATTTCTTTGCTTCCACAGAGGCTTTATTGGAGCTGATGAAGCATTCCCACATTGCTGTGATCCAACTAACACATTTGTGCCTGACATGAGTGGCATGATAATTTCATCTTTCTGACAAGTGATAACTTCCTAAACTTTTTTCCTTCCATGTGCTGGGTGGGCTTTGGGACATACGTACCCACTTAAATCTTCCAGTGAAAGCTGGCAGATGCATGCCATGGGCAGGAGGAAAGCACTTTATTTTTTCCTACAATAAGCAATAACCTTTAGTATAATAACTCAACACAAGTTAAATAGCTAAAGGGAACTTTAGTGAGACCCTGTAGGCATAGAAAAGAACAGCTGGCCATGTTAGTAATCACTGCATGTCATTACTTGGGAAGTCCACTCCCAATTCTACTGCTGACTTATATTTCCTGAGTGTTTAGCCAGTATATCACACGACAGATGAGAAAGTATCATAAAAGAACATTGGAGGCAAAACTCTAGATGTTGACATTTGGCAACGCCAGATTTGGTTTCCAATGAGCAGAAAGGAAAAATATCTCACTAAATGAAATAAAGTTGGCAAGAAAATTTTGAAGACTCCTGTAATATCCCTCGTATCTCTGTCTAAATCATTTTTAATAGGAAATTTTTTATCCCCAGCGTATGACAAGGGCTCCCAAGAATGGTGATTTGTCTCTCAGACTAAGAGTGTGAATCTAACGAAGGGATGAACGTTAGTGCCTGGAAGCCTGGAATTTTCAGCTGCTTCCACTGGGCTCCATTAGAAAACCCATTCCAGCACCCCAATACCCTTGGCAGCAGAACTGCAAAGTTGTTTTGATTTAAAACACACACACACACACACACAGGAGCAAATTTCTACAAGGTGGAAATGGGAATAAAAACCAGTGTTTTGGAATTTTTTCTTTGCAGATAGTCATCAAATGAGGTACAATATTTGCTAACAGAGGGTAATTTGAATTATCCACGGATAGTTCAAAAACACAAAGAGTTCATTACCCAGATATCTCTATTTAAAATAGATTTGCTTTTGTTCATCAGTGCAGTGCACATGGCTGGGAAATGGCAAAGTGCCAGAATGAAACTGCTCCTAATTTTCAGAGGAGGCCACCAGCTAATTACACAGACTGCAGGTGTGAAGAGAGAAGCTCAAAGTAATCAATAGCAGTAATTAATCTGCTAGACTGGAGCTAAAGAGCTAACAGCTGGACATCAGAAATGGACACATGCAACAAGATCAGCAATAATTACCTCTTTAAATATTGAATTTCCATAGCAACAATTAGGCTTATAAATAAAGGCTGGAAACCAAGGCTTTGAGGCATGACACTGCATGGCAAACACAACATTCCCCAAATCAACCCTTTTAATAAAACACCAACAATATGCTCGGGCCAGGTCAGCCAGTTGCCAGGGTGGTAAGAAGCTGAATGTAGCTCCTGTGGCCTCAGTTTTCTTGGCAGTTGGCCACTGGCTCTCAGACCTCTGTTCTGAGTCACAAAGATGGCCCTAGAAGTTTGTTTTGGGCAAGAAAGAGAGCAATGCCCTTCCATGTCACCTAGCACCACAGAGCTACCAGCTATAAGATGTATGTCTCATCTGTGAAATGTGTCCCTATTTTTAAAATCACAAAACCTGTAAGCAGAATGTTTAAGGTGCTGGAACCATCACTCTTGAAGAAAGAAAGGTTTTTTTTTCAAGACCAATAAGACAGACAAGAGCCCCAGACATTGAGGCCTTTGTGACTATCCTTTACTTTATAGAAAGAATAAAGAAAACTTCTTGTTAGTGGGTTTTGTATTTGTCAGTCAATGGAAAGGGGGAAGCTAGTTGTTATTGATGTGGACTAAATGCCTGAAACTATGCTCTTCATCAATTTGAGCCTATTATCAATTTGTCTGATGAAGCAAAAGAGGCATAAGGAGGCAAAGACTTGCCAGGACCCCATAGCCAATAGAGGGGAGATGGGAGGGCTGTAATTTGAACTCAGCCCTGTGAGTTTTTAAAACATTTCAGCAAAATACTCAGACATCTTTGGGAAGGAAATATGTTCTCCAAAACACTACAAATTATTGTTGTGATTTGAAATGCAATTTAAAATATGCTGTTTATATTCTATCACTACCACAGAAAAATTAGTGATAGTTTGATTACTCAATAAATATTTGTTTAATTTTCTTTCATGCTTTCTCATTATGATGCTAGCTCACAACTTCCATAGCTCTTATGCAAACAAATAAGCATTCAGTAGAAAAATATGATGAACAATAATCACCAATCATTTACTTAACCAGAATCAAACAGCAGAGAAATTCTGAAATATGGAGTTAGTCAGGCACATTTCATCTTAATCGTGTTCAAAACAGAGCACTTTAAAAAAAAAAAAAAAAACAGAGCACTTTTTATTGATACTGTTCTCCGCAAGGCACTTTTCATGCATTATCTCATTTAATTCCCATGATAATAATATTATAAACTATACAATATAATTAATGCCCATTTATACCTGAGGAAATGAGGCTCAGTGAGATTAAGCAATATTCCTACGGCTACTTCTGTCAGTACAAGTTTTCTTGAGTTAGAACTTATAGTCCATCTATCCTTTCTCTCCTTTCATGCTACACTCCCTTATATTGACATTTTACTAATTATTATACACCTTTTACTAATTTACTAATTATACTGACACTTTTTACTAAATATGACTTTGTACTTTGGATCTCAATTTTTGGCACTTTTATAGAAAGATACCTATTGTTTGGGCTTCCCTGGGGGCTTAGTGGTAAAGAATCCACCTGCCAATGTAGGAGACGTGGGTTTGATCCCTGGATTGGGAAACTCCCCTGGAGTAGGAAATGGCAACCCACTCCAGGATTCTTGCCTGGGAAATCCCATGGACAGAGGAGCCTGGAGGGCTACTGTCTGTGGGTCGCAAAAGAGTCAGACACAACTTAATGACTAAACAACAAGAGCCTATTGCTTAAGAAATAATACACGAAGCGAACATGAAGAGGTGCATTTTAAGAGGTGCAATCTCTTTTACAAACACGAGTGGTGGCATTCTTCTGTTGATTTAAAGTAAAACAAGGACAGTGGCAGCATTTGGCTCAAAAAGCATATGGTTAAGAATTTAGACCTTGGAATTAAACACAGGGCTTGAATTCCAATCCCTACAGTTGGTAGCTCAGTAATTGTGGTTACTCAACCTCCCTGTAAAATGTGCATAATGGAAACTGCAGAGTGTTGTTAAGGGCTAAGAGAGTTTAGGTGCTTAGCACAGACCTGGCATATAAAAGGAACTCCTTTAGCAGTGAAATGTTACTGTTGCTATCTGTCTAATCTTTGCTATCTCATCCTCCAACTCTTTATTCCAGTCGCTCCTTTTTATTTCCACCATCGCTAATCCGGTCAAGGCCCTTATTCCTCTAATCATGCCTTCTTCACCTCCCAGTGCCTGGCACCTCTAGCACGTTGCCTACACAGAACAGGAGAGGGCTGATTTCTGCTGTTGGGTAAATGTGGGGATGAAGGAAGCACGCAGTACCTGTACATAAGCACACGAATCTGTGTAGACCAAGACTCACCCAGATGGCTTCAATACGACCATCAATTGTCCCTTAGCAACATGAATTCTAAAACAGCCAACTCTGGTAAGACTTGCTGAGATTGTATCAGTGTCTCATTGCAGAGTGTCTCAGTGAAACTGAAGTGAACCTTAGGAACATGTTAAGTCTAGGTACACAAACTCACCTTGTATAACACACAGAGACGTATGTAAACCTCAACTGGTCTCAAGTTAAACTGCTTTGCAACTGCGTGTTCAGTATAAACACAGTATACTCATACACATACACCCCTTTTTACATTAATTCCTTTCTCTCACCATTAATTGTGGGAATTTGAGGTGTGTAAGCAAAAATTACAAATATAGGAAAAGGGACTATATTCTAAGAACTTACCAGCTGAATCATCATATTACATTCATATTAATCTGTGCCCTAAATAATAAACGTATATTATTTTACCAAGCTAATTAAAACATGCTATTTTTTGACTTCTCTTGGAGGCTGGATCAGAAAACTGAGGGAACAAAGGATATTGTTCTGAATAAGAGAACTTGTTTTATATTTCTTCATTCAAGTCTTTAAAGTACAAAGTATTGATTTGTTCAAGGAATTTCTACAGATAAAAATACCTCAAATCACCTCAGGTTAAATATCATTCCAGTTTTATATATATAAATAATGGTGATTCCTTTATAAATAATAAATCCATATTAATTTGCACAAAATCATTAATTCCAAATTTGTGAATTGAATAGGTACTTTGCCAAAGCTTGATATTTAAACTATCACTGGGAAAAGATGAGTAAATCACTAGCATTTGGAAGGAGACTACTTACCACCAAACTCCTCATGTCTCGGTAGATGGCAGGCAGACTTCCACTCCACAGTCCAAAAGGAATATTTTGGAATGGACACCTCCAGTCTCTCTGTCTGAATGAGAAGAGAAGCAATTTAACTGAGAAAAGAATTAAGGGGGATAGAGAAGTAGACAGAAATAAACAGTTGAAGGTATGCAATGCATAGTTCCTCAAGGAAAATGCTATCTAGTATTTAGTGGCAGATGGGTTTTGGAAGATGAAAGTAGATCACAATAATACAATATGTAATTTGATCTAAATATGACATAAAGAGAAACTTGTCTTCCAAAGAAGTTAGCGAAGACTCTAATGATGTTAAACATCCAAGATTCTCATTTTTGAAAAAAAAAAAATTCAAATCAAAGAAAACTGAAGGTGGCTTGGTTGCCATACTAATTCTAAAAGGAAACAAACTACCACTGGTCCCTATCACAGTCCCTACTCTGGCTCTCCATTAGCCATAGGGCTGGTAAACTATAACCATTAATCAAACTCATGCCTCCTGCCATTCGTTCTTTATTTTATTCTTTGTTTTTGTTTTTCTGCTTCTTGATTATGCTTTTAATCTACTTTCATTATAGCAAAATACGCACAACAAATGTTCACCATTTAAGCCCCAGTACAGTTCAGTGGCTTTAAGCACAATCGTACTGTTGTGCAGTCAGCACCACCAGTTCAGTTCAGTCGCTCAGTCATGTCCAACTCTGCAACCCCATGAATCGCAGCACGCCAGGCCTCCCTGTCCATCACCAACTCCCAGAGTCCACTCAGACTCACATCCATCGAGTCAGTGATGCACCATCAGCCATCTCCAAAATGTTCCCATCATCCCAAACTGAAATTCTGAACCTGTTAAATAATGACTCCCCGTTTCCCCCTTCCCCGGACTCAGATAACCGTGATTCTATCTCTATTAATTCGACTACTCAAGGTACTTATCATGTAAGTGGAATCATACAATGTTTGTCCTTTTGTGTCTGGCTCACTTTGATAATGTTCTCAACGTTCACTCATACCGTAAAGTGTGTCAGATTTTTATATCTTTTTAAGACTGAATATGTTACATTTTATGTATATGCCATATTTTGCCTATGTGTTCATTTACTCATGAAAGATTTGCTGCCTCTACTTTCAGCAACTGTGAGTAACGCTGCCCTGAACATGGATGTACAAGTATGTGTTCGAGTCCCTGCTTTTGATTATTTTGAGTATGCATCCAGGATGAATTCTCTAACTCATGTGGTGATTCTATGTTTAATTGTTTGAGAAACCTACTGACTGTTGTAAATAAAGTTTTATTGGAACACAGCCATGCTCATTTGTCTATGTGTTGCCTATGGTTACTTTCCAGCTACAATGGCAGAGTAGAGTGGTTATAACAGAGAGCACATGGCCCACAAAATCTGAAAGTTTTCTTGCCCTTTACAGAAAAAGTTTGCCAATACCTGCATTATATCTCCAGGCACTTATAAAGATACAGATGTCTGGGCATTCTCAGACACTTTGAATAAGAATCTCCAAGGGAAGGAACTATCAATACAAGGCTATATTCATATATTCTTTCATAATGCTTCAGACACAGCTAATCTCTGAGTCAGCATTTGGGGACCCCTGAAATTGTTAAATAAAAGGATCCAATTGCCCTAAATTTTAGCAACTATAGAATTCAGTGAATCTCAGCAATTAATAAACTCACTAATGTACAACTAATCCTTGAAAGCATGTATACTGAGGATTCAGCTCAGGCTAAGCTTGATTTAAAACTTGTGTCTGAAAGATGAACATTCTGAGAATTGAAGTGAGCCTGATTTGGAACTGATGTAACACATACAAGACGAGGTATTTTAACAGTCTCCCTCTTATTGATCCATGTAATCAGTGAGCAGAATTTCTTCATCTCAGTAGTCTGTCATATCTCTTTTAACTCCGCATCTCTGAACCTCTGACCTATCGACGGCTTCTCTACTTTTCAATCCTGTTTTCTTTGCTGTGTGTTTTTCTGAGTCTGCTCATTGATTTCACTCCTTTCTAGGGAATCTCAGGTCTCTTAGTCCATCTTAACATTGGTGTGTGTTCATTTTTGAGATCACAGAAGTGAAGCCCTACCTATTCTTCTTTCTCCTTTCTGATGTTTTTTTTTCAATTCTTGCATGAGTTCATAGAAAATATCACACCACTATGGACTTGTGAGCCAAATCACAAGTCAACCCAGAGTCACAGTAATAGCACATACCATATCCCACTGAAGCAAATACAATTTTAGAATAATCTCTTTGGATTATAGAAGTAAACATTCTAGCACAATCAAAGTGAAAGTGAAAGTCTCTCAGTCATGTCCAATTCTTTGCAACTCCATAGACTATACAGTCCATGGAATTCTCCAGGCCAGAATACTAAAGTGGATAGCTGTTCTCTATCCAGGGAATCTTCCCAATCCAGGGATTGAACCCAGGTCTCCCTCATTGCAGGTGGATTCTTTACCAGCCGAGCCATCAGGGAAGCCCAAGAATACTGGAGTAGGTAGACTATCCTTTCTCCAGTGGATCTTCCCAACCCAGGAATCAAACCAGGGTGTCCTGCGTTAGAGGCAGATTTTTTACCAACTGAGCTATCAGGGAAGCCCAACACAATCAGAGTCACTCTTATTTCAGGCAATATTCATTATGAATTAATAGTATAAACTACGATATTAGATTTTCTTAAAGTGTCATTAAATAAATGCACTGGAGCTATAATTGACTAGGGCTAAATCTTGGCAGCAGCATATAACCAAAACCAGTTAACAGTTAAACGAAAAATGTACTTTAATATACATTTAGTCAAGTTAACAAATATTTAACATGGCCCCTATTAGGCACTAAAAAGACAGAAACGAACAAAGCATAGTTCAAAGATCCTCAGCCTTATTGAGAACAATTAGAATGTCAAGATTATTGACAACATACTAACAGAGCTGGAGTTCATCCACCATACATGTGGTCATCCTTCATAATAATGTACATGCTTGAGTAGATCTATGAACTTCCCTGACCATGATTTTTTTTTTTATTATCCTACAGGAAAGCTCTTACATGTTCCAGAAATCAAGCCATCTTTCTTGATTTGCAAATGGTGCTGTACTCTGTTACCTAATGCAGCCAGCTGCACTCACTCTGCACTGATTTACATGAGGTCAATGGCACCCCACTCCAGTACTCTTGCCTGGAAAATCCCATGGATGGAGGAACCTGATGGGCTGCAGCCCATGGGGTCGCTAAGAGTCAGACACAACTGAGCAACTTCACTTTCACTTTTCACTTTCATGCATTGGAGAAGGAAATGGCAACTTACTCCAGTGTTCTTGCCTGGAGAATCCCAGGGACGGGGAAGCCTGGTGGGTTGCCGTCTCTGGGGTCACAGAGAGTTGGACACAACGGAACCAACTTAGCAGTAGCAGCAGCAATCCTCATCCATCAGACTGCACTACACAGCTGTTGTTCTTGTTCAGTCGCTAAGTCGTGTCTGACTCTTTATGACCCCATGAACTGCAGCACATCAGGCTTCCCTGTCCTTGACTATTTCCTGGGGTTTGCTCAAACTCAGGTCCATTGAGTCAATAATGCCATCCAACTATCTTATCCTCTGTCGCCCCCTTCTCCTCCTGCCCTCAATCTTTCCCAGTATCAGGGTCTTTTCCAATGAGTTGGCTCTTTGCATCAGGTGGCCAAAGTATTGGAGTTTCAGCTTCAGCATCAGTCCTTCCAATGAATATTCAGGGTTGATTTCCTTCAGAATTAACTGGTTTGATCTCCTTGCAGTCCAAGGGACTCTCAAGAGTCTTCTCCAGCACCACAATTGGAAGGCATCAATTCTTCACCACTCAGCCTTCTTTATCTCACTTCTGTCCATGACTCCTGGAAAAACTACAGCTTTGATTATATGGACTTTTGTCAACAAAGTGATATCTCTGCATTTTAATACGCTGTCTAGGTTTGTCATAGCTTTTCTTCCAAGAAGCAAGCATCTTTTAATTCCGTGGCTGCAGTCACCAACTGCAGTGATTTTGGAGCCCAAGAATATAAAATTTGTCAGTGTTTCCACTTCTTCCCCACCTATTTGCCATGTATGGATTTTCAAAGGCAGAAAATATATTATAGCTAAATGTGCATGATACAGTTATAAATGGTTTAAGTATTTTATAGAAAAGAAGCAAACTCAGTGTTTAACCATTTTTTCATGACTGAGGTTCATTTTCCTGAACTTTAGAACTAGTTCTAAAGCCCTCAAATGCTTCTCCAGTACTAAAGACTAGTTCCAATGGCCCCGATTTTTGCACTTTTAAAAATGTCTTCATTCATTCAATGTTAGCTGCTATCTGTCTTTCTTTTCAGATATAGTGATATACTGGAAAATCCATGGGGTTTGGGGTCTACAGACCTGGTTCCAAACTGAGCTAATCACTAATTAGCAGTATAATCCTGAGCAACTTTATCAAATTCTCTGAGCCTCAGTTTCCCCACCCACAAAATGTAAATATTAAAAACTTCATTAAAAACTTTGACAGCTTTTTTTAAGATTTAAAAATTAGAATTTAAGGTGTAAAATGCAGAACTAGCATAAGCACATCCTCCAAAATAAAAGCAACTATTACAAGTCTTTTTACTAGCCTTGCTCAAAACACTGCATTAGTCTCCCCTCTAATCTTTCTATTCATATCCTGCTCCTTTCTGCATGTGACCCGATTTCAAACCATTATCAACACTGCTTGCTACAGGTGTGGCTTTTCTGCAGTATAATTTGGCTTCATGTTCTCTCCTGCTGAAAGTCATTCAATGGCTCACTAACACTATCCCAAATGTATCTCCACTTGCAATTCCCTGAGAGGAGCTCTATTATTAATAACTTCCTACTGTCACCATTAAAAATTACCAATTACCAAAAACCACAAGTTTATTATTGCACAGTTATGGAATCAGAAGCCTAAAGTCAAGGTGTGCATTTCTTTCTGGTGACTTGGGAAAATTCTGCTATCTTGCCTTTTGGAGCTTCTCAAGTCCACCTACATTCCTTGGCTCCTGGTCCCTTCCTCCAGCTTTAAAGCCTGCAGGACAGCATTTTTATCTCTCTCTCTCTGACTCTGACTTCCCTTCTGTCTCCCTCTTCCACTTTAAAGAATCCTTGTGATCACACTGCATATATCTGTATAATCCAAGAAAAATCTCCTTATCTTAAAGTCAGCTGACTAGTAAACTTAACTTGCTGGCAGTTTTAATTTTCCCCTGCCACACAACACAACATGTCCACAGGATCCAGGGAATAAGATGTGGACATGTTTGGGAGTGGGGGAAGGACATTATTCCGCCTATGACAAGGACCAAGCTTTGCTTTGACCCTAAGCCTTCACATCTGCTGTTCCATCAAACTATAATGCTCCTCCCCTGCTTTTCCATCTGAGTCAATCTCCTTTCATTTGAGACGCAAACCAAGTGTCAAATATCATCTCATTCCGTAAGCTCTCGTACACCCTAACTCACTCCAGTAATCTTGCCTGGGAAATCCCATGGACAGAGGAGCCTGGAGGGCTACAGTCCAAGGGGTTGCAAAAGAGTTAGACACAACTTATTTACTCAACAACAAATTATTTAATTAATGCATATCCATTATTTTTTAGACATAATGCTATTGCACATTTAATAGACTACAGTATAGTCTATAACATAACTTTTATATGCACTGGAAGACCAACAAGTTCATGACTCACTTTATCATGATACTCACTTTACTGTGGTGATCTGGAAGCAAACATCCCTTTTTCTGAGGTATGCCTGTATTCAAAGACACACTATTTGAAAAGAAAAAGCACTCTGTGATTTTGAGCCACTCCTTTTTTTGATAAATTCTGTACCTTCCCCTGAAGGAAAAGAAAGCAAAGTTTTATGGGTCCTTATTAAGTGGCTTTGTGCTGTGAAGTAGAAATCATCTCAGCCTCTGAGGAGCTAATTCTCTCTGTTGTTGCATGACTGGCTCATTAAACTTTAGTGCTTGGGCCCTCGCTTCCTATCCCTGGGCTCAGCCCAGGAGAATATTGGGACTTACCAAAAAGAAAGGCAAGTTCCCACCTGTGGAAACTCTCTGAGGCTGTACAGGGACAATATCTACTTCATGAGGCCTCCAGAGCCCAGACTTTTGCCAAATTATCTAATTTTTTTTTTTTTTAACCAATCTGTCTGTTGCCAAACTAAAAGCATCAATAATGATTTCTGAGAGGGGAAAAAAAAGTTAAATAAAACTCAAAATGGTTGAATGCACTACATCTTGCTGAAAGGAAGCTGTCATCTGCAATCAGTATAACACTCATCAATGAACATTTCATAATGTCTGCTTTCCCTCCCAACTCCCAAATGTTAGTGTAACAGATGACACACACAGGGAAGAAAACTGCTTTTAAAGTTCATGCCTGCTTAACATTTAAAGACTTAGAGCAGGTTTGAGAGCATAGTATTTAAGGTGTGGTTTATAATATTTGCTAAGATACTATTACTGCCTTCTTGCTTCTTATACTAAAAAGAGCATAACTTGAAAGTATTTTTAAAATATAGAATACAGATTGATTTTTTCCAATTATAAATATATAGCAAATTACATGAGATAGAATACCTACTTTATTTAAATTATTTACATGTATATAAATTACCTATTCCTGGGTAACAAATTTCTGCAAACTTAGAGGCTTAATATATATTTATTATGTCTTTTTTTCTGTGGATTATGAGTCCAGGCACAACTTAACTGTGTCCTCTGCTCTGGGCCCCTAAGGTAGGACCACATTAGGAATACAGGATGATACAGAGATCCTGGGAGAGAATGATGAGTCAGCATGGGGAATCAAGGTGTCAGAGTCATGATCTCATCTGGAAGCTAGACTGGGGAAGAACCCGTTTCCAAGCTAACTCAGGTGGTTGGCAGAATTCATTTCTTTACAACAGGACCAAGGGCTTTGGATTACTCCAGGGTTTTATCTTCGCATTTTACGTATCTTCTCATCTCTTCTCTAGCACATTGCCTTTGGCTTATAATGCATCACTCTAATCTCTGCTTCTGTCTTCACGTTGCTCTTCCTGTGTGTCTGTGTCCCAATTTCCCTCTACTTGTAAGGACACCAGTCACTGGACCACGGCCTATCCTAATCCAGTAGGATCTCATCTAAACTTGCTAACATCCACACAGACCTTATTTCTAAATAAGGTCAGATTCACAAATCCTGGGGATTAGGACTTCAACATATCTTTGGGGGGCAACACAATTCAACCCATAACAGGGAGAAACTACTCACTGTATACTCCTGGGCCCTAAAGTCAGAGTAAAGTGAGTCAGAGTTGGGGGTGAAAGGTTAAGGTAAGACCACATTAGGGATGTAGGGTGATGCAGAGATCCCGGGAGAGAATGAGGAGTCAGCACAGGGAATCGTCAGTGTTGCTGAGGCAAGAGTTTTTAATTTTAGATAAAACTGGGTTGGTTCTCTGCCTCTTCAGAAGAGGATAGGGAACTAGAAGTTAACAGAAAAAGGAGAGAGAGGCAGAGGAAGGCAGTTATATTAAGGTGACAAAAGTTAAAGTTTAGACTGACTTAAAGAAAATAGAGGCCAAAGCTTCATGAGCATTAAATATAAAAATTCCAAAGCAATTATGTCTATAATGCTATGCCAAACAATTCACATAGAAGATCAAAACTGTATCGCTTAGTAACAATGTGAATGTAGTTTTAATGAGTCACTGAATAAATATGATCTCATGAATTACTCTCATTTTTGAGCATACTATTTGCTAGGAAATCAGTCACAAGATAATTGTACACAAACAGAAGGGGCCAAGGAAAAACCCCAGGCACTGACGATCTAAAATTGTGGAAACTACAAATGAGTAAAACTTTGTTCTTGGGATTACTTATGCTTGAAATGACGGCTTTATTCAGTCTTCAGTCTCCCTTCATTTCCCTTTGATGTCCCCACAAATCAGTGACAGTTACAGCATTTCTGCTGAGGCAGCACTTTCCCCCGAAGTGATTTCATATTGTCTGAGAGAATATTTGGAACACTCCTTGATATGCAAAAAAGGACCTTATTTTCAAGTGCCTCAAGCAAAGACAATGATTGCATAAATCATGTGACACAGAATAGAAATAACTACTCCATAGGGTTAAAGTTTGAAAATCAGTGCCAGAAAATGTTGCCACTGATCTTTGGAACAAAGATTTAACCATATATTTATTTTAATCCTTGATGTTGTATTTTCTACACTAAGTAAAGCAGTATAGAAAGAAAACCATCATCAATAGCAGGATACAATGAAAGGTTAAGAGGGAAATGGACACTTGCTGCCTTCATGATGAAAATGAGTAGAGGTTTGTTAAATGAATTTGGAATGTGTGGTTGTTCTATTCCATTACATTCTTTATTATCTTTCTTCCTCTTTCCTACTGACCAAAGTTTTAGTGTTACACAGTCTTTACTACTGGTTCTGTGATGTGATGAATCTGAGGGGTACAAAGAAGACTGAGGCACAGAGCCCCAATGGATGGAAGGGCATGTGAAAATGATGTGTGCCTACCTCTCTACAGTCAGTAGATATACAAGTTGCTATGTTCCAGAATCATGACCCCCAAGTTTACCAGCTGTTGTTCAGTCACTAAATTGTATTCAACACTTTTGAGACCCCATGGACTAAAGTCTACCAGGCTCCTCTGTCCATGGAATTTCCCAGGAAAGAATAACTGGAGTGGGTTGCCATTTCCTTATTCAGGGGATCTTCCCTGACCCAGGGATCAAACCCAAGTATCCTGCTTTGGCAAGGGGATTTTTTACCACTGAGCCACCAGGGAAGCCCAAGTTTACCAGCAGAGGTTGGTAAAGCTTTTTTTACCACTTTGTATTCTACAGAAACATGACAGGAAGGCAATGTGTCCTGAGAAAATAAAGTCCTCTGATAGAAAGGAGATGTTCATGGTCAGTATATGAGAGGAGGTTCCCATTATGAAATGACCTCCCTACTTTAAAGAATCCTAGGAATCATGGGAAATAATTGTTGAGATATGCTTCAAGAACCAGGGAGCATCTGTGAAAATAGGCTGGAAAACTCTATTAGGAAGGCTTTAAGATTTACATCCACTGTTTTCAAAAGATTCCTTCTTCTAGACTGATCTCAACATTCTTTGTTCACCTTGAAAGAGTAGCACCCTCAACCCACTGCTCGTCCAAGCCTAAGCACTTACAGTCTATTTTCTGTCTCTGTCCCTGAGCTGAAGTAGCCATTGACCTTCGGAACGACAGATTCAATCATCCTGTCTTAGTCCTCCTCCTACTCAGCCACTCTGCTATATTTGATTCTGTTGGTCTTGTCCTTCTTAAAACTCTCTCCTACTTACCCCTCATTGAATTGCATCACCTTCGTGGTCCATGTGTCTCTCTATCCTTCAATTTCTTGTCTTTTCCCAAGTGAAAATATTTACCCTTAAAGTCTTCATTTTGCTTTTCTCTCACTCTGTTTATTCTTCCTGAGCAATGTCACATATTCTATGACTTCAATTATTATCACTGTGTGTTTGGTCTTCTACAGTGTCTCCCTAGGCTCAAGTTCTCCAAGTAGCTCTAACCTGAATTTCCAGCTGACTACTCTACATCTTTAATGTCCCAGAAGCACCTCAAAACACTAGTATAAGACTGAGTTTACCTTAACACCGCATATTCTGCAACTCCTTTGGATTTCCCTCTTTTTCTCTCCCCAACATCCAACCAACTGGGCCTGGAGATTGCTCCAGTACAGTCCCTTGTTATCATCCCACCAACATTTTCCTAGTTTAATCACTAATCATCACTTACATAGGGAGTTGCTCGATCCCCTAGTGACTTCCCAGCCTCCAAAATGTCCCTGCTCTTATCTTTCCCTTACACTGTTTACAGCCCCTTGGATTCATAGTTCAGTTGCTAAGTTGTATCCAACTCCTTACAGCCCCATGGACTACAGCACGCCAGGCTTCCCTATCCTTCACTATCTCCTGCTGCTGCTGCTAAGTCACTTCCATCACGTCCGACTCTGTGTGACCCCATAGACAGCAGCCCACCAGGCTCCCCCATCCCTGGGATTCTCCAGGCAAGAACACTGGAGTGGGTTGCCATTTCCTTCTCCAATGCATGAAAGTAAAAAGTGAAAGTGAAGTCGCTCAGTCGTGTCCGACTCTTAGCGACCCCATGGACTGCAGCCTACAAGGCTCTCCATCCATGGGATTTTCCAGGCAAGAGTACTGGAGTGGGATGCCATTGCCTTCTCCGGTCACTATCTCCTGAAGTTCACTCAAATTCATGTCCACTGAGTAGGTGATACTATCTAACCATCTCATTGTCTCCCATCCTCCTTATGCCTTCAGTCTTTCCTAGCATCAGGGTCTTTTCCAGTGAGTCAGCTCTTCGCATCAGGCGGCCAAAATATTGGAGCTTCAGCTTCAACAACAGTCTTTCCAATGAATATTCAAGGTTGATTTCCTTTAGGATTAACTGGTTTGATCTCCTTGCTGTCCAAGAGACTCTTCAACAGTCTCCTCCAGCACAATTTGAAAGCATCAATTCCTTGGTGTTCGGCCTTCTTTATGGTCAACTCTCACATCTGTATATAGCAACCCCTAACTGCTCACAGGAGAAGGCAATGGCAACCCACTCCAGTACTCTTGCCTGGAAAATCCCATGGACCGAGGAGCCTGGTAGGCTGCAGTCTATGGGGTCGCGAAGAGTCGGACAAGACTGAGCAACTTCACTTTCAGTTTTCACTTTCATGCATTGGAGAAGGAAATGGCAACCCACTCCAGTGTTCTTGCCTGGAGAATCCCAGGGACGGGGGAGCCTGGTGGGCTGCCGTCTATGGGGTCACATAGAGTCGGACACGACTAAAGCGACTTAGCAGTAGGAACTGCTCACAAATTTTCAATGCCCTTCCTCACCTCCAAGAGAAATAAAGATGCCTCACCCAAGAATAAGCCACACGATGTTATCCCAAGCTACCTAAGTTTCTTTTCCACGATTGCCACACAAGACCCTACATTCCAGATCCTCCCCAGCTCCTACAACTTCATCTCTTAGCCCTTCTTCCTTTGCCCAAATTTCTGTGTCTTCTCTATCAGAGCTTATGCCTTCCTCCAAGGTCAATATCAAAGGTAATTTTCTTCATGAGGGCCATCTTCACCCCACTCCCACTTAGATATGAATATTTCTCTTTGAATCACCATTATAGTCTGAACCATTTCCTTTCTTATGGTAGAGTGTATTAGCTATTCCTTTTTTAATAGTACATGTTCCATTTTTTTTCCTTCAGTTGATTAGATTCAAGCCATCAGGAGGATAAAGGTCCTGTCTTATTCATCTTTGCATCTCCAGAATCGAGGCCAGTTAAAATTTAAGAAAATCAAAACTGCTTTTCTCTCACAGAAATGAAAGTTAAAGTAAACAAAGGCTAGAGGCTTTTGTGGATGCTTTCAAATGGCATTTGGATTCAAAATCAGTTTCTTTTCTATATACAGAAATATAATCATTCCTCTGTCTTGTAAGACAAACTATTATCCCACTGATCACAAAACAGAAACTAGTCACCACTTTGAAAAACCTTGAAATGGAATGAAATGAGGTAGAAAGCAATGGGGTAGCTTTTTTGCAGACATACCATAATACATAAATTGCTATATTACTACAAAATCATGGTAACACATTTTCGTAATCAACTAAAAAAAAATATTACTTGGGCTGCTAGAAAACAATATACAATATGTACTCTACTTGTAAGATTTTCAAACCCCTAAAAATAATACTCATTAGAGGACAGCAATTTTTCTATTACATTAGAAGTTCAGGCTCACATCAATAAATACATTTGTGTTGTTTTATCTGGATACTTGAATAGTTCCAAGCAAAAGCATCCATTATACTGGTACCTTATTCTTCCCCCTCCTAAAATTTAGCTGTCAGTAAGATGCCTCAGACCTTCCATCAGGACCTTCCATAATACAGTATTTTTTTTCCTTTTTTTGGCCACACTGTGAGGCATGTGGGATCTTAATTCCCTGATCAGGGAGCAAACCAGTGCCCACTGCAGTGGAAACATGGAGTCCTAACCGCCTACTGCCGGGGAAGTCCCAATACAGTCTTAAAATGGACAAATTTTTGCAACAACGTGAATAATCTTTGCAGACAACAGGGACCAGCAAGCCTGGAGAGATGAGTGAACCTGTTCCTCTGGACCTAATTGCCTGGCTGCAATCTCATTTTCCATCACACTTTAACTTTTCTTTACTTATATCACATAAATTAACTCAGCAGCCATGCAGAATAATTTTGCTTCATTTAGACCTAAATTAATGAGCGTGATCACAAAGCCATGTGTACAATTTCAATGAAGATACACTATAATTATTCTATTGTATGGGTTAGCATTTCAGCCGTGTATTAATGCATTTTGAATGCGTAATATATGATGCTTTTGTGGTCTTCTGCCATAACACTCTACTGAAAAATGTCCTGCAGTTAGGAAATACTAAACTAAATTATTAAACACAAAAGAAGGGAGAAGAAAGGGGAAAATTTTTGAAAGACTAAAGAAATGACAAAGGGAGAAGTGCACTCCCAGGAATTCATTTCCTCATATAAATTTTATTTCCAGATCGCTTCATTAAGTAATGCATTAAGTTGTGAAACAATAGATCATATTTTTTTCTCAGCATTTAAGTGAGGGGTTTTGCAGAGAGGGAACTCTGGGCATTTGAGCATATGTAAGAAATGGAGAAGAGAAATCACAAAAGAACATAGGCATTTATGTTTCTGCAGTCAGTCATGAGTTATGCCAGTAAGTATCAGCTTGAGACCATGAATTATTTCTGCCCAGGCCATACAGTTCATGCAGCCCTGCTCAGGGAACACTACACCCTTAGGGCAGGCAATTATATGTTTTTAGGATTAATCCCAAACAAGACAATGTTTCAGAAATAGACACACTCTGTTTTTGAAGAGCTTTTAGTCATAAAAAGTCATTTTTTTCTTCCCGACCCCTTAATGCCTTCTAAGCCCCCTTCCTTTCCCCTCCTCTATAAAAGGTATAAAACAGTGCTTCCACCTGCTAACACTCACAGACCAATAACTTTAATTTTTGGCACTTATTTACAGGCTGAATAGACCCATCCACACCTGCTTTCCCCTTAATTAGCTGGCTATCTAAAGGCTGCAGATTGGAGGCTGCCAGCTTCCTGAACGAAGAGGAAGATCATTTAGTTGCTTATGTAAGAGAAATGGGGGTGGGGAAAGGAGGAAAAAGGATCTTTCTTTTAGAGAAACCAGAGAGAGAAACATTAGTACAAAAGGAAGAATCACTCATGAAGAATAAGGGAGCAATATGTACATATTATTACATTATATATATATATATAACATATATTATGATATATATGTTTATGTTTTAAGTGACTCAAAGCCTGAAAAATAAACAACAGCCCTACCTGGCAGTGATACAGTCATTTCTACTTAAGAACACCTGAAATCTTCCATGATATCGAATATTTTTCCCAATGTGTTACTTAAGATGGCGCTCCACATGTCCTCCAAGAGGGGAAGTGACCACTAAGAGAAGAAAAAGAACTGAGTTGGGGCCAGAAGTTCCCAAGGCTCTGACGTCACTCTGCCACTGACCCACCTCTAGAATTTGGAGGAATCGCATCACTAGGGTGTCTCAGTGTCCTCATCTGTAACGTGTGGGAGCAAATAAGATGGACACCAAATCCTCCTTTGACCTGAATATCCTGCTATCATTTCAACCCTTCCCTTCATCAAGAACTACCTCTGAAGCAACACAAAGAGGCAGAGAAAAAAATAAAGAAAGAAAACAAAGAAAAGAAGAGTGCATTGTAAAACTTTGTCGCTTTTTACCTAACCGGAATGTGTAAAAAGTTTCAAACCAAAACAGGTGAATTTTAAGGCTGAGGGGAAGTTTTCATGATGATCTACTGCAACCTTCTCTCATCGCAGATACAAAACCCAAGGGTTACAATGATCTCTCTCCCAGCATCACAGAGGGCCGTCAAGACTAGAGATCAAGTTCAACTGCCTCGCTGCACGAATACCTGGTCATCTGGTAGTGAAAAAACAATCTAACTGTACACACTTGTGGTTAAACTTGCACTGAAATACAGTTACACTCGTTAGAAAAGAAGAGCACGCTGCTAGCTAAAATGTAGGTGCAGGTTTATCTTTCCCTCAGAGTTTATAGTCTCTTTATATATGCAACGGGTGCTCAATATAAATTTGGTATAAATAAAAATGTACTCTCCAAAGGCCCTTCAAGATGGGTGCTAAACCAGCATATTTGTACGCTCCAGATATGCTGGAAGCATGCTGCTGGACCCTAGCCTTTCTCTGCTTAAATCACATAGATAGGTTCCACTGCCTTCAGGATAATTATCAAACTCCCCACTGTGACCTGAAGGCCTTCGTGACCTGACCACTGCCTCACTTCTGCAGCTGTATTTCTACCTGTTGCTCACCCCCCAGCCACTTGTGTTTCTCAACCATATCAATCTAGTTGCAGTTTTACAAGCACTGGCTTCTCTCTCTTGTTTCTCCACGTCCCCTCTCATTTTTCACCTGCACTCATTTCCACTTGAACATCCCTCAGGTTATGTATTTTACATCACTTCTTCCAAAAAGCCTTATATTTGACCTTTCTACAGCCAAGTTGTGCTTCCTAGGTGGCTCTAGCAGTAAAGAACGCCCCTGCCAATGCAGGAAACATAAGAGAGCCGGGTTCAATTCCTGGGTTGGGAAGATCCCCCAGAGGAGGGCATGGCAACCCACCCCAGTATTCTTGTCTGGAGAATCCCATGGACAGAGAAGCCTGGCGGGCTACAGTTCATGGGGTTGCAAAGAGTCAAACACGACTGAAGCAACTTAGCACACACTCATGCACAGCCAAGTTAGTTGATGCTGGTGCTTACATCCACCTGATAATTACTTCACTATATTGTACTTGCATTTCATTCATCTCTCTCTCCCACTACCCAGGAAACTTGCTAAGAAAAGGAATTTTCTTCTTCTCCATCAAATGCCCCATAGTACTGTGATAGATGCTCGAAAAATATGTCAATTAAATTAATATCAAAATAGCTGAAATTATTACTATATTACCATGAATTCCTGCACTCATGGATATTTTAAAGGACTGAACATGTGTCCTTACAATTCACATAACAAAGGGTCTTTTTCTTTAAAAGTCTTTTCTTTATACTCACAGACCCATTAACTTTCCCAGGATCCTTCGAGCATCTTCAAATATATGAGATTTGCTAACTGAGGTATGAATGCCTGGCTGTTGGCTAGGATCACCACTGAAAATTTACTATTGCACTCCAGTCTTGTATAATAATCAATTCTAGTGTTCCCCGCAAGTCTACTGAAGAGAGTGCTTAGGAGCTAAATCCTGGAGCCCAACTACTTGATAAGTTTGTGCTCTGCCACTTAACGTAACCTCAAGCAAGTTGTTTCACCTCTCACTATGCTTCAATTTCCTCATCTGTAAAGTGAGATAATATTATTACCTATTTCATAGAGCCATTGAAGTTAAATTATATGTAAATTACATAAGTAAAAATCTTACAACAGTAGGAATTGCTCAATGCTTGCTTAACATTTTTGTGATGATAATGACCACCATAATCAGTATCCCTAAGCATTTTATATGTATTGTCTCATTTAATCTTCACAACAACTTAATAAAGGCAATATCATCTCCATTACAAATTAATACATGAAAACTTGTAATGTCATTATGTGATTGTAATATCATTGTGAATTTCTGGATGTTGTGAGAGTTGTATCTATAAATGTCAAGATTCTACTATATATTCTTTCCCTACCTCACGTCTTTATCCTCTAAAGATAATTGCACCTCAAACATCCTCATTCTATTAAAGTTAATATGATTAAAATTAAGACAATTCTCTCAGTTACCCACAAGCACAAAGCTTTGGAATGATGTTCAGTGTGTCTCTCTGCCCAACAGGCAACCAATTCTCTTCTTTAATATCTCTTGTATCCCACTCACCTTTCTGTTCCTACTTCTGTCCTCTTCACTCAGGTCCTCATCATCTGAAAACCAGATGGCTGCACATTTAATAACTTTTGTTCTTAGTTTTAAAAGCTCAGCAGTTTTATAGAGTCCACTTTCACATATAAATTTTTTCAATTAAACCAATAAAAGTCAACCACAAACTTCTCCCAATTTCTGTATCTCTTTTGAAAACCTAACAAAAAAAGTAAAATAAACCAGAAAAAAAAAAAAAAAAACTCCATTCCAAAGGTTCCTACATCAACCACATCACACAGAAGGAGTTTCTGAAATAACCCAATTTGTCTGATGGGGAACATAAATCCCACATCAATTGACTTCACACTTTACTAGTGACTTATTTGTGCTTGGTTTTTTCACGATACTTTACCAAGAAGAGGTGCTTACTTAGTGAAACAAATTAACTTCTCTTCTACCATTTGGTTTCCACTGTACTGATAACTTTTTTAAGGCAAATTATGCTCTGAGATACCAACAAATCTTTTTTCTCTGCAGCTCTTATAAATAAACAGATGAAAAGAAAGATCTACCTCTGGTCTCTTATAGGGTTTGTCAGTCTTTAACTGGCTAAGACTCACCTCCAGTTAGATTTGTCTGATTCTTGTGACTTCTGGGTCATGATAAAATAAGAAAGAAAACAGTTCCAATGCTCATAAGCTGGAGAGCATTCTGGCGAGCAATCCAAGGACTACTCTCTCTGAGCTCACAACTCCAGGGAAGCCACAGAGTTTAAATTATTACCATAGCCTGACTGTATGTCCAATATAATAGACCAAATCCTAGTTTATCTTCTTGAAAATCACCTCAGAGCTAGAGATGTATTTGTATACTGTCCCTGTATGAAACAGTACATCATATACAAAAAAAAATTTTACCCAATGTCTGCAGAAATTCAGTCTACAAACAGTACCTGTTTACTTTGTTAATTGCAAAATATAGTGCACATTTTTAAAGATGAGCATCTCACTGAGGAGGCTTCCAGGTGGCTCAGTGGTAAAGGATTCACCCCCTAATGCAGGAGACACAGGTTCAATCCCTGGATCAGGAAGATCCCCTGGAGTAAGAAATGGCAACCTACTCCAGTATTCTTGCTGGGAAACCCCATGGACAGAGGAGCCTTGTGGGCTACATTCCATGGGGTCTCAAAGAGCCAGACACGACTTAGTGATTAAACAACAATCTCACTGAGGGGTTTTCCTGTGCCCCCTTGCCCCCGTGGCTGCATTTAGAGAATTATAATACCTTTGTTTAATAATGACACCTTGAATCCACGTAACTTCTCTCCACTCTAGACTCAGAATACTTTTATACAAATACAATTTTATTTATTCTCAAAATATACCTATGATCCAAGAGTAAATTGTGAAAATTCTGAAACCATGGAGTCAATCAGAACTATTTTCCCCAGATTTGAGCTTTAGGGTAAATGAGAGAGAAGGGATAGAAATTTGAGAGGAAAGAGGAACTTCTCTGGTGGTCCAGTGGTTGAGACTCCATGCTTCCACTGCAGGGGGCATGGGTTTGATCTCTGGTCAAGGAACTAAGATCCCACTTGCTGTGTGGTGCAGTCAAAAAAGAAATTTGAGAGGAAATAAAAATGTAAATATCTTTGTGTTTAAGGAGTTCCTTTAAAATACATAAAGATCATTTATTTGAAGATATATGTTTCCTATAAAATTATTCCATTTGATATAATGATAAATTTAAAGAAAGTAGAATCACATATAAAATCATTATTGAAATTATTTAGCCTTTCTAAGCCAATATTTAAGAAGTTGAGAAATTCCTCCTAACATAGAAAACTAATTGCCTAATAGTAAAGAAAGAGAAAGAAGAAAAAATGAAACAAAATGCTTGGTTTTCTGGACTTAGTGTTAACTACTTTAAAATGTTTTCATTGAATTTGTTGAGAAAAAAAAAAAAGACAGGGAGAATCTTCCAGAATACTCCTTTTTGCCATGGATGTTCTTTAAAATCATCTCTTACTCTGAACTGTTACCCTCAATGGTCTGAGTCTTCTAGTGTTCTCTTGCTTACATCTCCACAGTCTTTTGAAAACTATCCGATGATTTTAAGACTACTGTGTTTCAAAGTGTCCCAATATGTGATATTTCTAAATGCAGACAAATTACTTTCATGTTGCAAGGTCAGGTCAGTCGCTCAGTCATGTCCGACTCTTTGAGACCCCATGGGCTGCAACACGCCAGGCTTCCCTGTCCATCACCAGCTCCCAGAGCTTGCTCAAACTCATGTCCATTGAGTCAATGATGAGATCCAACCATCTCATCCTCTGTCGTCCCCTTCTCCTCCCGTCTTCAATCTTTCCCAGCATCAAGGTCTTTTCCAATGATTCAGTTCTTTGCATCAGGTGGCCAAAGTACTGGCCAAGACTATACTTTCAGGGATCATTTCTGTAGTTCATATTGCAAAAGATGAAATAAAAACCAGATGCAAACAAGCAGAGGATTCAAGACTGGGTCATGCAGAGGGCTTGTTGCAGAAAGCCATGGATGATGTCACTTGACGAAAGGCCTGGGTGTGTGCTTTATTCTGCAGTAAGACAATGAAATCTTATGTTTCAAATCTAGTCAAATATGGTAGCAGCTTATTACCCCCACCTCTGCTTTTGAAAAGGATACTACTATAGATTGTTCCAGATCTCTCCTGTTAGCCCTAAATCCATCCTGTACTTTTCTCCACTGTGCACAGATCAGTACAGGAGGCTGATGCGTACAGACAACTCCATCAAGAAGCTTCTCACACTCTGGCTTCTGGTTGGGTTCTCTGGGGAGAATCCATTAGAGTAGACAGGAAATCGGAGAGTAGACAGAAATCAATGCAGACTGCTCCATCAGCAAGCTTCTTACACTCCCCAGTGGGAGAACCCATTAGAGCAGACAGGAAATCAGAAAGAGGAAAAGATGAAGGTCAGGTAGTCATTCACTCAGGTCCCTTCTGCCGTCACTGCAGGATGGATTCAGTCCTTAGACTGAAGGTTGCAGCTCCTGTCAAGCAGCCCTCTCCACGTATTTCTCTCCCTCTCAGGGCTCTGAGAAGTCCTCTTCTCCTCGGTCATCTGAACTATACCTTGTGGTTTGTCTACAATCTGAACACAATGTTGTAAATAGCTCCCTTATTAAACACTGTTCAAATTAGCCAATTTCCCACCAGGACCTTGACTGACACAGATTATACTTAACTCCCTCTCTGAGAATAAATCAAGAGGATGAAGCCATAACTACAGATTCAAAGTCAAGAAAAGGAAATATACACAGAAGGCACAGCATCCATGTTTGGGAAAATAGCTCTGAGCTCTGAAAGCTAGGAAGTGCCCAACTCGTCTTTAAATGTTGTTCTGAACAGTCTGCTTTTAAAACAGAATGAACAATATAATGTTTCCTAACAAATAAGGCACAAAATAATTCTGAATAAACGTCCTTAGAAATAGTTTGGTAGAATTTAAATTCTAGGTAGCAAAATACAAAATAGTCCTAATAATGATTTTTATGATTCTCAAATATTTTTCCCATCGAGCACTACAACACTTCCAAATATTTTGAGGGGGAATAGAAGAGAAATTTTGAAGTTTTTCCTCCCTCCTTGCCCATTAGTTTTTTCTTTTTTTTTTAAGCTTTCCTATTTCTAAATAGGCAGTCATTTTTAACCTCAGTTGAGAACTGGGGAAGCTAGGCATGCAAAGATGGCACGGCTCACCAGTATTGGGAATAAACTTCCTTAAAAGGTCATCCAGCTCTTCCTAGAATCCATACCTCTCAGCCTACCTGCTGAAAATAATATGATTATCACGACTCAATGATAATATCAAGTAATTCCTTATAGAAGTTGTCCTCTAACCCACAGTGCTGACAACACTTACTCCACGCACACATTTTAATAGTCCATTTGGTCCTGAGCCAAGATACAGCCCTGAGCTATGGCCCTAAATGAATTCCCCTACACTTTTCATTTCTTCTAGGGAATTGGACTAATTATAGTGACTACTTTGGAGAGAGCGATAGTTTGAAAACATTGCCTGAGGGATACAAAAGTTGTTTTATTTCATAATTAGGCATTTCTGTCCCAGGGGCATTTTATAGTCATGGTTTGAAATAACAGCCATTATTTTATTACAATTTTCTATTTTTTTGCACATAAAAATATTTAGAACATGTTTTTTGCTGAGTTTTATTAGTCATAATGCCAGGAAGCGCCTGGTGTTATGGATGATGGAATTATCTTTGAGAGCTTCCCTTTAGTGTTATTTCTTCCTTATAGTCTGCATTCTCTCACTGTTTCGTTCTGGAACTGGAATTTAAAGTGGAAATTGAATATTCCGTCTGCTTGGGGAAGTGACCTGTACATGAGGATAAAGTGGACCCCACCCATATGTCTTTCCAATCCCTTGCCCCTAGTCAGCATTATATCTCCTTTGCCACATGTATACCTACTTATACCATGGTTAATGCTCTATTAAGAACTAGAAACATGGAATCAATTCAGCAGGCACAGACGTAACCACTCAAAAACAACAGGTGTTAAACAATGCCCTCATCAAGCAATTGGATTAAACCTCCCTCTTGGGAGATTAAGAACCACAAGGTTGTGTGTATGCACTGGAACACACACACACACACACACACATAGGAAATAGGATAATGAAGTCATGGAAATAGAAGGGATTGTCTCATATACCTGGGAAGTTCTTTAATACAAAACAGGAATTGCCTCTATAATATCCATCAAATTTTTACATAAATTCTAGCGACAGGGCACAAGTTACCTTACAACACACACCATACTGGTTCTCTATGAGAATATTATTCCTTATGTAGAAACAAAAATCTTATTTCCTCTTCACTTCTGCACACTGATACCAGTTCTCCCCTTTGGGGATACATAGAATAGTCCTAATCCTTCTAATACATGACAGCCCTACAAATGTTTGGAAAATAGTTATCAGTCCTTTACAGTGAAGAATATCATTTTTTGCTAGCTGGTACCCATCCTTCTTCTTACCCTTCTTCTGGTAACAGCATCTAATTTTCTATCACTGTGAGACCTTCCTCATTCTTATTCCATTTGGCTTTTTGCAATTGGAGGTGCACACTACTGGAATTTTCAATAAACATATACGAATTCTTGTCCCAATGGTCAGTTTATAACTGGGCATTTGGCGGAAACTAAATCAATGAGACCCAATTCCATGTATTTTTTTCATAGAAACTTTGAGGAAGAAAAGCTCTCTTTTTGCTCTGGATTATTAGTTTTATTTCTTTTTTTAAAGACTTCTTTTGATGTAGATCATTTTTCAAGTCCTTCTGAATTTGTTACAATATTGTTTTTGTTTTATGTTTCAGTTTTTTTGGCCCTGAGGCATGAGGAATCTTAACTCCCCAATCAAGAATCTAACTTGTACTCCCTATGTTGAAAGGTGAAGTCTTAACCACTGGGTCACCAGGGAAGCCCCAGGTTATTAGCTTTAGAACAATGAAAACTCAAAGTTTCAGGCACCA
The DNA here is from genome assembly GCF_032452875.1 of Bos javanicus. Classification (NCBI taxonomy): domain Eukaryota; kingdom Metazoa; phylum Chordata; class Mammalia; order Artiodactyla; family Bovidae; genus Bos; species Bos javanicus. Next base: position 39,424,902 of record NC_083890.1, read on the forward strand.
CCTCATGAAGAGATTTTTTTGCTTGAGGAAGAGGCAAAACAAATCTGAGTCAAAGACAGAGGAAAGAGACTAAATAACATGATTTGAAATCTGGATATTAGTTGAACTTCATGCCAGGCCTAGTCCTGGCCTTTTCAGTTACATAAATCAATCTATCCTACTTTTTGCATTAGTACATGCAAGTCAGTTCCAGCCACCAGTTCTGAATAATATAGGATTTTATCTGGATATAGGATAATATCTGGATTTTATTCTTTCTAAGCATATCACATTAGATATGCTAAGTTCCAGTTCCTCCAGCTGTTCTTTAAATGATATGTCTTTCTATCTTTTCACCAACTCAAACTCACTGCTTGACCTGTTCCAGCGGGAATGAGCTTCATAAACTCTTACCCAGAGCTAAACCCAAATTATGAGATGTTCACTGTTAACTCATTTGAATCTGATAACTTATGAATAATATTGTGATGGTTAATTTTCTATGTCAATTTGGCTAGAATATGAAACCCAATTGTCTGTTTAAACACCAATCTAGATGTTGCCATGAAGGGTAGACTTTGAGTAAAGCAGATTACCCTCCATAATGTGGGTGAGCCTCATCGAATCAGTTGGAGGCCTTAAAGAAAAGACAGAAGTCTCCATAAAAGAGAGAAATGCTTACTCCAGACTGCCTTTACACTCAATACTGCAACACTGACTCTTGCCAGAATGTCTAACCTGACTGATTTTAGACTGGTCAGCCATCCTCCAAACAATGTGTGTGTCTGTGTATTTTTTCTACAAAACTCTGACTGACTCAAATAAGGATAGCATAGTCTTTGCTTAGGTAGAGCTCTCAGACAATAGAGACACTCAATCCTTCTACTTGCATGAAGACTCCCCATCTTATAATTGCTCAATTTGTTGATTTCAACTAAGCTCTTTATACTTTACATATAGTCCTACTACCATAATTTCCATTAAATAAGTTTTTTTTTTTTTTTTTTTTTTAACGATTCCCTTCATCTAGCCTATTCATTAAGGTTCCCAGTTTGGGACCTACACACATTTGATAAGAAGGCTTTGATCTCTTCATTCTAGTAATTAGAAAAATGTTTATTAACCTATAGCTTATATTGGAGCCCTGCTGAACACAACTCAAGGCTCCCATCAATCAGTATCCTATTGTGTGAACTCTTTAACCAGTTATTAATCCACCTAACAGGATTATCACCCAGCCCAAACTTCTCTGTCTTGCCTACAAGAATAGAAAACTTCCATGTCCTGTGGAAGTAAAATGGCCTATGTTCACAGAAATCTTTCCATCTTTGAATCTAATAACCTACGCAAAAATAGTTACTTTGACATAAATTACTGTTTGCGAACTCATTCTGGTTTTAACCAATCAGTGTCTTCTTTTGTGAAGAGTCCTCATAAAGAATTCATCTAGAATTTTGCCAGAGTGCCGTCACAATACCAGCACAGTAAGCTTAGATCCTATGCTGATGCTACTGCTGCTAAGTCACTTCAGTCGTGTCTGACTCTGTGCGACCCCATAGACGGCAGCCCACCAGGCTCCCCCATCCCTGGGATTCTCCAGGCAAGAACACAGGAGTGGGTTGCCATTTCCTTCTCCAATGCATGAAAGTGAAAAGTGAAAGTGAAGTCATTCAGTCATGTCCGACTCTTAGCAACCCCATGGACTGCAGCCCACCAAGCTCCTCTGTCCATGGGATTTTCCAGGCAAGAGTACTGGAGTGGGGTGCCATTGCCTTCTCTGCTTAGATCCTATAGTTTTGGTCATTTTTAGAAATACCATATCCCTCAAAGATTAACGATATTATTTCCATGATTGCATCTCCAAATTTTTTCTTGAAAAGTACTTTACCAAAGAATTATGTTTCACTCATTTGAAGAAGGAAGGTATGAACTTCTCACCTTTTTGAGTTTCAGTTCCCCTCTACTCATGTTATTTTCACTCGTTACAGTTTAAATGTTTTTCTTCTTGACAGAGAAAACCGATAAAACTAGGTTAAGTAAGAGGCAAGTAACCAGGAATGAATAGATAACTCATGAAAGAGGAACTACATCTGGATCACAAAACATGGGAAAGGTTGTAGTTTCTTAATATTCCATGATACATTAAGATAAAGATTTCAAGCTCGGCCTATTAAATTAGCCAAGTATTCTTTTCAGTATAACACACAGTACTGATAGTAAAGTTATCGCTCATATTTACATAAACATACACTGGATAATCACACATATTGATAACAGAAATATAACCTGCTACTACTCTTTTGCAAAGCTATATATCAATATTCACAATATCCCAAGAAAATATTTTGGAATGCAGGAAAATCTTCAGTCACAAAGATTTTTATTGCATATTTATTCATGATTAAGAATAGACACTACCTATTAATATATAATCAAGAACACAGACTAGGTTACCATGTAGTCTCTAAAATGATGATTACTATGAATTTGATACAACAGAAAGTCTTATGTTACAATTCGGGGTTTAATAAAAAGAAAATGTGCATAACCTGTATGATAACAGCCATGCTATACAAATCAGCAAAACTCTTCATTGAAAGGGAAGACTGAAGAAAATACACCAAATATAATATGGTTGTGACACACTAGATGCTAAATTTCTTACAAAGAGTGTGAATGATTTTTACAAGTGAAAGAATAGCCAAAGGTATACTTTAAGAACTAGGTTTGGGAGGTCTGTTGTTTTTTATTTTTTCCCAAAACTCTCAGGATCTGGGCATATTTTTTTATAAGAGCCAGTTAAATAGTAAAGAAAAATGATGAAAGTGATCACAGTTTCAGAATAACATGAGAGACAGGAAGATAGTGGGTCAGTAAAATTAGGTCATAATCTATAAAACTTTAAGAAAAGCTCTCATTTTTTCCACCACCCACACCTCCCAAAAATGCATCTTCCGAATTGTGTTCTGCCGTTAAGTTCTTTTCAGCCATACTTAAAGGCATTGCCCCTTAACAGGATTTCAGTCATGAGTTAATGGTTAAAGCAGACAGCTCATAGCACAGTCCTAAGCATGCAAGACTGATCCGTTTTGTTAAGGATGAGAGATAGAAGGAGAAGATAATTTGCCATATGTAAAGCAGTCCCCTTCACTTCTGAAACGCACTCCTGTGGGTCCTGAACACAGAATTCATGGGAATGTAGGAAACATCAACATACACTTAACACATTGAATTCCTTTTATGAAATCACACCCTCAGAACTAATACCATTCTAGGCTTAGTGGGAGTGAGCAAAGTCATTCTGACTTGAGCCTTATATTCGTGACTTGCTGGAGCATTCCTCCAGTAAAAAGTGCCATGAGATGTTCAGTATCTCTGATTATAGAAACACATAGCACAAGATGAGAAAAAAAATGATTCCCATATAGAAGAAAGGAAGAAACTAAGATTGTACTATGACCCAACATATGATATTTATTAACAAAACTACACTGACTAAGAAAACTAAGTCTCAGATATCAGAATTTTAGAAATGGCAATTTTCCAGATGCTATATGCAGAGACAGGATAAAGGGTAGAAAAGGCATGTGTATATGAGAAGAGTTGGACAAGTTCACGGAGAGGGTGCCTCCCTGAGAATTGTCTGAGAGGCGACAAACCAACGCAGTAAAACGAGATTCAAGGACAAAAGATACTAGATTTGCACTGAACTGATCGGTGGGCTGGAGACAAAGTGACTGATGGACAGTGGGACAAGGAAAACAAAGCAAAGAGCACAGCAGAGAAGTTCAGATGAAAGTGTGCAGGAAAGTCCATTAGTCCGAGTATATAGGGGAAGCATAGTCCTTAAGCTTCCACACTGAGCTTAGGAGAAAGAACTAAAATTTATCATCACACGTTAAAGAAAACCTATTCATTTCATCTCCCAATAATTAAGTGATAAGTGACTGTTGGCTTGTTTTTTAATAAGAAGAATAAAAGATGAAGTTTAAACCAGTGAACTGCCTGAGCCAAAGTCAGTATTTCTAGTGCCTTTGCTGACGCTGCCCAATCCTTCATGATCCTCCTCCTGGAGAACTACTCCCCCCAACCGCCCCCCACCCCCCACCTCCAGCTCTGCTCTGCTTCTTACAATAGAATATGTGCATGCTAAGTCGCTTCAGTCATGTCTGACTCTTGGCGACCTTATGAAAGTGTAACCCAACAGGCTCCTCTGTCCATAGGATTCTTTAGGCAAGAATACTGGAGTGGGTTGCCATTTTCTCCTCCAGAGACTCTTACCAAGCCAGGGACTGAACCCGCTTCTCTTAAGTCTCCTGCACTGGCAAGCAGTTTCTTTACCACTAGTACCACTTGGGAAGCCTATGTATCCATGATAAGCTGGGATAATTTTTTGTTCTTATCCACCTGCAATGCAGGAGACCCCTGTTCGATTCCTGGCTCGGGAAGATCTGCTGGAGAAGGGATAGGCTACCCACTCCAGTATTCTTGGGCTTCCCTTCTGGCTCAGCTGATAAAAAATCTGCCTGCAATGCGGGAGACCTGGGTTTGATCCCTGGGTTGGGAAGATCCCCTGGAGAAGGGAAAGGCTACCCACTCCAGTATTCTGGCCTGGAGAATTCCATGGACTGGATATTCCATCGGTCACAAAGAGTCAGACACGACTGAGCGACTTGCACTTGCACTTTCACATCATGCTTATGTAGAAGAATGCCTTTGTTCTTACAAAACACATCCTGAGCTATTTAAGAGTGATGTTTGCAACTTCCTTTCAAACTGTTCAGAAAAAAGGAAAAAGAAGTGTAAAAAAGAAAGATACATCTATGCATATCTTAATATGCATAGAGAGAGAGATGTGCCATCACTTCATGGCAAATAGATGGGGAAACAATGGAAACAGCAACTTTATTTTCTTGGGCTCCAAAATCACTGCCGATGATGACTGCAGCCATGAAATTTAAAAGACACTTGCTCCTTGGAAGAAAAGCTATGACAAACCCAGACAGCATATTAAAAAGCAGAGACATTACTTTGTCAACAAAGGTCTGTAAAGTCAAAGCTGTGGTTTTTCCAGTAGTCATGTATGGATGTGAGAGTTGGACCATAAAGAAAGCTGAGCACTGAAGAATTGATGGTTTTGAACTGTGGTGTTAGAGAAGACTCCTAAGAGTCCCTTGGACTGCAAAGAGATCCAACCAGTCCATCCTAAAGAAAATCAGTCCTGAATATACATTGGAAGGACTGATGTGGAAGCTGAAATTCCAAAATTTTGGCCACCTGATGTGAAGAACTGACTCATTTGAAAAGACCCTGATGCTGGGAAAGATGGAAGGCAAAAGGAAAAGGGGATGACAGAGAATGAGATGGTTGGATGGCATCACCAACTCGATGGACATGAATTTGAGCAAGCTCTGGGAGTTGGTGATAGCCAGGGAAGCCTGGCATGCTGCAATCCATGGGGTCACAAAGAGTTGGACACAACTGAATGACTGAACTGAACTGAACTGAGAGAAAGATAAAGAGAGAAACAAGGAGAAAAACAAATGTGGCAAAATGTTAACAACTGATAAAGAATATAATGGTGATATAGTATTTACCATTCTTTCAATTTTATATATATTTTTTTTTTCAAAATAAGGTTGGGAAAAACACTTGCAAAACAAATACATAACCTATGATATAATGGGGGAAGCTTAAAAGTCCAAAGACTGAGTTGTGAATACAGCTCAGACGAATGTATCTTGGTGACCCTGGACAAGAAGTCTAACTTCTTGGGCTTTAGTTTCCCCTTCTATAGCATAAGGTGGATAAACTGAATGATATCCAAGGTCTCTTCCTGCAATATTAGTAGGCATTTGGGGATAAAAATAGTCACATGTCTATGCATGTTGTATTGACATATGCAGACAGCATAATAAAATTGCTATTTCTCTTCATAAAATTACTCCCTGGTAATTTCATAATTTATAAATTATTCCTCCTCAGCACCTTAGCTAATTGTGTGTGTTTAATGATATTAGCTCACTTGGCACTGAAATTGTGTTTCTTGTTCTAAGAATCAGAGTTCTTATCTATCTTTAAAAAAAAAAGAATTCTATGCAAAAAAAAAAAAAGGGAAAAAAAGGACACAAGAAAGAAAGAAGGAAGAGAGGGAGGAAAGAAGAGAGAGGGGAAGAGGGCAAGGAAAGGGCAGGATGGAAGTGGGGGAAGCAGGAAAAGAAGAAAGACCCGCAAGCTGAGGGCGGCTCCAAAAAGGGATACTTTTAACACCAGAGCTGCGTGGGAATGAAGGTTCCTGTTTAGCATCGTGAATCCCCCAGGTGATCCTCTCCAACTGAGAGTTGGAAATGGGACGAGTAGCCACTCTATTACCATAAACATACACATCTAATACATATGTGTAAAGCTCAATGGTGTCCACTAGGAGCCAAAGCAATAAAAGCAAAATGAATAATCCCAAGAAAGAGAGTAGGGCAATTTTTAAAACTGTATATATAACTTTCCCAAAACTTCACCTGATGGACCATTTTCCAAAATTAGAAAAAATTTCAAACCTATTAAGTAGATCAATTTGTCTAATACCCTGCCTGAAGAACAAAACAAGAGAAGCTTCTGTTTATCTTTTTAAAACGCAGGACGGCGGCACAAAAACCATGCTCAAAAAAGTGAATATTTATAAAAACCACTCTAACAATTTTTTACTATATACTTTTTTATATATTCTGGGGTTTTAGATAATATGCTTTGTATTACTGCATATTCTGATTTTTTTTTACTAGGGCTATACATTGTCTTGTAAAATAAATTTAAAACTTTGAAAGGAAACAAAGAAAAAGCCTCCATGTAAAATAGCATTATTATTTACCTCCGTTGGAAATGAAGAAATTTCTAGCACTATCATAATCTGAGTTGATAAATAAATATACTGCCATCCATAAAGTGATTCTGGAAATTTTCTGAGACATGAGAAATTACGTTAACTAACATGAGAGGGTATTCATTATTCCCATCATTGGGTAAACTGTTTACTTTCATTATTCTTGGTGACCTGCATTGGAGTGGCCATTAACCTACAGAGCAAATTTTTTTCTAATTCTTTGAATTCCAACATATGGATACTTGACCTTATCGTTGGCAAGAAGAGGAACATTGTGGCAGAATGAAGCCGTACTCTCTCCAGTTCTCCATCAAGGGGGATGGAGCCCACCCTCTCTCCCAATCTCACCCTCTTTATTCTGCCCCCATCTTCTCTTCACCTATGCAAAAAAAAAATCCATAAAAGGATTCTTAACCACACACATTGTCAGTGTGTCCTTGGCAATACTTCAAATGCAATATAGATGAGGATTTACTTTATCATAGAGACTGTCCACTTGGGAAGGGTTGGCGCACACTCACTCAAAAGTCACGCCTGTCGTGGTAGCTTTCTATTGCAGCTTCTATTTCTTTGTTTGGGCCAGTGAGGGACCCAGAATCTTGCCTGGAAGAGTCAAAAAGAGTCCACCCAGACCAGGTATTCAACAACACTGAGAGTTTTAGTAAGACAACAAGGGGATATGTTAAAACCCACACACTGAAGTAAGACCTCCCCAAGCGCACACCTGTATAAACCCATAACAGGGATTACACAGTGTTTCCTGCTTCAATACCAGTTCCTCCTCATCCAGCAAATAGTCTCTTCTCTTCTCCAACCCGAGTCTTTCCAGAGCATGATGGCTCTTCTGCTTGTCCCTATCTTGCTCTGGAATCTCTTCAATATGATTGTCCCTAAGAGTGGCCCCCAACGCTCAAGCTTTTCATCCAGAAAGGCTGAGCGCTCATTTTAAATCATTATTCTTTATAAATTGATTGCTCCAGGAGATGTTTCTCCCTCCAATATGCTGTGCAAAATGAACAAGGTGTGCAAAATGTTGACTGCTGCCATTATTTATTAACAGGAATGACTGCATGATGTGGTAGCGCTCTCTCTTACTTTTTTTTACAAATACCATCCTGACCCATCCCTCCTCCCCCATGACCAGTATTCTGTATGGTGTGACAACAAAAAGAGCATTTTATCCCCCTTTGGTTAGGGAGCATGGTTTATTTGACCTTTGTTGAATAATATCATGACTGTCCTTGTAATACTTCCTCCAGTGGTAGCAGCAATCTGGAAAGGTTACTGGCAAGTATCACCTAATACATGGGAGCTATACTACCCTGGCGTGCACCCCAGCCTAAGCTGCTGCATGAACCATTTTAGTGGCATGCAGGATGATTGACATGCATCCTGACCATCATCTTACTCTCGTGAGCATGCCTCCCTTCTCCAGAGGCCTTCCCATCGGCTCAGGTCCTGGAAGTGTGGTGTCTTGATAGAGCGTGTGTGCTCAGTTGCTCAGTCGTGTCTGACTCTTTGCGACCCCATGGACTGTTGCTGGCCAGGCTCCTCTGTTCATGGGATTCTCTAGGCAAGAATGCTGGACTGGGTTGCCATTTCCTTCTCCAGGGCATCTTCTCGACCCAGGAATGGAACCTGTGCCTGCTGATTCATTGGCAGGCGGGTTCTTGACCACTGAGCTGCTTGGGAAACCCACATCTTGATAGAGAGAGACCTAACTATATATTGGGTTGGCCAAAAAGTTCGTTTGAGTTTTCTGTAAGATATTACGGAAAAATTGGAGTGAACTTTTTGGACAATCAGTATTTGGCTATAACTAAAGCACTGAGGTGACTTTAAGATCACCAGACTACCCAGTCCAAGTTCTTCCTCCTCCTTAAAATTCTCCATAAAACACATTGTTCCACCATACATAGGAAATACTAGGTACCTCTTATCTAAGTCATCATTCTCATATCATTTCTATATAAAAGGCAAATAAATTACTGAATGTTTCCCCACCACCCACCAACAGCCTCCTCTGGTGGATCTCACTGGTGAGTAGAATTTAAGGCCAAAATACAGACATTGTTCAAGAAAGAACAAACCTAGTGACCCTTCCTATGCTGAGCTGCCAATCATAACAGTGGAGTCAACACAGCTGACACAGTGTGGCCTCATGCAGTGAAGGAGTTACCGCCCAAAAGAGAGTATTTTTTACCTGAGCGGTGATACTAGCAGCTGAGAATCACACAAGTTCATGTAAACAGAACAGTGGAGCAGTTTGGGGAAAATAAGCAGTAACTGCAGCCAACTGTCAGACCAATAGACACACAGTCCTGAAAGACTCCCTCATTTACACAGCCAGAGCTGAACCCTGGTCAAAGCCAAGGGGATGTTTAAGCAAAACCAGAGCAAAGGCCACTGGCTGAAGTGCAACTCCATCACTATACATTCAGGGTTCAATACACATGGTATAGAATGTCCTGAATTTTATATATATACACACATATACGCATAACATACATAGATAGGTAGGTAGATCACTCCAGCACTCTTGCCTGGAAAATCCCGTGGATGGAGGAGCCTGGTAGGCTGCAGTCCCATGGGGTCGCTAGGGGTCGGACACCACTGAGCGACTTCACTTTCACTTTTCACTTTCATGCATTGGAGAAGGAAATGGCAACCTCCACTCCAGTGTTCTTGCCTGGAGAATCCCAGGGACGGGGGAGCCTGGTGGGCTGCTGTCTATGGGGTCGCACAGGGTCGGACATGACTGAAGTGACTTAGCAGCAGCAGCAGCAGATAGATAGATGCACAACAAAGAAAAAAGTCATCTATTGGTAATCAATATTTTGATAAGCTACATTAAATAATCAATCTTGATTAAAGGCTATAGCCAAGTCTCATTAGCTGCTATTGTTTCCCCTTGGATTTTTGTTGGCTTGCTGGATTGTTTGGCCATTTTCACTAACTTCAATTAAGGAAAGAGAAAGAGGCAGAACTTTTGGAACTTAGATGGAGAACTTTTGCCCTATTCCTCTAAGTCTTTTTCTTTCTTTCTTTCTGTATTTTCTGGCTTACAGTCTCCAATGAATATGCCCATCATTATTTTAAAAATAATAATAATTGGTTAAGGAATGAAAGCACAAAGCGTGTATATTTATTTATCTGCCTTTCCCCTCAACTCAATGGCTATTAAAGGACAATGATAGTCCCATGGAAATAGGGTTCTTTTAACTGCACCAGAAAACGCATTTAAAAACCCAAACAAGCTAACTGTGGCCATATCTTTGTTTGGCAACCTGAGTATTCTCTTCACTTAGTCCTGCTCATAGCAACACACAAAGGATTACTCTGCAGCCAGGGATAATAGCTGATCCCATAATCTGGCATAACACTTAGAAAGATTAATTACCCTATTAAAATCTCAGACATTACTAAGAAAATCTTTGTATAAACCTTTTAACTCACAACAAATGCACCCTCCTTGGTGCCTTCAGTTTGTTACACAATACAGGTCCTCCCCCTCCCACACTTTTCACCATTGTTTCCGGCCTCTTCAGAAATATCCAGATGCACATACCCAACCGTGCCCACATGTCGGCAAGCCCGCACCGAGCAACAGAGTTGAAGCATCTTCCTGGTATGAAGGCAGAAAGTGGGAGTGTGGTTGGAACAGATAAAGTAAAAACTCCTCCTGTCCTTAAATTGGCTGTACTGGAGATTAAGCCGCAGGGGAAAAAACACTCAGTGATTCAAAGGCTGCTGCCGTGTCAGAAACCAGAGGTACCTAAGAAGATTCATGTTGTAATCCTCACACAAATTGTATGCCCAGTATGTGAAACGATGAGGAGTGTTGAATTCTCAACACTTACTATCAAAGTTTCCCTCTGGAGTAGAACATTGGCAATTAGACTTTAGGGACACCTCTGTGTTTTCATTTCCACACTCACCGTCAGCTTGTCATGGTTTCCTTTCTCCTGCAGGGTTGCCACTTCCTCAGATTTCTTATCACAATTTCGAGGAAAACTCATTGGTTTCAAGATATAAACATAATCAAATAAAAACAAGAAGCAGAGGCCCAGGGTCACAGGGTATGTCATTTATAGGTCAAACAAAAGAGACATCGAACTCCCTCCATTCCTCTTATCAATTATGGGATTTCACTGACTTTGTCATCAAAGGACCCTGATCAAGTGTTGTCCTTGGGAAAATGCTGGGATAGTGTTGATAATAAATTGGTTAAGGGTGTATAGAGTCAAAATTCCACCTCCAGACATACCGGCTGCATGAGCCCATCTGTAATCTGAGTTATCTGACCAGCTCAAGCTTCAGATGCCCCATCTGTAAGATGGGAATGATAGTCATACCGAATGCATAAGGGTGTTGTGGGACTCCCGAAGGAAGTGCATGGTGGGTGTGGCCAACCAGCTGACTCTTCCTCTTTTAGCAACATCACCACCATGATTGCTGCCCAGACAGTGAACCTTTTCAGGCTCCTTATGACACAAGGGCTCCAAAGCATTGGGTTGGCCAAAAGATTTGTTCAGGTTTTTCCATAACATCACACAGAAAGATGGAACAAACTTTTTGGCCAACCCAGTAACTCATCAACCACTTCAACCTGGCACACTGCTTGTCCTGATTGTCACTCTAACCACGCAATAAGATAGTGACAAAAGGTCATTCTGTAAGAGTCTTCATTTGACCTGCAAATACAGTAATGTAACTTTACCTCAAAACTAAGATTCCCAGTCGATACCATTTATTATGAGACAACAATAAACTTTTGTCATTCTAAGTCTTTATTGTGGCAGCACCTAACTTTTTCATTTCAGCTTGGATACGCAAATCCATGCTTTATGAATCCAGAAACTCATAGTGACAACTGACAATGAATTCAGACCTGCTGCTGATTACTTTACATGAATTATTTTATTTATCCTCACAGCAACTCAGAGTTAGGTATTATAGTTAGGCCCATTCTACCCATGACAAAAGATACAACTGAAGCCCTAAGAAGCGAATTAACTAACCCAAGGTCATATGACCAGAGAGTGGTGGGGCTGAGATTTGAAACATGACATCTTGACAACAAAGCGTTGCCACCATGCTGCATCAGATTCCATTTTATAATCCTAGGTTTTACAACTAGGATTCATTTTTCAACAAATCTGCTTGATCATACACCATGTGCCAGTCACTGCCCTAGCACTGGTAATAACACAGACAGAAGGCTGCTTTCATGGAGCTTACTTTCTGTTTGGATAAACAGGAAATAAAAAGAAAAATATATCTGTAGTAAAAAGTCATATAGTGATTCATGCCTTGAAGGAAAACCAAGTGCAGCCAGGGACCGTGGAGGGAAAGTGCTGTCTGGCTCAGGTAGACACATGACCATTCAGTTCAGTCCTGGTCTTCAGGTAGGACATGTATCATTATCCTCATCCAACAATTAGCTAATGAGGAATTGAAAAAGTAAGTGACTTGTCCAGAGCTTGCAAGAAACAAAGTATAAACTAAAAGCCAAATCTCCTACTTTCTATGGCTTTTTTAGTCTGCCGTATTTACTTTGCCTAATAATACTTCAACCTGAAATTGCACTTCCATAAATGTGTGTTTTTAAGCACAGATAATCCCTGTGTACTCATTTTTCCTCGTTGGTCCCAATAAAATGAGATCATCTAATAAAAAACAGAGTGGAAAGGGGAAAAAAAAGCATCTAAAAAAAGAAAATCCTCTGAACTCATGAATAAGAACCTGAACTGTCCAGAATGAGGCCTCTCACCCTCAATTTTAAATACCTTGATTAATAGCTGATGGGATGTGCTGCAGTGTAATACTCATGGATTTGGCTCTCACGAGTAGAAATATCCTGGATCCAACACTTCAATTACTAAGGGAAAATAAGAGCCCCCCAAATCACTACTAACAGCATTGACATAATTTCCAATCCTGCTCTTCTCTTTGTCTGGGTAGTAAACAAATGAAATTTTTGTGATAATTGATTGCTCTGTCCCATGCTGTAAGATGATGGGCATACTAATGGGCTGAATTGCAATTATGTGGTTTTGACATGACAAATATTAATCAGCTTAAAGTCTCTGAAGACTATTTGGAAAACATGACCCAGTAGGGAGAAATAAACCCCATTCTTGTAACTGATTAAACGTCTTTATGGTTATTTTCTTCCCGTGCCGATTTTTTTTTCTTTTTTAATATTGGCAGGATAACAGATATTTGACAATTGCAAATCCCAACTACAAATCGTATGACTTGAAACAAGCGGGGAAAGACTACACCTGTGAACTGAGAAAAATCCAAACTTTGGACTGAGTTTTTTCTGGGCCAGGCATTTGGTTAGCTAAAATCAATTGATCCATCAATCTGAAAGTGTTAATTATCAAACATTTGCCTCTCTAAAAGTACAAATGCAACATAGACGTCAACTAGGGTGACCCTGCCTTTGAGAGTGTGATCTCGAATCTCATTCTAACTATCATGGGTAGCACAGCAGGCCACTTAGCATTTCCAGGGGTTCTAGGGAGACATGTTTCTCCTTCACATTTTCAATTCCAATTCTCTGTTAAAGCCATAATGTCTCTCTCCTCTCTTCTTCTCCTTTCCTCTTTATGTCAGCCCATTTATGGAACATAGCCCCTTTTCCTGATTTTCCAAAAAGAATATTCATACCTGGTCATAGGATGTAGTAGATCTTTTAGAAAAATACGTATTTGGCTATACCAGGCATTAATTGTGGCACACGGGATCCTTAGTGGCAGCACTCGAACTGTTAGTTGTGGCCTGTGGGATCTAGTTTCCTGACCAGAAATTGAACCTGGGCCCCCTGCATTGGGAGCGCTAGTCTTAGCCACCAGACCACTAGGGAAGTCCCTGTAGCAGATTCCTCACTGAAAATGCAAGTCACTGCTGGCAAAGGATGTGGGATGGTTACAGTGTATTAAAAAGCAGAGACATCACTTTGCCGACAAAGAGCCATATAGTCGAAGCTATGTTTTTCCAGCAGTCAAGTATGGATGAGAGATTTGGACCACAAAAAAGGCTGAGCACCAAAGAATTGAAGCTTTTGAACTTTGGTGTTGGAGAAGACTTGAGAATGCCTTGGACTGCAAGATCAAACCAGTCAATCCTAAAGGAAATCAGTCCTGAGTATTCACCAGAAGGACTGATGCTGAAGCTGAAGCTCCAATACTTTGGCCATCTGATGTAAAGAGCCAGCTCATTGGAAAAGACCCTGATGCTGGGGAAGATTGAAGGCAATAGCATAACGGGGCAGCAGAAGATGAGATGGTTAGATAACATCACCAGCCCTATGGCCATGAATCTGAGCAAACTCCAGGAGATAGTGAAGGAGAGGGGAGCCTGGTGTGCTGCTGTCCATGGGACCACAAAGAGTTGGACTTAGCAACTGAACAACACGGATCAACAGAAGAGAGGCTTCTGTTCCTCTCCTGACATGTTCTGTAGCTCTCATCCACCACCATCGCTCCATCGCTGCAGGATTCTCCCTGCCTTGTGTTAGGACTCTCTCCATTTCTAACCACACATTCACACACTTAGCTTCCTCCTCTTCTCTACTTACTTCACTTGCCCCTAAACTCCAAATGCCCTGTTCGTTTCTCATTCAGAGTTGTTTATATAAGACCACTCTAATCCATAACATCTGAGCCATGAGGGCCTTCTTTCCCAAGTCAAAACGGTCAACACAGATAACAAGCCAAACAATGGAACTTGCCCATAGAGGAAACTCTGTGGTCATTTCTTAAAGTAAGACTTTTTTCCTCCTCTACACGTATCCCATGGAGAAGGCAATGTCACCCCACTCCAGTACTCTTGCCTGGCAAATCCCATGGACAGAAGAGCTTGGAAGGCTGCAGTCCACGGGGTCGCTGAGGGTCTGACACGACTGAGCGACTTTACTTTCGCTTTTCACTGTCACGCATTGGAGAAGGAAATGGCAACCCACTCCAGTGTTCTTGCCTGGAGAATCCCAGGGACAGAGGAACCTGGTGGGCTGCCGTCTATGGAGTCTCACAGAGTCGGACACGACTGAAGTGACTTAGCAGTAGCATACATATCCCACAGTTAATATTATCTGTCTTCTCAAAGGATGGAGGAAAACCCTTACCTACCTTTCTGTCTGCTTTGTACCTGCAGTCAAAGCCTGTAACAGTTCTAGTGATTCTTCTTTCATACCCTTCGACCTACTTCCCAAGGATAATTAATACTGCCACTTCACCAGCTGTGGTATTTACATCTGAGTAAGGAAATGCTACCAATACAAACTGAAGAAAGGCTTATAAACCTCATTTGTTAAGCAGTATTGCCCAAGCTGGCAGGCCTCCAATTCACAGAGGATTTTGTGCCTACACAAAGCACTGGAAGTCAAAATATTGTAAGACAGATCTCATTTATCTTTAGAAACCATGTGTTTCATAATAGCTGCATATTCTTGACCAGGAGTCTGATTCTCAAATGTTATTCAGGTATAGTCACCCTTTGATTGGGTGTTAAGAAGACACATACCTAGCATTATCTAAAGAAAAAATACTGATTTTGTGACTATTCTTCATTATAAAATCTTTTCTGAGTATAGAAACACTAGGCTTTAGGAAGAAAATGTTTTACAGGAAAGAAAAATTACCTTCAAGCTCACTGCCAAGAGATAACCACTGTTAACATTTTGCAATATTTCCTGTAAGTTTATTTTCTCTGCATATTTTACAGATAGGAGATCACCACAATATAGTTTTGTCTTCTGATCTTGGTACCTTATATTACATATTAAGCATTTGCTATTTGTCAACACAATTGTAATGCCTATATATTAAATCATTTGTATATACTAATTTACATAACTTCACATATTATTCAGCACTCAGATTTTATAAAATCCAAGTTAATACCTTATTAAATCAGCTGGTTGATCAACTATGATAAAAATGTGTGTATATATTTAAAATGTGTATACAAGGCAAATTAGAGTACAAAGGACAACATAGTAAATAATCAATAACTTTTTTCCATTTTTTTAATGTGGTAAAATAGCCATAACATAAAATTGATTATCTTACCTATTTTTAAGTATACATTCCAGTGCTACTAAATACATTCATAATGTTGTGCAACCATTGTCACCCTCCATCTCCGTAACTCTTTTCATGTTGTAAAACTGAAAGTCTATACTCATTAAACAATAATTTCCCCATTTCTCCCTCCCCCAGCCCCTCACAAACATTATTCTATTTTCCATCACTATGATTCTGACTATTCTAAATACTTCATATATGTCTAATCCTACAGTATTTGTCTTTTCAGTTCTGTTCCATTCAGTCACTTTTAGTGACCAACTTATTTCACTTAGCATAATATCCTCAAGATTCATCCATGTTGTACTACATGTCAGAGTTTCCTTCTTTTTTCAGGCTGAGTAATATTCCATTGTATATATTTGGGTTGTTTGTTGCTGTTGTTGAGTTTCAGAAGTTCTTTATATATTCTGGATAATAATTCCTTATCAGATGTACAATTTGCAATTATTCTCTCCCATTCTTTGGGTTGCCTTTTTACACTGCTGACATTGTCTTTTGATGCACAAAATTTTAATTTCCATAAAGGCCAATTTGTCTATATTTTCTTTTGTTTCCTATGCCTTTGGCATCATATCTAAGAAATCATCGCCAAACCCAATGTAGTTAAAACTTTGGCTCTGTGTTTTTTCTTCCAAGAGTTTTACAGCTGTGGATCTTACATTTAGGTCTGTGACTCATTTTGAGTTAATTTTTGTACATGGTGTTGG
This sequence comes from Bos javanicus, assembly GCF_032452875.1. Taxonomy (NCBI): domain Eukaryota; kingdom Metazoa; phylum Chordata; class Mammalia; order Artiodactyla; family Bovidae; genus Bos; species Bos javanicus. The sequence continues at coordinate 39,441,563 of NC_083890.1, forward strand.
GTAAGGGACCGATTTCGTTCTTTTGCATGAATCACGTAACTTCTTAAGAAATTTCTGTAGCCTAGATGAGAAACAGAGTATTGAAGTTACAAAGAACTGAGCTAGCATCAAAGCAGCCTATGTGTGAAGACGGGAGACAGGGAGGCATCCACCTCTACACTCAACCCCATCCCTGCTATCCAATACTGAAACCGTGTATTGCAAGGGTGGGAATGGAGAGAACTGAGATCTTGAAGAAGAAAGACATCATATTTTCCAATGGTGTATGTCAACAGTGGACTGTCCAGGATACATGGTTTCCATTCTGCCTACTCAAAGTGCCATAAGTGGTTCCAGGTGTGAACAGATACCAACCGATTCATGATGCACTGGAGCCAGCCGTAAGCTACACATGTACATATGATGTCATTTACTCCACTAATTAATCTTTGCCTCTCAAATGCATGATTCAAATTATGTTTCCAAAACTATACTCATTAAAATGCCAGCATCCATGGTATTCTCATCTTCCTGAGATTTTATGTTTGGCTTATCATCTAAGGGAAAAATCAACTGCCTCACAGTTTAACATATTCCAGTTAAATCAGCCCAGTGTCTCTAGCACAGTACCATTCTAATGACTTTGCGACTTTTAAGGCTGGAACATACAGGAAATATAAATGGTGTTGATAGTATCTCAAAATGGTATTTCCACCCTTTTTCAAATCCCAATTCCACCATCCTGTCAAAATCCTAAATTCTGTCTTAGGGCTACTGGTACCTTCAAAGCCCAGGGCTTTTACTGCTATTTCACCCCCAGAACTGTGGAAAAGAGACTCAGGTCATATTGTTTCCCAAATGCTCTCTGTAAAAGGATCAGCTAAGAGTTCAGGGGGAAACATCAATCTCTTACGGCACATGTGAGAGAAGCTTTTCAGGGAAATGGTTATTAGCATCACATTCAGACTCATAAACCAAGCTAAAAAGATTTGGAGGGAATAAACAGAAGAGTCTAGGGGATGAAAGTCTGTGCCCCCAAAGCCAGGTTTATTTTGCAGTGGCTCTTTATAGAACACACTAGGATGTGAGCATCTCAGCCTCCCAAACTTACCACTCTCAACGCTGTCCTGCTCTCTTGTGAAGCAACTGAAAAGGACCCGTAACCTAGAGATGAATCCTGAACAAACCACACAGCACTGACGGCTTTACAGGTGGGAATCCAAAGGCACGCCCTAACAGGAAATGCTAGGACTGTGTAATGCACAGTTTTATTGGAGCCAAGGGCCAATAAAGCCAACGCGGTGCTGAATAAAAGGGGATGACAAAATAAAGCGGAATAAAAAGCCATTAAGTTCTGAGATGCCACAAGTTTTCTCACTCAGTGAGCCACTCCAAGTGTCAACATGGAAAGTCAACTCTCCAAAAGTTAGTACTATGTTGTAACCAGCCACCTGTCTCCCAAGGGAAACAAAATCTGACAACAAATCCATTACGCCTTGTCTTCTCCCAGGAGATTCCTTGGTATCATAAGGCAGAAAACTCCACAAAAGACTCACAGAGGATATTGGGCATCAAAAGACGTCCCTGTAAATGGCTAGTCTTGGTATTTTCCTGAACCGGGCAACACATGGACAAATCAAGACAAGGCATATATTCCTCCCCCACTCTCATGCCCATCTCACCTTGGTTCTAGCAGCTCTGGTTTATTTCTAGATTTCCCTGCAAACACACTGAAACTCCCAGATAAATTCTCACACTTCATTGCAAAGTTGGCCTCAACGGGTACTATTTATACTACCATCCAGGAGACTGAAAGTGAAAGTGTTATTTGCTCAGTCATGTCTGACTCTTTGCAACCCCACGGACTGCAGCCCTCCAGACCCCTCTGTCCATGGAATTTTCCAGGCAAGAATATTGGAGTGGGTTGCCAGCCCCTTCTCTAGGGGACTTCCAGATCCAGGGATCAAACCTGTGTCTCCTACATTGCAAGCAAATTCTTTATCATCTGAGCCACCTAGGAAGCTCAAGAGACTGTGCACCCCTAAACCTGCACATTTATCCACAGAAGGAAGCAGGACAGAATCTCTGACATAAAGTACCAGGGCTGTGGAAGGGGGAAATGGCTTTATTTTCCCTTAATTACTTGAATGGAAGAGATCACCTAACCAATATCCCTAAATGATAAATTTCACAGCTCTTATCTTTGATTTGGGGGATAATTTGACAGAAAACTCTTTTTTTTTTAGTTTTTTTTTTTTTTAATATGGACCATTTTTAAAAGTCTTTATTGAATTTGTTACAACACTGTTCCTGTTTCATGTGTTTTGGGGTTTTGTCCATGAGGCCTGAGAAATCTTAGCTCCCTGACCAGGGATCGAACCCACACCCCCTGCAAGAAGAAGTCTTAACCACTGGACCACTAAGGAAGCCCCTCCACAGAAGGTTCTGGTTTCACTGTTTTTTAATCTAGGTGTGTTTTCTAGCCCAATTCTCTCTGAATCCCTCACCATACTTTTAAACTCTCCCGCTGGCCTCCCATAGAGACAACTACCCTAAAGGCCCACCTGGCAGCCTGTCCGCTCTCTCTAGCCGGATGACGCAGAGAGAGACCAGCAGACTGCGGCTGGTGCATCCCGGAGATGAGGCAGAAGAGGCGGCTGGCCCTTTTCTTGGCAGCAGCTGGTTCAACCTTAGCAGGCAGCTGGCAGTAATAGCCTCTTGTTTGAAGCTGGGGCAAGAAGCAGTGATTCTAACATCCTCTTCAGCATTACCCAGCTCCATCTCACATCTCCTTCTGGCCCACACAGCTCCTGTCGCAGTGATTCCAACATCCTCTTCAGCATTACCCAGCTCCATCTCACATCTCCTTCTGGCCCACACAGCTCCTGTCACAGTGATTATGGAGGCAACAGTTGTGCCGTAATTAGGATCCTCCTGGGCAGGCCAATCTCAGTGACAGCAGGATGCCAGCTGCTCCATCGCCAGAAACATCTCCTTGGCATCCCTTCCTCCTTGGCATTCTTGCTCTCTCCCAGATCCTACCCTGTCCTTCCAGCTGCTGGAGTCAATAAGTTAGGCTGAGACCAAGTGGACAAAATTCTCCTCTACCCCAAAGCCAAGGTTATTTATTTTCCTGATTCACTGGGAGCAGCCTCAGCTCAAGACCCAGTGGAAAGGTGCTGGGGTGTCACTCATTCTCAGTGACTCTTTGGTTGAAGGTGGGTTTCAGAGATTCTTATTGTTGTTGTTGAGTAATAAGTTGTGTCCGACTCTTTTTGACCCCAAGGACTGCAGCATACCGGGTTTCCCTGTCCTTCCCTATCTCCCGGAGTTTGCTCAAACTCATGTCCATTGAGTTGGTGATGCAATCTAACCATCTCATCCTCTCACCCACTTCTCCTTTTGTCTTCAATCTTACCCAGCATCAGGGTCTTTTCCAGTGAGTTGGCTGTTGGCAGCAGGTGGCCAAAGTAGAGTTTCAGCTCCAGCATCAGTCCTTCCAATGAATATTCAGGGTTGATTTCCTTCCAGAGATTACCTGAGCACTTTTTGCTTTAATTCTCTCCCTCTTGACTACTTGCACAGTGTCACAGTTTCTTCTGGCCAGTGGACACCTGATAGTCATGATCCTGGTGTCTCCTCAACCCCAGGACCTGTCAAAGTCAGGATCTGGAGAAGATCTGGTGGCACTGTTCATGGGACATCTGCGTGGAGGAATGCCCCTCTAGGGATGCCCAGAGTCACTTCTCATTTTGCTTTCTTATTTCTCCCCTCTTCTCCTTTTAGGGTCTTGAAACAATAATAAGCAGGAGATTCTAAAAATGCTCCCACATATGTCTCCTGACAAAAACAGGGGACTCACCTGGCAATGAGAAAAATCAGCCCTCTCGCTTCTCCCATTCCAAGAGAATGTGAGGGAAAAAATGCAGCAATAACATCTGGCCATGCTAAGGCAAGCCAGGAGAAGCCCCACTGCCCGCAAGACCATGCAGATCTAACTGCACTGCTCAAGACCTAAGACTCAGTCTTCTTATTACCCCTACTTCCACTTTCTCTCCTCTTGGTTAGCCAAACTTAACCATAATGAACAATTTTATGTTTCTAGGGATAGAGGGTATTTTTAAATCCCATGCTCTGGCCAATGACTCAACCTAAGGACAATGTTAAAAAAAAAAAAAAAAAAAAGCTTCCTCATTCCCTTGAGCCTATCCACCCAGTCCTATGAATACTTCCCTCCAGGAAGAAAGCCAGACTAGAAGGGAGTGAGGCCTGTGAACCCACAAGTCCCGGGCAGAGTGGAGGGTGGGGCAACCCTCCCCACCCCCAGCTTTCTTTTAGACTTTGAAGTGCCTCGGGCACCACTTTAATCCCTGATAGATACAGAAATGAGTCCTGGGGAAGAGAAACAGGAAAAGACCACAAAGAAAGGGTTTGATTGTATTTAACAAATGGTCATGCTAATAGCTCTCTGCCTGCAGGCTCTGCCATCCTGTCCCAACTAGGGGAGGAAATGACCAGCCCTTTCCAGGGTGTTGAGCTGGCAGCCCCAGGCATCTACACATCAGAACAAAGTCCTCCTGGGTTGCCAGCAGAGCAGGACGGGCAGTCACCCTACAGCAAAATGTCACAGGCTGCACCTGGCTCTCAGCCTCCGCGAAGCTAATGGACAGGTGGCAAACGGGCAGTCCTGGTGGGGAAGCCTCGGCAGTTATCACGTCCAGCAGACAGACTTGGCCAGTCACCCTGTCACTACGTGATCGATCAGCCGGGGCGTAAGGCAGGCGTAAGCCCTGTCCTTGGGACCGGGTGGTTGAAGAAACAGCTCAGAATCATACAAGAAGGAACCTGTCCCAGCCTAGCGTGCTGTGTGATACACAAACATCTTCAACAGCTGAGCGAGGCAAATAAGACTATATGACTTGCAGCGTGCATTTTTACAGCAAGGATGGTACAACTCTTACACCATGTAACATAACACTGGAAAAGTGTTGGCCCCTATAGCTTCTTGTGAAATAGAAGCAGCAAATCATTTAATACAGGCAAGAACATCTAAAAGGCTTTTTTAAAGGTATAAAGACTCAGGCTAAGGATGAGACTTGCCTCTAGCTATCCCCGGCTTGAAGGCTGTACTGATTCCTAACTAAGTGGGAGTATTATGCCATGATACCTATAATATCTAGACCTAAGTTGACCAATTAATAAACCAGTAGAGACTTTGCTGCTATTTTTTTTTTTGGAGGGCCTTGTTCAATAATAATTCTCACTCTTTTCTTTAGGGCCAGATTACGGAACCGCTCCTCACTGTTACCACCAATACTACGTGTGCCAGTTCAAGACTTGTGCCCAACTTCGGTGCCCATATGTACAGACAGATGGAGCCAGTTTATCTACAGTTGCACACGTGGCCCCAAAAGAGGCCACAGCCTTTTTCAATCTTGTTCAGCCTTGGGGTCGGGGAAACAAACCTGACATTGACATGGGCGTTGACTTTTCCCTTGGTGCGTAAACAAGAATGACGCGTGCCTTTCCCTCCCTACCTTTTATACTTCATCCCTCACTCCCTTTCTTCCCAGCTTGCTCTTTCTACTGCATCAGGTTAATAGAGTGTTATTTCCATGAAAGCAAACCTGCTAAAAGCTTCAAAAATCTTGCAAGAAATTGCTATTGTGATTCAATCTTTCAAATTTTGCCATGTTAATAATCTCTTTAGACTCATAAAGAGCTTATTGGAACCAACATTGGAATTAATTGAATTTGTAGCCTCACCAAACAGAGCCGGCGACTCTATTATTAGTATTAAGATAATTATGGTAGGTTTTGATATTTTTGCATTCTTTATATTAAAGGGGGCAGTGTCAAATGAAGCACAAAGCAGTCTCCATTCTCTGTTTATGTCCTCATTCATAGTTCCTTCTGTGACTCAATCCAAAGCAGGATATAAAACATGTATTTATTTAATGTCTCTATCTTTGTAACAGTGCTAAATGAATAACAACTAAGTCTTCTCATTCCATAGTTTATTTTTAGGCATTTTTTGTTTCCTATTAAAATTACTCTCTTTATGGAAGCCTTACTTTTTGTGACTTGGTTCATTTTTCACTTAGGAATATTTTCCAACTGAGCTTTCTTTCCAGAGTCTAAGTCTTTACACAGTTTGGCTTCCCAATCTGGTAGAAATACCAACTTCTAAATGCTAGGGACAGCTTGCACTGATACTTCTACTGCCGGATATAACAGAATGGGCTTGGAGCCAAGAGACCCACGTTCTGGTACCAGTCACCAATAACCACTTGTGTGATTCCTCGGTATCAGTTTTTCCTTTATCTGAAAACAACACAAAAAGAGGAAGAATGATTTCTAATATCATTATCATCTTTAAGCTTTTTTTTCTGAGTTTCTACGTTTTATGTTATAATTGCATAATGTTAAAACGACCTGTAAATACTGCTCTCACTAGTGAATCATAAATCATTCCTTTTTAAAATTTATTGTACTGCTTACCATAGCTTTATGAGAATAACTTTACACAATCGCTTGTTGTCTCGCATAATGCCATTTGGTAAGGATTTTTGCCTTAGAATCTGAATGTGTCTCTGTGTGTTGTGTGGAATATGTATACCTCTGACAGGCTTAGATTTGTATATATGCTGGGGAAGCTGGTTATAATGGGGACCAAAGGAGTAGTATTTCTGACCCTTTTGTTTAACCATTACCATCCTAGCTTCAACAGAGTTTTAAAAATCTGTATCAAGGAGATACAGTTACATTCCTTGAGAGTCAAAACTATGTCCCATTCTTTATAGTGCTCCTAGATGGCAAATAATCATATAAATAAGCCAGTTTTATCAACTACTTTAATCATGAACTGTTATGGTAGCATCTGTTAAGGGGTCATCCTTGGTAGTAGATGCTCTGTCTCAGCTATAGTTCCTCACCCTGAAGAAGTTAACGCTCCAGTTGGGGAGATACAGAATCATAGAACATTAGGGTTGGGAGCATTATCAAAGTTCTTCTAGTCCAACATCTATCCCATGAAATCATTATAATCGATTCTTTAATTCAAAAGAGATCATCTTAAAAAGGAAAATCCATGCACACTGCACAAAACTGGGCAGATTAGAAGGAGGGCCACTTACTCCCTCCATCATCCAACCAGATCTGTATTAGGCTTATTAGTGAGGTTTGCAAAAATAAGAAAATAATATCCATACCACAACCCCACTGAATAAGAAAGATGGAGTTGGCACGCCCCGATAAAACACATCCCCCTACGTTTCCACTCTCTCAAAAAGCCAAAGAAAATCAGGCTCTGTGATCGATTGATTTGTTGTCAAGACGAGCTTGAGGAGGAAAAAGTGACCGTGTGGCTAGAGAAACCGCCCTCTTAGCTGAGTAATTCCGTGTAATCGCTCTCCCTCTAGTGGTCAAAGCAGAGATGGCAGCTCTCTGTTTCAGCCTGGATGGAAGCAGGAATAGGGGTACCCAACCCCCAAAGTTTTGACTGTCTGTTTCAGAACCCCAGTGCTAAGTTATAGAACAAGTCGCCTTACAAAGACTTCTTAATTAGAACATCTTGCTTGTTTATACTGATCATGGCAGTTACAAAAGACCATATGTCTTTGAGACTGCTGCTTGGCAAGACTCCTCCAATGTTTACCAAATCTATTTTGTATCCCATGCTAATAATAGTCCAGTGGGTCCCCAGGCAGAGCAATGGAGACTGAGGACTTCTTGTTTCTTCTATTACTCAGTATTCTGCCTTCATCATGTGAAAGGCCTCTTAGTTCCTGTGAAAGGACTAAAACAGAGCTCTAAGTTTCCCAAATGCTGTTATTTTGGGAAACGTTTATTTCAAGAGCTAAATTGTAATCTTTTGACAAATCAACATTGAGCAATGCTCTGCACTTTGTTACACATACTTTAAACTATTCCTTTAAATAGAAAATTTCAAATGAATGGTAAACCATTTTCTACAGTATCCATAGATAATTCTATCTTCTAGAGCCAGGATCTTTTGCTTCAGGAAGGTACAGTAGAGACACACTCCAATTTGAGAGGGTAGGACTGATGCCTGGTGCTGGTAATAACTGGTTCAAGGTCACACAGTTAGGCTCTCCCTGATGTAACAACTTGACCATGCTGTGTAACTAAAAATAAACGGAGTGGAGTGGCTGAACCTGTATTATCTATTGCCAACAAAACAACAAACAAGTGATCAATTTGTTCTATTTTGTTGACTTAGCAATAAATTACGGAGAAGGTGATGGCACCCCACCCCAGTACTCTTGCCTGGAAAATCCCATGGACAGAGGAGCCTGGTGGGCTGCAGTCCATGGGGTCGCGAAGAGTCACACATGACTGAGCGACTTCACTTTCACTTTTCACTTTCATGCATTGGAGAAGGAACTGGCAACCCACTCCAGTGTTCTTGCCTGGAGAATCCCAGGGACGGGGGAGCCTGGTGGGCTGCAGTCCATGGGGTCGCACAGTCAGACACGACTGAAGCGACTTAGCAGCAGCAGCAGCAGCAATAAATTAACATGCTCAGTTCATTCCTTTGCTCCCTACGTCTGATTTTGGTCATCCAGAAAACTCGGCTTCTATTATTCATTTTGGCACAAAGTTAGATGACAATTTATACAGGGATCTGGGAATTAACAGCTTGGGTTCAGTGTATCATCCAAGATCTGCTTAATTTATGTGAGTCTCTGAAAAACCCATCAGACATTTGTTGTGTGCAGAATACATGTTTGATAAACTTTTCTTCCTTTAAATTGTGAACATATAATGAAGCCTTAAGAATTTTTGTTCTTGCTTGTGACAGCTCTACAGCTGTCGGTGGCAATAATCCTTCTTTGTAGCATATTTTATGTCCTTGGAATGACCATTAACCAGGTATTTCTCCCTGCTTGGGAAATGTGGCAATATAGCAACATTCTGTAAAGAGGTTTGCAATAGCTCACAGAGATGAGAAATGATCATTGAAAATAACTAACACATACTGACCGCTTAACCTGTGCCAGCCGGTATTCCAAATGCCTTATCTCTATTAACTCATTTATTTTGAACAATAAACCTATAATGTAACTACTATCAATGTGTGCTGTGTGCTGTGCTTAGTCACTCAATCGTGTCCAACATTTTGTGAGCCCATGAACTGTGTAGCCCACCGGGCTCATCTGTCCATGGGGATTCTCTAGGTAAGAATACTGGACTGGGTTGCCATGCCCTCCTCCAGGGGATCTTCCCAACCCAGGGATCGAACCCAGGTCTCCCACATTACAGGCAGATTCTTCACCGTCTGAGCCACCAGGGAAACCCAACTACTACTGATATCCCCACACAAAAGAAATATTCACTTTCATCAAGGTATCTCCAAATTTGTTTATCACATGATCCCACTAATTGTGATAACATTCTTCTGGGATGACTAACTGCTTCATTTTGCATTTCCTTTATCATATCAAATACCTGTATTATACTCCTTTTGATTCAATACATGCTTTAATTTTTTAATATCCACTGATGCCTTGAATTCCTTGAGGGCAGGGTTTGTGCCTTGTTTCTTTGAATCTTCTTGTTATAAATAACTTTATTATGTGCAGTGGGTGGATTTTCTGAATAGAATTTGTTTCTTCATACCTAAATTGCCTGCTGAAGTTTTACAAATCAAATGGAAGAGTTTGCACCGGAAAGATTCTTATTTCCCAAAGAGTAAAAGCAGAATTTCATTGAAAGTTTCATGAGACACCAATTAAATTTAACTCTGAGAGCATAGAACCATTTTCTTCAGCTATAAACGTACTTTGGAACTAGCACTGAGGGGAAAACAGCTGGAGAAAGTTATTCTCTGATGCGACCATGTATTCTTTAGAGATTGAAAAAAAAAGTCACAATGCATGCGCTGGCGCCAGAAGATCTAACAAGAGTGAACAGTGGTGGTGAGTCATTACTTGAGGGCCGGGGCTGTATGGAGGTTTTTATGGTGGTGGTTTTAGTCACTAAGTCGTGTCCAACTCTTACAAACCCCTGGACTGTAGCCCGCCAGGCTCCTCTGTCCATGGGATTCTCCAGGCAAGAATACTGGAGTGGGTTGCCATTTCCTTCTCCAGGGGATCTACCCGACCCAGGAATCGAACCCTGGTCTGCTTCATTGCAGGTGGATTCTTTACCGACTGAGCTACGAGGGAAGCCCAGGGCTGTGACTCTAGGGAATCTGAATCGAAGCCAAGCTGGGAGGTGAGATATATGTGTCAGGTTTCAGGGAACACCAAGACAACCTCTCCTAGGACACAAAAATACATTGTGTAAAATAATAGGCCACACACACACTCCGAGGTTATTGTTATTTTTTTAATCAGTTTGCCAAAACTTGGACTTAGGTTTCCCACCAAGGACAGGCATACACCTACAAACACACTTGTGCTTCTTTATATTGACAATTTTGACGGGTTTACACAACATGTCCTGGGAATAGGGAGATATTTTGCATTATACCGCTGGTTGTTACTATATGATTTCAAAATCCAGTTGAAAAATAGGGGGGAACATTTAGTCTAGTAAACCGATCATTTTATTCCAAGGTATATTTGTGTTTTCCATCAATGAAACTTTTTGAGTTAACAACTGTTAGACAGCTTTTGGTTGAAAACAATCAAGGGAGCAAAGTCCTGCCTCTTAAGATGCTTATAGCCTAGGAATACTGGGAGGTAAACAGCAAGACCCAGTAAGGGTAAATAATATGGCGATGGCCATGAGGAGTAGTGAAAAGGCTGCAAGATTCCAGAAGGATTTCATAGAGAGGGTGAGCTGAACATTGAAGAATCATTAAAAATTTAAAGAAGCTGAGCTGGAAGAAGATCTTCAAGTAGAGCTAACCACAGAGAAAAGACTTAGACAGGAGATTGCTAGAGGCAGACACAGGGAACATCATCACCCTTGAAATAGAATGCTGGAATGTGAAAATTAAAAGTAATTTTTAATTTTTCAATCAATTTTTATGGTGCTCTGTAACCACGACTGAAAATACCTAAGAGCAAAGTTGAAGTGCAAGGCCAGATCCAGAAAGAAGCCCATGTGCAGCAAAAGTTCAAATCATTTGGCGAGCAAGAGGCAGAACAAAGGAAAAGTTAAATTAAAGTTCTGGGGACATTGATACACACAAGGCAATTAGAACAAATGCTGCTCAAGAGCCTTGTCTCTATCTCTGGAGACAAAGCAGGATACTCCACTAATCATACCAAGCTGAACTCTAAAGAACAGAATGGGAGAAATTTTTTTTTTTTGAAGTATAGTTGATTTACAATGTTGTACTTTCTGCTGTACAGCAAAGTGATTCAGTTACACACACACACACACATTCTTTTTTATAGTCTTTTCCATTATGGTTTACCACTGGATTTCTTTTATTTAGTTTTAGTTGAAGGATAATTTTTTTACAATATTGTGCTCATTTCTGCCATACATCAACGTGAACCAGTCATAGGTATATATACGTTCCCTCCGTCTTGAACCTCTCTCCCACCTCCCACCCCATCCCTCCTCTCTAGGTTGTCACAGAGCATCAGTTTGAGTTCCTTGAGTCATACAGCAAATACAGGATGTGGGTATTTTAAATGGGGAATCTTTGACTCCGGAACTATGTCTAAATTGGCTGTAACTTTATTGGCCCTTAGGGCGTAAGGTCAAGACTCAATTTTTCTATCTAGTCTTCTACAATTATAATGAAGATGCTTGTTGTTTAGTAACGTAGATAGACTTTGAGTGAACACACCCAGTAGTTGACAAATAATGAGAGCATCTTCCTCTAATCAAACAAACAAACAAATGGAATGAGGGGTTCATTCCTTCCCTAGAAAAGAAGAAAAGTTTGATTTTTACTTCATCATTTAAATGACTTAATTAGAGAAATAAACTCCTTCACCACCAAAGAAAAAACCCTAGATGCAATATACGAGCACAATTCAACAAAGAGAAAATCAAGAGGCTCCTTAATGTTTTCTTTTCAACACTCTTTTTCCTGAAAAAACTACTTTCCCACACCTTAAGGTATAAAACAGTTAGTATAGAGAAGAGTGAAAGCTTCATTGAGGGGCTTCCCTGGTGGTCCAGTGGTTAAGAATTCCCCTTCCAGTGCAGGAGACCCAGGTTTGATCCCTGATCAGAGAACTAAGATCTCACAAGCTGCAGGGCAACTAAGCCCACATGCTCCAACTAAGACCTGCCACAGCCAAATGTATTTTTTAAAAAAGGCTTATCAATAAGCATGAACAAGATTTTGATGCCACTGTGTCACTTATTCAGCTCCAGCCATGACCGCTCCTTACTTAAAGTTCATATCAAGTCCAGTTGGCTCTCGGGTGTTCTGGAAGGTCCTCTCTGAGTTTCAGAGAGACAGACTGCATCAACTGGCGATTATTTCCTGCATTTTGTCACTTTTATTTCTTTCTACCATGGAGGTACAAATTTGATCTGCGAGTACGTTCCCATACGGCTGCTTTTGTCTTTGTTTTCGGTGTGGTCAGCATCTACATTCACGTATAATGCTCATAGCTTGGATCATCCACGATGTGCCAGGGACTCAATCTATTCATTCATTATTTCTCCGTTGTTATTACAACCTCAAGTTCTGCAGATATTTTTATTGACATAATTTGCAATTTAATTTTCAGGTGATCCAAGATGACAGATTTTGATCAAAGAAATACTTGAGGAAGGACGGGTATGCTGAGAGATAAGAATGGCTACACCACCATCTTACACACAAGGATAGTATTACCTTTTCAACAGAATTGCTCAGAAGAACTGAATTTTGTCCCCTGGATTTTACCTTGAAACACATAATTATTTCTCGGGAGCATTCGTTAAAGTATTCAACTAATTATGATTTTATATTCAAGTAATCATTATAATGCCAAGGATAATACTGGGTTAGCCTGAACTATCTGCCATCAAGATAGGAAATAAAGCACTATCTTTCTTGCATCAACACAGAATGAAGTAAAATAAAGACTCAGCTGTGAGCTGCTTTGTTTACTGATCCACGTAGAGGACAGAGGTGAGAGGTGAAATGACTCTGCTCAGATTCAATTAACAGATGACTTCCCACCTATCTCCTTCACAGTCTCAGAGCTAATACTCATCTTAGCCAGCTGTGTTAGTTAGCAAATATGTAACTAATGTGTTAACAGGGTTTCCCAGGTGGCTCAGTGGTGAAGAACTGCCTGCCAAGGCTGGAGACGCAGGAGACATGGGTTCGATCCCTGGATTGGGAAGACCCCCTAGAGGAGGAAATGGCAACCCACTCCAGTATTCTTGCCTGGAAAATCCCGTGGACAGAGAAGCCGGGTGGACTCCAGTCCATGGAGTCCCAAGAGTCAGGCACAACTTAGTGACTAAACCACTATATTCTCCAAAGTGACTGTATCAACTGCATTCCCACCAACAGAGCAAGAGGGTTCCCTTTTCTCCACATCCTCTCCAGCATTTATTATTTGCAGATTTTTTAATAATGACCCTTCTGACCAGTGTGAGGTGAGAAGTTAATTAACTTCATTGTAGTTTTGATTTGCATTCTTCTAATAATGAGCGATGTTGGGCATCTTTTCATGTGCTTGTTGGCCATCTGCATGTCTTCTTTGGAGAAATGTCTGTTTAGCTCTTCTGCTCATTTTTTGATTGGGTTGTTTGCGTAGTGATTTTTAAATATGTTATTAGTAGCTGTTAACAAAAGTTACTGAATGCCTACCATATATGGAATTAAGAAAAAAACATACTTACCTCGTTGTTCAGCAAACATACATTGACAGCCAATTATGTTTAGACTCTGCTGTACCAGAGGCTGAGGAAATGGGAGATGGTCTTTATTTTTGAAAGGATTTCAAGCTGATTGGAGATATAATATAGATCCCATTCCAATTAACAGAGGAGAAAGACAGACAGAAAATGCTTCAGGATTTCTAAGGAAGTATTCCAAAGCCTACAGGCTGAGAACAATCTTGTGTGCAAAATGAGACTAGACCTCAATGGGTGAGCAAAAAAGATCTTCACCTGCTCTCTACTTCACCACAGAAATTAAATATGTTCTTCCTTGAATTTTGTTTTCACTATGTGATGGATTTCAAGATTCTTCTCCAGTTGTCCCCCACACTTTCTGGCAGTGGAGACCTGAGCTATGTTGAAGGAAGAACAAGCAAGAAACTGACCAGTGAGTCAAAAATGGAAGAGAAAGGCTTTGGAGGACTACCATCTGCTCATACACCCAAACCTGAAAACTCTCAGATGAAAATGAAGAAGAAATGAGTAAATAAGAAAATCTGAATAATTTATAAAGCTACTTACTGAGGACAAGAACAGGCATCTATGCAATTTGGGATTACATCAAAAGTCAAAACACAAATTGCAAAACAATTGAAAAATACAAATTGTAAAACATCAGGCCAAAGACTGAAGCCCCAGTGCAAATTTTCCAACCATAGCAAAGAGAAATTAAATAAAAGAATTATGAAAGAGATAAAACATTTTAAGACATAGGCAAAAGGAAATGTTAAATAGTAGAGGAAATATAAAATGGAAATTTTAAAAAGAAGCACAATGAAATCTGCGGACAGATCTAAACACCAACTCATATTCCCCCCTCAACCTTTCTGAGAAAATCTTAAGAAAAAGAATCAGCATTCATCAACTCAGAGTCTAGGAAAGCAATGCTTGTGACCCACCAATAGGCCAAAAGCAAGAACATTTCAGATTTAAAGGGCCGGAATCCACCGTGAAGATTTTGAATGAACAGGAGAATTCAAATCAAAACAGAAGTAAGCAGCAAATCTGGACCATCACCATCGACTCAACTATGTATTTTCAAGTGTTAAAAATAGCAAGGGGAAGGATATAGTCTCCAAAACTTTTTTTAATGGAAACAAATGCCAACCGCATTCAAAATAACAAATTCCAACAAGAAGAAAAGGAAAACACAATCTGCTAATTCAAACATAATTTATTAGGGAAAAGAAGGTTGTTGGGGAGTAGAGTACTCCGGAAACCCCTTAGCAAAAGTGAAAACTCTACAGATGGCAGGCCATCGGAGGGCAATGATTTCCTGATAGTGGTAGAAAGAGAACTGCAGGTACTTCAGGGGACAGACAGAGAGGGGAGGCAAATGCAATGCATCCTCAGCCTAGAAACCCAGTTCTTATGGGCGGGGCGAGGGGGATAGGGGAGGAGAGTTTCTTCCAGTTGATTCATATTCTCTCCCTCTCCTTCTCCCTGTCTTCCTCCCCACCCCACACACACAAACACAGAAACCTTGATACTCAACTTCCCCTCTTTTTTCCTTCAAAAAATTCACTTGTATTGCCCATTACCACTTCTACACCATATGTTTGCTGATAATGACGTTGCATTTCAGCTAGCCATCATAAAGGCGCTGGCCCTGTTCTGGGTTCTTGGGTTCTTGGGTTCTCATCTCAGCTCTGAACTACTGTGTGACTTCACCTCTGTGAGCCTCCCTTTCCCAATCTGTGAAACGAGAGCTTAGAAAAGATGAGCCCTATGGTCTTTTCCATTCTTATCTCTTCCTCTAAACAGTCAGTACAATTCTGCTGACTGTTTAGAGGAAAACATAAGAAATTTGCATAGAGCCTTTGAAGTCACTGTGCAGGAGGAATGCGCCGTTTAGTACTTGAAGATTGCAATTTATCTTATTTATTATTTATAAATTTATCTTTATTTAGTTAAAAATGCCCTATTAACACTTTTTGGAAGACCTAAGGGGCTTCGGAGGTGACTCAGTAGGTAAAGAATATGCCTGTAATGCAGGAGACATGGGTTCAGTCTCTGGGTCAGGAAGAAGCCCTGGAGGAGGGCATGGCAACCCACTCCAGTATTCTTGTCTGGAGAATCCCATGGACAGAGGAGCCTGGTGGGCTACAGCCCGTGGGGTCAAAAAGAGTTGGACACGACTGAGCAACTGTGCATGCACGCACAGAAGACCAAAGAGTGCTCTTCAAATATATGGAAGGCTCTCACACGGATACTCTCTTCCTCAAATGGAATTGTTTTATATACAAGCCCTTAAGGCAGAACTGAAACTGATGGGTAGAAGACAGATTAAAGTTTAATATAGAAGAAATGTTTTATTCATTTGGGGATGGTCCAGATAGAGAATGAACTAAAAGAATTCCACAAATGCACTGCTTTATCCCAAGGAGATCTCTAAGAATGGGAGTGTTTGACTCTGCAAGTATGATTTGATGGTTGCTCTTACACTGACTTTCTTAGATAAAGGATCCTTCCCGATGCCTCTTACTGTTGCCTGCCTCAGCCAACATCCTGTCCAACAGAAGGGCTTTTTAGTTCTCTGATCAAAGCCGCCCTGTGTGCAAAGTGCCCATTGTTCATTAGTGAAATGCGACTTGCACCTGCTCCACTGAGGTGTGCTCCTTTCACTGTGTCCCTCTCGGTTTCAGCAGGCTGTAGCAAGATCACAGGGCCAGTCACCTCGGTGACGAAGGAAGCCACGCTCTGCCAGTCAAAAGCTGGACCAGCTGTGCTGGTCTTGTGTGAACCAGGTGCCCAGTGCTTCCCCAGGAACCTGCTGCCAAGCCTTGGCAGGCGGATGGACCAGCAGCTGCTCCTCTAGCTTCAGTCCTGCTCTCTCTCTCTCTCTCCCCTCCTCAATCTGAGAATCCAAGTGCAATCCCTGGGGAGACCCATTACAAGGAGGAGGAAAGAGACCTTTGAAAGAGGGAGATGCAAGGGCAATGATTACAGCTGGTTGACTGAAGGCAATGAAAACCAGGAAACAGTCAACGTGAGAACTAAGACAAATTTCAACCAGTCTAAGTTTCTCACTTTCAGGACAGCATTACTCTTAAGATAGGAAAATTCACAACTGAAAAAGAAATCACAGTGAGAAAATTAACTGTTTATTAATAATATCATTGATATTACTACTCAGCACAGCTTTTTGTTGTTGGTTTCCAACATTGGGTTAGCGTCTGCTGTACAGTAAAGTGGATCAGCCATATGTATGCATATTAATATAGTCCCTTTTCCTTGGCTTCCTTCCCATTTAAGTCACCACAGAGCATCAAATGGAGTTCCCTGTGCTGTACTGTAGGATCTCATTAGCTAACTATTTTTAGATAATCCGTGGCAACATGGGCCCCCAATAAAACAACTGATGATGATAAAAATTAACAACCTCAATCTAGATTATCAGGCAGCACCGTCTGCCCTGCAAGGATGCTTATTTTCTTGAGGTTTCATGAACTGATACCGACAACAGCAGCAGAGAATAAGATTACCATTGGTTCCTGCGAGCTTTCCTGGTTATAGGTTCTCTCTGTGCCATGACTCAGGAAACACTGTGAAGATGTAACTAACTTGTATGGATTTGAGCTGTGAATTGCATCTTGCTTGTCCTTTTTCTAGAAAACATTTAAGCATCACTAAGCCACTCAGTCAAGGGAATGACTTCCTCCCCTGAAAGGCTCTTCCTTGCACACTGCCCTTGGAGATGTGGCAGAGGGCACCTTCCTGAGCAGTAAATCCCATTCCGGGGTGGGAGGGGGAAGGGAGGGGGGCTCGGGGGCGAGTGTAAATAACACTGTTGTGCAGTGACTCATCCTTTCACTGACTTCATTCACTTCTGTGTTTGCAGCCAGTTGGACAGCTGTGTTGGCCATGTGAAGTCAGAGAAATTTTTTGTTCCAGAGACAGGAAGATGGGGGTGGGGAGAGCAAAACAGATACAACAGTGGATGCATGTGTGTGGAGCCATAATGGCTGCATGACTTCAGCCTCTCTGACCAGCTAAGAGTCACCGCATTAGTCACCAGTCCTCAAAGGATGAGACGGGGCTGGGTGGACCCAACATGAAGTGAGATGGGCCTGGCAGCTGCGGCTCAGGTCTGGACAAAGGTCTGCCCTGTGTCGCAGTGAGGTGAGGACCAGATGCTTTTCACTAAAAGGTGATTAGCTAGAAACTGAGGGAAATCAAGTTATTACAAAAATACATGAAGTAAGAACCTGGGCCTCAAAGCGTCCACAGTCTCAGGGGAGGGACACCTGTGATCTGCCAGAAGTGTAAGCAAGGCTCTGGGCTCACAAAGAATTGCTAGAGGCTCACAGAGCAACGCAGACAGGACCGCAACCAATGAACACATCCTTGTTCATGTCAGTGGGACCCTCAGCCTCAGCTCAACGCTATCCCTCATCACTGACCAACACTCACTCTCTCATTTCCCACAAAGACAATTCCAACCCCCGCAACACTCACTTCAGGCCTCAACCTTCTAATACAACGGTTGGCAAACTTTGGCTCACAGACCAAATTCAGCCCACCACCTCTTTTGTAAATAAAGTTTTGCTGAAACACAGAATTCATGCAGGGTAACGTCCGTGGCTGCTTTCCCACTAGAATGGCAGGTCCGAGCAGCTGTGGCAGAGACCACACGGCCTGCAAAGTCTGAACCACTGGTCATCTGGCCTTTCAAAAAAGTTGGCTGACCTCTGCTCCTCTGAACCATGTCTCTTACTCCACCAGGAAGTGTGAAGGTGAATTCTCTCAGCCTTTGGACCCAACACCTAATAAATAATCTATAGCTATTTCTGTTCCCATCTGGGCCTGTCTGGACCCAAAGCCTCCTTGGCTATTCAAGACCAGTCCCTGCACGCTTGCCCAGGATGCCATCACCCATCTTCCCTCCAGGTGTTTGCTTTCACATCTTTAACCTGAAACTGGAGGATTGGTCTTCAGCCCCCTTTTCACTCCATCATCTCTCTAACTTCACCCACCCTTAAGGAAATGTCCGATGCTCATTGTCCTATGCTTCCCTAATCTGCCTTCTCTCCTCTCACCTGAACAATGGCCCCTTAACCAGGGATCTGGCGGCCTCCTATCTCATTCTCCACCAGTCCAATCTCCACGCTGTTGCTTGAAGGTCCCCAGTCATGCAGACCTCACCATTCATCACTCCTGTTTAAAATCCTCTATTGACTCTGTATGGCCTGTAAGTTATAAATCCCTTAGCCAGTCCTCCATGACGGGATCTGGAGCTCTCTTTCCAACCTTGCCTCCCATATGTGTGCCCTGCCCTTGGCCTGTAACACAACCTAATCCCACCGTTTATGGTGGCAGTATAAATGGTGAGCCCATTTTCTGAGTCCATCAGTTTATGAAGAAAAATAATAATAACCCACTAGGTTTTAGAGGTCTCTCTCTGGACCTCAGCCCCTTAATCGATCTGCACTTGACTTTGCTCTGATGCCATTTTTTCCTGACTCTGCATTTTTGGCTCTGGGATGTAGACCAGGATCCCACTATGGCCTTTTGAGTTGAGTATTTATAATTAATCTTTCTGGTGAATCTTGACTTTCTTCTAACCATCTTCAGCTTAGATAGTTCTTGGAATCTTTGTTTGCTTTGGACATGAACATCATGTACCAACTCTTTAAAACTCTTTGGATCCAAATCTAACTTATAACTCAGCCAACACTTAGCAAGACTAGCCCCAACACCCAGGAATGAGACATCAAGAAATCTCTGTCTTTATGTTTGCTTGCTCAGTACCAAATTATTTATAGTTCCATTACCACTTCCATGGTATTTTATGCCCATGCTTGGTTCGGGATAATATTTTAATTTCTTGTTCACTTGAATAAATAATACTAGATAGTCCACATTCATCTCAAGTGTCCCATCGCCCACATAACTTACACACTAGTGACAAGTGTTGATCAGAGGAGAAATATGGAAGAAAACCCAGATGCAAGAAGAGGGGAACATCAAGAAGTTAAGTTAACAAATTTAGGAAAAACTACAGGACAGCCCTACCTTGAGGAGAGAGAAAGAGAATGAGAATAAACAGAAAAAGTTATAACTACAAAATGACTCACATGTTTTTAACTTTAAAATAACAAATTAACAAAATGCCAGAAGGATTCTGGCCAAGGAGAGGTAAAGAATGAGCTAAACTAACATTTTCTCTGGCAACAGAAACAAACCTCATAATAATAGCATTGTAATGAGAAAAATCAAGTGTAAATGAATTAGAGATGCCGTGTTTTCCAGTTAGTTCTATCTTGCAGGGGAGAAATCTTACAGCTCTATCTGAAGAGAAATTTGTGAGGTGTTAGGGACATAGAAAAAAAACATGGAAATAAATAAAATTAATAGGACAAATAAAGGAGTTAATTCAAGAGTGTATATTCAAGAGAATTTTAAGATATAGGTAGTTCTCTGGCTGCCCTTGGTCTGAGCAGTGCTTGGGAATACGTGTGCTGTGCTAAGTTGCTTCAGTCACGTCCGACTCTGAACAACCCTATGGACTGCAGCCTTCTAGGTTCCCCTGTCCATGGGATTCTCCAGGCAAGAATACTGGAGTGGGTTGTCATGCCCTCCTCCAGGGGATCTTCCCAACCCAGGGATCAAACCTGCATCTCTTTGGTCTCCTGCACTGGCAGGCAGGTTCTTTACTGCTAGCGGCACCTGTACTGGCTCTTAAATGCCTCACCCCATGAACTGCATTCACATCTCAGGATTAGAACTATTCACCTGGTTCTAACTCCTTCGCAGAGCTGAAAGACATCACCTCCTATGTGTTCAGAAAGGAGAAGAATTCAATACAAGGAGCACTGAGAGTTTCTATCACTGCAATCTCTTTGTCCCTGGGACCCCAACACCTGGAAGATGGGTGCGTGCCCACGAGTTATTGAATAATGGCTGGCTGAGCTGTGTTGAGTCTGCCTGGTGAACTTCAGGGACATCTTCACAGAAGATGAGATCAGGAAGCAGAGAAAAGTCCCCTTCAAAACTCTAATCCAAGAAAGGAGCTTGAAACAAGAGATGAACCAACAGAAAGCGTTGTTGAGGAATCCCAAATGAATGAGTGAAGATAAGAATAGTCAATAGCATCTCATGCCACAGAGGAAATAAATAAGAACATGACTGAAAACAGGCCATTAGATCTGACAATTAGGTCATTAATGGCTTTTCTCTGCTGCAGGCCAAATCTCATTATGGTGAGTTTTAGAGGGAATCCAAATCATTTCAGTGAGCTAGAGTTTCATAGCAGGAATGTTGCTCAAAACAGATGGCTGTTTGAGATTTGTGGATGTTTTGTTTCTCTGAGATGTTTAACCTTAATAAAATGTCTTGCCATGAAACAGTAAGAATAGCTACCATTCATCATGTACTTGCGAAGGACCCAGCACTCTGCTAAATAGTTTATCACACTATTCCTCATATTTAATAACAATCCTAGAAAGAAGGTATTGTTATATTCTGGTCGCATGGTTAGTATATACTGCAGTGAGGTGGGGACCCAGCTCCTCGGTTCCAAAGTTTGTACTCTTTCAACTACATCACAATCTTATTCCCCCCAAGTATTATGTGATTAAAGCTGTATATATTAGATCTGGGGCATTTCTTAATAAAATCACATGTCAAGGTGGAATAGCTCTCTCATGTTAAATTAGACTATTCTTTTATCTTTAGCCTCAACATCAGTCCATAGCAAGGCACAGGGATTGTTATGAACACTCCGAATTATGCTAAAACTGTCCCCTCTGAAAGAGATAAATTATGCAATGTATAGGCTGTCCAAACGTTCTTCAGTTCTTTCCTGGTTTCCTTACTTTTTGTGAACTCAGCCTCCCTTTTACTTATGTAAGTAATGATTTGGTAACCCTCAATTATTTGTGACCTTGGTTAATCCTCAGAGGTTTTCTCTTTCACACAAAATGGTGAACAGTGTGATATTTGTGGTAATGACATGTTCACAGTAAATTAACAATAAAGCAAATGTAAACTTCTCAAATTTTGTAGAGAAAACATTATCAAGTGCATATTGGTTGAATTGTAGTTGCACTGAGAGAATATCTCCGGAAAATTCTTTTTCAGTCCCTGGGGAACTGGTAAGGAAGACTCGGAAATACTATTTTGGCCCTATCAATAAGCAAACAATTCAAATTTCATTTAAAGCTCTCAGAGAGAGCTTGGCTAGTAGAGTCCTACAGTTCTATGCTGCCTGATTATTTAACCATCTTAAAATGGCTACAGTCCTACAAGTCTCTGGCCCATTCTTTCTTTTCTTGAGTATACAGAATTGTTCCACTCTCTTCTGGGATTAATTTATATCTTTAGAAAAAGTCTGATGCCCACCCAATTTCATTCTGCCATAAATGACTTGATACTTTTATCTGCTTGCCCAAAATATTCTTTCTTTCTTCTAATCACTAGATCAATTTTCCCTGGTATACAGAAGCCCTTTAAACATATCAATTCATGCCTTATTTTGTTTTTAGAAAAGTTTCCTTGAACTGTATTTTTAAATATTGTTCTGTTATTTTGGTTTTCCTTTTGGGAGACTCCATATGCGTAAGTTTGCTGGTGTTTTATTCCTATAGTTTTGTCTCTGATTCTATTTATCTCTGGATTTCTTGTTTGTTTCATTGACTCTTCCCATATCTACATACTTTGTCTCCTTCTGTGCT
Organism: Bos javanicus; assembly: GCF_032452875.1. Taxonomy (NCBI): domain Eukaryota; kingdom Metazoa; phylum Chordata; class Mammalia; order Artiodactyla; family Bovidae; genus Bos; species Bos javanicus. The sequence goes on from NC_083890.1 coordinate 39,464,035, forward strand.
TTCAATGGTGCCTGCTCCTCTTGTGTCCTAATTTAGTCTTCTGAGAAAACTTTTTCCTGTTTCCTTCATTTCTTCCATGATTTCTGCCAAATGCCATTTCACCTCTTCCTTTACTTATTTCATCATTTCCTGTTGTCCAGTCCTGAGTTCTTGTATTTCTGCCTTGTACACCTTCATTAATCATCACTATTACTTGTTAAATAATCAAGTAATGTTAAGTTAGAATTTTTATCTGCTTCTTAGCAATACTTCTCTGATGCATTTCATTGTCTATAAGAAAATTTTCCTATTCTTTTCCACAGTTTGATAGTATCTCTGAATAGCTGCTTTTCCAACTCCTTTTGCTGTTACTCATATTTGAATGAGTTTAATTTTCCTGGACTGGCTTTTTGCAAAGCTTACCAGGGATAGAAAGGAAGGACTAAGGAGTTCCAGTCTGCCAAGCTTTACAGCTCATGGGCTCTCTCTGTTTCTGTCTGTTGCAACAGACTATTTCTTTTAAAAATAATGCCAGTTATTATTTAACCCCACTCCCTTTGTCTTTAAGGTTTAGAATGGTTTCTATTGATGTGATCATCCGGCTTTTTCACTGCCTCTGCCACACAGGACATACCTCTTACTTTCTAAGGTAGGACTCCACATTTGTTGGCACATTCTGACTTTTACTTTCTGCAGTCTGCCACCTGTGTGGGCTCAGACCCTTCCCATCTCCCCACAGTTCCACACCCTGTCACATCTCATCTAGGGTGAATTAGGGTGAACACATCTTGGTTTGCCCCAGGATTGAAGAGGTTCCTAAGAGATGGCACATTCAAGGCTAAAGCTAGGAAAGGTCCAGGAAAACTTGGACCCGCTCGTCACCCTGAATTCATCCTTGCTCACTGCAGTTGGCATTCAGGATGGGCCCGCCGCATCTGAAAGTAAACACTTACTGTCGTTTCTGAAATTCAGCGCAGCTCATGCCCTGTTCACCGTCCTTCTCATTGTCCATCACCATTTACCATGCAGCTTCTTGCCTGCTTCTATTGGTCTCAGTTGTTCCTGGAAGTATGTATACATTATTCAGACTTTAAGAGATCTCTGGGTCTCCAGGTTCTACTGAAGTTTACTCCACAAACGTCATAAAATGGAGTTTGTGAATTTTTTTCATTCAACCTGTTCTATATAATTTCTGAGAGGAGAAGTGAAAAAACTCATACTAAGCCTCTCTCATGTTTCCTTGGAGCTCAAAAGATATTCTCTATTGTCTTCATAGAGTTGAAGAGCCTCACTTCTGATAGTATTGAATTTCTTAACCAAGAGAGCTCTGCAGTTAAGACTTTGATGCTTAGAATAAGCAGACCATGTTAGCAATACCCTACACAGAATGATGAGCCAACAAGATCAATCTCAGGCTGTGTGTGCTACACATTACAAAGCACACCAAGGCACATCAAAGACAAAAGCACAAGCCCCATGTGCTATGTGGACAAAATAATAATAAAAATAGCTTGAGAAACATTGATAACTAAAAAATAATAATGGGAGTTAAATAACAGCCTGAAGAGAGGGTAGTGGAACAAAGAACCAGGTTTTGAATAAGCCCTCTTTGAATAAAAATTTGCTAGTTTTCTGGGGGCTCTGTAACAACCTAGTACTCTTGCCTGGAAAATCCCATGGACAGAGGAGCCTGGTGGGCTGCATCCACGGGGTCGCTAAGAGTCGGACACGACTGAACGACTTCACTGTCACTTTTCACTTTCATGCATTGGAGAAGGAAATGGCAACCCACTCCAGTGTTCTTGGCTGGAGAATCCAAGGGACAGGGGAGCCTGGTGGGCTGCCGTCTATGGGGTCTCACAGAGTCGGACATGACTGAAGCGACTTAGCAGCAGCAGCAGCAACAACCTAGAGGGGTAGGACAGGGAGGGAGGTGAGAGGGAGGTTCAGGAGCAAGTGGACATTGGTATCCCTATGGCTGATTCATGTTGATGTTTGGCAGAAACCAACATAATACAGTAAAGCAACTATTCTTCAATTAAAAATAACTAAATTAAAAAATATAGTCAGGTTTGTAATCTAAAAAAAAAAAAGTTGCTGTTTTTTTATTATAGCCAATTCATAAATACCGGTATAAGAATAGGCAGAATAAGCATTCCTATATGCAAAAGACTGTGCTAGACTGCACAGCTGAGCTGAACTGAACTGAACAACTTCTCAAGGTAAGCGTAATGAGACTGAGTGTCAGAAAAGTTACAATATCCAGTATCATTCAACTAGCAAATGCCAGAGCTAGGATTCAAACCTGGGCATCTCTGGGACCAATGTCCATACCCTTCTTGCTATACCACTCTGCCTCTTTTTTGTGAAAGGGAGAAATTAATGTAAGTTCAGTGCATGGAAGAGACACCTTGAGGGAGACCGTAACTTAAAAGAGGGGTCTGTGGAGGGCAGTCATTGAGTTCTAACCAGATGCGGCAAAAGCTCAAGTGTAAATAGTGTAACTGCAGCAGGAACACAGAGGGAGCAAGAAAGTCAGCAACCATATTTATCAAGATTTTTAATGCGATTGCTTCAACAAGCTAGAGAGACATTTAAGACTTGAACAACTCGGTGCATCTGGTTTCATCCCCTGACAGAAGCCCATTTTGACGAGGTGGGAATTAAATTCACAAATGTAAGAAACTAGAATAGTTTATCAGATTTCTTCCTGCTGTTATGAAAAATAATGTTGTGATAGGGAATGAGATTAAATCTCTCAAAAATCAAATTTAGGTTAAAAAAAGAGAGAGAGTGGCAGGCTAACTGGTCTACCAGAGGGAGCAGAAGTATCAGGTCTAATTCTTAGAAAATGGTTTGCAAAAGAGAAAGTCAGATTCTTCATGTCACAGAAAAGCTATTAAAATTAGATAAGTTCCAAGCTTTTAAAGTGTTAGCTTCTAGCCCCTTCCCAAATTACAAACATAATACATCCGAAGACTCAGGTGGTTAGGATGACATCATCGGAATCATGTTCCTCTTCAATCAACCCTCGTAGAGACCCTGTCAGGAGCAAAGGCCTTGCATGTCTAACCTTGGCTTCTGCATAGAGCCATCACGAATTGAAAGAAATTTTGGGTTGCAAGCCTTTAGCTCATAGGAGAAAACTGCACCATGTAGGAAACTAAATGATTGGAAGGACATATACAGCCTTGACCAGAAACCTCCCTACAATGCCGTATATCTTAATTCCATTAATTTCCAGCTAGTCCAGTGAGTTACTCCATAAGAATATATTAACCCTTTATCTCCAGATATCAGTGCATTGGGATTCCACTAGTCTTTCTCTAGCTACTCTTTTGAGTAACTACCTACTGCATACTGACCTCTTCTTTCTCTGAAAATTATTCCAATGGCTCATATAATATGAAAGTGAAAGTGAAGTCGCTCAGCCATGTCCGACTCTTTGCAATGCCATGGACTGTAGCCTTCCAGGCTCCTCTGTCCACGGAATCTTCCAGGCAAGGATACTGGAGTGGGTTGCCATTTCCTTCTCCAGGGGAAGTTCCTGACCCAGGGATAGGACCCAGGGATCGAACCCGGGTCTCCCGCACTGCAGGTAGACACTTCACCATCTGAGCCACCAGGGAAGCCTCTTAATTAGTTTTCAAATTGTTTACATAGGTAAACCTGAATGCAAACTAGAGGATAAGTTCTTTAAGCATTAGATCTAAACATTGTGATAATCTAAAGAGAAATCTTGGAGAAAACAGAAACCATCAGACAGGAACTCTCTCTGCTGCCCAAAGACACCAACCACATGCATACCCATCTTTCATTCCTCTGCTGCTGCTGCTGCTAAGTCACTTCAGTCGTGTCCGACTCTGTGTGACCCCATAGACAGCAGCCCACCAGGCTCCCCTATCCCTGGGATTCTCCAGGCAAGAACACTGGAGTGGGTTGCCATTTCCTTCCTCTAATCAAGGCCAATTCTTCCCTCTGCATTCCAGATTCTATTCTTTCTGATCTGGTCAAGAACCTTGCGTTATTAAGTGACTATCTCTTGTAGGGTGAATCTTTTCTTTTCTATCGATCCCTTTCTATTAGATTCAAGCAAGTTCAAGTAGACCCAGGTTTTCAAACTTTCCCATATACTTTTTCCTCATTCTCACTAAACACTATTATTCTCTCCTCCCTTCATGGAAAACTTCCCAAGTGTCAAAGTTCCTCTATCTTCATATCCTAAAATTCCTTATGTACTCCAGTCAGGTTTCTGTTTCATTTGAGCCATTTAATTCCATCCAAAGAATTGTATAAGGTGATCAATGACTTCCATGCTATCAAATTCAATGGAGTCAATTTTTGCTTGACATCTGAAAACACGCAACACTGTTCTTCACTCCTTCTGACCAAAACAGCTTCTTTGCTATCTGACTTAACACTCTTCTAACTTGATTTTCTACTCAATACACTTCATTCTCTTTTCTTGAATGATCATCCTCTACCAACTCTTTAAATGATTGTTGCTGCTGTTTAATCACTAAATCATGTCTGACTCTTTTGTGACCCCATGGACTGTAGCCCACCAGGCTCATCTGTCCATGGGATTCTCCAGGCAAGAATACTGGAGTGGGCTGCCATTTCCTTCTCCAGGGGATCTTTGTGACCCAGGAATCAAACCCCCATCTCCTGCACTACAGGCAGATTCTTTACCACTGAGACACCGGGAAGATCTTTTTAAATGATAAAGTTCATTAATTGAATTTCCTTGGGATCTTTCTCAGTGTATCAACAAGTGGCCTGTCACTACTGGCTTTATTTTTCATGATAGGCTGAGATTCCAACCACATAATGTGTTATTGTTATTTATTTTTTATGTTGGAAAATGTTTTTTCCCCTGTGTAGCAAAGCTAACATTAATTTTTTTGGCATAGTATGAAAAAAGTATTTTAAAATTTCCAGGACTTCATCTTATCTGTTATTATTTGATTTAGATTTTCAGGTAAAAGGGTTATGGATCAAGGGGTGATGTCATGAAAAGAGTTGACCATTGAAAATTCTCTCTCTGTGAATACAACAAGATTACTGGCAAAATAGAATCAAATTTTTCAGAACTCTAGAAATTAACCAAAGGCTTTCAGCAATCCAGGGAGTGCATATTCAAAAAAAAAAAAACAGATGTCTCTTCATAAGAATAGTGAACTCTGCAGCATTTTTTTTTCCCATCACCCCCTCCCCACCTCCATGGTAACTTTGAAAGCCGGCAACCTGCAATCACAGTGGAAACCAGCAGCCTAGCAGCCGCTGGAGGAGGCAAAGGGAAATTAAGCTCCTCAAAGACCTGTGGGACACCTTCGAGCATCCCAGTGCACATAATGGGAGTCACAAGAGAGAGAAAGAAGTCGCCTTTTTTCCATTCAATGAATATTTATTAAGTAGAGTGTGCCTGGCACTATGGTTCACAGATGAAGAAAACCAGTATCCAGAGAGTGGAAGGGTTTTACCCAAGACCACTTCAGTTCTTGAGAGTCGGACATGACTGAATGGCTTCACTTTCACTTTTCACTTTCATGCATTGGAGAAGGAAATGGCAACCCACTCCAGTGTTCTTGCCTGGAGAATCCCAGGGACAGAGGAGCCTGGTGGGCTTCCACCTATGGGGTTGCACAGAGTCAGAAACGACTGAAGCAACTTAGCAGCAGCAGCAGCAGCAGCATTTCAGTTCTTAGAGGAACTGAAGGTTTTGGAAGTGAACACCGGGCACAAGGATCTATAAAGAAGACCACTGAGCCACATAGTCCTGGGAGATGAGAGTCCAAAGGGCCAGAAATCTGTCTCCTCTGACCTCTCTGGACGTCAGTTTCCCAACCTTTATTCCTGTGAAGAGGAGTGGTAATATTTCCCTGAGTTTTGAATAATTCCTAACATTATGGATGAGATGTCATTTTCCATAATCTCTTGCTTTGCTGGACTGCTACTGTGGCATTCCTGGGGGAATTGTACATACTCACTAAATTCTTGAGCAAAGGCATATTTGAACCTCCTGTTTTTTTAAAACTTAGTACCATATCCTAAACATTTAGTTTGCTTCTTGCTTTTGCATTATGATAAATGTTCTAGTTCCTAAATCTTTCAGTATATCCTTGATTATTTCCATAGAATAAATGTCTAAATGAAAAGGTTCTGAATAAAGTTGGGATTCTAAATGCATTTGAACAAATTTTTTTCGCCCAAGTTTGCATAGATTTTCACTTTGATCAATAACAAGAGAAAGGTTTTCACCAAAATTTTGCCAAAACTTAGTTTTATAATTTTTAATCAATAAGATTTAAACAGGTATGCCATTGTTTTAATTGGCATCCTCTGCATTATTGATAAGGTTAAACATTTTCTACATGAATGATACATTATTAATTCTTTGAGAAGCAGGTATTCATGTTCTTTCCAAGTTTTTCTATTAGTATGTTAAATTTTTCTTCATTGATTCTTAAAAACTCTTTTTATCTTAAAGCTGTTAAGGTTTGTGAAGTGTCTCAAACACTGTAAATATTTTTTCCAGCTGTTGTTTTTTTTTTTTCCATTTTAAGCCATTAAAGCATAGTATATATAATATCAGCCTTTCGGACAGGAAGAACTGAATTTGAACACCAGCTTTGTCTCCTCATAACAGTATAATCTTGAGCAAATTATTTATCCTCATAAAGCTTCAGCTTCTCATCTGTAAAATGGGAAGTATAATACCTACTATGTAGGACTTGTTTTAAGCAATGTTAACTTGACTAATTTAAGCAAAACAATGTACTGGAAAGATACTGAGATAACTCAGCAAATTATGAAAGAGTGGTAAACAATCAGGCCTTAGGAAGGGCAATAACCACTAGCACCCCGTGGGTGAGCAGCAGGAGCCCCTCCGTGGACGGCCCACTAAGGTCCAGCCATCTCATGACCCAGCTCTAGCTGTTCTTTGTTTCCGGCATTGACAGTCTATATTCAAATTCCTGGTTGAGAGAATGTGACTGTCCTAATCTACATTACACGCCTCTCTCTATAATCAGGAAGTGGGGCTTGATTATAGAAAAAAGAGGTGATATACGTGTGTGAAGCATGCAGCCGAAGCCAAACAAGAAAAAAGAGGGGAGGGAGGGACGGTGAAAAGGAAGAGAGGAGAATAAGGGGGCAGCGAAGGGGAGAGGAAAGGTCAAGAAAGACAGAAATAAGGGAGGAGGGGGCAGGGAGAGAGGAAGCTACTTCAGTACTAAGCTCCTTATCTGCCCCTTGAGTAAACTGGTAAAAATAGTACTCATTCGTAATACTGTGCAATATTTTTTCTCTGGATTTTATATATATTTAGAAAAAAAGAGATTCCATTGAAGTCAGAATCTTCAGTAAGTTTCTCATGGTAAGTTATCTTTTACTCTTATTGAACTTATTCCCAAGAGAGCCAGCCCTTGAATCAAGCTGAAAATCTTCTCAGCACTGTCAGGGCTTAATGCTCAGTAGTATCCATAAAGCACAGCAAGTCTATTCCATTGACTCTGCTGCCCTGGGATATACTACGCGTGTTTGAGTGTATTCTCGAATAGAAAGGAATCCTGAATGGAACAAGGACTTGAAGACAACCTTTCAGAAGATCCACTGCTTCAAAGCCAAAACAGAAATGCCTGAATATTAAGCTTTCAAATTTGTATAAAGTAACCATGATGGAAAATTCTCCAAAAACACTACTCTTGGAAGGGACTTAATGCTTTCTGGACTTAATTTCCTGTATTTAAATGAGTTTAATGGTATCTACCTCTCATGATTACTCTGAAAATTAAAACAAGATGAAAATAAGATTAAAATTGTAAGCACCTTTTAACAGAAATCCACATTATGCCATCTCTTTTTCCTTTGAGCCAGTTGACAGCACTATGAAAGCTTTCCTTGCTTGATTTCATACACATATATATATATTTATGTATAAATATATAAGTGTATAATACTGGGTTAACCATTAAAGTTCATTTGGGTGTTTCTGTAAATGGTACATAAAAATCGGAACAAACTTTTCAGCCAACCCAACATATCGTGACTAGTGAATATATTAATAAAGACCATAAAGTATTTAACAAGAGGTCTACAGAGCATCTTAGCACTATCCAGACATGATACTACTCTTCACAGCAACCCTGCGAGTTCCATCTTACAGATGAGTAAAGCAAAGCTCAGAAAGGTTAAGCAAGGAGCACGTGAAAGTTCACATTTATCTCTCACTCAAGAGCTTGTGCTCTTTCCAGTGAGCCACATTATCTCCTAGGAAGATACAATGATCCATAAGCAAATCTTTATAGAACGAGACATCACAGTAATCACCTTCTCAAGAATGTGATTTCTCCAGCCAGTTCTGAAAGAACATGAAGTAAACCAATGAGTGGTTTAGTATATCCAACCTCAGCCCTGGCTTAGTTTGCAGAAGATGTTGGATGTGGGCATATGGAAAAAAAAATCTTGTCTGCAGTTCTGGGGGAAGACTCCGTGAGGGACAAGGGATTCCAAATACTATCAAATACTTCTTGTAAAGGGCTTGAGAAAACCATCAAATTTTAGGTAAGTAAGATTTTTAAATTCCTCCTCCCTCCACCCCCATTCACCAACCTAGCAATTCAGACTTTTATTTTTGTTATTAAAAAAAGGAAGAAAAATAAGAAAGACAAAGTGAAGGAGGAAACGGAAGAAGAAGAGGAAGAGGGTGGGGAAAAGAAGACAAGGCTAACCAATCTGTGCAAGTCCGTTATCAGTAGTTTTCAGAACTGGTAACTTTTGATTGGGCTTCCCTGATGGCTCACTTGGTAAAGAATCCGCCTGCAATGCAGGAGACCCTGGTTAGATTCCTGGGTCAGGAAGATCTGCTGGAGAAGGGATAGGCTATCCACTCCAGTATTCTTGGGCTTCCCTTGTGGCTCAGCTGGTAAAGAATCCACCTGCAACGTGGGAGACCTGGATTTGATCCCCTGGAGAAGAGAAAGGCTACACACTCCAGTATTCTGGCCTGGAGAATTTCATGGACCATATAGTCCATGGGGTCGCAAAGAGTCAGACACGACTGAGCTACTTGCACTTTCTTTCAAGCTTTGATTATTGTTTTTCTCCCCGAGGGGTCATACCGTTTAAAGTCAATCTTTCAAAGAATCTGCTATATCAGAAACACAAGGGAAACTCCAAGGTGCCAAGTTTTAAAATTTTATAGACATCAAATTATTTCTATGATATAAACCTGTTGGCATCTCCAACTCAATGGACATGAGTTTGAGCAAACCCCAGGAGATAGTGAAGGACAGGGAAGCCTGGTGTGCTGCAGCCCATGGGGTCACAAACAGTAGGACACAACTTAGTAACTGAACAACAACAAACATACTAGAAAATCCTCCAAGGAGACTGATCCTAAAGTTTATCTCATTTGGATAGTCATAGCCTTAAATGACATTTCCTCAAATTCTCTGAATTGGAGTTCAAGAAATAAATATTATACATAGCTCCTTTTTTTTTTTTTTTTTTAGTATTTGGAGATGAAATTTTTTTTCAACCAATGTTAGGAAAGAGTCAATCAGATTTGTATGGGGAACACCGAGGGGGCTTCAAAATGCAACTCTCCTCTCTTCGAATCACACCATCCAGCTAGACTCTGAATGAGGCTGCACTCCAACAGGATTGACATCAGCCCCACCTATCCCTGGTGGAGTCTTGTTATTAAATTATTTCTCAAAGATTCATCTTCCCCTAGTCTTCGGAAGCAGTACAGCTGGGAGTCATTAGCTGTAATCAGTGGGCAGCACACAAAAAGAGGAAGCAGTGGGGGAATGCTCTGTCTTTCTGTAGAAGCCATCTGGGCAGAGGGAATTTGGTTTTAAACCCTAGGGGGTGGGGGAAGTTATTGGGATCTTGTTATATTTGGACTTGACTTCAGACCCTAAACAAAAGAGCTTTTTTTTCCCCCAGAACTTTGCTGTTTTGAAACAGAAGTAGAAGATAGCAGTAGCAAGCTCGTGGCCATCTCACGGGACATTATGATCAAAGCAGACAACAATCTGAAAACAAAAGCCAAACGCTAGTAGGTCAGGAGCCTGCTTCTGGTTTCGAGTTTTTAAAAGAAAGAAGGATCTCATCCTACTGTGAGCAATCTCCTTTTCTCTCCCCTTCCTCCCCATGCTCACAAAGAAAGCATAACTCTTCCACTAGGGAAAAAAAAAAAGAGGATTATGTGTGTCTAAGTACTCCATACAAAGAGACCACTTTTGACTTCTTTCATAAGAGGGGAAGTATCCCATGTTTTCATTCCACCTTTTCTCTCTTTTCTCTGAGGATGCTGGTAATATGGGATAAGAAATAAAGAGCAAGAACATACTTTGAGGCCAGAATCCTGGGTTTAATCCTGGTTCCACTACTTACTGACCATGTGGTCTTAGCAAAGTAGGTCAACTCAGGGCCCCAGCTCCCTAGCCTATAAAATAAGCTTAAGGATAGATATCTCATGAAATGGCTAAGAGAACTAGTGATGCTGTGTGTTAAGCACCTACACATACTCCCCGGAACACAGCAGACCTCCAACAATTGGCTGCTATTCTTATTGATGTTACTTATACCAAACTTTCAATAAAAGTAGCAAAACTTACCAAATCACTTCATAGGACTGGGGGCGGGCAGGTGAACAAGGGGAGAGAGTTGACAGAGTTAGGCAAACATGGCTCATACCTCCAAACCAGAAGTCCCTAACCTGAGGATATATGGGAACAAGACCACCTATAGCTGTGTGTTTTGGCTTCATAGCGGAGTATTTTTTCACTTATTTTGAGCATCTTAAAATGCATATTTGCTTTTAAAATGTATGTTTCTAGCATTCCTTGAAAAGCTGAAAATTTCGCAGCCCTGGGCCAGCATTCCTGAAAAGCAATAAAGTGCTAAGGCTGAATAGGGATAAGAAATGACATGTGTTCTTCAGTTTGCCACAGTCCCCGCCCCCCTTGCCCCTCACCCCCAGCCCTTCCCAATTATAGGATTCTGACCCTGTGTCACCAACTTATCCTGCCTGGTCTTTTCAGGCATTTGAATCTGCGATGGCTTCTCTAGCCCTCTACCCTTAAGTGCAGATGGTTGAGAATAAGAGAAAATAAAGATGTTTCATGAAAGAAGAGTTAGTAGTTGCAGGGCAGGGGATGAAAAGAAAATCATGTGGCATCTTGATTAAGGGGTTAGTGGGCCAAGGGCATCAGACCCAGGGCCTCCTCCAGGAACTTAGAGACTTACCATTTAACTTCAACAGGTCCCAACACGCCTTCTCACATGTAAGAGGCAGCTAATATTTACTCTGACACTTTACAACGTAGATATGAGGATCAAATAATGTAATGCATGTGAGCAAAGTGGAAAGTGCTATGTATAAATAAAAGGTAGATGCCAAACAGAATGGATACAACATTTAAGGGAAGAAAAGCATTTGCTAGCCTATTTCTAATATTTATTATATCTTCCACAGAAATCACACAACTAAAAGGAGATCTTTAAAATAATTAATCTAGCCCTCAATTTCATAGATGAGCAAAGGGGCTTCCCTGGTGGCTTTGATGGTAAAGAATCTGCCTATAATGCAGGAGATCCAGTTCAATCCCTGGGTCAGGAAGATCCCTTGAAGAAGGGAATGGCTACCCACTCCAATATTCTTGCCTGGAGAATTCCATGGACAGTGGAGCCTGGCGGGCCGCATATAGTCCATGGGTCTCAAACACTGAGACACGACTGAGCAACCAACTCACTCAATCTGAAACATGGGCTTCTCTGGTGCTCAGTGGTAAAGAATCTGCCTGCCAATGCAGGAGATGTGGGTTCAACCTCTGGGTCAGGAAGATACCCTGAAAAAGGAAACGGCAATTCACGCCCATATTCTTGCCTGGGAAATATCATGGACAGAGGAGCCTACTGGGCTATAGTCCATGGGGTCGCAAAGAGTCAGACAGGACTTAGCGACTAAACAACAATCAACTGAAACACAAGAAGCAGCTTTCATGAAGCTTACAATATAATGAAGTAAGTCACGATGTATGAAAAGGATTGCACTGAAGAGATACCTGAAACCACGTGAGCCTCTGTTATTAAGTTCAGGGGTGGAAGTAGCAAGTCCCCTGGAGCAAAAAATAATGATAATAATTGCTTTTAGAAAACAATTGCTTTTAGAATAACCTAAAAAGAAACTGAAATTGCTTCTGCATTGAACTTCAACCTGTAAGGGTGATAGGCACCCCTGTGCTCAGAGAAAAGGATGTAAAGGACACGGGTACCACACGCAGACACTGAAGATGTCTCCCTTTGACTGCTGAGCTCTGGATGAGAGCTGATGAGCGGTGAGACAATTTGCAGACACTACAGGTCTTCTGAAGAAGGAAAACTCAAAGTGCCTGAAATTCAGAATTAGGACATCTGTCAGCAAGGACCAGAAAGGCTCTTACCCAAGGTCCACTGGCAAAGAGGAAAGTCCCAAAGAGGAGCTCACCAGGAAAGAAGGGGCATAGGTCAAAACAAGGGTCTAAGAGTTCTGGTGAGTACGGGGGAGGCTGGAACCCCTTCTGCATTATTTTGGATTGTCTTTGGAACATATACCAAGATAGGATTAGATACACAAGAGATTTCTATCCTTCCAATGCCCTTGGCTGACTCCCTTAATTGCCAAATCAGTGCAATTGACAGTAAATTCATGGGAAGTTAAAGGAGGGAAAGATGTCATCTGGCTGAAGCCATCAGGAAGGCCTTCCAGAGCAGGAGAGAAGGGCTCTGCTTCTTGAGAGATGGGCAGAATTCAGAAGGACAAGGAGGTGCAGTTGGATGTTCCAAATGGGGAAAACACAGGACACTGAGGAGAGAGCACATAAAACAGCTGGACAGGTACAAGGAATAGCAGAAAATAGGGAACAGTGAGTTGGGACCAAGCCAGGAATTTTACCCAGAAGTAAGCAGAAAGTTACTAGAGTTTTTAAGGCGGGGTGATGCCATCAAATCCATTGAGAAGAACACTGTGACCAGAGCCCTCTGCCTGGTGGTTCAAAGGAGAAGGGGACCTAAGGTTTTTGAATTCATTTAAGCAAACTAACAAAAGGACTGGAAAATTATTATAGTGAATACAGAAGAGATCAATGTTAGAGAAGAAAGGACTGAGCAAATTCCCATGACAGAAATCACAGAGATGGTTCCAAGAAGGAAGGACTCAAAAACAAGATCAGATACAGATAAGAAACCATTCTGAATAGCTTTTATCTTAGGGAGTCTGTATTTGAACCAATTCTGAAGTAAATGAGGTTAAGAAATGTTTATGGTAGAAGATTTGCGTGTAGAACACTGTTTTCCTCTTCTTAGTTTCAGGGCAGCCAGTCAGAAGAAATTAAGTGTAATTAAACATAAAAAAGTATCAATTAGCTCTGATTCTCCCATCTACAGAGAGAAATGACCAGTTGGGGGTGGGTGATCTAATCCTCTTTCAAGTCTCAGAAGGAGTCAGAAACAAGACATATATCTAATCACATAGGGATGTAAAGGGTCCCCAGTACCAATAGGGGCTTTTTTTCCCCAAATTAGTCCTTATTCAGCAGGGCATTATAATGTCTAAAGTAGTAATGTTTTACATCCTATGGACTTATCCTAACACAAACCTGACAGCCTTGGGTGAAAAGAAATCTTAGTCTTGAATGATATTCTACTCCTACCCATCACTGAATATGTAAAACCTTTATATATCTCACAAGAGGAAGCATAATCTGGCAGAGTAAGGTCGCACTGAGAGGTTCAGGATAGACGCAGCTCTTGTTGGGGAGGAAGCTAGCCCACCACAGGCTCCACACATCTAAGACCCTTGGCCCAATGCTTGCCTGTGAAGAACATCCTTCCTGCAGAACCCTCACCCCAAAGGCCCGAGGTGCAGGAAGGAGATTCACTGGGTTTGTCCACTGCGCACCACATGGGCTCAGGGAACTCTGTTTCTTTACCTGAGGGCTGGCTGCCAGAGACCTAGTTTCTCATGGGAGGGTTCTACCAGAATGTAAGGAGGGGAACCTAACCAGTCTCACTTCACTTTCCATCTCCCTTAGCAGAATGGAATGGCAACTTTCACTTCTTTCACCTTCCCTGGAATTTGCACAAAATCAGTCCAATTCAGTCGCTCAGTCGTGTCTGACTCTTTCCGACCCCATGAATCACAGCACGCCAGGCCTCCCTGTCCATCAGCATCTCCCAGAGTTCACTCAGACTCACGTTCATCGAGTCAGTGATGCCATCCAGCCATCTCATTCTCTGTTGTCCCCTTCTCCTCCTGCCCCAATCCCTCCCAGCATCAGGGTCTTTTCCAATGAGTCAACTCTTTGCATGAAATGGCCAAACTATTGGAGTTTCAGCTTCAGCATCAGTCCTTCCAATGATACCGCAGGACATTTTCCAAACCATGATCTGCAGAACAGGAGACGCTGCTGGGTGTTCCACAACTAGATGCACTGAGAGAGTGAGCACGCACACAAGCTTGTTATAACAGTAGCTCTGAGAAGCCCCCAGTAATGTAGGCTTTAGTATCTTACTAAAGAAACCTAGTTAACCACATTTAACCCAGACTCTCTTGACTTCAAAGAGCTTTTTTTTTTTCTTTTTCACAGAGTATTTTTTTTTAAATCTCATAAGACACTGATGTCCTGCATAATACATTTGGGAATTGTTTTTTAATTCGAAAAATGAGGAGTGAAGTAAAATCAATATTACATAAGCAACAGTTATTTCCAACATTAGAATACAAAGCTGTGTTTTTACGTCATCTTGGTATTACAGGTCTAAAATCAAAGTCTTCATCTGACTAATTTTTCTGCATAAAGCTGTACACCCTGAATTATCTGGCATTTGTAGAGAATGAAGGAACCAAACCAGCACAGAATAACCCTCAAGATATTTTTGAAGACAGTGACGCACCTCCTCATCTTCTCTCTCCAGCCTCTTCCTAATAACGGTACATTGTATGTAACAAGCACTAACTTCTCTCTAAGAACAAAGTAATGAGTTATGATGCTCCCTCTTGTACTAATGTAATCTATATGCGAGAAGAATATGCCCTAAATATTCTTCCTTTTACAAGTATAGTAGGATAATATTTCAGTGATTACTTATATACATTAATATAAACGAGAAACACTATGAGTTACAAAATAGATAATCTGCAAGGAAGTTTTCAGTGAGTCATTTCAAATTAGAAAATTTGATAACTTTAAGCATAGACACCACACATCGTTGAAAAACAATGGGTTAATGAATCTGATTGTAGGTCCCCACCTCCCTCCGCCCCACCCCCCACACTTCCTGAGCTGGGATGTTGAAATGGACACAAATTTACATTCTCCTCAACAGTTCCTGGGGGGAGGTGGAGGGAGGGAGTGGGGGGAGAGGGTGGGGGGGAGGCAGGGGCAGTCCCTTTATTCCACACCCTTTCCAGCATTTATTTGTGGACTTTTTAATGATGGCCCTTCTGACCAGTGTGAAGTGGCACCTCAAGAAAACATATTTTAGCAATATGTAATAACTGTTTCTAAATATCTGTCCCATACCAGGCTTCCTGTGAACACTGTGGACTGAAGTACACCTATCAAGGTCCTTGTCCCACAGAGGGGAGATAGTGGAGCACTGGGAAGAAGCCTTAAACACTATGTTATGTTGCTACTGCTGCTGCTAAGTTATTTCAGTCGTGTCCGACTCTGTGCGACCCCATTGATGGAAGCCCACCAGGCTCCCCTGTCCCTGGGATTCTCCAGGCAAGAACACTGGAGTGGGTTGCCATTTCCTTCTCCAATGCATGAAACTGAAAAGTGAAAGTGAAGTCACCCAGTCGAGTCTGACTCTTAGCGACCCCATGGACTGCAGCCTACCAGGCTCCACCGTCCATGGGATTTTCCAGGCAAGAGTACTGGAGTGGGGTGCCATTGCCTTCTCCATATGTTATGTTAACATTTTTGTTAATGTCAATGTCTTCCTAATATTAAGGCTATTTACAAATCCTTTGTCTTCAAAATATAAGTTTTGTTCTTTTAGGACCAGGAGAGGATGAAGTGGATTTGGAAAATTAATGTTTTTACAAAATGCCCCTAATCTAAACCACAGAAGTGAAGAAAGATATAAAACATTTTCAGAAAAAAATCAATATTAGATTTGGATTATAAAAACTTTACAGAAGTTATTAAGCATAAAATTTTCAGAGCATTTTATAAAGAGAAGATCAAAATTCCCAGCAGTCTTTACATCATCAAGGAATGCATTTCTCCTTGAATTTACTTCAAAGAGATAATAGAGGGACAGCAAAGGAATACTGGGTTACAAAATGGTCTTTGGTCCCAAGTGCTCAGGAGACGAATTAAATACTTAAAGACAATTCTGATCAGAATAGAGAGTAAGTAAAATCAACGAGGTACAGAAGTAAAGCTAAGACATTCACCTGGATAATAAAGTCCTTCTCCATATGATTCAAAGTATAGCCACTGGAAAATGAGAGAAATAGCATCGGTCAAGACAGGTCAAAAGATGAGAGGCAAATGCTAGGAAGGGTGTTTGAACTGCTCATCTATGTCATTGGGTCAGTGTTATCAAGGAGACCATCGGCTCTATTTTGAAGAAAGTTGCTAAAATGATTCAGGTGTTAGAGGGCCATACTGAATGGTTACTTGGCTTCTCCCAATTTATTTTCCCCAACTCCAGTATCAACTGTTTGAAAGGACTTAAGATTCTGAAACTCTAATGTGCCCCACTCCCCTGAGTGGGTATGTTGCTATGTAACAAAGAACATGCCAGTTTATCTTCCCCAGCACTAGGCACAGCTGGAAGGAAAGAAAAGGAAACCCATTTTAAAACATTTTAAAGCTACTCTCTATTCCAGACTATGAGACTGCTCTCTTTAGGATCTAAAATATGCTTACTTTAACCCATCTTTGTTGATACAACCACAAACTTCAGCAAATACTGGAACCAGACTCAACTAGATTTCTTATAAACTTTCATATGTGAGCAAAATTCCCCTTTGATTTTGCCTAATGTTCATCTGCTATAATTTTTACCAAGTTCTAAAAAGGAAATCTTCTAGCGTTCTCTATTATGTATTTTACGGTAAAAAGAAAAAAAATGGCAATTGGACAACACTTAGCCATTTCAAGCTATAGTAAGTTCTGTCTCTTCATCCTCTCAAAAACTTTTTTCTGATAGTCATCATATATCTTTATGTTTTATAAGCAGTCCTTCTAACCCATGGAACTCTTTTTTTTTTTCCTGACACTCAAAGCAATGAGGGTAATCGGACTTACTCTTACAGGAGAGAAAAATAAAACCAGGAGGCAAAGCTTCAGGTTGTTGGTGGTAGCTGGGTTGCGGGGCCACTTTTTTTTCCTGATAGAACACTAACGTGTTCACAACCGGCCGACTCTCCACTGGAGACAGGCGCTGTCGTACATGCAAAGCCGAGAGCTCATGTCCTCTGCCTTTGGCCTCAGGTCGTCTCTGAGACCTGGCATCCCGCAGAGAGCCAGGAGCCCTGCCTCGAGAGATCTGAACGCCTTCTATTTCAGGCATCTATTGGCTATGTAACCCTGGACAAATCTCTGGTAACTTCTCTGAGCTTCAAGCGCTATTCAGCCTTCCCTGACTTCCTCCAGTAGCAGTCTTTCTCCCTACTGTCCACTTCTTCCTTATGGAACTGTTCATATTTGTGCGGTATCAGAGAGATTTTTATACAGCTGCATCTTCTCTACCAGATGTAGACAGAAACCAAGTTCACCCATATTTCTGGCTCCCTCCTCTCTACTCCAAGGCCGAGACAGAGACCTGACCTTTAATAGATATCAATAAGTACTCATTAGATTAAAAACAAAACTTATAAATATATTGGGTTGGCCAAAAAAGTCATTTGGGGTTTTCCATAAGATGTTAGGGGAAAACCTGAACAAACTTATCGGCCAACCCAATGTTTCACTATGCCAGTCTCTCTTCAAATATAAGTGGGCATAGAAAAGGGTGGTCATAGTTGCTAACTAGCTTTAGGCTATTTACCAGAAAAGGAAAGCCATATTCATTATGAAATTAACAGTGCTATATGATAGATAAACTTACATAAGTGTTATATGATAAGGAACACAGGGACATCAAAACCTTGATTCTAGTTATGAAAACTCTGGGGAACAGCAATGTGGGTGTCCTGCAGCTGGCCTCCCATACTGTTCCCATGGTGACCCTACTCTTCGGCGTGTCCCCTCGGCCAAGTTTAGTCAGCACAGAACAAAGTGCCCTCCCCCTAGTATAGCTGAGACAACCGCAGCCTCTTTTGGTACCTGGAACTCCAAGCTCGCTCCGGCATTAAAAGAAAGCACACTCGCTACTACTAGTATTAAGAGAAAGGGAAGGGGCCTTAAATGTGCGACGAAATATCAACCTTGAAATCAGATGGGGGAATTCATACATTTTTAATGCATCTCCTTTGTAAGGTGACACATTCCTACCCAGTAAGGAACAAGGCTGCCAAGGATATGGTTTCCTTTATAAGAAACTAAACACCTGTCATCTTAAAAAGTCCCCTATGACACCTCAAGATTTAAAAATCAGTTTCCTTTCACATACGTAATGACATATCCAAGAAACATGGGCTTCAGAAAGGAGCGGGATCGAAGGACCTATGTCTGAAGCCTCAGATTATATTCACATTCACACTCTAGTTACTTGTGTAGAAGGCACAGCCCACAAGGCCCTCTCTGATCTGGCCTAGTTACCCCCACATTCTTGAACACTGACACATCGAGCAGCTCATGACTGGACACAGGGGGCATCTTCTCGGCTCCTTCCTCTTGTCTGCTAGCTGAAGCCCTTTAAGGCTCTGCTTGCTGGATCCATTCTACAACGTGGTATTTTCCCCTGCATCTGTGCTCACGAATGACTTTATTTAGTACTTGGATATCATGTTTGGTTAGTTGAGGATCTATGTGGCCCTCACCACCCTAAAAGACAATGACTTATCCATTGTTCATTTTCCGAAATTAGCATGGTGCCTGACATATAACTGTGTCTACGCATACCTATTCTCCCACTTTTTTGGAATAAAACTGGTCACATCAGAGTATCCATGCAGCCCAGGACTAATAATCTCACAAGTCCCCTTGCATCTAGGTGGGGCCATCTAGTCAGCTCTCCCCATGGTAAGGGATCAGAAGCGACATTTGCTATTTTCAGGCCACATTGGTTAAGAACTGGCTGTGCCTTCTTAACTCTCTGTTTCCCTTTATATCAGCTTCATGCAAAAGACTCAAAGGCTTGGCAGGGTCACAGGATGGAAGGAACCTAAGTTTCTGAGTTGCTACATGGAGGAAAGCCTCTCACCAACTAGGAACACCCTCTTTAGATTGTTACATGGGCAGGAAATTAACTTCTATTGGGTTAAGCCACTGAAATTTGGGGCTTCCTTTGTTATAGCTGCTTCACCCTGACTTGTACAGATTAATTTTCAAAATGTGTATTTTATTTTATTAAATAATTCTGTGTAACAAGCAATGCTTAGTCCCTCTAATGCCTAAATCTTAAAGCATGGGTATAGGAAAGTGAAGGAAAGGGAATGTGGGCAGGGGAAGGAGAGGGGAGGAAAGAGAGGGAAAAATGGAGGATGAGAGGAAGGAAAAAGAAGCTGTATACAGTGAAAAATTGTAGTCAAGCTGCCACCTCAAGCGTAAGCTGCCTATATCCTTATCATCAATCAAGTACACTGTGACAGGTCATTTGCTAACTTCGCTGCTGTATCTGCAATGTCTGAGATTTCCTGAGATGTAGTAGGCATAAACACTGAATTAATCAGTGCTGAATTAATTAGTAAATAATAAAATTATGGATTAATACCATGTCTTTGAAAAGGAAAGGGAAAGTTAGTCACTTAGTCATGTCCAAGTCTTTGTGATCCCATGGACTGTAGCCCACCAGGTTCCTCTGTCCATGGAATTCTCCAGGCAAGAATACTGGAGTGGGTGGCCATTTCCTTCTCCAGGGGATCGTCCCAACCCAGGGATTGAACCCAGGTCTCCCGCATTGTGGGCGGACTCTTTAACAACTGAGACACCAGGGAAGTCTTTGCTTCTCTACAAAATGACCCCAAGAAGTCACACCTCCTATGATACTTAATCAAGTGTAAAATAATTTCTCTCCTCCAGAAGTTTAAAAAACAACACGTAAGATGGTAACATTCATCTGAATGCCTATGATGTTCCATGGGCCTTATGGAATCTGTGTTCCCTGCAAGTTTTCTTCTGAAATATCAGCATATTGCTTGCTGTTAAAGAGCTGATGCTTAATGATTGGCTCTGAAGTAAATGAAAGGCAGAATTGTTCTCCCTTTCTTATCCTAATCTCCAGAACAAGTTACTTATTATTAAAAGAATTTTTAGGAAAACCTTCAGAAGATATTTTTGGGAAGGGAGAGTGGGGGAAAGAGAATTTTCTAAAACAGAAAAAAAAAAGTAATAATAATCCAACCTTAATATCAACTAAAGAGAAAAGAGATCACAAGTAGTGATAAGACCAATTGAATCTACATCCTATGGTCCTATGGTCCAATTATTGCAATATATATATGATACTAAATTTTGCCCAGTCCTGCTAATCAGACAGCAACTCACTGCGTCTGTTTATCTCTAGGCCATTACCCATTTGTACAGTAAATCTGCATTTCCAGAGATGGCCTAAAATAGAAACCCATGCTGTCTAAATTTGTTTGGGGACATATCAGGCAACAGTTAGAAATTTTTAAATGACCAACTTGCATTCCACCGAGGCACTGAATGAATTTATTAGGAAAAGCTAAAAACTGAATAGTATTTTCTGGAGTAGGCTAAGGTTAGCGCTGCCAGTGAAAATGTGTAACTACCAAGAGAATGGCTATCAATCAGAGCTGATTTTCAAACAGAAATGTGGAAAAAATGAAATTAAATGGGGAAGGGGAATGTCTGTTTTCCTCTGTATGGCCCTTTCCAACTAGGTCAATGATATAATTAATTCCTCAGGAAGACACGCAAGCTCCCACCACTAAAATTATGATAGAAGATAACAAGTTTTCCCACAAGCCAGAGGGTGATTTCTCGGCTGAAGCAACCTTTGATCAGAAGATGGACACGCAGGCTCTGAAAGGGCTGATGCTCAAAGGACCGATATTGTGTGATTGATTGGTTTCTAATAGAGAGTATGGTGCTGCCGTGGGGAAGAGGGCTCTCGAGAGAGACAAGCCCAGCTATTGTTTGGCTGCTCTCATGTTAGCGAGTGCCCTGCGGTAACCCTCATGCTCTGAAATACTCATATTGGTTATTTCAAAGTTGGGTGCAGAATTGTGCTTTCCCGTGTCTGTCACTAATGGCTTGCAGCTGTTGCTAATCTGTGCCTCTGATTTCCTTTGATTACTATGTGTATTGATGCCTGTGGTAAATAGGCATCTGCCAGGTGCCAGCACAATCAGGGGAAAATATATAAAAAGTTCCCTGTTTCAAATTCAATGTGACATTGTGCAAGTTGAGAGGCAGCCATTTAACTATTCAGAGGAAGCGGCTTCCTGGGGCACCTCCGGCCTCCTGGCCAGGGACATTCCTCCCATTTCTCCCCCCGCCCACCCCATGAGGCTGGTTTTCTTTACCATGGTTTTCGGCCACAAGAAGAGGGTTTCCTTCTTGTAGCCCGAGACATCAGCAGAGGGGAACATCTAAGATGGGTGGTCCAGACCCAAGTTTCTAGAGAGCACCTCACCCCTCAGCTGATTTGAGGCTTAAAGCACCTTCCCTGGACCGTGAACTGCCCCCAGACATTCTCCACGACCGCTCTCCTGTGCTTTCCTCTCTGAGGAATACACCTTTCTCGGGAAGGGCTCTGTGTCACATCACCTTCTCTTTCGGGAGAACCCTGGTGATAATCTGGAGGAAAACCAAGCAAGAGGAAGGCTTTCAGGGGAAAGATGCAAAACTCATCAGGATCAAAAAACCAACACCTGCAGGTACAAGGGAATGTAGCTTCTCTGGAATACTTTCATCTTTCTTTTTGGTTCTAAAGGGAGGTACAGACAGAAGTAGAGTAGAGTTAACCCATTTCTTACTCTTACACAGGAATGTTGGAGAGTAACACTGAAGCAAGAAAGGAGCCTCTGGTGTCCCCAGGTAGGAGTTTTTCTCCAGGGCTTCCTTGACCCTCCTTTACTACAGCAGTTAAGAATGATGATTTTATCACTGCCAGGAATAGAGGGGAAGGCAGGTCTGCTCCGGAGTTAGCTGTTAGGTTGCAAAGTTGGGCACCCCAAGGAAGGGACCAAGAAATTTAGGCTGGCCAAATGACACGAAGAACATTGAGAGGAAAGTCCATGAGATCCTCAGATATATTGATATTAAATAAGTCATTTGAACCTTATAAAAATCTTATATGAAAATGAGCATCTGACGGATTCTTATCATTTCTGCCTGGGCAATTTTAAAACCCAGACTGAGGGTGGGTCATTGATTTACAAGTAGAGTTCAGGAATGTTTGGTCTTCTTCCATCAAACTGGAACAAAGTGCCCACTCTAGACATTTAGTCCCTGTAGCTTCAAAAACCCACCAGTAATATAGTATGTGGGCTTCCCTGGTGGCTCAGTGTGAAAGAATCCACCTGCCAAGCAGAAGACACGAATTTGATCCCTGAGTTAGGAAGATCCCATGGAGAAGGGAATGGCAACCCACTCCAGTATTCTTGCCTGGAAAATCCCATGGACAGAGGAGCCTGGCAAGTTACAGTCCATGAGGTCGCAAGAAAATCAGACACAACTTAGCAACTAAACGATGACAAAGACAGTATGATTCAACAATAGATAAAAACAGAACATATATGAAAGAGGACCTCATACCTAAATCAGAAGAAATGATCTGAAGAATTTAGTAAATGCCTGTTACCCCAGTGATTAAGGGAAATGGATGCATCCCTGTAATCATCTGGACATTGATTGTAAGATTCAGAAAGAAACCTCTGGGACTCCCCTCCTGGCCCAGTGGCTAAGACTTCATGCTTCCACTGCAAGGGGCTGTGGTTCGATACCTGGTCGGGTAATTAAGATCCAACATCCCGGGCAGCACGGTCAAAAAAATAAATAAATAACAAAAAAAAAAAATGAAAGAAAACTCTGAGTCGAGCAAAGTACAAGACTGATAATAAGGGTGAGTGAAGTCGCTCAGTTGTGTCTGACTCTGTGACCCTGTGGACTGTAGCCTACCAGGCTCCTCCCTCCATGGTATTCTCCAGGCAAGAGTACTGGAGTGGGTTGTCATTTCCTTCTCCAGGGGATCTTCCCAACCCAGGGATCAAACCCCGGTCTCCCACATTCCAGGCAGACGCTTTAACCTCTGAGCCACCAGGGAAGAAGATAATAAGGGTATATAGCTAATAAAAAGCAAAAGTAAGAATCAACATTCTTAGAAAGGTATTTTATCATTCCTTGGATATTCAGACAACAAATCCTTCAAAACTATCTGACCACACTGCATTTTATTTTAAGACAACAGTAAAAAAACAAATTCCCCAGATCCAAACTGGAAGCAAGTCAACATCTACATGGGTCCTGATGGAATGAAAAGAGGAAAGACTTTAATGAAATACAGAATATGCTGCCAAGGAGACTGACTGAAAGTAAAGACATCAAAGAGTTTTGACTCCGCTGCTGCCCTTTTAATCCAAGTTTCAACAAGTATGTAAAAGCATTTCTCTTCTCATTGACAGTCAGAAAATAGATGGAATGAGATGAGGTGTAGAATTGATAATCATCCAGAAAACCAGTAAAAAATAAATTAAAAAGGGCTAGTTAGGGACATGTATGTCTTTTAATGCCAATTCACACAGCCACATTCCCACCATCCCCATTCCCCAAAGGAATTCAATGTCAGGCACAGCATACTCTTGGCCTCATAAACTAACCTGCATGGCAGAGGAATATTTGGTTTTCCATCTCCTTGATATGACCTCTTGCAATTACCAGTAATCTAAATAGTGGGATTTAAATTGCTACCACACATCTGAACACATTATATTCCAGAAAGATCTGTAAAAGGAAATGTCCCACTGGAGTGCCATCAAGGGTCTAGGTCCTGCTCAGGCAATGAGGGTTGACCTGAATCCTTGGACACCAAGTGCTAACCACAGCCAAGTGATCAGTTGGGTCTTTTGTCCATCAACTTCCCTGCTCCATCCTAAAGAAAACTCTTACTCAGTAACTTGGAGGAATCAGAAATTACAAATCTACTATACGCAAACTTGAAGTTGTCACCATGAGTGTTGCTTTCATTATTGGGTGAAAGTATAAGATATCTATGGAGAAGGCAATGGCACCCCACTCCAGTACTCTTGTCTGGAAAATCCCATGGATGGAGGAGCCTGGTGGGCTGCAGTCCATGGGGTCGCTAAGAGTCGGACACGACTGAGCGACTTCACTTTCACTTTTCACTTTCATGCATTGGAGGAGGAAATGGCAACCCACTCCAGTGTTCTTGCCTGGAGAATCCCAGGGACGGGGGAGCCTGGTGGGCTGCCGTCTATGGGGTCGCACAGAGTCAGACACGACTGAAGCGACTTAGCAGCAGCAGCAGCAGCATAAGATATCTAATGTTTAGTGTTGATCAGTTTCACATTTAATTCAGGCCATTGGAATGGCAACTGCCACTTTTCCAAATTATTTGAACAGGGGTTTTGTGAGTGGGTTCCCAAATAATAATGCAAGGGAAGTTATTAATGTGAGCTGCTCTGCAAATTAAAATAAAATAATTGAAGCATAAAAAGAATTTGGAAAAAATGCTGAATATTTTATGCTCCCTTTTAAAGATTCCTAAAATACACTACTACACAATAGACTCTGAGGAATCCTGAAGTTCAATAAAATTTAATCTAGAATTTTCTAACTTTATTTGATGAGATTATTTATACAGATAATGCCTATAAATACATGAGAAAGTGTTTCATGTTCATGCTGTCTTACTATATCCATCTATCTACATCAAACCAGACATTTTATTATTTACAAATTGGCAAATGTAGGGAGTACTTCTATAACAGATTGTTATCTATATAATTTGGTATATAAAGTAGCCATAATACTTAATTAATAAACCTTGGCAATAATCAAGATGAGACAAAAATCACTGTTCAGTCGAAATCCTGTGGCATGATAAGTTAACTTGGGGTCTTTCTTAATTGCTTATTATATATTTTGTGAAATATTTCATTTGTATTAATGAAAGTAGGAAATGTTATGATTTTTGCCACACAGAAATGTGATCTCAGGGAAATTCTACAAGTGTTTCATAATAACATTTATCTTCTACGTCCTCACCTCCCAAAATCTCTATGTAAGTATATACTGATGAGTGTCAAAGGACTTCCACGTGGAAAGCATGTGATAGAGATTGAGGGGCTCATTCCTTGCTTTGTTGCTGCTAAGTCACTTCAGTCGTGTCTGACTCTGTGCGACCCCATAGACAGCCTCCCACCAGGCTCCCCCGTCCCTGGGATTCTCCAGGCAAGAACGCTGGAGTGGGTTGCATTGCCTTCTCCGTCATTCCTTGCTTTGGAGCTTGTCAAATTCAATAGATGAGACACGATAACTGTGCTAATGCTTCAAGACATAAACCTGTGAATGCTGTAAAAGAATAAAAGAAGGCAAGCTCCCAACTACAACTGGGAATATCAGGCAAAGAGCTTCATGAAGTGGATATCATTTCCTCAGAGCCCATGAGAATGGGTTGATCATTAATAAATAGAGATGAGGGGAAGACAAGAAGAGTGTTACAGCCTGACAAAGAGAAGTATCAGGAAATGAAAGAGAAAGTTGCATTCAGATTATTAGGTCTTGAATACTAGGGGTCTTCCCTGGTGGCTCAATTAGTAAAGAATCTGCCTGCAATGTGGGAGACCTAGGCTCGATCCCTGGGTTGGGAAGATCCTTTGGAGAAGGGAAAGGCTGAAGACTAGGTGTGGGCGTCCTCGGTCGCTCAGTCGTGTTTGACTCTTTGTGCCCCCATGAACTATAGTCCACCAGGCTCCTCTGTCGATGGGATTCTCCAGGCAGGAATACTGGAGTGGGTTGCCATGCCCTCCTC
The DNA here is from genome assembly GCF_032452875.1 of Bos javanicus. Taxonomy (NCBI): domain Eukaryota; kingdom Metazoa; phylum Chordata; class Mammalia; order Artiodactyla; family Bovidae; genus Bos; species Bos javanicus. The sequence continues at coordinate 39,490,144 of NC_083890.1, forward strand.
CAGGGGATCTTCTAACCCAGGGATCGAACCCAGGTTTCCTGCATTGCAGGCAGATTCTTTACTGTCTGAGCCACTAGGGAAGCCCAATACATATGTATATATGTACATGTACACATACGTACTATTGGAAAGATACAGGAAGTGGCTCACAGAAAATTTCAAAGCAAATTTTGAAGAGTAAGGACAGCAGGATCTAATAGGCCAGCTGAGCAGGGGACGCTACTGTCATCAGGAGGGATCAAACCTCCATGGTTTCTATCCTCTACCACTTAAATCAAGATTCCTAGTCCTAGAACAGACAGCATGGCTTCACACATCCATCTCTTAACTAGAAAAAGGCAGGGCTCCCTGATCAACAGCACATCTCAGGCAGCATTTCTTACAAAGATGTCAAGGTGGTACTATGGCAAAAGAGAAAAAAAACAGAAAAGTGCACCGCATGGAGTCAGTATGCATTTCTACCAAAAAAGAGGAGAGAGAGAGAAAAGCAAAAGGAAGCAAAAAAAACCATGGACATGGACATACAACATGAATCCAGTCACGATCCCAGAAACTGGAATATCTTCACATTCACACCTTTTGATTATCTTAAGAAAAGATTTTTCCATAGCTTATTATTGACTCAGAAGGACTCCTCATCAGATTTGGAGGATTTTTTCCTATCAATAAGAATGTGACAGGATCATTTTGTCTTGTTCTTACATTTCATAAAAATTAAAATGAAAAGGAACGAAGGGCATTGTTGACCTTATGCTTGAAATAAGCCAACAGTATACTAAAATGCTAATGTAACCTTAGGAGATGTGAATTGGAAAATTAAGTCCAAATGACAGGAAGTATAGTCCCAGTGCTTTCTGTGCTATTTAGACGGAGTACTGTTTTCAATTCTGAGTTTTATAATTTAGAAAGGATGCAGCTAATTAAGAGTATGCTCAGAGGACATGAGAGTATAGCAAGGAAACCATCAGAATAACAATGATGAGAAAAGGGAACAATTCATATATAGAGGAGAGGACCTGGGAAGTAATGGCAGTGGTCTTGAATGTACTATACTGTAAGGTAAAGAAAAACTAAATGTGTACCTCAAAGATCTAGAATCTAGTTCTTACTCTTTTTCTCTCCTGCAGTGTGACCTGGGACAAGTTGCTTAGTCTCTCTGGGTCTTGATTGTCACATCTATAAAAGGAGATAATATGCTGTAGCCAGGGGTAAGAATTTTAATTAAATAGACCCAGGTTCAAGTCCCATTTTCACTTATTATTGGTTGTATGATTTTGGTCTGAGCTTCTATAAAATAAAAATAAATAAAGATGAAATCTCCCTCGCAGTTTATTTTCACGATAAAATTATGCAAATAAGATGCCTGGCACAGTGCCTGACACACTGCTGCCTTTTAGTCACTAAGTTGTGTCCAACTCTTTTGTGGCCCCATAGATTGTAGCCCGCCAGGCTCCCCTGTCCATGGGACTTCCCAGGCAAGAATACTGGAGTGAGTTGCCATTTCCTTCTCCAGGGTATCTTCCCCACCCAGGGATCAAACCCACGTCTCCTGCTTGGCAGGCAGAATCTTTATCACTCAGCCACCTGGGAAGCCCATCTAACACACACTAGATCATAAATTTAGAGTATTCAATTATCAACAAATGGTAATTGCACTATTCAGTAGTATGCTGCTGCTGCTGCTGCTAAGTCACTTTAGTCATGTCTGACTCTGTGCAACCCCATAGACGGCAGCCCACCAGGCTCCCCCATCCCTGGGATTCTCCAGGCAAGAACACTGGAGTGCGTTGCCATTTCCTTCTCCAATGCATGAAACTGAAAAGTGAAAGTGAAGTCACCCAGCCGAGTCTGACTCTTAGCGACCCCATGGACTGCAGCCTACCAGGCTCCTCTGTCCATGGGATTTTCCAGACAAGAGTACTGGAGTGGGGTGCCATTGCCTTCTCCGATTCAGTAGTATGAGTCTAGGAAATATCTGGAGTGCCAAGAAATAAGCAACAGAGTTTCCTGTCTTGCCATGGGACCAGTTGGTTGAAGCTGTAGGTAGGTGGATTTTTCTCTGATTAAAGAAATAACTCTAATAGAACAAGAGAAAAAGCTGACTTGTGAAGTAGCAAGATTCCCAACACTGCAAACAGTTAAAAAGGACAAGATGAGCATCAACTGGAGAAACTACAAAACGACTTCCTATATTTTATATGAGTATATAAGTATATGAATTCCTTTACTGACTTAAACATCTATGAATTTCAGCTGAGTACAGTACTAAGCGCCTCCATAGTTTATAATATTAATGTACCACTGCCCTCTAGTGTGTAACCTAAGAAGATAAAATCATGGATACACACACAAAAAAGAAAAAAACTGCATAAGCATCATGCAAAATTATTTTTATTTGCAAAAGTTATCTCACTAATCATTGAGTAGAACCTTCTCATTTTCAGATGCAAAAGCTGAAGAAGAGAAAGCAAAATGATAGAAAGCCCAAAATCTGCTGCAGAGCTTAAACTAAAACACTGGCCCGATCACTCTCTGGTCAGGGTTCCTCCCGTTACATCACATGCCTGGCATTGCAGGCCAGAGGCAGGTCTTCCCTGGAGAGCATCGCTTATTGGAGCCAAAAGTCCTTGGTTCTAGCTATCTAACAAGTTTCCCTTAGCACCATGAGCCCAGTGCGTCCTCAATCACAAGTTCAAACCGTTACGACTATTTTGCTGAAAAAACAATGGTTAATGAGGCCCTGTTGACAAGAGCGGTCCGTTATCAGCAAGCTAATGACCACTCAGGCCGCCACAGGGATGCCAGCCTACAATTAGGTCTGCAGTGATGTACACACAGAAAGGGACTCGAGTTATAATTAAACCTGATCCTTTGGTTCAATCGCTCATTAGGGAAGAAAAGAAAACAAAACACAGACCTCACAACAAGAAGGCCTAAAACTAATACTTGAGTCAAGGGATGAAATTCTAGGCCATTGATTCATTAGTCCATGTCCACGTACATCTCTGAGTGAGGACTTAAGCTCATATTCTTATTCAAAATATTTAGCAAAGAAAGACGGATTGTTTTAAATCTTTTGTTGCTGTTGTTCAGTCGCTCAGTCATGTCTGACTCTTTGTGACCCCGTGGACTGTATCCCACCAGGCTCCTCTGTCCATGGGATTCTCCAGGCAAGAACACTAGAGTGGGTTGCCATTCCTTCTCCAGGGGATCTTCCTGACCCAGGGGTCATACCCATGTCTCCTACTTGGCAGGCAGAGTCTTTACCATTGAACCACCTGGGAAGCCTGTTTTACATCTTTGTGATTTTAAAAATCATGGCACATCGGATGGTGGATGATCTTTTATTTTCTTCGTTTTGCTCATGAGTACTTTTCAGTGGTTTTCACCATAAGCTACAGCTTATGTAACTAACCACTTGTGTAACTAACCATATTTAAAACATACTAGATCTTGGCAAGATATCATCAAGGGATGAAAATACCTATGTATTAAATACCAGAACACATAAGAAAACAAATCTTTCATAATTAGGAGACAGGACGCTCTGTTGAATGGCAATGTGATGTAAAAACCCAGCCTGAGTTCAGGCTTCTGGAGACCAGAGTTTGCGCAATAGCTCTGCTAGTTAATGCCTTTGAGACTTTACACAGACATTTAAAATCTTTAAGGAGGATGATTGTGATTAAATGAAACATCTTAGGTAAAGATCCGAGCAGATGGCCCCCAAAAAGTGATTATTAACTGTGGGTTTCTTCCTCTTCCCCATATTCCCCTGTGTTACCATTTCTTTTTCCCCGTAATTCCAAGAATATGTCTAAATCTAAAAAGAAAGATGCCTCACTAAGAAAGACCTACCTACTTAGACCTCTGGATTGCCAAGAAAAGTAGTAAGAAGAGATGGACAAAGAGAGGTAGGTGTTAATTGCAAAGAAGAGGGAACAGCTTGCACTTGAGTTTTAACTCTCTGGAGTGTTGAGAGGTGAAGAAAAAGCGAGAGAGAGTGGAGTGAGTGAGATTACAAAAGACTCGTTCTCTCCATTTCTTCCCATTTAGTCCCCTTCCTTCCTTATTGCTTCTTTTGGATTTTCCCAGGGAAATAAATGATGAGGGACTTTCTTATCCCTGCCTGTTTGCTCTTCATCTGCAACCTCTCTTTGCTCCTTAATAAGCCTGCCCCCTGTTCCTGGGCTTCTGAGTCAATTTCACCAGCCTCTGGAACAATGTGTCATAAATATTCTTTTCATTACATTATACCTTCTCACACAGTCCTTCAATCTGTTCATCTCTACTAGTGTCTTATCCATCTGCCTAAAAGCATTCTTAGGTTTCCTCTATACTTAATATTCAATCCTGTAAGTTTTTTAATTGCCACATTCTCCTTTCTGGGTAACAGAAAGGAGAAGCACTGTGAAGAATACATAATTTTTAAAAAACTGGTTCCTATGCTCAAGGGGCTTATAATTCAGTTGAGACAACACTTCTACTTCACTAGAAACAGTGGTGATAATAAAGGGCAGTACATATTTAAGTCCTAAACTGTGTTGTGAGACTCTTGAGTTTCAATTGTTTGCAGAGTGCAGGAAGAGGAGTTCCCTGAGGTGGTATGGTCAGCCATGACTTGAAGGATGTACACAATCAGAATACTACACATGGCAATTACCCAGTACGTGTTTGTTATTTTGGTTCTGATTTGATTTGAAGTGAGATTTAAAATCAACTCTACTCCAATAAAAATTAATTAAAAAAACAAAAAGAAACTGAGTGTTGCCCAACCCCATCTGATATCTAACACCTTTTTTGAAAACAACTTGAACTTTACAGCAAAAGCTGGAAAACATAGCATGGATTGAAACCTTGATCTCAAAAGTCAGCAAACCTTTTCTATAAAGGACCAAGTAGTAAACAATTTCAGCTTTGTGAATTATATGACCTCTGCAGCTGCAGATGTTTAGTTGCTAAGTCGTGTCCAACTCCGTGCAACTCCACGGACTGTAAGCCACCAGGCTCCTCTGTCCATGGGGTTTTCCAGGCAAGCACACTGGAGTGGGTTGCCCTTTCTTTCTCCAGGGGATCTTCCCCAACCCAGGTATCAAACCTGAGTCTTCTGCTTGGCAGGCAGATTATTTACCACTGAGCCACACGGGAAGCGTATGGCCTCTGAAACAGCTCCTGAAGTCCGCTGTTGTAGCACTAAAGCAGCACGAATGATACGTGCACAGGTGAGTGTGCCTGTGTTCCAATAAAGCTTTATTTACAAAAACAAGTCACAGGCTGGACTGGCTCTGTTCTGCAGTTAGCTAATCCCTGGACTAGCTAGCTGCTCCTCCAGACTGCTAGAACTCTAGAATTCTTTGACTCTGAGGTTTGAACCTGGAGACCTATTTACCCAGAATCATACCCAAAATCCATAGGAACCTCAGATTTTTAGGAAGACTCCAAAAGCAAACAAGAGGAAAAAACAGCAATGTTGATGGTGAGTAATGAACAGAGATGAACCAGTTTACAAGTTTTTGATCGAAGACTTGTAATTTAAACTCCTCCCAATACAATATGGCCTTCCAGACAGATTCAGAGCGTCCCGCACTAAAAAGAAGAGATGTCTTAACAGCCACAGGTAGGAGGTGAGCAGGTGATTAGTGAGTTTTGTATCCTTAGCTCTGGCTTGTTCCTCCGCGGTCAATTACACAGCTGGTTACAAGTGTGTGTTTGCACCTGTTCAAGCCTTTAAACATGCTGATCTCGTATTAATTAAACAACTCCATAGAAGCAGGTTAGAAAACAAATTAGACTCTGCCATCCTCTGCCCGTCCCAGGCGTCCCTTGGTGGCCCTTCATCTATTAGGGATCACAGGTAAGGAGCAGGGTTTCTTTGTAATTAGGGAGGGGCTCATTGTCCTCCATCAATTAATGCTGCCATCACTTAGTGAAAACAGTTGTTGCTACACAACACAGATTAGTGACTAATTAATAAGGGCTGATTAGCTAAGCTCCCTCACAAGGTAGGACAGACAACAGCTACCTTCCACATGGACCATGGATTGATTGATCAAAGCAGTGACATGAACAGTCTAAAGCGAAAGACAGGCATGATAAGGATCCTCATCGTTCTAAACACCTTAGGAGACAGCTGTTCATCGCTAACCAGTACATCTACCAAATGGAGCATTTTCAAACGACTTACGTTATCGAGGCTCTCTGGCTTGGAATCAGTTAAAAAGGGAGGAAACTAAAACCCTGACAGATAAATGTGGGAGATAAAAAAATTGACTGTGTATATGTAGGATACCCAGTATACTATAGAACATGAATCCTTACCCATTTCAACATCCCTATTGATATTTTTAAATGTTATTTTTATTAGGAGCATGGAAGAGTGGACTGAGATTTGGATAGTTTTATCAGTTACAGATCAACCAAAATGTTCATGTCCTATTACAGCAGTTATTGTGGCAAGTCATAATTATCTGTCTATATATACATTACTCAGGCACACAAGCAAGACTTTGCTACTGAGAGTCAATACATTGATAAATTGCACACAAGGCACTTTCCTATAGGAATCACCACATAAATTACCACGATTAATCTTTCATTTTTGAAACTCTATGATGCTGAAAAGCAGATGGTTTGTAGTAGGTCTATCATCCATTCTCTCCCTTTACCAGGGGGACTCCCAGCAAATAAAAAGAGAAATATATATTCATTGACACCAACTATATACCAGTATTGTGCTGGGCACAGCAGCTTACGTTCTCTGGGGTAGACCTCACGCTGTAAAAGGTAACATAGGAAAAATGCAGACCTTCACGTGTATAGTTGCAAAGAGCAGCTGAACTTCAAGTCCTCTAAACACAGACACTTAAAATTCTCTATTCCTTCAATCACTCAGGCTTCTATGTGGATTTTTTTTCTCTATCAGTTGTCATTATTATCCTTTAATTCTTCCTTTTCTTTCTTCATCTTTAATACCTTAGTCACATGCAATTTTTCTTTTATTATTTTTGCCTATCTGTTTGGGGTTTTTTTTAATTTATAATATCCGTATAAACATGGGTGTGAGGATACAGGTACACTAATACACTGCTAGAGGAGATGTGTGAAAAGGTGAAAGTGAAAGTTGCTCAGTTGTGTCCCAGTCTTTGCAACCCCATGGAGAAGTCCACGGAATTCTCTAGGCCAGAATACTGGAGTGGGTAGCCTTTCCCTTCTCCAGGAGATCTTCCCAATGCAGGGATCGAACCCAGGTCTCCCTAGTGGAGAATAATTTGAAAATATGTTGAGCCAGCATTTCTACTCTTAGGAGTTTAGCCTTCGAAGGCACTCCCATACAATGCAAAGTTTATAAGTAAAAAGGTGTCAACAGCACAAATTTCCTTCAATACCAATATGACTAAATAAATCATGGTTTATTTACACAAAGGAAAACTATACAACCATTGAACACAATGATATATAAATAATGTGCTCACATAAAAAGATGCTCAAGAGATACAGCTAAGTAAAAAAGGAAATTGCAAAAGAATGTTATTTCACTGTAATACAAATAAGGATAGCAATTATGGCAACAATAACATAAAACATGATTATACATTCAAGAAAAAGAAAAGAAGGTATCAAAAAATCTCTCAAATGGCTGATCATGATCATCTGCAGAATGGTACTATAAGAAGGACTTTCACTTTCTATATTATTTATTAAATAAGTTAATGTTTGTAAATAATTAAAACAGATTAAACATAGTATTGTATCAGTTCAGTTCAGTTCAGTCGCTCAGTCGTGTCCGACTCTTTGGGACCCCATGAATCGCAGGCCTCCCTGTCCATCACCAACTCCCAGAGTTCACTCAAACTCATGTCCATCAAGTCGGTGATGCCATCCAGCCATCTCATCCTCTGTTGTCCCCTTCTCCTCCTGCCCCCAATCCCTCCCAGCATCAGAGTCTTTTCCAATGAGTCAACTCTTAGCATGAGGTGGCCAAAGTACTGGAGTTTCAGCTTTAGTATCATCCCTTCCAAAGAACACCCAGGGCTGATCTCCTTTAGAATGGACTGGTTGGATCTCCTTGCAGTCCAAGGGACTCTCAAGAGTCTTCTCCAACACCACAGTTCAAAAGCATCAATTCTTTGTCGCTCAGCCTTCTTCACAGTCCAACTCTCACATACATACATGACCACAGGAAAAACCATAGCCTTGACTAGATGAACCTTTGTTGGCAAAGTAATGTCTCTGCTTTTGAATATGCTGTCTAGGTTGGTCATAGTATTGTATAGAGTTCATTAAATAAAACAAAAATAAAAATATATAATGTAGCATTATGCATGTTCAGTTCAATTCAGTTGCTCAATCATGTGCGACTCTTTGCAACCCCATGGACTGCAGCACGCCAGGCCTCCCTGTCCATCATCAACACCCAGAGCTTACTCAAACTCACATCCATCAAGTCAGTGATGCCATCCAACCATCTGATCCTCTGTTGTCCCCTTCTCTCACTTTCAATCTTTCCCAGCATCAGGGTCTTTTCAAATGAGTCAATTCTTCGCATCAGGTGGCCAAAGTATTAGAGTTGCAGCTTCAACATCAGTCCTTCCAATGTATATTCAGGACTGATTTCCTTTAGGATGGACTGGTTGGCTCTCCTTGCAGTCCAAGGGACTCTCAAGAGTCTTCTCCAACACCACAGTTCAAAAGCATCAATTCTTCACCATTCAGCTTTCTTTATGGAAATTAAAAGACGCTTGCTCCTTGGAAGAAAAGCTATGACCAACCTAGACAGCATATTAAAAAGCAGAGACATTACTTTGCCAACAAAGTTCTGTCTAGTCAAAGCTATGGTTTTCCCAGTAGTCATGCATGGATGTAAGAGTTGGACTATAAAGAAGGCTGAGCACCGAAGAATTGATGCTTTTGAACTGTGGTGTTGGAGAAGACTCTTGAGAGTCCATTGGACTGCAAGGAGATCCAACCAGTCCATCCTAAAGGAAATCAGTCCTGAATATTCATTGGAAGGGCTGAAGCTGAAACTCCAATACTTTGGCCACCTGATTCGAAGAGCTGATTCATTTGAAAAGACCCTGATGCTGGGAAAGATTGAAGGCGGGAGGATAATGGGACAACAGAGGATGAGATGGTTGGATGGCATCACCAACTCGATGAACATGAGTTTGAGTAAACTCTGGGAGTTGGTGATGGACAGGGAGGCCTGGTGTGCTGCAGTCCATGGGATCGCAAAGAGTCGGACACGACTGAGCGATTGAATTGAAATGAACTGAACTAGAAAACAAAATGAAAATGCAGAAGTTTCATTATTTCTCATATTTCTTTGAGTGGAAGACTGCCTCTTTTGTATGAACATTTTGAATCTTACTAGAAATCCAAAATTATTGTTTTCAGCTTTTCTTTACAAGAGAAACATCACCCAAGGGTTAAGAAGGCTTTGCACACCTATATCTTACCCAAGAAATGGTAGGATGCAGAGGAATGTTGTGAAAGGCCATTAATTTATTGTCCTGGGATGTTTGCCATTCTTCAGCTTAGGAGTCATTTTTGGCAGTAAGGCAAACACACTATCTTATTCTCAAACATTCTTTTACGAAAGGTAATCTTCTGTAGGCTAGAGACAAGGGCGGCTTGAGCTAAATAGATGACTGTGGACTTGAGAAAGGTGGACGGATTGTAGAACCATTTAGGATGTTAAAAATAGCAGGACTTATGTCATGTTGCAATTCAGAAGTAATCCTGCAGCCCGTGGGAAGCACAGAGAATCTACCAAAATAATAACAACTGGACCATGGCTGTAGCTTTTGTGAAAGTAATAGGGAATCAGAAGAGGAGAAAAAGAGAAGGGGGACGGGGTGAAGAAGGAAAGAAGGAGCGTGCAGGGGTGAGGAGAGCAGTAAAAGGGGGAAGAGACAAGAGGAGGAGAGAAGGGAGAGGGTGGGAAGGAGGAAGGGCATCTTCAGGCCAACACAGCACTTCTAGAGGTGCTTTCTCCCTGCATACAGAGACCAAAAAATGCTTTAAGAGTACAAAATATCATTAAAAAAGAAAAAGAAAAATTGATGGCACCCATTAACTCAACCCAGAATAATGCAGCAAAATTCCCTAGGTTCATTGCTGAGGGCAAGCCAAGTTAAGGACATTTATTGGCACACCTACAACCAAAGAATTCTTTCTTTTCCTTCCAGGAAAAGAGAGAAAGAGAAACCAAGAAGTCAAGGGCAGAGAGCAGAAAGAAAAAGCTACTTGGCAGTTTGTAGGACAAATCCCAGGAGGTTTTCCTACTCATTTTCAAATTTAAGCGCCCTTGGTTAACAGAGTAAAACATGAACAGCAATGCCCACCAAGGAAAACATTCAGTTGAGCCCTAAGGAAGCCGGGACAGAAGTGGTGCCCGTCACCAACCTTTCAGGTCTCACGAAGGCAACCGACTTGACTGAGAAGTTTCAGTACATGCTCTATTATCATGGGAATTTTACTAAGATTTTTTTAATTGTCAAAGCAAATGCTTTATAACATCTAAGGACCAGCGGGCTGAAATTGCCTTTGGCAATGTTTCCCGAATTTTTAAAGCGTGAGAACTTGCTAAACATCAAAATACAGTTTTGCACATCTCCCATGAGTAAGAGTTCTGCTCTGGATGTCCATTTATTTAAAAATATTTGACACACTTTAAGAGAATGTTGCCAAAAGCATAGATGGTACTCCATAAATATTACTGAATGAATGAAAACTAACAGCACATACACATACAAATACACAGTTTTTCATCTGCAGACAGTGCTTGTGGGGATTGGCTCCTGACCTCCAGATGAGGCCATTTTCCTCGGAGTGGAAATTAAAGGCCACCTTTGCCCATTTGTCTGTGTGTTAGAGCAAAACTAAAGCTATTATTCAAGAAGAATCTTGATCATGCCTGGTCTCCACCCAATTACAAATGGAAACAGGGGAGCTTTCCATGTGGCATGTATCCTACTGGGCTCCTCAACTTACACAAACTGCCAAACTTACACTCCCTGCTTAGCTCTTAAGTGCATTGGTCTGCACTTGCCCAGCAACATGACTTACCTGTGCTTCAGCAGTTACTGAAAGGATAATGTTGCATTCACTGACACTGAATTTTGTCAAAACCTACTTGAGAGATTTAATCTATAAAGGACTGTCAGGCAGTCTCTATTTTCCTATAGATATAAGATGTATGCTCAGATGGTTGATCCCACTTATATGCAAAACCTGAAACAGTCAAACTCGTAGAAGCATGGAGTAGAATGATAGTTGCCAGAAGTTGGGAGCAGGGTTGGGGTGGGTGGAAATGGGGAGATGTTGGTCAAAGCGTGCAAAGTTTCAGTTATGTAAGATGAGTAATATCAGAGATCCAATGTACAGCATGATGACTAAAGTTAACAATATCATGTGTAATTGAAATTTGTTGAAGTTAACAATACCAGATTATATAGTTGAAATTTGCTAAGACAGTAAGTAGATTTTATGTATTCTTACCACAAATACCCCTCCCCCAAAAAAAAGAGAAAGAGAAAAAAGATGAAGAAAATGATAACTATGTGATGTGATGGATGTATTAATTAGTTTCATTGTGGGGATCACTTGACAATGTATACATATATCAAAACATCAAGTTGTTCACCTTAAATATATATAATTCCTTTTTGTCAATTATACCGTAATAAAACATTAAAAAAAAAATCTACGCTCACATCAATGTATTTTGTCAAAATGCAGTTTACTTAATCTGGACACAGTTGTCTGCTTCCTTCCCACCAAAGAACTGCTTTCATCATACCTCATTTTACATTTACCCCGTTGACTCACATTATGGAAAGAAAAAAGTTACACATTAACTTTAAGGATATTGTTCACTGCAGAAAATAGGGTTCTCTCTATCAGAGCCAAGGGAGCAGTTTATCTCAGTACCAGGAAAAGTTTTACTTCTCAGCAATGACTTTTTTTTCCTTAAAGATATACGAGTAAAATTGTTATGAGTGATGGTTTTTTCCTACTATAGCCAGAAAACACACAGCCAATTATGTGAATTGAGTTATCCCCAGGAATTTCAAAGAACTAATAGCACACATTTTGTGTACTCACCTGTCCCTAGTTTTTCCTGTATTTTTACTGATTTTCTTCATTAGTTTGAATTTTCAAGGCTAGGTGCTGGAAGTGACAGAACTGGTGACTAGCTGAGTCATAGCTGAGAACGAGTCTCTACGTAGAGAACATCCTAAGTGCTCACGTGGCCTTGTAGCCAGCCACTTCCACGAGGTACCTCCTGAAAGGGACCAGTTTAGCACAAGCAGCACTGACATCCCCACCTCAACATTCAAAGCTGCTCCTCCTCCTGGTCCACGTAACAGGAAGGCTGCAAGGAAGCTGGAGATCACCTTTTGAGAAAATTCAATACTTAGTTGTTTTTAAAAAGCTACTTCCTCCTCCACTTAAAAAAAAAAAAGAAAAAAGAAAGGGCATGGTTCACCCAGGCCCAAGCCAAGGGAAGAGCTTGTGCTACCAAGAAAAAGCCCTTAAGTAGAGGATTCTCAGAGAGCATGAGTGCCAGGAAGAAGGCGAATGACAAGGAAGAGTCTAGATTTCTGCAAGAAGGACGGGGGTAGAATGATAAAGGAAGAGAGCTTGAACAGAACGTGAAATTTAAAAATGAACAGGAGTGACTCACCTAAATGTGACTGTTTTACCAGCCAGAGAGCTGTGGTTCGAATATTTAAAGGACTCTGTCTGGTAATAGGATTGGGGTGATTTTTTTTCCTTTGTGTTTGCCTAAATCATCCAAATTTTTATAACACACTTGTGATACATTATAGTAAAAAGCAAAGTTCATTTTGAAAAAAGTAAACTCTTTAACATTAATATCTTCAGATGACATCACAAAATCATACAATCCCATGAGTCAGCCAGAGCTTCAGCAGCTACTAACACAAGTTATTACACAAGTAATGAAGTGAGCTTGCACTACCAGATAATAAGACATGTGTTGACACTACAATAATGGAATATGGTACACGTGGAAGAATTGATAGTGGAACCAAATACTCTAGAAATGAAATCTAATGCATACCTATCTAAAAAAGGACTTGGTATATGATAAAGGTGGCATCACTAATCACGGGGTAAAAGAAAGTATTATTTTATAAGTGGTGCTAAAAATAGCAAGTTAACTATTTTAGCAGGAAAATAAATCACTACCTCCCAATGTACAAAATGTATATTTTGGATAGATTAAAATGCTAAGTGTAAAAACTATATTCGGGAGACCTAATAGAAACACATGTGAATTTATGATCTAAGATTTAGAACAGCTTTCTAGGCAAAATACTAAAGTAAGAAAATAAATCCAAAAGAGAGAAACCAATTTTCTTATGAACAATGGTTTATCTCTCCAGTTACTTAGATCTTAATTTTTGCTCCCTTTCATAGGGATCTATGGATGTTGGGGTTCTGGATGCTTTTCTTTCTCATATTTTAGTTATATTCTGAGGTTTCTACAGTGATCATATAATCCTTTCATTATAAATATTTTTAATATTTAAGGAAAAGACTAATTAAAAAGATCTTATATGTACTCTAAACCTTGTTAAGTATCAAATGTCTGATCAGAGCTGAATACAAAGAGGAAAGTTGTGCATGAACAATGACATGGCTCTACAGAAAGATTTCAGAAGAAACCACGCTAGTCTAGAGAAAAGGGAATGAAGGAGAGCTTAGAGAATAATTAATTTTTTGTAATAATGCTCTCAGTTCAGCTTTGATATCATCTACCACAAATCTTTGCCTGCTTCTAATAAGCAGGGAGTGGGTGTTATTTCATGCACCAGAGAAAATCAAAGCAGCCTCTTGCAGTTTAGGCAAACAAAAAAAATCCAGGGTACAGGGGACATTAGTCAAGCGGCTGCGGTCTTTATTATCTGTGCACCGTTTTGATGGGCACTGAGGGGTGGCAAGGACAGTGTGACCTTGACGGAAGCAACAGGCAGGTTCTAGAAGCAAGCAGACAGTGCGCGGCTGCTCCACAGCTCTGGGGTGTACTGGAAATCTTTGTTAAGCTCTTGGAATAATATCACCCTGTGGAGACATTGCTGCCCTTTTTTTTTTTTTTAATGCTTTCATTAGCCCAGAGTTGCCCGCAGACACAGCACACACTCAAAGACTCTACATCACTTTGCCTCAGAAGAGAGTTCTGGCTCCAGGACTTGCCACAGACCACAGACGTACCACAGGAAAAAGAGACACCTTACAGGAAGGGAAACGTGTGCTTCCCACCTCTGCATCCCCTCGACCCTGATATACAGAGTTTCAGATTCTGAACCACTCAGGATGGCTGGGATCACCCTACCTCACTCCCACTCCTCACAAATCTTATCCACCAGAATGTTCACAAAGTTCACCAGACCAAATGACAGTGTATCAGCTTCATTAATGGCTGATAATTAATCTTTTAAAACACAAAATAGGAGCACATCTCTAAGGCCAAATCTGGACTCCCTTCTTGCATCTGCTCTTTGAAATGCAAGCTTGCCCTCTTACACCCTGTCAGGTACTGGCAAAGAAGCTGGGCCCGATGGTGAATTTACTGAAGCAGGTTCTGTTCAGTGTGCTTACCTCGTGGGGAAAGTCAGTCAGTGCCAATCCCTTTTGCCCTTCCTGCAGAATTATAAGACAGGCAGGAAAAGACTGAAGTCAGATTCTCATCTTGGAGGGATAATAACTCTACTCATTGGGCTGTACATGACGCTAGACTTACACTCCCAAGTCAGCTATTCACCTTCCTTTCAGAAGCCTGAGCAAAGGGTGGTCAGAGAAACAAGAAATGTTATTCCAGAATGGCCTAAAACTAAGGTGGCCTTATAAATGAATGCATCAGAGGCCTGGCAGAATTGAGCATCCTGAGACTTCAAGACCTCGGTTTACTGCAAAGCTCAAAGAATACATTTTCAGCCAATGTTAACAGTGAACATCAAGGTGAGGTGATGCTAGAGAAGGGAGAATTCGCAGGTCTCCCCAGTTTCTGATAGGAGAGGCACTCAGGCTGGTGACAACAGTGTTCTGTCCAGGGAGAGATCCTGCCAGGTGGCATGGAGACCTAGCACTGTTTTGAATAATTGCCTTCAGTTCAGTTCAGTTCAGTTCAGTCGCTTAGTCATGTCCAACTCTTTGCAACCCCATGGACCACAACACGCCAGGCCTCCCTGTGCATCACCAACTCCTGGACTTTACTTAAACTCATGTGCATTGAGTTGGTGATGCCATCCAACCATCTCATCCTCTGTCGTCCCCTTCTCCTCCTGCCTTCAATCTTTCCCAGCATCAGAGTCTTTTCAAATGAGTCAGCTCTTTGCATCATGTGGCCAAAGTATTAGAGCTTCAGCTTCAACATCAGTCCTTTCAATGAACACTCAGGACTGATTTCCTTTAGGATGGATTGGTTGGATCTCCTTGCAGTCCAAGGGACTCTCAAGAGTCTTCTCCAACACCACAGTCCAAAAGCATCAATTCTGCAAAAGCTAACATGAGTTACCACGTGATCTGGCTCTACCATCCAGCTCTCAGTGCATTCATTCACAACCCCTTTGGCACCATCCTGCTTCACTGTCCAAGAGATTAAATAAATAGATGGGCAGTCACGTGACAATTGCAACATGACAAGGCCACATGCTTGCCCAACCAAGTATCTAAGAAAAACTGAGCACAGACCTATCCCCTTTTATATTATCCCCTTTTTATTTATTTTTAAATAGAGAATAATTGCTTTAACATTGTGTTGGTTTCTGCTGTACAACAATGTGGATCAGCCATGAGTACACGTAAGTCTCCTGCCTCTTGGACCTCCCTCCTGCCCCCTACTCCCCACCCCATCCCAGCCCTCTAGGTTGTCACAGAGCACTGGGTTGAGCTCCCTGTGTCATACAGCATTTTACAGATGAAGAATTTAAGGCAGAGGATGGTTACATAACTATCCAATATCACAGCCACTGTGTGGTAAGGCCAAAATCTGAAGCTAAGTCATCTAGCTCCAGAATTCATACCTAACCATGCAGTGCCATGTTGCAAAACTACCTATGTATGTTCCTAAGGAAATATACCCTCCTCAGACCAAAACAAAGAGTGACCTTTGCTCCGGCTAAAAAAAAAGATTAGCCTCCACTCAGATAATTACCCAAAGCCACAGACTTAGAATTCATAAGAGGCTGAGCCATCACCTTGTCCAGTCCCCAGTCCAAAGCATAAATCCTTTCTAGAAACCTCCTGACAGATCGTATTTCTTCTAGCACTGTTGGAAATACCACAACCAATGAAAGGAAGTATTGTTAAATACACACTCGGCACAAGACCCTCCTGAAAGCTTCGTGTAAGGTATCACATTTAGTCCCCATCAGACAAGAAGCACAGAATCACCATTTTCAGACAAACACATTTAAGTGTGAAAGGCTGTCGAGTCCTTGGCTTGGAGGGTCCCTCTCCTTCAGAAAGCTGAGTCATTGTAGGAAACAGGAGGAAGAGAGAAAAAGGAGTCGGCTCAGTTGACTGGCTGTGAGAAATGACCAGAGGTTCTGGTCGATACAGAGCCACAATCCCTCTTCTAAATCTTTGAGGCAGATATGCTTTAGAATGGAGAATGTTTTTGGAGCTTAGAAAGCAAATATGGTGAATTACTAAGACCTCTAATAGGATCTGGGGACTTATCCCATAACCAAATATACTAATATTTTATCAAATATTATCAAAGCAAAACACAAATATTCAATCTAAGTGGGATAAACATAACGATCATAAATAACTTCATAAATAACTTCCAGACGGGTTTTGCTGCCAGCGAATTTTGGCGCCAAACTTACAGTAAAGTACTTACTTTTCAGAGTTTTGAGAATTAGACTTTTGGATAAGGGACTGTAGACCTGATCAACCTTTCAGCTTCAAACCCAAGAGAAAATCAGTGGTACTCTCCCACCCCTTTCCACTCTCCCTCAATCTGTGTTTGGTTTACTTCCTAACCTTGAGGGAGATCGCCTTTCATGTTCCTTTCAAACTTCCTCCAGCCATATAATAATAACAGTATTTTGGAAGGAGTTGGCCTGAACTGGTTTCTCTCCCTTACCTACGTCCTTAGGTTTCCCCACCTCACCCACACAGAACTTACTTGGAAGTTCATAAACTTCAGCGTGGGTCACAGTCACCTGAGGAACTTATTAAAACAGAGTCCTACACGCAGAGGACTGATTCAGTAGGTCTGGGGTGAAGCCTGAGAAGTGCAGTTCCAACAAGTTCCCAAGTGCATCATGTAGACGGCGCTGGTCCTAGGCCACTTTAAGGACCCAGTGCTTTACTTGATGGAGCTTTCTCTACCACGCCGAAGTGAAAAAATAAAATCAAAAACCACTCAAACTCATTTTTTATTTGCATAAAGATTATCTCCTAAATGACCTCTATGTAAATGTGATGACTCACAGCTGCCTGCCTGTCTGACACACAGGGAGACAGAAAGACAGCTGGATACTTGTGAAAGACTTGGTTGCCATGGGATTCCAGGCTAGGCTCTTTACTGCTCTAGGCATCAAAACAGCAATGCTAAAGGGGACTAGGGAGCCGGGTTAGATTTCAATTTTAAAGAAAATTCCTGAATTGAAATTCCTTCCCCAAACCACTGGATCATGTTGCTATGTGAAAAGAACAACTTTGCAAATGATCTTCAAAAGTCATTAAACATGAAAAATACTATTTTCCTGTTAGCATAACTGTCAGTCAACATGGAAACTAACAGACATAGATTTACTTCCTCTGAGAATCAGGGAAGTTGTACAAACTCTCATGAGCTGATCTCTTAATTCCTCTACTTACAGGCCACTTGCTAACTTCAAGACATCTCTTTCTCACACCCATACAGTTTTTTCAACTCTGTTCTTCAAGCACCTTTATTTTCTAGATCTTTCCCACTAAGTCCAGAAAAATCTTTGTTCTTTTTACTCTGTTTTAATTCTGAGTGGAAAAAAATGGCCAACTTTGAGAAGTAAAATCTAGTACAGATCTATACAAACACAAGAAAACTACCCATGTATAGACTTAGGTACACGAATCAGCGCCACCAACATCCCAATACAAAAGTACTTTACTTCTTCATGTTTCTCTAACACTACACTTACTCAAACATCTTAACAATAACTAAAAATATATTTCTAATGAATCTATCATCTCCTTTATAACGTTGACTATTCTAGCTGTATTCACTTTACTTGCTTCAGTTACAAATTTTATTATTTAACCTACCTCATGGCTTTAATCGGAGAAGGCAATGGCACCCCACTCCAGTACTCTTGCCTTGAAAGTCCCATGGACAGAGGAACCTGGTAGGCTGCAGTCCATGGGGTCGCTAAGAGTCGGACACGACTAAGCAACTTCACTTTCAGTTTTCACTTTCATGCATTGGAGAAGGAAATGGTAACCCACTCCAGTGTTCTTGCCTGGAGAATCCCAGGGACGGGGGAGCCTGGTGGCCTGCCATCTATGGGGTCGCACAGAGTCGGACACGCCTGAAGTGACTTAGCAACAGCAGCATGGCTTTAATAGCTTTTGGAGGGTTGATCTGAAAGTTTATTCATGATTTATACTTTTTTAATAAAGGGACATGCATTTTTGACTCAAATATCTACAAGCTAATCCATTTTTTTGTTCAAGGACTAAGTGAATCTCTGTAATACTTTAAACATGGAACATGTATTTAACAAGAGAGACCCTTAAGGAACGTATTTTGGCCAACTCATAAATTATCAAGTTGAACTGTGTGATTATTTACTTTGTAAAATGATTCTTTGTTTTTCAAAAGAACTAACCAATTTCCTTTAAACAGTCACATGTAAAAGCACATTCTGACTCACATACATTTTCATGCACATAGAAACTGCTAAAAGCAAACGTAAAAAGGAAGTAGAAATGAAAGGTAAGTATCATCACTCTCACTTTAGACCACTCTGCCTCCTTCGATTGACTCCCACTTCCTGACAGAAAGGCTCAAAGCCGGTACCTTCCCATGTGGATGTTAGATTGAACATCAGCAGACACAGCTGCACACCCCACCACCCTACCGTAAGTAGCCAGGTGAACTCTAGGGCTGCAGATGTTTAGTGATGCCTTATACATAGGGTCACCAAGAGTAAGAATCAAAATGTCTAAAGAGAAAAAATAAAAAAGTCTAAAGAGCAACCTACAGTTGACTCAGAACATGCAAGAAAGTCAGAGGCACCAACCCTGTGCACAGCAGAAAACTCGAGTGTAACTTAGTATAACCAACCCTCTGCACATTCAGTTCCTCTGGAACCATGGTTCTGCATCTGCAGATGCAACCAACCTGGGATCCTGTAGTACTGTTGCTGCCGCTGCTGCTAAGTCGCTTCAGTTGTGTCCGACTCTGTGCGACCCCATAGACGGCAGCCCACCAGGCTCCCCGTCCCTGGGATTCTCCAGGCAAGAACACTGGAGTGGGTTGCCATTTTCTTCTCCAATGCATGAAAATGAAAACTGAAAGTGAAGTTGCTTAGTTGCGTCCGACTTTTAGCGACCCCATGGACTGCAGCCCACGAGGCTCCTCCGTCCATGGGATTTTCAAGGCAAGAGTACTGGAGTGGGGTGCCATTGCCTTCTCTGGTAGTACTGTAGTATTTGCAATTAAAAAACTCCACATAAAAGTGGACCTGCATGGTTCAAACCAGTGTTCAAGGGTCAGACGTATTTTTTCCAAGTATCTTTTCTGAAGCTCACTCTTAAGAGGCAAGAGTTGTGTCACAAAAAGCTCTGCCTCAGTGGAAACCATTCTAAAATTAAGGCCCAAGCCTGCTCTATCCCTCAACTAGGGCCCCTGACTCTAACGCTAATTCCAGTTTTAGGGATAGGGCTTAAAAATGAATTTCTTACATTCTCTCTGTTTTATGCCTTAAACGCTCTTTTCTTTTCATATACCTTAACTATCCTTTAAAATAAAAATTCAACACTGTTTCTAGAAAAGAACCAAGTTGATATTTGCCTCAAAGTTATAGGCCCCCCACACTTAGGATACCGGTGAGTGTGTGTTAGTTGTTCAGTCGTGTCTGACTCTTTGTGACCCCATGGACTGTGGAGCCCGCCAGGCTCCTCTGTGCATGGGATTCTCCAGGCAAGAATACTGTAGAGGGTAGCCATTTCCTTCTCCAGGGGAATCTTCCCAACTGAGGGATCGAAGTCAAGTCTCCTGTATTGCAGGCAGATTCTTTATGGTCTGATCCACCAGGCAAGCCCACTCAGGCTACTTGCCTCTGTACAAATAAGCAAAGAATCCCATAATTCACTAATTTTCTGAGAATACCTCTAGCAAGCAGGGTGCACATCTTGCTCATCCAGACGCTACTGTGGGAAAATCATATACTCACTAGTACCTATTATGTGGCCAGTGTTTGCTAGGCTGGTGGTATAGACATAACCAACTTGGTCCTTACCCTCAAGGGATACAGCGTCTATTAAAAGTGTCCCTTTCTTGGGATAAATTATTGTTCTTTCTCTGTAGCCCTTTTGATATGCAACGATCCCTGGGTAAAATGAATACTATAACATGCCATGAATTTGTTCATCGGATCTTTCCTCCCAATCCCAAAGAAGCACCTCTGGAAGAAGGCGGGTTTTAAATAAAACAATTCTCTCAAACCTCTAGAAATAAACACAATGACCCACAGAGCCCAGTTTAGGAGAAACTCAACTCTGGCACCTCAAAGACTCACTTTGCTGCCACCAGGGTCCTTTCATGACCGAGTCACGCCTCTGCCATTCCTCCAGGGAGACACTAGATGGCACCAGAAAACCGTACAAGCATCCTTGGCTCATGAAGTCTCCTTTCTCATCAAAGCATCTGGGCGTTTCACACACAGTGCCTCAAATCTGCCCTCTTAGGTATCATTTTCCTCAGAGAGCAGCTAAAGAAACAAAAATTCACTGATATTCTAACCAACGAAGCACCTCAACACCCTGATTTAGCTGCGAGGGGTCAGCCATGTGACTTCAAGGCAACTTCACGATTTTCCCAGCAACTCCCGAGTTCTCACTTCTTCAAATACTAATTAGGTCCAGAATCTCATCTAGCTCCCAGAGAGGAATGTGTGAGAACCAGCCGCCGTAATGGATTCGACAGGCTTCTGTGGACTGTGCCGGGTTATCTGTTAATTGCAACTTGCACGCATTTCCCCCTAAGATCAGAGCTGGTCCTGAGGCAACGTAGGCTGTGGCGGGAGAAGCAGTTTCTCGGCAGAAGGCATGAGGAGCTCTGCCCGGGAATGCAGTGTTTCCATTGAGCTTGGCCAGCACACTCACAGCACACAGTGAGGGAACAGAAGTGTTATTCAGTTTCTAGACACCAGAGATTTGTTCTCCTCACTCTCTGGTAAAAGCATCACCCCTGAACTCAATTGCAGTCCCAGGCAGAAGCCTCCGCACGCTCATTCCCTATCGTCTCAGCAAACCGCAAGTGAACCTCAGTCCTAAAACAAAACGGTGAAGCATGTGAAGTCTCTAAAGTCTTCCTCCTCCTCCACACCCTGATTTAACTTCTCCTTCACAGATAATCCTATACCATCACTTTTACACAGGTTGTCCCTGTCAGGTTGGAAAATTAACAGAAAAAAAGGAATAAATAGCTTAACATGTTACTCATTCCAGACACATCTATATTTTATAAAGACAGCGTTTCATCCAAAGGAATAAATCTCTAACCAGTTGAATGTGAGGCATTGTGGAGAGAATTTGTTACCATCTCTTCATACCAGAAAAGTCATATCTCACAGCTTTTAACAGAAGACCCAGCCAGCTTTTTCTCCTTCTGCCCTCCACCCTCTAACTTTTTCTCTCTGGTCTATGCAACCGATTACACTCTCTGCTTTCCTTTCCTTTATACCCCCTAGCAATCACACTTTTAACTTTAGAGCAGCTTTCTTTCTGACACTAAACTCAGTGTTGACATCTTCCTCCCTCCCTAAATATACATGCTCAACAGAAATCAAGCTAATCACCATGTAAGTACTAGAACTACAACTCTTTATACTAATTTACAATTAAAAAGTGTTCCCATCTGACAGATAAAGGGAGAAAAATGAGATACAGTGAATTACCTGAGGTCACAGTATTGCAGGAAAGGGGACCCATTCCAGGGCCCAAAACTGGGCTCTTGTCTAACACTTGGAAATGAATTGTCTAAGGAGACACATCTGCTGACAAAGCAAGAGATTTTATTGGGAAAGGGCACCCAGGTGGAGAGCAGTAGGGGAAGGGAACCCAGGGGAACAGCTCTGTCACATGGCTTGCAGTCTCGGGGTTTTACGGTGATGGGATTAGTTTCCGGGTTGTCTTTAGCCAATCGTTCTGACTCAGAGTCCTTCCTGGTGGTGCTCACCTTGTTCAGCCAAGATGGATGCCAGAGAGAAGGATTCTGGGAGGTGGTCGGACCTGTGGTGTCTCCTTTTGACCTTTCCTGAACTCTTCTGGTTGGTGGAGGCTTATTAGTTCCCTCTTCCTGAAATGGCAACCCACTCCAGTATTCTTGCCTGGAGAATCCCATGGACGGAGGAGTCTGGTGGGCTACACTCCACGGGGTCGAAAAGAGTCAGACATGACTGAGGGACTTCACTTTCACTTTCACTTTCCTTACCAGAATCTCTTGTCATAAAACAGCTCATGCAAATGAGTACTATGGTGCCTGGCCAGGGTGGGCGATTCCAGTCAGTGTGCTTCCCCTAACAACAGGACTAACTGGCAGCAGGATTCAGAAGCAAATGCTGACCCCTGGCTCCCAGCTACCCAAGAATTGTTCTGCAAACTATGGAAGAAGAATCTGAAGACCAGAATGACACTGCCATGGAAATGCCCCAAGGCCCCACACCTACACCTCCAGGCCCTCATTCTTCCTGTGGGAACCAAAGGCAAATCGTATCTACAGCCAGTGCTGGTGGCCTCAGTATCACTGTGGGGTGGGGGAAGGAGACCAAAGACAGAAGTACTATCTCTGCTCCCAATCCCCTTAACACACTTCAGGACAAATCCCACCCTGAGCCCAACAGGACCCAGAGTACCATTTCCATACCCAGACTCAACCTTGGACCTTAGATACCTTGAAAGACCATGAGATGGGGGAAGAAAGAAGACTTCTAGAAAGCAACAGATTGGGGCAGTGAAACCAAGTTCTTGGTTCCAGAGTTCTTAGCCCTCGCTGAGGGCAGCTCACGTAAGGGCACCCCACGCTGTCGTAAAAGACATCCTCCTTCCACTGCCACATACTGTTTGGGTTTTCACTGACACCCCCTACTATGATTTAACCATACGCCCACCAACACCCTTTCCTCCCATTAGGCCATTCCTACTTGGGCTTCCTCTTTGGCCCACAACAGCGCTGCCATGCCAGGTCCTGGGCCAGCCCGTCGGGACACCACACAGCGAAGCCTTTGTAAGAGCTGGCACTCCGTCCCCGCTGGGGAGAGTCCAAGGCCTGGGGAGGGATCCTCTGCCCTAAAACGGGAATGAAGCGCCTGAACACCTTCCAGTCCTGAGTGTTTCCACGCGGAGAAGGAGGTTTTAAACGGGAGTAGGGATTGGAGAGAGTTATTAAGAAGGGCCAGCCATTTCTGAGGGTGCAGTCCTGTCAGTGGCCCCTCTTAAAACTCTGTACCATATCCACGGAAAATGCCTTCATCTGAGAGCTGGGAAATGCCCTCTCCCTTCCTCTCGTCTCTAGGGCAACTCACTCCCCAAATTCCCCTCCCCTACTATATCACACACCTAAAGATAACTTCCAAACAAGTTATCCAAATGCAAAAAAGAAAAAAAAAAAAAACCAAGACCTGAAACTTATTCAGTTAAGAACACATCCAGGGACTTCCCTGGTGGTCCAGTGGCTAAAAGGCCACACTCCCAATGCAGGAGATCTAAGCTTGATCACCACACGCTGCCACTAAAGTTTCCTTATGTGGCAGCTAAGACCCAGCACAGCCAAATAAATACTTATTTTTTTTTTAAAGAACAGACCAGAGCCCTGTCAGTGCAAAGTAGAGGCTGTGGTCACTGCTGCCCAGGGACAACTGTGCTTTAGTGATCTTTTTCCATGAGTCATACTGCTGCCCTGGCATAGCTTTGCTTCCAAAGGCCCAGATAGATGCCTTTGAAATGTATATGTATATGTACATTTGCATACATCCCTGTGTATACGCGTATACACATATTTACATACCTGTGTATACAGGTATACATGTATTTATGTATACTTCTGAGTATCCATGCACAGAGACTCACATAGAGTCCGCCCTTGCAATCCTCCTGGAGCTTGGTGCCAGGACACACAGATACCAAACTCCGTGAATGCACAAGTCCCTTACAAACAGGTTCCTGCCTCACCAGTTTCCACCTCCTCAGTTTCCCTCTCCGCGGGTTCCACCTGCCACTGATTGGAAATTGACACGCAATCCTTCAAGTGTGTTACTAAACATGACTACAAAGGAAAAGAAAATAACAATGCCCTATACTTCTGTAAAACCTTCTACCTTTATCAAAAACTTTTGCGTCTATTACTGTCTTGCTTCATTCCTAATTTGTGGGGTAGACTGCCTGCCTGTGTGTTTAGTCATGTCGGTCTCTTTGCGACCCCATGGACTGTAGCCCACCAGGCTCCTCTGTCCATGGGATTCTCCAGGCAAGAATACTGGAGTGGGTTGCCATGCCCTCCTCCAGGGGATCTTCCCAACCCAGGGCTCAGAACCAGTGTCTCTTGTACCTCATGCATTTCATCTTTACCCACTGAGCCACCAGGGAAGCCCCTGAGGTATATTGGTGGTGGTTTAGTCGCTCAGTTGTGTCCAACTCTTTGCGACCCCATGGACTGTAGTCTGCCAGGCTCCTCTGTCCGTGGAATTTTCCAGGCAAGAATACTGGAATGGGTTGCCATTGCCTTCTCTACTGAGATAGATTGGGCAGATGTTATTAGGAGCCCTATTTCACAGATAAGGAGATTAAATTTCAAGTACTGTGTGCTGCTTTGAGTCATAACTAGAATCCAGGTTGAATGACATCCATGTCACCCTGCACCAAATAGCTATCACTTAGTAACTGTGCAATTAAATATGGTGCAGTTTGGGATACAAATGTTCCATTTTTTTAAGTGTTCAATGCTTTTATAAACCCATTTTAAGAATTATTGTTGCTGATAATAACCCCTGAAGATCACTTATTATCTGTATAATTAAAATCAGAGTAGAAATGAGCAAATATTTTAATACTACCTATCTAAAAAGAACCATCTAATCTATTACTCTCAAACCTACCTGAATATTAGGAATCAACTGAGGATATTTTTAAAATACCAATGCCTGGGCTTTAGTGTATGACATAGCTCATGGGATGTCTTGAAGCCCACGTTGAATTGACACCACAAACCAGGTCAAATAAATCCCAAGGGTTGCAGATTACTGAGCAGAGCTTTCCAGATAAACAGACCTCTGTTGTCTCCACATTCCTATGTTTAATTTCCAACACAGAGGTTCCTTCACAGACCAGGAGGCAGGTCTGGGTTCTCTAACTGAATCTGACCATTTGGCTTTTCTATAGCATGCTGTTCAGCACTGTGTTATACACCCTGATGATTTTAAACATTTTTTGCTTTGTATCGTAGATTTCTTTTCTCCCTGAAGATCAGTTATAAGCACCTAAAGTGCAGAGACTACATCTCATTTGCTTTCAGCCCCCACAAAGCCCTGCACAATACTTAATATATAATAAAGAATCAGTACGTATTGGATTTATTGGTCAAATAAAGAGCAATATTTTTTAATTTATTTATTTTAATTGGAGGATAATTACAATATTGTGATGGTTTTTGCCATACATCAACATGAATCAGTCACGGGTACATATGTGTCCCCCCATCCTGAACCCTCCTCTCACCTCCCTCCACACCCCTATCCCTCTGGGTTGTCCCAGAGCACTGGCTTTGGGTGCCCTGTTTCATGTACTGGTTATCTGTTTTTCATATGGTAATATACATGTTTCAATGCTATTCTCTGACACAGTCCAAAAGTCTGTCTTTACATCTGTGTAAGAGCAACAGTTTTTGCGGCCAGATGAAGAGCAATAATTTGTTACAGGCTTGGCCTGTGTCAAGAAAAGGCCTGTCATCTTTTACCGACAGGATAAAGTGCTTTGCCCTTACTCAGCATCACACCTAATAGCAACAATTGCTCATATTTGTCTGGCACTTCATAGCATGCAAAGTGCCTTCAGAAAGATTTATTTGTACAGGTTTCTTCCCCTAAAACTGGCAAACATGATTCTGAGATCAGAGCCTCTCCTGTCAGGGTGAATGGAATCATAAAATCCACCTCACTAAGTATCATCTCTCTCTCTCCAATCCTCTCAGGCAAAATTTCCGAGATTAAAAGTGTGTTGGGACTTCCCTGGTGGTCCAGTGGCTAAGACTGTGCTCCCAGTGCAGGGGGCCCAGGTTCGATCCCTGGCCAGGGAATAGATTTCACATGCCACAGCTACGAGTTTGCATGCCACAACTTTTAAAAAGATCCTGCATGCCGCAATCTCAAAGATCCCACGTGCCACAACTAAAACCCAACACAGCCAAATAAATAAATGTTTATAAAATAAAGAAAGAAAGTAAAAGTGTGATGCTTTAAAAGTTCTATATACTCAGAGGTAGGAGACATAAAAGAGAATCTCTATGTGTGACCTGGACATGGAAAATTATTTTTAAAAGCAAACATGATCAGCTTCCTCATATGCAAAACTCCCCCTTGATTGAAGGCTGAGATTGAGAGCCCTCCATTCCTAGGAAGGCTGGAGAAGCAGAAGCCTGGGGCGTAACCCTACAGGAGTAGAAGGCTTTTGGAGACAGGTAAATAGTTTTACCTATTTCTGTTACCAACAATAGAACCAGACAACCTTCAGGGCAAGAGTAAATCATAAAATGATAACATCATATTTTTAGCTAGAGGGGGATATGTAAAACAGGAAAGAGGTTGTCAAAATTCCTAAGTCCAAAGTTTAGCATTTAAAAAAATTAAACGAATAGAAAAGATTACTTCAATAGAAAACAGAGCATCTCACAGTCAGAAAGTAAGAACTGCTTCATAAAACTTCTGACATTTTATGTATATGAAGCTGTACTGGGTCTTCTTGTCAAGCATATTTCTTAGTGTAGTGTTAGACAAAAAATAGTTTGAAAGTTTGGTCCTAGCTGTAGGAAGTTTGCTGGTGGAGTAATAGTTTGCACACTGTTTTTTCCTGGTATTAGTTTAATAAAAGAATAGTACTGTTTGTTTTCTGATTGAGCAGTACTTGCCCTGGGAGCAGCCTAGGCAGGTTGGTGTAAGTCCTAGATTCTGGCCCATGAATCATGGCTGCTTCACTGCCCAATACATAGGCCTTAGGCAGTTACTTAACTTCTCAGAGTCTTTCTTCATCACTCAATAGTGATTGATAGTGATTGTTAGTCACTCAGTCATGTCTGACTCTGTGATCCCATGGACTGTGCCAGGGAGCCTGCCAGGCTCCTGTGTCCCTGGAATTCTCCAGGCAAGAATACTGGGGTGGATTGCTATTCCCTTCTCCAGGGGAACTTTCCAACCCATGGATGGAACCCAGAACTCCTGCATTATAGACATATTCTTTGCCATCTGAGCCACCAGGGAAGTTACTCACCATTCTATAGGGACACCTGCTATTTCACTCAAGAGACTCGAAAAGTAATGAATATATTGCCTGCAAGTTACCTCCCCAAGTACCTACAAAGATATTCAATACATGTGACTTCCTACCTGCCCTGTCCACACCTCCCACCCCACGCCACCTCTCCTGTAGGGCATTAGGGATCACCTCTGCATTTTCCCACTTTTCTAGGAGGGCCTCTGTCGACCCTGAAAAATCCCACCTAACACTCCAACCAAGTCATCTTCAGAAGCAGTCACTGACTCAAAGACAGGCGAAGGTATAAGAATGTCCAATTCACTCAAGTGTTTGGAAACATGTGTCTCAAAGAATATATGAAACAAGACCTCCAGGAGGACT
The DNA here is from genome assembly GCF_032452875.1 of Bos javanicus. Taxonomy (NCBI): domain Eukaryota; kingdom Metazoa; phylum Chordata; class Mammalia; order Artiodactyla; family Bovidae; genus Bos; species Bos javanicus. Next base: position 39,518,233 of record NC_083890.1, read on the forward strand.
GCTATTTGTCTTGGCTTGCATGGAGTAGAGGCGTAAGAGAAATGCTTTGTTAGATGAATAGCTTCAGTGCCTTCAGGGGCTCTGAAAAATATGAGTTTCGTATTCTAAGCAATAAAAACAACTTCCGTATCTCCTCCATTTGATTTCACATTCCTCCTAATCAGGTGGTTTCCACAACGCCTAGGAAGGACTCTCAATAAATATTAACTCAGGAAAAACTGCTGCTACTGCTGCTGCTAAGTTGCTTCAGTCATGTCCGACTCTGTGCAACCCCATAGACGGCAGCCCACCAGGCTCCCCCGTCCCTGGGATTCTCCAGGCAAGAATACTGAAATGGGTTGTCATTTCCTTCACCAATGCATGAAAGTGAGAAGTGAAAGTGAAGTCGCTCAGTCGTGCCTGACTCTTAGCAACCCCATGGACTGCAGCCTACCAGGCTCCTCCATCCATGGGATTTTCCAGGCAAGGCAAGAGTACTGGAGTGGGGTGCCATTGCCTTCCCCGCAGGAAAAACTACTCATCTCCTTTTCTGGCTTAGGCATTTAACTCTGAAAGGTCAGACGCCTTTGTTCTCATCCATTCATTTGGAAACTCTCCCAGTGAGAATCCACCGCTATTTAACCTGTTCCAGACTCTCAGTCAGGTGTTCACTTTCTCTGTGAGAGATTAACTGTCCCAAAGTCCAACACCCTGAGGGAAGCAAGCTCATCACAGGCAGCCTCCTATGGTGTCACCCATCCTGAGAAGAGTTTTCCTATTTTCCAGCTATATGTCCTTTCAGAAACTTCCAGTTCCTCCTCAGCAAACAACACTGTCTCTTCTCACAGTCATAGGCTTCCCTGATGGCTCAGTGGGTGAAGAACCCGCCTTCTAATACAGGAGACACGGGGTTGATCCCAGGGTCAGGAAGATCCCCTGGAGGAGGAAATGGCAACCCACTCCGGTAGTAGTCTTGCCTAAAAAAATTCCATGGACAGAGGAGCCTTGTTGTCGACAGCGCACAGGGTCACGGAGAGTCAGACACGACCGAGCAACTAAGCACGCAAGCGCCCAGTCACTGTCTTTCCCTTGCCCTTCTCTCCCCATGTCAGTTCTTTCCTGAAACCTCCCAAGGTCTCTTGTCAGAATACTTCTAGACTTGTCTGTGCGCTGCCTGCTCTCTGGTTTATGCCTTCCGCAGATCCCTTTCTACACTGGGGTGTGTGTTACAACTACCTGAGAAGGTGCCTGCACTCCCTCGTGGACTGTGCGTCACGTGTTATCGCCCCTCCCATGAGCTCCACTCAAGTCACCCAAGCCCAGACTCATCACGTACATTCAGTGTGTTGCAGGAAGGGGGGCCCCTTCCAGAGCCCGAAACTGGGCTCTTGTCTAACACTCGGAAATGAGTAGTCCGAGGAGACATGTGCTAACAAAGGAAGAGATTTTACTGGGAAAGGGCTCAGGAAAGGTCTCCCGGCCAAAGAGCAGTAGGGTAAGGCAACCCAGGAGAACTGCTCTTGGCTCGAAGTCTCTGGTTTTACGGTGATGGGCTTAGTTTCCGGGTTGTCTTTAGCCAATCATTCTGACTCAGAGTCCTTCCTGGTGCTGCATGCCCTGTTCAGCCAAGATGGATGCCAGTGAGGAGGATTCTGGGAGGTGGTCAGACTTGTGGTGTCTCTTTTTGACCTTGCCCAAACTTCTTCCAGTTGCGTGGCTTATTAGTTCCGTGTTCCTTACCAGGACCTCCCGTCATAAAACAACTCATGCAAATGTTTACTGTGGTGCCTGGCCAGGGTGGGCGGTTTCAGTCAATGTGCTTCCCCTAACAAACGCAGGCTGTTGAACTGGCTTGACGACAGTTCTGTTACCATTTCAGTTGTTCACTGTGGCCTAAAACCAAGTCCCTGGGACTTCTTTCTTCTCAGTAATATCAGGAGAGAGTATTTTAAACAGGAAAGAAACAGAAGGGCCAGAGAGGAAAGGAAGCCAGAGAGCAAGCAAAGAAGCTTCCTTCCATAGCATTCATAGCTGTATTCCTGGCTCTCTGTCTGCCCCAGCTCCGCTCACACTGCCTCTTCAACTGTGATTGAGAAACTGGTTTTACCTGAAAAGCAGCTCACTCCTACTGGAGTTTTCAAAGGGCTCCTGGATCACTAATGAGAATGACACTGCATTTCAATTTAGAATCCTTTTTTACCATAATCTCTAAGCATTGTCTAACCTAAGCCCCAGTCTTGATTAAATTACGTATTCAATTTGCCTCCCACCCACATTCCTAACATTCAGGTCTTTGAAGGCAGGCTGAGCTAAGAGACCCTGAGGAAAGGGAGGGTATCCTACAGAATGATGACTGCCTGCACAAATTTCTCCATGCTTCCAACCCTGCCTCTGGTCACTCACAGGCTGGCCCTGCAGCTGCTACTGTCACCAACATAACGCATGATGTTGCCGGGAAAGCGACGCTGGGAACCTTTTTGCAGGGGCTGGAACGTTGTTTCTGACATATGTTCCCACGGCCAGAACAATGACAAGGCTCCTTTCAGCTCGCTTTTTTCCCTTGCAGGTTTGGAGAGTGCTTTGTGGGGCCAGGCTGAGTCACAGATGGACACAGGGCTTAGGACCACCCCCCTCCCAGCCCTCCCCACCAGGATGCCTAAGGCATTTGCATATAGTGAATCCTCTTGCCCGGCTCTTTACAAAAGCCAAAGAAAGGCTTTTTTCCCCCCTTTTCAGAGCCAGGTGGCTTTGACGGTTAGAATTTGTTCCATTAGCAAGAGCAGCCCGAGGAGATTAGACGGACAGGCCAGTTTCCCTCCACAAAGATTCCACCATGCATATTTGTAGAGGCTGAGTAGCCCAGCAAAAGTGGCTCAGCTGAATTCAGTTTAGCCAGCACTCTGCACTTCTAGAAGGAGGTAGAAACCGAGGCTTTAAACTAGTTACAGGTCTTCACAGAGAGCCCACCCAGACTTGCGCAACTGTCTGGGGGTTGTCACCTCTGTTAGGGCTCTTCTCAACCAATATATCTGAAAAAATACACAAAACAGTCCAGACCCCCACATATTTGTCCTCAAAAACAAAGGCACAGGGATATGTTTATTCACACCTGTCAAAGTTTTTGGCCCCACCATGAGCCCAACTATTGAAATAGAAGCCCAGAAGTCATTCTGATTGCTTCACTTTTCCTTATATTTAGTATTTTCTCTATCTAAATGGCTCTTTTCCTCTTCCTCTCTTCTCCATCCTGTTGTTGGTAAGCTATATGGCAATCCATTCCAGTGTTCTTGCCTGGAAAATCCCTTGGAGAGAGGAGCCTGGCAGACTACAGTCCATAGGGTCGAAAAGAGTTGGACACGACTGAGCGACTGAGCTTATGTACAAATATGCAGCTGGTAGTATTAGGTTCGTTGCTTTCCTTCCTGCCTCTCCGTGAACCTCCTTCCACAAAGGTGTCAGAATAATTTTTCTAATGTTTAAGTCCAATTCCATCACTCCCTTGCTCAAAATTCTTCAGCAATACCCGTCCATCACGGAGATAAAAGCTGACTCAGGTGGCTTCAGGATTTCATCCTTCCCTACCTGTTCGTCCAACCTTATATACCAACACCTCCCTAGACTCTAGTGATTCTAGATGGCTTTGGGCTCAGCATTCCTGACAGGCTCTTGTAGATCTCCAGAGATGCTCTTTTCTCTGGAATGCATCTACTCTCTGGTTTGTTCCCAGTTCTCAAGATCACCTAATATTCCATTAACTCTTCTAATTCTATTCTGCTCCCCATGACCAGACTAGAACACATGTCAGTTCATTCTTATCTCTGTTGTTTCCTTAACTGGTCAAGATTAGCAGAAGTGTGAAAAGTCTGTTTTGCCCACTCCACTGTCCCCAAACAAGAAAACCTTAAGGAATACCCCACAGGGTAGAATCTAAGAGTGAACATAATCAGGTGGCGGGTAGAACAGAGGCAAAGAGGAACTGGGTCCTTGGTAGCTTGAGTGACTGAGTCAAGCCTGTTTGGAGCCTGCTTCATATCAGGACTTTGGAAGTTCATCAGCCTATAAACTCCCCACAAATAAAATAAATCAGTATTGTTTAAGGCTGTTTGAATTGGGTCTTCCATCTCTTACAATGCAGAGAATCTCATCTGATACAGTAGAAATGAATAGTATTCTCTTTGAAATAAGCAGCTTTCCTTAGAATAAATGATAAAATAATACGAAACCAAGGGAGTTCAGTAAATGCAGCATTGAATAGAGTCAAGAAGCTTGAATTCTAAATTTAAAAATTGCATGGAATTCCCTGACGGCCTAGTGGTTAAGACTCAGTGCTTCCACTGTCATGGGCCTGGGTTCTATCCCTGGTTTAACACTCTCTGCCAAAATAAACTTTAATCCCAATAGCTTAAAATGTGTGTGGGGGGGGAAGAGGGGGTGGTGTGTGCCTAGGACCCCCTAATTTTCCTTGCCTTATTCTTCTATCTATAAATTGAGTCCATTCCTACCAACTCCTTCCTTAATTAAAAGCACAATTGATAGTAATAAAGCCTCAGAAGATGTTTTAGTCTGTTCTGGCTGCTATAATAAAATACCATATATTGGGTGACTTATAAACAACAGAAATTTATTTCTCATCTTTCCTGAGGCTGGAGGTCCTATATCAGGGTGCCAACATAATACAATTCTTATGAAAGCTGTCTTCTAGGTTGCAGACTGCAGGCTTCTAGCTGTGTCCTCACATGGTGGAAGGTCAAGCTAACTCTCTGAGGTCCCTTTTATAAGGGCATTAATATTTTCTTGAGCTCCAAAATCACTGCAGATGGTGACTGCAGCCATGAAATTAAAAGACACTTGCTCCTTGTAAGATAAGCTATGACAAACCTAGACAGCATATTAAAAAGCAGAAACATCACTTTGCTGACACAGGTCTATATAGTCAAAGCTATGCTTTTTCCAATAGTCATGTATGGGTGTGAGAGTTGGACCATAAAGAAGACTGTGTTGAAGAACTGATGCTTTTGAACTGTGGTGTTGGAGAAAATTCTTGTGAGTCCTTTGGACAGCAAGGAGATCAAACCAGTCAATCGTAAAGGAAATCAATCCTGAATATTCACTGGAAAGACTAATGCTGAAGCTGAAGCTCCAGTACTTTGGCCATCTGATGCAAAGAGCTGACTCATTAGAAAAGACCCTGTTGCTGAGAAAGATTGAAGGCAAAAGGAGAAGGGGGCGACAGAGGATGAGATGGTTAGATGGTATCATCGACTCAATGGACATGAGTTTGCACAAACTCCAGGAGATAATGAAGGACAGGGCAGCCTAGAGTGCTGCAATCCATGGGGCCACAAAGAGTCAGAGACAACTGAGCAACTGAACAACAACAATCCCATTCATGAGGACGCCACCCTCGTGACCTAATCACCTTCCAAATACCATCACAGTGGGCACTGTTTCCAATATATGAATTTCAACACATGAATTCAGACCACAGTGAAAGAGTTCTTCTGTTCCTTCATATATACATTTAGTCATCAAAAAAAATGTTATTGAGTACTTACTGTTTGCTTGGAAGTAGGTATTATATACATAGAAAAACCTGGGATGTCCTTTAGGCTAGGGTTTGGCAAACTACAATTCACAGGTCAAATCCGGCCCCTCCTGCTGTTTGTGTAAATAAAGTTTTATTGGAACACAGCTGTACCCGTGTATTTGCATAATGTCTATGGTTACTTTCACAATACAACAGCAGACTTGAAAAGTTGCCATGGAGACCATATGGCCTGCAAAGCCTAAATATTTACTATCTGGCACTTGACAGAAAAAGTGTGCCAATCTCTGCTTAAGGCTATTCACCACAGCTAGAAGTTCTGGTTACAATAAACCTCTCTTTTCTGAAGAGCCATAGTGAAGTATTCTCCACCAACTTCTGCATAACACAGTCCTGAATATGAAATTACACTTCTCCCCCAAAAAATGGAGGAAAAAGGAAAATAAAAGTTTTTAAACATACATTCAGTTGAATGCATTTGGAGTTTCCAGAATTAACTGGTACCGCAAATGAGATACAGACCCTGTGAATCATCATTCGGAGCCTCCTTGAGAGATGGGCCAAAACCCATCCCAGCTGGTGTCAATGAAAAACCAAGCGCAGACAATATGACTTTTCCTCCTCCATCCTTTCACCTGGATGTAGTTTACTTCTCAGAACAATAATCCGATTTCAAGAAACTAAAGCCCAGGACTAGAAAAGAAAAGTAACTCCCAGTCCATTTCTAAGTATGAATGCCTGCATGCTAAGTGGCTCAGTCATGTCCAACTCTTTTGCAACCCCATGGACCATAGCCCGCCAGGCTCCTCAGTCCACGGGATTCTCCAGGCAAGAATACTGGAGTGGGTTGCCATGCCCTCCTCCCAGGGATCTTCACAACCCAGGGATTGAACCCACATCTCTTATGTCTCCTGCATCGATAGGCAGGTTCTTTACCACTACGGCCACCTGGGAAACTCCTTAAGAATGAATACCAAAGCTGAAATCTAGAAACTAGGTTCCTAGTTTCATTCTTTCTATATTGGTCTATGACGACCCATAGGTAAGCTTCTAGCCTAAATATCTCCATTTTCATTATGCATTAGAGGCTTTTCCTAAGTTCTTTTCAGATGCTAGAGGGATTAACCCCTTAATCAGCTCACATTGTCATACACTGGAATAGAAATGGCACAGACTACTGACTCCAACAGATACTTGTGTGAACTTGTTTTGGCATTTACAATGTACGCAGTATAGAAAAATGAATTCTTCTTCTCTGAACAGTGATGGTCTCAGGAGTATGCAGAGACTAACTCCTAGTTTCTAGAGTTGTTAGAGAATACTTGTGTGGTCACACATGAAAATAAACGGTTGTAGGCACAGAGCTGTTTTCCAATGAAGGTGGCTTTCTTTCCTCTTCCTTTCAATAGTCTATACCTGAGAAAATAAAAAGCATACCCTAATCTAAACAACAGGATCACAGTCTCCTATTATAGTGAGTCTTTCCTGTGCTAAAAGCAAAACCAAAGTTAAAAGCAAAGTGATAGAAGGAGATTTAATTGTGTTCTGGGAATTCCCCTCACCCCAACAACCCCACTATTACCTCCTCTCCCAACCCCCAAATTAAAAATGAGAGTAGGTTTCTATTTCTAAATGAAAGGAATGCTGAGGCATCAATCAGTAGTAACCACTAATGGAAACTTGGCCACAAGCACCCACTCCAAGGCTGTCTCACACACTGGGACCTAATTGGCAGTCTGCTTTCGAGCAGCCAAAACACAGTGTCAACATCACAGATCAAAGTAGAGACAAACTTGTTACTGGCCATGGGGCTTTGATTGCCAAAATTAAATAGGCAGGTCTGTGGGTTTTGTTTCGGGACAGGTAAATGCACATTAACTTATTTAGAGAAAAACCTCCAGAAGACCCTGGTTTAGCTTATTTGGACCCAAAACACGGAGGTACAAGAAAAAGCATTCAGAAGAGCCAGCCACTTGGGTGGTCAGAAGGAGAGACCAGCTTATTATGTTCAGTCCGCCACCATGTATGCTGGAAATTAATTAATATTCTCTTCTGGGCTTCCATATAATGAGTGACTTAGGCTTTTCAGTAAGAAGTATGCCTCAGTGTCAAGCTCAGAAATGTCAACTACACCTAAAAATACTCTTAAACCCATCATTTGTAGGAGAAAACAAAATTTCTCCTTTTACTAAAAATCAGCAAAAGAATTCCAGCATCAGGCTTCCCTGGTGACTCAGTGGTAAAGAATCTGCCTGTCAATGCAGGAGATGCAGGTTTGACTCCTGGGTCAGAAAGATCCCCTCGAGAAGGAAATGGCAACCCACTTCAGTATTCTTGCCTGGAAAATTCCATGGACAGAGAAACCTGTCAGGCTTCTGTCCATGGGGTCGCAAAGAGTCAGTCACAACTTAGCAACTAAAGAATTCCAGCATTATGCAGAAATACCTATCCACCAGAATGTAAACGATACTATTAAATATTCTCATTTAACACTGTTAATCTTTTTAGTGTCACAGCCTCCTAAAAATTATGTAAACCTCTTTCCAGAAAAAAATATATACACGACACAATTTTACCTACAATTTCAGTACTGACAGACTTCGTGAGGACTTTGCAGGACCCTCTTGAGCTATATACTTTCTAGATTAAATATTAACTTATTAAATCTATTAAACAGAAAAATAAAACCATTACTAAATGATAGTTTACCACTATAAGTCTGTCATTACTTCTAATTTACGACAATCATAGCAAATTGCCTATTCCTACAAGGACCTCTAGCTCCCCAAGCTAAGATTGTATGTTCAGTCATCTCTGACTCTTTGTGAACCATGGACTTTAGCTGGCCAGGCTCCTCTGTCCATGGAATTTCCCAGGCAAGAATACTGGCATGGGTGGCCATTTCCTCCTCAAGGGGATCTTCCCAACCCAGGGATTGAAGCCAGGTCTCCTGCATTGCAGGCAGATTCTTTACCAAGCTATTTGTTATAGGGAAGACCTAGTTAGTCTCTGATCATTATATGCAGCTATCCCTTTTTTTTTCCTCTATAATACTGGGTGCTACTGCTAAGTTGCTGCTAAGTCGCTTCAGTCGTGTCCGACTCTATGCAACCCCATAGATGGCAGCCGACCAGGCTCCCCTGTCCCTGGGATTCTCCAGGCAAGACACTGGAGTGGGTTGCCATTTCCTTCTCCAATGCTTGAAAGTGAAAAGTGGAAGCGAAGTCTCTCAGTTGTGTCTGACTCTTAGCGACCCCATGGACTGCAGCTTACCAGGCTCTTCCATCCATGGGATTTTCCAGGCAAGAGTACTGGAGTAGGGTGCCATTACCTTCTCCATAATACTGGGTATTGATTAATAAAAGCCATGCTGGCCAGAATGCTGTGTTCCTCCTTTCTCCTTCCTAGTGTCTGTGTTCAGCTGTAATTATCAGGGCTTCAACAGCTACCCTGTCCAATGTACAGACAGCAAATTATTTCCCTGGGCAAAGGGCAAAAAACTATTCTGAAAAGAATGGGTTAGTCATCCTTCGTAAAATTGAATCACTGAGGTAAGTGGTATTGCTACAAGCTTTAGTTCTTTGCATACAATAAATACTAAAGTGTATAACACAAGATTACATCAGTTTATCTTATTAGCAGACTGAGTGGCAGCTAAGAAAGGGGAAAGACACACCTCACCGCACTTTCACAGGGAATTCCTTTCCAAGTAAATGAAAACAGCATGGTCAATTAACTTCCTCAAAGGACTTTCAGAACTCAGTCCCATTTCCGGTCTTTGTCAAGCTGGTTGTGTACTTCAGCACTTGGAGCTTTCCCTAAAAAATGGAAAAGGCAACCGGGTTGAAAGCGTTTCTTAAACACTAACGAATTCATTAATGTAAGAAATGCTCCTGTGCCCTCTACTTTCTCGTGAATTACCTAAAGTTACAAAACGAAGTAGAAATATATCTCCCACACAATTGTTCTGCATTCAGCCTGGTTCTTTGATCATGCGCTGTGAGTAATTTTATTTATTCTCTGCTTTGTTCCAAAAAGGACTTAAGGGTAAGTCCTATGATTAAGCCTCACGTTAACATAAGCTTTTCTAAACTGACTCTAGGTAAAACTGATACCATTTTGTACGGAGGCTTTAAGATTCAATACAGTAATCATGTTCAAGTAAGAAAATAATAGTTTAATACTTTTTAAAAGCATTTATTCTGTAGGTAATAGAACCACCAAAACGCTACTGAATTATATATGCATATATAACACACACACATATATATATATTACTTCCCTGGTGGCTCAGACGGTAAAGCATCTGGCTACAATGCGGGTGACCCAGGTTCAATCCCTGGGTCGGGAAGATCTCCAGGAGAAGGAAATGGCAACCCACTCCAGTATTCTTGCCTGGAGAATCCCATGGACAGAGGAGCCTGATGGGCTACAGTCCACGGGGTTGCAAAGAATCAGACGTGACTGAGCGACTTCACTTTCACTTTCTTTCATATATAACAAAATGCCATTGAATTATATATATAACATCTTCTTCATTTGCTTTTTCTTTTTTTTTTTTAATTCCCTTCTCTGCAGACACTACTCTGGACCAGGTCTTTAGTAAATCAGTCATGTTCGACTCTTTTCGACCCCATGGACTGTAGTCCACCAGGCTCCTCTGGAGAGAATTCCATTCCTGTCCATGGAATTCTCCAGGTAAGAATACTGGAGTGGATTGCCATTCCCTTCTCCAGGGCATCTTCCCAACCCAGGGACTGAGCATTGCAGGCAGATTCTTTACCAGCAGAGCCACCATGCAAGCCCATCCTCCTAACTGGTGATGCTATTTCTAGCTTTCTCCCTTATAATACCACACAGTGCTGTCAGATGAACCTGCTAAAGTGTACCTTTGCACATATCAGTCCCTCAGGCTCAGAACTGTTACTCAGCTCCCTGCTGTAATAAGAACCCACCAACTCCTGAGCCTGACACCCAAAGTCCTTTTCTCCTCGTCATATTCTGGCTCTCTACAAGTGCATTATTTCCACTTAATCAGGCTTATTATCACTCCCCAAGCCGCCTTGCTCTCATCATGTCCCCTCTCTGTGAATGCTCTTGTCTCCTCCTTTGCAATCACAGTCCTGACAACCTTTCACAGCCTGGATCCAGGACTGTGGTTATAGAGCCCTAACCAAAAAGTTTCAACAATGCCTGTCCTCCCCTACACACTCCTCACACATATCTCCGCCTCTCAGCTGGCATCTATCAGGCATGAGCTGATATGGTAGTTCATCTTTTGATACATGTTCTTTCTCCTAATCTAAGTCACTTTAAGAAACTGATGATCACATTGGTTTGTACACAGGACACATGTTTTGTAAGGAGAATAGTAACCTAATAGACTTGCTTTCTTCAATGTGCCATCCTTCTCAAACTGGCTTAGGTGTACCCTAGGGGTATCCTGAGAGGTCCTGGAGGAAACAAGATAAAGGTTTTTTTTTTAAGAAGAGACTTTCACTTAGATAATTTATGATGTCATCTCAAAATGAAATCAAATAAGATGGAGTATATTTTGATATGAATGATAAAAATAAAAAGTGACACAGGAGATGTCAAAAAGTTTCTAGTCCTCAGTGGTTCACTTTGGACAATGATTCCTGGTCATTCTTTTCCTTCCAGGGGTGAGTTCATGTTCCTATAACAGTTGAGGATGTTTACGTGGAAATATTTGAGAAATACCCTGTAGATTATGAACGAGTAATAAGGAAACAATACAGTCATTTCTCTTCTTTTCCCCTATCATTTTTAAGATGCAATCAACACACATTTTTGTTTTCATTAAAATGGATAATAGAAACTAAGCCTGAAGATTTTTTCAAATCTTTATTTTAGTTGCTTGGTTATAATATATTTTGACATCAGATTTAAGTATTAGAAATGAGTTATAGTGTGACCATTCTCAAAATTAAATCTCAAATATTAAAAGCCCTAAATGGAAACATTTTGTGACAAATGGGAGTAATCGTCTATAAGAACACCTTACTGTGGTTTCAAGTAAAACTTGGAAAAATAAACACATTTTATTTAAAAACTAAAATGTTAAAGCACTTTTTGAACACTGATTTAACTTTTGCTGTTTATTTTTTTTAATATATTATTATTATTTTTTGACCACACCGTGCAGCTTGCAGGATCTTAATTCCCCAGCCAGGGACTGAACCCGGAAGCACAACTGTGAAAGCACTAAATCCTAACCACTGGACGGCCAGGAAACTCCCTAACTTTTGCTTTTTAATTTACTATTTTTGAAAACCAGAAGTGGTTTTGTGTTCTACTTTTGAAAACAAAATTTATTATTTAAGTCTGAATAAAAATTTCTTTGTTCCTAAGTGGGTGTGCCCATTCATCCACTTGTCTATCTACTACTCATTCACTCACACACACACACACACACACACACACAACGGATACATAGATAGGTAGATAGACAGTCTACTATTCTATATACCATCTATTAACATGTATACATATGTACCTTAAATTTAATTCAGTTTACAGAATGTGCCATGTGTACAGGAAACATAGAGAAAAATTAATCAATACCAAGCAACTGCATGGTGCAAAGAATTCTCAGACTGACTGACACACTCAGAATAAATAACCTATTGTGGGCTTAAAATCAGAATATTAAGGTTCTGATGGTTTTAATATAAGTACTAGAGGAAACACATGCCTGAAAATTCTGCAAACAACTTTTGTTGCCATCAAGAACTGTAAACAAACCTAAGAAGCTCAACCATTGTTCTTTGAATCTGCTTATTTTAAATAAACTTGTAATGTATTTCACATGCTTCTGGAATCATCTCTAATTTTGTGCCTGGAAAGTTCTTCCAGCAATTACCAGTTCCTTGTCTAATAAGGAGAATTTCCCTTTTGGACCTAAAGAAACCTGAGCACTGAAGAATTGATGCTTTCAAATTGTGGTGCTGGAAAAGACTCCTGAGAGTCCCTGCGACAGCATGATCAAACCAGTCAATCCTAAGGGAAATCAGTCCTGAATATTCATTGGAAGGACTTATGCTAAAGCTGAAGCTCCAATACTTCGGCCACCTGATGCAAGGAGTTGACTCATTGGAAAAGACTCTGATGCTGGGAAAGACTGAAGGAGAAGAGGGTGACAGAGGATGAGATGGTTGGAGGGCATCACCGATTCAATAGACATGAGTTTGAGCAAACTCCGGAAGACAGTGAAGGACAAGGAAGCCTGAGGTGCTAAAGTCCATGGGGTCACAGAGAGTCGGGCACGACTTAGCGACTGAACAACAACAGTTCATGTGTGTGAGACTCACAGTGAGTGCTGGTGACCTTTTCCATCTTAACACAGAAGATTAGATTTGAATTGGACCTAGAAAGCAATGGCTTCCAGTTTTCTAGATGAGGAAACTGAGGCCAAGAAAAATTGTAAATTGTCTGAAGCTGGAAGGGCTGGTAGAGTTCTCATACCTCCCTCTAGTCTTCCATTTCCAGTTGGAAAAATGACCATTCTTGTTTTATTCCCAGAGAATTTTTTTCTTTACAGAGGAGACATTTTTTTTTTAATTTTATTTTTGAAACTTTACAATATTGTATTGGTTTTGCCAAATATCGAAATGAATCTGCCACAGGTATACATGTGTTCCCCATCCTGAACCCTCCTCCCTCCTCCCTCCCCATACCATCCCTCTGGGTCGTCCCAGTGCACCAGCCCCAAGCATCCAGTATCGTGCATCGAACCTGGACTGGTGACTCGTTTCATACATGATAGTATACATGTTTCAATGCCATTCTCCCAAATCTTCCCACCCTCTCCCTCTGCAACAGAGTCCATAAGACTGTTCTATACATCAGTGTCTCTTTTGCTGTCTCGTACACAGGGTTATTGTTACCATCTTTCTAAATTCCATATATATGTGTTAGTATACTGTATTGGTGTTTTTCTTTCTGGCTTACTTCACTCTGTATAATAGGCTCCAGTTTCATCCACCTCATTAGAACTGATTCAAATGTATTCTTTTTAATGGCTGAGTAATACTCCATTGTGTATATGTACCACGGCTTTCTTATCCATTCATCTGCTGATGGGCATCTAGGTTGCTTCCATGTCCTGGCTATTATAAACAGTGCTGCGATGAACATTGGGATATATGTGTCTCTTTCCCTTCTGGTTTCCTCAGTGTGTATGCCCAGCAGTGGGATTGCTGGATCATAAGGCAGTTCTAGTTCCAGTTTTTTAAGGAATCTCCACACTGTTCTCCATAGTGGCTGTACTAGTTTGCATTCCCACCAAATGCAAATGTAAGAGGGTTCCCTTTTCTCCACACCCTCTCCAGCATTTATTGCTTGTAGACTTTTGGATCGCAGCCATTCTGACTGGCATGAAATGGTACCTCATAGAGGTTTTGATTTGCATTTCTCTGATAATGAGTGATGTTGAGCATCTTTTCATGTATTTGTTAGCCATCTGTATGTCTTCTTTGGAGAAATGTCTATTTAGTTCTTTGGCCCATTTTTTGATTGGGTCATTTATTTTTCTGGAGTTGAGCTGTAGGAGTTGCTTGTATATTTTTGAGATTAGTTGTTTGTCAGTTGTTTCATTTGCTATTATTTTCTCCCATTCTGAAGGCTGTGTTTTCACCTTGCTAATAGTTTCCTTTGTTGTGCAGAAGCTTTTAAGTTTAATTAGGTCCCATTTGTTTATTTTTGCTTTTATTTCCAATATTCTGGGAGGTGGGTCATAGAGGATCCTGCTGTGATGTATGTTGGAAAGTGTTTTACCTATGTTCTCCTCTAGGAGTTTTATAGTTTCTGGTCTTACGTTTAGATCTTTAATCCATTTTGAGTTTATTTTTGTGTATGGTGTTAGGAAGTGTTCTAGTTTCATTCTTTTACAAGTGGTTGACCAGTTTTCCCAGCACCACTTGTTAAAGAGATTGTCTTTAATCCATTGTATATTCTTGCCTCCTTTGTCAAAGATAAGGTGTCCATATGTGTGTGGATTTATCTCTGGGCTTTCTATTTTGTTCCATTGATCTATATTTCTGTCTTTGTGCCAGTACCATACTGTCTTGATGACTGTGGCTTTGTAGTTGAGCCTGAAGTCAGGTAGGTTGATTCCCAGAGGAGACATTTTTTGAGTGACTCTATTGTACTGACCCAAAACTTGATCCTACATCATACTCTTGTGACCCCTCATTTATAACTTAAAACTCTTTAATCTCTTCCATTTATCTGCAGATGGCATTTGAATAGCATATCAGAAAATCACATCTGAAATTTTTTTTCTACTTTAAAACATCTAAAGCATCTGGTCAGTATCTGTATCCCTGTATTGGTGTGGGGAAAGGGAAGAGGTGGTGACCCTGACTTCAGCAACTGGTTAACTGAAATCCAGTCTTTATACGTCTGACTTGGGTGCAATCACCCTCCTGTACTTCAAGCCAACTATTGAAAGGAGTTGTCCTTCCTGAATCCAACACAAGATCCAGTCCAGTAATGAACCTTCTGAAGATTTGTTTAGAAAGATGAGATCAGGTTTTCTTCTAAGCCCACGTGAAAAAATCTGCTTCCTGTAAAAACCAAGCAGACGTTCCCACGATACCAGCCAGAAGCGAGGTTACAATTAATGCCTTGACCATGGCCAGGCTTAACTGAAACTTCAGAGCAACAGTTCCCCTTCAGGAAGATAGATATTGCTCTTAACTTTTCCCTGAGTTTGTGGTTTCTTCCAGCTGATGCTATCATATCCGCAAACTGCTTAGTTTCACGGGACAGGGAAACAACAGCAAAAAGTTAAATTTCCTACTGAAACTGACAAATTTGCGTTCCTATTGACCACTTTATTAAAAGTATGGAAGTCAGAAAGATGCAGCTGAAGAAGATGTCAAAGAGATCTGAATTATGGGAAGGACTCGACACGGCTTGAAGACAGAGGGCACCACATGGAAGCTGTGAGAAGGAACTGGATTCTGCCAACAACCAGTGAGCTTGGAAGAGAACCCTGAGCCCCAGATGAAAACACTCCCGGGCCAACACCTTGTTCTTGAAGCCCAGCGAGAGCCGGAGCAGGGATCCAACTACATCATGCCAGATTTCTGATGTACAGAAACTGAGATTAATGGATGTGTGGCTTTAAGTCACGACTTTAAAAATTAAAATAATGCTAAGAGGCCCTGGGCTGGCTCATGCAAGGTGTGGATTCAAATTCTAGTTTTGCCGCCAACACACTTCATGAGCTTATGCCATGTTGCCTAGCCCCTGAGTCTCTGCTCCCATCTCTAAATCAGAGGGGCATAGTAATATTTACTTCCTAGAATAGCATGAAGAGTCAAGGGAAATGTGTTTGAAAGTACTTTGCCCACCATGAGGCATGTTGTAAATGCAAGTTTTTTACCATAAACTACACCCGAGAAAAAGATTCATTGTACAGATGTGCACTCTGCATTTTTCTCTCTAAATCCCCCATTCTAATTGAGCACAAAATCAGCCAAATGCTTGTGAACTATTCGTGAATAAGCAATGTGAAGGAATTTTTTTGAATCTAAAAAGATAACTTATTTCCTGAGGAAGTCATTCCTCCCTAACACACATTCATGAGCTTGAAATGTATTTTGGGGAACCCCCTCCCAGTTTTCTTTTCTCCTTTGGAACATGGTGGTACTAGTAGTAAAGAACCTTGCCTGCCAATGCAGGAGACATAAGAGATGCAGTTTCTATCTCTGGGTTGGGACGGTCCCCCGGAGGAGGGCATGGCAACCCACTTCGGTATGCTTGCTTGGAGAATCCCATGGACAGAGGAGCCTGGCAGGCTACGGTCTATGGGGCCGCAGAGTCGATGTGACTGAAGCGACTTAGCAACAGCATCCCAGTTCTTTTCTTATTTGGAAAGTGTCTGGCTGCAAACTCGTCACTCAGACTCAGAGCCACAGAACACCCTGTACATGGGCTCCCTCCCCTTCCCTTCCTAACAAAGAACACTTAGATGCTCTTTGACATTCGGGATCTCAACCTATCCTCCGAAGCCTGAGCTAAGACGGATGAAATGACACCATGTGATAAGCGGTTGGCCCCACATCACACCACCGGTGAAGAGCAAAGCCAGACTGGAACTGAAGCCACTTATGACAAGGCAGGTGTCTGCCCGCTCCCCCTCCCAGCCCCACACTGCCAGGACTGGCAGAGGGCAGGGAGGTCAGATGATGTTGCCTTCGGGTGCTATGCCCGGGGTGACACAGATCGATCAACACTCTCCCAACTTTGTTCACGTGCCCTTGTGGTGCATAAGTCCTAGGACCAGGCTGGAATTTGGAACACACCATGTGGGGCAGTGTGTGGATTTCTGGACCTGTTTGCTTTTATTTAAACAAACTGGCTTGACTTCAAAAAAATTCAGCCAGGGCCGATGAATAATCAAAAGTCTTAAAACTCACCTCGAGAAAATCTTCATGTTCATTTTATTTAAATACGTTCAATAGCATAAATGTCAACCACCCATCCACTCCCCTCAAAAGAAAATATATCCCCTTACATCATGCCAGGTCACTAGGGAACCACAAGATAAAATGGCTAACATCAGACTTAATCTGCTGCTGCTGCTGCTGCTAAGTCGCTTCAGTCGTGTCTGACTCTGTGCGACCGCAGAGACGCCAGCCCACCAGGCTCTGCCGTCCCTAGGATTCTCCAGGCAAGAGTGCTGGAGTGGGTTGCCATTGCCTTCTCCACAGACTTAATCTGCTTCTCATCAAAAGCCTGAATCCTAGTTTTAATACACATGAAAAAGGGAAATTGACAAAACTGAAAGACAAACTTTATGCAGAAAGTGAAATTCAAAGCACTTCTTTATATAGCTCTGAAATTCATTAATTTCTTTAGCCCTCCTTTTCTTGCTTTTGAAACTGCCCATCGATTGATTTATTTAACGCTAGGCTACAAATCCACTTTAGAGTACAAGTTAATAATGTTAAGAGGGAAAGATCTGGATCTGCCTTAATCACTTTTGAGTCTTGACTGTAAACATTAAAAGGAACTGATGACAATGTACCTCGTATTTGTGGGGAAGAGGTAAACACTTCAGCTTTTGGAATACGCACATGGACCCAGCTATATAGTTCTGGTTCCCGTATTAGCAAGTCAGATACATGCCATTGCACTCTTTCTCTAAGGAATCACCATTCGCCTCCTGTCTCCTGCTCTTCTCCTCTCACTGAACCCCAAGCAGTGACAGGTTGATCTCAGGGGTGGCCCTTTGCCCTAGGTATGCTGTCAGACACACCAAAACACAAACTCTAATAAATTCTCTTTAATAGTAAATTCCACTGATACAGATAATTGGAAGAGGAGGACATTCTCTTGGGACTCACAGACTTCAGAGTAAATGCAAGCTCAGAATTACCAACTGATGAAGGAACATTAACATACTTCCAAGGAGTCTGCCATTCTTTTTTTTTTTTTTTTTTGGTCATACTACTTACAGGATCTCAGTTCCCCAACCAGGAATCGAACCCAGACTACAGCATTGAAAGCCCAGGATCCTAACCACTAGACCACCAGGGAGCTCCATGGCATTCTTTTTCTAACTGCCACTTATCAATAGTATGACCCCTGGCAGGACATGTACACAAAACCATTGCTTTCTCTATGAAGTAGATCCAATATCTGCTCCATTTATTTCATAACACTGTTCTCAAAAATTCTTTAGAAAGCATATGAAAAAATATATAAGTAAACTGTACTTAATTGCTATTAAATTATTCAAAGAAATTAATTTTTTCTCATAATGTAGAACTGGATGCTATCTTTAGGGTCTAAAAAACTAGATTATCTAACAAATGAAAATAATTGAATTACAGGAAAACCTAATTATAATTCTCCTCCTAATTCACTCGATTCATAATTTACATTGCAATGAATTTGCTGGTTAGGGGATTAATTAAAATCACTGCTGTAAAAAAAAGGGTTCATCCAATAATTCTTTGGGAATGCAAATTCAAGTTCAGCAAATAATAAGCACACTTTGAAAATGAAATAATGTTCACATTTTAGGAGACGATTAAGCAAATTAAGAAATTATAACCCAAAAGTGTTTTTAAGTGATCTTATTGATTTCCTCCAAGCTGAATGTTTAGAAAATGAAATTTGAATTATAAATCAATTATAAACCTCTGTACTCAGGTATTGTGTATGTGTGTGTGTGTGTGTGTGTGTGTGTGTGTGTGTGTGTGTGTGTGTGTGTGTGTGTGTGTGTATGTGCTCAGTCACTCAGTCATGTCCGATTCTTTGTGACCCTATGGACTATAGCCCACCAGACTCCTCTTTCCGACTCAGGGGATCTTCCCAAGACAGGAATTGAACCCATGTCTCTTGCCATCTCCTGCATTGGCAGATGGATCCTTTACCAACTTAGATATTGTATAAGAAGCAAATAACATTCAATAAAAAGTATTGTAAATTTTAAAAATAAAATTAAATTAAATTAAAAAAAGGCATCAACACCAGTATAGGAATGTGAGCTTCCAGTTTTGCAGAGACACAAGTTCTAGTTGTTAACCAACTTCTGGCACTCAACTTCAGACTAGTCCTGCCTTGAATACTAATCAAATGGAAATGACCTGAAGTTAACCCTCCACGTGTAAACCCTTTCTTTAAAAAACTATAACAAGGAAACACATTCTAACAGACTTTTAGAAGGTTAGAAAAAGTGCACAGAGCCCAGCACAAATTTAACAGAACTAATAGCTCTGCTGCCTGGCAGCATTTTTTATCAGGATCATCAAAGATCTAAATTATTTTGTTTTTTTTTTTTTCTGGATAGTAATCAGTGCCTGTGTATTGGCAGTGTGGAATATCACATACACAACAAGAAAGTCTGCAGCAGGAATAGCAGACATAGAAAACAGACTCATGAACACAGTGAGGGAAGGAGAGAGTGGAATGAACTGAGAGAAGTATGGAAACATATACATTACTATATTTAAAACAGCTAGCTAGTGGGAATTTGCTGTGTGACACAGGAAGCTCCATCCAGAGCTGTGTGACAACCTAGAGGAGTGGGATGGGGTAGGAGATGGGACGGGGGTTCAGGAAGGAGGGAGGGGACATATGTATACTGATTTATGCTGATGTACGGCAGAGGCCTCCCTCATAGCTCAGTCAGTAAAGAATCTGCCTCCAATGCAGGAGACCCCGGGTTGATTCCTGGGTCGGGAAGATCCCCTGAAGAAGGGATAGGCTACCCACTCCATTATTCTCGGGCTTCCCTTGTGGCTCAGCTGGTAAAGAATCCACCCGCAATGTGGGAGACCTAGGTTCAATCCCTGGGTTGGGAAGATCCCCTAGAGAAGGGAAAGGCTACCCACTCCAGTATTCTGGCATGGAGAATTCCATGGACACAGTCCATGGGGTCACAAAGAGTCGGACATGACTGAGTGACTTTCACTTTCACTATGGCAGAGGCCAACACAATATTGTAAAGCAATTTTCCTCCAATAAAATAAAAAAAGTCTTCAATGAGTGAAGGCATCACACTTGCTCTTACTTCTTTTAAGAAACAAGGTAACAAGAGTTACTTCCACATACGATATTACAGAAGTTATTTTTGAATTCCAAACTTGAGATTTAATAGTGACCCGGTTGGCGCCTTCACGATAAAACTGAATGTGTCTAGAACTACACACCATAACAAAAAATAACACACTTGATTTCCTGCTCCACATTTATTGGGGCCAGAGAGGCCAGGTGTTTTCCTTTCAAATACTTGGAAAAATATAACACAACAGCAATTTCTTAAATACAGAACAAAACTTTCTGGATCATGAATCAACAGAGATGTAATAGCCTATAGATAGCCACTGTAACAGTTTTATAAAATGTCATTCATCTAAGGCATTCTGAAACTCTTTCAAACCACACATATACACATATTCTATATACATGAAGGTATCCATTCATGAACAGACAGTTTTTTAGAAGCACTGTGTAGGAAAGGCTAAAGTAATACACATTTAGATTCTACATAGTTTTTAAGAGACATTTTGGGGTTCTAAGAAACAGTGATTAACATTCAAACCAACATAGATTTTCAAACCTGAATAGGTAAGGATTTTTGTGATGCCAGCTACAAGAAAATTTATACTGTGAGTTGTTTGTTTTTTCAAAGGCCTCTTTCAAACTAGAGGTTTCAAGTCAGGAGTAAACATTCACGGCATGAACACAGGATGCCTAAGTTTCCAAAATTTGCTTCCATATGGTTTTCTTCTTCACCTCCCCACCTCACCTGGATGCTGAGTTATTCCTTCCAGATGACAATGCGGTGAAGGATTTTTTGAATTTCTGTTTCAAGTGGACTACAATACCCCAAACACAGATTTTTGCCACGACATCCAAATATCATTAAATAGACCCATATTTCTTCCTAGGACAGACAGAGATCACTAGCAAAGAACAGAGCTGACAAACAGGAAGGAGACAAGGTTCAACCCTTTCTCTGGCCAGTTATACAAAACGAAAGCATCAGTCTGTTATCAAAGTTGTCAGCTTTCCCCATTATAAACACAATCTCTAGACTGGCTTGCAGCTTGCCCTCTGATGCACCAGAGATATATTTGGGTTAACCAACCAACCCGTTCCTGTTGATTCCAACAGTCTCACACAACCCAAACTGTTGAGCGATTTAAGAAATCAACCAATTTTCAGGCACTTTTCAACATTTAAAAACTTAAATCCAGTTATTTCAAATCTATTGGACAAACACCCCACTCCCCACAAAAAAGTAAGCTAATTCTTTCATAGTATTTCTGTGAGAAGACATATTCCTTCAATTTGCCAAGGAAAGAGCATTAATGCTTTCTTCCTCCTTTTCTTCAAATTCCAGAGCTCTGCTTCTGATAATGTAGCACTTTAGGTTACGTGAAATCAGCCCCTGTTTAAAGATTCTTCGTGGATCCAAGCTTGGAGAGTATATTAATGTGGGGGAGTACATTGCCATGACGGACATTCTTGATACAAAATTTCAATTTCAGTTGAGTCCCTGTGATCCCCTGAGCAGCTGTAAATGCCCTGTTCTATAATGAGGCAGTGTAAGACAAAGAAAAGTATTCAAATCTGTGTCCATTTATATTTATACTAGTACAAAACAGTGATAGAAGAAGATACTGATTTTTTTTTCTGACGTATTTATAGTTTCAAAGGAAAATAAAGACACTATTGAGAAATCTCTAATGAATGATTAAAAATAGTTTGGGGTGGGTTGCCATTCAAAATTTTTCCCAGAGTTCTCATCTATGTTCTATACAAACTGTAAATAAAAATGTACACAACCAACAGATGTATTTTACATACACTGGATATCAATATGTACTTGTGAATTAAAGTTCCTTAATATACACATCCCCACTTAGAATATAATCCATTATATAGGCAAAGCATCATTCTGTAATAACAGGTCAGGGATAGCAGCAATACAATAGTCTAGTTGTCCAGTGACCTCAGAAAATATCCTAGGTCCTGATGTGGTACTCCAAGCTTCAGAAAGAGCCGTCCACTAGTATTTAATACCGTTCTCATGAAGTACCAGGCTACTTTGCTAATGGCAATTATAGTAAAAGGTACTGTCTTTTCAAAACTCGTTTATTCAAAATCTGACTGGATGGTACAACAGGAAAAATAAGCCACCATGAGGTGATACAAACACAAAGTGTTAAAGATACAGAAAGCATGGACATTTTGTTTCTCAGGTATTTTTTGTTGTTATATCACTGCCCTGTACATACAAAAGGTACTCAAGATCACCCGAACAGATGCTGAAAGAGCAAAACTTTGCTGGGAAGAGGCCTGCTCTGAACTGTGTTCGAAAATACATAAATAATTTGATTATCGATCTGTGTTTTACAAACTGACAGGGCATCATACTGAGTACTGCTTTAAGAGTTATGAGTCGAAACCTTTGGGTAACTTAATGCACTTGTAACCAAAACTGACATATATAATATGCAAAAAAAATTAGGTTGATTTATAATAAACCATATTAGCCCCAGAAGACAGAATGGGTTTCAAGTAAACACGTATTTTGTGTGTACTATTGGAGATATCCATTCATGCCCAATGGATTCAAACTTTAGTGAAGCGGCAAGTTACATAGATTCTGGATATATCTATGACTTTAATATTCACTCTTGGTGGGTACTTGTAGGTCCAATTCTAAACCTGTTGGGCACATGAACAGAGAGCTCAAGAAAGGTCCCTGATACCTACGATGACGATTCTGAATCCCTGCCACTTTACCCAAACTTCATATTAAACAATCCTGCAGACCACCACTACTGGCTGGAGGCAAAGTTGATCACCCAAGGGACAGATGCTAAATTAGACCAGACGGTTTCACCTGCTGCATGCAGCCCTTTTTCTGGGAAGGGCCAACTCCCTTGGCATAGCAGTCTCTCTGGCTTGAAGCTGAGATCACACAGGAGAAACCTATTGTGTTTCTGCCAACTTACCGGCAAAATCAGCACGCCCAGTAACCGGCAGAACCACCATATCAACTCCCAAGATAAGCAGCCCTCTTATAATTCCCATGAGAATAACAATTCTTACAAGAATTTCCCCTTAAACAGTCTTATTCTTCCCCTCCTACAGGAGGTTTTCCTTATGCTTCTTGTGATGGTCAAATCAACCCAGGACAGACTCTGGCTTCTCAGTGAGAGTGTGTGTCGTGATGGTTGGCAGTGCATTTATTATACCAAGTGTTCATTCAGGCTTCATGGATTTGGTGGGAAGTTGAACAGTCCACTGGGGAAGCCTTTGAATGATGACACGATGATGTGTTAGTTTCTCTTCATCAACCCAGAGCTTCTCAACACACTCCACAGACACAGTCTGGACTGTTGAACCTGGGCTCTCTTTACACAGGAACACACACAAAAGCGCTTGGCCTTTATGGGTGCCAAAGGTGGGCAGGCAAGTTCAAAGTCTGGACACAGAGGCACTTCCAAAGTTTGGCAGGGAGGAGAAGGTGAGTTCATTAAGTGGGGTTTTAGCACTGCAGTCTTGTATAACCCAGACACCTGCGGCACACGGACACGAACTGAGCTCTTTAGGTTGTGGATGGGTCATGCTTTTTCTTCTTGCCCCGGCAGGACTTGCAGACACAGCAGATGATGCACGGGGAAGCCAGAAGCAGCAAGGGCGAAGTCACCAAGGCGATGATGCCCAACCCCACGAGAATCCCAACCACCTGGAAATGTAGAAGAAAAGCCTATTCAGCACGTCAGTCTTCCTATGTATATACACCACCATCAGCTGTGGACTGCTCTTGCCCCCTGCTAAAATTTCATAGATTGAAACTCTAATCCCTAAGTGGAGGACGATGTGTGGAAATGGGAACCTTGGTAAGTAATTAGGCCATGAGGGTGGAGTCCTCATGATGGGATATAAGAAGCCACACAAGAGAGCTGGTTTCTTCTCTACTCTCTGCCATGTGAGGACACAGTGAGAAGAATGCCATCTATAAGCCACAAAGGGTGTCCTCATCAGAACTCAACAACACTGGCACCTGAGTCTCAGACTTTCAGTCTTCAGAACCATGAGAAATAAATATGTGGTCTGAGTCTTCCATTCTATGGTCATTTGTTACAGCGGCTCGAACTAAGACACCGTCTCAGGCACATGACGCAGTTACAAATATGAGAGCTTCCATCCAGTGCCCGGCAATGGTCTAAACTGGAGATAAAGCAGGGAGACACCAAGGTGTCTCAGACACCAAATGCTCACTCAGGCTCTGGCGCAAGCTCAGTGGGATCATGAACTGTCCGTGTTGGCTGCCTCTCTACTTGTTTCTCAGCAGTCTCAGAGGAAACGGTAACATCCTCAGAGGGATGTTAATAATGGCTACTAGGCTATGAACACCAACTTCCTCAAAAGGAACATGAAAAACTCTTAAAAATAATCTCAGGACTCCCTTTGAGCCTGCCACGTAAGCACACAACGGTATGTACAGAGGCTTCCACGCCCCAACACAGCTCATGGGATTTTAAGACTTCTGCCTTCCATAGCAAATATGCCCCAAAGGGCTCTAGGGAATTCACTCTACCAGTTTTTTTCAGGAGGAACAAGCATTCGGCTTTGCCTTTATTCTGCTGGAGTGTTTTCCATAAAGTATTACAGAAAAACCTGAACGAACTTTTTGGCCAGTCTGATTCTTGTCTGCTCTGTCACCCTGACTCTCCACTTCTCTAGGAGACTGGGCTCCTGGATTAACTTCACGCCCAGAAGTTCCCCAGAACCTCTCAGGCTGGGATGAGTAAGAAGGGAATAGAGGCGGGGAAACTGAGTAGGTGGGCTTTTCAACCCATTCAAAGCCTGGCTTCTCTTATGCTCCTCCTAAGGTCGGGGTACCTGTGTTCGGTTCCACATCACTGAGGCTCTTGAGTGGCCAAGCTTATTCCTACATGGCCCTCTGTCATAGTGTCTGAGGAAAATGTCATTCTGAAAAACAAAGAGAGAGGTTTTGGTAAACACACAGTTTTTGAATCAAGAGACGGGTACTAACCCCATCAGATCACCTCAGCGGATAAAATTAATGATGGCCTCCAAGAACTCCCGAGTGACAATTCTTAGATGATAGTAGTTTTATAAATCATTGCGTGAAAACAGATTATAGTCCCTGAGACTCTTTATTGATTCTAAAGAAGATTAACGACCTGACTGATTATCTTTGAAAGGTAACTCTAGTAGAAGTGCAGTATGGAATGAAAGAACCTTGAAGGAGATAGCTAAAAGGCTCTGTTGTAAACCAGCTGAGATAACACGCCAGTGGCTGAGACAGACAAGAGGTAAATACAGTCATGCAGAATTATGTAGGTAACTAACGGGATGGGGAACCAGGGAGAAGAAACCCCAGATGAGGGAGAAGCACTGGGTAGGAGGCAGGGACTTTGTTGAGGGAAGGGACAACATAGAGAAGGATTCTGTTGGGAAGATGATGGCCACAGTTTGGACGTGTTGAACTTGAGATGTACAAGCAGTGTTGTTCAAAAGGCAGCTGATTACACAGATCTGGATTCTGGGAAGAAGACTTGGGAAACAGTGTCCTTGGGCCAAAGAATCCAGAGAAGTAGATGAGATTACACCCAGGGAGAGGGTATAGAACACACATATTTAAGAGCAGGCCAAGGGGAATACCTGTCTCCCTGACCACTTCAGCTGGAATCTTCTCTTGCCCTTGGCACTTCTGTTTCTCAGGCATTCAGACTTGAACTGGAATATACAACATTGTTCTCTGGCTCCCTGAGCTTTGAAGGACACTGCTGGTTTTCCTGGGCCGACCAGCTCACAGACAGCTGCTCATGGGACTTCTCAGCCTCCAATACCATGTGAAAAAATACCTTATGCTAAATCCCCAAGAATCAATCTATCTACCCACCTATCTATTCTATTGGGTCTGTCTCTCTGGATAACTTTGACTAATAAAGTGACTATTCTACACAAATTTGGGAGAAAACAAAAGAGTAGACCAAAGAAGAACCTGGAAAGGAAATTGAGCAGCAGCCAGAAAGGAAATCAGAGGAGATGGTCTCACTGGAATGGAGGTGATCAAGATGTCAAAGGCAGCAGAGAATCTAGGAAAGGGGAGGACTAAAGTATCCATTGGATTTTACTCAGAAGGAATCACTCAAAGCCTTGAGAGAACACAGTCAGGGTCTGGCTATCTGAGTCACTGCAATGACTGGAGTGTCAACAGCTAGAGGCTTGGCTTCTAAAGGAAGGAGAGAAACAGAATGGCAGCAAGGCAAAGCTGCAGCCTTGAGAAAAGTGTTACTTGTTGTTAAATGCGACATAACTGAATCCATGGGTAGGTTAGAGAGCAGGGAATGGAAGCTGAAGTCATAGGAGAGAGAAGATAGAACCCAAGGGGACAAGTCTCTGAGGATCCCAAAGCAGAGGATGAAGACTATCTCATCCTCTGAAACAGTGGAGATGAGAATCAAGGCGGGAACAAACCCAACTCCCCAGAGCAAAACTCAAAATCACTCTTTTTGGTGTTGGTCTCAGGCTTGGCTTGTGGACAATCCCCCTTCGTCTAGACCGACACTAAAACTTCCCTATAAATAAAGACCAACACCATCATCTGACATGGAACACTTGGCTACAGAAACACATCGTGACCCACAAGCCAACGGTCCCTGGCCAAAATCCAGGAAAATGAGGCCTCAAAACACAATGACCAGAAGATGCCGCGCACCTAGCAATCTCATGTCTGTACCATTTCACCTCGAGAACCAGAACAGTTCAAGCGACAACACTGTGTTCTTTGCAACACCACACACAGAACACATTTCAGCCGAAGGATGCAGCGATCTGGCCCACATATTTATTCCCCTAGGCTCTTGCCTCCTAAAGAGAACCTCATGGGCTCAACCTCTGTGGATGTGAATCCTATTAACAAGCTGGTTAAACCTGAAGGGGAAAAAACTGGATTTGTTTCATTTGTAAAGCATGAGGGGTACATAATCATGAGTCACACCCTCATCCAGAGTATCATTCATTTGGAATTAGGAGACATCTCAAATATCAAACATTATTATAATTCAAACTTAATTGTAATTCAAGGGGTTATAACAAATCACATATTTTAACAGAATGAACACCTGTCTGTCAACCTGAGTCATGGAGATTCTAGAGTCTAAAAGGTCAAATTTCTTCTCCCCAATGCATATGCCTTCCTGAAACCCTGACATCAAGCTGATTAAGATTCTTACTCATAGATGTCAGCCTAAATAACTTATCTAATTTTTAGTTAAAAACCAGGCATGTGGTGGCCAGCACGCAGCCATGTTAACTGCATTCACTGAGTGTGTATAATGCTAAAGACCGATACAAACTGAAGCAAACAAAGCAATTAAAGGGCTTCCCTTGTGGCTCAGCTGGTAAAGAATCCGCCTGCAATGCAGGAGACCTGGGTTCGATCCCTGGGTTGGAAAGATCCCCTGGAGAGGGGAAAGGCTACCCACTTCAATATTCTGGCCTGGAGAATTCCATGGACTGTATAGTCCATGGGGCACAAACAGTCGGACACAACTGAGAAACTTTCACTTTCAAGCAATTAAAACAAAAAAATTGCAAAAAGAATAGCCACCCATCCAACCGTGACTGAGGGCTTACCCTGATACAAACATATTTTAAAGGTCCGAATTGCCAAAACAGGGAATAACTATAAACAAACTGCCAAAATAGGGAATATCTAAAGGGAATATGTCGCTGCAAACTGTAAAACACTAGAATTGAAAACAATAGAATTCTCACCAATTCTTCATATTACCTTTTAAATGAGGTTACCATTAGCCTCAGCACTGGACTGAATGGAACTGCACCTGAACTTGAAAAGACATACCTCACAAATAGCAGGGGGAAAGAACAATTAGACCAGATCCCTTATGTGAGAAGGGAACCCTGGGAGAGCAGTAACAATCTTGCTGTCACGCTCATGAACGAAATAGTAATTAAGAGATGCCACCCATTTAAATGGCTTTTCTCCTTAAATTAAAGAAGAAAAAAGCAATCTGATTGTGACAGGCAGAATAACTGATCCCCTAAAGATGTGCTGTGCTGTGCTCAGTCATGTTCTTTGCAACCCTATGCGCTGTAGCCCGCCAGGCTCTTCTGTCCATGGAATTTTCCAGGCAAGAACATTGGAGTGGGTTACCATTTCCTACTCAGAGGATCTCCCCTAAAGATGCCAATGATCTATTCCCCAAAACATGTGAATGTGTTACCTTACATGGCCGAAGGGATTTTGCAAGTGTGATTAAAGACCTTGAGACGGGCTGGGGTGGGGTGGGGGGATTAGCCCTTATTATCCAGAAGGGCACAATCTAATTACATGGGTCCTTAAAGGCAGAGACATTTTCTCAGACGTTTTTTCCCTCAGTCAGAGGGAATGGCTCTGGAAGCTAAGACTATGGAAGAAAGCTCAGAAAGATGTGATGCTGTCGCCTCTAAAGATGGAAAAAGGGGCCATAGCCAAGGAATGTAGGCAGCCTCTAGAAGCTAAAATAGGCAAAGAAATAGATCCTCTCCAAGAGTCACCAGAAAGAACACAGTCCCAAGACAACTTGACTTTAGTCCAGGAAGACCCATGTCAGACGACCGATGGACAGAACTAATGATAACACATCAGTGTTGCTTTAGGCCACAAGTCTGTGGTAACTCATTACAAGAGCAAAATCAAACGACCATGCTCATAGTTCTTTAAACAACAGAATGAGACAATGCCCCCAAAGCTGGAAATGTCCCTAAAACAAAAGCTTGCCTTTAAAGGTAGGACGACACACTTAAAGTAATCAGAGAGAGGTATGTGAAGAAGCAGGCTCAGGATGTTTCATTAAGGAAAAATAACTTTCTTTGGCAGGAAAAACAAAACAAAACAGGTTCAATGTTTTAAAAGGAAATTCCATCAGATATGGGCTGTCGCATAGACACAGGATGGAGGAGGATACACGGGGAGACTCTTCTGGGCTGCACTTACGTCCAGGTTCTGAAGGCAGTACCAGCAAAACGTGTGTTTGCAGTTTTTACACATCATCTGAGCACAGCCTTCGTTGCGCTCGATATAAACCCGGCACACTGGGCACTGCTTAATAGGGGCTTCTGCCTCCGTCCCAAAGAGGGTTCTAGAAAGAAATGAAGGAGAAATTATAGTGTAAGGATCAAGAATGCTGAGTGATTTTAAAAATCTAGGACAAGATGTACACCAACCAGAGCTACGGGTAAAGTGGGCTGAATATAATTAAACAGCTGAACTCTGTGGTCATCCACTGAATTCTCAGGGCTCCTGATAGGTAGGGAGGGAACTCGTTGCTGGCTGTACTTAACTTCATGTCCCAGGAACAGGGTGGGGGTAAAAACAGGCGCAGTGCAGATTACTCCTTGTTCAGATAACGCAAAACAAAGAAGCTTAATTTATTTATCTTTAGCTTTGAGTGAATTACATAATTGTATTTTCCATAGCTGATTAATCCATTGTTTTGCCAAATTAGTCTTTCATTCTCTGAGCACACGCTGTCTGACTAAAAAGTACAAGAAGTCTGCCACGCGGTGGAAAAACCAGCTCAGGATCCAACAGGGGCAGAGATCATCTATACAACGATCTGTGCAAATAAACAAACGGATGGGGATGGGAGGGAGTCAATCGTCAATACTTTCAAATAAATGCCCAATATCATTGAAAAGACCTGCTTCGGACAGATGAACAGGCCAGCAAAGCTTACAGGCTCAAGGGGCAGAGAAAATAAGTGGAACTGAGGTGGAGGGCGACCTGTGTGAGCCAGGCCTGGATTGCATTTTAGCTACTATTCATCAAAACCACGACTCAGCACATGAAGACATCAGGTTCACAAAGTGTGGTCAAACTTATGATTGGATTCCATGCTCATAATAACCCTATAACGCAGTGGGACAGCCGCCATTTTCATTCCTCCCATTTCTTTTTTTTTTTTTTTAATAGAGCACTAGACTTCAATCCCTGGGTTGAGAAGATCCCCTGGAGAAGGGAACAGCTACCCACTCCAGTATTCTGGCCTGGAGAATTCCATGGACTGTATAGTCCATGGGGTCTCAAAGAGTCAGACACGACTGAGTGGCTTTCACTTTTTCACTTTCAGACTCATAGAAGCTGAGTGACTTGCATAAAGTCACAAAGATACCAGTGGCAATGTCAGAACTCTGTCTCTCCTCTGGGATCTTCACATTGTCCTGTGATTCCTGGAGACCTTGCTGGGTGGCAGTGAAAATGTGCCTGGTACTGGTTAAGTGGGCACATGCCTGCCACATGTGCTAGCTCTTTTTCTCCTCTTGATGTATTTGGTTGGCAACTTAAGCACAGCATCACACCAAGTAGCATTTCTGTTCCTGGAGAATGGCCCTCCATACTTCAAGGATGCAGAGTGATTAAGCCAACTAGCCAACACTGTTATTTCTGTTCTTGCTGATGCAAAACAGCCGTAGCCTCAAGCAAATCAAGGGATCAAACACAAAGTTCGCTCACTCTGGGCCCTGCCGCTGCCATAAATACCCTCTGTCCTGCATGGTACAGAGTGAATTGCTTCTCATCATAGCAAATTCTCAACCTCATTATTGTTTTTTTTCAGAGCATAAAATATCAAAAGATAAGTTCTTTTCCTCTAGTAAGCATGAATTTTAGCAGCATACTACCCTGAAGGGCTGTTGTTTCTATTGCTGTTTCTTTTAATATGACTGGCACACCCCACACACCGGCAATTGAGTCAGCTAAGAAAATCATTTCCGCACCTCTTCACAAGCAAGAATGATGTGTGTCAATTGTAGGCAGTCATGGTACCTAAGCAAATGGCTGTGGACAAAAGCTATGACTTCCTACATACAGAGAACCAGAGGACCACAGCCTCCTACCTAAAGAGAAATCAAAACTCAGAGAGACTACCTCTGCTGCTGCTGCTAAGTCGCTTCAGTCATGTCCAACTCTGTGCGACCCCATAGACGGCAGCCCACCAGGCTGCCCCGTCCCTGGGATTCTCCAGTCAAGAACACTGGAGTGGGTTGCCATTTCCTTCTCCAATGCATGAAAGTGAAAGGTGAAAGTGAAGTCGCTCAGTCGTGTCCGACTCTTAGTGACCCCATGGACTTCGACCTACCAGGCTCCTCCGCTCCTGGGATTTTCCAGGCAAGAGTACTGGAGTGGGGTGCCATTGCCTTCTCCTAAGACTACCTCTAGCGTACCTGGAAAGTTATTCGAGGGTAATTAACTAAAATCCATTTAGACCTACTGATTTGGTGATTCTTAGTTAATAACATACCCATTCTGAGATACTTCTCAGGAAAGCCTTGCAGGTAAAGAACTCACCTAGACATTTCATCACAATATGGCTCTTTCTCCAAGCAACAGATTTCTAAGAACACGGGTGAATGATCCCAAAGATCAAGTTTCCTTCCTTACCCATACTCTGTTGGCAGGATGC
Organism: Bos javanicus; assembly: GCF_032452875.1. Lineage (NCBI taxonomy): Eukaryota > Metazoa > Chordata > Mammalia > Artiodactyla > Bovidae > Bos > Bos javanicus. Next base: position 39,549,757 of record NC_083890.1, read on the forward strand.
CGGGCTGACTGTCCCTGCAGGAGACTTCTGCATGCCAAGCATCCTTGCAGCACGAGCAGAACTTCAGGTGGCAGGAAGGGCACTCCACCAGCACAGGCTGTCCTGGGTCACTTGTTGCGACGGGGCACACTGTCTGACAGTCTGCCACGGGACACCACGTTCTGCAGGGGTCCAGGTGGACTTCTAAAGAGGAAAGAAAGAAAACACAATGGTCTGTCTATCTTCCATCCAAGCCTAAGCTTTCCTTTCTGCCTTCTGTTTATTCTTTTTTATGGGTCAACATTCATAGATGCTCAGTACCAACAAGGGCAATGATTTCTATCAGAGGTCTTCACAGTGGATCCAGTACCATTCTACATCACAGGTCATTTAAAAGTGTGATGATAAAGGAGGGAAAGAAAGGGAAAATTAGGACATATTACATTTAAAGTTTGGAGGAGGAAATGGCAATCCACTCTAGTATTCTTGCCTGAAAAAATCCCATGGACAGAGGAGCCTGGTAGGCCTCAGTCCATGGGGTCTCGAAGAGTCAGACACGACTGAGTGACTAAGCACCATATTTAAAGTTTAGAGTGGATCCAGACCTGCACAGTGGAGCTAGGTCAGCCAGCCCTGCCCTACTTCTCAAAGTAGGTACTCATGGAATAGGTCATCATTGCCCTTTTGAGCAAGAGAAGGAGCCTTCTCAGTAATCAAAATACACAACTTTTTTGGAATATTTCTAACAGTTCAGCACTCTAAACAGGCAAATATCTCAAGTCTCTTCTTCAATTATTTTGGGTACTGTCTTGGAGAAAAATAAGGACATGAGGAACCAACGAAAGCAAAAGAAAAAAAGTTCATAAAAGATTTTGTCCTTTCAGGCACTGAGAGATAGTGAGGCTTCTTCTGTTGTTCAGAGAGAAATTAAAGAAGAAACAAACAGTGTAGTGATGAAACAGTATCTAGTGTGGCTCAGCCAAGAAGGCAGATGAGCTGTCAATGTAGATATTCTGCTACCCTAGGAATGTGCTACTGAGGTTGTACAGGTTGTAAAAGATCCACACATTCTAGAAACAGAGGGTAGGGACTTCACAGGCCATAAAATGACCATCACACACTACACTGGCTAGACCCATGTGGCATGCTGAAAAGAAAGTAAGGTTTGTGGGTGGACAACTGTCTTCCTATGTGAGTGTTTACAAATCTTGTTCCACCTTCCATTTTCCAGTCAATAACAGTCCATATTCTTGTCACATAACATAAACTTTTGGTGGAAAATATCATGTGGAAAATGATGTAAGAAGCAGAGGAGCCCGTTTTTCTCTAAACTAACGCATTTTGCAAATTTTGAACTGGTGGGATTCTAGTTTCAAATCACTTAAGGCTTGTGATTCTTGGAATTTCCATGTGGAACGCAAACAAATCCAAAGAGTGGTGCAAAAATGAAATGAAGGTATTAAGTAGGAGCTTAATGTTTAAGGTAATAGTCTTACAAATTCATTATGGAGGGAAAAAGACTGAAATCCTCTAGGAAACACTGTCTCCAATAATATTTCCTCCAGAAAATGCAACAATTGGACCTATACTTATTACAGGTTTTCATTCAAAAAGAACATCCTTAAACATATCTTCTTATCCAATAATTCTGGAGGGCAGGAGTTAGAGAATGATGAGTCAGGTGAAATCAGAAAAAAGAAGAACCCTAAGATTAACACATCTTCAGACTCTAAGAGGGATGAACCCCTCTAAGATCCCTAAAATTTGGGGACAGGCTGATCAGAAAGTCAAGGGGATACTGATACATATATGGCTCCAAGATCTTGAACTTTGATTTCCACATCATTTGTATTTTTTTTCTCCAAACTCTTCACTGCTTCACAAACACAAAGCCCAAAGAAATGAAGTCTGATATGTAACTTAGCACTAAGGATTCCCACATTAAATATCTACTTACCATTCTAAATCACAGGTCTTTCAAAAGTTTGATAACAAAGGAGGGAAAGGAAAGGAAAATTAAGACATATTAAAAGTTTACGAGGCTTCCCTGGTGACTCAGACAGTAAAGACTGCCTGTGATGCAGGAGACCCAGGTTAGATCCCTGGGTTGCAAAGATCCCCTGGAGGAGAAATGGCTACCCACTCCAGTATTCTTGCCTGGAGAATTCCATGGACAGAGGAGCATGGTGGGCTACAGTCCATGGGATCACCAAGAGTCGAACACAACTGAGTGACTAATACTTTCACTTTCATAAAGTTTAGAGCATCCCTAGTTAGAACTTGACGTGGAACAACAAATTGGTTCCAAAGAGGAAAAAGAGTATGTCAAGGCTGTATATCGTCACCCTGCTTATTTAACTTATATGCAGAGTACATCATGAGAAATGCTGGGCTGGAGGAAGCACAAGCTGGAATCAAGATTGCCGGGAGAAATATCAATAACCTCAGATATGCAGATGACACCACCCTTATGGCAGAAAGTGAAGAACTAAAGAGCCTCTTGATGAAAGTGAAAGAGGAGAGTGAAAAAATTGGCTTAAAGCTCAACATTCAGAAAACTAAGATCATGGCATCTGGTCCCATCACTTCATGGCAAATAGATGGGGAAACAGTGGAAACAGTGTCGACTTTATTTTTCTGGGCCCCAAAATCACTGCAGATGGTGATTGCAGCCATGAAATTAAAAGACGCTTTCTCCTTGGAAGAAAAGTTATGACCAACCTAGACAGAATATTAAAAAGCAGAGACACTACTTTGTCAACAAAGGTCCATTTAGTCAAGGCTATGGTTTTTCCAGTGGTCATGAATGGATGTGAGAGTTGGACTATAAAGAAAGCTAAGCACCGAAGAATTGATGCTTTTGAACGGTGGTGTTGGAGAAGACTCTTGAGAGTCCCTTGGACTCCCAGGAGATCCAGCCAGTCCATCCTAAAGGAGATCAGTCCTGGGTGTTCATTGGAAGGACTGATGTTGAAGCTGAAACTCCAATACTTTGGCCACCTCATGTGAAGAGCTGACTCATTTGAAAAGACTCGGATGCTAGGAAAGATTGAGGGCAGGAGGAGAAGGGGACAACAGAGGATGAGATGGTTGGATGGCATCACCAACTCGATGGACGTGAGTTTGAGTGAACTCTGGGAGTTGGTGATGGACAGGGAGGCCTGGTGTGCTGCAGGTCATGGGGTCGCAAAGAGTCAGACACGAATGAGCAACTGAACTGAACTGATTGATCACCTTAAAAGGTTCAACTGGGCAACTTGTCTTCAAAACTCTAATCAATTAAAATTATTTGGCAGATGTTCTGACTTGTTTCTACCAACTTACTATGTCAGGTATCTGGGTGGCATGACAGAAGCAGAAACAATAAATAGAGGAGCAATTAAAGATTTAACGAACTCCTATTAACAAAAGGGCCTCAGTATACAGTGCAGCTACAACACACAGTCCAACACAAAAAAGCAAGAGAAGGTACTTCCATGGTGGTCCAGTGGTTAAGACTTCGCCTTCCAATGCAGGGGGTGTGGGTTCGATCCCTAATGGGGGAGCTAAGATCCTACATGCCTTGTGGCCAAAAAAAATCCAAACATAAAAAAGAAACAGTATTGTAACAAATTCAATAAAAAAGACTTTAAAAATGTCCACATCAAAAAAAAGGAAAAACGTCTCTAAAGAAAGAAGGAAGGGGAGAGTCGGAGCCACAGGAAACAGCGATCACTATGGCAGTACACAACTGCCAGTGTTAAGGCTCTATATTGTTCAGCCCTGCATTGAGCTATTTTCAGAGGAAAGACACAACTCTCCAGAGAGAGACATTTGTCTAGGCCACCTCTGAGTCTCTTGGAGAAGAGCATCCCACAATGGGACGGGGATCTGCATGTGCCAGTCTGGCCAGGTTACACTGAAAGGGTACCTGACTGCAACACGGCACCTGTCCTTCATGGTCCTTCAGCCGGGCTCCCAGAAGAGCAGCTCCGATAGAGAAAAGTCAGTAGAAACTAAAAGGGCTGTTTTGCTTTTTTTCTAAATTATTATAATTCCAATACGAGCTTCATTTTGCTTCATATACCTTGTGGTTCAAATAGGCCCGAGAAGCCAGGCTGGTAGAAAAGAGAAAAACGCTGAAGAAGCATCAGACATTGGCAGCCCTGGCAGCTAACAGGACTTCCCAGAACCCAAGCCAAAAAGGAACAGATTAATGGACAGCAGGTGGTGGCCAAAGCACTGCCACGTGAGCAAACACCATCTTCTCCTTTCTCCTCCACACCAATTATCTGAGGGGAGTCCGAAGGGAAGGAGAGCCCCCAGGGCTAATGCAGGACTTTCTAAAACACTTTTTATTACTACTACTATGAATGCAGTTCTACCTCCTGGCTTTTGGCTCAGGAAACACAGTTATTATGCAGATAAACAAAATGCACATTATCCAAAACATTTAAGGTTCAGTTTCTTCCTCCTTCCAATTTCTATTCCAAAGATAGAAAAAAAAAAAAAAGGAACTTATGCATATTCAACTAATTCCTTCTGTATCAACAGTAATGAAAGCTTTCTGTAGCTTTGAGATGAGCCAAAGCTCAGAAATCTAGAAAAAGAGAATAGTGCCTGCAACACGTTAATACGAACATGATTTAAAAGTGATTGATAGTAGCAGACTCACAGCAGAGACAGATGAAGTCATAGACGAACTGGAATTTACTTATGAAAATTAGAATTGATTACTGAAGTAAAGCCTCAGGACTATTTGATCTTCAGATTCTGCTTGTTCATGTAAATTACACAAGGCAGGAGATGCTATTTAAAACTATTTTGTACTTCTGTACTCTGACAATTATTAGGACATAAAAGCATTCCAAGAAAATAAAACTGCGATGAAACCTAAAGACCACGTCTGACCCCAGGAATTGTTTTTAGTTTTCAAAAACTAAATTTTGGACCCTTGGGTTTCCCACCTAGAACTAGATATGTGAAGCTTGCTTTTCATTTGGTTATATATTTTCTCAGATGACACGAGTGGTTTTTCTGCCGTCTTCTACCGTGAGGCTGTGCCGAAAAAGAGATGGTATGAAATTTTATTATTGTGGGAAACACTATGCACTCAAGCTAATTTAATTATCAGCTGAGATAAATCAAACTGTTTTAACTTTTATGACCCACTGCATTTTTAATTATGCCAAAATTAATTTGCTTTCTGCTATCACAAAGAACAAAGGTCTTCTGCAGATAGTTAAAATGCAATTAAATTAAACTGATTGGAATTAACATCTGCCACAGTAAATATACCCAAACAGAGGTGGCCAACAGCAGAAGAGTTGTTTTCAAGATAGCTGATGAGAAAAACAGAATTTCAAACTTGGAAACAACTTTTCACTGGTCATAACAAACACCCTCTTCCAACAACACAAGAGAAGACTCGACACATGGACATCACCAGATGGTCAACACCGAAATCAGATTGATTATATTCTTTGCAGCCAAAGATGGAGAAGCTCTATACAGTCAGCAAAAACAAGACAAGGAGCTGACTGTGGCTCAGATCATGAACTCCTTATTGCCAAATTCAGACTTAAATTGAAGAAAGCAGGGAAAACCACTAGACCATTCAGGTATGACCTAAATCAAATCCCTTATGATTATACAGTGGAAGTGAGAAATAGATTTAAGGGACTAGATCTGTTAGATAGAGTGCCTGATGAACCATGGAATGAGGTTCATGACATTGTACAGGAGACAGGGATCAAGACCATCCCCCTGGAAAAGAAATGCAAAAAAGCAAAATAGCTGTCTGGGGAGGCCTTACAAATAGCTGTGAAAAGAAGAGAAGCGAAAAGCAAAGGAGAAAAGGAAAGATATAAGCATGTGAATGCAGAGTTCCAAAGAATAGCAAGAAGAGATAAGAAAGCCTTCTTCAGCGATCAATGCAAAGAAATAGAGGAAAACAACAGAATGGGAAAGACTAGAGATCTCTTCAAAAAAATTAGAGATACCAAGGGAACATTTCATGCAAAGATGGGCTCGATAAAGGACAGAAATGATATGGACCTAACAGAAGCAGAAGATATTAAGAAGAGATGGCAAGAATACACAGAAGAATTGTACAAAAAAGATCTTCACGACCCAGATAATCACAATGGTGTGATCACTGACCTAGAGCCAGACATCCTGGAATGTGAAGTCAAGTGGGCCTTAGAAAGCATCACTACGAACAAAGCTAGTGGAGGTGATGGAATTCCAGTTGAACTATTCCAAATCCTGAAAGATGATGCTGTGAAAGTGCTCCACTCAATATGCCAGCAAATTTGGAAAACTCAGCAGTGGCCACAGGACTGGAAAAGGTCAATTTTCATTCCAATCCCAGAGAAAGGCAATGCCAAAGAATGCTCAAACTACTGCACAATTGTGCTCATCTCACACGCTATTAAGTAATGCTCAAAATTCTCCAAGCCAGGCTTCAGCAATATGTGAATCATGAACTTCCTGATGTTCAAGCTGGTTTTAGAAAAGGCAGAGGAACCAGAGATCAAATTGCCAACATCCGCTGGATCATGGAAAAACCAAGTGAGTTCCAGAAAAACATCTATTTCTGCTTTATTGACTATGCCAAAGCCTTTGTGTGGATCACAATAAACTGTGGAAAATTCTGAAAGAGATGGGAATATCAGACCACCTGATCTGCCTCTTGAGAAATTTGTATGCAGGTCAGGAAGCAACAGTTAGAATTGGACATGGAACAACAGACTGGTTCCAAATAGGAAAAGGAGTATGTTAAGGCTGTATATTGTCACCCTGCTTATTTAACTTATATGCAGAGTACATCATGAGAAACGCTGGACTGGAAGAAACACAAGCTGGAATTAAGATTGCTGGGAGAAATATCAATAACCTCAGATATGCAGATGACACCACCCTTATGGCAGAAAGTGAAAAGGAACTCAAAAGCCTCTTGATGAAAGTGAAAGTGGAGAGTGAAAAAGTTGGCTTAAAGCTCAACATTCAGAAAACGAAGATCATGGCATCTGGTCCCATCACTTCATGGGAAATAGATGGGGAAACAGTGTCAGACTTTATTTTTCTGGGCTCCAAAATCACTGCAGATGGTGACTGCAGCCATGAAATTAAAAGACGCTTACTCCTTGGAAGGAAAGTTATGACCAACCTAGATAGCATATTCAAAAGCAGAGACATCACTTTGCCAACAAAGGTCCATCTAGTCAAGGCTATGGTTTTTCCTGTGGTCATGTATGGATGTGAGAGTTGGACTGTGAAGAAGGCTGAGCACCGAAGAATTGATGCTTTTGAACTGTTGTGTTGGAGAAGACTCTTGAGAGTTCCTTGGACTGCAAGGAGATCCAACCAGTCCATTCTGAAGGAGATAAGCCCTGGGATTTCTTTGGAAGGAATGATGCTAAAGCTGAAACTCCAGTACTTTGGCCAGCTCATGCGAAGAGTTGACTCATTGGAAAAGACTCTGATGCTGGGAGGGATTGGGGGCAGGAGGAGAAGGGGACGACAGAGGATGAGATGGCTGGATGGCATCACTGACTTGATGGGTGTGAGTCTGGGTGAACTCCGGGAGTTGGTGATGGACAGGGAGGCCTGGTGGGCTGTGATTCATGGGGTCCCAAAGAGTCGGACATGACTGAGTGACTTAACTGAGTCTAAAGCTGTTAAACTGAGACCAACAGAAATTAGAAGTTTGCATAACACGTGGTTAGTGAGTATATGATAGGATCAGGCCTTTTTTACTCCAAGAATGTAATTATTTATGTAAAAACAAACTCATGCTATTAAACAGATTTCAATCCCTCCATCACTTTTATCTTTGAAGCAACAACTTCAAATGCTCCATCTCAGCAAGTCACGATCTCCTTGGAGGTGAATTCATGCTTTCAGTAAGAATATACTGTGTGAAGGAAACCGCTATGATAGGTGGGGTAAGGAATTTGCCTTGATTGTCAAACTTCTATACAATGCTATAGAAACTGGGACAAATAAGGATGGAAACACAGGGGAAAAGATTTGAATTAAGATGAAAACAAAGTGATATAATTGTGTACCCAATCCAAGGTATGATCTGGATTCCGGAAGATGCTTTCTTAGTTTAGTTCAGAAAAAACTGGGGCCAAGATTTGGAGGTGGCAGTAACAGTAATGAAGAATAACAATAAAGGCAGTGATAATATATCAAAAGCACCCTGTGACATACACAGTGTTAACTCATGCATTCTCTGCAGCAGCTCTGGGACAATCATTCCATTACTATCCTCATCTTATAGGAGTGGAAATGGATGGACAGATAGGATGAGGCAAATACCAATGAACACTGTGCCTCTTATTCAGGTTCCTTTAGAAATTTCACCCAACCTACTCATAAATATCTTTTCTTACAGACACTTTAGCTCTTCAGAGGAGAGCTGAAAACATCTAGAGACTGTTTTAGGTTTAAAACTGATCAACAAAAAAGAACAGGAGGGTAAGCTGAGGAGAAAGGGTTACCATGTAAAAGCATAAGATAGCTTGGGAAGGAAACCCAAGACTTAGTCATACATTTACCATGAAATACCAGAAAATTAGTCTTAGAAAGAAAACACACAAAGAGAGAGATGATAAGGATGTGCTTGTGATCAGAAACTATGAAAAGGAAGGTGACTAATGAGAGATAGGAGGTGTTAAAAACATAAAAGTGAACTGATGATTAAGTCATTCAGTATCACCCAGTCTTCAACCAAAAACGCTAAAAGAAACCAAATAGTGACGCAGGGCGCTCTGGTGAGAAGAGACTTTAATAATTAGAAAAGATGGCATAGAAACATTTTACCAAGGACAAACACAAGAGTGAGATGAAATTCGAAGAGCCATCTCATAAAGGTTAGGGCTCAAAAATGAAAGGAGGCTTGGGGGAAAAGCTGATAACAAAAGAACTTTCAAAGAAAGATGGAACCATAGCTTGAAACCACATCTAGAGTTGTACCTGGCACACACAGATGCTCAGTACATAAATAAGAACACACTGAATACACGAGTGAATGCAGGAGGATTAACAGATAACAGGAAAATAAATTCCTACTGTATTCACTTTTTTAAGACGGAAAACAGAAGGGGAGGAGCCAAGATGGCAGAGGAGTAGGACGGGGAGAACACTTTCTCCCCCACAAATTCATCAAAAGAGCATTTAAACACCGAGTAAATTCCACAAAACAACTTCTGAATGCCAGCAGAGGACATCAGGCACCCAGAAAAGCAACCCAAGTCTTCGAAAGGAGGTAGGAAAAAATATAAAAGACAAAAAAAAGAGACAAAAGAGGGAGGGACGGAGTTCCATCCTGGGAAGGGAGTCTTAAAAAGAGAGAAGTTTCCAAACACCATGAAACCTTCTCACTGCCGAATCTGTGCCGAGCTTTGGAAGCACAGAGGGCAACATAACAGGGAGAAAAAATAAACAAACAATTAAAACCCACAGATTGCGAGCCCTACGGTAACTCCCCCAGCAGAGAAGCAGCGCAGACGCCTACACACGCCATTAGCAAGCAGGGGCTGGGCAGGGAGGTGTGGCGCAGGCTGCATTGCTTAGAGTAAGGAGCTGGCCTGAATACCCTGAGCGCTATCTGAGCGAAATAATTTGGGCTAGCAAACCAGAATGTGGGATATCTACCACGCGAAAAGCCAGCCCTAACCTAAGACACCGCCAGGCCTGCGCACGGAACAAAGGACTGAACAGAGATAGCCAGCTGCAGACCTTCCCTCTCCGGTGACAGGCAGCCAGAACCGGAAGGGGGCAATCGCAGCCCCAGAGAGACATTATCTATAAAACTGTAAGCAGGCTTCTTTGCTAACTAAAACTTCTTGGGGGTCTGGACGGTCAACATCTGCCTGAGAAGGTGCGCAGGTTGTACACCTAGATAACCGAGCAGCGGGGAGGCGATAAGTCGCAGCAATCGCGCTCGCCAAACACCTCATCACCTGAACTGCTCGGACCTGGGAAGGGCACAAAACGCAGGCCCAACCGAGTCTGCGCCTCTGAGGACTACCCGAGTGCCTGAACCTAAGCGGCTTGGACCCGGGAGGTGCAAGCAGCCCAGGGCCGGCCACAGATGGTTCCCAGTGGAGCAACCTAGAGCCCGAGCAGTGTGGGCAGGGAGGCTACACGCCCGTGAGCGGGGGCAGACCCAGTGTGGCTGAGGCACTGCAAGCGCACACCAGTGTTATTTGTTTGCAGCATCCCTCCCTCCCTCCCCACAGCGAGACTGAACAAGTGAGCCTTAAAAAAAAAAAAAAAAAGTGTCCTCCACCGTCCCCTTTGTGTCAGGGCGGAAACCAGACACTGAAGAGACCAGCAAACAGAAGAAGCTATAACAGAGGGAACTGCCTTGTAAGCTACAGGCAATAGGTTAAACCCTGTGGTTACTACCGACTACATAGGAAGGGGCCTATAGATCTTGAGAAATGTAAGTTGGACCAAGGAACTAGCCAAAAATGAACTGAACCCACAATACTCACAACAAAACCAGAGAAAGTCCTAGATATATTTTTACTATTTTTACGATCATTCTTTCTTTAACATTGTATTCTTGAAATTCCAAACTCTTTTCTCTCTTCTTTTTTTAACATTGTATTTCTGAAATTCCAAACTCTACTCTAGATTTTTAACTTTTGCTTTTTGGTATTAGTTATCAATTTTGTACCTATATTTTCTTTATAATTTTTGCGATCTTTAACATCGTATTTTTGAAATTCCAAACTCTACTCTAGATTTTTAATTTTTGCTTTTATGTATTTGTTACCAATTTTGTACCTTTAAGAACCCAATCTTCAGTACCCATTTTTCACTAGGGAGTGAGATTACTGGCTTGACTGCTCTCTCTCCCTTTGGACTCTCCTTTTTCTCCACCAGGTCGCCTGTGTCTCCTCCCTAACCCCTCTCTACTCTACCCAACTCTGTGAATTTCTGTGTGTTCCAGACGGTGGAGAACACTTAGGGAACTGATTACTGGCTGGATCTCTATATAACTCCGTGAACATCTCTGAGTGGTCCAGTTGTGGAGTGCACATAAGGAAGTGATTACTGGCTAGCCCACTCTCTCCTCTATTGATTCCACCTCATCTCATTAACTACTGTAAAAATAAGACCAATAACTGGAAGTAGGAGGTTTAAGTCCAAACCCTGACTCCAGGGAACTCCTGACACCAAGGAACATTAATTGACAGGAGCTCATCAAATGCCTCCATACCTACACTGAAACCAAGCACCACACAAGGGCCAACAAGTTCCAGGGCAAGACATACCAAGCGAATTCTCCAGCAACAAAGGAACACAGCCCTGAGCTTCAAGATACAGGCTGCCCAAAGTCACCCCAAAACCACAGACATCTCATAACTCATTACTGGACACTTCATTGCACTCCAGAGAGAAGAAATACAGCTCCACCCACCAGAACACTGACACAAGCTTCCCTAACCAGGAAACCTTGACAAGCCACCTGTACAAACCCACACACAGCAAGGAAACGCCACAATAGAGAACTCCACAAACTGCCAGAATACAGAAAGGACACACCAAAATCAGCAATTTAAACAAGATGAAGAGACAGAGGAACACCCAGCAGATAAAGGAACAGGATAAATGCCCACCAAACCAAACAAAAGAGGAAGAGATAGGGAATCTACCTGATAAAGAATTCCGAATAATGATAGTGAAATAGATCCAAAATCTTGAAATCAAAATGGAATCACAGATAAATAGCCTGGAGACAAGTATTGAGAAGATGCAAGAAAGGTTTAACAAGGACCTAGAAGAAACAAAAGAGAGTCAATATATAATGAATAATGCAATAAGTGAAATTAAAAACACTCTGGAGGCAACAAATAGTAGAATAACAGAGGGAGAAGATAGGATTAGTGAATTAGAAGATAGAATGGTAGAAATAAATGAATCAGAGAGGATAAAAGAAAAACGAATTAAAAGAAATGAGGACAATCTCAGAGACCTCCAGGGCAATATTAAATGCTACAACATTTGAGTCACAGGGGTCCCAGAAGAAGAAGACAAAAAGAAAGACCATGAGAAAATACTTGAGGAGATAATTGTTGAAAACTTCCCTAAAATGGGGAAGGAATTAATCACCCAAGTCCAAGAAACCCAGAGAGTCCCAAACAGGATAAACCCAAGGAGAAACACCCCAAGACACATATTAATCAAATTAACAAAGATCAAACACAAAGAACAAATATTAAAAGCAGCAAGGGAAAAACAACAAATAACACACAAGGCAATTCCCATAAGGATAACAGCTGATCTTTCAATAGAAACTCTTCAAGCCAGGAGGGAATGGCAAGACATACTTAAAGTGATGAAAGAAAATAACCTACAGCCCAGATTATTGTACCCAGCAAGGATCTCATTCAAGTATGAAGGAGAAATCAAAAGCTTTTCAGACAAGCAAAAGCTGAGAGAATTCTGCACCACCAAACCAGCTCTCCAACAAATACTAAAGGATATATTCTCTAGACAGGAAACACAAAAATGGTGTATAAATTCAAACCCAAAACAATAAAGTAAATGGCAACGGGATCATACTTAGCAGTAATTACCTTAAACGTAAATGGGTTGAATGCCCCAACCAAAAGACAAAGACGGGCTGAATGGATACAAAAACAAGACCCCTACATATGTTGTCTACAGGAGACCCACCTCAAAACAGGGGACACATACAGACTGAAAGTGAAGGGCTGGAAAAAGATTTTCCATGCAAATAGGGACCAAAAGAAAGCAGGAGTAGCAATTCTCATATCAGATAAAATAGACTTTAAAACAAAGGCTGTGAAAAGAGACAAAGATGGTCACTACATAATGATCAAAGGATCAATCCAAGAAGAAGATATAACAATTATATATGCACCCAACACGGGCGCACCACAGTATGTAAGACAAATGCTAACAAGTATGAAAGGAGAAATTAACAATAACACAATAATAGTGGGAGACTTTAATACCCCACTCACACCTATGGATAGACCAACTAAACAGAAAATTAACAAGAAAACACAAACTTTAAATGATACAATAGACCAGTTAGACCTAATTGATATCTATAGGACATTTCATCCCAAAACAATGAATTTCACCTTTTTCTCAGGCACACATGGAACCTTCTCCAGGATAGATCACATCCTGGGCCATAAATCTAGCCTTGGTAAATTCAAAAAAACAAATCATTCCAAGCATCTTTTCTGACCACAATGCAGTAAGATTAGATCTCAATTACAGGAGAAAAACTATTAAAAATTCCAACATATGGAGGCTGATCAACACGCTGCTGAATAACCAACAAATCACAGAAGAAATCAAAAAAGAAACCAAAATTTTCATAGAAACGAATGAAAATGAAGACACAACAACCCAAAACCTGTGGGACACTGTAAAAGCAGTCCTAAGGGGAAAGTTCATAGCAATACAGGCATACCTCAAGAAACAAGAAAAAAGTCAAATAAATCACCTAACTCTACACCTAAAGCAACTAGAAAAGGAAGAAATGAAGAACCCCAGGGTTAGTAGAAGGAAAGAAATCTTAAAAATTAGAGCAGAAATAAATGCAAAAGAAACAAAAGAGACCATAGCAAAAATCAACAAAGCCAAAAGCTGGTTCTTTGAAAGGATACATAAAATTGACAAACCATTAGCCAGACTCATAAAGAAACAAAGGGAGAAAAATCAAATCAATAAAATTAGAAATGAAAATGGAGAGATCACAACAGACAACACAGAAATACAAAGGATCATAAGAGACTACTATCAACAATTATATGCCAATAAAATGGACAACGTGGAAGAAATGGACAAATTCTTAGAAAAGTACAACTTCCCAAAACTGGACCAGGAAGAAATAGAAAATCTTAACAGACCCATCACAAGCATGGAAATTGAAACTGTAATCAAAAATCTTCCAGCAAACAAAAGCCCAGGTCCAGATGGCTTCACAGCTGAATTCTACCAAAAATTTAGAGAAGAACTAACACCTATCCTGCTCAAACTCTTCCAGAAAATTGCAGAGGAAGCTAAACTTCCAAACTCATTCTATGAGGCCACCATCACCCTAATACCAAACCCTGACAAAGATCCCACAAAAAAAGAAAACCACAGGCCAATATCATTGATGAACATAGATGCAAAAATCCTTAACAAAATTCTAGCAATCAGAATCCAACAACACATTAAAAAGATCATACACCATGACCAAGTGGGCTTTATCCCAGGGATGCAAGGATTCTTCAATATCTGCAAATCAATCAATGTAATACACCACATTAACAAATTGAAAAATAAAAACCGTATGATTATTTCAATAGATGCAGAGAAAGCCTTTGACAAAATTCAACATCCATTTATGATAAAAACTCTCCAGAAAGCAGGAATAGAAGCAACATACCTCAACATAATAAAAGCTATATATGACAAACCCACAGCAAACATTATCCTCAATGGTGAAAAATTGAAAGCATTTCCTCTAAAGTCAGGAACAAGACAAGGGTGCCCACTTTCACCATTACTATTCAACATAGTTTTGGAAGTTTTGGCCACAGCAATCAGAGCAGAAAAAGAAATAAAAGGAATCCAAATTGGAAAAGAAGAAGTAAAACTCTTAATATTTGCAGATGACATGATCCTCTACATAGAAAACCCTAAAGACTCCACCAGAAAATTACTAGAACTAATCAATGACTATAGTAAAGTTGCAGGATATAAAATCAACACACAGAAATCCCTTGCATTCCTATACACTAATAATGAGAAAACAGAAAGAGAAATTAAGGAAACAATTCCATTCACCATTGCAACGAAAAGAATAAAGTACTTAGGAATAGATCTACCTAAAGAAACTAAAGACCTATATATAGAAAACTATAAAACACTGGTGAAAGAAATCAAAGAGGACACTAATAGATGGAGAAATATACCATGTTCATGGATTGGAAGAATCAATATAGTGAAAATGAGTATACTACCCAAAGCAATTTATAGATTCAATGCAATCCCTATCAACCTACCAACTGTATTCTTCACAGAGCTAGAACAAATAATTTCACAATTTGTATGGAAATACAAAAAACCTCGAATAGCCAAAGCTATCTTGAGAAAGAATGGAACTGGAGGAATCAACCTACCTGACTTCAGGCTCTACTACAAAGCCATAGTTATCAAGACAGTATGGTACTGGCACAAAGACAGAAATATAGATCAATGGAACAAAATAGAAAGCCCAGAGATAAATCCATGCACATATGGACACCTTATCTTTGACAAAGGAGGCAAGAATATACAATGGATTAAAGACAATCTCTTTAACAAGTGGTGCTGGGAAAACTGGTCAACCACTTGTAAAAGAATGAAACTAGAACACTTCCTAACACCATACACAAAAATAAACTCAAAATGGATTAAAGATCTAAACATAAGACCAGAAACTATAAAACTCCTAGAGGAGAACATAGGCAAAACACTCTCTGACATACATCACAGCAGGATCCTCTATGACCCACCTCCCAGAATATTGGAAATAAAAGCAAAAATAAACAAATGGGACCTAATTAAACTTAAAAGCTTCTGCACAACAAAGGAAACTATTAGAAAGGTGAAAAGACAGCCTTCAGAATGGGAGAAAATAATAGCAAATGAAGCAACTGACAAACAACTAATCTCAAAAATATACAAGCAACTCCTACAGCTCAACTCCAGAAAAATAAATGACCCAACCAAAAAGTGGGCCAAAGAACTAAATAGACATTTCTCCAAAGAAGACATACAGATGGCTAACAGACACATGAAAAGATGCTCAACATCACTCATTATCAGAGAAATGCAAATCAAAACCTCTATGAGGTACCATTTCACACCAGTCAGAATGGCTGCGATCCAAAAGTCTACAAGCAATAAATGCTGGAGAGGGTGTGGAGAAAAGGGAACCCTCTTACACTGTTGGTGGGAATGCAAACTAGTACAGTCACTATGGAGAACAGTGTGGAGATTCCTTAAAAAACTGGAAATAGAACTGCCTTATGATCCAGCAATCCCACTGCTGGGCATACACACTGAGGAAACCAGAAGGGAAAGAGACACGTGTACCCCAATGTTCACTGCAGCACTGTTTATAATAGCCAGGACATGGAAGCAACCTAGATGTCCATCAGCAGATGAATGGATAAGAAAGCTGTGGTACATATACACAATGGAGTATTACTCAGCCATTAAAAAGAATACATTTGAATCAGTTCTAATGAGGTGGATGAAACTGGAGCCTATTATACAGAGTGAAGTAAGCCAGAAAGAAAAACAGCAATACAGTATACTAATGCATATATATGGAATTTAGAAAGATGGTAACAATAACCCTATGTATGAGACAGCAAAAGAGACACTGATGTATAGAACAGTCTTATGGACTCTGTTGCAGAGGGAGAGGGTGGGAAGTTTTGGGAGAATGGCATTGAAACATGTATAATATCATGTATGAAACGAGTTGCCAGTCCAGGTTCGATGCACAATACTGGATGCTTGGGGCTGGTGCACTGGGACGACCCAGAGGGATGGTATGGGGAGGGAGGAGGGAGGAGGGTTCAGGATGGGGAACACATGTATACCTGTGGTGGATTCATTTCGATATTTGGCAAAACTAATACAAATTTGTAAAGTTTTAAAACAAAATTTAAAATAGTCTCAAAAAAAAAAAAACAAAAACTGTAGGTACCATATTTTTTCAAAAAAAAAAAAAAAGACGGAGAACAATGGCACTTAAACCATTTGTAAGAGTTTGTAACCACTCTTTGTTGTTGTTCAGTGGCTAAGTTAATTCATGTCCGACTCTTTGGCACCCCATGGACTGTGTATCCTGCCAGGCTCCTCCATCCATGGGATTTCCCAGGCAAGAATGCTGGAGTGGGTTGCCATTTACTTCTCCAGGGGATCTACCTGACCCAGGGATGGAACCCATGTCTCCTGTATTGGCAGGCAGATTCTTTACCATTGAGTCAACAGGGAAACCCCCTGTAACCAGTCTATGATAATGCAAATATCAAGAATAGACACATTCACCTACCAAGAAATTGAAGCAACTAGCAATTACAGTAAGTAAAAAGGGTCACAAAAATTAGGGGAAAAAAAATGCTTAAGGACTAGAGATGGATAATCTTAACCCAGCTTTCAAAAAAAAACTAACTTGAAAAAGTAAGTTATGGAAACAAGAGACAAACAAAATTCTAGTTTAATCAGACATATGCTTTGAGAACCAGTAGAAAGTAAAGCAATAATCACTAACACATGCCAAACTTAGTATTCCCTTTTCTTTGTTAATATTGGAAGACAGACACAGAAAAGAAAACCCAGAAACACACAAGTAGCCAATGGAAAAATCACAGATGGATGGAAAGCGGATCCACAGAATAATCCATCAATGCCAAGTGACGTTTCTCTGCTTTGTGGAAAAAGTGACGACTAGGGACCATTCCTATTCAAAAGATTTCCCCCACAAAGACGCACGTGACAACAAAGACACAAAAGACAAGCTAATCATATATGTAACATAAGGTAAAAGAAAATTAAAATACTGGATGACAAGTTAAAACTAAAAAAAGAACTTGGTCAGTTAGTTCAGTTGTTCAGTCATGTCCAACTTTTTGAGACCCCAAGGAATGCAGCACAACAGGCCTCCCTGTCCATCACCAACTCCCAGAATTTGTTCAAACTCATGTCCATCGAGTCAGTGATGCCATCCAACCATCTTATCCTCTGTTGTCCCCTTCTCCTGCCTTCAATCTTCCCCAGCATCAGGGTCTTTTCCAATGAGTCAGTTCTTTAAATTGGCAGTCAATAAAAATTGGACAAAACAGATGATAATTTTTCTTACTAAGATAGAGATGTCTCTAATCTGATTCTACATTTTTTTCAGAGTAAAAACAATCTCTCCAATTCTGTCTCAAGAGTCCAGCCAATGAGTTTTACTTTCCACCAGTTAATTTAATGTTAATAAATGTCTAATTAAACTACAGAGTTTTACAGTTTGGCAGTTCCTAACTTGCCCTATGACCTGGCAATTCCACTGCTAGCCATATACCCATAAGAATGGAAAGCAGGGGCTTGAACAGGTATTTGTGCTCCAATGTTCACGCATCGTGATTCACAACAGCCAAAAAGTAGAAACAACCCAAGTGTCCATCAACAGATGAAGAGATACACAAAAAGTGGTAGGTATACACAATGGGACATTATTCAACCATAAAAAGACATGAAGTTCTGATACATGCTACAACGTGGATGGAGATAAGCCAGACACAAAAGGAAAATATTGTGTGATCCCACTTACACAAAGTATCTAGACTGGGCAAATTCACAGAACGGAAAGTAGATTAGAGGTTATCAGGGGCTGGGAGAAGTGGGGAAGGAAGTTACTGTTTAGATATTACAGGGTTTCTTCTGCCTGGGATGATCAAAGTTTTGCAAGTGGATGGTGGTGATGGCTGTACAACATTGTAAATATTCTTAATGCCATTGAATTACACACCTAAAATGGGTGAAATGGTAAATTTAATGATGTTTTTAACTCCAATAAAAAGTATAGGGACTTCTCTAGTAGTCCAGTGGTTTAGGCTCCATGCTTCCAAAGCAGGGGACATGGGTTTGATCCCTGGTCCAGGATCTAAGAGCCCACATGCCACACAGCCAAAAAATAAAATAAAAAAATTTTTTTAATTACCCAATTCAAAAAATTTTACAGATGAGGAAGCTGAGACACACCTGTATGGTCCCAGGCAAGTCTCAATCCCTCCAATTTTCTTAATTCATTTAATCCTCATCTCAAACCCATGGTATGGGGACCATTATTATCCCCATTTTATAGATGAAAAAACTGAGGTACAGAAACCAAGGTTACACAGTCTAGTAAGGGGTGGAGCCAGCATTCACACTATTTTTAGAATGCACTAAAAATTTATATTCATCCGTAAGAACCGACTTACAGAAAGCTTTAATGCCTGGTACTATTAGAATTTGTCTAATAAATCACAAAAAAAGACATTTTATCTAAAACAATGTTTGTAAACAATGAGGAATAAGGCCTGCTACTGACTGATGGGGAAGTGGGTAGGGGGAGAGGTGACGGTCATGGAGGAGGAGAGGTACATCAGGAACAAGGGAATCCTACAGACAGGCTGAGCCCTGATCACTGAATGGGACTGGTGAGACTGACGGGTCTCACCATTTAAGAAGTCTGAAAATGCAACCTACCTCCTTAGACTTTCTCTAGGTAAGAGCCCTCCAATCATGGCACTGGCTACCAGCCACATCCATCCACGAGGTGAATGCCTTTATTCCAGCAGTAATGTATTTATGTAGTGGAGGATATTGGGATAAAGTGAGAGAATGTCAGAGCAGATGTTTGACACCATTAATCAGCATGTGATGCTGCAATGCTCAATCTAACCAGCCCATGTGGATGGATTAGGGAGGGCTGATATATAAACTATCCCATCATCAATTCCTCTGGTTAGCTCGGAATCCACACAGGACAGTATAGACAGTGTATCATTCTATGTCTTTATCCATTAAACCTAAAGTTCATCTGATTCTGCTGGTTCTGACAGCATGTTCCACAATATCCTATTTGCATCTTCCTATAAGTTGTTTTGAGACTGCAAAGTTTTTATATCAATTCAGTTCAGTCGCTAAGTCGTGACCGACTCTTTGCGACCCCATGAATCGCAGCTCACCAGGCCTCCCTGTCCATCACCAACTCCTGGAGTTCACTCAAACTCATGTCCATCTAGTCGGTGATGCCATCCACCCATCTCATCCTCTGTTGTCCCCTTCTCCTCCTACCCCTAATCCCTCCCAGCATCAGGGTCTTTTCCAATGAGTCAACTCTTTGCATGAGGTGGCCAAAGTAATGGAGTTTCAGCTTTAGCATCAGTCCTTCCAATGAACACCCAGGACTGATCTCCTTTAGAATGGACTGGTTGGATCTCCTTGCAGTCCAAGGGACTCTCAAGAGTCTTCTCCAACACAACAGTTCAAAAGCGTCAATTCTTCGGCGCTAAGCTTTCTTCATAGTCCAACTCTCACATCCATACATGACCACAGGAAAAACCATAGCCTTGACTAGACAGACCTTTGTTGGCAAAGTAATGTCTCTGCTTTTCAATATGCTATCTAGGTTGGTCATAACTTTCCTTTCAAGGAGTAAGCATCTTTTAATTTCATGGCTGCAATCACCATCTGCAGTGATTTTGGAGCCCAAAAAAATAGTCTGACGCTGTTTCCATTGTTTCCCCATCTATTTTCCATGAAGTGATGGGACCAGATGCCATGATCTTCGTTTTCTGAATGTTGAGCTTTAAGACAACTTTTTCACTCTCCTCTTTCACTTGCATCAAGAGGCTTTTTAGTTCCTCTTCACTTTCTGCCATAAGGGTGGTGTCATCTGCATATCTGAGGTTATTGATATTTATCCCGGCAATCTTGATTCCAGCTTGTGCTTCTTCCAGCCCAGTGTTTCTCATGATGTACTCTGCATATAGGTTAAATAATCAGGGTGACAATATACAGCCTTGACGTACTCCTTTCCTGATTTGGAACCAGTCTGTCATTCCATGTCCAATTCTAACTGTTGCTTCCTGACCTGCATATAGGTTTCTCAAGAGGCAGGTCAGGTGGTCTGGTATTCCCATCTCTTTCAGAATTTTATAACAATTAGATTAGCAAATATCCTATAAAACATCCCTTGTTATTGCCTCTGGGAATAAGGACAGCATTTTGCTTTAGCATGTAAATTTTTATGATGGAATAGTCTCACTTGAACTGAAAACACTCCCCACTCTGTTGCTTCATAAATTATGTTCTTTACTGGCTCAATGGTAAAGAATCAACCTGTCAATGCAGAAGATGCAGGTTCGATCCCTGGGTTAGGAAGATCCCCTGGAGGAGAAAGTGGGGCAACCCCCTCCAGTATTCTTGCCTGGGAAATCCCATGGACAGAGGAGCCTGGTGGGCTATAGAGTCCACAGGGTCACAAAGAGTCAGACACGACTGAACATGAGCATACAAAAGAGGGCAAAAGTGCAACGCAAAGCAATGCAGCCCAAGAATTGTTTAATAATTAAATTCCACCTTAATATACCAGTCTTACACATTTCGTTAAATGACGTACCCATGAAAGATGAATCTGCTTTTGGCTTGCTGAGAAAAATAAGCCTATGAGATTGAACCAAACATTGGTCAAAGGCAGTGAATGCCATCCTGTGATTCTCCTGCAAATGTTCCTATCCTTACCCCCTTTATGCTCTTTCTGTTTTCATGTAACAATTTTCCATCAGGGTAATTGCAAAAATTAAATGAGATAAATTGTGTTCACCAAATTTACTGGCACATTAAAAAAAAATAGTTCACTTCTTTCCTTACTGTCTTACCTCTGGACTTTATTAATCCAGATTCAAAAGCTAGCAATCAGGAAAACTGGATGTTCATGTTAGAGTTTATTTTACATAATTGATGAGATTACACAGGTCTGTGAGTCCCAGGGAAAACAATCTTCTCCTACTTCTCAGATATGGAAAAACACACCACCACCACCCCCACCCCCCGCCCCGCAAAAAAAAATGATTCCTACAGATAAAAAGGTAATACAAATAGAAAAGCTATATAAATTACCCCAAGTCTAAGATCAGAAAGAAAATTAGTCCAATACATTGTAAATAGCAGGGCTCCTCAGGCAGTACTAGTGGTAAAGAACCTGCCTGCCAGTGCAGGGGACAATAAGAAACATGGGTTCAATCCCTGGGTTAAGAAGATCCCCTGGAGGAGAGCAAGGCAACCCACTCCAGTATCCTTGCCTGGAGAATCCCCATAGACAGAGGAGCCTGGCGGCTCTAGTCCATAGGGCCGCAAAAGAGTCGGACCCAACTGAACTGACTTAGCACGCAATTGCAAATAGCATTAGAATGATATACTCAGTCACTGGCTATGATTACAAGTATAATCAGAAGGGCAGTGGATATCACAATGAGCAGTGAAAATGTTTGGGTGGATTAGGGAAAGTGGTGGTAAAACTCATTTTGAGGGTCACTTTCTATTTGTCATGGGCTTCCCTTGTGGCTCAGTTGGTAAAGAATCCGCCTGCAATGCAGGAGACCTGGGTTTGATCCCTGGGTTGGGAAGATCCCCTGGAGAAGGGAAAGGCTACTCACTCCAGTATTCTGGCCTGGGGAATTCCAGGGACTGTATCAACCATGGGGTTGCAAAGAGTCGGACACGACTGAGTGACTTTCACTTCACTTCTATTTGTCATACTATTATTGCGAAAGTATTTAACTTTTGCAGAATTTCTCTCACATAAGCCCAATTAAAACTATACAACAAGCAACATAAGCAAAGTTCCATTTCCTGCTAGTCTGCATTTTTTTCTGGCTGTGGTTGAGAAAGTTAAAATTTTATGTTGCAATTACAGTTTGCCTTTTTCTGAGTACCCTGTGGCTTTGCTGACAGCTCACAGCTGCCTTAATCTTACACACAGGTTAGTGTAAAGAGGACACACGTAAAACCACATCCACCATCAGGATGAAAAGAAGAGCATGTACATACCTCGTTCAAATTTTAACCGCTGATAAAGCTGAAACTGATCCACAGGTACCAAACAGGCAATCTGAAACCAGAGATATTCAAAAGATGAGATGTCACTTCTTTCCTTACTTTCATCAGGGAGCCCCAAGTTACCCGTCTTTTTACAATCCCTTTTTCTTATCTGGTTTACTGTATCTTCTCTATACCAGCTATCTGCAAATTTCATTTTCCTTATACTGTTCATGCAGTTAAACAGAAGCAGCAGTTCCCAAATCATCCCCAATCCTCAGCCATGGTTAGGATTCCCTGCTCAAGGCATCAGTGACAGAACTCAGTGATCATCTTCCATTCTTTTATCAGAATCGAGACTAGTGGGAATTGGCAACCCACTCCAGTAGTCTTGCCTGAGAAATCCCCAGGGACCAAGGAGCCTGGTGGGCTACAGTCCATGGGGTGGCAAAAGAGTCAGACACAACTTAGGGGCTAAACAACAACAAACAAGACTAGACAACCAAACATTTGGACTTTGCAAATTATCTGTGCACATATAGAAACAATGCTCCTTTTCTCTCTTCACTTAATACATTTTTAAAAGATTTTCATCTTAACCTACTGAGCACCATTCTTTAAATAAAGCCTGATGATTCAAATGCAGGAAGTAGCTGGGGTTTCTATGAAAAAAGAAAAAAAGATTATAATTCTAGCTTTAAAACTTTAAGATCAGGCAGATACTGCCTCAGGAATAACATAACTTCATTCATCAGCTAGGGAATAGTACTTTCTAAGCAATAGAAACACCATTTCTTTTGACGAACATCACTTCACGGGCCTCTGGTGATCATTCATTGTCATCCATGCCCTGGCAGAGAAGACGTGCCTAAAGATATTTCTTGTGGCTAAGCGCCTATTTCCATTTCAGATGGCACTAATAAATAACAGTGATTCATATCTAACTAAATGACATTTCAGATTAATCATTTTAAATTGCATTTCAAAGGCAGATGCAGGAAAAGCAAACTGCTCTTAAACTGGCATTCTAAAAATAATAATTCCACTGACGTCAACATATAAATATATTGACATTGCTTAAAAGACTTACAACTGAGAAAAATCAAAGGACTTTAGGTTTTCAGACATTCATCAAGTTGATAAAGCACATAGCCTTAGCCTTGGAAATTGCAACTGTAAAACATGACATACTTTTGCTATAAAATCTATCTAGATAAAAGCTCTTGCAACTAATGGCAGTCTGCTTTGAGAAAACCTGAGTTTAAAAATAAGGTATATTCAGGAGGGGGAGCACATGTATACCTGTGATGGATTCATTTTGATGTTTGGCAAAACTAATACAATTACGTAAAGTTTAAAAATAAAATTAAATTAAAAAAAAATAAAAAAATAAAATAAAAATAAGGTATCTAACATGGTATTTAACAACCATGATACATTTTAAAAGATAATGAAAATCTAATTCTCCTCCTTACAAAAAAAATCGATTTGTTTATTCTGTAAATGAATCAAGCTAAGTTAGCTAAAATGTATGAAGAACAACAAAATAGGCAAGTTCAGCCTTCTACTACTAAGTCACTTCAGTCGTGTCTGACTCTGTGCGACCCCATAAGATGGCAGCCCACCAGGCTCCCCTGTCCCTGGGATTCCCCAGGCAAGAACACTGGAGTGGGTTGCCATTTCCTTCTCCAATGCATGAAAGTGAAAAGTGAAAGTGAAGTGAAGTCGCTCAGTTGTGTCCAACTCCTAGCGACCCCATGGACTGCAGCCTACCAGGCTCCTCCATCCATGGGATTTTCCAGGCAAGAGTACTGGAGTGGGGTGCCATTGCCTTCTCCGTCAGCCTTCTATGTACCAACTAAAATCGGGTAAAACATAAACTTAATTATAACATTTTTTTCCAATGGGGAGGGGGAAAACGTTGCATTTTCAATCTGGCACCTTAAATAAAAGCTCATTAGCTTGATTATGTAGAAGGCAATGGCACCCCACTCCAGTACTCTTGCCTGGAAAATCCCCTGGATGGAGGAGCCTGGTGGGCTACAGTCCATGGGGTCGCTAAGAGTCGGACACAACTGAGCGACTTCACTTTCACTTCTGACTTTCATGCACTGGAGAAGGAAATGGCAACCCACTCCAGCGTTCTTGGCTGGAGAATCCCAGGGACGGGGGAGCCTGTTGGGCTGCCGTCTACGGGGTCGCACAGAGTCGGACACGACTGAAGCGACTTAGCAGCAGCAGCAGCTTGATTATGGTTAATTTTATGTGATATTGGTTTTACCCTAAATTTTTTAAAATTCAGTTAGGCTTTTATCATACTGAAAGTCAGTATTGTCTCATCTGTTATAATACTATCTGGACCTCTTTCCTGAAAGACAAAGGCGTCTCAAATAAAATGCAGAGTTGGAAACAACGTACAGGCTTGTGAAGAGAGACATTAAGAAATCAGTAAAATTCTTGACTTAGTCACTGATTCACTGCAGGTGGAGGACAAATAATCTAATTGTACATTAATTTGAGGGCCAAGGGTACTTGGGGAATGATGTCATCTGGACCCAAGAGACCTCAGTGATATTTTAGAAACCTATTTTTAACAACCCCCCACCAAAACCCACTTAAGGTCTTTGATTCTATATGACAGTCTTGTACTCCGCCTGTGAAAGTGAAAGTTGCTCAATCGTGTCTGACTCTTTGCGACCCCATGGATTATACAGTCCTTGGAATTCTCCAGGCCAGAATACTGGAGTGGGTAGGCTTCCCTTCTCCAAGGGATCTTCCCAGTCCAGGGATTAAACTCAGGTATCCCACACTGCAGGCAATTCTTTACCAACCGAGCCACCAGGGAAGCCCCACTACCGCCTAAAACAGATTCTGAACTGATGAAGACCTTCAAACCCCTGAAGTCAACCCCTAAAAATTCTGATCAATAACAAGCAATTTATACAACAGCTAAGTCCAACAGAGTTGATGGAAGACAAAGCAAACAAGAGATGAGATAATGTTTCAGACAGAGATGAAATTCTAATGAGAAAAATGACAGAAATTAATTCAGTAAAAAAAGTCAACAATGGTAGCGATGAAAGTTTAATTTTATATTAGAAAGATAAATTTCATCTGAGCACACATTACTGCCAATAAGGGAAGTCAGAGGTCTCTAGCTTTTTTTGTCCCTTCCTCTACTTTGTAGCTCCTATTTTATTGTTTTCTAGATCAAAATTTTGTATGGAATTAGGCCTTAACACAGTAAATCAATTTTTCTGTTGAAATCTGTGATCACAAAGAGTTAGTTCCATCATTTCTCACTCTGTTTGATCCTTTTGGAATCAAGTTAACACAAAACACACCACTCTCTTCTCTAGAGCCTCCCTCCTGGACTTACATCTTCTCTATATACTCATTTAGAGTCTATTATGGGTAAAGTGTTGGCTGGAAGCTTGGGATACAAAAGAAGGAGATACAGAAGCTGCCTTCAAGGAACTTAAATTACTCAGGAGGTAATAATGTACACATAAGTTAAAAAAAAGATCTATTCCTTGATCTTATCGTCTGTTAGATTTCACAGATTAGAGCTAATTTTCTGAAATGTTTTTATATACTTTGACATTTTCTGGTTTTCTTTTTAAATTAATTTTTATCAGAGTATACTTGCTTTACAATGTTGTGTTAGTTTCTGCTGTACAGCAAAGTGAGTCAGCTGTACATTTACATATACCACCCCGCCCCCCGCCTTTTTGGATCTCCATCTCATTTAGAGCAACACAGAGCACTGAGCAGAGTTCACTCTGCTACCCAGCAGGTTCTCATTAGTTATCTATTTTATGCATAATATCAACAGAGTATATATGTCACTCTCCCAATTCATCTCACCTCCTCTTCCCCCATGGTACCCATACGTTTGTTCTCTACATCTGTCTCTATTTCTGCCTTGCAAATAAGACCACCTATCTCATTTTTCTAGACTCCCCATACATGCATTAATATACAGTATTTGCTTTTCTCTTTCTGACTTACTTAACTTTGTATGTATAAACTTTAGTTAAAAAAAAAAAAAGATGATTCAGAGTATTAAATTTCTGGTTCCATTGCAATCTGAAGCAAAGTCACTACTGCTCAAGGTCTTTTACAATTATAAAATTGAAATAAATGTTTAGGATGATTACTGAAGGTTCAATCAGGCTAAAGGTTAAGGAACTACTGCTTAAAAAAAGAAATAAATCACAAGGACACTAAAATTGATTGCAAAACAGAAATCCTAGAGAATAATGGAAAAGATTATAATGAGGTATGTTATGTATTCAATTATCCTCTTCCTGTGAACAAAGCAATTCCAAATCATTCAAAGACATATCAGGACATTCCTTTTTAACCTTTTTATTTCAAAATAACTTTAGACTTACAAAAAGTTGCAAAAACTTGTATAGGGTTCCTAAATGTCATTCCCCTCAATTTCTCCTAACAGGAACACCTTAGTTACATAACCACAGTTAATTATTAAAATAATGAAATTTACATTGATATAAAATAATCTGAGGGCCATATTCAAACTTTACAAATTGTCCCAGTAATCTCTTTTTTCTCAGTCCAAGATCCAATTCAGGATACCACCTATCATTTAGTTGCCATGCCTCCTTAACCTTCTCCAATCTATGGTGGTTTCTCCATATGTTTTTGGCTTTCATGACCTTGACATGTTTGAAGGGTTCAGGCCACTTATTGTGTACAATATTCTCCAGCATGGATTTGTCTGATTCTTTCTCATGATTACGCTGAGGTTGTGCATTTTTAGCAAGAATATCACAGAAGTGATGTCGGGCCATCAGGAGATACATGAGGACAACCTGTCTCATTACTGTCAATATTAACTTTTTAATTTGGTTAAGGTGGCTCAGTGGAGAAGGCAATGGCACCCCACTCCAGTACTCTTGCCTGGAAAATCCCATGGATGGAGGAGCCTGGTAGGCTGCAGTCCGTGGGGTCGATAAGTCGGACAAGACTGAACGACTTCACTTTCACTTTTCACTTTCATGCATTGGAGAAGGAAATGGCAACCCACTCCAGTATTCTTGCCTGGAGAATCCCCGGGATGGGGGAGCCTGGTGGGCTGCTGTCTATGGGCTCGCACAGAGTCGGACACAACTGAAGCGACTTAGCAGCAGCAGCAGCAAGGTGGCTTAGACTGCAAAGAAACCGCCTGTAATGCAGGAGACCCAGGTTCGATCCCTGGGTCAGGATACCCTGGAGTAGGAAATGGTAACCCACTCCAGCATTCTTGCCTGAAGAACTCCATGGACAAAGGAGCCTGGCGGGCTACAGTCCATAGTGTCACAGAGAACTGAACATGACTGAGCATAGCACAGCAAGGTGATTTGTCGGACTTCTGTATTTTTTGTAACCACCAAGTATTTTGTAGGGAGATATTTTGAGTCTACAAATATCCCATTTCTCATTATAGGTTTTCCTACTAATTTTTGTATTTATCAATAATTCTTGCCTAGGGACTTCCCTTGTGGTCCAGGGGTTTAGACTTGGCTTCCAATGTGGCGGGTGCAGCTTCAATCCCTGGTCAGGAAGCTAAGATTCCACACGCCTCACAGCCAAAAACCCAGAACATAAAACAGAAGCAATATTGTAACAAATCCTGTAAGACTTTAAAATAAATAATTCTTGCCTATAATTATTATTGTGGCGTTTAATAATGATTTTTGATTTTTATCATTCATTCTGTATTTATAAATTATAATTCTATTATAAGGAAAGGTTGTCCCTTATCCCTCATGTATTTGTTTGTTCATTTATTTAT
Source organism: Bos javanicus (assembly GCF_032452875.1). Classification (NCBI taxonomy): domain Eukaryota; kingdom Metazoa; phylum Chordata; class Mammalia; order Artiodactyla; family Bovidae; genus Bos; species Bos javanicus. The sequence goes on from NC_083890.1 coordinate 39,578,135, forward strand.
TTAGATCAGTATGAACTAATGGTACTTACTTTATTCAATGAATTCTAATCTACTAACTGGACTCATATTCATGCAACAGAAACAAAAATTTCTAAGTATCCTCTCAAATACTGAGAGAACATTCCCCTCAAACCAACTACTAAAAAAATTCTGCACTTGACTGAAAGTGATTTTTAATTATTTCTCCTTTGGAATTTGTACTAATAAATGACAAGCCACTCCAGTATTCTTGCCTGGAAAATCCCATGGATGGAGAAGCCTGGTTGGCTACTGTCCATGGGGTCGCAAAGAGTTGGACACGACTGAGCGACTTCACTCACTCACTTTCACCTGTTAAACAAAAATTTATCTCTCCTCCTATCCAAGAATGAAAGACCACGTTTTCTCCTCATCACTATAGAAATTCCTTCCAAAAAGAAAAAAAATTTTAATTCAAAGAAAAGACAAATTCAGTTTCATTTTAATAGAACAAAAACAATAATACCAGAATATTAACAGCAAAAACCTACTGATTACCTGTAGCCCTGAATCACTGTCTTTGTTGTTGTTGTTAAAAATAAGCCTGGGGATACTTATTAAATCCTCAGTTCCTACTCTGCTGAAAGTCTTCACTTTTCCAATCCCCTCCACCTACAGCAGAGCATAAGCAGGGAATTCAGAATATATGTATATGTGGGGTGCTATAACTATTATACATACAAGTTAACTGGATAGATCTAACATCCACAAATGGAAGAAATAAAAGACATATCCTTGTGTACCATTATGAACTATGCCCATCCCATAATATTTGAGCAAGCATCACCACCTACATTGACACGAACCTTTCAAAGACTAAAGAAAAAGAGAGGGCAGACAGGATTGCTAGCCAGAGAAGTGTTTCTGCTAAGAGTGCAATGTGTTCTCATTATAATGATACCTACAATATATACTGTCTTTTAGTTGGAAAAGTGAAATGGTTCAAACACAAAAGCTGGGGACTGGCTTTCACATATGTACTACCATCAAGGTCTGGAAAGGCAAGACAGAAGCGGGGGAAAAAAAGGCCAGACCTTACTTAGATTTGACCCTTTAAAGCACACTTCTGGTACTGTTGCTTTTATTTTTTTATTTTTATTTTTTAATTTTATTTTATTTTTAAACTTTACATAATTGTATTAGTTTTGCCAAATATCAAAATGAATCCATCACAGGTATACATGTGTTCCCCCTCCCTCCTCCCTCCCCATACCATCCCTCTGGGTCGTCCCAGTGCACTAGCCCCAAGCATCCAGGATCATGCATCGAACCTGGACTGGCAACTCGTTTCATACATGATAGTATACATGTTTCAATGCCATTCTCCCAAATCTTCCCATCCTCTCCCTCTGCAACAGAGTCCATAAGACTGTTCTATACATCAGTGTCTCTTTTGCTGTCTCGTACACAGGGTTATTGTTATCATCTTTCTAAATTCCATATATATGCGTTAGTATACTATATTGGTATTTTTCCTTCTGGCTTACTTCACTCTGTATAATAGGCTCCAGTTTCATCCACCTCATTAGAACTGATTCAAATGTATTCTTTTTAATGGCTGAGTAATACTCCATTGTGTATATGTACCATGGCTTTCTTATCCATTCATCTGCTGATGGACATCTAGGTTGCTTCCATGTCCTGGCTATTATAAACAGTGCTTCGATGAACATTGGGGTACACGTGTCTCTTTCCCTTCTGGTTTCCTCAGTGTGTATGCCCAGCAGTGGGATTGCTGGATCATAAGGCAGTTCTATTTCCAGTTTTTTAAGGAATCTCCACACTGTTCTCCATAGTGGCTGTATTAGGTTGCATTCCCACCAACAGTGTAAGAGGGTTCCCTTTTCTCCACATCCTCTCCAGCATTTATTATTTGTAGACTTTTGGATCACAGCCATTCTGACTGGTGTGAAATGGTACCTCATAGTGGTCTTGATTTGCATTTCTCTGATAATGAGTGATGTTGAGCATCTTTTCATGTGTTTGTTAGCTATCTGTATGTCTTTTTTGGAGAAATGTCTATTTAGTTCTTTGGCCCATTTTTTGATTGGATCATTTATTTTTCTGGAGTTGAGCTGTAGGAGTTGCTTGTATATTTTTGAGATTAGTTGTTTGTCAGTTGCTTCATTTGCGATTATTTTCTCCCATTCTGAAGGCTGTCTTTTCACCTTGCTGATAGTTTCCTTCGATGTGCAGAAGCTTTTAAGGTTAATTAGGTCCCATTTGTTTATTTTTGCTTTTATTTCCAATATTCTGGGAGGTGGGTCATAGAGGATCCTGCTGTGATGTATGTCAGAGAGTGTTTTGCCAATGTTCTCCTCTAGGAGTTTTATATGTTGCTTTTAAAAATTAAAGGAACAGGCTGAACACAGAATACAAAAGATCAGTATATCTAGAGACGGAACTGACCATGGAATTGATCATGACAGCATGTTAAGGTTTTGGCAATTTTTGAAGAGCTATGCTCAGAGGGTAAAGAATCTGCCCACAATGTGGGAGACCTGGGTTCGATCCCAGGGTTGGGAAGCTTCCCTGGAGAAAGGAATGGCAAACCACTCCAATATTCTTGCCTGGAGAATTCCAGGGACAGGGGAGCCTTGTGAGCTACAATCCATGGGGTTGCCAAGAGTTGGACACGACTGAGCAACTAACACACACATACACGTGACTTGCAAAAAAATACAAGAGAAATAGTACTGGCCTTGTGATAAATGCCCTATCACACTAACACAGAAACTGAGAATGTTTCCTATCACAACCCAGAAAATAAGAACCGGTACATTTGCCCATTTATCTGACTGTAGTAAACTAAGCTCATTGCTGTTGCTGTTTCGTCACTAAGTCATGTTCAATTCCTTTGCGACCCCATCGACTGTGTCGCACCAGGCTCCTCTGTCCATGGGATTTTCCAGGCAAGAATACCGGAGTGGGTGGCCATTTCTTTCTCCAGGGGATCTTCCGACTCGGGGATCAAATCTGCATCTCCTGCATTGGCAGGTGGGTTCTTTACACTGAGCCACCAGGGAAACCAAGCTCAAACCAGCTATCAAATCATAGCTGAGAAAACAAGAGGGCATCATTGTCTTAGAGCCAGAAGGCAGGGCTCACTGGGGAACTGAAAGGTGGAGGAGACCTGGCATTCCAGGACCAGGAATCTCTCAGAAAAGGGCTGCTTTTCGTCTTCTTTTTTCACCTGTTCTACAGATACCTTGGGCTTCCCTGGTGGCTCAGTGGTAAAGAATCCATCTGCCAGTGCAGGAGACACAGGTCCAATGCCTAGGTCAGTATCCTTGCCTGGGAAATTCCATGGACAGGGGAGCCTGGTGGGCCACAGCCCATGGTGTTGCAAGGAGTCGGACACAAGTTAGAGACTAAACAACAACAAGGCCTCAGGACATCTTCCCATGTCATGCCCTGCCTCCTGCCCTCAGCCCACTGATGGGTAAAAGGGATGTTCCCACGTGCACAACCATCCATGTGATACATTCCCTCCACCACTGCTGAGTCTTCTTTTATTTGCCTTCAGTTAAAGAAGAAGCTTAGAAACCTCACTCTCCACTCACATGCAGTTTTAACACAAAGCCTTAAATATGTTCTAAAACAAAAGTCAGCTTGGAATCTCAAAAGTGTCTACTGACTCCAGTATGGCAGATTTCTTTATCCCGTGCTGCCCCAAAGTTTTACTCTTTTTCAGCCGACACATATTACAGCCAAAGACTGTTACAGACACATTCAGTCCCTTCCCATTCAGACCCTAAAACCACAGGAGCAGCAATATGGCCATTTGCCCCAGTGTCATACTCTTGATAACAGGAGGAAAAATAGAGTTAAATAAAAAGATGGTGAGACTTCCCTGGTGGTCTAGCAGCTAAGACTCTGTGCTCCCAGTGAAGGGGGGCTGGGCTCGATCCTGAGTCAGGGAAATAGAGCCCACATGCTACAATTAAAAGATTCTAGATGCCACACCAAGATCTGGCGCAGTCTAACTAATTAATTAATTACTTAGAGGGCAAGTGGAGACAGTGCTAAAGGGTGATTGGGGGAACTACGGGATCTCTTATAATTCCAGCAGCCTAGCTTAGCTGGTAAAGAATCCGACTGCAATGCAGGAGAACCCGGTTAGATTCCTGGGTCAGGAAGATCCGCTGGAGAAGGGATAGGCTACCCACTCCAGTATTCTTGGGCTTCCCTGGTGGCTCAGCTGGTAAAGCATCCACCTGCAATGTGGGAGACCTAGGTTCGATCCCTGGGTTGGCAAAATCCCCTGGAGAAGGGAACAGCTACCCACTCCTGGGTAGCTATTCCGGCCTGGAGAATTCCATGAACTGTATAACCCACAGGGTCACAAAGTCTTGGACACAACTCAGCGACTTTCACTTCACTTACCAAAACTACCCTAAATAAACATGTGATATGAGGAAAAACTAAGGGGCTTCCCTGGTGGCTCAGATGGTAAAGAATCCACCTATAAAGCAGGAGACCCAAGTTCAAACCCTGGGTCAAGAAGATACTTTGGAAAAGGGAATGGCAACCCACTACACTATTCTTGCCTGGAGAATTCCATGGACAGAGGAGCCTGACGGACTATAGTTCATGGGGTCACAAAGAGTCAGACATGACTGAGCGACTAACACTTTCACTTTCATGAGTAAAAACTGTGTTTATTTTGCAAATGCAGCTTTAAATTTCTTGGCACCCCCCACACCCCCCATCCCAGTCTTTCCAGCATCCCACCCTAAATCCCTTCCTATAGCGATTCTGGAGCCCCTGTTCTTGAGAAGAACAGTTGCATCCATTCGCCCTCTGGTGCATGCTGTAGCACCAGCAGCAAAGGCGGGTTGTTCCAGTGGCCTCGGACTTGGAAGGAGGATGGGTAGGTGAGAAGCTGTTCCCAGCCATCCACCACCAGCTGGCCACAGGAGAAAGTCCCACTTCTCAGGTCCTGTGATGGTAGGCATTTATGTGCTTGCTGCTCAAATCTGACATGGTCCAGACACATGGTTCATGTTTCCCTGTAAGTGATGGTTATGTTACTGCCCTAACACAGTAAGGAAACTGCTTCAGTGAGTCACCGCCTTTCTAACAGGGCTACTAACTTCAAGCAAAGGCTGTGCCTAAAGTAATGCTATCAGAACCAACCATCTGTGTCCTGCCTTTCATAATTCCATGTTGGACAAGATTCCTGGATCAAACACTGCTGAGCAACAGCTGGAAGGACCAGATGACACAAGAGAGGAAAGTTTTCCTTTTCCCTGGCTCCCAGTGGGTGCCCCTCTAGGACACAAGTTCTCCAGTCACTACTCCCACCAGCTTCCATGACATTGAAGGGGAGCTGCCTTTTCCACTGTGTCTTACATAAGCAAACAGGTTTTGGATTGGGCATTGAATCCTTTGCTGATGAAGCTACTCCTGATAAATTGAAGTGAAGGCAAAGAGCCACAGCTGAGCCAATTTGGAAGCACTAAAGCTTGCAGGAGACACAAATATGAAGCAGAGTCAACTCTGTGAGCTAGACCTACATAGGAAAGCGTTCAGAGGAAAGAACTTAAATTCCTGGTGTCCTTTAAGGAGGAAAAATTTTATACTTCCATGCATTTTATAAGAAAATGAACAGTGAAGGATCATGTATTGTAATACAAACAGAGCATCACAAAGGGAACCTCAGCCTTAACCAGAATTATTCTTAACAAGCAAAGTATATTTATGTGTTACCTATAAAAATAAGTGTGTGTGTGTGTTTTTTTTAATGATAGGAAAAGTAGTAACAGAGACAGAATCCAGAGAAGCACAATCTGGATGTACCACTGTGATAGACTCAATAATATATAGATTAAGAACTATGTATTATAATAACAACTGTATATGAGCAAAGTATGATGTCAAGCAAGTCAGAAAGGGAGACGGTGTAGCCCAAGTTCATGTGTGTGAGGTATTTGCTTTGAAAAGAGTCACCCCATATAAACTGATGAAGCCACCAATAACTCCGTTATAATCGCATCATTTCTCAACTCAAAAATGAGAGACAATCACCACCACTGCATTTGTTTTTTATTCTGGGGGAAAAAAATAGTGGCAAGTTGGTTAAGAACAGTTGACTACTGCAATTCATGCCCATCTTCAGGCAGGCTCTTAGCATGACCTATGAGTACAGAAATGGTCCTTCAATGCCCCAGAGTGTCTCTTACTCATCTAATGGGAAACAGACTTTGGAGAATATGAGAAATACCATAGTTTAGGTTGGAGTATGTTTTTGTTCTGTTTTTCAGATATCCTTTTGTCATTTTTAAGAACCATTATGGGTTTATTTGCTTTTAATGCAGCCTAAAACTGTTTTTAAAGTAGAGCTGGGTAAATGGAATCAGAACTAGGGAAGTGTGAATGAGAATATGAACAGCGGGAAAAGTCAAGATTAAGAAGGAGAAAAGAACTACGGGGGAAGATGACCAGAGCATGTCTGTACTAAGAAAATCAGAAAAGTGAGACTCTGTTCTGGAGATTTTTAGGACAAACCATGGCCTGTCACTTGTCTATACACATTAGCCCTAACATTTGATATCCAAAGGCCCAATGGCTAATGGTTACCATTCATTTAAAGTCTAGAGAAAAATAAATAAATAAAGTCTAGAACGCCGCTATGTCATGAGCTTTCTGCAAAGAGGGAAATGGTCCATTCTGTGCTGTCCAACCTGGTAGCCACTAGCCACATGTGGCGACTGAGTACTTAAATTGTGATCAGTGCAATCACAGGAATGAATTTCTAATTTTAATTTTAATTAGTGGCAAATAGCCACATGTAGGCTTATCTAGAAAAGAGATTGTAATTAATTTCAAAGGCTTGTTTAGAAAGGTCACTTCATTTATGTTTTAATAGCTTTCACACACAAGCATTAAATAAGATCCCGTGGCAGACATAACTCCTGCTGCCTGCTTCATCTCACACTTTTTGCTCTTTTAATTAATTATCTAGCTCATTATCTGTTGAATGTCTCTCTTCGAAGTCAGAAGCTCCAGGAGAACAGTACTGGGACTATCTTATTCACCTCTCTATCTTGACCGGGAAAGAGCCTGGCACTTTGTACACTCAATAAACATCTGTTGACTGATCAGACCTCACAGAAGCAAGTCAAAAAGGAAGCATGTTCCCTGGAAGGGTCATGTCTAGAAAGACGCTCCTGCAAACCTGGGTCTCATTTTTAAAAACCATTTCCAAGTTGCACAGATCAATAGTATTCATGGTAGATAACTGAATCTTTCCCCTTTTTAATTTTCTTCTACCCATTTTTCACACAAAAGTTAATATTTCTCACCACAGGATTCACCCAATCAATACTACCTCTTTGTTTTAAAAATTCCATTTATTTCATGACTTTCCTAAAATGAACAACTTCTAAACCAATATGCATTCCTTTTATTCTTCCCCTCAAATGACTTCACACTCACTTGTATCACTTACTTGGTATTTCATAAGCTAAACACAGGGCACCCAGATGCAGACTGGTTAAAAATGGTCTATACCATCTTTCTGACTGCTTTACTTACAAAAGATATAAATGTGTAAAAGAACATCTGTATATATATAAAGCACATGTGTATATACATGGATACACACACCTTCGTACAGACACAGGCATACAGACATGTACATATATACCTACACATATATACCTACACACACATATGCACTCTACTGGACTTTCAATTATCAAGACCTTTACTCTGCACTCTGTTCATCCACCAAGTTCTACTTTTAAAGCCATGCAATCTGTCAGAAAGGACTGGATTGGAATTCTAACTCTTTTGCCTTTTAGATATGCAAAAGAAACCCTTGCATAACTAAATAAGCAAGTTATTTAGACACTCTGAGCTTCAGTTTTATAAATCTATTGAAAGTATTAGATAGTATACTGGCTAAGAAAGCAACTACATGAAGGCATACAAGATTTGAAATGAGCAGAACCTGAAAGTTAAAAGCTGATTTAAGGGCAAGCTATTAAATGGGGATTGAAAAAACAAAGAGACATGTCACAGTGAGAAGAACTCACTCAAAAAATACATTTCTATGCCTGATAAACACTGAAAGAAAGGCCTTTCTCTGCTCTTTAGAAATGGTCCAACCCAGGCTACCTCTGCAGAATCATAATAATTTACGTTATCTTTAACTACGGCTAATCAGTCATCTGTTTATCTTTGAAGTGTTAAAAAATCCCCAGGCCACTGACTATTCAGCCTCCAAAGCTCACCTAGCCCCTTGGCCTATTCTAGAACTTCTTCAACACTCAGGGGGCATTTATAAATAGAACCAAAGTAAATAACAGCTTTAACAGCCTCCATAAAGAATCCAAGGTATGTAACAATAAAATACTCCTTTAAAAAGTTAACCCCTGTATTTTGTTTCTAGACTCCCTGGTAGAGACGTACATAAAGAGCCAAGATCCCAGGAAATCATGTCAACAGGGAAAAGGGGAAGATCAGAGCACCCATCCATACCTCAGCTTCCTGCAAGGTCCCATGGTTTAGGCACACCATGTCCGGGCAAGTGATGGGAGACCCACATCCTTCTCGGATTGCCAGCTGCATGTACTGTTTCAGACACTAGAAGTTAAGAAGAAAAAAGACAATTACCCACCACATTACAGAAGCCCCAAGGTTATATAACTGCCACTGCCTCTTCTTCCTTAATTGGCAGTCCTGGGGCTCCTGCACTCAGGAAACCAAAGTTATCATGAGTGTGAATACTAAGTGCCATCACTCTGGAAAGAACGCAGAGACAGGTAATTAATTACGTATGACTTCATCCTAAGAATATTGAGTTTATCCAAGGTAACAAGTCAAATTCCTGTATGCTCACACATTTTATTCACCATAGACTGGGAAAAGGAGAAACACTCTCTTGCATTAATGGCAAAGGCCTTCTCTGTACTTCAAAAAGAAAAAAAACTCATATAATTTCCTATCTCCATTTTTACCCAGTGGTCCTCTCTCTCAAAATTTGCCCAGAAGTAGAATTCATGTCAAGCTCACCAAATAGAATTAAAATAAGATTAAGGCACTGGCTTATCCACAAATACTCTCAGAAGCAAATACACCTGGAAAAGGAAATGTTAAAGACAATTTGAGACCCTCAAATTGAGACCCTCAAATGAGACCCTCCAAGAACTGTGGGCCTTGGCAGATGCTAAAATGGAGGGGGTTTGAGTAGAATCTGAGAAAAAAAAAATTACATAGGAAATAAGAAACTCAGAGAGAAGTAATACAACATGAAGGACAAACATGTCACTAGTAAAAGCATAACTAGTAAATAAATCCTAATGACATAATTGTGAAGTCTTTTCCTTTCATTGACCATCTTTATGCGTTTTCCCCATCTGAATCTAAAACTATCACAACTTTACTATTTCAGAAAAATAATCATGTATTAATATTTATCTGTTGAAATTACTGCTACAATGTACTAATGAATTAATGACTAAGGCAAACCATTTAAACCAAATTTTTTACTCTCTAAATATTTAAAAATTCCCTTCTCCAAGGAGTCAATCATTTTTATCACAGAGGAAACTAGAAAATAGCCTCATTATCCAAAATAGAAAAACTCATCAGTAAATTATGCTAAATTCAAGCAACTGAATGCTAAGGAATCAAGAAAAGTACTTTCAAATGACGTTTAAAGACAATGGGGAAATGCATATGATTTAGTATGAACCGGGGAATAAAAGATGATTTAGTATGAATTGGAAAATAGACAATATCTGAGAGCAGAGTCCTCTTAAGTCACTCTTCCCCTACAATCGACCATAATCGATATAATATTTTAATTTTCATTTTTTTGCCCAAGAGAAGAGTGAACATTCACTTGGTCTTGGGGTTACTGAGCCAAATATGGGCTCCAGTATGAGGAAGAATAGATCAAGAAAGCAGTAGCAAGAAAACATGAGGAAGAATTTCAATGCACAGGCAAAACTCAAGAGGGAGTATACAAGTGGCTCAAGAGAAATAACGTCACACTAAGGGACACGTGAGTAAATGATGCAAAGCCTTGTCCACCCAGCTCTGCTTCTGAGGGCCTCTCGACCTTCCAGCTGCCACTAGATCCCAGCCGCCACTTGAAATTGAACTAGAAAGTGAAAATGTATGGTCTCTAGGCTTAAGGGGAAGACATCTGAGAAAAACAAAGTGAATGGTACAATGAGCGTCAAATCCTAATTCCTGGGCTCTAGCCTCCGTGCCATGCTATCAGCTGACAATGGGAACATTACCTAAACCATGACCCAGACTGGCCTCCCTTCATGTACAAAAAAATGTTTAATTGGAAGATAATTGCTTTACAATAGTGTTTCTGCCATACATCAGCAAAAATCAGACATAGGTATGTACATGTCACTTCTATCATGAACCTCCCCTCCCACCCCCCATCTCATCTCACCCCTCGAGGTTGTCACAGAGCACCCCTTCGAGCCCTCTGCGACATACAGCAACTTCCCACTGCTATTTCACATCTGTTACGTGTTACATATTTTACATATGGTAATGTATATGTTTTTATGCTACTCTCTCAAATTCTGACACTCCCTTCATTTTTAAAATGGGGATAATAATACCTATTATGGCTACTTCCCAGGGTTTAAAACACTCATACACACAAACCCAGAATTTTGTACATGGAAGCCCTTTGGAAATACGCAAACTGCAGAATATTTAGTCATATTTTTACTGCATTTCACGTGGTCTTGGTCTCAGCTGTAAAGAATCCACCTGCAATGAAGGAGATCCCAGTTCGATTTCTGGGTTGGGAAGATCCAATGGAGATGAGATAGGCTACCCACTCCAGTACTCTTGGGCTTCCCTGGTGGCTCAGCTGGTAAAGAATCCACTTGCAATGTGGGAGACCTGGGTTCGATCCCTGGGTTGGGAAGATTCCCTGGAGAAGGGAACGGCTACTCACTCCAGTATTCGGGCCTGGAGAATTCCATGGACTACATAGTCCATGGAGTCACAAAGAGCCGGACATGACTGAGCAACTTTCACTCACTCAGTCACCTAGTCTCAGACTTCCAGTAATTTTGTGGAGAAATGTTAATCTTTTAGTCTTGTGAGATTATTATTTCTCTGCTCCCTTCAGGAAACAGTTAAACCACTTGTGGTAGAGAAGTTCCATAAACAGAGCAGACATTTACAACAGAACACACACCTCTATTCAATTCTCTCTGTTGAACTATTTGCATCTATAGACAAGACTGAAAATAGGAACTGAAGAGACTATGTGTATCTTTAAAAGCAAAAAAAAAACTCATTTCAACTTTTATTGTAAATTTGTAAAACTGAAATCTAAGCTATCCCAAGACTTTATAATGGATGCTCTATTTGCTAAGGTAGGAAGGCTGCAACCACAATATACAAACCAATGAATTTTGAAGCTTCCCATGAAGTCTCTCCTGGCCATGATATTCTCTGACCCATGCTTCGAGGAGAGAAGTTAGAACTGTGTACACTGACTACAGGCTATAAGTATATGATCCCTTTAAAAAAAATTATGAGAAATAGTGGTTCAAGATAGAACTTTGTAAGTGCAAATTGCAAAGTGATGCTACAGCACAGGCACCCAACACTCCATCACTAAGGGTGTTTCTACTGAAGGCAGAGAGGGAAACAACCAGCTCTACTGAATTTTCAAGGACCTTAGGTTCATGATATGTCTTACATTAGCTTTCACTAAAATTTAATCTCAAACCCTCCCTCTCTTCTTTTCTACCTCTGGCTAAAGCACAAAAGAACCAAAAGCAATCACATGAACCCCTGTGCATGTTACACAAACCATACCTACGTAAAACGGTTAACAATTCTGAGAGAAATGGAATTGAGTTTGTAAATAAAAACAGAAACACGGAAAAAAGAAAATATTATTATTTAGTCACATTTAAAAAAATCACATGCCATTAAACATTGGCATTAAACAGAAGTCTAAATAGGCAATTTTCATAAGAGCTAATATATTCTAAGGGAAAATGTTTCAAAAATTGAACTTTTCAAAAATCTTGATGACACAAGAAAGAAACGATTTCTCCTTTGAAAGCATCAATGTTTCACTTAGTTTGATAGAACATAGAAGCATTTTCAGGCCGTTAAGAGCATGTGTAACAATAAGGATTGTTCCTCAAAATCATTCCACAGCACTCAAGGACTCAGATGAGATTTAATCAAGGATTTAACCATCAAATATCTGTTGAGCCAGACGACCTGTCTGTTTCAACCCTGAAAGTCTACGAATTATGTAGTCTTTCCATAAAGGGGTTTCTTCTAGGTCCCTTTCAAGGATGCTATTTTCCAATTTATCAAAGGGCATTCTTCATGAGGTATTCTCATCTATCAGGTAGACATGGCACAAGAGCTACAACATTCAGACAAAGCTATGTATCCACCACCAGAATTACAGTATGCACGTGTGTGTGTGTATGTATGTATAATATATACATACACACATACACTGTACAATTGTTCTGTGTCACTAGGTTGTACCTTAAAGATTTTTCTTCTAAGAAAAAAAGCACTACCATGAATTTGGTTGATGGAATTGAATTTGAATTTTTAAGACTGAAGTACCAGCTCTAAAGTCTCCTCTGCATTTTGGGCAAGTCATTAACCTCTCTCACTGCAGCACTCACAATTATAAAATGGGACAGTACTACCTGCCTAACCTACTCTCAGGGAAGTGGAGAGTCCTCCATGAGAAAAAAATACATGAAAACTGAGAGAGGCAGCAAATGTAAAGAAGAGAAGAATAGATGTCTCTAAACTCTAGGCAGGCACGCAGAAATCAAAGTCTCAGAAGGCATGCAACCCCCAGACTTCCCTGGTGGTCCAGCAGTTAAGAATTTGCCTGCCAAAGCTGGGGACACAGGTTCGATCTCTGGTCTGGGAAGATCTCACGTGCTGCAGGGCAACGAAGCTTGTGGGCCACAACTACCCAGCCTGTGTTCTAGAGCCCATGCTGTGCAAAAAGAGAAGCCACCACAGTGAGAAGCCCGAGCTCTGCAACTGGAGAGCAGCCCCTGCTAGCCGTAACTAGTGAAGGCTATCAACGAAGACCCAGCACAGTCAAAAATAAATAGATAAATTGATTTTTTTTAAAAAGAGAGATGCGACTCCAAGAGGATGGGCAGGGGAGGTAAGAGGATAATAGGTTTGGTTGCGAGAAAAGGGGTAAGACGAGCCATTAATTGAAAGTTTAAATTGACCACCAGGACCCTGGACACCTCTAGATGCAGGGGCTGGGGTTCTGAAGGCAAAGGAGAGCTGGCAGCCCACATGGCTTGAAGCTGAGCTGGTGACGTATTGACCTAGGGTTTCCCATCCCTTGCTCAGCGATAGCTGGGAAAGGAGGTGATAAGGGGAAAGTCTTTAAGGCCAAAATCTAGACTGGCCTTGAGTAAGTATCTGTTTTGCTTTTTATCTTTGCTGGTACAAGGCTGTACACTAAAATGGATATTTAATAAAATGGAGACTAACGCTTCTCAGCCTCAGGACACAATTACATCACAATGTCTCAAATGTGTTGTAAATAACAGCTCTTACTGAAGCCAGGATTCTGCTTACTTCGGTTCAGACTACGATGTCTGCACAGGATCTGAGAATAAAGCTTTCTTTGTTAGATGCTATTGACTTAAATTGTTAGTAAACTCAAGATGGTATCTTTCCGAATTCAAAAGTCTCTTAACACACCCAGGACATCCTGGCTTGGACACATATAATGGTCCAAAAACATTCAAATAAATCAACAAGTCATAGCTAAGCAGTAAGTCGTTTCCTGGTATAGCGTGATCCTAAAATTTTTTTCTTATAAAAACCCTTTCAGAAACCTTGGCTTTTCGCAGATATTATATTCCTAGTGACAGGGATCCCCTTCATACCTCTTTGCCAACCACAACATCAGAGGACTGATAAGAAAACCCAGTCAAACAATAAGCCGTAACTAATGTTAAAAAGAGACCTGAGTTTTACATTTCTCATCCTTAAGCATCTCTGATACGAGAAAGCCTTGTCTTGGACCCCAACTTGATACAACGCCCAGCTTGTCCGCTCTCACAGACCTTGGTGCCTAGCTAACACAGTACGTTTCAAACTGGGTGCAAAGCTGCATTCCTGGGAGCTTAGTTCTCCATGCCAAGAGTTCCCCCCCCCCTGTTTTATGTTTATTTAATGATATGAATAAAAGAGAACACCCATTTTTCCTCAATCTCAATGCTCACACTTGTGTTTGCACTGCGGTTCTGTTTTTCCAAGTAGGCATACTTTCGCTGTCAGAGGCAGATAAAATAAAACTATGGAGGAGGTGTCTGGGCCAAGTGTAAGCTGTACAAATCAAGATTCCAGCACAGAAAGGTGGCAAGATTACTGAATTGCTACTTGTTAACTGGAACACACCAAACTCAGAGCCTAAATGTTAAAAGTGATTTAGTGGAAACTAAACACCATCCTTCACATTAATGTTAAGTTAATGTTAACTTCAATTTCACTGGTCTATAAAGTGAAGATAGGAAAAGACAGGGAAACCTGATGTGTTGCAGTCCATGGGGTCACAATAAGTCAGATATGACTTAGTGACTGAACAAAAACAATTTTAATTAATATTCAGCTTATGCATTTACTCTGATGTTCTTAAGAGATACAAGTCTAAATGTGCTTAAACTGATATGTTTGTATCAGTTTAAGGGAGACTAAAATAAAATTTTTTATTTTATTTAAATTTTAAAATATCTCAGTATTGGGGTTCAAATTATTTTCCCCTTCAAAGGAATCCACATAAATTCATCAGAAGGTAGCAAACAGTAGGGCTGGGGGCATGACATTTTCCCTTGAGGACATATCAGAACAACAGGCCCTACAAAGAGGATTTTATAGACTATACGACCGCCTCCTCTCCCTCAATTCTCTGAAAGACTTGGATTTTCCTCCCTACTGGCCAATAATCCCATCAACACCTTAGGTAATACCAGATGCTAACAACTGAAGCATGTTGTACATGAAAAGCTGTATCACCCTGCATTGCAGGAGACTGTGAACTTGCGTCTCCCAGGGCAACGTCTGCATCAAGGTCTGGATCATATCTTATGTCTTCATATCCTCTGGAAATACCCATCAAAAGCATCTGGGACATGGTAGACAGTTAGACCTCTGTAGGAGCTGGAAGCCAGAATCTAGCAGCTTTGCAGCAGAAGTCAGCTCCCATCACTGAAATGTAAGCCCATCCACCTGCAATCTTTGGGTTTTCTCCTTTGACACATATGAGCCACTTCCACCTTCCAGGGCCAACTCTACTATTTTCTAGTTTCCATTCCCTGCTGCCTTTCAGGAAATTTACCCTCTCCATCATCTGTTTTCTTTCTTGCATCTTGAATTGTTCCCTGAGTTCTCCTTCAGCAGTTAAACATGTCTAAAAACATTTTAATTACAAAAATAATAATAATGAAACAGTAAAGAAAATAGCTTTCCCTTACTCCTCTTGCTGGCTTTATACTGCCATGTTCATTCCTGTCATTCCTTATATGCATATACATGTATATAAATATGTACATGGGCTTCCCTGGTGGTTCAGTGGTGAAAAACCCGCCTTTCAATGCAAGAGATGTGGGCTCAAACCTTGGGTCGGGAAGATCCCCTGGAGAAGGAAATGGCAACCCTCTCCAGTATTCTTGCCTGGAGAATCCCACGGACAGAGGAGTCTGGCAGGCTACAGTCCATGGGGTCACAAGAGTCAGATACGACTTAGCGACTAAAGCAACCTCAACAAAAATATGTTCGTGTGTGTATTATACATATATTGTTGGTGTTTTTTGTTGCCCAGTCGTGTCTGACTCTTTGCAACCCCATGGACTGCAGCAGGCCAGGCCTCTCTGTCCCTCACCATCTTTTGGAGTTTGCCCAAGTTCATGTATTATACATATACATATGTATATATAAGTTTTATATGTGCATATGTTTTTATTGAGCTATAACTCACATGCCATATAATTTGCCCATTTAATGGCTTTTAGTCAGTTGGACTTTTACTATAATCACAGAGTTGTACAACTAACATATCGATTTTAGAACATTTCATAATCCCAAAAGAAACCCCAAGCCAATTAGTAGTCACTCTCCATTCTCCCCCCAAAACTTCCCATCCTGGCTTTAGGCAACTACCAGTCTATCTGCTCTCTCTGTGGATCTGCCTGTTCTGGATATTTCACACAAGTGGAATCACACAATATGTGGTCCTTTGTGACTGGCTTCTTTCAATAGCAGATACACGTTTTCATTTCTTTTAAGTATACACTTAGGAATAGATGTGGGATATGCTATTGAATAACTTTATGCTTGTCTTTTGAAGAACTGCTAGATTATTTTCCAAAGAAGTTGCATCATTTTACATTCCTACCAGCAGTAGGAGGGTCCAATTTTCTTCAAATCCTCACCAGAATTTGTTTTTGTCTTTTTTATCCTAGCTATTCTAACCTGTGTAAAGAGGTATCTCACTGTGGTTTTGATTTGCATTTCCCGGATGGCAAATGATTTTGAGGACTTCTTCATGCGCTTATTGGTAATTTGGACATCTTCTCTGGAGAACTGTCTATTCAGATCCCGTGCCCATTTTTGTGTTTTTATTGAGTTTTAAGAGTTCTTTATTCTACATATACCCCTTATCAGATATGACTTGCAAATGCTTTCTTGCATTCTGAAGGTTATCTTTTCACTTGCTGTGAAAAGTGGATGGTGTCCACTGAAGTATAAAGGTATTTAATTTTGATAGTCTACTTTTTTTTTCTTTTGTTCATCCTTTGCCGAAGTCAAAGTCATTAAATTTTTCTACTTTCTATATTTTCTTCTAAGTTTTTTGGTTTTAGCTCTTAAATTAGGTCTATAATCCATTTTTAGTTACTGTTTTCAACTGTGAAGAAGCAGTCCATCTTCACTCTTTTGCAAATGGATATCCAGTTGTCTACCATTTGTTGAAAAACTATTCTGTCCCCTTTGAATTGCCTTGGCACCCTTGATTAAAAGCAACTGACAATACATGAATTTACTTCTGGACTTTCAGTTCTATTCTATTGATCTGTCTGTCTGTCCTTTTGATGGTATCACACAGTTTTGATTACTATAGCACTACAGTAAGTTTGAAAGCAGGAAGTGAGTTCTCCCAACTTTATGCATCTTTTTCAAAATTATTTTGACCATTTTAGGTCCATCAAATTTCCATATGCATTTTAAGATCACTGCATCAATTTCTGCCAAGAAGAGAGTTGAAACTTCGATAGGAACTGTGTTGACTCTGTAGATCCATTTGGGGATACTGCCATTTTTAACAATAGTAAATCTTCTAATCTATGAACATGGGGTATCTATTTAGTCTTTTTTAATTTCTTTCAACAACATTTTGTAGTTTCAGAGTATAAGCTCTGTACTTCTTTTGTTAAATTTATTTCCAAGGATTAATATGTTATTCCTTTTCATTTTAAGTAGAAATGTTGTCTTCATGCCATTATCATATTATTCTTTGCCAGTGTATAGAAATACAGTGGATTTTTGTATTTTCCATTCTGAAACCTTGCTGAACTAGCATCAGTTATTTTTTTTTTCTAATTTTATTTTATTTTTAAACTTTACATACTTGTATTAGTTTTGCCAAATATCAAAATGAATCCGCCACAGGTATACATGTGTTGCATCAGTTATTTTAAACTCTCAGAATGATTCCAGTGTGCAACCAAGTCAGAACCGCTATGTTCAATACCATCTATGCCCTCGAGTCTAATGAAGGAAAACATACCTCTCGTTATTGCTTTTACACCATTTGGAAAATTCAGAGGCATGATCTCTACAAGAAGGAAGGCTCCTTTCTAATCAACATCTTTATAAAGAAAGGGGCTTCCCAGGTGGTGCCAGTGGTAAAGAACCTGACTGCCAGTGCAAGGGACATAAAAGACCCAGGCTCGATCCCCGGGTTGGGAAGATCCCCTGAAGAAGAGCATAGCAACCCATTCCAGGACTCCTGCCTAGAGAATCCTATGGACAGAGGAGCCTGGCAGGCTATTCAGACCACAGGGTCACAAAGAGTTGGACAAGACTGAAGCAACTTAGCACCCAAGCATGCATCAGCTAGTCCCAGAAGAAACAATAAAGGAAGTTTAAAGGGGAAATTGCATATGCAAATTTTAAATACCTATGAAAATTTAAAGTATCTTGAAATATTTTACCCTAAAATAGTGCTGTTCCTTTTTCTGGAAAAGGGTACTAAGATCCACCCTGTATGTCTGAGAACAGTCATTCAATATGGGAGATTAAATCTGGGCCCCAGTCAAAAGTACCTCCAGTTCCCACCAGGCAAGAGTGATCAAACGCTTCTATCTTTATCTCAAGTGATCATGAAACATCTAAATTAAGAAATTAGTGACAGTAATAGCTCTGAAGAGAAATCCATTGGAAATGCCGCAGTCCTGTCTAGTCCTCACGGCGAAGCCACGTAAATCTGCTAAACTGGAAGAACGTTTCAGTCAGAGCAGGGAGCAGGCACCAGGAGCGTAAAGACCTGCTTCAACAGGAGTGATTCAGTAGCTCTTCAGTTGACCTTTCTGAAGTCTTCCCTTTCGTCTCACGTGTGCTGCCTTATTGAACAGAGGGAGGCCCCAGTTCTGATACTCGTTCCAAGGAGATCTATTTGTGCCAGCTACCTTATGACACAGTTCACTCAGAAAAGCAACCAACGGTTCCAGGAGGAAAAAAAAAAAACAAGAAAGCTTGCCGAGTTTGCATCCTTCCATTTCCTCCAAAGAACCATTAGCCCTCAGAACTGCCAGCCCTCAGCTGGCCCCAAGGCCCCAGACAACAGGGCCAGGACAGGCACTGAGAATATAAGCACATCCCAGATGAAACATGGGTAGACTCCACTGAACTCATTTATCACTTTCTTCCTCCTTGGCCTGTGCCCCTGTAGAGTCCCAGTTTGAACTCTCAAGCAGCTCTGACTCCCTCAGAATGCACACGCGGTCTCAGGAACACAGAAAGGAAAAAAATCCCCAATTATTAAAGGGTCGAGAAGCTCCTTTAGCCACGATGTAAGGCTGTGCAAATTATCTGCATAAACACAACCATTCAACCAACCCAAGTAAACAACTGGAGAATGCAGTGCTTACATTCTACTAGAGAATTCAGTATATTAACACTACACCATACAAAGCATAAAAGGATCAATGGACATCCAGACATGTGACAGAGCAAGGAGAGTAAAAAGCTAATGTTAGAATCTGAGAGGTGGTGGGAATATAGATACTCACTGTTAAAATTCTTTCATCTTTGTTGCATGTTTGAAAAATTTCATAACAAACATGTACAATTTTTTAAACTAAAAAGAAAATTGCCATTCACTAAATCTCAGATTTTAATGTTCCTTAAAGCAGGAATTATGTGTGTTATATTTTATATAAGATTCCAATATCTGTATTAGTATTTAAATCAGTGTTTGAATAGTCTACAGCAAAATTAAGTCTTATTAATTAAGATTAATGGTATAACATCAATGAACAATTATCTAAATTTTGAAATTTTTAAAAAGAATATTTACACTGGATAAATGAGAAAATGAAGCTAATTTATTGTCAACTATGTTTTTTTCCTACAGGATATAATCTATAAAGCCAGCATGAATAACTCCATCAATGACCCAGAAGTTGAACAGCAGTGATGCTGTTAACTTCCTCGAGAGGATACTCTTTCTCTACACGGAGTGATGGTTAGGAACTAAGTATCCTCACTTTTGAACTATGATGCTGGAGAAGACTCTTGAGAGTTCCTTGGGCAGCAAGGTGATCAAATCAGTCTGTCCTAAAGGAAATCAGTCCTGAATATTCATTGGAAAGGCTGATGCTGAAGCTGAAGCTCCAATACTTTGGCCACCTGATACAAAGAGCTGACTCATTGGAAAAGACCCAGATTCTGGGAAAGATTGAAGGCAGAAGGAGAAGGGGACGCCAGAGGATGAGATGATTGGATGGCATCACCGACTCAATGGACATGAGTTTGAGCAAGCTCTGAGAGATGGTGAAGGACAGAGAAGCCTGGCGTGCTGCAGTTCATGGGGTCACAAAGAGTCGGTCACAACCGACTGACTGAACAACAATCCTCGGTTTAGTAATAGACCTACTTAGTTGCCTTAGGCAAACTTCCTCCTTGGCTAGAAGGAGAATTTATCAGATTTACGAAACTTGAACTCTGTAAAAGTTGGACAAAGACCCACAGTGGCTAGACTGAAGATAAGCAATCTTGTTTTATTCAAAATTAACTTGAAATGATCTTAGCCAATTATCCATAGCAAAATCAGAATGCCCAGCTACATATAAATTAGATGGTAACAAAATTGCAACTCTTCTCACCTCATAATTTTCCAAGACTTTATTCTGCAAAAATGTGAATCTCTTTGAATATTTCCTAAACAGCAAGTATCTAGAACCAGTAGGGTTTCATGTGCTTTTTTTTTTAATTGCTATAACTTGAACCAGTCTTCCTTTTCTTTCTCTTAGTAAATCCATAGGCCTACATAGCTAACACTGCTTTGACTCTCTTGTTAAATTCTAACCTAGTTACTATCCTTAAACTGCCTCTTTCCAAATGATCTTAGTTAGCACCATATTCTAGCAAATCAGACTATCAAAGCAAAGATCACAAATCAAAGCCACATAACTAGTTATTTCAGAAATGTCTGTCAGTGGTCACAAAAGAGCCAGAGGGAGCATATTATTTCATAGCATGAGATAGGGAGCGACTCACATGTGCTTCACCCAGAGTGCTCTGCAAAATACCCTGGACCAGGGCATCAGAACCTGCTGGAGAAGGAAATGAAACAGCTCGCTGGGCCCCACCCTCAGAGTTTCTGATTCAGTTAAGTCTAAGGTGGGGGCTCAAGAATTTATCATTCTAACAGGTTCACAGCTGCTGCTGCTGCTGCTGCTGCTGCTAGTCTGAGGACCAGTGGCCTAGAACTGAAATATTCATTACACGAGAGGCAGGAGAAAGGAGGAGATGATGATGGGAGTGAGAGTATTTGTCAAGTTCCTGTGATAGCTGTGGTGTGCGTCTAAAAATTATCTTATTTAATCTTCACAGCAATTCTGAGACGGTATTATTCCCACTTCACACAAAGCAGTTCGGTAACTTACCCTCCCATGTTCCCATGACTGGTAAATATAGGAATTGAGATTTAAACCAAAGCCTGATGGAGACACTGTCCTTGCTTGCATTCCCCCCAATCTCACCATGATTTCCATGTTATTAGAATGAAAGCATGAGAAAATACTAGAACCTTTAACAAACTAAAAATACTCCTATTGTTTCCTCTGAAGATTATCAATCCCATAAACCATAAAATTTTTTAAAGACTAGACACCATTCCATATTAAAAATGATCTGTATTTCACACAGTACCCAGGAAAGCAAATATTACAGCTATAAAATTTTTTCCCAGGTGCAGGAAAGATCTCTTTGCTTTAGTCCCTCATTCATTAATCACCCTCAGCACCCAGGAATCACTTGGAAACAACTAGAAGACTAAATCCTCTGTTGCTGCTGCTGCTGCTAAGTCGCTCCAGTCATGTCTGACTCCGTGCGACCCCGTAGACGGCAGCCCACCTGGCTCCCCCATTCCTGGGATTTTCCAGGCAAGAACACTGGAGTGGGTTGCCACTTCCTTCTGCAATGCACGAAAGTGAAAAGTGAAAGTGAAGTCGCTCAGTCATGTCTGACTCTTAGTGACCCCATGGACTGCAGCCTACCAGGCTCCTCCGCCCATGGGATTTTTCAGGCAAGAGAACTAGAGTGGGTTGCAACATCCTCTAGGGAACACTAGTAACTCCACAAGCAAGATGCAGGAGGAAGGTGAAAGAACACCCATTTTTGAACTAAGTAGTCTGGGCTTGAACTCAGTTTCAGCATCTGAATATATACTAAGTGCACTTGAAGCTTCCAGGTGTTTGTAAACCAGAGCTCTTAAACTCTAAGCCCGTAGTTTCCTCAAATAACTTGCCTGAGGTTACAGAGTTGAAAGTTTATAGCATCCCTCAATCCCTTCAACCTGGGGCTATGGCCACCAGTGTATTCAGATTATGCATGTCCTCTCTGGTCTCTGGAACCCCTTGGATTTTTTTAAGTCATTTGCTACTTACATCTTCTTTAAAATAACCTTTTATGTAAAAAAAGTTTTAAAAAAATTTAAAAAAAAAACCTTTTATGTAAAAAAGGTTTATGTAAAAAAGCTGTTTGTTTTTTTTAAAACATTTTGCATTATAAAGATATTGTCCAGTTTTACAAACTTTTAGGATCATAAAAACCTAATACGGGCCTCATCCATCATTCATGCTAACAAATAAAATTTAGAGAGTACATACAACGTGCTAGCAGTATGTTATATATTTTCACAGATTGTTTCTTGTCTCACCCAAGATACCCTATGAATCAGGAACGAAGAGCATGGATCTGGGGCAAGCAGCTTAATTCTGCACTGGTTTCTTGATCTGTAAACTGCAGGGTAAGAGGAAATGGGGGGAAATAGTTCTCTTGCAATACACATATTACCTGGGCTTTCCAGGTGGCGTAGTGGTAAAGAATCCGCCTGTAAATGCAGGAGATGCAAGAGATGTAGATGTGTCTTCCTGGGTGGGGAAGATCCCCTGGAGGAGGGCATGGCAACCCACTTTAGTACTCTTGCCGGGAAAATTCCAGGACAGAGGAGTCTGGCGAGTCCATGGGGTCACAAAGAGTCAGATATGACCGAGCATACACACACACACACACACATTACCTAGTAGGTATCCACATGTTCCTGCTTGTCCTTCCTTCATTTCTTTTTTAAAGGGAAATAGAGGGCCAAAAAGATTGAGTTAAAATCCTACATTTATGTGGCTAACAACACATGTGCTTTCCAGAAGAGGTGAACCAAAAGGATCTCCTTACTGGGGATGGGAAATGACTCAAAACCATCGAGGCTTTCAGTTAACACAGAGCTATCTATTTCCACAAAACAGGGCACTGACTAGCCTGATTCCAAGAGGCCTGATGCATATCTGAAATCCACATCCTAACCAATCTCTTATTAACCTAAATTTTCAGAAAATGGTGTTTTAGAGGTCACAACAGTTTCAGCTGTCACTTGTCTGAACTGTTTTGTTCCTTTTCCTACTTAGTAACGTCTTGTCACTGAACATAGAGTTTGTGTGCGTGTGTATGTGAGATATCACATCTTTCATCACCTTAGGACCACTACTGTGTTACATTTTCATTCATTCATGCCTCCTATGTGTATACTTTTCCAGACAAGGCCCATTTTTCTAACCTGATAGTACCATGAACACCAACGTGTAAAATCAGCTGAAACTGTCCTGGAATTGGACAAGTCGTATATTTTTTGAGAGATAGATTTATGAAATGAGTTTGTTTGGCTGTAATTAACTTCCTCCTTTAAAAAGGGAAGCCAAGATTAAACAATGAAACATGTTTTTTTCACATCAGATTAGAGAAGATGAAAATTTCCAAAAAAATACCCAGAATATCAAAGAAAGGGTTTTTTCTACACCATTGGTGGGACTGTAAACGGGCATAACACTCTGGAAAGGCAATGTGGCAACACATGACGCTTTAAAATGCACATTCCTTTTGATTCGGCAATTCTACTTCTAGAAATTCATCTTAGCTATATTTTCATATTTATGTAAGTACAAAAAAGTTCATTTATTAAGAGCAAAAACTGGTCCATCATTAGTAGGGGCCTAGTTAGATAAAATTTTGATATAGCACACCATAGAACATAATGCAATACTTAAAAATGAAGGGAGATGTTTATATTCTTACATTGAAACATGTCCACAAAACACTAGGTTAAATTTATTTTTTAAAAAGTTACAGATACCATTTCTCTATTAAGTGATGTCTATGAATATATATCCATCCATGTATTTCTATAAGGACTTCCCTGTAGCTCAAACAGTAAAGAGTCTGCCAGCAATGCAGGAGACCCAGATTCTATCCCTGGGTTGGGAAGATCCTCTGGAGAAGGGAATGGCAATCCACTCCAGTATTCTTGCTTGGAGAATCCCATAGACAGAGAAGCGTGGAGGGCTACAGTTCATGGGGTCGAAAAGCGTTGGACAAGACTGATGACTAACACTTATGTATTTCTATATATTAGCACAGAGAAGGAGTCTAGAAGAGGGCACAGGTGGATCGTTCATATCATCAATACTTCGAAAGATTTTCTGTTTTAAAGCCAGTACATGTTAACATTTAAGATTGGAAATGAGTCTTTAATTTAAAAAGGAGAAAACGAATATGGAATAGGAGAGAAGACAATGTCACGGTATTTCTAGTAATTAAATTCTCTACCCCCATCAGCATATAGAAAGCTGATCACCACAATCTCTGCATTGGGCTGAGGTCTCAGTCTAAGACTGAAAGCCATTCTGAATTGACAAGTGAAGAGAAGAGAGAAGTCAGCCAAACAACTTCTTCTTCTCACGCTTCTGCTGGGGGCCTTCATTTGCCTGTTGGCTTCCTATTTCTATAGAAATAAACAAGGAACAAAAATCTTCCACATGTCATCCTGCAATTACTGCAAATGTTGAGGAAGTACTTGAAGTTAACTGGAATACCACCTGGAGCTGGCACAGATGCCCCTCCTCATCCTAGTACTTTTAGAGATGGGCAGTTAGGTGAATGATTTGCTTGGCATGGCTGAGTGGGGCTCAAAACATGAACACACAAATCCCTCCCCCCCCCAAAACAGTTACACTCACAAACAGGCAACTATGGTGTTATATACTTCACGTGCTTTAAAATGGGGATATTTTTCATGACCGATTTGGGTCATTAATTATAAAGAGGAAAAGTGAAAGTACTTGGAATGACACCTCGCCCTAAGTTGGATAAACGCTTGCTGCTGCTGCTATTATGACAATAACAATGATGATTAATGATACTGGGTTGCTTTCCTGCATTTCAGCCCTCGGTGAACTTCAAGTCCAGGTGGGGCAAATGAAAATATGCCATCTTTTCATAACCTTCTCTGTGAAAAAGAAATTAAATCTCGTTCTATACTCTACCCTGACACCACATGGTTTTTTCTAAGAGAAAGCAGAAAAGCCTGAAGTACTTGTTCAACCAATGATCAAAGTCAAGAATGTTGTGCAAATAAAGCTTGCTCCAAAAGAATTGTGTCAACCAAAGCAGAGGAGGGGGGAACAAATTGATTAATATTCCCACATTGGGCAGAGCACTGTGGGTGAGTTTTTAATGAGTAACCTTGTTCTTGTCCTCTAACAGAAAGATAACCTTCATTCAAATAACATAGGGCCAGTGAGTAGGAAAAAAATGAGATTTCAACCAATTTTATTCTAAAGAACAGAACTCATACTAATAGAATTTGTAAAGAGCCAGTCGTGCATGCTCAATCATGTCCAACTCTTTGCAACCCCATGGACTGTAGGCCAAACCAGGCTCCTCTGTCCATGGGATTTCCCAGGCAAGAATACTGGAGTGGGTTGCCATTTCCTTCTCCAATAATTTATATAGAAACAGGCTTCAACTCAATGCAGAAGAAAAATATAGTTTAGAATTAGAATTTCGAATCACTGAATAGCCAGTGTTATTGTTTGTCTCAATCCTGATGTTTTCAAGCAAAATCTACATGATTATACCAAAGGCAGTAGAACTTCACACGCCTGCTGTATTCCAGGTACTGTGCTATGTGCTTTATCCAGATTATCTACTGCACTCTTCTCTCCAACCTTAAAGGTTATAGATTTATTATTTTCCCTAAAGTATATAAAAGAAAATGCAGACTCAGACTACCCGAAGACGTAAATGGCTAGCACCTGCTGGTCCAATCCACTATCATTTCTGACCTGGATTATCATGAAAGTGTTAGTCGCTCAGTCGTGTCCAACTTAGCGACCCTGTGGACTGTAGCCCGCCAGGCCCCTCTGTCCATGGGATTCTCCAGGCAAAAATACTGTAGTGGGTTGCCATTTCCTCCTCCAGGGGATCTTCCTGACCCAGGGATTGAGCCCAGGTCTCCTGCGTTGTAGGCAGATTCTCTACCTTCTGAACCACCAGGGAAGCCGTCTAACCAGTTCACATGCTTTCACCCTGGCCCTGTGGGCTTCCTAGGTGGTGCGGTGGTAAAGAATCCGCCTGCCAATGCAGGAGAGGCAAGAGACTTGGGTTCCACCCCTGGTTCAGGAAAATCCCCTGAAGAAGGAAATGGCAACCCACTTCATCTTCTGTGCAGCTGGCAGGGTAACTGTGACAGTTAATTTTATGTGTAACTTGACTCAGCCACAGGATACCCGGGTTTTGGTTAAACATTGTTTCTAGGTGTGTCTGTGAGGGTGTTTCCAGATGAGATTAGCATCTGAATTGGTAGACTCAGTAGTTTCCACGTTCTCCAGGTCTTTGCTTACGTACAGTCATCCCTCTGCCGCCATGGGGTGGGTTAGTTTCAGGACCCCCAGCAGATGACAAAATTCGTAGACGCTTGAGTCCCTTATATAATACAGCATAGTACCGTTGACCCACTGTACCCACTGTGGGTATAGTGTACATACCTTATAGTGTACAGTGGGTATATTATACCCACTGTTATAGTCAGTGTTCTGCATTTTGCATCTGCAGAATACAGAACACTGACTGTAACACATTATCAGTGAGACTTTCCTGACCACCTAAGATAAGATAGAAATGCCCTCCCCTTTCACTTTCCTATCCTCCTCCCCCTGCTCTGTCTTGGGAGCCCATATTATCATCTGACTTCTGACTAACTTGTTTTTGTCTGTGTCTTTCTCTGACATGTGACCTCTCTGAAAAACCAGACCCTAATCTGATTATTCACTACGGAATCTTCACCATCAGAATGATGCATGGCACAATAAACCTGTGTTGAATAAATGAAGCCCAGACAACCAGATTTGACATCTAGTCTCCTAAATGTCAAGCCATTTTCTGGCATTCAGGAAAAGAACTTCTTTCATCAGAAGGGTAGGGGACTGGGTCTAAGGTGACTTCCAATTCCAGGACTGTGATGCCAAGACACCATCATTAGGGACTTACGAATAAGGTTCTATTTGCTGCTCTTTCCTCCGACCACATTTTACCAGTCTCCTTGAATAAGGATGTGGTAACCATTAGGCAATGGATGAGATCATAGGTCCAGAAAGCCACCTCCCCCTTGCGTCATCTCTAATCCATTTCTCAGGCTGCTACACTTTGCTCTTAATTCTCAGATGCTATCTGACCTGCAGTTGCTCAGTTGTCAGTAGAAAAGCAGAGTACCAAAATTTGTGCTTTTAAACCAGCAGCTTACCCGACAGACACAAAAGTCATCATAGTTCTATCATTAAAACTCTAAACAAACATAAGCAGCAAGTATATTGAAGTCATTTGCAAACAAACAAAGACAAATTCACCAACTCACTGTCAATCATCCAAGCTAATAAAATTAAGGGAGAACATAAAACCAAGTTGCCAAGTCCATATATTTTAATACCAGAAACCAACAGAGCCAGAGCAAGAGAGGGTGCTGACCTGGCAGAATTTACTTCTGCCTACTTAATTCTAGAAGAAGACAAGGGAATCCAGAGAGCTGGAGATTTTTAAAGCATCAGGAAAGGCTGGCAGGTTGTATGACCAGAAGAGTCATACTAAGTCACTTCAGTCGTGTCTGACTCTGTGCAACCCTATGGACTGTAGCCTGCCAGGCTCCTCTGTCCATGGGATTCTCCAGGCAAGAATACTGGAGTGAGTTGCCATACCCTCCTCCAGAGGATCTTCCTGACCCAGGGATTGAAACTGTGTCTCTTATATATCCTGCCATGGGGTGTCTCTTAAATCTCCTGCCTGTCCATGGGATTCTCCAGGCAGGAATACTGGAGTGGGTTGCCATGCCCTCCTCCAAGGGATCTTCCCAACCCAGGGATCAAACTCACATCTCTTACCTTCTCCTGCCTTGGCAGGTGGGTTCTTTACCACTAGCACCACCTGGGAAAGCCAGAAGAGGGGAAGGAAAATTGTTCTAAAACACTGCTGGAGTACGACGCCTCGTTATTTCCAGCAGTTTCACAGATTCACAATAAAAGATGCTTAAAATGATAGTAAATATATCAAGACAATAAGTAACGCAATTATGATATTCTTATTGGGAGTTAGCAGCTCTTAACAGTATTCATAGTTTGAGACACTCTTCCATGTCAATCATCTGCATCCACCAGAAATGCATTCCTGTTTTCACTTTCCAAGTTGTACTGGGTCTTTGTTTCTTGTCTAAGTCCTACTTGGAGGTCTTCAGTTGAAACATCCAGCCAGGAGCCACTCTTTGGACAAACCCAAAAGAGAAACTTCTCTTTCTCAATCCTAGCCTCTAGTTTGTGGGTGTTGCAGAATAGCCGTGAGTTGAAATCACCTATATACCCACCTCTTTATAAAAGGCTAATGAGGAAGCAAGTCAAGTCTTTACAGGATTCCTTCCTCTAAAACATTTTTGAAAAACAGAACAGCTCAGCATCCTGACAGAATTTAGGAAACAGAGGAATAATAATGTTAATTTACCAGGGGCTTGGGACTGTGCTAATTGCTCTTTAAAAGTCTTTATCGAATTTGTTACAATATTGCTTTTGTTTTATGTTTTGGTTTTTTTTGGCCAGGAGGCATGTTGGATCTTAGCTCCCCAGCCAGGGATTGAACCCACATTTCCTGCATCGGAAGGTGAAGTCTTAACCACTGGACCACCAGGGAAGTCCCCAGGGATTCTCCTTGGATGCTGCCTATAACACTCTAAGATAGGTACTACCATCCACTATCCCTCCTTCCATGCTATAGGTGAAAAACTAAGTTTTATAGAAGCCAAAAATTTGCATAAAGTCATATACCAGTAAACAGCAAAGCCTGAACAAACGAGCCTGGGTCTTCCTGGCTCTGTATCTGCGCTTTAATCACCATGCATGTGACACTGGAAGGGAGGAATGGAGGTGGGAATAGAAAAATGACCTTCCCTTCTCTTTATGCAGGTATCGGTTTGAATCCAGGAAAGAACCATTATTCGTTTTTTGCTTCATTTGAAGGTGCTAAGTAGCTTCAGTCATGTCTGACTCTTTGCAACCCTATGGAGTATAACCCACCAGACTCCTCTGTCCATGGGGATTCTCCAGGCAAGAATACTGGAGTGGATTGCCACGCCCTCCTCCAGGGGATCTTCCCGACCCAGGGATTGAACCCATGTCTCTTGCATCTCCTGCACTGGCAGGCAGGTTCTTTACCACTAGCCCCACTGGGAAGCCCTACACACAGTACACAGTCGATGTGGGTGCACATGTGTGTGTATGTATGTACTCAGAAACATACACACACATGCATGCACACACACAGCAAATTTTCCAAACTGTTGGTGTCTCCCAGGCCATATGTGGGCTTTGCTTAAAGGTCACCCAGCAGGCCCCAAGGAAAAGAAGGGCTTGGTCTAAAAAGCTTTATATTTCCTCTCACTTTTTTAAACACTGGAAAATCCATTTGGCTCTGAGAAATGAATAGTAAAAGGAGCTCTAACTACTTAGGGCCAACAAAATGTAATGGAAAAAAGGCAAGAATATGGCTGGACTTTATTTTCTTTTTGCTCGGCACATCCTGTCTTTAATCTGAATGGTAAATAGGCCATGCCAACATACCAACTCTTTTCAGGTGAAATTATCTAGGTTATAAAAACAAGCAACAACTGTGTTTTCATTATTCTTTAATTCATGGCTGACAGAAATAGCTTGCAAAATAAATCAGAGAGGCAAATATTGCTCACAAGGGAGCAACCCACAAATTTTCCCTCCTTTGATAACCGATTTTTATGAAATTTTTTTCCTTTCACTTGAATTATAACTGTGTGGTATTATCTGAAAGAGTGTGTTGCAAAAGCTAGGAAAGTTGCATTATTAAAATCCACGGGGGAGGGGGAGAGAGAGAGAGAGAGAGACTTGTTCCATATTATCAGTTAGTAGACTAACATCCCTGAGATTTTGTCCTTTAAGTTCAAAAACAAGCAATCCTTGTTGATGCTTGGTAGAAACCAACACAATACTGTAAAGCAATTATCCTTCAATTAAAAATAAGTAAATTAAAAACAAAATTTTAAGGGAAAAAAAAGAACAAGTAATCTTGCAACACCTCTCTCTGTAACCCCACAGCATCAACCTCTTTGGCTCCATGATACACCTAATGATTCATGACCTCAATCAGGCCAGTGAGAGCCCCACCCATTTTTGTCCCGATTATTTAGCTTTCCTTCCTTTATACAATATTTTCTTCTCTATGCTAAATCTGAGCAAAAAGTCTAACAGAAACTATCTTCCCAAACAGAACATGGTAAAGCTTCCTTTTAACAAGAAACTAGATATATCAAAGGATTATTTGAAGCAACATCTATCACATTGCTTTCTCTGGATGTCATTAAATCAAGAACTACCTCATGGAATAAGTTAAAGCAATATTCTTCCATGCACTGGTTGTAGGGAAATTAATAGTATTCCACTTAAAAAAAAAAAAAGGGGGGGGTAGCATTAACAGAACAGAAATACTTCATCAGGAGAAGTTCAACTATGTCCCTTTGCTTTCTTTCTAACCACAAGGTTTCATAGAGTCTCTAAAATGCAAACATGCATTGCAAGCCTCCAAGAGAGGAATGTAAAATATATCTGATTCCAAGCTAACTTGACTCTGAAACACTTTATGCAAGGATCATCCCTTTCACAGAGCTGGAGGTTCACAGAACACACGTAGGTTGGGGAGCAGCTACTTACAGGCCAGATCTGAGCTGGCTAACAGCCAATGGGCAAGTCAGACACCTCATCTCTGTCCACTCTGCTCTCCCCAAGCACACGGATCATACTGTTTCTTAGGGGAAACAAGACAAGGATAGAATGGAGAAAAGTTCACTGAAATGATGAAAATACAGCACTATATCTAGCAGGAGAACCATTACATGTAGACATTCCTCTCTAGAGAGGGGGAAGAGGGAACTCTCTTAGCAAGACCATTTTAAATACACGGTATGCACAAGAGGGCTTTCCCAGCCAATAACTGGGAAAACGGCATCCGATCACACTAAAATTGGGAATTAGGAGTATATGGCTTATTTTAAGATGTCACAGGTTTCTTTTCAGCCTTGAAAACACAAAACACATTTAATATCTTTAATTTGAATGCAAATCAAAATCCGGCAGGATCAGACACATTTTAAGCTAGTATTTTTAACTGGTTTTTCACATCAGTAACCCTTAGACACATGTTTTAACCAGTTTTTAAAATGAAGAAAGAGATAAGAGCTCCAACAAAACAGTTACAATGGTATTTCAGGTGAAGTACTTCAGGTATGAACTGCAAATTTATAGACACTAATGTCATCAGACACACAGTGATGGCTGTGGTCACTCAGTCACGCCTGACTCTTTTGCGACCCCATGAACTGCAACCCAGCAGGCTCCTCTGTCCGTGGGATCTCCCAGGCAAGACTACCAGAGTGGGTTGCCATTTCCTTCTCCACGGGATCTTCTTGACCCAGGGATCAAAGTCGCATCTCCTACATTATAGGTGGATTCTTTACCCCGATCCACCAGAGAAGCCCAATAGAGCTTACTATTTTGATCAATCACATTGGGAAGCCAGGGAAGGTTCATAATTATAGCTATATAGAGTTCCCAAGTCAGAACAATACAAAAATACCAAGCCATCTGACCTTCTACTTTTGCATACTCCCCAACAATGGGGACATATGGATAGAGATGACAGAATAATCTAATTGTATTAACCCCTACTCCCAAACTGCTAAAGGAGAAATAAAAACTATTTGTGCGGTCTTTAACTGGGAACTTAGATCTACAGAAACAATAATACAGAGGCATCAGTTCCTCGTGAATATGAAATACGGCCTTTGCTTGTGTGTGTGTACTCTTTGCCCAACACTGATGCACACATTTGACTTCTGCTCTATGAGATCTCTGAAAAAGTGAATCTCATACCCTGCTTTTAAACATCAGTAACCTTCAGACAAAAATTTCCATTCTGGCTTTAACCAAACATTGCTTCTGACTCATTTGTTTCAAGGATTAGCAAGGGTCTGAAACCAATGTGAGAAAGTCAAAGAAAATAGTTTTGAAGCACAACACTCTGAAACAAAGCAAGACCAAAGGAAACTGAAGCTGCCCTGTGATGACAAGGCCATTTCCTCACTTCCTGTAAAGCAACTCACCCTGACAAGATGAGGAAGAACCAGGACAAACACCCGTTTAAACTAAGGATGGATTAAGAGTCAACTAGAAGAGTTGCTGCTGCTGCTGCTAAGCCACTTCAGTCGTGTCTGACTCTATGCAACCCCATAGACGGCAGCCCACCAGGCTCCCCCGTCCCTGGGATGCTCCAGGCAAGAACATTGGAGTGGGGTGCCATTTCCTTCTCCAATACATGAAAGTGAAAAGTGAAAGCGAAGCCGCTCAGTTGACTCACAGTGACCCCATGGACTGCAGCCTACCTGGCTCCTCTGTCCAGGGGATTTTCCAGGCAAGAGTACTGGAGTGGGTTGCCATTGCCTTCTCCAGGAAGAGTTGAGCATCTACTTAAACTAAGTTGGGCATCTCGGCATGGTAGAAGGAGAGCCTGATGCCTAAATTACAATAATCACATTTTTGCTTTGGGAGGCCTTGTATGGTCTGATTAATATTTAATATTAATGGTTAATATTTATTATACAATAAATGTAATAATCACCAAACAACAAGTTTTACAAGTGAAATTCGCTCAGTTGTGTCTGACTCTTTGCAACCCCATGGACTATACAGTCCATGGAATTCTCCAGGCCAGAATACTGGAGTGGGTAGCCTTTCCCTTTGCCAGGGGATCTCCCCAACCCAGGGATGGAACTCAGGTCTCCCACATTGCAGGCAGATTCTTTACCAGCTGAGCCACAAGGGAAGCCCAATCACCAGACAACTGTGGGTTTAATACCCTTGACTTGTGAGGGAAATTTTTTTCAAATTTGTGCATCAATGTTGAGTAAAGAATACACACACATACACACTTACTGAAGCCTCCTCCCGTCTACCCAATTATCACTGAACACCCTGGCCCCACACCCCTAACCTCCTGCTCTTTTTTTTCTAAGCCCCTATTTCCCACCACCTCCTCCGTCTACCCAATTATCACTGAACAGCCTGGCCCCACACCCCTAACCTCCCGCTCTTTTTTTCTAAGCCCCTATTTCCCACCACTCTATAAAGTTACTATTTATCATGTAACTCTTTTGATAGAAGATAAGATCCTAAGTGCAAAGAACTCAGCTGGGTTTTGTTTTCTGCTACATCCTACTGCCTAGAACAATTCCCAGAACAAAGATGCTGCTTACTAGATACCTAGATATCTGTTGAACGAAGGGATAAATGATACTATTCTTTGCCATCTTTGGATGCTACAGTTCAAAACAAAAGGAAAGGATTTTACTCACTTTCCTTTTTTTACCTAAGAATTATTCCAAGCTTTCTCTCTACTCTAATCTTCAGTCCAAAAGAATTTAAGAAAACTGATATAAACTAGCTGGAAAATGTGTCAAGTTAGTTGAATAAATTAAGAAAAAAAAGAGATGGAGTAAAATTTATTTCACCTTAACTATTTTTTAAAGTATGCTTAGTAAAATGCCTTTTTATAAATGATTCTAGAACTTCCTAAATAATTCCTTTCTTCTCACTCCCCTTGATTTGAGCAGTGACTACTGTAACTAAACTGGTCGATTTCCCTCACAAGTCAGGGCTATTAAACCCACATTTGTCTGGTGATTATTACATTTACTGTATAATAAATTAGCCATTGGACCATACAAGGTCCCTTCCCAAAGCAAAGCTAAACGGGGATTATTGTAATTTAGGCATCAGGCCCTCGCTCCACCATGCTGAGTTGCCCAGCACTCTTCCTAGTTGACTCTTAATCCATCCTTAGTTTAAAAGGGTAGCTGATTCAGCTGTAGCAATAATAAAATGTGATATCATGTTTTCCAAGGCGGGGAAAAAGGGTAGCTGATCCAAACACACAGGAGGGAGGTGAGTGCCATAAAGAGAGGAAAGATCATTCAGTTCTGGGTCTATGAATATAGGCCCAGAGAAGCTTTATCTTACTACGTTTTCATTTTTTTATGAAAAATTTATCGTTATTTGAAATTTCCCAATGGGAGACACAAACAGAAATGTGTTGAAGCCAGGTGCAGCCCAAGGGCATCAGCTTACAGGCTCTTGTTTACAGCCTCAGAGCAGACAGCATGGCCGTCAGGAAGCCCACTCCCACTCCTAAAGCAGGTGAGGCTCTCCTGCGGTACGCGGCGTCGAGCCACCCAGATTCCACCGAACTCCTGGCAGTTCCTTCCACGTGCACATCTTTTCTGTGGGGAGCTCTCACTAGCACACAGTAAGAGCTCAAAAAATGCTTGAATAAATGAAAATCTGAACAAGATCACCTGGTTCATACTTCTAGTAATCCCATGGAACCCATCAGTCTGTTTCCTATCTTTATTCTTTAACCACTGTGTCCATAGGGTCGCAAAGAGTCAGACACACAACTGAAGCAACTTAGCACATTCTTTAACCAATCAACCTTCAGGCGTACATGCCATCAAGGTCACCGGCACGGATACCAAAGTGTCAAACTAAAAGAGACAAGCCCACCCCTGAAGATCTATAGGGTGATATCTATTATGAGGAATAAGCAGCATTCAGAATATTATGAAAATAGGAAAAAAAATTAAAAAGATTTGACAAAGTAAAACAGTTGCATACCATGCACTTTGTAGGAGATGAGCACGGAGATGAAAGAAAATTCAGCAAATTGCTACCTGATTTCTCCATCATTCAAAACACCTAATGAGCTTCTTACAGATGGTAGTTAACTAAGGCAAGTTAAAAATGTCTCTATTTTGTTCCTTAGCTAAAGCGTTAAGAATAGAAAGGCACAGCTTATGCAACCAATAATTAAATTTCATACACATGTTACACTTTGCCTAAACCCCAGCAACTATCAGATTTAGCATTCAAAACAGTATTTGGAATCTTATCCAAACATGGAATCGCTCTCCCAAGCAGGATCATAGGGTAGTTTGGCTTCTCCTGAGCCACAGAAATATCTCCTATACTTTTACAATTTTTCCCTTCATATTTGTTCATGATGAAAGCATCAAGGAAAACTTACAGCTGTGCAAAAGATGCATCGGCATTCCTGGAGCGTGGTCATCTTGTCCAGAGACTGCTCACACAGGCAGAGTTTGCAAGTAACAAGGGGCGCCAGGGCCAGGTCTCCAGGTGTGGGATTTTCAGCGGCCGTCATGGTCAGACAGTGGAGCCTACCCACTGAGCCCATCAGCTTGTCCTCAGCCTCCTTCAGTCTCCTCAATCCCTACGGAAAGGCCCAAGGCAGAAAACATCCATTGATATAGCTATTGTTTAATCAACATCAGGACGCAGCAAATCCTCCCCCTCAGTGATTTAAGGCTACAGCGAGTGCATTTCTGAGAACCATGGGCTAGAGAGCTAGCCACCTTGGCAAGCTATCCCTGGAGTTCCGAAATGTAAGGTGACCTCACTGTCCTGACTCACTCAAGTGACCTATGGAAATTAAAATACTACGAACAGACACACCATTTTGGAATGGCATTGCTATGATCAATTTAACAGACTCAAAAAACACTTAGAACATCACTCAAAAAGTTAAACACGTAATTGCCATACGATCCAGCAATTTCACTTCTGGGTGAACACCCAAAAGAATTGAAAGCAGGGACTCAAACAGATGCTTGCACACCCATATTCATAGTAGCATTATTCACAATAGTCAAAAGGTAGAAAGAAACAATCCAAATGTCCATCAATGAATCAATCAATGAATGAACAAAATGTGTTATAAGCATACAATGGGATACTATTTAGCCTGAAGAAGGAATGATAATCTGACACATGCTACAGCGGGGATGAACTTTATAGACATTATGCTAAGGGAAATAGGTCAGACACAAAAGGGCAAATATGATTCCATTTATATGAGGTACCTAGAACAGCCAACTTCACAGAGACAGAAAGTAGAAAGGTGATTACCAAGAGCTGGAGGAAGGGCAAATGGAGAGTCATGACTTAATGAGCGCAGAGTTTCTGGAATGATGAAAAAGTTCTGGGAATAGAAAGTATGATGGTTGCACAACCTTTTGAATGTTGTGATTATAATGTCACTGAATTATACGTTAAACGGTTGAAATGGTAAATTTTGTTTTGCATATTCTATCCCAATAAAAATTTTTTTCAACATGGTATCAGTGTTGTGTTCCTTCACATGCATCGCTTTACTTAATCTTTTACAACCGCAATGATCATTTCCTTCACTTTACAGATGAATTGAGGTCCTGAGAAGCTGCACAATCTGCCAAAGTTCTCAGAGTTTATTCACAACACAGCAAAACTCAAACTTCTATCTTTTGAGGCCAAGTCCAGTGCTCTCCCATTACACCAGAACTGCCTCACAGACGGATATTATGTGCAGAGATGGAGCAAGGAGAGAGGGCTATAAGAAGGGGAGAGTGAGAGGGGAAAAAAGATGGAAGGAGACCTGAATTCCATGACTACAGCTATCATTAGATCACTGAAATTGTACAAGAATAAAATCTGTCTGTACAAGTAGCATGACTATAGGAAAGGATATTTCTACACCAAAAAACAAAAATTATAATGGAAGCCCTTCCATTAGATTTTTATTCACAATATCTTTATTTTTATTCATATAAAAATCATATAAAGATAAAATCATTAAAATATCATATAAAGATAAAATCATTAAAATATCATATAAAGATATTCATAATATCTTTATTTTTATTCATAATATCTTCTGATTAAATAAAAGCAAAATCTTTAAGTTCTTACTATTTTAAAAGAGTATCTGTGCTTAGTCAATCAGTCACATCTGACTCTTTGCGACCCAATGGACTGTAGCTCGCCAGGCTCCTCTGTCCACGGGGATTCTCCAGGCAGGAAGACTGGGTGGGTTGCCAAACCCTCCTCCTTAAACGAGTATGGGCAATTCTGATAAATTTGGCCACAAAAATAATTATATCCTCTCCTTCCAGAAGATCCAGACTCTCTTCCTCCCAATTTTCAGGCAAAAAAAAATTATTTTACATATTCAGCACTTGTTACACAGCCTCACAGTGGCTTAAGTTTCATTATATTAGTACGAAAGTACTAAAATAAGAGAGTGAAAAACAGACTGGATTAGATAGAAAATCTATGAGATCTAATTGCATTAACTTTCTTAGTGTCATATCAGAGTCAGCAGTTTCTAACTCTAGTGACCTGAAGTGTTTAAGGTTTATCACCCGTTCCTTGAGAAGCAGTAAAAGATCTGATTAAAAAGAAATTAAAAAAGAAGCTAATCAATGATTGGCTTCCAATATGATAGGTATTTCTTGGGAAAAGACCAATATGGTTCAAGACACCATGCTCTTATTCAATCAACTATTGGTGACCTATTATTCAAGAGCAAATTAAATTCAAAACAACCTGTACATCAAATTCAGGATTTTTGAGTTAAAAAAACCCAAAAAAACCTCTTTAGGGTCAGTTACGGTAAAGGTGAATGATTTACTTCTTTCCTGTCCCCAGTTTATACTTACACAGCTACTATCTGCTTTCTTCTCAAGACTTCCTCGTTGATAACACACATCATCTTACCAACAACGTATTCTCATCCATCTTTTCCCAACACTACTCATACAACATATTCTGAATTATTTTTCCCCTCAAAAAGAGAAATCCCAAGTCACACAGCAAGAAGAAATGCAGCCAGCAAATGCTTCCTGAGTACGGAAGATGGGAAGTGACACAGGCCAGAAACATCCCACACCACAAATGTCAACTACACCAACAGCCCGTTCAGAGGAAGCTGTTGAGAATTGATAAATCCTGTTGCTCCAAACCTAACAAGAGAGCTAGGTGTTCTTCAAGAAAGTCATTCATTTCTCACAGTCTCAAACTATACTATTTTTTAGAAGGAGACATTGAACAGGCCAATGTACTCGAAAAACGAAGACATAATGGGATACCTCTTAGAAGGTTATGTCTTCAAAACAGTCTTCTTTTAAGGCAGGGTGGGAAGGTGTGTGAAATCAAAGCCATCTGAAATTTAATCTTGTCTCTTGCCATATACATAAGGTTTTACTCCATAGTTTGTGAGTAACATGTCTATGGGCTATGGAATCAAAGTTGTAAAAATAGAAAAAATCTAACATCTCCAAAAGTTTCCTCCTGTACCCTTTATTTATTATTGTTGTGTTTGTGTGTCTGCTCCGTGTCTGTGATTAAGAGGAGTTAACATAATATCTATCCTTGGCAAATTTTTCAATATGCAATTCAATTGTTAACCATAGGCATCATGCAGTTCCATAGGTGTATATTTAGTTATTTAGTTCTCCACTATGTACATTAACTATGTAGTTTTTGGTCTGTCAATCTTACCTCAATAAAGTGCCTTAAAATTTAATATATATAAATTTAAAGTATATGTATTATATGTGTGTGTATACATATATATGAAGTTTTGTATAACATAAAAACTTCTTACAAAGCAGAGACTTATTTTGTTATAAAAAACAAAAAATTCCAAGCATTCCAACCAAGGCAGAACTTGTGACTGAGACAGGAAAGAAGGCACATATTTCATCTCTTTGAGATGTGAACAATTCAAAGCAATTCATCAAAGAAGAAGTGATTTATTTTTCTGTGTACAATAACCCCAGTTCCCCAAAGTGATGGTTTTCAAATAGTTTTAAAGCAATGGAATTTTATAAAAACAAAATCTTAAGTACTCCGCCACTGGATAAAAGAGAAATTATATAGACTAGTGCCCATGGAAGCAGTACCAGGAAGATCCCAGCCAGGTGCCCTTGACCTTTTCCTCAGCAGTCTTCCAGGCACCATCGCTGAAGCTGAAGGCTTCACCAGGCATGGTTCAAAAGCCTGCCTCTTGGTTTTCACTCTGGGAAAAACTGGTAATGAATGTTTGAGAAATGAATGACTCATAGTTGCACTCCATAGAAAACGAATATCCAGCAAGAAATCTTTTCACCATTGACTCATTAGAAATTGAGCTCTTAAGCAATAATCAGGAGAATCCCAAAGTCCTCTAAATGAATCTCCCCTACACTTGAGATGTCTGTGAATAACTCCAAGATGTTCTATTGTTTCTTCACCTACGTCTTAATAAGATTCACTGGTCTCCACATAGAGAACAAACTTATGGTTGCCAGGGGGAAGGATGGAGGAAGGGATAATCAGGGAGTTTGGGACGGACATGTACACACTGCTGCATTTAAAATGGATAACCAACAAGGACCTCCTGTATAGCACAGGGAACTCTGCTCCATGTTATGTGGCAGCCTGGATGGGAGGGGATTTGGGGGGAGAAAGGATACATGTCTATGTACGGCTGAGTCACTTTGCTGTTCATCTGAAACTATCACACATTGGTTGTTAATCGGCTATACCCCAAGACAAAATAAAAAGGTAACAACAAAAAAAGATTCACTGGTCTCCATAACCTAAAACCACCAGCGGCAGAACTCACTCCCAGAAGCCTGGCGTGCTACAGTCCATGGGGTCGCGAAGAATCAGACGTGCCTTAGCAACCGAACAAGGCACGGCATGAGGCACAGAGGGGATGGCCAGAGGCTGACGGACCCTCTCAGGGAGCATCCTCATAGGCACACTGACAACACACACGCTCCCCTCCAGGTTTCCAGGAGTCTTCCTTCCAGAGCGCCCATGACTCACTCTCACTGTCTTGCTCGACTTGTTTTGCCTCATACTTCACATTTTACCCAAGCAAGTGACTTGAACATTCCATCCTCCAGCTTGATTTAAAACAGTAACAATTATAATTACTTTTACAGTTATTACATACAAGTGTGACTAAGCTTCTTCTTGGATGCTAAGAACCCAGTGAGAAAAGAATTTTGGTAGAGAACGTAAGAGTCATGACGGAAAAAAGAAAAACCTGACAAGCTGACTTCACGTTCGAATGTTCTGAAGTTGGCGGCAAGGCTGCGGGTGCACCGGGAGGGCAGGCTTCACCCAGAATGTAGATGTCTACCTGCTTAACTGTAAGTAACCACACAGCGCAACAGATTAGTGCAAGGAAGGAAAGTGTTAGTCGCTCGGTCATGGCCGACTCTTGGTGAACCCATGGACTGTGAATTGCCCAGGCTCTCTCCAGGCAAGAATACTGGAGCACGTTGTCATTTCCTCCTCCAAGGGATCTTCCTGACCCAGGGATCGAACCTGGGTCCTGCATTGAGGGGAGAGTCTTTACCATCTGAGCCACCGGGGCTCTAAAACATCTGATTTTGCACTAAAAAGCCAGGAAAAGGGGATCAGCAGTTCTAGCTACTCTCTGAGTGTCTCCTGCACTACAAAGTGTTCATTATATGAGAAGTAACTACCTTTTGATAGGAAAGAACAGGAAAGTCACTTTTTCCCTCCTGTGTTTTCATTAGAATTGCCAAAGAAAGGAATACTTCAGAAACTGTGCTGGAAAGCTCAGGATGTATAAGGAATTTTCATATTCTGCTGGCCGCCTGAAAAAGCAATCTGCTCCAAAAAATGCAGTGGGTGAGACAGCCAACTTTCGAAGTATTTTTAACTAATGTAGTTTATGTCTGTTTCACTACCCAAAATCATAGCTGTTATTCCTCTACACAAAAAGATAATGTGATTGGAGAGGATACTGTTTTACTAGGAGACTCATCTGGCTATTTAGGAATTCTTCCACCATCTGCAAAGACTGTAAGACTCGGATAAACTGGTAAAGCACAAGATTAAAGGGACAAAGAGAAAAAGAAAGCTAACACAACCAAAGGGCTGGATATTACTGATGTAATAGAAATGTTAGCTTATGTAAAAATCCAGTTGATCTATAGTGAAGGGTCTTAATTCCAGGCCATGGTAAGAAGTCTAAGACTAAACAGAAGACGAGACACATGAGAGCTGTCAAAATGTTTATGTGCCAGTCAAAGATACTGAGTCGTCCCTGAAAAAGCTTTCATAAAAGATATGAATGCTTGACAGTGAGAGGGAGCTAACAAAAGGAAGCATTTTCAGAAAGGGGAGGTGTTGGGGAAGGTAGGGCTGAAGTGCTGCCTGTATAATGGAGAGAGATTCTGAGGAAGCCAATACTCTAGCACAGCAGGAAGAAACAATAATCCAATGGTCCCATTTCTACCTTGTTAGGAAAGCCTTCCCGATATCAACCAAGACTGACATGTCAGGCAACCAGCTCAACACAATCTGAAAATTAGTATTGTGTTGACCTTGGCATTTCTATCCAATGCAATGATTAATTTCACTGCTGGTTCACGTTCTCAACAAAAGCTGTTAGTGACTCAAATGGTACTTACTGAATCTAATAAAGTGCTGACTATCGTCAGCCACTGGCCAATTGCTGAAGTTCTACCCTAAATACAGTCTGGAATGGAAGGTAGACCAGCAGGCTGGTAGAGTAGCAAGGGCTATCGATACTGGCAGTAAGTGGGGCAAGGATTTATGTGGATCTCCATACTGACGAGTCTTGTGACTCTCCTCCTTTCTCGCATCTTTGACCCACTCTCTGGCCATTCAGGGACTAGATGAATCAGTGTACAACCAGTAATATCAGAAAAATAGTTCTAATACATGCCTTGAGAGGACAAGAATAAATGGGAAGACAGTCAGCCTCACTAGTAATCACAAAAATGCAATTCCTCAAGTATATTTTATATCTGTTTTTCAAAAGGATAATGCTCAAGACCATTAAGTAGATACATCACATATCAGATACTTTAACAGGGCTTCCCAGGTGGCTCAGTGGTAAAGAATCCGCCTGCCAAGGCAGGAGACATGGATTCAATCCCTGAGTCAGGAAGATCCCCTGGAGAAGGAAATGGCAACCCATTCTAGTATTCTTGCCAGGAAAATCCCATGGACAGAGGAGCCTGGCGGCCTTCAGTGCATGGGGTAACAAAGAGCTGGACACAGCTTCGTCACTGAGCACCACACACATCACACATAAGATACTTTAATCATTAGTTGAAAACAACAGCACAGATTAGAAACTATTCTGTGGTATGAGATCCCTAGGTAGCTATGGGGATTGGTTCCAGGATCCCTGGAATCCAAGAATTTTGGTATCTGCCAGGGGATACCAAATTTCCTTATATGAAAAGGCCTGGTACCACTGGCCCTCCACGCCCGTGTCTCCACATCTGCAGGTTCCACCAACCACAGTGCAGGACCCACCAGTATGAAGGACTGACTGTGTAAACAAACCCAAGAAATGCTTAATTCTTAGAGACCACACGTAACCTACTCAGGCTTTGTGAGATGGTGGCATTGCTGCAAAACAGTTTATCACTGTGATAGGAAAGGGACTTCTGCTTTTTTCCCCTACCGTTTCATAGCATCCTTCAGGGGAAATCAAGAAACGAAAAAATATTCAGTTTAAAATTCTTCAGTTTTAACATCTTCATCTCAACAGGTTCCAGGATGGTAATAAGATGATAACTCTAACTGGGAGACCTGGTTTTTCTCTAAAAATGGAACTAATATACAAATATATCTCTATTAATTTTTTTGTGTGGCTGAAAAGGACAGATACATCCTTAGGAAGGAAATGGTAAATATTATCAAAAACTGTTTTCTATGTAGTCTCTTTGCTATCTGAAATTATGTAACACATGAAGTACATTATTTTAATAAGATCTATTTTCCTAACTGTATTGAGATATCATTAAGAAAAAAAATGTGTAACTTTAAGGTATAAAACCCAACGATTTGCTATAGATATGTTTTGCAAAATGATTACCACAGTAAGGCTGGTTAACACTTCCATCACCTCGGTTACCATTTTTTTAAGGTGACAGTAATCAGATCTAATTTTTACATTTTGCTACAGGCATGATATATAGGAGAACTATATGGAAAGAGATATGAGGTCATGACCAACAAAGTACATGATACTGTGATAAGCTTACTCTAAACCTTCTGGAGTACGGGACTTCTGGGAGGTCAAGTTTTAACATTTGCAAAATGCCTACCCTTCTGAAAAGCGAATTTATTTTTTTCTTGCCTTCTTTCTCTGTTCTCATCACCACTATAAGGTAAGGCCCAAGAGGTGGAAATCCATTTCCAGATTTCCTAACAAAACTTTCAAAGAAGGTAGAAATGAAAATGAGAATAAGAGCTCAATGATATTCTTGACATTGTAATTTTACATTCAT
Source organism: Bos javanicus (assembly GCF_032452875.1). NCBI lineage: Eukaryota > Metazoa > Chordata > Mammalia > Artiodactyla > Bovidae > Bos > Bos javanicus. The sequence continues at coordinate 39,621,519 of NC_083890.1, forward strand.
CATCATAGGTCCCTCCTCGACCCTACCACTGTGCCCTGCCCACCTCTTTTTTAATCAGTGGTTCCCTGGCCTCCCACAATTATTCACCCAGCCCTGCTGAATAATTTTCTTCCCCCTGCTTGGTATAACAACAAAGCTCAGAAGCAGGAAGGAATGCCACTTACAGACAGGTCAGACAGTGATGTAATTAACAGATCAAGGAGAAGTGTTATTTCAGAAGCCCCATGGAGCAAGAGACAGGCTGATTTCCTGGGTCATGACATTACCAGGAAACTACAGTTACTAAAGAATGAATATCTAAACCAAAATGTTTTCTTCAAATGCATAAAAGGTTGTATAAATATTACCCTCTCCTGTGAAAATTAAAAGTTTTATAGAGACATTTTATAGATACAAATTTAAAACTAGTTAGGGGAAATAACTCCTCCATCTCACACTATGTGAGGTGCAGGGGTATGTATTTTTGTATGTCTCTGCCAAATGAATTTCTCAAGGAATAAAATGCAGGAAAATACAAAATGCAGAAAATAAGGTCAACCCACAAAGAATCAAATTCCACGCACGGAATGTGGATGTAAAGGTGATTAAACATAGTCCCCACTTATTACCAGTAAACTAGTTGAGAAGGTTGTCATCAGAGAGGTTCATATAATCATACTCAGGGTTTACAGCTTCAGCCACAAGTCCAGGAAAAAAAGAAAGGAGATGGTCTTGTTCTACCTTCCCAAGAAAAACAAAGAACCAGTTGACTGAAGGTCTGAGACTCAAACTCGTGACTGCAGAGGAATGAGAAACCAATGAGACACAGCTTTCAAAGCATGTTCTTTGATACCACAAGCCATACAACCAGAAATATGCCCGGCTGTGAATAAGAGAAGTATATTTTACTTAGATCGTTGTGCTTTCCATCTCAGGAAGGGATTCAGTCACAGATGAGAACTTTCTCACTCCACGCTGCAAAAGTATTGACCACTTTCACTCTCTTTTACAGCTTCCCATGTTTTAATAACTACTCTAGCACAATGCATTAGGCTTAGAAGTACTCATAGACCAAGTAAATAATAAATCCCAATGATAACAGAAACAAAACATTAGTACAAAACCTCCCACATAGACCTAAAGGTGACAAAACAAATTAAAACTTGAAATAATTAAATAAATTAACTTAGGTGGGCCTATGCCTCTTCCAATTACTTAACACTCAGGTGACATCAGGGAAACGTCAAAAAGACAAGACATCATTGAGATGACAAACTTCAAAGTATTTTTCACTCTCAGGTAAAACAACATGAATTAAAAATTACCATTCTGGTCCAAAGTCACTCCCAAGCCTACGCAAATTCCTTCAGGACAGAGGCTACGTCATATGCATCTTTATTGGCCTCAGCCTCCAGTTCCTCAATACCACAGAAGATAACTTCTCTACTGTACATGGAGGAGAGAACATATTCAGGGCCTGATTCTCCTCTGTAGTCACTTCCAGCAATTCAAAAGCTAAAAAATACTGATAATCTGTTGTATCAAAGGTGCTTCAGTAAGTCAAGACAGGCATCCCTGAAAAAGAGTCTCAGTACTCAGGAGCAGTGGCTACCAATACCGACTCCCCAAGCTCAGCTTGGCCTAGTTCCCATCTCCAAAGCAATCCGCTGCACAAAATAGGTTTAGTCCCCAAACCGTATGGACTTTGTTCCTCCAGCAACATCTGGGTTCCGCATGACTCCTGACCTCTACCTCAAACTAGAGATTTCAAACACTAAGAACTTCACTCAACAAGAAAGTAGAATCATAAGTCAATCCAGGAGAAACGCAGAAGCCAAGACTAGTGCAGACAGTACAGAGGAATGAGTTTGGTGTCCTTAACAATGTTCCTGGAAGTGTGTTAGTGGCTCAGTCGGGTCTGACTCTTTGCAACCCCATAGACTGTAGCCCACCAGGCTTCTCTGTCCATGGGATTCTCCAGGCAAGTATACTGGAATGAGTTGCCATTCCCTTCTCCAGGGGATCTTCCTGACCCAGGGATCGAACGTGGGTCTCCTGCATTGCAGGTAGATTCTTTACCATCTGAGCCACTCTGAAACAACTTTTCAAAAGGGAAAATTTAAATATAAATATAAATTTATCAGATTAAAAGTATTTGTATTATGGAAGACAAAAGACAGCTTCCAGAAACCTCGGTGGTCTTACTATACAGCTAAAATAAGCTTCTTTTCTTCCTGATAGAGCATACTTTCCTCTCTGCTGTAGGGTTTGGCTCTGAAAACCTGGATCATAATCTGGGAGACCCAAAAACTAATTATTATGTTTAAAAAAAGACATCTCTTAAGCTGACCTAGTTTGGAAGCCTGGATGCCTTTAAATTGCCAATGAACTGAAACCATTCATGAGAATGGGGCTTTTGAATGCTGAGAATGTTCTTTGGGGCTCAGCACAAAGATATTTGGCATAGATGACTGTAAATATTTGTAAAACTCTGGGTAAATGGACAGTGTTTGACCACACTCAAACCTCATGTCCAGCACAGTACTGTAGAAGCAAGTTATCTGGGGTGATTGGTTTGGGGGGTGGGGAGGGGGTTGGTTGAGGGACTTTTTTTGTCTATTTGTTTATAATTTTAAAAAGCCAAGCAATTCAATTTTGCTACATCTTTTTACATTTTCTATACCTTGAATTTGTTTACTCATCAAGACAGTTTCAATTAGAGGCTCCTTTTGGAACAATTTATTTTCTTTCCCACTTTTCTAACTTTATGCCCATCACAAAGAATAAAATCCCAGTCACAGGCATGCAAAAGGAAGGCAGGAGTTTTATGAAAATGTGGCCTTGGAGTTCCTAATACAATTCTCTCCACGTGGCCTTGTGGATGGTTATAGATATTTTTTCTTCTCCTTCTCTCTCCTCCTCAAGATACCTTTAGAAATACCTAAGGGACTGCTACCCATGAAAAGGACTAGGGCTGAAAAGGGAGGACAGAGGAAGGAGAAGGAGGGACCAACAGAGGGATTAGATGTAAAAGGGACTGGGGGCCAAGAGGCTCATCTCAGTGAAAGCTGCAGTACTCCGATACTTCAGCCAGCAACTCACTGAAGACTGGCTGGGGTTCCTTTTGCCTCTTTATCCGCGCCCTAAAAACTGAGTCATGGCAAGGTTCATTTATTTTGCTTTGGGCCTAGACACCCTCAATTGGCTGCTTCAGAAATGTTAGATACATTGTTCTTTAATTCACATCTGGCAACATTCAAATAAACCTCCAGAAATGCCAAATCAGAAGAACACTGCTAGCCTTACCGCCAGCCTTAGCTAATATTTTGATATGATACATGCAACAGAAAGTAAGAAAAAAGTGAGACGGTTGTGCAAGCATGAAGAGAGAACATATTGCCAGAAAGGGGAAATCATTTCTGAGAAATCTAAATGTGAGAAGTACATTCAAGAGTGGACTGACAACAGAATCTCTGAAACTCCTTGTAAGAAAAACAAAAGGTACCCTGGAAGGGGTCAGCTAAAGATATCTCTTCTGCACTGATAGAGGGATCAGTTTCATTTTAACTTCAACTTGAGAACAGCAGTGGAAGACCAAAGTTTCACCCTGTTTTATCAGCAATTACACAACAAAATAATCAGCAGAATGTAGGACCAAGATCCCACGGATAACATCTTATCCATATGTAGGTATATCAACCTACTGGCATGCATTCCCAAACAGCAGAAGGTAAGTATCTGAGATTCTGCCTACTCTGGTCTCCAGCTGCAGACACTGGGAGGTCTGCTCTGATCTTGAATTTTACAATACATTCTGCAGAGACTAGTTTTACAATAAATTAAGCTCGTTCCTTTTTGCCTGTAAACGGAGAGCTATTATTGTAAAGTTCACAGGTGTTTCAGGCATTCAGAATGAATCCGATTCTGCATGGTTTCAGTACGAGAGGCAGAAAATAAAGCTAAACAACCCAGATATCAGAGTGAGTCTCCCGTCCCTTTTTCTTTTCTTAGTCCAACCCACCGCTGTCTTGCAATGCCCGCAGCACTTTAAAAGCTGCCTAAACCTACCTGGCCGGAGAGCTCCGTTCCTCCCGGCCGACGCCGGGCTTCTCAGCAGCCTCCCTCGCGCGCACCGCCAGCCGGGGCCGCTCGCACCCCGGGGAGGAACGGCTGTTCCATGCCCTCCGTCTTCCGCCCTGCTCTGCGGCTGACAGCTTTGCGCTCTGCAGGATTGCAACAGGGCTCGGGCTTCCAGACCGATCCGGCCGGAGAGGGAGGAGGAGTCCCTCGAACCGCCTCCTGCCTCGGGGTGCAGCTGCGCTGCCCGGGGAACCTCTCAGAGCGCGGGGCGCAGCACCGCCAGCAGCAGCAGCAGCAGCAGGGACGAGAGCCGTGCGTTTATTTATACAGGAAGCTCAGGCGCGCACTTCCTACTTCCCATGTGGGTCGCACTTCAGCTGCAGGTGATGGTCTTAACCCTGTCCGAACCCGGCGGCCCGCGTGCCCCAGCAGTCCGGCCCTCCTGTGCTCGCTCCGCTTAGCAAGACCTCTCTCTTGTCCTCCTGGGACGCCTGCTGCAGACAGCCAGGGCAGGACGATCAGCATCATCAGCCCCTGGTATCCTTCCTTCCTCCCAGACCAGGACACTTCTTCACCTAACTGGCTTTCAGAACTTGCTGCTTCTCCTCTGCACGCGTCCTCCAGGGACACCTGTCTTTCCCTTCCCTCCCAGCCCTCCCAGTCTCTTGTTTCTAACGACCCAGACCTGCCTTCCCACCCTGCCAGAACACTTGCTTCTGTAGAGCCAGTCCCCACGCACGTCTCATCTAAAAACATCGCGTACCTGATTTGTCCTTTAGCATCTAATGATAAAATTAGAACGTAGGCAAATCAAATCAGGACAGTCTTCATGGACCTCCTGTAACACAGGCACACTTTTAGGAAAAAAACTGATTTTGCCGGAAGTGCTTTGCCAACAAATTACGTAGGGACTGCTTAGTAACCTAACAGGTAGTACTCCAGCTAAAGACAGTGTAACAGAGTAATCCAGAAGCTGCGGGGGTGGTGTGTGTTGCGGGCGGGGGGGAGGCAGGGGGAGGTCTTATGAGGTCTTCTTCACTCCAAAACCTCAGACACTTAGTTTGTGCGACGTCTTTAACAGGTTACCTACCAACTCACTCCCCACACCCCCACGGGTCACCATCACAGTCCCAACTTTGTCGAACGTCGCAGTTTAGAAATGTCCCTGCCCAGACAGGGGAACCTTTCTGTGCTCACTCGGCACCCTCACTCGACTTTTGCAACCACAGTCAGGAATGTGCTTCCTAAAAGGAAGGGACTCGCAGCCCTTTGTGGAAGGAATACTGAGCCTGCCAGTGAAGGATCAGCAGTCGGCACGGTGCCAAAGGACACAAGCAAACTGCCTCTGGGCTCTCATGTTGAAGAAAACCTTGAGGTCAAAGCCAAGTGCGGAAGAACACAGTGCATCTCTGTGTATGATGGCAGGACAGACAGGAGGACTAGTTTTGTTTTTGTTTGAGTGACTGAAAACGACGGAAAATCATTCTCCTACAGTTCTTGAGCCCAGAAGTCCAAAATCAGGGTGTCAGCAGGGTTGGTTGCTTCTGGTGGCTGTGAGGAAAAACCTCTGTGTCTTTCTCCTAGCCTCTGATAGTTGCTAGCGGTCTTTGGTCTTCTTAAGCTTGTGGCTGCATCGGTTCACTGATGCCTCCATCATCACATGGCTTTTTCCCTTGCATGTCTCTTTGTCCACATCTCTCATATTTTTTCTTATAAAGACACTAGTCATGGGATCTAGGGCCTGTCATAATCCAGTATGACCTCATCTTCATTTGATTACAAATGACGACCCTATTTTCAAACAAAGTCACATTCTTAGGTAATGAAAAGAATTTTAGAGGATACTATTCAACCCAGTACAGTACGGTATGTAATAGAAAACTCTTGATTTAAAGGATAATTCATTTGAAAAAGCTAGTTTCACAAAAGCAGATTTTTTTTTAATAAAAACAGGTTTTCAAGGTTGATAAACATCTCTTTTCATGGACTTCCACTTAAACCATTATCAGAGTTTTAAATGACAGGTTATGACCAGTATTTTTGGAAATGATTTTCAAGTACTTGTAGGGGTGTGTGTATGTGTGCTCAGTCGCTCAGTTGGGAGGAGGACCAATCTTCTAGTGGGGGAGGAAGGGAAGGAGGACAAGGGAGATAAGATTACAGTAAGAGAACATACAACGGAGTCCCAAAAAATAGAACTGAAGGATATTTGAGCTTGAAAAGTCCTTCTAGCTAGTTTAGCCCAGGCATTTAGCTTTAAAGATGAGGAAACTAATGTCCAGGGAGATTTAAGGGGTCAACTTCAACCAGGTATGGGCAAAGCTGGAATGAGACCTAAATCTGTGTTAGATGAAAAAGGTATTTGTTAATGAAAACTGCCCCACAGGTGTCTAACTTCAAATTTTGCATTTGCCAGTGTAAATGCTTTAGCAGACCCCAGATAGCCAAAGCAATTTTGTGAAAGAGCTAAGCTGGAGGAAATCACATCTCCTGATTTCAAACTATATTACAAAGTTATAGTAATCAAAACTCAGATCTGCCTATCATAGGTTCTGAGATAATCAATCTCAAGGTATTTTCTTGGTGTAGTGAACATTACTGATGGACAGGAATCAGGAAAGATAAACAAAGCACCTTTTAAGAGGTTACTTTATTCATCAATGCCAGTACAAAACTTTGGTGCCTTAAACCAAAGTTCAATACAGAGTCCACTTTTTCAGTTACCAGGCAATTAAGCTATAATCTCTTGTCAACAGAATAAGGGATGAAGCTGCTGCTAATATGAATGAAAATATGGGTTAAGCAATAATCATGCTATCTGCTGCTGCAAGTGGCAGATGGAAAGAAAAAATATATTGTGTAATAATATCAGCATTGATTATTTTCAAGTTTATAAAATCTGCATTCAACTTTTAATAGGACTAAATGAACATGTAGAACACTATAGTATTATGTGAACAACTCTTTCAGATCTGGAATAAAATATCTAAGAACAAATGTAACCAAGGAGGTGAAAGATCTATATACTGAAACCACAAGACACTGATAAAAGAAATTGAAGAAGACAAAAATAAGTAGAAAGACATTCCATGCTCATGGACTAGAAGAATTAATATTGTTAGGATGTCCATCCTACCCAAAGCAGTCTACAAATTCAATGCAATCCTATAAAAATTTCAATGGCATTTTTTCATAGAAATAGGACAAACAATCCCAAAATTTGCATGGGACTACAAAAGATCCCAGATAGCCAAAGCAATTTTGTGAAAGAACAAAGCTGGGGAAATCACATCTCCTGATTCCAAACCATATGACAAAGTTACAGTAATCAAAACTCTTTCAGAACGCCTCATGAATCCACAGTGTGCCCCAGCCTCTCAAGCATGTATTGATCTCCTCCCAGACAAGCTGCTAAATGCTAGGAGGACAGACACAAGTTGGACATGGGCCCTGTCCTCAAAGAGCTTTCAATCCAGGGAAGGAGTCAGACAAGCAAATCAATTATCAGGGTACTATGGTGTGTGTGTACATGATATGAGAGACTTAAACATGATGTGCTTTGGAAGCACAGTGAAGACATGAACTAAAAGAAAGGGGCTGGTGAAAAGAATCGAGGGAGATTTCCCTGAGAACATGAATTAAAGCTGACACTTCAAGTAGCCAAGTGGAGAAGGTGGGAAAAGATGAACCAGTCAGAGGCACAAGCCAGTGTAAATGCTTACAGTTGTCAGACTTCGGGTGATGCTTTTCATAATTCAGACAGAGCAGATGAGGGCAGAATTAGAGTGAGGGTTTGAACTAATGTAGCGGCAAATGGCAGGGTAAAGAAAGGAACAAATGGAGGGAGATCTCAGAAACAGAACTGAATGGGACCTGATCCCTGATTGGATGTAGGGGATGAGGGAGAAAGAAGAGCCCAGGTTGCCAGTACCACTAACTGAGAGTAAGAATAAAGCAGCCATAAAGGATGGCTTTCCTTAAGCCATCATTAAGGAAAATTATTTAAAACCTGTAGAATCTGAGGTGTCTCTAGGACATATGGAAGACTTGTCCAGTAAGCCATCAACAGAGATCCAGAGTGGAGTGTCTTTTAGGAATTACCATCATTTAGGTGGTGACCACGAATGAGATTAACAAGAGCTGAGATCACCCACAAAAGGTAGCATGCTGTAGGTAGCATGCTGTAGAGCGACAAAGGGACTTTCCGCACATACACAAACTATCACCCACTCATTATTAGTAACCTTAAACAAACCATTTAAACATATTCAAAACTCTGTCATGTCCGACTCTTTGCAACCCCATAGACTATACAGTCCATGGAATTCTCCAGGCCAGAATGCTGGAGTGAATAGCCTTTCTCTTCTCCAGGGGATCTTCCCAACCCAGGTTTTCACATTGCAGGCAGATTCTTTACCAGCTGAGCCACACAAGGGAAGCCCAAGAATACTGGAATGCGTAGCCTATCCCTTCTCCAGCAGATCTTCCCGACCCAGGAATCGAACCGGGGTCTCCTGCATTACAGGTGGATTCTTTACCCACTGAGCTATCAGGGAAGCCCTCAAACAAGTTATTTAACATATTCAAAACTCAGTTCGTTCATGCATAAGAGAGGAATGATGATACTCATCTCACAGGTTGTGGGGAGGCTCAGTGAGAGGTTTGTAAAGTAGCTAGCACAGTGTCTGATGGCATTACATGAGTCTTGAAGGTGGGACAGTGAATGTCACTTCCTGGATCTGTGCAGTACACAACCTGCTCAGCTATACAGCATGGCCCTGCCCTGATACACAACAGGAACGCGTTCAGTGTTGTTAAGTGTTATTAATCTTAGAAGCAAGGAGAAAGGAGAGAAAAAAAGAAAAAATTCAAATAAGAGAACCCATAGAAACACCAGTATTTATAAGGTAGGTAAAAGAAGAGTCCTCATATAAACCTAAGAAGGAACTGCTTCTTTTAGACTACAAAAAGTAGATGTAACATGTGAGATCTCAGACTGAGAAGTAAAATCCAGTCACTGCAATCTACAAAAATACTTTTTATCTTTCTGAACAATGATAAACATAATACTATAAATTGTTCACCAGAGTTTGCAGTCATGTTGACCTTCGCCACAAGAGAGAATTTCCTAATCTGAATTACAGACTTTCCTTTGTTATTGTTCTCCAGTTGCTAGGTCATGTCTGACTCTTTGTGACCCCAGGCAAACAAAATCTTGACATTAACGGTAAGTAATCCAAACTGTAGGCATTGTATTAACTTGTAACATACCTAAAGTCATGTAAAAGCAAGACCAAAATAAATCTAAAGCATACTTAGCCAAAAGAATATATATAGAGAAATATACATATTAGATTACTAGATATATATACTTATATAATATAAAACATATTATATAATATGTAATATGTAACACTATATATATATATATACACACATAAAACATACACTCTAGTCCTATATAATAAGGAAATCAACAAATGGATTTTCTTTTTAGAAAATTAAAGAAAAATTAGATTCATTCTGATGCTACTGAAATTACTCTTCTCACCTGCTTTACTCTGTTAGTAACAGCCATTAGTCTTGACATCCTGATTACATGCTGCATTAAAACTTTTTTTCTGTTTTTTTATTGAAGGATAATTGTTTTACAGAATTTTGTTGTTTCCTGTCAAACCTCAACATGAATCAGCTATAGGTATTCATATATCCCCTCCCTTTTGAACCTCCCTCCCATCTCCCACCCCATCCCACCCTCTAGATTGATAAAGTGCCCCATTGGAGTTTCCTGAACCACGCAGCAAATTCCCGTCGGCTACCTATTTTACGTACGGTAATATAAGTTTTCACGTTTCTCTCTCCATCCATCTCACCCTCTGCTCCCCTCTCCCCATGTCCATAAGTCTATCCTCTATGTCTGTTTCTCCACTGCTGCTGTAAATAGATTCTTCAGTACCATTTTTCTAGATTCTGTATATATGCATTAAAATACTATATTTATCTTTCTCTGACTCACTTCACTCTGTATGATAGGTTCTAGGTTCATCCACCTCATCAGAACTGACTCAAAGGTGTTCCTTTTATGGCTGAGTAATATTCCATTGTGGATATGTATCACTACTTCTTTATTCATTCTCTGTGATAGACATCTAGGTTGCTTCCATGTTCTAGCTGTTGTAAACAGTTCTGCAATGAACAATGGATACATGTCTTTTTCAATTTTGGTTTCCTCAGGGTATATGCCTAGATTAAAACTTTTTAAAAAATTTTGTTAATGATTTGTTCAGTTTTAATAAATCAGATGAAAGAACACAAGTATTGGGAAACCAACTTCTGCAAGAGGTGTCATTCTCTCTCCATGAGAAAAATTTAATGCAAAGGTCATGGTATTCGGCCACTGAGAGTTTGGTTACTTGTCATTTCCAAAGACCTACCATTTCATTCACATTTTTCTGCTGGATCTAACAGGGCTCATCTTTCAACATTTATTGACAGTACTGAATATAAGAACTAAGAATAAGACACAATATGAAATAAGGCTAAGAACATTACAAAATATTAAAAAAAAAAAAAAACTATGCCAGAGATTCGTTCAGGGTGACATGGTGGTCAAACTATTGATAAATGGAAAGTCAAAATATGACCCAGAAATGATTACCCAGTTATGTCTGCCTTGATAACAAAAGTTTTCAAAAAGTTGGAGACATGTCATCTTGGTTCTGTTTCATACATACAAGAGCATCTCAAAATCCGCTGGGCTGCAATAAGAAAAACCTGACTAGACCATCATCAAAAAGTATACAAATAGTAAATGGTAGAGAGGGTGTGGAGAAAAGGGAACCCTCCTACAGTGTTTGTAGGAATGTAAACTGGTACAACCACTATGGAGAATAATATGGAAGTAGCTTAAAAACTAAAAACAGAACTACCCAATCATCCAGCAATGCCACTCCTAGGCATATATCCAGAGATAATCACAATTCAAAAAGATAGATATACCCCAGTGTTCACTGCAACACTATTTACAATAGTGAGGACACAGAAGCAGCCTAAATGTTCATGGACAGATGAATGGATAAAGAGGATGTGGTATGCATATACAGTGGAATAGTACTCAACCATAAAAAAGAATGAAAGCATGCCATTGGCAGCAGCATGGATGGATCTAGAGATGATCACACTAAAGTCAGTCAGACTGAGAAAGACAAATATCATATGATGACCATTTATATGTGGTGGAATCTAAAAATGTCATACAAATGAATTTTATATGATATAAATCTCCTATTTACAAAGGAGAAACAGACTCACAGATTTAGAGAACAAACTTACGGTTACTGGGGCAAAGGAACGGGGAAAAGACATTAGGGACTTTGGGACAGATATGTACACACTGCTATATTTTAAATGGAAACCAACAAGAACCTACTGTATAGCACAGGGAACGCTGCTCTAAGTTATATGGCAGCCTGGATGAGAGGGGAGTTTGGGGCAGAGTGGATACATGTATATGTATGGCTGAGTTGCTATGCTGTGCACTTAAACTATCATAACATTATTAATCGGCTATACTCCAATATCGGAGAAGGCAATGGCACCCTACTCCAGTACTCTTGCCTAGAAAATCCCATGGACGGAGAAGCCTGGTGGGCTGCAGTCCATGGGGTCACTGAGGGTCGGACACGACTGAGCGACTTCACTTTCACTTTTCACTTTCATGCATTGGAGAAGGAAATGGCAACCCACTCCAGTGTTCTTGCCTGGAGAATCCCAGGGACGGGGGAGCCTGGTGGGCTGCCGTCTATGGGGTCGCACAGAGTCAGACACGACTGAAGTGACTTAGCAGCAGCAGCAGCATACTCCAATATAAAATTTAAAGTTTATAAGTAATAATAAATTGAAAAAAATAAAAGAAACAAATTTGCTACTTAAGTTTTCATTAAACTTTGCATTCCTTTAGCTCATTTTCTGCCAAAGGAGACTGTCCCACAATAAATGTTAAAGTTGTCAACAATAAAATAAATAGCTATAGATTTGCACCCTGCAAGTGACAAAACTACCGTATCAGGAGCAGTCAAGCTTGCTACACTTGCCACCCGCCTCACCAGCAGTCAGCCTGGCAGCTTCATGCTTTTCATAGGCCACAGTGGGGGTCTTGGCACAAGTGACCCACTAAGGAGCTGACAGGGTGAGCAGCACCAAGTTCTCCCACTCCCTGAAGACTGGACTGAGTTCGTTGTCCTCAGCCACCAATGCTGGAATGTATTTCATTTTCTCAGTGAGAGCTCTGAACACTGTTCTCCAGAGAGAGGCATAAGTTAACTTGGATTTGGAGAGAATCGGTGGGGAAGACAGGGTTATATGCACCATCTTTCACATTTAAACATGTGTTAAAGTGCAAACACTCTTTTCAACACATACCTCTCACATACTATGCGAGGAGACCACAGTAGATCCTCAAGTTATAAGGAGGAAGACTTCTACCTCGTTTTATTTTGTTGTTGTTCAGTCACTAAGTCATGTCCAACTCTTTGAAACTCCACGGACTGAAAAACATCAGACTTCTCTGTCCTCCTCTATCTCCTGGAGTTTGTTCAAATTCATGTCCATTGAGTCGGTGATGCTATCGAACCATGTCATCCTCTCATCTGAGTCAGTGATGCTATCGAACCATCTCATCCTCTCATCTTATTTTAGTGTATTTAAAAATAATATTTCCTTAAAGTCCAGAACCAATGCCAAATGGAAAACAACCACCAGCACAAACTGGAAATTCTATACTAATTATCTGTTTAAAATTTCTACATGAGTCAAAATTGATCTTTTATGTTTTACTTATAAAAGTGTCCATTTCTTCAATATTTTTGATTTGTTTCTATAGTTTTGTACATAGTCTTCATGTATAATTCTTATAATTTCTCCAAAGTCCCTGCTTTATGTGGTTGTGTCTGTTTCCTCATTCCTAACTGTGTATATTTTTTCCAGCTTTTAAAATCTTATTTAGCCTTTTTCTCTGTTTTTTCTTCATTACATTAATTCCAACTTTTAAAACTTTATCAGTTCTTTAATAAGTTCTCCTTTGAGTAAAGTTTTGGGTATATGCTATGCCCTAAAAATTTGGATAAGTGCAATTTTTTATTGCTTTCTCTTTATTCTTTTATCAAAGATTTATTTGGAAGAGTTTCTTAGTTTCCCAGTGGTTTGGGGGTGGGAGGGCATCATATTTTTATTATTAATTTCTAATTTAATTGGCTTATGATTAAGGAATGTGATCTAAAAAAACTCTACTTTTGATATTTTTTCTAGTTTTACCTTGCTTTAGGCCAATTTAATAATTCTATTTCTAGTCATTGGCGTTTGGAAAATTGCACGTCTCCAAAGAAATGCTCCCTGAAAGAGGACTTACTTGGTGATGTGACTGGGTAACCTGCACTGCTCACCTAAAATCTAACCCCCAGACAATGGCTCATGTTGCAAAAGAATTCTCACTTGCAAATCTGGAACTGTTACATCTCTAAGTAGAAAACAAGGCAACTAATTATTTTTAACAGACAGATGGATTGTGCCAGCTTGGAATTTAATCAAAAAAAAAAAAAAAAACCCAAAGACATACAATACTCCTGAATGGTGCCCAGCAAGCACCTCATTCAAGTTTTTATTTTTCCAACCTGGCATCTCAATTTCTCCTCTGCATTAGTAAACATTCATAAGCATCAGGCAAACCCTCTGTGCTTCAAATCCAAGAGAAACACATTTGTCTTGCACGTCAAGAGTGCCTCGGCGTGATTCACTGAAACCTGGACATGAAAGGGGTTAGAAGTATTTCAAATGCAAGCATCTGCTAAAATATTTAGTCCCACCAACGCTTTGAAGACTCTGTACTCAAATCAAATCTTGGCAATCTAAGACACAAACAATGAGCACATTTAAGAGAGGAAATCTTGTTTAAAAACACCAAAGAAATTCCAAACTTTTACAAAAGAACCAGCTGATATTTCAGCAAAGATACACTTGCAGGCAGGCTGTTGTATTAAAAGTTTCTCCTGAAAGTTCATAAAGGTAAAGTGAAAACTCCCTCAGGCCTGGTGTGTTTGAGGAAGGAATAGATTATAGTATTGAGCATCTACTGTGTACCAGGCAAGGTACTTGGTACTAAGCATTTTGTATACTTTATCTCTTTGAACCTTCACAAAAGTCATCACTATAGAAAATAATCTTATTTCAGAAAATAATCTTATGTACCTGCATTTTTAAATGATTGGTAATGGATATACAGGAAAGACTCATTAAAATATAAATTCAGCTACAAAGTTCTCTCATGACATAGTCCATTTAGAGTTAAAGACTCCAATATTTTTACCTCTAAGTTGAGAAGAGTCCCCTAAAACTTCTAAGATTTCAGTTTGTGATTTCAGCAAACTTTTGTCTTAAACACGGACAGATATGCCCATCCATTTACCTTCAGAGAATTGTTGTGCAAAAATTAATTAAATAATAAGTCATCTAATCAAATGACCTCATGAGATCTAATCCCAGCTGGTATTAACCGATTGACCCAGCGGATCACAGAGGTAATTCTGGTTAATAACCTAAACAATTGAAATTGGCACAAAGTTCAAAGTAACATGCAACCTATCTACCCTTTTAGACTCATCTTCTGCCCACTTCACTTTGCATCTAAATTCCAGCCATGCTAAGCTATTTTCAGGCACACGGAATTTCTCAAGCCCAGGCAATTCTTCCCCGCCTCTTTCACCTGATGAAGAACTCCTCATTTACCAAAATGTCACCCAAGGTGTCCCTTTTCTGGGACCCCCTCCCTCTATCTACCTTCTCCCGCATCTTGATAGATGGCCTCCTCTGGTCTTCCTCCCTTAGTACGAGGATCTTGCTCTATTATAACACTCATTCTTTTATTCAGTAAATATTTATTAAGCTGCTATTATTGACCAGGTTATTTATTAAGTGCTGGGACTACAAAGGTAAATAAGCCTTCAGGTGGTGTAAGAAAAGACAGACATCTATGCAGGTGAGAGCAGTGCCAGCCGGATCCAGGAAGGCAGCTGTGTGAGCCCCGCCCTGTAGCAGAGGAGGAACCGAGTGGATAGAAGTGTGAGAATCCAACAGGGAAGAGGTTGGGGAAAAGAAATTGCGTGAGTACGTGTAGAAAGATGGACAACAGATAAGCTTTGTTGATGGCAGAAAATTGCTCCAGCAGAGGCATTTGATTAATAAACCGAAAATGACTCACTTACAAAACTTGTTCAAGCTATTATAAAAGCAAAAGATAATCACAGAAAGTCAACCCTAATTTTACTCCTAATTGTTGTTAATGTCCAGGGCTTTCTTAAACTCAAAAAGGCTTTTTAGTGATATGTTCAAACTTTCAAATTTTATCTAAAAATAAAAGTATTTAGAGTACAGTTGCTTTAGGATGCTGTGTGAGTTTCAATTGTACAGCAAAGTGAATCAGTTACATGTGTGTGTGCTAAGTCACTTCAGTTGTACCCAACTCTTTGCGACTCCATGAACTGTAGCCCACCAGTCTCCTCTGTCCATGGGCTTCTCCAGGCAAGAAAACTGGAGTGGGTAGCCATTCCCTTCTCCAGGGGATCTTTCCAACCCAGGGATCAAACCCAGGTCTCTTGCACTGCAGGCAGATTTTTTTACTCTCTGAGGCACCAGGGAAGCCAAAACGGAACCATGTGGAGATGCCAAGGATCGAACCTGGGACCTCATGCATGCAAAGCATGCGCTCTAGCACTGAGCTACATCCCCTAGTATATAAACATATATCCACTCTTTCTTAGATTTCCTTCTCATTCAGGTCATCACAGATCACAGATCATTGAGTAGCGTTCCCTGTGCTATACAGTAGTTCTCATTAGTTTCCTGTTTTAGACATAGTAGTGTTTATATGTCAATAAAAGGGTGTATATAACTGCTCTGATAGGCATTAGTGAATAAAGAAACCGTTCCATCGTGTGAGACGTTAACACAGCAAACTGAGAAATGGGGTAAGCAGGGGAGACTCACTCACCTTTCCTTGTCAGGATGAGAATGAAACAAGACAAATGGTGCAAGCGTGGGTGCAAGGCTCCTAGACCATTCTATTGGGATTAGGGGGCCCTGGTCAAGAATCGGTTTCCTTTCCATGACCTAATGCACACACACACCTCGGTTTGGAGAATCATCAATCTAAAAAACTGTATGCTCTTTGATCAACAGAGGCAAAACTTTGCAGAGTGACCAGTGTAATGACATTGTTACTTAAGTTCTAAAAAAAAAACTTCCAAACTTTTTAACCTGCAGTTTTTATACATACTCCTAGAGGATCTTGGACAATATAGCATCTGCAGTACTTACCTCTAGCTACCAAAATGGAAATGAGGAAACAGAAATCAGATACCATCATCCTCAAAAGAACATGGTAGACTTGGGTGGCCGCCTGCCTGTTCATGCTGACTGTTTCAGTTTAACAATTTAGATGGCTCCAGATGTTCCTCTGACATCAGCTTATGCCTGCTTATTATAAGAAAACATGGTAGCAATAAATGCCCCAAAGAAGCAGAGTCAATGTGAGCCACATCATGCCCTGAATCATGCTATCCTTGATTTCACACTGCATTCAAGAAAGATCAAATGGTCAACAATAAAAAAAAAAAATTTAATTATTATGTTGTATGCCTGGAACCAATATAATGTGATATGTCAATTATACCTCAGGATAAATGAATGAATGAATGAACAGAAAACCAAACAAAAGATGAAATGACAATGGTGTGTACATTACTTCCTCTTTTCTGCAAGGACTGAATGAAAGGCATTGAGCACAATATCCTAGTTTAAGAACAAATAAATCTTTAAACAAATGAATCCTTGCTACAATATATTATAAACTATTTCATTATAGAGGAAGATAGTTCTAACCTCTAAGAACTAATCAAAACCTAGGTTACTACAGCAATGTGACTTCATCTGAGTGCCTTCACAAATATCCTCTCATTGAATACACACAACCACCTTTCAGGTGAAATGGTATCATTCCCCTTTTACAGATGAAAAAACTGAGCACTGAAAAATGAGCAGACTCTCCTGGGGTCCAAGAGGCAGTTACTGTCACAACAAGAACTAGAACCTAATAACCTCGTCAAGTGATCTAACCCTTGCTTCCCAAAATAAACTTGTATGTGAAATCAAGCTCCCCTTGTTCTCAAATTGGAATCTTTTTTGGAAAGAGGACAAAAATGGAAGGTTGACATAAAATGTTTAATTCTATTTTTAAATCTTTACCTCGGGCAAAAATCCAGGTGTTATGCCAAAACAAATTAGACAATACTTCTAGCTTAGCAAAAGCTCCATCTCGACCAAGAAAAAAAATAGAAAATGTTACACTGAAAAGAAAGTTCAGAAACGGAGTGCATTACTTCTCAGCAGTAGCGTTCTGCAAGAAGGAAGGGGCAAGTTTCCTGGAAGAGTGAACAGTCAAAAGAGGATGACTCAAAAGACTATTTTAGTACGAGATCCTGTTTCACCCTTGTTGTCCATCTGTTTTGCTGAGAATGTAAAGCTGTCTAGGTCCAAGCCAAAAAAGAAAATGAAATCATCTGTTAAAGCCACCTATGCAGGAGCACCATGAAGACACAGTGCTGACCTAACATGGCCGTGCCATTAGAGGCCAGAGCATACCTTTCGCTACCTGGCTGGAGGAGGGTTCAGGAATTCAGCTAAACCAGTGGGGGATACTGTAAAATTCATTCTTAATTTACTGCAGGCTAATTGAAGGCAAAGAACAACTGCATATGACAAGAAATAGCTAATAAATATTTTACACACAGGCATTGACTAATGACAACACCTATTTATCAAATGGTGCAGTTATCCTTCTCCTCCTACTCCTCCACCACCCCACCCCCTACTTTCCGATCTTTCTTATGAGAGTCACAAAGGACATCAAAGTCACTCATTTCCACCCTCCCCTTCCTTTTGTGCCATCTAGTACCCCTGGCATCCTTCAATACCTAGAGCCCACACCTATCATTCACCTGTACCCCTCCTCGGTTTCTCCCTTCTTCTTTAGACTGAGGAAAAAAAGGGAGGTCCACAGAGAATCAAACTAGAGAAATGCAGGGGAATTGGTATTCAAGAAGCTAGTGATTTCAGAGCTTTAGACACAGAAGAGTCCAGACTCGCACTTGAAGGGCAAGGAAACCATTTCAGCTGTGTTGTAGACCAAATGATCATTTATATTTTGGCTAGAGAGCGAAACTAGCAAGTGTATTATTGTTTCCATAGTAAAGTGAGTTCCAAATTCTACACCACTGATCTGCAAAGAAATTTTTGGAACACTTAATATTCATTAAGTTTGGGCCACCTACCAAAAAAATGTAACAATCAATGTTTCCCCCTGACTTGTTCTTTACAGCTACAGAAGAATATATAGAAGGTATACACATGCATAACTGGGTGCTGAGATTTGACCTCCTTCCTTAGGAGCTGCTCCAAGTGAGAAAAGAGTCGGTGACCATTGGTGCCCTAAGAATCCCAGGTGAATTTACACTGTGCTCAGTGAGAGAAGTGGAACTCACTTCCTGATAATTAGTGACTACAGGGGAAAGGACACTCAGCATTATCATAAAGAGACAGTAAAGACAACAGGTTGGAAGATAGTTTTACTCATTTTACACTGGCAAAGAGTCAGTGGAATTGTTGCCATTGCAGCTTAAGGCAGAAGTTGAGTTCCAAGGAGGCATGTCATTTCTTCTGAGCAGAAACTGTAAACATACTTCAATGTAAGAGAGTGTGAGTGTGTGTGTGTGTGTGTGTGTGTGTGTCCGTGCACATGTGCGTCTGTCTGTGTAGAGCCAATTGAGCTGGAAAGAACAAGATTAGGGGACAATAATGATGTACCTCAAAACATGATGATCACTGATATGACAATATACTGGCCAAGCCTATTCTAGTCCTAATTTCTCTTCAAAGAGCTATAATCATGGGTCGAAGCTGAAGGGGAACCTTTAGACTTTCCCATGTAACAATTAGAGTACCCAGAATCAGTTGTAGTCAAACAATGTTTGTAAGTAAAAGACCAGAGTGAGACATTCCTACCAGCAAAGGATGGTATCTCCAAACCCCATGGCAGCCAGGTTTGGATGATGTAATTCTGCCTCCTTTAGCTAAAAGCTGATTGGGCCCAGGATGGATGGATGTCTGAAGCAGAGCCAACCAGATTTTCTCTATCAGGAATGTGGAATTTGGATTTAGGGACAGACATCTCTCTGTTTGGCTGAAACTGTATGGTAGCCATATTCCATCATCTATACAAACAACAGAACAAACTAGAGAGGAAGCAATAAAGCAGGGTGCAAGAGAGGAGGTAAGAAAAGAGCCAGGGAAAGAAAATGGTGATTCTCCAGTTCTCAGTTCGTTTCTTCCAGAAGCCGGCTGCATTCCTATCTTTGTTTCTTAAGACATGCCTTGTCCTTATAATAATTCTTTCGTGTTAAAGCTAGCCCAAATTTATTTCAGTTATTTGAAATCAGAAACACCTCGGTTAAACCACATTACCGTAAAGTAAATCAACATACCATGAAAAAAAAATAGACTTTTGAATCTGTCAATGCTGAATCCAAATCTTAGCTCCACTGAATATTAGGTATCTCATCTAGAGGAAGTTTCCTAGCCTCTCTGAGGCTTGGTCTCAGATAACTGTCATGCACAGTTTCTGTGAAAATCAGAAAATCATACACAGAGCCTGTGGACAGCACAGACTAAATGATAACTTCCAGGAGAATGCACTGGAGCAGCAGTCATGATGGCAGTAGTGGTATGGCCATGGATATGGAGATAGGAGGGTTATATAAAAAACCAGAATTACAGACACAGAAAGATACTTTTCTTAAATTCTTTACTTGACAAAACAACTCAATCCAACCCAAGTTTCTTTTCTTTTTTTGGCCCACCAAGCAGCTTGCGGATCTTAGTTCCCCAACCAGGGAGCAAACCCGAGACCTCTGTCCTGTCCTAAACACTGGACCACCAGGAATTCCTGTCAACTCAAGTTTCTTTACTGAGCTTCTCTAGTATACGCCGAGTACGGTCTGTGTGCTCAGTTGCTCGGTCATATCCAACTCTTTGTGACCTCATGGACTATAGTCCACCAGGCTCCTCTGTCCATGGGAATTTCCAGGCAAAAATACTGGAGTGGGTTGCCATTTCCTTCTCCAGGAGATCTTCCTAACCCAGGGATTGAACCCAGATCTCTTGCATCTCCTGCATTGGCAGGTGGATTCTTTACCACCGCATCATCTAGGAAGCCCAAAAAGTAGAGCTTCCCTGATTGCTCAGCAGGTAAAGAATCCACCTTCAATGCAGGAGATGTGAGTTCGATCCCTGGGTAGGAAAGATTCCCCTGCAGGAGGACATGGCAACCCACTCCAGTATTCTTGCCTGAAAAATCCCATGGACAGAGGAGCCTGACAGGCTATGCTCCATGGGGTCATAAAAAGTCAGACAAGGCTGAAGCTACTGAGCGCATATGAAGAGAATCTAAAAATGGTTTAAATTTAAAATTATTTTTAATCTATCATCTACCACAGGTTCCTTCATGGTGAAGGGAAAGCATGGTGTATTTGAAGGACTTACAGAATTCAATACGGCTGGATTATAAAGAAGGTGAAGAAGATTGCTCTGAGATTAGGTTGAAGAGGTAGACCAGACAATGGAGAAGAAATCTGTAAGTTTAAAGGTTTAACTAAAAGACCATGGGAAGCTTTTTAAAGCAACTTGACATTAGCAGAAATTTATTTTTTTTTTTAGCATCACCCTGGCTGCGGCATAGAAACAGACTGAACAGAAGCAAAATTTAATGCAGGTGCCTCTCAGTAAGAATATGTTTCAGTAGTCCAGGTGAGAAATGATGCTGGTGATAGCAAGGGGCCTGGAGAAAAGTAAGCATTTCTTACATTATGTAAGACACAGAATTGGCAGGACTGGAGGATTAGTAGGACGTTAGACATGTAGGATGTCAAGAAATCACTGTTGGGACTTCCCTGGTGATCCAGAGGTTGACTCTAAGCTTCCAGTGCAGGGGGCACAGGTCCAATCCCTGGTAAGAGAACTTAGATTCAACATGCCTTACGGTGCGCTGGCCAAAATGAAGTGAATAATCCTGACAAACACCAACTCAGTCAGGTGATCAAAGCCAACATCAACAGTGGTGGCAAGTCGTATTGACAGTATATACCCTTGACACAAGGACACTTTATTTCTGTGGTCATCCTCCTGAAAACCCATCAGTTCAGTTCAGTTCAGTTCAGTAGCTCAGTTGTGTCTGACTCTTTGAGACCCCATGAATTGCAGCATGCCAGGCCTCCCTGTCCATCACCAACTCCAGGAGTTCACTCAGACTCACGTCCATCAAGTCAGTGATGCCATCCAGCCATCTCATCCTCTGTCGTCCCCTTCTCCTCCTGGCCCCAATCCCTCCCAGCATCAGGGTCTTTTCCAATGAGTCAACTCTTCTCATGAGGTGGCCAAAGTATTGGAGTTTCAGCTTTAGCATCATTCCTTCCAAAGAAATCCCAGGACAGATCTCCTTCAGCATGGACTGGTTGGATCTCCTTGCAATCCAAGGAACTCTCAAGAGTCTTCTCCAACACCACAGTTCAAAAGCATCAATTCTTCGGCGCTCAGCTTTCTTCACAGTCTAACTCTCACATCCATACATGACCATTGGAAAAACCATAGCCTTGATAGACGGATAACCCCAGCCTAATCGCTAAGAAGAGCATCAGAGAAATCCTAAATCCCAGTTGAGGGATTAAGTGTGTATGACCAGATATGTTTAGCCTATGTCTGGCAATACTCCTCAAAAACAAGGAAAGTCTCAGAAACATAGCCAAGAGGAGCCTGAGAAGAGATGACGACTAAATTGTATGTGGGATCACTGACCTAGAGCCAGACATTCTGGAATGTGAAGTCAAGTGAGCCTTAGAAAGCATCACTACGAACAAAGCTAGTGGAGGTGATGGAATTCCAGTTGAGCTACTTCAAATCCTGAAAGATGATGCTGTGAAAGTGCTCCACTCAATATGCCAGCAAATTTGGAAAACTCAGCAGTGGCCACAGGACTGGAAAAGGTCAGTTTTCATTCCAATCCCAGAGAAAGGCAATGCCAAAGAATGCCCAAACTACCGCACGACTGCACTCATCTCACACGCTAGTAAAGTAACGCTCAAAATTCTCCAAGCCAGGCTTCAGCAATATGTGAACCGTGAACTTCCTGATGTTCAAGCTGGTTTTAGAAAAGGCAGAGGAAACAGAGATCAAATTGCCAACATCCGCTGGATCATGGAAAAAGCAAGAGAGTTCCAGAAAAACATCTATTTCTGCTTTATTGACTATGCCAAAGCCTTTGACTGAGTGGATCACAATAAACTGTGGAAAATTCTGAAAGAGATGGGAATACCAGACCACCTGACATGCCTCTTGAGAAATTTGTATGCAGGTCAGGAAGCAACAGTTAGAACTGGACATGGAACAACAGACTGGTTTCAAATAGGAAAAGGAGTTTGTCAAGGCTGTATATTGTCACCCTGTTTATTTAACTTATATGCAGAGTACATCATGAGAAATGCTGGACTGGAAGAAATACAAACTGGAATCAAGATTGCTGGGAGAAATATCAATAACCTCAGATATGCAGATGACACCACCCTTATGCCAGAAAGTGAAGAGGAACTAAAAGGCCTCTTGATGAAAGTGAAAGTGGAGAGTGAAAAAGTTGGCTTAAAGCTCAACATTCAGAAAACAAAGATCATGGCATCCGGTCCCATCACTTCATGGGAAATAGATGGGGAAACAATGGAAACAGTATCAGACTTTATTTTTCTGGGCTCCAAAATCACTACAGATGGTGACTGCAGCCATGAAATTAAAAGACACTTACTCCTTGGAAGGAAAGTTATGACCAACCTAGATAGCATATTCAAAAGCAGAGACATTACTTTGCCAACAAAGGTCCATCTAGTCAAGGCTATGGTTTTTCCTGTGGTCACGTATGGATGTGAGAGTTGGACTGTGAAGAAGGCTGAGTGCCAAAGAATTGATGCTTTTGAACTGTGGTGTTGGAGAAGACTCTTGAGAGTTCCTTGGACTGCAAGGAGATCCAACCAGTCCATTCTGAAGGAGATCCGTCCTGGGATTTCTTTGGAAGGAATGATGCTAAAGCTGAAACTCCAGTACTCTGGCCAGCTCATGCGAAGAGTTGACTCATTGGAAAAGACTCTGATGCTGGGAGGGATTGGGGGCAGGAGGAGAAGGGGACGACAGAGGATGAGATGGCTGGATGGCATCACTGACTTGATGGACGTGAGTCTCAGTGAACTCCGGGAGTTGGTGATGGACAGGGAGGCCTGGTGTGCTGCGATTCATGGGGTCGCAAACAGTCGGACACGACTGAGCAACTGATCTGATCTGATCGTCCATGAGACCTTGGAGCAGACAAAGAGGGCATAGGATAGAAACTAAGGAAGTCAGAATAAAGTATGAACTTTGATTCATTTTAAAATGATGATGATAATCTACTGACAAATGTGCCCTACAGGTAAGGCTCCCTTCTTCACTCCTGCAAAGAATCTCAGAAACTGCTGCAGTCCAAGTGGATGGGAGAAATATGCTTATGAGCGGGAAAGGAGGCAAGCTCATTGTAGTATACACACCATACAGTTATCTAAGGCAACGGGTAACAGGTGTCAGTGCTGAAATTCAAAGGCAGCCCATAACACAAAGGGAGTCACCTGAAGAAAGCCAACTGGCCACCCATTCAGTGACATTCCCTTGGTGAATTCATCTCTGCCCAGGGTCAGCCCTCAGCCTGACGGGCTCAGCAAACTACTCGCTGGTATCTTGAGGTTAATCAAATCCACGGATAATGACTCATACTAACTAAATATCCGTGAGAATGATACAGAGAAAGAGAATGCCACACTGTCAGGCAAACCCAACGCACAGGGCTGGGCAGGGTGGGGCATGAGAGTCTGCATTTCTAACAAGCTCCCAGGTGATGCCCATGCAGCTGGTCCATGGACCACACTTTGAACAGCAAGGGTCTGAGCAAGCTACAAGAGAAACCAAAGTGTCAAGTTTATTGATGAGCTGAATATCAAGTAGATCATGAGAGAGGTTGACCACTTAACTGTTAATGCCAGCAGGCTTTGGTTTCCTGATGTAGCCATCTCCAGAGCAGAGACAGAAACCCACTACTACGAGCTCTCAGCGGTTGTGGTATCCTTTCCTCTGGATGAGGCTCATATGGGATTGCCAACGTGCAGAGATTCTTCCTACCTATGCTTCCACACTTAATCTCCTCCCACCTCCAGTAGGAGGAACAGATTCTTCATGTGCAAATAAAACACCTTCAGTTAGTTTATGACCTGGTTTTGCAGACTGAGGACTCATTCACTCCAAGGGGACCTGGTAAATCTCTGCACTGACCTAGTGCATATAAATTTCCTAGATGGGCTCTCTAAAGAAATTGTTGTTTCCCTTAGTTTTTTCTTTTTTTTTTTTTTGGCTGGACTCTTCGTTGCAGTGTGTGGGCTCTTAAGTTGCTCTGAGGCGTGTGGGATCTTAGTCCCCCAATCAGGGATCGAACTCACATCCCCTGCATTAGAAGGTGGACTCTTAACCACCTGACCGCCAGGGAAGTCCCTCCCTATGTCTTAATGGAGAAGATGAAACACTGCTCTTACACTGTTGCCACAGTAGAAAAGATTCTCATTTCTAAACTATTTATGGAGCCCCCGTTGAGTGCGACACACGTCAGCGGAGGGAATGTAGAGCTGAGCAAAAAGCACACAAGACTCCAGCCCTGAGGGCAAGGTCGCCATCTGAGAGCAGTAGTCTTCAGAACAGCTCCGCAAAACTTCTCATCTTGTGAGCTTCTACTTTCTCCTTGTCAGCTCCAGCTTTCTCAGACCTTGGGTTTAACAGCCCTGGGGACACAGACACCCACGCTGAACCACAACCTGCTCAGCTGGATTGAATGCATCCTACAGCACTTTCCCCAGTCTTATCGTCTGCCCATTTCTGTACATGTGGACCTGCAAAAACCCAAGAATAACTCCACAAAGTTCTGCCAGGTCAAATCAAAGCATATTAAAAAGGAGACAACTCTCTGGAAACTCAGTACCAATCAAGAGAGAGCAAATAATGAATTTACGAACAGGACATGAAGAAGTATATTTTTCTAACAGACTGGTTTAGCAGAAGAGGAAATAATGATTCCATTTCAGTCATTCAGCTGTTTCCACTCATGCCTACTAAGGGAAAACACCACGTGGTGGGTAGTTCTCAAAATCCAGCATGCAGAAGAATCATCTGGAACGTCTGTTCCCAGGGTCTCACTCTCTCTAATCCACCCTCAGCCCAGCCCATCCCCTGCTACCAGAAAGTCAGATACAGCAGGCTGGAGCTTAGAAATCTATATTTTAAATACCACTCCCCCCTCCCCAGTTGATTCCGAGAAATACTGACTTAAGTCTGAATTTTCACTCTCTATTTTAGTGGTTTTCAACTCTGGCACACATTTGATTTCTGTAATCAGCTTTAAAAAAAAAAAAAAAAGTTCTCAATGCCTGCACACAGTCCACCAAGACCCCAAAGCAATCAAATCGGAATGTCCAGTGCATGAGACCCAGGCATCAGTGTTCTTTCAAGGCTCCCAGGGGAATTGAATGTTTGGTGTTTCCAGGTGGTACTATTTGTCTGGGTTGTTAGACATCAGATTCCAAGGCCCTCCCTGAAGATTCTGATTCACTAGGTCTGTCTGGGGCACAGCCCTAGAATCTACCAGTCACACAGGTGCCCCAGGGGATTCTTACAATGGGATTTGAGAAATGTGCCTATCTTGCTTAGGTGAATCACAAACTCCCCTTCCCAGCAAGGCTGGTCCGATAGGACTTTTAACTTCAGTTTTGGAACCCCATTCCGTACAATCAACTCCAATCTAGCCTGTGTTTTCCCAGAGAGAGAGGGAACGCACCTTACTTTATGCTACCTAGCAATGAGAATCACTGCTTTGTGTGGCCGTGACTGCTGAAGACTCACTTCTGTTTCTGATAGAACAAATCATCTCTCCCACTCACTGAGCACTGTGCACAAGGTCTTTTCTGCACCTTAGTATATTAACCTTAGTATATTAGTAATTAGTTAGTATATTCACTAGTTTAATCTTCACAACTACGTTACCAATAGGAACCTTCTTAGTGCTACCTCTACCAATAAGGAAACTGAGGCAGAGAGGCTGAACAAATTGCCTGTTACCCACAGTCACAGGTAGAGGATGACTCTGAACCCAAACCTAGGGGGACGGACCAACATCAGCCTGTAACAGGGCTCACCAAACAAAAGCTGAAGAGCCTGCCTGCGTAACCGCTTGCTGCCAGAAAGAGAACACAGAAAGGCTCAAGGAAGCTAATGTTTATGTGTCCCAAGTACTGGGCTAGAAGTTTATGTATATTATTTCATCTAATCCAAGAGTCAGATAGAGTCCCTATTGTCACAGACACACTCTCCTGCCTTAATCAGTGATGGGAAGGGTTAACAGTTGTAGAGTATTATGCAAAAATAATAATAATAATAAAACAAAGCAGTCAAAGAAACCTTCCAAGTAGACTTGGCAGGCGGGATACTGAAGAATTAGCCAGTTGTGGGTTTAGCGTGTTGGGGCAAGAGGAGGCTGCATGGAGAGGCACTGGGGTTGACTGTGGACAGATTCTTCAACGAGGCGGAGCCGTGGAGATCTCTGACTCGGAGAGAGGATGGGGCTTCCTGAGATCTCGGGAAGGGACAGGAGTTTCATGCAGATGCAATGCTTCTCATAATGAATCTTAACAAGTCAGGATAAATGGCAGAGGTCCACCATGTAGAACCCCCCCGCCAATGCAGGAGACGCAACAGTTTACGGGTTCAACCCCTGGTTTGGGGAGATCCCCTGGAGAAGGAAATGGTAACCTGCTCCAGTGTTCTTGGCTGGGAAATCCCATGGACAAGGAGCCTGGCAGGCTACAGCCTGTGGGCTCACACAGAGTCAGACACGACTGAGTGCCCACGCACACATCCCCTTGGAGGGATGACATGACACAAGCTACCTTGAAAGATAAACTGATGTCTCCACTTCCTGCAGGGCAACACAAGAGGAATTCCTTTTGTCCTGCTTCCTGTTTCTCCCTGAGTAGTGGGAGGGAGAAAGGAGCTGCAAACCCAATGCCAAGGCATCTCAACTTTCAGCAAGAGGCTGAGAGACTGCCTGTGTCTTTATGGAAACAGTGATGAGTGACTGCTAAAAGCCACCTTTTTCCTACCTCTGTTTAGGGACACCCCACCCTGCCAATCCCAAGGAACACACCTGTTTAAGAAGAGCCACATGGAAATCTGTGGGGCCCCAGGGTTCCGGAGGTCAGTGCTATTTGCTAGGTCCTGGCACACACAATGGAGAAGGCAATGGCAACCCACTCCAGTACTCTTGTCTGGAAAATCCCATGGACGGAGGAGCCTGGTGGGCTGCAGTCCATGGGGTCGCTAGGAGTCGGACATGACTGAGCGACTTCACTTTCACTTTTCACTTTCATGCATTGGAGAAGGAAATGGCAACCCACTCCAGTGTTCTTGTCTGGAGAATCCCAGGGACGGGGGAGCCTGGTGGGCTGCCGTCTATGCGGTCGCACAGAGTTGGACACGACTGAAGCGACTTAGCAGCAGTAGCAGCAGCAGGCGCACACAAGGAGGCCCTAGCAGAACTGGGGCTCTCCACTGAACAGCTAACCACTAAAGGTTGAAAAGAAAGCAGGGACTAGATACACAGATGAGTTCTGGACAGTTTGGAAAGGGAAGGTCTAGGCTAGCTGGCTAAAGGAAAGAAAAATTTCTTATTTCAGGATAATCACTCAAGAGTAACAGCTGTCATGAATCAGGGAACCCAAGCCAGGCTCTGTGACAACCTAGAGGGGTTGGGATGGGGTGGGCGGGGGGAGGGAGGCTCAAGAAGGGGGGGACATTCGGATACCTATGGCTCAGCCATGTTGATATGTGGCAGAAACCAACACAATATTGTAATTATCCTTAAAAACAAATAGACTCAAAAAAATGTAACAATTCTCTAACCCTCTCTCACCACAACTAAAGGAAGCCCACGCAGAGCAACAAAGACCAGAACAGCCAAACATTTGTTAATTCATTAATTTTTTATAAAAGTAACAGCTCTGATCCTAGACTATGGTCTTTTCACATGGGCTGTGGGCCACTCTGCACCAGAGGCATTAGCTGGAACTGAAAGGTAGGCAGTTTGCAGGTGAACCTCATCCTGACCTGAAGCAGGGGCGGAAATGCTAAGATTTCCTTGAGAGTTGTGGTCCCATCCAAGACCAAGAGCAGGTAAGTTAGTTGCACGAGAGGGACAGAATCTGAGGAGTGAGGCAAATATATAAGGAAGCAAAGTACAATCAAGTCTAAAAGAAGGGCCAGTCATCAAGAGGAAACAGATGCAATCATTTTTCACTGAAGGCAATAAATATTAAGCAAATATTTCATATCATTCTATATTTCATTCCTTTCTTTATTGAGCTCCTACCACAATTTATTAGCAAATTTGCAAAACAAGCATTACCCCACAAAGGGGAGAAGGGAGGAGGGCAAAAGGAAAAAAAAAAAAAGGCTGATTTAAGAGTTTATTATTTTCAAACCTTCCTCTATGTGTTTTATTCCTCCTGGGCATGTAGGACTGAGTGGACCATATAAATCAGGCAAACTAGAATTCATGCTTGAAGCTTCTTTCACTTCTTCCATCCAAGAAATAATAGCTGACAGCGTTTAGAATTGACCATTGTTTCAAGGCAGCCAGCACTCCCATGTCCCACCTTTAACACATTCTGTTCAAATCCATACCTATTGTCTTTCCTTTGTACATTATAAAGTCATCATTTCCTTTATGTGCTACATTGTTAATGATTTCTCCATTGGCAAACAATACAATACCTCCTGCAGCTCACTGAACCTTCAAAGCAAGCAGCCTTACTGAATATTTATTACGTCCTAGGCATGACAAATAAAAAACAAGTAAGAAGTATTTGACGTACATCCATAAACAGCAAACCTGATGAATTCTCAAAAAAAAAAAAAAAAGTTTTGGAAACACCTGTTGGCTTAAGGAAATCAACCTTTCCCCAAACTGGACAAATCCCCTTGAGAGCAAATGACCCTGTATTTTACAGAGCCCCCTGTCTGTTGCGCATTCAGTTGTAACCATTACAAGGCAGAGCCTTCGTCTAGTTTTTTCACTCGCTGGGCCTAATACACTGCACAGAACATAATACACACTCAGTAAACACTGGTTGGAAGAACAGAAGTCGCTCAACATAAAAAACCAAAACATTATGCATCTGTGAAATATCCTCGGTGCAAACTATTTTTAAAAATTAAAGAAATGGATTTGATTAGGCTCTCAGCCAACACCTACAAGTCTTTCTACACTGACGTTTGTCTGGCATTTAACACATTATTTGGTGGAAAAGAAGACCCGTAAGAGAGCCATCTCAATGACTCTCATCTGGGAAACCCTGGACCATAGTATTAGAATTCTGACTGAGTATCACTGTGCCTTCACCTACTGGCCAGGCTTCCCAGGAAACTTCTTGACCTTTCTAAGATTCATATTTTCCTCATCTGCATAATAGGACAGGATTGCTATAAGATTATCTGATGATAGCTAACATTTACTGAGTATTTACTCTTTGCTAGAAACTGTGCTTAATTCTTTATAGGTACATAATATTTTCTATATTTGTTATGTAAACACAGAATCTCATTTAATTCTCACAACAACCCTATGACTATTCTCTCCACTCTACAGATGAGGGAATGGAGGCAGCTGGACACTTAGCTACGGGCCCAAGTCACACTGGCCAGTGAGGACCAATACCAGGGCTAAAATTGATGCAGTCTGGCGCCAGAGCTGGTGCCCCCAACCTCGACTATGCTTGCAACTATGGGCCTAGATTGTCTCTAGGCCCAGAAAACTGTGACGGTCCCGCCTCCCAGGAGAAGAACTGGGTATCTGTGATACAGAAGGGATCATTTTAGCTTACACACCCTTATGTATCTCTGGGACTTTATGCTTTAGGAATATACATACATCCTATTCAGAAAAATAATATACTCCCAAAAGGTTTTGTGAAAGCTGAAATTGCTATAAGAATCGAGAAACTCAGCAATGATGCCACCCTTTATGTAAAGAGGTGAGGGGTGGCTGTCATTTTCATTGTTGTTTAGTCACTAAGCCATGTCCAACTCTTCAAGACTGCATGGACTGCAGCCCACCAGGCTCTTCTCTCCATGGAGTTTTCCAGGAAAGAATACTGGAGTGGGCTGCCATTTCCTTCTCCAAGGGATCTTCCCGACCAATGGATGGAACCCACATCTCCTGCATTGGCAGGTGGATTCTTAACCATTGAGCCACCTGGGAAGCATGTCATTTTCCTTATTTAACACTAAAAGCCTGATAAAATCTTATAATCACACAAAGGGCCATTCATGTACCTGTTTACTACATGGTGAAGTTCCTAAAATAATCATTGTATTGGTTCTTTTTCTCCACTTGCAAGGTTTCGTTGACCATGCAGGAGCGTGTTCACCTTAGGGCTTCTGCACTTGCTGCTTCCCCACCAGGAGGCTTCATCTCCCATTTATCCAGAGGCTCCACCCTCGCCTGCCTCCTTCCCGCCCACACTTAAACATCATCTTCTCAATCATCCTCTTCTAAACAACAATTCCTTTATTTTTCTCCATAGCACATACCCCCACGCAATGACACACGATGCTTTTACTTATTTGTTTTACTGTCTGTCTCCCCACTGCAGGCTCCTAGAATGACAGCGTCATGGAATTTCTGACTCTGCAAGTCACTGCTGCTTCCTCAGCCCCTGGAAGAGCGGACCCTCGTTGAATTATTGAATGAACGAATGGACTCTGGCCTATGGAATCCTCCTAAGGTGAACGCTCTGAAACTCTTAAATTGAAAAACGCATCTATTTTACAGGGCCAGCTTCAGGAAAGGATGAGGAGTGACCAACATAGCATATTTTAAGAGAGAGAAAATTCTTTAGTCCAAAGTGTCACAGCAAGTAAAAGCCTGCCTTTGCAAATTCATTCTTCAGGGGTCTTCTGAAAACCTTTCAAACGTGTGTTACATCAAGCTTGCTCATTTCAACTGAGCTGGTGAAGTGGAAAAGCCATGGAGATTGAGTTCAGACTACAGATTTCCATGCCAGCATGGCCAGCAAGATATTTAACCTCCCTAAATTTCTTAATTTACACACACAAAGAAAGTTGATAATTATAATTGGTTGGTTAACTTTATTTTTTTATTTTTGGTTGGTTAACTTTATAAACGTCTCATAAGACTTACATTGGTTGAAGAAGATCAAATGAGTTTACAAGCAAAGCACTCAGTAAATGCAGAGTATATTCTAACAAAATGTAAACTCTAAGAAGGAGCAACGTAACAGATGTTTCTCTCAAAGTTCTCACCAAAATAGCTAGTGAAAATTAAGTGAAATTTAAAGAACAGAATAGAAAATCAAATTTAATAGAAAGTATGAACTTAAAATATCACTTAAATTAATACCATGTTTCTTAAACTTTGCATTTTTAAGCTTTATGAAGCAAATCTGTAACAAAATCTACAGAAAAAACTGTGGTATGGCTGCCAGTTTAAGAATTTCCAGAGAAGGGGAGAAAAGTTTTTAACATCACATGTTCCATCAGAGTAAAGCACAACCAACCTGACAAGTCACCCAGAAAATTCAATGGAAACAAGCATCTATTTAACATCAAAGAAGCAGCAGTGACTAGCTGGTTGATAAGAGACGGGAAAAAAAAAACACTGCAAAGTCAAAATTCTCTTGCCGCCTCTTTTTGTCTTTTATAAAAGTTACAATGACTTCTTTCCTTGGAATATTGAAAGTATACAATCTTCTGGAGGCCAGTCAACTTTCAATGAAAGGGTTGGGAATGTCTGACAGATGTTCAACAGTCCTTCAATCCTTATAATTTGCATTACAAATCAGAGCCTGTGAGAACAGAAGAGGTCTGAGCAGCCAGTCCAACTCTCATTTTATAGAGAAAGAAACTGACACATTGGCAAATTAAATGGCTTTCCCAGTTCTCATAGTCATGCGTTAAAAATAGACACCAGGGTGTAAGTGTTTCATGTAATGTGGAAATTACTTTTTTTAGGGAAAAAAAAATAATTTTCCTCCCTAGCCCAAAGGATTTCAACACACTGGATGAATGGGTTAAATAAACAGCTTGATCACCTTCTCAGGATCTTTTATCAGAGCCTTCTAAAGCTCCTTATTAGTTCAATAGGGGTTTTTCATATAAGAGAGAGTTACAGCCTTTTTCTCCCTTTCACATTGAAAATCCTGAAGCTGATCATTGTAGCACAGATTCAGGTCGCTACTGTGCGCCTCTCTCGAGGTAGTCCCAAGACCCCGTATAAATAAATATAAGATATTCACCTGAGAAATGTTTTCTTAACTTTATTGCAACTATACGTAAAACCACCCTCAACTTTAAGAGGCAAACGTTGACCTTTTTTTGGAGAGACGTTTTTGCCTCCACCCGACAGCATCATTCTTATAACCTTCAAATTATTCAGTCATCAGCATCATGTATGCTGGAAGAGACGCCAATAAATTCAAAGGGAGATGATTTAAGAATAATAAAACAACCTACACGAAGCAAATAATAAGCTAACATCCAGACTCATAGTTTCCAAGTGTTTGGGTACCATTTACTATTAAAAAGAGTTTACCTAGTAATGCCAAGGGAAACCAGAGCTTTATATCAGCTACCCAGGCAGAAGCTCAGACATAGGAGAAGGCTTCAGAGAAGCCTTAAGATGGCCCTAAATATCACAGTTACACCTGCTAATTAATACAATTTACTAGGTGCTAAGTATTCTACCATCTGTTATCCTACCTAATTCAAACAACAACCCTGCCAATTGGAAATATCATCCTCATTTTGGAGATGAGAAAACTAAGATTCAGAGAGGTCAGTCATTTGCTCCAGATCACTAAACCTTCTTAGCACAGTGGGCAGTGCTTCTTATAATCTGAAGGTCCTGAGTTTGAGCCTCATAGAAGGCAGGTTTTGGGGCTTCCCAGATGGTGCTTGGAGAAGGCAATGGCACCCCACTCCAGTACCCTTGCCTGGAAAATCCCATGGACGGAGGAGCCTGGTGGGCTGCAGTCCATGGGGTCGCTAAGAGTCAGACACAACTGAACGACTTCCTTTCACTTTTCACTTTCATGCATTGGAGAAGGAAATGGCAACCCACTCCAGTACTCTTGCCTGGAGAATCCCAGGGATGGGCGAACCTGGTGGGCTGTCGTCTATGGGGTCGCACAGAGTCGGACACGACTGAAGCGACTTAGTAGTAGTAGTAGTAGATGGTGCTAGTGGTAAAGAACCTGCCTGTCAATGCAGGAGATATAAGATTACGGCTCAGGTTCAATCCCTGGGTTGGGAAGATCCCCTGAAGTAGGGGATGGCAACCCGTTCCAGTATTCTTGCCTAGAGAATCCAATGGACAAAGGAGCCTGGCGGGCTATGGTCCGTAAGGTCACAAAGAGTCGGACACAACTGAAGCAAGTTAGCACACATGCACCAAGCTAAGAGGTCAAGGAACCAAGATTTATACCCTGGTCTGTCTAATGCTGAGGCCAGAATTCCTTCTCCATGTGACTTCTCCCCCTGCTAGCCTTAAATTTGGACCAGTGTTTGGTCTCCTTAAACATCTTCAAGAAATGTCTTGCTTATCCGAGAGAATGACACACTCTTTAGCTAACATATTCACTCAGATGAGCATCCCAGATTAACAGTTACTGTCATCTAAAAGAACGCAGAGGGCTTCCCTGGTGGTCCAGTGGTTAACAATCTGCCTGCCGATGCAGGGGACACAGGTTAAACTCGTGGTCCGAGAAGATCCCACGTACCACGAGGCAACTAAGTTCCAGGCTCTCCAGAGCCCAGGATCTAAAACTACTGAGCCCACGGGCCACAGCTATGAAGCCTGCACACCCCAGCGCCTGTGCTCCGCAACAAGAGAGACCACCACAGTGAGAAGCCCACGCACCACCACTGCAGAGTACCCCTCTCGCCGCAACGAGAGAAAGCCTGAGTGCAGCAGCGAAGACCCAGCACAGCCAGAAATAATTTTTTTACGAAACAAAATAAAGTTGACTCTGCAGGGAGAGACCAAAGAATAGGGAGCATTCATCTGTGCCCAACAAAGCAGAAAAAATAAAAGGATGGGGCGGGGGGCTCACTGACCTCTGATAGCATGACAGTGCTATCCAGGCAGCGAGCCACCCCGACCCCACCGTATACATTTTTCGTATTTTGAACTAACAGATTAAGTTACAAAGAAGTTCTGTCCCAGCCACTCTGTTAATAGAGCTCTTTTGGAAAACACATTTGGGAAAATTCACAAGTAAATATACAGAAGCCTGTGGACAGGAAGAAACTCAAGAACTTGACGATGCTGTTCCACAGGATGAGTTAAAGAACATTCAGGAACATTCAGGATTAGTACTGAGGCTGCAGAGTCCATCCATGCAGCCAATATAATCAAGCACATACTACGTGCCTCTTCCCAGGCACGATTTCCATCTACTGTGTCCTAAGGCTACAGCAGGAAAACCAGAAATGTCTTCATCTTTGGCCTGAGGAGTTCAGGAACTGTCTTTGGCAGGGAGCCTTTTGCTGTTTTGGTTCTAGCTGGTAAAGAAGTTGACCTGCAACTTCAGAGTTGTAAGAAATAAGAGTTTTAAGGTCCAAGGAGGATCTGTGAGGATGGAACAAAATCATTACAGGGCTGAAAGAAGCTATGCCCCCCTTAATCAGAGCAAGGAGTAGAGTGAGTTGGAAGAGCATCTATTGTCTCTGCTCAGGACACAGAATATTTCTTTAGGGGTGCTTTCTACGTTTTCTTTTAATAGAATAAAAAGATAAATGGGATTTAAGCATTCTGAAAAGAAAGTGGACAACTTTTATGTTCCAAAGAATATCTTTTAATTATCTGTTTTCCAAAGATTCTGATTATATATAGGTTTTTCAGGGACACGTAATTATATAAAAGTGAGCAAGATATGTTTGTTTGTTTTACTAAACATGAAATACAAGGAAAGTTATCAGAAAAGGTTAAAAAATAATAATAACGTGGTAATTATCCAAGAAATAATGTCATGCCTAACAAATATGACCTGAAATAAATCTAACATCACCCTTCTCTATACAATCAAGTTATCTTTTTAGTCATAATTAGAAAACAGTGGCCAGAAAAGGGGCTTTGGCAGGGACTTTTATTTTATTGAACTCAATACATACATATAACTATGTCAATAAAAAATAAAGAATAGAAAAAAGAAATTTTCATTCAAAAAAGGAGGAAAAGTAATGAATCAAATACCCCCTTCATTACTTTAATATATTTTTTAGAATAAAAGGGGAAAAACAGATCTACACACCGGTCTCTCTATATATATGATCAATGGATGTGAATTATCTATATACATGATGAATAATATTACCATAATTGAATAAGAAATTTTAACAAAAATGAAATGTCTAAAGAAGTTAGAGTTTGGGGAAACTACTAAATCATTGATGTGATATTGATTCTTTTTTTTTCCTTCTTTAATTTTAAAACAACTTTTAAAATAAATGTTAATTTTAAAAATGTTACTCAAATTCAAGAAAACACGTCATGTGTAGGCTAAAATACAACATGGTTACAGAGCTGAACTGAAAAGACAGACAGTGCTTTATCAGGCAGGAGGCAGGGAGAGTCCCTCCGATATATAACATCAGTACCAGTGAATGTTTTGTCAAATTACCTTATCCATGAGTACCTTTAACCCAGGAAACAACTGCGTAAGGCAAAGCCCTCCTTTCAGCATTGACCAAATCACAAAGCAAGTGGCGAAGTTACATGGGGAAGTGAGAAGATATTTTGCAGGACTGGAGGAACAGTGGAGGTTTTGTGGCCAGGGGGATCCCTACTTCCAAAGTCCCAATTCTCTAAGTAGCAAAAGGAAGAGAAACCCCTGCAGCTGACATGACTCAAGAAGGAACTTGAGATAATTTAACATCTCTGTGTGCTTCCTTCCACTTAAGGTTTTTCTGATGAACACAGTACGAAAACACAACAGACCTAAATGGACTCAATGGACTGAACCCAAAGAAAATGTCTTTCTAAGCTCAGAGGGCATCCAAATACTATCAAAACTGTTAAATGCTTGTATGAATTAAAAATGAGAAAGAAATGGGGGAGGGGACAAAGTCCATAAAAAACAAAGACCCACTGAATTGCTAAGGTCAAAGATGGAGAATTTGACTTTGCCAGTACTTCCTCTGAGTTAATCAAGACTCACCCCCGGCTTCCCAGTCCTGGGCTTGCTATTACTTATAGCGCTTTGGTGGTCTACTTAATCTCTCCCCATCAACAGAAACAATCCCTAAACAGCTAAATCTAGGATCTTTGAATGCGGCACAATTTTCTTGCTTTTTAAGGAAATTATCTCAAATTGTGGTTGGAGGAAAAAACTGGCTAAGCATTCTTTTAAAAGTTCAGAACAGTCTAAATTATGGGTTTGGACACACAAGAAGAAGAAAGTTTTGTTTTAATCTGATTTTAAACTGAATTAGTCGAGGCTGCCACAAACATGAACTATGTAATTAGAGTAATCTACTCAGTTAATACATCTACAATAAAGGAATATACATTCAGAACAAAGGGCAGAGACCCAGAAGCTTTTTTTCTGCTTTCTCCACTACTTTTTTTTACTTTGTGCAACAGGAAACACAAATATTATATTGCACATTTAGTACACAAAAAAAAATACCTGATATTAAATTAAACTTAAAATTCTATTTCTTACAAAATATACATTTTATCACTTCTTGTAAAACAAATGGATTATTTCTGTGGGTGATGGGGAATTGTTTTCAAAGTTTTACTAAATGCACTTATTTATTTTTAACCTAGGTCTCACACAGGTAAATCAATCACACTAACAATACATGTAACAGGAGGAAATTAATGCTGCCATAATAATCATTTTTTAATGTTTTTAATTTTTACAATTAACTTTTAAACAATAATGTCTTGTCTATTAAACATTTTTAAAAGCCACACTTCATGGAATTATTATTCTCACTTAAAGTTTAGGACTGAAAAGAATCTCAAAGTTTACTGAAAAGCAGGGAAGGGATACAAAAATCAAATTTACACTCAAAAAATGAGCCTTTTTATTATGTCATACCAGCAGAAATGGGGTATAAGTGAGCAAGTTTTAAAAAAAGAAAGCCATGATGCTTGTGAGTTTGAACTTGAACTTGGAAAGTCTCTCTGATGCTCAGCCTAACATCAAATTAACAGAAGCATCCCAGTTTCAAAATACAAAGAGAACATATACTCTTAAAATGACTTTTTTTTCCATGTTTTTCATTGAACTTAAAACATAAAAAGCTATGTCAAACACAAAAAGTACACAGTGAATATAACTTTAGGGAAGAAATAACTAACTTGTTTAACAAGGAACCAGTTTTCAGAGTCGGTGAAAGAAAGCCGGATTAAGTGATGCATATTAATCACTTCAAGGAAGGTGATTAAAGTGAAAAGATTCCATTGGTCCATTAAATATTAAAATGCAGCATAATGAACACAGCTGCTTTAAAGCCTTGACAATAAATATTAACTTCTTCCTCGTACAAATTACGTGTAAGACGAGGGTTTTATAATCCTGGCAGCAAAGGTGCTGTTCCAACAATAAGCAGGCAACACCGTGCCTACGGGCTTACAAGAAAAGAGCCTAAGAAGGGGATTTTCAAGTGCGTATAAAATGTGGTCAGGAACTGGAAGTTGGGACATGGAAAAATTGAAAGGAGTGCAGGTCATTCACTTACCAGTAAGTGATATAAAAATAATCAACTCATTCAATGAAAACATAATGTGGAATTAGGTCAGCAACACAGACCCAGAAACCTCCTTCCTGTCCCCACCCCACGCAAACTACAGCCAAGGCTGACTGCCTTTTCACCACCAGTCCAGTGTGAAAAAGCCAAGAGAGCAGAGCAGTGAGGTGGAAAGAGCCCCCCCCGCCCTGCTTTGACAGGGGCTGTGAGTATGGAAACCTACGTGGAAGGTTCTTCAGAATCACGGCCAGAGAAGCTCAGAGCTCGAAGTGAACGTGTGAGGACGGCTGAGCAGAACAGAAACCATGTCCACAAAGAGCTTCTGTTTTGCACGGCTTGACCCAGAGGCAGCCTTGGAAACTTCTTCCACGTCTCTATCCCCAGAGAATCTGCAAAGAAGGAAGGAAGGAGGCTGCAAAATCCAGCTCTCCTAGGGCTTCCCTGGTGGTTCCGTGGTTAAGAACCTGCCTGCCAACGCAGGAGACATGGGTTCGATCCCTGGTCTGGGAGGCTCCCACAGGCCGCAGAGCAATTGAGCCCGTGTGCCACAACTATTGATCCTGTGGCTCTAGAGCCCGGGAGCCACAACTCCTGAGCACACTCGCCACAACTTCTGAAGCCCGAACCTTCTAGAGCCTGTGCTCTGCAACAAGAGAAGCCACCGCAATGAGAAGCCCATGCAACACAAGAGTGTCCCCTACTCATTGCAACTAGATAAAAGCTCATGCAGCAACGAAGACTCAACACAGCCAGAAATAAGTACAAATTATTATTTTTTTTAATGCAGTTCTCCCCACACCATTGCAAGACTCCAGGTGGGCTAGCCACCTGAGATGCTTTAAATGACAGTGAGCAAGGAGGTGTCCTGACTGGTGCTGGTGAAGACCACCGAGAGCAGGGCTGGCTCATCCCACCACCTCCTCATAACCCCAGCTCCCTCTTCTCTCCTTCCTTCTCCGCACATGCCTGGGGCCTTGTGGGTGTCTGAATAAGGCTGCCGTACCTGTACTCCAGAACTTACCCCACCCTTGACTCCAACTCCGTAAGTCCTATTTGCTTAATTCTGTTGAGGGTGCTGGAGAACCAGAGGGTGACATGAATTTACATTCAAGTGCGAATAAGTAACACGTGTCTCCCTACCTCAACACTCACCCCCAACTCTTTCACTGTGAAATCAAGTTATTCTCTTAGTCCCTGTGTTTTAGAGACAAGGAATTGAGGGACAGATGGGGAGAACAGTGATAAATCACACCCCTCCCAGGCCGCTGGAAATGGCAAGGAAATAGCCAAGCATAAAGGTAAGTTGCTGTTCTCATTTTATCTGAGTCAGTTCATCATCATCAATTCCTTGCTCATTGCTGACCTGGGACATTTTTTATTCCCAGTGTTCGACACTTTTGCCCCACAAAAGTAGAGGAATGGGGTACGAGAGGATGAATTTACATTTTCTAATTTTCTCGATTGTTTTTCATCACTTGTTCTATAGTGGCCAAAACACCAGCCAGCCATCTGGCACATGCTAATCCAAACAAAGTTCTGCACCTCACTACAATTCTCAAGCAAGATATAATTTTTTTTAACTGACTCACTGGAAAAGACCCTGATGCTGGGAAAGACTGAAGGCAGGAGGAGAAGGGGATGACAGAGGATGAGATGGTTGGATGGCATCACCAACTCGATGGACATGAGTTTGAGCAAGCTCCGGGAGTGGGTGATGGACAGAGAGGCCTGGCGTGCTGCAGTCCATGGGGTCACAAAGAGTCAGACACGACTGAGCGACTGAACTGAACTGAACTGAGGATCCAAAACTAAGCAGAAGTGGGTACAGCTGAGGGACATGGAGAGAGTTCGTGGCCATATTCAAATCTCTGATCCACTTATTCCTACCCCCTAAGACTTCCCAATTATGTGAGCCCACAAATTCCCTTTTTTGCATCTGCTAATTTGAATGGAATCTCAGTCACCTGCAACTAAGAGAGACTTGACTGATAAGCTCAAAAATGATCTTGTTAAAAAGGACAGTGGAAATATTGATATCCATTGGATTCGTCTCTTCCCCCCAGTGTTATTTTTAAGGACAAGCAGTAAAATAAATTTTTGGATAAATGACTGAGGAAATGTTTGTACTCCTTAAGCACACAAAGGTTCTCTAAGGAACAGCAAAAATGGGTTTAGGAAACACTATCTTGAACTCAAGCCAACGTGTCCATCAAAGACTTTAGGATGTGTTGAAAGAACTAAGAGCTCCATCTGTTGAAGGCACTTCTGTCTTCCCCAAGGTATATCTGCCCCTGGACCACAGGGCATACAGGACCAGGGTCCATGTTCCCTCCATCCACACCTCGGAAAGCCTGCTGTCCACCTGGAACCCACGTCTTCCCTTGCAAGACATCAGCATATTAGTAAGGTCATCTCCTCATAACCTGAACCCCTGGGGCTCCCATGGCTCTCTTAACATTGGTGAGACTGTCAACTGTCACGATGATTTTATCGTGGTTTATTTCTATGTTTGTTTCAGCAACTGGTCCTTAAAAAGCTCAAAGGAACAGAGGATTGGATAAAGAAGATATGGTACATATATACAATGGAGTATTATTCAGCCATTAAAAAGAATGAAATAATGTCATTTGGAGCCCTGCAGATGGACCTAAAGAGTGTGATACTGAGTGAAGTAAGTCCGAAAAGCAGAAATATTGTATGACATCCTTTATATGTGGAATCTAAAAAGAAATGATACAACAGAACTTACTTAAAAAACAGAAAGATACTCATAGATTTACAAAACAAACGTATGGGTGCTGCAAGGAAGAAATAATTAGGGAATTTGGGAAGGTCGAATACACACTGCTGTATTCAAAATGGATAACCAACAAGGATCTACTGTATAGCACATGGAACTCTACTCAATGCTATATGCCAGCCTGGATAGGCAGGGAGTTTGGGGGAGAAGGGATACGTGTATATATATGGCTAAGTCCCTTCACTGTGCGCCTGAAACTGCCTCAACAATGTGAATCGGCTCTCTTCCAATACAAAATAAAAAGTTTAAAGTTTGGAGGGGAAAAGCTTGAAGGAAACACTTGTACATTCATGTCACCAATCATAGCACCTGGCCCAAACCAGGCAGTCAGTACAGGTCTGAAGAATGGATGGGCAGCGTCTTCCTGCCCTCCACAACCTTCCAATGTGATGCCCTGGCCCACGTGTCCAGGTGCCCTGGCGTGAGACGCATCCCAACCCCTGCCTTCCCTCCTCTGTAGTTCAGCCTCAGGGCCCCCCCCACCCCCTACTCTGCCTGCTGCTCCCAAGGCGCAGCTCAGACGTTAGGAGTCACGAAGAAACTGCCAAGAGATCAAAGTTGCCCTTGGGATCACCTTCATTTTGATTTCACCATCACAGATGGAGAACTACAAAGTGTCAAAAACTTCCAAGATCTGAAAAGAGTTAGCAGGCAGGAGTTACTGCATGTATGTGACTGTCAACATGAAGCATGATCTCACTGAGACACTGCTGACACAAGGCACGCAAACACACACACACACAGACATGCACACACACACACACAAGATTACTGAAAATGTTACCAATGAGAAATGTGCGAAGCGTCACTTTTTATGTCTCTATAGGACAGGAGTCATATAACTCCACCAACCAAATCATTCTCCTTCCAACAGAGATGAATGTTGCAAACATTTCATTTTTCCATGTCAAGGGTACCCCATTCAACGTGTTTATTTTAGAAGCAGAACTCAGTTAGGAATGTCAGAGAATTCTTGGAGATCAAAACTGTGCAGCAACAATATTTAGTCAAACGCCAGATCCCTAAATTGTCTTGTCTCAAATATCTGAAGGCAGAGAGGGCTTGTATCTGTCTGGCAAACACTCATTCCAGGTGTTTTCATAACCTCAGAAATAAACTAATTGGACTTAAATGAAAATCTCCAGTGAGTTTTTTGGGCTCTTACTGTTTATCTAGACTGAATCCTAGCAGCAAACTCAATGAATATAAACATCTGACCATCATTATTGCTTCCAGGGAAGTCTGAGGTTGGGGAGCAGTGCTTATGTGAGTATTTTCTAGCAGGTGACAAAGACCTATCTGTTTCTAGGGTAAAATAAGCCATTGTAAAGAACTTGATCAGGGCCCCAAAACAGGGAACCACCACCTCTCCACTTTCTCCTGAATCAAGTTTTCCCAGTGTCATAGAATTTTATGATGTGAGCTGAAACTAATTTCTAAACAGGGCACGGATTTGTGAACGTAAATTTAAGACTAGCCAATGTTGGGCGTGAAAGTCAGAGTGAGAGAATTTTAGACTTGAAAAAGACAACTGAGTCATTTAGTTCAAGCCACCCCTTTACTGAGAGAGGCTCAGAAAGATAAGATCTTCCACAGTCACAGAGCCAGAGACAGAGCAGGGCCTCCAGACTAGATGAAGAATCAATGTTTTCCCCACTGTTGATACCGCTGCCCTGAA
Organism: Bos javanicus; assembly: GCF_032452875.1. Classification (NCBI taxonomy): domain Eukaryota; kingdom Metazoa; phylum Chordata; class Mammalia; order Artiodactyla; family Bovidae; genus Bos; species Bos javanicus. The sequence continues at coordinate 39,664,097 of NC_083890.1, forward strand.
GACTGGAGTCCTTGCCTAATAATCCACCCATAAAAGTGAAGTCGCTCAGTCGTGTCTGACTCTTTGTGACCCCATGGACAGTAGCCCACCAGGCTCCTCCATTCATGGAATTTTCCAGGCAAGAGTACTGGAGTGGATTGCCATTTCCTTCTCCAGAGGATCTTCCTGACCCAGGGATCAAACCCAGGTCTCCTGCATTGCAGGCAGATGCTTTACCATCTGAGTCATCAGGGAAGTCTTAACACATATAAGAACAGTGGTGCCACATGTATTTAAAACAATATCATCGAGGACTTTCCTGGAGGTCTGGTGATTAGGACTTCCACTGCAGGGCACTGGTTTGATTCCCTAGCCGGGGAACTAAGATCCCACATGCCGCGGGGCGCAGCCAAAAATAAATAAATAACAATATCATTAGGTTTATCGCTAAAGAAGGACAATGCTATAGTTGTTTTAATGGGCTCTACAGCCCTCCCTCACCCTATCCCTCCACCAAGAAAAAACAAAACCCCAGGTACTGAGGACAGATTACACCCCAATCTTTATCTCACCTTAAGGCAGGCACTCCTGAAGATTTAGAAAAAAAAAAAAAAAAGACATTCTGAAGTAAAATAAAAATAGGATTATCCTTATAAAATAATTATACTTCAATAAAAAAAATAATGAAATACAATAGGATTATTATATCCTCCAGCATGGACATACACACACACACTCCAAAACATTTGTGTTGAATTTGATCATGCCCTTAGAACACTGAAAATCAACTGATACGGATTCACCCACATTTTTATAAACATTCACTATTAAACTTTGTATCATCAAGCTGGTACAGTATTTCCTTGTGTAGATAAGCATGATTCTTAATTACAGTCTAGGGCGCCCTCTAGTGTTCCTATGTAAAAACTTCTTTTAAGATAAGGCTCCATTCTTCCTAGTGATAAATGGCTAGGACTTTTTGCCCTGGACAGTCTTGCTTTAGTCTTACTACCCTGCCATCTTTTTAGGCTTAACATTTGCCTGGTCAATTTCACTTTAATGAATTACTACTAGTAATAGAATTACATTAATAATCGCATTAAAATCAAACGTAATTGATTTAGTAGCCCTCCACTTTGTGTTTCTTTGCTCCTTCCATGGGCCTGTCCAGGAGCAGAGCACAAGGCATGCCAGGCACGCCGTGAACTGAACAGTGCGCACCTCCAAACGTCCACAGGCTGAAGCCCCAGTTCCCAGTGGGAGGTAATTAGGTTTAGATGGGGTCACAGGGGTGGGGCCCTCATAATGGAAACCGTGCCTTCATGAGAAAAGCGCCAGTCTATCTGTCTCTGTGTGTCTCTCATTGCAAACATTGAGGAACTAACAAGATGACCATCAGCAAACCAAGAAGCAGGCACCCACCAGACACTCTGCTGGCACCTTGATGGACTTCCCAGCCTCCACAATTGTGAGAAATACATTTCTGTTGTTTAAGCCACCCAATTTATGCTACTTAGTAGCAACTCGAGCTAAGACAAGCAGCGAACAGAGCTGCTTAAATCTCCAAGGTGCTCAGAGATGACCCAAACCTCCCGAACCCTTGCCAAACACTATGGAACTAACATCTCCCTTTCAGGGCACCAGGGCATTTATTTGCTCACAAAAGAAAATGTACTCAAACAGGAGCTGCCAGGGTCAGCTAGACCCTCCAGCCTCTGGTGGTGGTGGGAGAACTCTGATAACTGCCATGCTGTGCCCTGTGGGTGTACAAGTTAGGTGTGCCAGGCCCATGCTGGGACCCACAAAACTGCCAAAGCACAGCTGGTGGGGTCAATGGGAAGGTGGGAAATTATGGGGAAGGGGTATGTGAAATATTTGCAGCGGAAAAGAGACTGAACAAGCTGCGTTAGAGCATGTAACCAACATGGAATTGGTCTTTTTTTTTTAAGTTTTTTTATTGAAGTATAGCGGTTTGCAATGTTGTGTTAATTGCTGCTACACAAAGTGACTCAGTTATACACACAGATACATTCTCTTTTCATATTCTTTTCCATTATGGTTTATCCCAGGAGATTAGATAGAGTTCCCTGTACTCGTTTCTTGTATGATATATCTCTACAACTATTACTTATGTTTCTGTTTGGCATTGCCTTTTTATTTTGTGAAAAAGCCCTTTAACAGCCATGAGCTCAAAAAATAGAAGTTTATATTTAGTAAAACAGTAAAAGTGCTGAATGTTCAACTCTCAAGTAAGTGAACAATGAGTGTGAAATTGCACAAAATGTCATCATTTGCCACATTCCAGAGCCATGAAGGAGAAAGCGATAACAATAATCGAGTGAAAACCCCAAAACACAAACCTGCTGAAGAAGCATTATAACAGACATCAAAAATTAGTAGCTGTTTTGAGAACCCTGTACTTGTAGTTTGATTTATCACATGCAGCTGTAGAAGGTGCTTACATAACTTTTAGATCCAGTGATTGCTTTTCGAATTGACTTTGCCAATTTTTTATTTCAAATTTTTGTATTCATGCACAAAAAGGAAAGCAAAAGCCATAATGTGTTGATAAATGAAAGCAGAAGAATTTTATAAACAGTTCAATTTTGCTAATTTTATCTCGGTATCATCAAGGCTTCATTTAGAAAGATGGGTTAATTCCAACAAGCATTTAATTTTTTTTTTAATCTAATTCATGGAATCAAAGCTTTTGGAAACTTAGCCTGTTTAAGATGAAACATCTGACATTACTGAGAATCTTCTTGTAAATTTAGTTTAAAAACTCAACAACTCAGGTTTGTAAACAAAACGTAGAAGAACATTAGAGATTTGTAAATAATACATGTCAGCAAAAATATACTCTTATTTTACACTAAACTTCATTGGCTAAATATAGCTGGTCATGCTTTCAGGTCTATAAATAAATAGATAAATAAAAATTAAAATATAAAAAAATTCAACATTAAAAGTACTTGTTTTTTAATCAAAACATATTATACTTTGATAATATAATTTTGGTGGACTATGGTGTCCATAGCAAAAACATTTCACTAAATTAAGATATCTAATTTAAAATTAAGATATTGTATAATATCATATAAGAAACGAATCACCAGTCCAGGTTCGATGCAGGATACAGGAAGCTTGGGGCTGGTGCACTGGGATGACCCAGAGGGATGGTATGGGGAGGGAAGTGGGGAGGGGGTTCAGGATGGGGAACACGTGTATACCCATGGCGGATGCATGTTGATGTATGGCAAAACCAATACAATATTATAAAGTAAAAAATAATAATAATAATAATAAATAAATAAAAATTTTAAAAAGATTTGGAAATCAAAAAAAATTAAAATAAAATAAAGATATGGAGCAGAAAAATAACTGGAATTAGCTAGAGTGTATGTATGAAAGTAATAATTTTTTTAAAAAAGTAATAATTTCATCCAAAGAAGTTGCATTATTTTACCAATTGAAATGGAAACTAACATGTCAAATTTACAAAATTTGAATATGTCAAGTAATTAAATTACAAAACTTTTGTAATAAAGCTGATGTTGAATTAAAAAAAAAGAAACACTTCAGCACGGCAGTACCAGACTTTTCTCTCTGCTTCCCGTCATCAACTGAAACTACTTAGAAGTCAATCTGTGTCCTACGTGTGATATTGAACTTTTCTGTAAATGAGTCCTCTCGATTTGGGGAGCATTTTGTTCAATATCGATTAAAGTTTTAATCAAGAATTCAGGGAACACCAAAAACCTTCAGCTTTTTAGGCTTTTGGAGAATTACAATTTTTGAAAACAAAACTTGCAAAAGGGAAACAAATGGCACCTAATTAAACTTAAAAGCTTTGGCACAGCCAAGGAAATCATCAACAAAACGAAAATACAGTCTACTAAATGGGAGAAAATATTTGCAAATGACTGATAAGGCGTTAACATCCAAAATATATAAAAAGCTCATACAACTCAATATCCAAAAAAAAAAAACAACCTTGATATGAAAATGAGCAGAAGACCTGAACAGACGTTTTTCCAAAGACAACATAGATGGCTAATAAGTACGTGAAAAGATGCTCAACATCACGAATCATCAGATAAGCGCAAATAAAAACCGCAGTGCAGTATCACTTCACAGAGTATCACTTCAAAACGGCCATCATCAAAAGACCACAAATAACAAATCCTGCCAAAGACGTGGAGAAAGGGGAACCCTTGCACATTGGTGGGAGTTGATGGGAGTGTAAAATTGATGCAGCCACTATGGAAAACAGCACAGAAGTTACTCAAAAAACTAAAAATAGAACTACTATATGTTCCAGCTATCCCACTCCTGAGCATATATCTGAAGAAAATGAAAAAAATATTTCAAAAAGATACATACTGTTCAAATAAGATATTATAAGCTTTGTGGGTTTTTTTTGCATTAATGTACACAAATTTTTATTTTTTGGAAAGAATTTCATCTTCTAACATGTTTAAATAGAACTATTCTGTGGGCCTATCCTTAAAATAAAACCAGTTTTTCAATCAATATACAATTATGTAAAATATATATATAATATATCTCATCTTAGTACCCTTTTTCCTTTTTGAAAGTGTGCTGGTTTGGACAATAAACCACCCTAGTAGAAGCTACCAGTCAACCCTGAATACTCATTGGAAGGACTGATACTGAAGCTGAAGCTCCAATACTTTGGCCACCTGATGCGAAGAGCTCACTCATTGGAAAAGACCCTGAGGATGGGAAAGATTGAGGGCAAGAGGAGAAGGCAACAGAAGATGAGATGGTTAGAAAGCATCACCAATTCAATGGACATGAGTTTGAGCAAACTCTGGGAGATGGTGAAGGACAGAGAAGCCTGGCACGCTGCAGTCCATGGGGATCACAAAGAGTTGGACATGACTTAGCAACAAAACAACAACATTTATCAAGATCTTACTACTTATCAGGCATTGTGCTTGAATCACTTTATCAATTTAATCTCTACAAACACCGTGAAGGGTCAAAATTATCTTTGTTTTACTGGGGACAGGAAGTAGCAGTGAGACTCTGCACCCAAGATTTCCCCCATCTTGGCCTGGACTCCCTGATCACCACATTCTGCTGCCCCTCTCCTTACATCTCAGGATACACATCAACGCAACACAGACTGAACCCTGCAGTTAGTAATCTTGAAACTGGTTCCATCATGACCTCTGACCCCATTACCCACGTGGCCAGGGCTATACACACTTTCAGGACAGCCGGCACAATTAGGAAGCTGAACTATAGCTGTGAAGCTAAGCAACTGACTGCCTCTAGTTACACTTACCTCCTGTCTTTCAAGGAGCAGGTGCCTTTTGCATGTATCATTGCCAGTTCTGCAAAATCTTTTATTTTTGCATTCAGTGGCATCCTAGAAGCTTAAGGGGCAGACCATCATGAAGAGTTCATACCACTTAAGGGGCAGCCCATAATGAAGAGCTCTTCCACTGATGTGAATTACATGCTTTTGACCTCTAACCTTACCTTTACAAAAAATTACAAATTCTTTATAAGTCTCTGGCTATTCTACAAGATAGAATGCTATGAAAAGCAACAATAAAAGTATACTGATAAGTTTAGTCACTAAATTTAACACTTGATGCATATTCTGTTCTGTCTTAAAGTATCACCATTCAGGACTTCCCTGGGGGTCCAGAGGTTAAGACTGTACACTCAATGCAGAGGGCAAAAGTTCCATCCTTGATCAGGGAACTGGAATCCCACATGCTGCATGGCACAGCCCAAAAAATAATAATAATTAAAAATTCAAAAGGTCTTAAGATTGGAGGGAAGAACTAAAAAAAAAAAAATGTCACTATTGAGACTGTGAACTCTTTAACATATGATGGTGCTTAACCTAGGTACTTAGTTTTCCGATGCTCTTATTGTATTATATTTTCCTTGTTTCAATCATGTTTTAGATGCTGAAAAGCTTTCCCTTTTTAAAAAAAAAGAAAAATAAAAAAGACAGTACTGAGTAGATGATTAACAATACATGCTAATGAAAATATATCAAGTACCTGTTAAAATGGATTAAGCCAGGAGTGTTTTTATATCCCTGGGATAACAGATGAAAATGTTGCCTGAAGGTAAGAGGTTTTAGATTAGGTACTGTAGCTCAGTCTGTATAGAATCTGCCTGCAGTGCAGGAGACCTGGGTTCGATCCCTGGGTTGGGAAGATCCCCTGGAGAAGGAAGTGGCAATCCACTCCAGTATCCTTGCCTGGAAAAATCTCATGGACAGAGGAGCCTGGTGGGCTGCAGTCCATGGGGTCGCAAAGAGTCGGGCACGAGTGAGCGACTAACACTTACTTATCCTCCAAATCTAGGATTTGATTTGATTTGAGACAAAGATTTGATTGCAAACAGTTTATTAAGGGGGGAATAGCAGGAAAGGAAGGATAACTAATGAAGGCTGTGTTGTTAAGCCATCACAAGGACTTAAATCCACCAGGAAACTTTGAGACAAACAAGCCTTGGTAAACGAGATGGAGTAATTACACCCTAACTCCCATCAACCACAGATTAAGAGCCTTCTGGGGGTTGGTGTTAATTCACGGTTGGAACTCTGAAGCCAATGAGATGACAAAGGATATGGGCAGGCCACCCACAGTACCTGCTACACACTTCCAGGGGTAATATACATTCTTACATCAAGTAATTACGCAAATACTAAAATGCTAACTGCCTGCCCGCTCCCAAAACAAACAGTCAAAACCTAGCGGTGATAGTTTTCTTAAGTAATTATAGCCAAGGAAAATAGTTCTAAATTTAAAGAACAAACAAAAAATGTCTAGAGTATCAAACGATTTAATGTTGTACAGAAAGAACAGAAACAAGGATTTATACTTCGATTGGGCTTTGGGTTGCAAAATATTTTGAGAAAATCCATGAAATTGGCCCTACCAAAATATAACGAGGATTTCTGAGTCCAATCAGATCCCAAAACAATGTCAGTGAATCATTCATGGATTGAGCTGGAGGTGAACAGAAACACGACTCAACTGTGAATTCCAAGGCCCCCTAATCGATACAAATATTCTCCTTTTTAAAGAGGAAAATCAAGGTTTTCATTTGTGTTTTTGCTTGTTGGCAGGCTGGTAATTTACAGACTATGCAACAGTGCTGTTCTCCAACATGTTATCTTGCAACAGTACTTTGTATACACACTGTTCTTGTTTAGTCACTAAGTCCTAACTGACTCTTCCTGACTCTGTGGACTGTAGCTCACCACGCTCCTCTGTCCAGGCAATTTCCCAGCAACAATACTGGAGTGGGTTGCCATTTCCTTCTCCAGAGGATCTTCCTGAGCCATGGATCGAACCCCCATCTCTTGATTGCAGGTGGATTCTTTATCACTGAACCACCAGGGAAGCCCTATGTATACATGAACACTGGATATTAAGAGAACACCCATCTCTTGATTAGAGGTGGATTCTTTATCACTGAACCACCAGGGAAGCCCTATGTATACATGAACACTGGATATTAAGAGAACAGGAGTGCTACACAGAACACGTGGCACTGGTTTCGCCACATGTACATGGCAGAGAGAGGGGAATTTGCTCTGTTTTGGAAACAGACTGATGCTCCTTGAGTCTCCAAAGCCCTCCACATCTATGGCTGCCCCCAAGTTCTAGCAGATGAGGTTCTGAGAGCTGCTCAAAGGAATGCAGTTTTCTCCAGATATCAGATGGCAAGCCTACAATCTGTTGAAGAATTTCGCACCTAGTTTTCACCTCTGCTTATCACTCACCAATTTTACAACTATACCCCAACTCTGAAAAATGACAAACATTCCCTTTGTCACATCCTGGGTGGAGCTTTAAAAGTATTGGAAATAGCACAGGCAGCTGTTAGCTTCTCCAAATACACCATCCAAGGCACTGAAATGCCCAGTCTGCAATGCTGGCAGTTAAAGACAAGAATAACAGTTTCTTTTTTTTTTAACCAAAGATAAATGCCACCGGATTACGCCTGAAAAAGGCAGGATCAGCCTGACTCCTTGAAACAGAAAAGAACAGCACCAAGGTCAATGGGAGGCAAAGGCTCCTGGGAAGGATGCATAGACCCAATTAACTGAAGGCCTTTGAAGAGGAAAGGAAGTTGGTTTTTAAATTGTGAAAAGAAAAATATTGATCTCAACTGCTATTTAAAACTGAAAAGTAGATTTTGTGCTGTGCTCAATCACTTCAGTCATGTCTGACTTTTTGCAACCCCTGGCAGGACTATAGCCTGCCAGACCCCTCTGTCCATGGAATTTGCCAGGCAAGAATACTGGAGTGGGTTGCCATTTCCTTCTCCAAGAGATCTTTCCAACCCAGGGATCGAACCCATGTCTCTTAGGTCTCCTGCATTAGCAGGTGGGTTCTTTACCACTAGCGCTACCGGGGAAGCCCTTGAAAAACAATGAGGGAAAGACAAAATAAATACAGATACAGGAAGAGGAGAGAGAAAAGGGAAGAAAAGAATCTGAGCTTCTCATTCATTCATTCATTCGACAAAGAATTCTTTAGTTGGACATCTTGCAAGGGTATAATAACTACAGGCTGTGGTGGGTAAGGAAACCAGTACAGGGCTCAGACAGGGGCAGAGATTGCTATATGCATAGAGTGGTCAGAGGAAGTCTGTCTGAAGAAATACTTTAGCTAAGCTCCCAAAAAATCAAAGCTAACCCCGAGAAGAATGGTGGGGAGACAGCACATGATAATACTCTGATGCAGGAAAACCCTGATGACTGCAAACTAGCCAGCGTGGCTGGAATTCAAAAAGAGGCAGAGTGGACTGGAGGTGGATTCATTCAGGCATCTGAAAGGCCACTTAAGGAATTCACATTTTAATCTCAACATAATGAAAGCCATTAAAGGATCTTAAGCAGGAAAGAGAGGTCCTCTGAGTTGATCTTTCCCACTACCCAGGGGATGGTACAGGGGAGACAGGTTGTTAGGAAGATAGTGGGTGTAGTGACGTATCCTGCCACTTCCACCCCGGCCCTTGCCGATACCAAAATTCCTGCAGCCTTAGACCCTACCCACCTGGCAACACTGCCCCCAAAAGTCTAATCATTCTAATCGCTCAGCTCCCTAAGTGTCTGCTCCCGGTAATCTTCACCCCAAACCTGTGAGCCCATCCAAATTAATGCCCCCACTTCCTACGGCTCCTGCCATACAGCCCCCACCTGTAGCCTCTGCACACCTCAGGGAGGATGAAGGCCAATTCCCCCATAAGCGTCATCTCCTTTATTCCTCCAACTCCATGAGTTTTGTTCAAACTCATGCCATCTCTGTGATCCCGGTACTAGCTGGCAGCATCTTATTTCATGGAATTCTAAAATGCCCTGGGGTTGAAAAGCACTTTACAGATATTCTGGTTCAACCTCTAGGGTTTCGTAGTGAGGAAACAGGCCCAGCCTGATTAGAAGACTTTTCCAAGTCCCAAAGATTAAGACTTCTGACTTCCTACTTTGATAGTTCCTTGCAGGACTTTAAAGCAATTTTTTTAAAAAAAAGAACACTTGCAAAGTGCTTCACGTTTTACAAACACTTCTGCACAGACCACCTTGCAGAATCACTGCAGCCCCCAGGTACAAGATATAAACTGAAGCTGAGAATGATGAATTGCTAAGAGCAGGACTAAGCCAGGCTTGGACCCAGGACTTCTGGCTCCCTGTACAGCATGAACTATGAAAATGTCCCTATTGTTTTAGATGAAGCTAGTTCGGAGGCATTAAAGTTAGAGGTTTCCTATTTCTGGTCATTATTTTTGATTAATTGTACCTTTGTGTTTTGGTTTTACATTCCTTCTGAAGATCAGATTTTTTTTTTTAAACTGTACTTAGAGAGGGACTTTGTCCAATACTGGGATTTTACTGGAATGAGGGTGAGGGCTTCTGAGCAGGAGAGAAAACTTAAAGAAAACAAAGATAAATATGCAAACTTTACCAAGCTTATGATTTGACCTAAAGCTGGATATGGACGCAGATTCAATCAACACAAATAACCACTGTCAGAAGACCTTCTCTAAAGCTGGTTGTTTGGGGTAAAAATGAACACAGCACAATTCCAACAGAGTGAAAGCACATGCATGGTTTCATGAGTTCATTATGAAAAGATCTGAGCTATATACAAACTGGATTATCTGTATTATATTTGGGGGGGGCACATTTAAGGCTTAGAGTTTCAAACCCAATATCAAAAAGCTTCTAAATGATTAAAAAAAAAGAATCCTTGGTTGCTTTGCAGGATGTGGAAGAGATTACTGCTCTGGAGTAAATATATTTTGGAATGTACTGCATCCTCATGCTTCAATTAGTTCTATTCTTGTTCTGAAAGTGGAAAGGGGTCAGGGGCCCCGCATAGCTGACACTTAGCAACAGCAGCTGATGCAAACTGTGGACCCAATGCTCACCCAGGAGACATGGCTCACTCTTGCTCTCAGAGTCCAACAGAGATTGGTAAACAGAACATTTATGCAAGAATTATGGCTTGCCTGCTCTTCAATTTGCTTTTACTTTGATGAGTTCCAACTTTTTTTTCCCCCCAAATATCAAACCCACTATTGTCAATAATCCCTTAGGGCATGTAGGTACAGTTATTTAAGTATGTTGCAAAAGCTCTCAAGTGTGAATGCAAAAAAATCTATACTTACCTCAGATACTAAGTACCCTAACAATACAGCTCATCCCCTCTGTGAACAGTTGCTAAGATAAGAGAAATCTTGTGCGTGCTCAGTCGCTCAGCTGAGTATGACTCTTTGCAGCACCATGGACTGTAGCCTGCCAGGCTCCTCTGCCGATGGAATTTTCCAGGCAAGAAGACTGGAGTGGATTGCCATTTCCTCCTCCAGGGAATCTTCCCAACCAGGGATCGAACCTGCGTCTCTTGCATCTCCTGCATTGGCAGGCAGATTCTTTACCACTGCACTAGCTGGGAAGCCCAGAAATCTTATGGGTCTATTAACTGAAGGTCCAGAGTCATATATTTATTAGGGTTTGCTTAATAACACCCATTGAACTTGGAGAAACGGCTATAATCAAGCAAACAACACTACTTGTTTGTAGAAGGCTAAGAGAGAATGTCTAAAATAACAAGTGTTCCACTGAAAATAATCACACGAAATGCCAAAATGCACATCTCTCTCACACCATCAAATCTGAACACATTCAGGATGGCCTCAGTGTCAACTGCATTCCATCCCGTTTGCAGTCCTCACCAATTAAGCCACCCAAGTTGTGACATGTGGATTCTGGCTTAGCTCAGTTAAGTGCTGGGGGCAGAAAGGAGTCAGTAAATACCTCACTCCACATACCTCTCATACCTATGGAGAGACCCCATGACTGTGGCTCACACATACACAGAAAGCTTCCAGTGCATTACCTCGGCCTTGGGGGCTTCAGCATTCCTCAGGGTTAAGTGAATCTGTAGGCACTGAATCCCTTTTTCTAACACTGCTCTCCATTGTAAGCAGCCAATGTTTAAGACCAGGTAAGATGAAGAGTTGGAGGTGATAAGACTGTACCACTAAGATCACTCTTTTCAAGCTCTTTAAAGCACTGAATGGTGCTTTTGTACAAGGGACTTTAAGCTCAATAAGAATTCCTGTGACTGAGTAATGTCTGTATCATGTTTAGTTATTTTTCTTTCTTTGGGTAAATGCACCGAAACTGTCTTTATATTTAAGATTCGGTTGAAAGCAGATAATGAAAATAATGTTTTAGGAATACAAAATAAGTAACAGTTGTCCAAATGTCACACTCTGCTTTCCCAAAAATTTAGTGTTATTACATAAAGAGCATTTTATTTGCCTTTGAATCTGTGCAATTCAGTAGGCTTATATTTTCAGGCAGTTTTTGATTCTCAGAAGTGTATTTTACAAACAACAAGAGTGACAATCATTATGAGTAACTTTCTCCACCATTAATAGCTCCCTAATAAAAACTATTATGCTGTAATACCAATTATATGAAACCGCAATATTAAAAAAAAAGAAAGAAGAGTACAAACTGAACGATCCAGAACACCGTCTGTTCTCTGTGGCTTAGTTGCTGTCGTGTCTGACTCTTTGTACCCTTATGTGCCGAAGCCCACCAGGCTCCTCTGTCCATGGGTTTCCCAAGCAAGAAAACTGGATTGTTTACATAAAAGCACACAACTGAATTACGATTTCATAGATCACTTAGTCCCCTTACCAACAAGGATGCCAATGATATTAATATAACTTAGGTGTGCCTTCGGCCAGGGTCTGTGGCTTCATGGTTCTGTAGTGTGCTTACTCTGGGCTCTGAGAAAAGTCAGTCAATAGCCAGAGCAAGAAACCTGTGACATTGACTCAACCATTAAGGCACATGACAATTGATCCTAAAAGCTTTGTCACTTGATCCTTTCAGCCAAACTGATGGCAAACAAAGTATTTTGAAGATCTGATAGCTGAACTTTAAATGTTGCTACTGTTGTATTGATACCTTCATCAAAAGGGAGCCTGCCAATTCCCAGGGTCATGACTCAGTCAGTAAAGAATCTGCCTGCAAAGTGGGAGACCAGGTACAATCCCAGGAAGATCTCCTGGAGAAGGGAATGGCTACTCACTCCAGTATTCTTGCCTGGAGAATTCTATGGATAGAGGAGCCTGGTGGGCTACAGTCCATGGGGTCACAAAGAGCCAGACACGACTGAGTGACTAAGAGGAATAAAGTAAATTTAAAGTTGACTAATCTTGGCCTAATCATGGAAAAAGCAAGAGAGTTCCAGAAAAATATCTATTTCTGCTTTATTGACTACGCCAAAGCCTTTGACTGTGTGGATCACAATAAACTGTGGACAATTCTTCAAGAGATAGGCATACCAGAGCACCTGACCTGCCTCTTGAGAAATCTGTATGCAGGTCAGGAAGCAACAGTTAGAACTGGACATGGAACAACAGACTGGTTCCAAATAGGAAAAGGAGTACGTCAAGGCTGTATATTGTCACCCTGCTTATTTAACTGATATGCAGAGTACATCATGAGAAACACTGGACTGGAAGAAACACAGCTGGAATCAAGATTGCCGGAAAAAATACCAATAACCTCAGATATGCAGATGACACCACCCTTATGGCCGAAAGTGAAGTGGAACTCAAAAGCCTCTTGATGAAAGTGAAAGTGGAGAGTGAAAAAGTTGGCTTAAAGCTCAACATTCAGAAAACGAAGATCATGGCATCCGGTCCCATCACTTCATGGGAAATAGATGGGGAAACAGTGGAAACTGTGTCAGACTTTATTTTTGGGGGCTCCAAAATCACGGCAGATGGTGACTGCAGCCATGAAATTAAAAGACGCTTACTCCTTGGAAGAAAAGTTATGACCAACCTAGATAGCATATTCAAAAGCAGAGACATTACTTTGCCAACAAAGGTCTGTCTAGTCAAGGCTATGGTTTTTCCTGTGGTCATGTATGGATGTGAGAGTTGGACTGTGAAGAAGGCTGAGTGCTGAAGAATTGATGCTTTTGAACTGTGGTGTTGGAGAAGACTCTTGAGAGTCCCTTGGACTGCAAGGAGATCCAACCAGTCCATTCTGAAGGACATCAGCCCTGGGATTTCTTTAGAAGGAATGATGCTAAAGCTGAAACTCCAGTACTTTGGCCAGCTCATGTGAAGAGTTGACTCATTGGAAAAGACTCTGACGCTGGGAGGGATTGGGGGCAGGAGGAGAAGGGGACGACAGAGGATGAGATGGCTGCATGGCATCACTGACTCGATGGACGTGAGTCTGGGTGAACTCCTGGAGTTGGTGATGGACAGGGAGGCCTGGCATGCTGCGATTCATGGGGTTGCAAAAAAGTTGGACACGACTGAGCAACTGAACTGAACTGAACTGAATCTTGGCCTTCCCTGGTAGCTCAGATAGTAAAGAACCCACCTGCAATGTGGGTGGATTCTTCCCTGGATTGGGAAGACCCGTGGAGGAGGGCATGGCAACAAACTCTAGTATTCTTGCCTGAAGAATCCCCATAGACAGAGGAGCCTGGTGGGCTACAGTTCATGGAGTCACAAAGAGTTGTACACGACTGAGCAACTAAGCACACAATCTTGAGTAAAAGTGAAAGATTTTGGCATCCACATCTCTTTTGAAAAATAGAAAGTGAAGGGAAAGTCGCTCAGTCGTGTCCAACTGTTTGTGATCCCATGGCCTATACAGTCCATGGAATTCTCCAGGCCAGAATACTGGAGTGGGTAGCCTTTCCCTTCTCCAGGGGATCTTCCCAACCCAGGGATCGAACCCAAGTCTCCCGCATTGCAGGCAGATTGTTTACCAGCTGAGCCAAAGAGTAAAAAGGAAACAAGTTGAACAAAACAGACATAACTCCACCACATCCTTGGGAAATTTTGTGAATGCCAAAGAAAAAAGTTCTTAAGTAAATGCAAGATATATTTACTCATCATAAAAACCTGGTCAAATAAATACTTTTAAAATCATGGATAGCACTTACAAAAGAACTCTGAAAGCATAGTATATCATGTTCTGGAAAAAAGTCTAGGATGATTTAAGGATCATTTATTCCTTGAATTGTTAGACCAAGATATACTTAAACTTGGTTCTTATATTTTAAAGTTGTGTCTAAGATCCCTAACCCGAAATAGCTAGCGGCATGTTACTCTGATTTCCTGGAATTACAGATCAACAGTGCTAGAAAGATATTCAAGACAATTTGTTTCAACACCTATTTATAGATATGGTTGTAAGACCCAGATAGGATGAAAGTCATGCAGTGGCAACATGAAAAGTAGGACCCAGAGCCCTCGACTCTTAGTTGACTGGGTCTTACTAGTGATTTAAAATAGTAGTTCAAAAAATTTTGAGATTGGTTGCAGCAGTCACTCCAGATATAGTTTGCTGAAGTGAACCTGAAGTGAAATCGCTCAGTCGTGTCTGACTCCTTGCGACCCCATGGACAGTAGTAGCCTGCACCAGGCTCTTCCGTCCATAGGATTTTCTAGGGCAAGAATACTGGAACGGGTTGCCATTTCCTTCTCCAGGGAATCTTCCTGACCCAGGAATCGAACCCAGGTCTCCCACATTGATAGACAGACGCTTTACCGTCTGAGCCACCAGGGGACCTAGTTTGCTACCATAGGTGATAAAAAATAACCCAAGGGGAAGATCAAAATAATGATACAGGGGGGCTTCCCTGTGGCTCAGTGGTAAAGAGCCCACCTGCCAAGGCTGGAGAGCCGAGTTGGAACCCTGATCTGGAAAGATCCCACATGCTGCAGAACAACTGAGCCTGTGCACCACAACTACTCGGCCTGCGCTCTAGAGCTGGGGAGCCACAACCACTGCAAGCCCACACGCCCTGGAGCGTGTGCTCCGCAACAAGAGAAATCACCACACCGAGAAGCCCGCACAGCCCAACTAGAGAAAAGCTCATGCAGCCACGAAGACCCAGTACAGCCAAAAATAAATAAGGAGAAAGATAATGATACAGAAACATGTCCACTTCCTCCCATCCAAAAAAAAAGGCAAAAAAAAAGCAAAAGAAAAAGAAAAAAAAAAGCAAAAAAAAAGAAAAGAAAATCTTATTATTCTTTTTGCTCTAAATTGTCAAATGTGTTGCCTACATTATTTCCCTTTAAACCCACAGACTAAATTGGAAGCATTTTCTTCCTTAGTGACCTAAACAGGGTTTTCTCACTCAGGCTAAATGGCCATTCTGGCTCAGCAGGGGGCGCTGTCCATCATTCTCTTTCAGGCCAATGGAGTAGCTAGATTCCAAGGGGTCTCTTACTGTGGGTTAAGCATCACCCCTCAAAAGTGACACACAATTCCACTAACACATCATCAAACTGGTCACATGATCCCATCCAACCACACAGGAGTCAGAAAATGCAATACTGAAGGCAGAAAACCAGAAATATTTGAAGAACAGCATTACCACAACACACCGTTACTTCTGAAACATGAATAACTGGATATTGACCTTCTCTGATTGAATACTCACGTTTATTAAGTACCTAGTTGTTGGTTTTTTCATCACAAGCAGAAGCTAGCTAAAAAGAATGCCACCAAGAATCAAGCACCTTCAGCAAAAACCTTTATTCAATCACTAGATAACTAATGGTCACTAGTTGCATTGGCCATGCTAAAATCAAGATATATTCTTTTGAAAATGTAATATTCAAATATAGAAGCCTTTACTTCATATGCTAATGCTAAGTTGTTTCAGTCGTGTCCGACTCTGCGACCCCATAGACGGCAGCCCACCAGGCTCCGCCATCCCTGGGATTCTCCAGGCAAGAATACTGGAGTGGGTTGCCATTTCCTTCTCCAATGCATGAAACAGAAAAGTGTAAGTGAAGTCACTCAGTTGTGTCCGACCCTTCGAGACCCCATGGACTGCAGCCCACCAGGCTCCTCTGTCCATGGATTCTCCAGGCAAGAGTGCTGGAGTGGGGTGCCATTGCCTTCTCCATTACTTCATACACAAATGGTGAATACTTGACTATTGGTTTGGGGGTTCTTTTGTTGTTGTTGTTTGCTTTGTTTTGCTTTTTCCAAGTAGCCACGTAAGAGGAAATTCTGTTTGCTCAAGGAATTACGGCATGCAGCTTGCAAAGGGCTTGCTCCAAAGAATCCTATGCCACAGCTAGGAAAATTTGCTCTAACCAAAGCAAAAGTTTTCTGTTCATTCTGTACATGACTACACTTCACTGCTACGTTTAGGTATACAATCTTTTTGTTCTGTATTTCTCTCTGCTGCTATGTGTCCCTTTTCTTACAGTGTTGAAAGAATTCTAAGTTCTACAAGGTATTACGTAGCATTATACTTTTTCTTACAGGGGTCAGTTCAGGACATTTCACTTGAATCAAGGTCATTCTCTTCAAGCAGCTGAAGAAATATGGACACTCATATTTACTTCTGATCATTAAGAATACTCTTAACAGGAAAAAAATTTACCTTACATATTATGGAAAGAACAGTAGAGGTTCCTCTTAGAGAAAGGAAAATGTGAATTTAGACATAGAACTCCCTTTAAAAACTGAATCTGTTTTTGCAAACTATTACATATAGGGTGGATAAACAACAAGGTTCTACTGTATAACAGGGAATTATATTCAATATCCTATGATAAATCATAATGGAAAGAATATGAAAAAAGAATGCATGTATAACTGAGTCACTTTGCTGTACAGCGGAAATTAAATACAGTGTAAATCAACTATACTTCAATAAAATTTTTTAAATGAAAAAAAGTGCATCTGTTTTAATAAAAGGTAGGTTATAAAGCAAGTCACTTAAACCCAAAATACTTTGTTATTAAATATCTCGATCAGTGTTGTTACAGAAGTTAAGTTTGGGGCCTAGTGAATGAAAAAAAGAAGCTTAGTTAGCTTTTCATCAACTACAGTGGATGATCTCAACTAAGCTTAAAATTAACTGTTCACTATTTGTCGTTATTGTTCAGTAGCTAAGTCGTGTTCAACTCTCCCTGTCCTCCACTATCTCCCAGGGTTTGCTTAAATTCATGTCCATTGAGTTGGTGATGCTATCTAACCATCTCATTATCTGCCACCCCCTTCTCCTTTTGCCCTCAATCTTTCCTAGCATCAGGGGCTTTTCCAATGAGTTGGCTCTTCACATCAATTGGCCAAAGTACCGGAGCTTCAGCATCAGTCCTTCCAATGAATATTCAGGATTGATTTCTTTTAGGATTGACTGGTTTGAACTCCTGGCAGTCCAAGGGACTCTCAAGAGTCTTCTTCAGCACCGCAATTCGAAAGCAGTGCACTATTCTCTTCCACAGATAATACAATCCTCCATGGGAAGAAAAAGACCCTCTTGCTTTCCAGTTGTCTCCAGGAGCCTGCTTTACTCATCTGAAAAAAGGTAACTTATATTTGCATAAACCTCAGAATTTGTGAACTCATGCTTTAAAGTCATTAAAGACAATCATATTGGGAGGTGAAGTTAAGTCATAAACTATACACGCTGTTGTTCATCGCTTCAGATATATACGCAACACATGTAAAATCAACTTAGAAGTTTGAAAAACTATTTTCCTGCCTAGAATTAAATCTTGGTCCCATTTGCACTGTTCAAACTTCAGTGTGGCCGCCAGCACACTGGACCCGGCAGCTCTGTCCGCTCCCCCTCTGCTGCAGCTGTTTGCAACTAACTTGAATTATTATCATTAAAAAGCTTCTCCCAATTTCTGAACCCAAAATAACAGTACAGAGCATTGTTCATTCAACTACATTACAGAAAAACAGAGATTTGTTTTGAAAATAAAGATCTACCTAAAGCCCCAAGTCATTAAGTCAGAAACTAAATTGCAAGTTGATGGTAGTGAAATGTGAGCCCAAAACTGGAGAAACAGACTCATTAAGGCTTAACTTTCAAACTGCCAATGTTAACCAAGGCAATCTTAAATTAGAAGCATTTTTCTTCCTTCCAAGGAAACTCTTTCATCCACACAATTAAGGGGTTAGACAAGAGAAATGATTCTTCACCAGAGGAGTGCATGAGATTACCTCTGAAACAGTTCCAAACACGCACACATCCATCCACACCTCAGACCTACTTAATCAGAAGGTGACGTGTCTGTTTTGAAAACCTTGCAGAAAAGGATTCTGATCTACATCTTAAGTCTGTAAATTCTAAATCCCTGAAGTTCTTTCCAGCCCTAGGTGCTACATCAATCAATGGAGCCAATGAGAAAGGAGTTCTACAGAGTTGAATCAATAAGGCTCTGCAGGCAATAATGATTTGTTGATTACACAGTGAGATTGTAGTGAAAGAGGGAGGCACCTGGCTTCCACTCGTGGTTCAGTTGTTGAAAAGGTTTCACTGTTAGATTTTCAATTCACACATAGTCTTGGATAGAGAAAGGGCGTGGGCTTTGGCCCAAGTTCAAATTTTCACTCCTTCGTTAGTAGCCAAGTAAGTAAACGTGCACTAGTTACTGCTCTTAAGCCTTTTTTGAGTCTCAGTTTTGTGGCTCAGAGGTTAAAGCGTCTGCCTGCAATGCGGGAGACCTGGGTTCGATCCCTGGGCTGGAAAGATCCCCTGGAGAAGGAAATGGCAACCCACTCCAGTATTCTTGCCTGGAGAATCCCATGGACAGAGGAGCCTGGAGGGCTACAGTCCACAGGGTCGCAAAGAGTTGGACACGACTGAGCGACTTCACTTTGTCACTGCACAGTGCCTCATACAGAGCTGTGTGTGTGTGTGTGTGTGAAAGTAGATCAGTCATGTACAACTCTTTGCGACTCCATGGACTATATAGCCTGCCAAGCTCCTCTGTCCATGGAATTCTCCAGGCCAGAATACTGGAGTGGGTAGCTGCTCCCTTCTCCAGGGGATCCTCCCAACTCAGGGACTGAACCCAGGTCTCCTGCATTGCAGGCAGATTCTTTAATCATCTGAGCCACCAGAGAAGCCCACAGGGCATAGGTGCTGGGTAAATATTACTTCCAAACAGATCATATTCCCTTCTGCTTCTGCCTCCTTGTTTATCAAGATAAGCCTTTTCCTTATCTCTATTAAGGCTTCTCTCATTATAAAACAGAGATCTGCCTGGTGGCTCAGACGGTAAAGCATCTGCCTACAATGTGGGAGACCCAGGTTCAATCCATGGGTTGGGAAGATCTCCTGGAGAAGGAAATGGCAACCCACTCCAGTATTCTTGCCTGGAAAATCCCATGGATGGAGGAGCCTGGTAGGCTACAGTCTATGGGGTCACAAAGAGTTGGACATGACTGAGCGACCTCACTTTCACTTTCATTATAAAACAAATCAGACATTTTTACTTAAAGATAAAGTACTGGTGGTTTAGTCACTAAGTTCTGTCTGACTCCTGTGACCCTATGGCTCTCCAGTCTCCTCTGTCCATGGGTTTTCCAGGCAAGAATACTGGAGTGGGTGGCCATCTTCTTCTCCAGGGGATCTTTCCAACCCAGGGATTGAACCCAGGTTTCCCGCATTGTGGGCGGATTCTTTACCAGCTGAGCCACAAGGGAGGTTGTTATATAGCAACTCTGATCAGCCTTTCACTAGACTTCTCAGATACAACAAATTTGACTTGTTTTCACTCTCATTTTCTTTCATCTCCATATTTTAAGGGAGATGGTAAAAACAAAACCAACCAGCTGCATGTGAAGAAGGTATACATACTTGACAAATAAATTGATTTGTAACCATAACACCATATACGGATTCCAATGTTAATAATGCATATCCCATTTGTTTTCATATATGGATTTCACTTTAGTAAATCATATAATGAGGTTTTTTATTTCCCATAACCTCCCTAATGTGTTCTCAGAACAGTTCTGAGTGGAATCATAGTTTAAAAAGCATGGATTAGGCTTTATATTTTTATTTTTCCAATAACATGAAAAAATAATGAAAATGAACAGCAAAGGTACAATTTTATAAAATGAGCAAATTTTAATATAGGGTGCTATCTAAGCATAACAGAATAACTAAAGAGAATATTGCAGCATGGAGAATATTGCAGCCCAGAAATTCCTAACATATTATAAGATTTGCCCATTTACACTTGGTTGACTTGGGGATGTTCCACTAGATTCCTGTATCCCCTGACGTATGGTGGTAGACATCTATTTTTTTAATTAAAAGAAATGATAAATTTTGCAAAATCCTTCAAAACTGTGGGTACATGAAACCAGGGTAGACAGTTTTTTTCACTGCCAAGAGAGGGTGTGGTTTCAGAGTTTCCACTGAAGGCCCCTTTAGGAACGTAACATTTCTGTTGTGTCTGGGCTGACTTCTGCCATATCCTAGCAATGAAGACGGAGCTCACTCAATGCCTGTTGCCTAAATCTGAGCTCCCCAGTCTAGCCACAGATTCCACAATTCCCCTCTTTCAAGTTATCATTTCAAATCCTGATTCTGACATGCATCAAGTAAAAAAAAAAAAAGATAATATTAAACAAGAAAAAAAAATATACATATCAATTTATTTACTACTGTTAGTAGTTTCTATTTTTACCCATGTTTCAAAAAGCTCTATGCTTTTGCATACTTTATGCATTTGAGTCATTTTGATAAATGCGTATTTTAGACTTCTGAACTATAGTAAGAGTAAACTCATAAATGAAAATGTTAACCTGAATTATTCCAGTAAGTTTGTCACTTTATATTCACTAAGCAATTGAGTTAAATAATAGTAATTAGTTCCACCAAATTAACACTATTATGATTAGATAATTTGCTCATGGTTATTCAACAAGCCAGGAATAATACCTAAGAATAAAGCATAAAACCTAGAGCTAAATTTCGCAAGAAGAATACGGTACCGATTTTTTTTTAAGTTTTTTTAGTATTTAGTTTTAGTTTTGGCTGCACTGGGTCTTAGCTGCCACATGTGGGATCTAGTTAGCTGACCAGGGATCAAACACGGGCCCCCAGCATTGGGTGCTTGGAGTCTGGATCCCACCAGGGGAGTCCCCAGTACTGATTTTTAATTGCAGTTTCAGTAGGACATTAAGGAGAAATTTCAAATGAAGGGTGGGATATATACCAGATTCACAGGTGGAAGGACTCAATGTTGTAAATATATAAATTCTCTCCACATTAATTTTTATATAATTCAATATAATTCCAATAAAAAGTAAAATGGAATGTGGAGGGGGATAGATCACAAAATGAAGTGAAAGACTTCTAGTCAATAAGGCATGCTGAGCCGACTTGGAAAGTCCACTCCCTCACACCCCTGTCACCCTATCCCATCACCTTCTCTGCTAACACACAGAAGCTCTGGATAAATATAATGAACTATTTTAAGTGCACAGCTGGGCAGAAAGCAAGAAGAGGAAGTCTCCCAGAAACAAAAAAGAAACTCAAAACCCACAACAGTGATTAGAAATCAAAGACCTAGTAGGAATATGAGAATAGGATATTTACCTTTGAGTGTAGAATTTACCTACCAGGTGAGGCTTATATAAAGTCAGGAGGGTAGAAGGACAAGAAAAATTCCATCCTCTCCCTGGGTCAGGAAGATCCCCTAGAGGAGGGCATGGCAACCCAGTTCAGTATTCTTGCCTGGAGAATCCCATGGACAGAGGAGCCGGACAGGCTACAGTCCATGGGGTCACAAAGAGTCAGGCATGACTGAAAATGGCTTAGCATGCTCAAAAGGACAGTAGTACAAAACAAAATTTCAAGAAGAACCACACAGAGATCTAGAATTGAAAATATCTTGAATGGAAAAAGAAAAAAAGTAGACCATTTTAACAGAGCCACACTTAGCTGGGCTGGAAGAAGCACAAGCTGGAATCAAGATTGCTGGGAGATATATTAATAACCTCAGATATGCAGATGACACCACCCTCATGGCAGAAAGTGAAGAGGAACTAAAAAGCCTCTTGATGAAGGTGAAAGTGGAGAGTGAAAAAGTTGGCTTAAAGCTCAACATTCAGAAAATGAAGATTATGGCACCTGGTCCCATCAGTTCATGGGAAATAGATGGGGAAACAGTGGAAACAGTGTCAGACTTTATTTTTGGGGGCTCCAAAATCACTGCAGATGGTGACTGCAGCCATTAAATTAAAAGACGCTTACTCCTTGGAAGAAAAGTTATGACCAACCTAGAGAGCATATTCAAAAGCAGAGACATTACTTTGCCAACAAAGGTCCATCTAGTCAAGGCTATGGTTTTTCCTGTGGTCATGTATGGATGTGAGAGTTGGACTGTGAAGAAGGCTGAGCGCCGAAGAATTGATGCTTTTAAACTGTGGTGTTGGAGAAGACTCTTGAGAGTTCCTTGGACTGCAAGGAGTTCCAGCCAGTCCATTCTGAAGGAGATCAGCCCTGGGATTTCTTTGGAAGGAATGATGCTAAAGCTGAAACTCCAGTACTTTGGCCACCTCATGCGAAGAGTTGACTCATTGGAAAAGACCCTTATGCTGGGAGGGATTGGGGGCAAGAGGAGAAGGGGACGCCAGAGGATGAGACGGCTGCATGGCATCACTGACTCGATGGACGTGAGTCTGATTGAACTCCGGGAATTGGTGATGGCCAGGGAGGCCTGGCGTGCTGCGATTCACGGGGTCGCAAAGAGTTGGACACGACTGAGCGACTGAACAGAACTGAACACCAGGGAGGAGAATCTTCGGAGACATCTTGGAACTTTGCCTTCTACAGGGAAAAAGCAATATTTCACGATACGCCCCAGGTCACATCCCTTTTAGCACTTTTGCTCTTAACCACTGCGCTAAGGGAACTGTACTAGAACAGCACGGCATTGTCCTCGGGATCTTAAGTGTACAGGACTTCCTCTACTGAAGACTGACTCACGCCCCATACGAAGTAATCACCTCTCTTCCTAATATATTAGTCCATCTAATATACTACCGCTGGATACCATTTCTAGGGTATAAACCACACTTGCTGTCAATGTAAATACTCTGTGTGACTCAAATGTATTTTTCAAGTTGTCTTTTCAACTCGCAAAGAGTCGGACATGACTGAGTGACTTCACCTTCACTTCTCAACTCTAGGAACGCATTAATAAAAATATTGTTTAGATTGTCCCCTTGTCACTCCTTGACCGTAAAAGTCTTTGAATAACACTGCAAATGCTGCAAAGATTTATATGGAAGCTAACAGTTTAAAATTCCCAAAAGCTGAAAAGAGGCATCCATTAGCATTCTTGTTTATTTTAGAGTTTATTGGCTTGTGAATATCCTCTTTATCGTTTTACAGGAACACATACACTTTTAAAAAATTGATCAGTGGCAGAATACAAATGGTGAACAATTCATCTTAGCTGTTTATTGCTTCTATGATTCTCTAGAAACAGAAGGTGGGAAATGTCTCATGTTGCTTATTACACAAAAGCCCTATCTCAGATCATTTCCCCAGCTGTGGAACAGATTGCAAACCTCATCTTAAAATTACCAAATGTGTACCTTAATTGATTAATTCAAATTCTCGTAGCATCATTTTAAGAAATGAAAACAGTTATTGTGACATTTCCCTGGATAAATTTGATTCCTATGATAACCGTATCTGCTTTCCCTCCTATCGTTTTGCCAATTATGTATCATTGAAAAACTATAAATAGTTTTCTATGTGTGACTCCTAAAATGAACCAGCAAGACTCGTGGGATAGAATCAGAAAATGACTGTTTCCTCCACTGCCTCTTTAATTTTATTATGTGGGGTTTTTCTTTTGTCCTTGAATGAAATTTGAAGCCAGTTGTCATGACTTCTAATCACTCAAATAATGAAGTCTTTTCAATTCACTCTAGATCCAAGAAAATCACAGTTCTGTAATGTTTCTAATGGAATACAGCACTTCAAACTCTTCCAACTTCACGTGAAGTGACAAGGCTCCCTCCTGCAACTAGGTATGACCCACTGAACACTTCCCAGGTGTACTGGGAAAGGAAGACAAAGACTCTTTCTCTCTCTGGCCAGATTGCTAATTGAGGTTGCCCCACTTTCTGATACAAAAGTGGGATGAGGTAGGGGGAAAATGAGACAGAAAATTCTTCCTTGACTAATACAGACTAATTAGATCATTAGATCTGATGCTGGTGATCTGTGAGCGTAGTGGGTGTTTAAAGCTTACTTTTTTTTCAATTGAAGTACAGCTGATTTTCAATATTGCTTTAGGTCCAGGTGTATAGCAAAGTGATTCAAATATATATATATATTTTTTCAATTGTTTTCCATTGTAGGCTATTACATGATATTGAATATAGTTCCCTATGTTATACAGTAAATCCTTGTTATCTCTTTATTTAGTAGTATGTATCTGTTCATCCTTATACTGCTCATTTTTCTCCCACCTCACTTTTCCTTCGATAACCATAAGTTTTTCTATGTCTAGAGTCTGTTTCTGTTTTGTAAATAAGTTCATTTATACTATTTTTTATATTCCATGTATAAGTGATAACACATGATATTTGGCTTTCTCTCTGCCTGACTTACTTCACTCGGTAATAGTCATCTCTAGGTCCATCTATGTTGGTGCAAATGGCATTAGTTCATTCTTTTTTATGGCTGGGGAATATTCCATTATATATTTCACAATTTCTTTATCCATTCATCTCCTGATGGACACTTAAAAAGCTTACTTTTTCTGTTGAGCCACGAGTGGGATGCTGATGAAAATAATGGAAGTTAGAGCAACTGAAAACCTTGAATCTCCTCATCACCGGGGATCTCTCACCTACGGATCCGTTTTTGCAGATGGTTACTTACAACCCCCTCCTCAGTTTACCCAGCTGGGGTCCAAGGGCCCTCTTCCACATGACCTGAGGACTCCAGCTAGCTCACGCTCTAGAGTGATGACCTACCTCTGTTCTTTAGGTAACAACCCATGCGCTCTGTGCCTGATCAAACTAAGGAGTGATGAAGTGACATCTCTTTCACTCCATCATCAGAGGAGCTAGCTAGCCAGTCCCTCATCCTTCAGATTTCTCAGGCCTGAATCTCTACACTTCTCCTTCTGAAGGGATACACATTAAACACTCCAAATGATCTGTAGAAAACCCTTTCACTACATGTGAGCTGAGGGGTAGGTACCTCACACCGTTCTGTTGGTGGCCAGGATGGGGGACTCAACTACACCACCAACTCTCTAAAAACCTTCTAATAATTATTTCCTTGGCTTCTCGAACCATGTTTTATCACCTGGAAGTGACCAACAAGCTAATCATGAACAATTTGAACTGGTTCTCCTGTACTTCCTTTCCCACATGGGCACTGTGGTCTTACATCTAACTTTGGAATGAGGCCTCTCTTGTCTTGAGCCACACACAGCTAAAACTGAGAACTATCAACAGGTTCCACGTGTACTCATATTTCTCTCAAGTGCTCCGTTTCTATTTTTTTTTCCGCAAGTAGAAAACATGTATGCTGTTGGCTCACCAACACCTACAAGCAGGGTTTGAACTTTCAAGAGTTAAATAATTCTAGAAACCGAGGTTTAAGCACCAACCATGAAGGATGAAATAACAATGACTGAGACAGGTGAGGTGGGGACCTAGTTAGAAGCACACTGGAGAAAGAGTCAAAGATACAGTCAGAGTTCGCAATCTATGTAGCCGGACTGAACCCAGGATCTTCTATTCTCCCAGCCTGGCTCCTCGTCCATGATACCAAGTGGCATAGTCATTGGGGAGCTATCTTGGATTCTTCCCTTTCTCTCATCTGCCAAGTCCAATTAGTAATCAAGTTTTATTACTGCCACATATAAAGCATCCCTTCTTTCCTGACACTGTTTAATTTTCGTAAGAGTTAATAGGGACCTTTTTTTTTTAAGATAAGAGAGTGGAATATGTGTATATGTTAACGAAAAAGAATCAGTCGAGAAGAAGAGATTGAAAATATTTGAGAGAAAAAGCAATTAGTGAGGCCAGATCTCTAAAGAAGAGATGGAAACTTGAAAGTACTGACAAATCTTGAACAAGAGAAGGAAAACTACTATTTAAGAAGCTGACTTGTTCATAAAGCTAAATTTACTTAACTCCCTAATGTTGATATTTTCTTTTCTGAAATAAGATGAGATGGTAGTGTTTTTAATGTCCTTACTAGAAAAAGATTTAAAATTGGCAAACATTCAGTCCCTAAAATTCTGGGGTAGGATTTTTGCTACTCCCTCAAGTCTAAACCCAGTACCCAAATCTTGAGTATCTGCTTGACGACTGACCTCTCTCTCTCTCCTTCCACCTAAGGGAGAAACATTTTTATATTGGCTGTTTGTACTTTCCTGTCTTCCTGATGCTCATTCATCATTCCACTTCCTTTTGTCTGTATCTCTCAACGGAAGCTGCCCATGGCTGAGGTCACGCTGACCCAACTGCCAAACCCAATGGTACCTTCTTTGTCTTCGTGATGCTAATGAGAGTCCATCTTGAATTTCACCGTTCCCTTTGATTCTCTGATTTCACGCTCTCCTGATCTTTGTCCTCTGTTCTGTCCACCTTTCCTCAGGCCCCTCTTGTTGACTGGCTTCCTATGTTCTCTGAGTTTCGCTGCTGAAGGTTCTCTTTGCTCCACTCTCTTGGTTTACCTTACCCACACCTTCTACCATGACATGTGTTCTGACAACTCCCCTATAATCACCTTGTGTGATCCGTACGACTCTTGGGTGTGACTATCACCTTTTCCAGATGAGGGAGATGAGGCTAAGAAAACTAATTTGCAAAAGCTGCATGATTCGTATTAAGGAATACTAATAAGCCACAACCTTCCGAATCCAAAGGCCATGGTCCTCTGATTCCAAAGGATAAAATAAGGTATACAACTGAAAATAGACAGGTTTCAGGAACACATCAGACTGTTGACTAATTTTACATCTTGGTCTTGGACAACACTAAGGAAACTAAGGATTACCTCTTTTATAAGCCTACTTATAAACTGAAATATATTTATATACAAATTCACATACGCTATTCCAAATACTCTTACCTTTTTCTGCTCACATAGTTTCCCAAGAAACATTTCAATAGTGATAAGTTGCTCAAGTATGCTAATGGAGAGTACTATTTTAAAAAGGGAAAAAGTCTGGACTCACTAAATACTATGGGAAAGAAGCATGAAGTTACAGGACCTCGCTGAAAGATTTAAAGCAAAATTTCCTGAGGTACTTCTGCACTTTCCAAGAGGGGGCAGAAATGAGAACCAGGGCTACATGAGTTTCTGGCAGCAACAGTCCCAGTTTGCAGACCTAGAACCTGAGCTGTATGAACAAGACAGTCGCTGTATATACTAGGAAAAGCTGGCTTAAAACTCAACATTCAAAAAACTAAGATCATGGCATCCGGTCCCATCACTTCAAGGCCAATAGATGGGGTAACAATGGAAACAGTGAGCGACTTTATTTTCTTGGGCTCCAAAATCACTGCAGATGGTGACTATGGCCATGAAATTAAAAGACGCTTGCTCCCTGGAAGAAAAACTATGACAAAGCTAGACAGGAGATTAAAAAGTAGAGACATTACCATACCGACAAAGATCCGTCTAGTCAAAACTATGGTTTTTCCAGTAGTCACATATGGATGTGAGAGTGGGACCATAGAGAAAGCTGAGCGCCAAAGAATTGATGCTTTTGAACTGTGGTGTTGGAGGAGACTCTTAAGAGTCCCTTTGACAGCAATGAGATCAAACCAGTCAATCAAAGCCCCTTAAAGGAAATCAGTCCTGAATATTCATTGGAAAGACTGATGCTGAAGCTGAAACTCTAATACTTTGGCCACCTGATGTGAAGAACTGATTCATTGGAAAAGACCCTGATGTTGGGAAAGATTGAAAGCAGGAAAAGAAGGGGATGACAGGACAAGATGGTTGGATGGCATCACTGACTGATGGACATGAGTCAGAGCAAGCTCAATGAGTTGGTGAAGGACAGGGAAGCCTGGCATGCTGTAGTCCATGGGGTTACAAAGAGTTGGACACGACAGAGCAACTGAACTGAACTGAATACGTACCAGGCGTAGCAGTGGAGCCTCTGTTTACAAAGCTCTGTGTACAAAGATGTTTTTAAGAACCAGCTAAATGCAGAGAATAATGTCTGCCTCTGGGGACACTGAAGAGAAGGATGAATTCCACAGGTACAAAGAGTCTCTCCTGGACTAGCAGCTTTTACCCTTAAAGATCAAACTTTGAGATAACTCGTCCCCTCTTTACGTACGGTTTACTGTTGATCAGACAGAATAAACAACAAAGTCAAAAGAAGTTGACTAAAACAAACTTGTGAGACCAACGTTAAAACTTGAGAGTCCCTTGGACTGCAAGGTAATCCAACCAATTCATCCTAAAGGAAATCAGTCCTGGGTGTTCACTGGAGGGACTGATGTTGAAGCTGAAACTCCAATACTTTGGCCACCTGATGGGGAGAGCTGACTGATTTGAAAAGACCCTGATGCTGGGAAAGATTGAGGGCAGGAGAAGGGGACGACGGAGGATGAGATGGTTGGATGGCATCACTGACACAATGGACATGGGTTTGGATGGACTCCGGGAGTTGGTGATAGACAGGGAGGCCTGGCATGCTGCAGTTCATAGGGTCGCAAAGAGTCGGACACGACTGAGCGACTGAACTGAACTGAACGTTAAAACTTACTGCTAAATAAGGCATCACCAACTTAATGGACGTGAGTTTGAGCAAACTCTGGGAGACAGAGAAGGACAGGAAAGCCTGGCATGTTCATGGGGTCACAGAGATGGACATGACTTGGCGACTGAACAACAACAACTATAGTATAAAGGAGACTTAAAAGACAGTTTAATAAAGGAATACACATTTTAATTTATAATTGCTCTGGCAGGACAACACAAGGAGACAGAATTTATAAAAACCTTGAAGGAAATGAATGATTCAATGTAACAGAGAATCACTTATAGGGAGCAATGGAGAATGTAGCAAATAGTCACACTATAGATGTAAATCACCAAATGTCATGAAATTATAAAGTATATTTTTAAAAGCATCCTGATTGTTAAGGATTAATGCTACTTTGGAACACATATTTTCAATGTAGTAATTGTCTTTAGTCATTAAATCTATCTAAGAATGTTGAGTTCCACACATTGAACACACTTACCCTGAAATATAAGGACAAGAGAAGCCTTTATAAGGTCTTTGCAGAATTAGGAAATTTGCCAGATATCCCCAAATTAGCATGCTATCATCCACAGATTCAATCAACAGCTTGTACTCATAGAGAAGCAGTGTGGGGTGTTGGAAGGGGTATGTGAGTATGCCCAAGAGGCTTAACTTCTGAGTCACAGATCTATATAAAACGGATGATAACGTCTATCCATTAGGGCTATAAAGATACTTTTTAATGTATATAAAATACCTCAATAAATAAATGGTAGAGAGTTGTAACACTAGCAAGAGTACTCCCCTAGAATCTATACAATCTAGAATTTCTTAAGACTGGATCCAATCCTTTCAGTGCCTATGTATCGGGATAAATTCTTTTGGAAATCTTCAACCATAGGAACTTGGGAAGATAGATCTTTTAAGACAGAAGATCCTGAAAGGCAGAAACATCAAGAAGTAGAACTTCCAAAAACCAAGTCTTATTTAAGTAGGATTTTGAGGACTGGAAACTCCAGTGATTGTCTCTACTATTTCAGAATAAAATCTCGAGGAGGGGTCTGAAGGCCAATCATTTCTGAATGATTTGCTGACTTAGTAATTCACGTTCTTCACATACCTCACCACTTTACTTTTCTTTCTTTACCCTCATCTTGCTTAGGCTACTCCTTTTCTTCTGTCAGTCAGTTGAAATAGACCACATCCAAAGCAATGCAAAACACAGGATGCTAGTTTACAACAATTCACTGGCTTTGTAAACAACCTACATTGCCCTTAAGGTCACATTTTGAGTTTCGTTGAAAATCAGAGATTTGCAACTTACTTTACTGCTATTCCTGTATCATTGAACTTGTAAAGAAATTCATTTCAATGAGCAAAGTCCTCAGTACTACAAGAACTGGAAAGAATATAAAATTGAATGCCTATGAAAAGAATATGAAACGTAAAGTCTATCCTCCAAGTTTGGATTATGGCTACAACGGCATCAATATTCATTTGTAGGAAGACATTATTAGAATCTAGATGGCTTCGAAAGTGTCTTCCAATTTTAATGCTGTATGACTCAATTATTTCTATGTAGGTGAATCATAGAAATTAAATTAACATAGCATGATTAAATAAGGCAATTTGTGAGCGAGGCTGCCCTAAGCCTACTCTCTCTGTGGCTAAAGGTATTTCTTAGAATACTGAGCTAAAAATGTAACTGCATTCTGCAACCAATGCAAACGTTGTAATTGATGGGAGGGGAAAAAATTCAACCCAGAGTGCCAACAATTCCTCTATGAGCTAGCGTGGCAGGGAGAGTGTGGGGTCAGTGAAGCATCAAGTTACAGACTAAATTAAAGGCCTGGAGAAGAGTGACAGGGTCTAATCATCCAGTGTCTGAGGTTGCCAGAATTGGATCTACCACCCTTACTTGCTCACAAAGAATTGCTCAGCGGATGCTAAGCGCATAGACTAAGGGCTTCAAACATCTTTCACTAAAAAGCCTTCAGTTCCAAATAGCTCTTTCTGGAATTATTTCCTTGAAGTTTTTAGTTCTGTCATATTAAAACTGGCATGAAAAAGTAATCAAAACCTAATGCTTACAGTGCTCTGCCACAAAGAAAAATATTGTGGGTTTTCATTCCTATTAAAAACATGTGTTACATATATATATACATAATTATGTAAGTCCCAGACCCAGTGTACACACAAATACACAAAAACCTTAGGAAAATAATAATAGCTTTCCCCAAGCCAACAGATTTTATAACACAATGTTGTACTCTGTCCACAACTCCCCTCATGAAGCCAATGCTTTGAGAATGTCAGTGGGTAATGAATATTTCTGCATATTTTGTGTCATAAGCTGCAAACACGAGATATGCAGGAAGGAATTAAGGTCACTGTTAAAACTCAAACACAGTATTTTCTGGACTCGGTTGGCTAAATTGTGTGTATCTGCACTATTTTTCCTAGGGGAAAGTTAATTTTAGAAAGGAGAAAAAGTTTGCCAGGAAAGCAATCCCATTGGCTCAATACCTAGACAGTGACTCTGAAAGTTCAAAATGCTTTACAGACAGTCGCCTACTTGTCCTTAATATCCTTGAAAGCAAGTATCAGATACTATTCCTGTTTCATAACAAGCATCTTATTTCATAAAATGTTGTATGATTTACCATTATACCTACTTCGTGGTGTTTGAAAAAAATTAGTCCTTCACCTCAAATTTCCAAAAGACAAATGCAAATCTTTATTTTCCCTAGCAGTTACACTCAGAGGTACTTGTTAGGTACTTGGAATGGTTCAGGTATACATATACATGAAAAGCAGCAGGTGAACATCAATGACACAGTTTGAGATGGAGAAACAGTACTTATGCAAACTCAAATACAATTTACACTCTTAACCAAGTCAGGGTAGAAGAGCTTGGTTCAAATACTGAGGAATGTAAACAAGACCTAAAGCAATTTATATGATAATTCCTCTTTTAGTTCCTAGAGATAACAGTTCATTTGGGTCTTTAGCCTTAAAACAACCAACAAGGAAAAATGCCAGTGGTGACTGAAAGTCAGCCAGGGCAAGCACAATGAAGGAAGCGTTTCTGATTGCCAGGAGAATAGGCCTCAGTCCTCTTTAACAGCCAGAGTACTTGTGAAGCAGTTCTTACATTTTAAAAGTTGATGTGTAAAAGCTAACTCTTTAACAAGGGCTCTTAGAAGTGCAGTATTTCTCTCCAACCTATATCTGGATTTCAGAAGAACTGTTTACGCTCTCTTCCCAAAATTGCCGTCTTAAAACCAATGACACGCACCAAACTCATCAGTTTGAAGGGAACCAGCTTTCACTCCGTTTAAACTCCCTGTTCACTCTACGATTTTCAGCTGATGTCTACCAACAGCTGGGTGCCCACTCTCCTTCTCATAAGGACCTGATAGATATTTTCAGGTAATTACGAGAGACCGCGCATCGCAATCACCTGGAGTTCTTTTTTTTCAATACACGGAAGACTGCTCGCACACGCACACACCTTGCCATTTCTTAATCAGGCTCTCAGCATCCAAGTAGGAGCTATTACTTTAAACTATGATGAAGTTCTAGCGCCGCAATCACCAAGAACACCCTGTAAACTTATCACAGTGTTTCATTTTCAGGAAAAACAAAAATAAAACCAAGGCATCTCTATCCCTGTCTGGTGCAGATACAAAAGATAAGACAGCTACCTTGACCAGGGGTTATATCCTCCCAAAGTTAGGACAGTAACAAAAGTGGGGGAGGGTATGTGTTAGAAGGAGAAGAGTTGTGATCTCAGCCTGGCAATGACTAGACTACGGGGAAAATCGGTGCGCCGCTGCTTGCGACGCACACCTGGGCAGGGTGGACGACACCCCCCTCCCCCGCCGCCCCTCTCTCCCGGGGCCGGGGGCGCGGTGTTTCTGAGCTGCCTGGGGAGAAAGGGCGGAAAAGAGAGGGGTGAGGGCGGAGAGGAGGCGGGGGTCCGCGAGCGTCCGAGTCCCAGCGGGCCGACCGCCCGAGGCTCAGCCCAGCGCCTACGGGGCCGGGGAGGGGGCGAGGGAGGCAGTAGCGGGTGACAGCCTGGGGAGGCCGAGGAGGCACCTGGCCCGGGGCGAGGGCAGCACCCCGCGCCCCTCCTTACCGTGCGCGTGAGGTCGGAGCCCCGGGCGCGGAGACTAGGAGGGGCAGGGCGCGGGCGCAGGCCCGCGGAGGTCCGCTGTCAGCTTCCCCAGGCAGTAGCTCCAGGTACCGGAGGCGCTCCGATGTCCAGGCTACCAGCCCCTGCGCGCGGCTCGAGGCCCCTCCCCCGGCCCTTGCCCCCGAAGCTGCCTCCCCAACCCCTCCCGCCCGCCTCGGCGCGCTCCCCTTCTCCCCCTGCTGTTTATTCCGGAGAGCTGGGGCCCCTCTCCCGAGCCTTGCCTCCCCCGCGCGTGCACGCACAAACCTCCCCGAGAAACGAGCTCTCTTTAGGAAGCAGGCAGCGAACGCGATCCTTGAAATTCTGAGGCTGGGCGATTTCAGGAAAAAAAAAAAAAAAAAAACCTTTTAAAATCTTTGAGCTACCCTCTGAGGTTCAAAGCAGGAATCACTTCCATTCATCCCGTGCCTCCGTCGTCATTTGTTCTAATCACGGCATCTCTCGACAGTTGATGTTGATTGTGCTCTGAGAATCTCCTGCCAGTCAAATTTTTCCACAATAGCTCTTTCCATTTCATTGTTTTAAAAATGTAGACGTCCCCACTAGTTACACTTAGGTTGCCAGGACTTTCGATTGGCCCCGAGAAAGATACGTTCAGCTGTGCAAATCGGGACAGAGCTCTTTTGCTAGTATTGTCAATACCTACCACCTATTGTCCAAGGTAAGAGAAACCCAAGTAAGACGGTAGGTGTTGAGAGAGGGCATCAGAGGGCTTACACACTGAAACCATACTCACAGAAAACTAGACAATCTAATCACACTAGGACCACAGCCTTGTCTAACTCAATGAAACTAAGCCATGCCCTGTGGGGCCACCCAAGACTGGTGGTCTTGGTGGAGAGGTCTGACAGAATGTGGTCCACTGGAGAAGGGAATGGCAAACCACTTCAGTATTCTTGCCTTGAGAACCCCATGAACAGTATGAAAAGGCAAAATGATAGGATACTGAAAGAGAAACTCCCCAGGTCCGTAGGTGCCCAATACGCTACTGGAGATCAGTGGAGAAATAACTCCAGAAAGAATGAAGGGATGGAGCCAAAGCAAAAACAATACCCAGCTGTGGATGTGACTGGTGATAGAAGCAACGTCCAATGCTGTAAAGAGCAATATTGCATAGGAACCTGGAATGTCAGGTCCATGAATCAAGGCAAATTGGAAGTGGTCAAACAAGAGATGGCAAGAGTGAATGTTGACACTCTAGGAAACAGCAAACAGAAATGGACTGGAATGGGTGAATTTAACTCAGATGAGCGTTATATCTACTACTGCGGGCAGGAATCCCTTAGAAGAAATGGAGTAGCCAAAATGGTCAACAAAAGAGTCCGAAATGCAGTACTTGGATGCAGTCTCAAAAACAACAGAATGATCTCCGTTCATTTCCAAGGCAAACCATTCAGTATCACAGTAATCCAAGTCTGTGCCCCAACCAGTAACGCTGAAGAAGCTGAAGTCGAACGGTTCTATGAAGACCTACAAGACCTTTTAGAACACCCAAAAGAGATGTCCTTTTCATTATAGGGGACTGGAATGAAAAAGTAGGAAGTCAAGAAACACCTGGAGTAACAGGCAAATTTGGCCTTGGAATATGGAATGAAGCAGGGCAAAGGCTAATAGAGTTTTGCCAAGAGAACACACTGGTCATAGCAAACACCCTCTTCCAACAACACAAGAGAAGACTCTACACATGGACATCACCAGATGGTCAACACCGAAATCAGATTGATTATATTCTTTGCACCCAAAGATGGAGAAGCCCTATACAGCCAGAAAAAACAAGACCGGGAGCTGACTGTGGCTCAGGTCATTAACTCCTTATTGCCAAATTCAGACTTAAATTGAAGAAAGTAGGGAAAACCACTAGATCATTCAGGTATGACCTAAATCAAATCCCTTATGATTATACAGTGGAAGTGAGCAATAGATTTAAGGGACTAAATCTGATAGATAGAGTGCCTGATGAACTATGGACAGAGGTTTGTGACATTGTACAGGGCACACGGATCAAGACCATCCCCCTGGAAAAGAAATGCAAAAAAGCAAAATGGCTGTCTGAGGAGGCCTTACAAACAGCTGTGAAAAGAAGAGAAGCGAAAAGCAAACGAGAAAAGGAAAGATAAAAACATCTGAATGCAGTGTTCCAAAGAATAGCAAGAAGAGATAAGAAAGCCTTCCTCAGCGATCAATGAAAAGAAATAGAGGAAAACAACAAAATGGGAAAGACTAGAGATCTCTTCAAGAAAATTAGAGACACCAAGGGAACATTTCATGCAAAGATTGGCTCGATAAACGACAGAAATGGTATGGACCTAACAGAAGCAGAAGATATTAAGAAGAGGTGGCAAGAATACACAGAAGAACTGTACCAAAAAGATCTTCATGACCAAGATAACCATGATGGTGTGATCACTGACCTAGAGCCAGACATCCTGGAATGTGAAGTCAAGTGGGCCTTAGAAAGTATCACTACGAACAAAGCTAGTGGAGGTGATGGAATTCCAGTTGAGCTACTTCAAATCCTGAAAGATGATGCTGTGAAAGTGCTCCACTCAATATGCCAGCAAATTTGGAAAACTCAGCAGTGGCCACAGGACTGGAAAAGG
Source organism: Bos javanicus (assembly GCF_032452875.1). Taxonomy (NCBI): domain Eukaryota; kingdom Metazoa; phylum Chordata; class Mammalia; order Artiodactyla; family Bovidae; genus Bos; species Bos javanicus. The sequence continues at coordinate 39,699,959 of NC_083890.1, forward strand.
TCAGTTTTCATTCCAATCCCAAAGAAAGGCAATGCCAAAGAATGCCCAAACTACCACACAATTGCACTCATCTCACACACTAGTAATGCTCAAAATTCTCCAAGCCAGACTTCAGCAATACGTGAACGGTGAACTTCCAGATGTTCAAGCTGGTTTTAGAAAAGGCAGAGGAACCAGAGATCAAATTGCCAATATCCACTGGATCATCGAAAAAGCAAGAGAGTTCCAGAAAAACATCTATTTCTGCTTTACTGACTATGCCAAAGCCTTTGACTGTGTGGATCACAATAAACTGTGGAAAATTCTGAAAGAGATGAGCATACCAGACCACTTGACCTGCCTGTTGAGAAACTTGTATGCAGGTCAGGGAGCAACAGTTAGAACTGGACATGGAACAACAGACTGGTTCCAAATAGGAAAAGGAGTCCGTCAAGGCTGTATATTGTCACCCTGCTTATTTAACTGATATGCAGAGTACATCATGAGAAACGCTGGACTGGAAGAAGCACAAGCTGGAATCAAGATTGCTGGGAGAAATATCAATAACCTCAGATATGCAGATGACACCACCCTTATGCCAGAAAGTGAAGAGGAACTAAAAGGCCTCTTGATGAAAGTGAAAGAAGAGAGTGAAAAAGTTGGCTTAAAGCTCAACATTCAGAAAACGAAGATCATGGCATCTGGTCCCATCACTTCATGGCAGATAGATGGGGAAACAGTGAAAACAGTGGCTAACTTTATTTTGGGGGGCTCCAAAATCACTGCAGATGGTGATTGCAGCCATGAAATTAAAAGATGCTTACTCCTTGGAAGGAAAGTTATGACCAACCTAGATAGCATATTCAAAAGCAGAGACATTACTTTGCCAACAAAGGTCTGTCTAGTCAAGGCTATGGTTTTTCCAGTAGTCATGTATGGATGTGAGAGTTGGACTGTGAAGAAAGCTGTGTGCTGAAGAATTGATGCCTTTGAACCGTGGTGTAGGAGAAGACTCTTGAGAGTCCCTTGGACTGCAAGAAGATCCAACCACTCCATTTTAGCGGAGATCAGTCCTGGGTGTTCTTTGGAAGGAATGATGCTAAAACTGAAACCCAGTACTTTGGCCACCTCATGCGAAGAGTTGACTCATTGGAAAAGACTCTGATGCTGGGAGGGATTGGGGGCAGGAGGAGAAGGGGACGCCAGAGGATGAGATGGCTGGATGGCATCACTGACTTGATGGACGTGAGTTTGAGTGAACTCTGGGAGTTGGTGATGGACAGGGAGGCCTGGCGTGCTGCAATTCATGGGGTCACAAAGAGTCAGACACAACTGAGTGACTGAACTGAACTGAACTGAACTGAACCACCTATCAGGACCCCAAGTCAGGGCAAGGGCAATTAATTTCACTTGGCTTTGGGTACTGAGTGTGCCTGGGGTCTCCGTTCTCATGAGTGATGCAGTCCTGAAGTTCTGGGGAGGAGCAGCTGTATGTATTCAAAGAGAAATCTAGTTGGCAAATGAACTAGCAAAAAGCAGAGCATACTGAGCAATACTATGAAAGATGAGAGTGATGGAAAGGGGTTGTGAAATATCGCTGTATCACTAACAGGAAAGCTCTCCGAGTGACATATCCCTACAGGGAATATAGAAGGTGAGTTGTTGTTTAGTGGCCCATTTGAGTCGGACTTTCTGTGAACCCATGGACTGAAGCAGCCAGGCCTCTCTGTCTCTCATCATCTCCCCAAGTTTGCCCAAGTTCATGTCAAGTGCATCCGTGATGCCAACCAGCTATCTCATCCTCTCAGTGGTGAGTTGTTAAATGGCATTTATTTGTTCATTTACGTGTCAATATATGTATATGGAGTAGGTTAGAGTGTAGCATTATTCATAGTTAGATTGTAATTTAATAGTGATGGTGATTGGTGGTTTCAGTCAATTCAGTCACTCAGTCATGTCCGACTCTTTGTGACCCCATGAACTGCAGTATGCCAGGCTTCCCTGTCCATCACCAACTCCTGGAGTCCACCCAAACCCATGTCCATTGAGTCGATGATGCCATCCAACCATCTCATCCTCTGTCGTCCCCTTCTCCTCCTGCCCTCAATCTTTCCCAGCATCAGGGTCTTTTCCAATGAGTTAGCTCTTTGCATGAGGTGGCCAAAATATTGGAGTTTCAGCCTCAACATCAGTCCTTCCAGTGAACATCCAGGACTAATCTCCTTTAGGATGGACTGGTTGGATTTCCTTGCAGTCCAATGAACTTGCAAGAGTCTTCTCCAACACTACAGTTCAAAGCATCAATTCTTCGGCGCTCAGCTTTCTTTATAGTCCAACTCTCACATCCATACATGACTACTGGAAAAACCATAGCCTTGACTAGACAGACCTTTCTTGGCATAGTAATGTCTCTGCTTTTGAATATGCTATCTAGGTTGGTCATAACTTTCCTTCCATGGAGTAAGCATCTTTTAATTTCATGGCTGCAATCACCATCTGCAGTGATTTTGGAGCCCCCCAAAATAAAGTTAGCCACTGTTTTCACTGTTTCCCCATCTATCTGCCATGAAGTGATGGGACCAGATGCCATAATTTTCGTTTTCTGAATGTTGAGCTTTAAGCCAACTTTTTCACTCTCTTCTTTCACTTTCATCAAGAGGTTAGTTCTTCTTCACTTTCTGGCATAAGGGTGGTGTCATCTGCATATCTGAGGTTATTGATATTTCTCCCGGCAATCTTGATTCCAGCTTGTGCTTCCTCCAGCCCAGCATTTCTCATGATGTACTCTGCATATAAGTTAAATAAGCAGGGTGTCAATATACAGCCTTTGCGTACTCTTTTTCCTATTTGGAACCAGTCTGTTGTTCCATGTCCAGTTCTAACTGTTGCTTCCTGACCTGCATATAGGTTTCTCAACAGGCAGGTCAGGTGGTCTGGTATGCTCATCTCTTTCAGAATTTTTCACGGTTTATTGTGATCCACACAGTCAAAGGCTTTGGCATAGTCAATAAAGCAGAAATAGATTTTTTCTGGAACTCTCTTGCTTTTTCGATGATCCAGCGGATATTGGCAATTTGATCTCTGGTTCCTCTGCCTTTTCTAAAACCAGCTTGAACATCTGGAAGTTCACGGTTCACGTATTGCTGAAGCCTGGCTTGGAGAATTTTGAGCATTACTTTACTCGCATGTGAGATGAGTGCAATTGTGTGGTAGTTTGGGCATTCTTTGGCATTGCCTTTCTTTGGGATTGGAATGAAAACTGACCTTTTCCAGTCCTGTGGCCACTGCTGAGTTTTCCAAATTTGCTGGCATATTGAGTGGAGCACTTTCACAACATCATCTTTCAGGATTTGAAGTAGCTCAACTGGAATTCCATCACCTCCACTAGCTTTGTTCATAGTGATGCTTTCTAAGGCTCACTTGACTTCACATTCCAGGATGTCTGGCTCTAGGTGAGTGATCACACCATCGTGGTTATCTGGGTGGTTTAGTCCCTAAGTTATGTCTGATTCTTGTGCCCCCATGGTCTGTAACCCTACAGGCTCCTCTGTCTATGGGATTTTCCAGGCATGAATACTGGAGTGGGTTATCATATCCTTCTCCAGGGGATCTTCCTGACCCAGGGATAGAACCTGCGTTTCCTGCAATGTAGAGTTCTTTACCGGTCAGCCACTAGGGAAGCCCATAATTTAAGGGTAGTAGGATTCATTTATAAGGACCCTGGTGGCTCAGATGGTAAAGAATCTGCCTGCAATGCAGGAAACCCAGGTTCGATCCCTGAGTCAGGAAGCTCATTTGCAGGAAGATTTTCTGCAACATTTGTAGAAAAACCCAAATGAACTTTTGGGCCAACCCAATAATTTGAGAAGCAACCAGTTCATAGCAGAGCTCTGGAAAATGCAAATACCTACTAAATAGACTCTAAGCGAATCCTGTCTTTTCTAAATTTATCAGATAGCTTTCTTTTTTTCCTTAAATAGTTTTATTTCACCATATCATAATGATATGCCAGGACATTCATATAATGGATTGCTTATATGTTCTATGTTAACTCTGAAAAGATTCTAAGAATCATTACACAATGACAAATGGCTGGTAGAAATAGAATTTTAAACATTAGTAAAACTTATTTTTAATGCTTTTCCACAAAGAAGATATTGCATTTTAGTTATTATTGATATACTGTATTTTTATATTAAATGTGTGTTTGTATATGAACCCATATAGAACCTTTAACAGAACTGTAACCTAGAAAAGTATTTTTTTTTAACTATATACTTTAACATCTAGGAAGGAAGTCTCTTCAAAAAATATTGAAAATAAAATCTCTTCAAATAACACTAAAAATAGAATATCTTCAAAGAGTATTTCAAACAAACAAATAGAAACAAATCTACAATCTAAGCTATGGTCATCTTCCTTCTTAAAAGCAAGCACAGGTAATAACATTTATTTTATTTGAGTAACTGTAGCTTCTATTTCAGCCTTCCTTCTTTAGGACCTTTGGGATGTTGACAACTTGTAAGTCTGGGGCAAGTCTTAGGAATCAGTAATTTTTCAAACTCATGTATGGGATGATTCTGATATGCAGTCAGGTGTGATCCAGGGGTGTATATTACATAAAATGATAACTATAAAATATTAAAGTTTAGAATGGATTGAAATACCTATGAAAGCAATAACAAGTTCCAGTCATTCAACAGTGGTTTACTGAGTGCCAGACACTTGTTTAGAAGCTGTGGGTACAATAGTTATCAAATAGGAAAGACGCTTGCCCCTATGAGGTTCACATAGATAGCCAACTATTAAATAATAATAATACAAACAAGACAAAGACAGGTCGGGCTGGGCACTGTAACGTAAATGGCAGCGGGAGGACTACCTTCCATCTGGGGATCAGGGAGCCTCTCATGATCCTCAGTGTTTGTGAATTCAGTGAGTCCCTGTGACATCACATGAAGTTCTTAATTCCCTATTATGACCACCTCTGATGACACCAGCGTGTTGAGTCCGTGAATTGGCTGGGTACATGCTGTAAGGTTAGAGTGGTCGTGAGCCGACGGAGACTGTAAAGGAAACAGGTAGATGGCCTGAATAGCCCAGGCATCACACTCTGGGTATCTCTTTTGAGGACGTTATCTTTTGCTTAGAATGAGGAGTTTTCCCAACTTTTTCTTTGGAGAGGGGAAAGCCTGATTTTTCTTAACATTGTCTTCTGTCAACCTTTCCTGGATTTCCTTATTTTCTTCCAAGACCAGTGTTTCTACATGTTTAAAGTAGCTCATGGCCACACTCCCATCAAAGAAGACATCTCACAAGACTTCCCACACACTCAGAATTCTAAAAGCAGGGGATGATGTAGCACAAGTTCAGGTTGAAACTGTGAAATTCATCTACAGAGCAAAAGAGTTGGCAAGCTCAATAGTGTTTCCCAAAGAGATTATTTTAGGAAACACAGGGTAAACTTTTTACAATAGTAGTATACTTTAATGTGTATTAGAAAAAAAATAAGAACGTGGTTAAGGATGTGGACTCTGGAGCCAAACTGACTCCCAGATCTACCTTAATTAGTGGTGTTAAGTTGGGTGAGTTATTTAACCTGTCTCCTGTCTCTCAGTTCATCTGCAAATGGGATAAAAACAGTACACACCTCATTGAGATGTTGACAGAATTATATAATTTAATATGTAGTATTCAGAAGAGTACTGATATAATATTTGCTGTGATTGTTATGTCTTTTATTAATACCTCTGTCAATTTGGGGTACATTTGTAAAATTTTTTATTTGCTTGTTATCTTTTGGTCATACTGCATGACATGTAGGATCTTAGTTTTCTGACCAGGGTTCCAGCCTGTGCCCTCTGCATTGGCAGTATGGAATCTTAACCACTGAACAGCCAGGGAAGTTCCCCCGATAATTGTTATGACCTAGCAAAATTTCTAAGTTAAAAAGGTCGATTAAAAAAAGATACTAAGTAAATAGTATAGCTTACTTTCATATGGCAAAATGGATACAGTGTTATAAGAATTACTAAAATTTGCAAAATGTCTGCCATGGAGATTTTACCTCTTAAATATTTCTCTAATATCTCTCCTCCTTTATCCCTGTTTTAACAGTGTACTATCAACCATCTTTTTCACCTGGACTTTTTAAAAAATGTTTTCTTTTCAAATATTTCAACTTACAGAAAATGAGCAAAAACAGTATATGCTATGCTAAGTCACTTCAGTCGTGTCCAACTCTATGCGACCCCATAGACGGCAGCCCACCAGGCTCCCCCGTCCCTGGGATTCTCCAGGCAAGAACACTGGAGTGGGTTGCCATTTCCTTCTCCCAGATAGCTTTCTAATCTAAGGGCTGAAGAAAAAAAAAGGATACTTACTAGCATTGTCAGTTATCTATGGTACAGGAGGCCAGTGTCAGAAAATAAACTCTTTAAACAGGTTGCTGCAAATGAAAGGATCCCCTTAGGTAACAGAGGAAGAGGGGGAGAGGAGGTTTATAGAAGAGGTAACAAAAAAGACAACATCCTTTATCTCAGCAAGCTGCATAGAGGGATAGCCTAGCAGACATGTTTGAAAGTAGATGCTCTGGGACTTCCCTGGTGCCCCAGGGGCTAAGACTCCCTGCTCCCAACGCGGGGGCTGGGTGGGGTGGACTCCGGTCAGGGAACTAGATTCCCACATGCCGCAACAAAGAGTTTGCTTGCCACAACTAAGATCCGGTGCAGTCAAATAAAGAAATAAACAAATAGACTATCCTCTGATGGAGGATGGCACTCAGACAGGCACTCAGAGATGGCACTCAGAGAGCCCAGGGGAGGCAGAGGAGAAAGAGTTTGTGGGGTTAAGGGGGATGGTGGTAAGCGTGGAGAGAAAACCAAAATAAGAAAAATTTAGTAATTCAGAGAATTTAAAGAAGCTCATTGATTTTGGCTGGAAGATTGTTTCCTAGGGGCAGGAGTGGGAGTCTTTAGGAGGAAGAATGGATAGACAGCTAGAAAGGTTAGCAGATCATGCAGAATCTTCTAGGCCATGCTTGAAAGTCGAACTTTATTCCACAAACAATAGCGAGGCATTGGAAAGATAATGACAAGATTAGATTTTTGCTTAAGAAAGACTACTTGCTGCAGGCAGGAAAAAAAATAAAGAGGACAAGAAAGATAGGAATGAGAGAAAACAGGGAGAAGAGCTTTAGAAAGGGCACCTGGTCAATAAATGTGTGGTTGAGTTAGTCTCCCAGTCCTGTGGGACTCTTTGTGACCCCGTGGCCTGCAGCCCACCAGGCTCCTCTGTCCATGGGATTGTCCAGGCAGAAACCAGAGTGTGGATCCTCACGCCTTTCGGAAATCCACCCCACAACAAGCTCATAGAGAGACGATGGGAGGGTCAGAGGCGGGAGAGTCGGTGATTGTCAACAACTGAGACACAATAGAGGTAAATAGAAATGAGAGAGAGAAAATGGTATGTTTGGGTTTTTGGCTTTTTTTTTTTTAACAAAACACTTTATTTATACACAACTCTAGCTCATACAGGCTTCCTTGGTGGCTCAGATGGTAAAGAATCTGCCTCCAATGCAGGAGACGCAAGAGATGCAGGTTTGATCCCTGGGTTAGGGTCAGGAAGATCCCATGAAGGAGGAAATGGTAACCCACTCTAGTATTCTTGCCTGGAAAATTCCACAGACAGAGAAACCTGGCCCGCTGAGAGTCGGGCATGACTGAGCACATCCTCAATTTTCCTTCATATTTTTTCTTTTCTATTTCTCCTCTCCTCTTAATTTTAACTACCTCTTCACTTCTCTTTTTTCCTTTCTCCCTTTCCTTTTTGCTTCATTAATTGACTCACAGATATTTTTGTATCCAGTGTCTATTTTGTATCTACATGGTACAATCTACTTTGATACTGGGGTAAGAGCTGAATCTACAAAGAAGTCCAAGGCAAGAGCCTTATCCTTGAATTCATAGTCAGTGGATTGTATGACTCAGGAGTCTATGGTTGCAGGTAATAGAAATGCACTCAACATAACTTCAGTAGGGGAGAGGGGAGGACATTGTTTGAGAGGTAACTGGGCTATCACCTGGAAGCCAAACATATAGATACAGACAGGCTTCCTCAACCATCTGAAATGGGAATTGAATACAATCAGGAATCTCTTTCCTTCCCTTCTTTTTTTTTCTTCAAGTCTGAGACCTGACCTTGACTGCCTGCACACACCTTGGATCTCCCGGAGGGGCAATTTCTAAAATCCCATGTGACCATGTCACAGGAAGGCTCTACAGTGCTGGGCCTAAAACCCTTCTGCAAGGTCTTCCTGTCTCTCCCTGAGGTTTGACAGATGCTGAAACTACCCCAGGTGGGAGAAGTGAACTGTCTGCTGCCCACAAGCAGGGAGACAGACCCCAGACTGGCTGGAACCAGCTTGATGAGGCTGACTCACAACTGCCACATCACCAAGCAATCAGAAGAATGCCCACAAACTGATCACATCTTCCCCTTTGAACCCATGACGATAAAACTCCTCTCTGCCCCTTCCAGGTCAGGACACAGTTTTGAGGGCGTAGCCTGCTGTGGTCCTCTTTGCCTGGCAAAGTAATAAAGCTGTTCTTTTCTACTTCATAAATAAGTAAGTAAATAAATCTAATAAAAAGAGGGGAGGAAATTCCCTGGTGGTCCAGTGATTAGGACTCAGCACTTTCACTGCCATGGCCCAAGTTCAATCCCTGGTCAGGAACTACGATCCCAAAAGCTTCAAAGCATGGCCAAAAATAAATAAATAAAAATAAAAAGAGGAGAGGTATGCTAGAGAATGGGTTTAGCTTTACTATGTTGAATTTCAGATATTAATGAGATATTATGTGAAGAAATCTAATAGGTGATTATAAGAGTATGATGCTCAAAGAGCAAGTAAATTATTAAATATGTTGATTTGGACTTTATTAATCCAGACATCTTTGATACCATGGGTGTGGATGAAATTACCCAGGAAAATCATGTGTAAGGAACGAACCAAGGGGCCTATGGGGATCCCTGAAGAACAGCAACTTTCAAGAGGATAACAGATGCAAGATAGCCAGCAAAGGAGGAGACTCAAGAGAAAGCAAGGTCATGCAAGTCAAGAGAAAAAGCTTTTGAAAGAAGGAATGCTAAACAGTACCAAATGCTGCATAGAAACAAAGTAAAAATACAGGAGTAGGGCCTCCCTGGTGACTCACTGGTAAAAAACAACAACAACAAACCGCCTGCCAATGCAGGGACATGGCTTTGATCCCTGGGTCAGGAAACACCCCTGGAAAAGGAAATGGCAATCCACTCCAGTATTCTTGCCTGGGAAATCCCATAGACAGAGGAGCCTGGTAGGCTATAGTCCCTGGGGTCATAAAAGAGTCGGCCACAACTTAGTGATTAAACAACAATAAAAAGTATGTGTGTGTGTTAGTCGCTCAGTCGTGTCTGACTCTGCAACCCCATGGACTGTAGCCCACCAGGCCAAGAATACAGGAGTGGCTTGCCATTTCCTTCTCCAAGAAAAAGGTATAATAAAAATATAAGAGTTTCTAAAGGAGTCTTTCAGTTATCTATTCTGAGATCATTATTGGTCTTTATGAGAGCAATTTAACTGGAGTGCTAGGATAACAAAATATTATACGTTGCATTAGGTTAGGATTTCTTAATGTCAGCACCACTTTTTTTGTTTTTTGACTGCATCAGGTCTTAGTTTCAGAATGTGGGATTTTTTTTTCTTTTTTGAGTTACAGCATGTAGGATCTAGTTCCCTGACCAGGGATTGAACCTGGACCCCCTGCACCGGAAGCCCCAGAATGTTAGCCAATGGACCACCGGGGAAGTCCTCTCAGCACTACTGATGTTTCGAACCAAATAATCCTTTGTTATGTGGCCTGTCTTGTGCATTAAAGGATGTTTAAACAGCACTGGAGCCTCTACCCACTAGATGCCAGTAGCATCCCCCCTCTACATGTGACCAAAAAATGTCTCCATATTGCCAAATGTCCCCTCAGGGTATGATACCCTGTCCCCCACTTAAGATTCACTGTATTAGATTGAGATGGGAAGGGGAAAGAGACAAAACAAGTTTATTTTTTCCAAAAAAAATATTATTAGGAGGTAACATGGACGGAGGAGCCTGGTGGGCTGCAGCCCATGGGGTCGCGAAGAGTCGGACACGACTGAGTGACTTCACTTTCAGTTTACTTTCGTGCATTGGAGAAGGAAATGGCAACCCACTCCAGTGTTCTTGCCTGGAGAATCCCAGGGACGGGGGAGCCTGGTGGGCTGCTGTCTATGGGGTCTCACAGAGTCGGACACGACTGAAGCAACTTAGCAACAGCAGCAGCAGGAACATCTTAAAAAAAAAAAAAAACTTTTTCTTTTACTAATATGCAAACATCTGTTTATTCTAAATTTCATTTTTTAAACCCAAGCTGCCTATGGGGAAGATACCCACTCAAACCTTCTCTAATTCCTTTAAATGAGTAATTTGAAAAAGGAAATGTTTTATTTATAAAAGTCTATAGATTCAAAATAGAATTTATGGGGAGGGGAGGGGGGAAGGAAGGGCCTGCAGCTTGCAGGATTTTAGTTCCCTAACCTGGGATTGAATCTAAGCCCTCAGCACTGAGAGCATGGAGCCTAACCACTGGACCGCCAGGGAGTACTAGATAGAAATATTTTAGAGTTACACATTTATTTTCTAAGAGGACACTCCATTTTGACAATCTTGTGACAATACTGAGGATTTCTAGCCAACTTGCAGTGGAAAACATTTTTCTGCCTCTATGATTCTGCCAACAGCAATGTCATTAAATATAATCTAAACATTGAATGATAGTTCATAAGCAGAAAAACCCCTCTCAACAGAGATGATCTCTTTATTTTACAGCAAACAAAGGAAGTAATATCAAAGCTCTATCATCCCTATTTCCTTGGTCTCGTACCGTGAAACAATTGATAATGATATATTAATAAATGTGTTACAAATGATATTTGCTAAATATAGAGCAAAATTAGATTCTAGGGCCAAAACTTGGTAACCACTTATTCTTTGTTCTCTAACTTTTCTTGTCTCACCATTTCTCTCCCATTTCCTACCATTTACTATGAATAGTCTTCTCTGGCTATTGTCAGAGCTAGAATATTCAGTCTATCAACCAACTGGATATCATTGCATTCACATATTTTTCTAATCTCAAATTACTAACCTGTGGACTTTGGCTAACTCTACCAAGATAGAGTATGATATCTTGTTTTTAGAAGAGCCAAATGTGTCACTATATTTATGTTTATGACCGGGTTAATATGAGAATCTGGTCATCGGTCATGAATAAGCCACGGTCATTTACGGAGCTGATATTGCTGGAAGGTCTTTAAATAGCATCCAGACAACAGCCTCATGCCACTGTCTTAGAACCCAAAGGGGATGCATTTCAATTAAACACATATTTTAAAAGTATTTTGTGTCAGGCATTGTGCCAAATACTGGAAGAGAATAATAAGTAGCATGGACGTGGGCTCTGCCCCTGAAACCTGTAGTCTGAGAAAGAGAGATATGTGTGTGTACGAGCTAGATGTGTGCAGAAGAAAGATAAGATATCTGTGTGCAGTAGATGTAAAAACTCCTCAAGGCACAAATGAAACAAAAAACTTAAGAATCAGGATTTTTAATGTTTCTAAAATAAAACCGACAAATATCTTCAAGCACATTCCCCCACTGATCTCAATGGTACCTTTAGTTCAGTTCAGTTCAGTCGCTCAGTCGTGTCCAACTCTTTGCGACCCCATGAATCGCAGCACACCAGGCCTCCCTGTCCATCACCAACTCCCGGAGTTCACTCAGACTCAAGTCCATCGAGTCAGTGATGCCATCCAGCCATCTCATCCTCTGTCGTCCCCTTCTCTTCCTGCCCTCAATCCCTCCCAGCATCAGAGTCTTTTCCAAGGAGTCAACTCTTCGCATGAGCTGGCCAAAGTACTGGAGTTTCAGCTTTAGCATCATTCCTTCTAAAGAAATCCCAGGGCTGATGTCCTTCAGAATGGAGTGGTTGGATCTCCTTGCAGTCCAGGGGACTCTCAAGAGTCTTCTCCAACACCACAGTTCAAAAGCATCAATTCTTCGGCGCTCAGCCTTCTTCACAGTCCAACTCTCACATCCATACATGACCACTGGAAAAACCATAGCCTTGACTAGACGAACCTTTGTTGGCAAAGTAATGTCTCTGCTTTTGAATATGCTATCTAGGTTGGTCATAGCTTTCCTTCCAAGGAGTAAGCCTCTTTTAATTTCATGGCTGCAGTCACCATCTGCAGTGATTTTGGAGCCCAAAAAATAAAGTCTGACACTGTTTCCACTGTTTCCCCATCTATTTCCCATGAAGTGATGGGACCGGATGCCATGATCTTCGTTTTCTGAATGTTGAGCTTTAAGCCAACTTTTTCACTCTCCACTTTCACTTTCATCAAGAGGCTTTTTAGTTCCTCTTCACTTTCTGCCATAAGGGTGGTGTCATCTGCATATCTGAGGTTATTGATATTTCTCCTGGCAATCTTGATTCCAGCTTGTACTTCTTCCAGCCCAGCGTTTCTCATGATGTACTCTGCATAGAAGTTAAATAAGCAGGGTGACAATATACAGCCTTGACGTACTCCTTTTCCTATTTGGAACCAGTCTGTTGTTCCATGTCCAGTTCTAACTGTTGCTTCCTGACCTGCATACAGATTTCTCAAGAGGCAGGTCAGGTGGTCTGGTATGCCCATCTCTTTCAGAATTGTCCACAGTTTATTGTGAGCCACACAGTCAAAGGCTTTGGCATAGTCAATAAAGCAGAAATAGATGTTTTTCTGGAACTCTCTTGCTTTTTTGATGATCCAGCGGATATTGGCAATTTGATCTCTGGTTCCTCTGCCTTTTTTAAAACCAGCTTGAACATCTGGAAGTTCACCGTTCACGTATTGCTGAAGCCTGGCTTGGAGAATTTTGAGCATTACTTTACTAGCGTGTGAGATGAGTGCAATTGTGAGGTAGTTTGGGCATTCTTTGGCATTGCCTTTCTTTGGGATTGGAATGAAAACTGACCTTTTCCAGTCCTGTGGCCACTGCTGAATTTTCCCAATTTGCTGGCATATTGAGTGGAACACTTTCACAGCATCATCTTTCAGGATTTGAAATAGCTCAACTGGAATTCCATCACCTCCACTAGCTTTGTTCGTAGTGATGCTTTCTAAGGCCCACTTGACTTCAAATTCCAGGATGACCTTATTTGGTTGTAATTATGAGTCTCTTTCTGCGGATACAGCAATGTCACCAGTTACTTCATACGTGGCCCCAGGTTGCCTAGATTCTTTGCAGTTAGGTGGGGTGGTATGACCCATCTGGCCAATAGCCAATAAGCAGAACCCTGGAAGAACAGGTACAAGTTCTTGTCCTGTTCTGTTCCCCTAACACTGTGAACACTAAGGACTCATATGGAGATGATGAGACTTCAAGACCTAAAGGAGCTTAGAGCAGTCACTAAACCACAGGAAAGAAAGCCCCACGGAATTGCCTGAACTGACCGAGAGCTTTATAGAGTGAGAAACAAACTTTCCATTGTTAAACTTTAAATTGTTTAACTGCTGTTGAGTAAACTTTTACCAAAAGAACCTATCTTATCCTAATGTCATCTCATCACAATAAACAAAAAAAAAGCTCCGAATCTTCACAATAAAAGGTTGTTTCCATGTCTACGCATTTGGCAAATCCCTATTTTTTTTTTTTTTGGAAAATCCCTATTGATTACTTAGGTGTCAGGGCCTACTTCAGGTGCCAAGAATACTGTGATGAACAAGACAAAGTCCCTGCAGCCACAAGGAGCTTACATTTTAGTGGGGAAGACAGACAGTAAGGAGCTAAAATTTTCAGGCAGTGATAAATGCAGCAAAGGAAATAAAGACCTTCCTTCTTCATCCTGCCCACTTTCAGCACGTCTCACCCCTCTGTTGTTTCTTTTCTCCCTGCTCAGCTCTGATTCTCTGCTCCATCATTACGTTCATTGTCCCACCCACAGCTTCAACTCACCTTTCTCTCTCTATTTATACTTGTCTGACAAAAAGCCAACCTGGTTAAATCCAAATCTTCACCACCTCTACACCTACTCCTAGTAGCTGAATATGGCTGCAGAAAAAATATAATCCTGGCTGGTCTCACTCTGACTTCATGGCCACTAATGTCAATGGGTCCTCCTCGCCTCTGCCTGGCAACCCTACCACATTCATCCCCCATTTTCCCATATGAATAGCTCCCATTCTGCTCTCTGAAACTGACAACTGTCCTCTTCCACACTCACTGTCAAGGATTCTACTCCTGATTTCACTGATATCTCAAAGGAGTAAGAACTTCTAAAGCTCCCACATATCTGCCAAACCCACTGGCTCATCTCCTTTGCTGCTTCTGCTTCCTCTCCTGAACCTCTAACCGCTGGTGAGATCCAGTGTACAGTCTTGACCCTCTCCTCACCTCTATTTATATTCACTCTGCTGGTGAGGCCCTTCAACCTAGACAGCATTTTAAAAAGCAGAGACATTACTTTGCTGACAAAGGTCCGTGTAGTCAAAGCTATGGTTTTTCCAGTAGTCATGTATGGATGTGAGAACTAGACTATAGGAAAGCTGAGCACCAAAGAACTGATGCTTTTGAACTGTGGTGTTGGAGAAGAATCTTGAGAGTCCCTTGGACTGCAAGGAGATCCAACCAGTCCATCCTAAAAGAGATCAGTCCTGGGTGTTCATTGGAAGGACTGATTGAGAAGCTGAAACTCCAATACTTTGGCCACCTGATGCAAAGAGCTGACTCATTGGAAAAGACCGATGCTGGGAAAGATTGAAGGTGGGAGGAGAAGGGGACGACAGAGGATGAGATAGTTGGATGGCATCACCAATGCAATGGACATGTGTTTGAGTTAACTCCAGGAGTTGGCGATGGACAGGGAGGCCTGGTGTACTTCAGTCCATGGGGTGGCAAAGAGTCGGACATGACTGAGCGACTGAACTGAACTGAATGACGTCCTTCAGGCGAAGGGCTTTCAACACCATCTACTGGATTGCCATTCCCTTCTCCAGGGCGTGTTCCTGACCCAGGGATTGAACATGGATCTCCTGCATTGCGGGCAGATTCTTTACCATCTGAGCCATCAGAGAAGCCTTCTTATACATTGACAATTCCCACATCTATATCGTGAGCTAGAGCTTCTCCTGAATGTGACTTTCACATCCAATTGCCTAGTCTGAATCTCCATTTGGAGTTAACAGGAATCTCACTGGGCTTCCCTAGTGGCTCAGGTGGTAGAGAATCTGCCTGCAATGCAGATCGCAAGTTCGACATGACTGACTGAGCACACACACATATACCTAACAGGCCTCAACGAAATGACTGATCTTCTTACCCACCACTCCTTGCCCCTCCCCAAAACAAATACTCCTCCTCAACGCCCAAGGGCTTTTCCTCATCTCAGTAAATGGCTGTTTATTGGGGCTTCCCTGGTGGCTCAGATCTAAGCAGGAGACCCCGTTCAATCCATGGGTTGGGAAGACCCCCTGGAGAAAGGAATGGCAACCCACTCCAGTATTCTTCCCGGGAGAATTCCACAGACAGAAGAGCCTGAAGGGCTCCACCCCATGGGGTTGCAAGGAGTCGGACATGACTAAGCAACTAACACATTGAATGAAAACCCCCAAATCATCATAACTCACATTCAAAACTCCACAGAATTCTTAGAATATATCCACTTTCTCCTCTGCTCTCATTTAATAATACTTAGGATCTCTTTTCAAATGTTACCTTATTAACAAGATCTTCCTTAAGTATCAATATGTAAAATAAAACACCATCCATCCTACTGGTACTTCCCATCTGCTTTAATCTGCTTTACTTTTATAGCTATCCATCGTATAGTGTATCCACTTGTTCACTGTCTCAACTAGAACGTAAGCTTGAAGATGGCAGCTGTTAGTGACTGGAAGAGAGGAGGTTTGCGACAAATATTTTTGAATGAATAAGTGAATTACTGAAAAAGAATGGAAAGGGAATAGTGATGGTATTGGGGTGGGAGAAGCTCTTGAGCATAGAGCTATTGGAGAGTTTTAAGCAAGAGTAAATGAAAACAAACAACTCCCAAATAGATTACCTTGGCTGCTGTGTGACTAGTGGGAGGTGGAGGTAGCAACGTGGAAGCCACCTAATCAGTGAAGGACTATGTCAAAATCCAAGCAAGAGAGTGGACAGGATTGAGTGGCACCAATAGAGTGGGAGATGGTTTAAAATTTGAGGGACGAAATGACAGAATTTGCTTGTTTTCAGACAGAACTTGCTTATGTTTTCGTAGGGGCACAAAAGGAAAAGAGATGATTCAAAGACCATGTCTAATTTTTGCACACAAAGCGGAATCCATTTGGGCAAATCTGACTGACCCTGTTTCTAGTATAAATACGTCCAATAAAAGGATCCTTTGGTCAGACAGTGGTGGGGCGGGGGCGGGGGGGGGGGGGATGTGAAACAACGTGAATCACAGACATAAAAGCGCAGCATTTGAGCGAAGTGTAGGAGGAGGAGCAGTGTTCCGTTTTAACAAAGCCAAACGCGAGTTTATTGCGAGAGTTTTGACCTACAGGCCCGGAAACTCAAGGCTGTGGGAGCAGTGTGTTGTTGTTGTTTTTAAGTTTTAAAGGATTCTGCGGAGATGGCCCACGTCTCCAGGAGAAGTCTGGACTGGGCGATACCGTTTTTTCTTCTATTATAACGAACACACACGATTTCCCCCTAACATTTACAGGTCTGGAAATCTTTTTGTCTCCGGTGACGCTAACTTTCTATGCAGTAGGATCTTTTTCCTCGCGATGCACTTTGCAAGCGATGGGGTCCTCCTAACAGCAGATTCAGGAGTCATCACCAGCGTGATCTCTGGGACCCAAGAGATCACTCACTTAGTAATTCCCCTCAACCTCTGGGAAATAACTGTAACAGGGACTTAACTGGATGTAAACTTCTTCACCCTCCCTCCTTCCCGCCGCCTCCCGGACCCACGGCCGCTCCTCCTCCTTTCCGGGAACGAGCCGCGGAGACAATACACAGGCAGGCCCCCTAGCGTTCTTCCGCTCAGCGCCGCCACGCCGGCCCCGCGCCCGCTCCCGCCCGCCGCCCGCGACGCCGCCTGTCCGCTTTCCCAGCCGAGCGCCGTATCGGCGGCGGGACGCCACCGGGGCGGCCCGGGAGCGCGCGAGCCCCCTGCGCCCGCCGCCAGGACGACCTCTCGAGGCTCCACCCCGGCTCGGAGGGCTTTCCTCAGAGGCGAGCGCCCGCCCCGCCCCCCCAACCCCGCGCGCGCCAACTCCCAGCTCGCGGCCCTGATTGGCCGCCGCATTCCCGCTTTCCTTCCCGAACCGCCATTTTGAAAATCGTGTTGATTCTGGGCAGCCGAGAGCGCGGCGCGAGCGTCACGCCAGCGAGCGGCCCGTGCGTGTCCTCCTTGGCGCCTGTCGCCGCCTCCGGGAGCCTCTTCGTGCCCTCACACGCCAGGCCCGTGGCCGCCGGGACCCGCGGTGAGGGCCGCGTCGGCCTGTGGGAGGCCGAGAGGGCGCGCGGGGCCCCGCCCGCACCTCCGCGGCCATTTGGACGGCGGCCTGGGGCGGGGGGAGGGGAGGGGACGCGGGGCGGCCGGCGGCGCGAGGCCGAGCGGTGGGAGGGGCGGCGCGGCGCCCGCGCTTTCCCGCCTCGGCCGGCGCGACGGCCCGCGGGGCCAGAGGGAAAAGCTGCCCCCCGGGGGAGTGAGCGCCGTCGTCCCGGATACGCGGGGAGGCAAACTTTGAGGTCGGGGCTCCTCGCGGCTCCCTGGGGCTGCGCAGGGTGGGCCGGCCGGTCGGGGCGGCCGGGAGCTAGGGGAGACCGAGCCGAGGGGTTTGGTGTGCTCCGCGCCCGCAGGTCCACAGCATGTCCTCCTCGGGCACAGCTGCGGAGGGAGAGGCAGCCCCCGCCCAGCCCGCGTCCGAAAAAGAGCCCGACATGCCCGGCCCGAGAGAGGAAAGTGAAGAGGAGGACGAGGACGACGACGAGGAAGAGGAGGAGGAAGAGAAAGGTGGGGAGAGGACGTCGTCTTTCCTAGTGATGGATTGTACCGAAAACGCTTTTTCTGGCTCTTTGTGCACTTAGAGACGCTCAGTAGGAGTGATTTTTTTTTTCTTCAGTAAGAATGTGGAATTATCTGGGGTTTGTGTGTGTGTGCGCGCTCCGAGCAGCAGTGGAGAAAATAACTTTGTGAATTCCAATTTAAAAAGAACAAAATCCTCGTTCCGTTGTTGTTATTTCGGAGTGCAGTTTGCTTCTCGCCAGCAACAGACAGACGTTCATAACATTTCACTGTTTGACAGGAAGTTTGTAAGTTTCAGATCTGTTTTTTTTTAAACTGCTGGCCTTAGGGTACTATGGTAATCTTTTATTTTTGCTCTTCAGTACACATCCTTTACGTTTCGAAATTGTAAGGCTCTGACAGTAAGAATTGAAGAAGTTGTTAATGCTAGACCTGGAAATATTTTAATCGTTCGAGTATATTTGCTGAGCTTCAGCAGACGTTCGTTTCAGAGGCTTAAGGGAGTTAACTTTCACGGGGAAACACCGGTGAAAGCGGTTGCTACTTAGAGTACGAAAGCAGTGAACTGTGAAAAGAAACTTAAAAGAGCTCAGAGTTGTCTCAGTTTTGGTGTAGAGGGAGAACAGTAGTGATCTATGTGACTGGACGCTTGAAATGGGGAGAACCTTACAGAATTGAGTGGTCCCGCGGTCAGTTTATCCAGGGGGCAGTGCGTGTTGAGGTATGCCAGCTTCATGAAATGATTCCAGCCACTTAAATCTCCGTATCAGACATCTTAGCATTCTCTGATGATATTAGCCCAATATGGATTTATTTAATACTTGATTACAACTCAGCCAAACCAGGTTTCACTGGTTTTGTTTTTTTCCAAGCCTAAACCAGTCCATAATCAGCATTTTATGAATACAATCTGGGTTGAGATTACTCGGTGTGCTTTTTTGTTTGTCTAAAGTGGTAGGTGCTCTAAGAGGGCAAGCATGCCCGCATTTAAGTACGGAAACGCTTAGGAGAAAAATACGGATTAATTTTAAATTATTCATAATGTAATAACTGAAAATTGGCTGCAGTATCTCACTGCTAGTCCAAGACTTTCTCAGCACTTTTTCCTCCAGTTTTTGCTTTTGGATACCACTGAGATGATGAATTTCTTCACGTCAGGAAAAAATTACAGAAGTCATGTGTTCAATAAAGGCACTATAAATGACCAGTACAGTAATGCTTGGGAGATTGATAGTTCAAATTGTGATTTTTTTTTTTTAACATGAAAACTTTTTTTAAAACGCCCAGGCAGTTTTGTAGTTGTCTTAAATTTGTTACTGTTCTCTTTTCCTCCTCTGAGGTGTTTGTGTGACAATTTAAATGGAGGATGTTTTTATCCTACTCAGCCCTGAAAATATAACTCTTCTAGTGAGGCATCTAGAAACACGGCACTGAAATTTGTGCCAAATATGGTGTGGAATTGACTTGACTTGGCAGCAGTTTGGGGAGTGAGGGGAAAGGTGGCAGGAGATGCCTCGTAAAAGATGACTTCTAGGTTTCTGTCATTGGCAGCTGGGTAGGTTATACTACCATTTTCTGAAAAGTAGAATTCACGAAGGTGAGTGAGTTTGGAGATGATTATGACTCCTGTTTTGGGTGCATTGAGTTTGGCGCCTGTAGGACATGAAGTGGAGCTGTCCAGTGTGAAGCTCAAGAGAATGCTCTGGACTGGAGGTAGACCAGGGAAGTCATTAGCTTATAGATGGTAATCAACAGCCAGTAAAGGGCATAAATCATTCAGGGAAGGGAAGCCGGTGATCTTCAGAGTTGCTTTAGAGTGCTGTCTGTTCATTCTTCGTTCAGCTAATACATGCCATGGCCAGGACACACCTGCTGGAGTCCCCTTTTTTTTTTTTTTATTCTGTCTGGGCTGAGCATTACATCTGCAGATCTTGCCTGTCCTTCAAAGCCAGCTCCAATGTTTTGATCCTTTATCCATAATCATAAAAGAATTACTCTTTCATCAACTCACAGAACTTCAATTTTATCTTTCTTGAAGTGTATTAATTTTCTTTGGAGTATATTTTAGTCTCCTAGACTCTACTCAGATCAGATCAGATCAGTCGCTCAGTCGTGTCCAACTCTTTGCGACCACATGAATCGCAGCACACCAGGCCTCCCTGTCCATCACCAACTCCTGGAGTTCACTCAGACTCAAGTCCATCGAGTCAGTGATGCCATCCAGCCATCTCATCCTCTGTCGTCCCCTTCTCCTCTTGCCCCCAATCCCTCCCAGA
This sequence comes from Bos javanicus, assembly GCF_032452875.1. Classification (NCBI taxonomy): domain Eukaryota; kingdom Metazoa; phylum Chordata; class Mammalia; order Artiodactyla; family Bovidae; genus Bos; species Bos javanicus. The sequence continues at coordinate 39,720,345 of NC_083890.1, forward strand.
TCAGAGTCTTTTCCAATGAGTCAACTCTTCGCATGAGCTGGCCAAAGTACTGGAGTTTCAGCTTTAGCATCATTCCTTCCAAAGAAAACCCAGGGCTGATCTCCGCTAAAATGGAGTGGTTGGATCTCCTTGCAGTCCAAGGGACTCTCAAGAGTCTTCTCCAACACCACAGTTCGAAAGCATCAATTCTTCGGCGCTCAGCCTTCTTCACAGTCCAACTCTCACATCCATACATGACCACTGGAAAAACCATAGCCTTGACTAGACGAACCTTTGTTGGCAAAGTAATGTCTCTGCTTTTGAATATGCTATCTAGGTTGATCTTAACTTTTCTTCCAAGGAGTAAGCATCTTTTAATTCCATGGCTGCAGTCACCATCTGCAGTGATTTTGGAGCCCAGAAAAATAAAGTCTGACACCGTTTCCACTGTTTCCCCATCTATTTCCCATGAAGTGATGGGACCGGATGCCATGATCTTCGTTTTCTGAATGTTGAGCTTTAAGCCAACTTTTTCACTCTCCACTTTCACCTTCATCAAAAGGCTTTTTAGTTCCTCTTCACTTTCTGCCATAAGGGTGGTGTCATCTGCATATCTGAGGTTATTGATATTTCTCCTGGCAATCTTGATTCCAGCTTGTGTTTCTTCCAGTTCAGCGTTTCTCATGATGCACTCTGCATAGAAGTTAAATAAGCAGGGTGACAATATACAGCCTTGACGGACTCCTTTTCCTATTTGGAACCAGTCTGTTGTTCCATGTCCAGTTCTAACTGTTGCTTCCTGACCTGCATATAGGTTTCTCAAGAGGCAGATCAGGTGGTCTGGTATTCCCATCTCTTTCAGAATTGTCCACAGTTTATTGTGATCCACACAGTCAAAGGCTTTGGCATAGTCAATAAAGCAGAAATAGATGTTTTTCTAGAACTCTCTTGCTTTTTCGATGATCCAGCGGATATTGGCAATTTGATCTCTGGTTCCTCTGCCTTTTCTAAAACCAGCTTGAACATCTGGAAGTTCACCGTTCACGTATTGCTGAAGCCTGGCTTGGAGAATTTTAAGCATTACTTTACTAGCGTGTGAGATGCGTGCGGTAGTTTGAGCATTCTTTCTTTGGCATTGCCTTTCTTTGGGATTGGAATGAAAACAGACCTTTTCCAGTCCTGTGGCCACTGCTGAGTTTTCCAAATTTGCTGGCATATTGAGTGGAGCACTTTCACAGCATCATTTTTCAGGATTTGGAATAGCTCAACTGGAATTCCATCACCTCCACTAGCTTTGTTCGTAGTGATGCTTTCTGAGGCCCACTTGACTTCACATTCCAGGATGTCTGGCTCTAGGTCAGTGATCACACCATCGTGATTATCTGGGTCGTGAAGATCTTTTTGTGCAGTTCTTCTGTGTATTCTTGCCATCTCTTCTTAATATCTTCTGCTTCTGTTAGGTCCATACCATTTCTGTCCTTTGTCGAGCCCATCTTTGCATGAAATTCTCTACTCGGAGAAGGCAATGGCACCCCACTCCAGTACTCTTGGCTGAAAAATCCCAGGGACTGCGGAGCCTGGTGGGCTGCTGTCTATGGGGTCGCACAGAGTCGGAAACGACTGAAGCGACGCAGCAGCAGCAGCAGCAGAAGACTCTACTAGACATGGTCTCTTTTCAGGAAATATTCAATTTCCTTTTTTTTTTTTTTAATATTATTTTTATTTATTTGGCTGCACATGATCTTAGTTGTAGCATGTGGAATCTTGTTCCCCAACCAGGGATCAAACCCAGGGCCCCAGCATTGAGAACTCACCAGGGGAATCCCTCAATTTCTTAACCATCTGTTGATGCGCCCTTAGTATCTAGTGCAGCTTTGCACAAAAAAGGCATTCAGGTGAAAGAATGGAAGGCCTGCCACCAATATGTAATTAGTGTCCTCATATTTGTCTGAGTTTATCTCAGTCAGAAAGTAAATGGGTTTTAGAAAATCCAGCTTAATGTTTTAAGTGTTAAAGTAAAAAACTGCAGTCCAGACGAAACATTGCAAAACTTTTTTTCCCCACAGTTTTATGACCATTATTATGAATATCATTTATTGAACTACAAAGTAATGGCATCCCAGTTGATTGCCTTAAATGTTAACTTGCCTAATTTTACCCTAGCTGTAGTAACTAACCTGGGTGCTCTGGCTTGTTCTTCTTTTTCTTTCTTCTGTCAGCTTACTAAATTACTATTTTCTTTGGTTATCTCTTGAAATTCTTTTATCTAAATTTTAACTTGCTGTTTTCTGATGTACAGTAAACAGAATCCCAGTAAATAGAATATGTCTAATCAAATTGTAGATTAATGAGCATCTTGGTGATTTTTCACAAATTGACTTCTGTAGCAATAATTGTAGCTGGATAAAAGTTTGTTTGCCTTCTGATTTTTTTTTTTTTTAAACACCAGTTCCTCTGTGAGGTTGGCCGGGTAGATAAAATTTTAAAAATTTCAGTGATAATACTAACTTACCAAGTATTTTCACCTCTGTTGTGTCATTTGCTTCTCTAAATCATACTTAGGAGAATAAGATACTAGGTTTCTACAGTTTTTTTCCCCTACATGTTTATATAATACATCCTTTAAGCTTTTTGTTACTTAAGAAGTGTTAAATTAACTTCTAGAAAAGAGCCTCATTGTGGAAGGCAAGAGGGAAAAGAAGAAAGTAGAGAGGTTGACGATGCAAGTCTCTTCCTTACAAAGAGAGCCATTTACAATCGCACAAGGTAAGTTTATATTCCTTTCATTCTGTAGTAAAAATGCCTCAGTATACAAAATGATGGTTAGCAGTGTTTAGTTTTTAGTGTTTACTAAGTACTAATATATTACAGGTGTAATTTAATTTGTTCTATGAGAGCAGAAGTTATATGTAAACTAAGCTCTAAAAATAATTCTCATTAAATGTTCTAACACATAATGGGTGTTTAACATGGTATTTTTTTTCCTCTAGGAAAAGGGCAGAAACTTTGTGAAATTGAAAGGATACATTTCTTCTTGAGTAAGAAGAAAACAGATGAACTTAGAAATCTCCATAAACTGCTTTACAACAGACCAGGAACAGTAAGACCTTTTTTATACTTTTTACCTAGTAGTGTACTTACGTGTTAAAATACTTTACAACAGGAACATAATTTTAGTTCTGGAAAGGACTTTAGTTGCAGAACTAAATCAATTAGATCAATCTCCATTCCATAAAAGTGAGCCAACTGACAGACAGTTTAACGACATATCCTAGGACATGTAGCTAGATATAGCCATTAGTATTGTAACATCCAGAGCTCTTTATATTGTTGTTTTTAAGTGAAAGTTGCTCAGTCGTGTCCGACTCCTTTCGACCCCATGGACTATATAGTCCATGGAATTCCCCAGGCCAGAAACTGGAATGGGTAGCCTTTCCCTTCTCCAGGGGATCTTCCCAGCCCAGAGATCGAACCCAGGTCTCCTGCCTTGTGGGCAGATTCTTTACCAGCTGAGAAACAGGGGAAGCCCAGGAATACTGGAGTGGGTAGCCTATCCCTCCCTTCTCCAGCAGATCTTCCCAACCCAGAAATCGAACTGGGGTCTCCAGCACTGCAGGTGGATTCTTTACCAACTGAGCTATAAGGGAACCCCATAGTTGTTTTTAAGCCAAACTAAAATTTCAGATTGTGAAATCAAAGTTTTGATTTAGTTATCTTTAACTGTGTTAGAAGAAATTTATTTTTTGAATGATTCTAGCCATTCAGAATAAACAATACAGAATATTGTTTCATTTTTTGAGGAAATATCTGATAAATCGGGATAATTTTTGCTGACAGTTTGTTAAAATAAATCAGTGTTTCATTTACTGATCATAATACTGTACACACAACTTCAGTATTCCATACATCTGAGGACACTTCGCTTTGGGCTGTGCATGGGCAAAGTAAAGCTTGACATTGTTAGACCGTCTGAAGTGTGGTAAGCTTTGTTTTCATGTGTGTTACCTCATTCAACCCTGACAATAGTCTGATCTACACAAGTCCCATTACTGCTAAATGGTATTAACTTTTGGAGGGACTCTGTTCTTTACTTTTTAAAGAATAAATCCCTGACTTTCTTGAATGAAAAATTAATATTACTGGTAACTTGTATTACTTAGGGAAATTTTTTTTTCCCCGTTATTTATTTATTTTGGCTGCACTGCCTGGCTTGTGGAATATTTATTCCCCAACCAGAGAATGAACCTGGGCCTTGACAGTGAGAGCGGGGAGCTGGAACCACTGAACTGCCAGGGAATGAGAGTGTCTTCTAAGTAGTAACTTTCCACATCCCTGGGTGCTATCAGATAACATTTTGTTTGTAAACATTTTATAATGTTAATATTTTAGTAACAAGTGCACTTTTCCATTGTGAATTTTAAAATGTGGAATAAACCAGTATTGTAATATGGAGACTGATGTGAAAAGAAAAATGTTGGCTTTGAAATTTTTCTTGTTTACATTACTGGGTAATAAGTAGCATTAATAATAGGAGAAATATTTTCAGGTGTCCTCATTAAAGAAGAATGTGGGTCAGTTCAGTGGCTTTCCATTTGAAAAAGGAAGTATCCAATATAAAAAGAAGGAAGAAATGTTGAAAAAGTAAGTTATCTTTATAAATAATCACGTTTAGATTAATGGGCTTCAGCTTTTTTTTTTAACATTTAAGTATAACTGCCCTTACATTTTCAGTAGACTGCTGATTCTTTGCTTTAAATTCCAAGACCATGTCATCATAAACTATTGACTTGCTTTCTGAAAAATAGTGGCTATCAAGATTATTGAAAGCTCAAAGACATTTCTGTTCCTTAGAAGAACGATACACAGAGGTAAATCATTCACCCAGCCCCAAATCTAGAAGGTCCAAAGGGAATGTAAATGTAGTAAAAACTCTTGACTCCTATTCTGTGTCAGCCACTCCATTCCCTCACTTATAAGTGCCATTTAAACTGTTTTGAAGATAATCAAGTTAATAGAAATAATTTCCACCCTAATGCAGACAAGATGATATATTCTTTAAATAATTTTTTTAATGAGATGATACATTCTTAAAAGTTCTTTATTAAGTCCCCTGTAGTTTAAAACTTGAGTATTAAATATGATTACCTATTACTTTCTTTGAGACATTGTCAGTAGGAATACTCAGGGGAAAATGTAGTATTTAATCACCAGCCAGAAGAATTAACAAGTTTGTGAATTTTAAGTAATGAAATATTTTACATTATTTTCTAGTGAATGAAGTAAGTTTTTTCTTATACCACCATTAAAACTTAAATGGTAAATGATGTTTTCTGTTTATAATAGTACCTGGCTATATTTTGTGCATGCACCAGTCAAGATTATTGGGAGTACTTCTAAGATTCAGAGAAACACTGACTGCTTTCTTAATGTTTGTGGCTGAGCCAGTTGGGTTAGCTCTTATCTTTACATTGTGGAGAATGTTTATAAATTTTCCTATGTAATCACATTGGCTTTTTCCATTTTCTTTTTCAGATTTAGAAATGCCATGTTAAAGAGCATCTGCGAGGTTCTTGACTTGGAGAGATCGGGTGTAAATAGTGAACTGGTGAAAAGGATCTTGAATTTTTTAATGCATCCAAAGCCTTCTGGCAAAGTGAGGATCAATTTTTACTATTTCAGTAACAAATCAATTCTTTTTAGCCTCTCCTTTCTCTCTCTTTTTTTTAATGAACATTTTAATAGTTAGCAGCATTGCTATCAATATTCAGTAATATCGTCTGCATTCAAAGAATTTGCCTTTGGTTAACATACCCACAACAATTTTGATAGAGAAAACAGAAAAGGCATACAGATGTGTTCTCCCTTATCAAGCATAAAGGATTTAAGATTAAGAAAGATAGATAATTGTTATCTAAATGTCAAATGGGACAGAAATACAAAGAATCCAGAGTTATGCATCTAGAAGATACTTGAACAGAAGTAGGGCTGAGGAGGAAGTATTGGGCTGGTGAGGGAGGGTGTACAGCCTGTAATCAGATCCAGAAAGACAAGGTGGTGTGCTAGAGCCAGAGATTTACTAGATACTGGAGTAAGGTTATGAAAAAGGGGTGGAAAAAAGCTGGCTTTTTGAAGTTTCTTGGGTTGGATTTCTAGAAACATCAAGAGAGCCCAGGAGCTGGACAGGGGAGTGAAATGGTCTTGTGGTTTTTGCCATTCTTCTAAAATCTGGATTCAGTTCAGTCACTCAGTTGTGTCCAACTCTTTGTGACCCCATGAACCGCTCCCCGCCAGGCCTCCCTGTCCATCACCAACTCCCAGAGTTGACCCAAACTCGTGTCCATTGAGTCGGTGATGCTACCCAACCATCTCATCCTCTGTCATCCCCTTCTCCTCCCGCCTTCAATCTTTCCCAAGATCAGGGTCTTTTCAAATGAGTCAGCTCTTCACATCAGGTGGCCAAAGTATTGGAGTTTCAGCTTCAAATCCGGATTAGATTTGCCCAAATTGTTTAACAGTAGCAAAGGACATCACTGAATTGAAGTGGTAATTATCTGAACTTGCCTTTTCAGCTTAAGTCTTTTAGCAGTTATTTTCATATTTTCTCATCTTAATAGGAAAGAATTGAGAGATCTAGAAGACCTAGGAGCTCAGAGTCCATTAGTGAGGAGAGAAGGGCATTAAGATTAGAAAACTGGGAAATAGCTCTGGGACTTTTATTTTTGCCTGCTCTTGGTCCTGTTGACTATTAGCTGGACAGTGATGCCTAAGGATATTTTTGTCATGTAGCTACAAATTGAAGAGATGATGGGGATAGAATTCCCATTGGTTTATCTATAAGATGAGTTTGAACACTGTTTCCCCAGAAGCAGTTACTAAGTTGTCTGAATTATGAGGGATGCTTTTAATTCAACTTTTCCTTAGTGGTTTTCAAATGTGTTTAGCTTCAAGACCCTATCATTTTCTTAAACTTAATGAGGACCTCTAGAGCTTTTGTTTATGTGAGTTATTTTGATATTTGGTAGTGGTGACTTAGTCCCTAAATCGTATCTCTTTGTGACCCCATGGATGATAGCCCACCAGGCTCATCTGTCCATGGGATTTCCCAGGCAAGAATACTAGAATGGGTTGCCATTTCCTTCTCCAGGGGATCTTCCTACCCAAGGGACTGAACTCAGGTCTGCTGAATTGGAGACAGATTATTCTTACAGACTGAGCCACCAGGGAAGCCCATTTTGATATATCAGTTCAGTTCAGTCGTGTCCGACTCTTTGCGACCCCATGAATTGCAGCACACCAGGCCTCCCTGTCCATCACCATCTCCCAGAGTTCACTCAAACTCACGTCCATTGAGTCAGTGATGCCATCCAGCCATCTCATCCTCTGTTGTCCCCTTCTCCTCCTGCCCCCAATCCCTCCCAGATCAGTCTTTTCCAATGAGTCAACTCTTCGCATGAGCTGGCCAAAGTACTGGAGTTTCAGTTTTAGCATCATTCCTTCCAAAGAACACCCAAGACCGATCTCCTTCAGAATGGACTGGTTGGATCTTCTTGCAGTCCAAGGGACTCTCAAGAGTCTTCTCCAACACCACAGTTCGAAAGCATCAATTCTTCGGCACTCAGCTTTCTTCACAGTCCAACTCTCAATCCATACATGACTACTGGAAAAACCATAGCCTTGACTGGACGGACTTTTGTTGGCAAAGTGATGTCTTTGCTTTTGAATATGCTATCTAGGTTGGTCATAACTTTCCTTCCAAGGAGTAAGTGTCTTTTAATTTCATGGCTGCAGTCACCATCTGCAGTGATTTTGGAGCCCAAAAAAATAAAGTCTGACACTGTTTCCCCATCTATTTCCCATGAAGTGATGGGACCAGATGCCATGATCTTCGTTTTCTGAATGTTGAGCTTTAAGCCAACTTTTTCACTCTCTTCTTTCACTTTGATCAAGAGGCTCTTCAGTTCCTGTTTACTTTCTGCCATAAGGGTGGTGTCATCTGCATATCTGAGGTTATTGATATTTCTCCTGGCAATCTTGATTCCAGCTTGTGCTTCTTCCAGCCCAGCGTTTCTCATGATGTACTCTGCATAGAAGTTAAATAAGCAGGGTGACAATATACAGCCTTGACGGACTCCTTTTCCTATTTGGAACCAGTCTGTTGTTCCATGTCCAGTTCTAACTGTTGCTTCCTGACCTGCATATAGGTTTCTCAAGAGGCAGATCAGGTGGTCTGGTATTCCCATCTCTTTCAGAATTGTCCACAGTTTATTGTGATCCACACAGTCAAAGGCTTTGGCATAGTCAATAAAGCAGAAATAGATGTTTTTCTAGAACTCTCTTGCTTTTTCGATGATCCAGCGGATATTGGCAATTTGATCTCTGGTTCCTCTGCCTTTTCTAAAACCAACTTGAACATCTGGAAGTTCATGGTTCACATATTGCTGAAGCCTGGCTTGGAGAATTTTGAGCATTACTTAATAGCGTGTGAGATGAGTGCAATTGTGCAGTAGTTTGGGCATTCTTTGGCATTGCCTTTCTTTGGGATTGGAATGAAAACAGACCTTTTCCAGTCCTGTGGCCACTGCTGAGTTTTCCAAATTTGCTGGCATATTGAGTGCAGCACTTTCACAGCATTGTATTACAGGATTTGAGATAGAATAGCTCAACTGGAATTCCATCACCTCTACTAGCTTTGTTCGTAGTGATGCTTTCTAAGGCCCACTTGACTTCACATTCCAGGATGTCTGGCTGTAGGTCAGTGATCACACCATTGTGATTATCTTGGTCGTGAAGATCTTTTTTGTACAGTTCTGTGATTTTGATATGTACTGTCAAATAAATTTTTCAGTTTTTTTTAAATTTAGAATACGCTACAGTACAGTATTTTGATATATACTGCATTCTAAATTAAAACTGAAAAGTTCTAAAATAGCAACAGACCCACTGCATGTTAACAAAAGTAATATTTTGTCTGAAAAATAGCTATACTTTCCAAAATTTTAATGAGAAGAATGACATTCTGTGTTTTGCAGATCTGTTTGTGTCTTGACTTAAGACAGATCTATTCTCATTTGCTTCTGCATTTCCTTCTGTTGCAATAATGTATTGTTTTGCTTGAAGTATAAGAAAAAAAAATCCAACTTCACACAGCTATGTAGTTAGAAAAAGGGGGGATATTTTAAAAAAGCATTTCAGGTAATTTTGGATAGTCGCCTTTGATACAGTACTAAACCTCCACAGTTGTGGGAGTGGGGCAGAGTCTTAAAGGTTAGTTGGAATGTAGTATTTAAAACCATGTTAAGAAACTTGGACCTTTTACCTGTGTGTGATTTTGTAATAGGTACCCTCCATTTGGAAAATACTGATTCCCTGAATTACGCATATCTTCCAAATGCTAGCACATTTCACTGTCAAAAAACCATATTCATTAACATAACTATTGTCAGGGGGGAAAAAATCTTCAAGTACTTGGGAGGCTGTCAGGCCCATGATAGTGGAGGTAAACTTTCCAAAATTTAATTTTCACTTGAAACTTTGAAATTCATCATTGGAAACAAGTGCTGTCAGTTTGGTGTTTTTGTTTTTTGAGGTGACAGACTCACAATCATTTTTGACAATATGTCTATCAAATACTAAGTCTGAATAGGCATTGTTTTTCAATTATCCTTTTAAAAATGATGTTCCAAAGAAAAAAGTAGCTAACTTTGCAAGGCCGTGGACTGTAGGAGTCCACCAGGCTCCTCTGTCCATGGTATTTCCCAGGCACTTTCACTGCTCAGTTGCACAAATGCTTTTCGTCAAGAAAATCCGTGAACTTCCTTACGCAGTGGGAGTACTGCATGTGAGCCTCCCATTTTGCTGTACAGATGTTGTGCAGATGTGCTCAGAGGTTGAGAGTCAACATCAAGGACTAGTGTGTGGTTGGTTATGAGGTGGTGAGGAGTAAAATGACTACAAACCCAAGTTTCTGCCTCAGTCTCGATAAGGTATCAATAGGTTTGCCTACCTTCGTTTCTTGAGCAGTCACTACAAATGTCAGGGCAGTGAAAAGAGCAAATAAATACTCTTCTTGGTATTACTGTCAAAATAGTTCTGACCTTTAGGGCTTTTGGGAAGGTCTTAGGAAACTCTCAGGGTCTGTGAACCATACTTTGAGAACCATTGTTTTATCTTTTTTTTAATGACATCTTATTATATCCATTTTTCATATCTGATTTTGTGGTGATTACTCCTTAATCTAATGGTATCAATCTCAGGCTATTTTCTATGCTACCATATGCTTCCATCATTTAAGGAAAACACTATAAAGTCATTAGTATTCATCTTCTAGAATAGTCTTAAAGGTGCTTAAAAGTGTTGGTTTAACGTTGTTTTACTCTGCTTTTGTACTTCTACCTTGTTTGTTAGATTTTGTTCCTCAAAGGGGATAATGCTCTTGACACTGGTTTCCGATGAATATATTCAACTATTTTTAGAACCAATATAGGAAAGTTCTAAGGCACTTATATATTATTACTTTTTAAAAATGAAGATCTCTTCATTTATTTTTAGAAGTTGAATTTTCTTGATTGGGTTCTTGAATGATGAAACATCCTTTGATTTTCTCATGTAGATTTATCCAGCACCCCCCCTCCCCATTCCAGTCCTCATCTTAACTGATTTCACATACAGATTATTTTCTTAACACCTGCATCTGGTTCCTGAGCTGACATAGGTAGATTACTTTTTTCAAATATATTCATATCTTGGATTTCATTTAATGAATAGTGAGTTTAGACAGAGTTAGCTTTTCTCCAAACACTTATCAAAGAATTCATCAAAATGGATTGGTTCCTGGTAATAGATGGTAATGGCAATAGTTCACATAATGGGATTATCTATATATGTTTATTCTAGGAGATTTATGGAGAACCTCTCTGAGAAATATCTTTGTCCACTACCTTAGTTTCTGGAGGCACCTAGATTGACTGTTTCCCAGTCTGCCTTTAGAAGGGTAGGTTGGGCAAGCTGGAGGCTGTCCCGTGGGTTGTAGATAGCCTGAAAGTGCCACATTACACAAAACAGCCACTTCTTAATTTTGGTGTGGGTAACAGTGACTCTGAAGCCTGGGAGGTTCCGGAAGGGAAGGGAGCTGTGGTTCTGCTGTATTCGTGAGAGATACCGCTTAAAGTTACCGAGAACGTGTACACAATTGCGTATCTTAAGGTAATGTTATGGAATTCTTCTTAATGTTTCTACTTATTGTAGAAAATAACATAGGCAAAAACAAAGACAAAAGATACCCATAATTTTAATTCCTCAGTGTATATCTGGAGAGGGCAACGGCACCCCACTCCAGTACTCTTGCCTGGAGAGTCCCATGGACGGAGGAGCCTGGTGGGCTGCAGTCTGTGGGGTCGCAAAGAGTTGGACACGACTGAGCGACTTCACTTTCACTTTCCACTTTCACGCATTGGAGAAGGAAATGGCAACCCACTCCAGTGTTCTTGCCTGGAGAATCCCAGGGACGGGGGAGCCTGGTGGGCTGCCGTCTATGGGGTCACACAGAGTCAGACACGACTGAAGCAACTTAGCAGCAGCAGTGTATATCTTTTCAGAATCTTTATGCAAAGTTACTTTATGGTTTTCAGTTTCTGAAGTTACCAATTACTCCCCTAAGAAAGCATTTAAAAATTAAATTTGTTGGTTAATATAATCAAATCATTTTCCTCATGTGATCTCTGCTTTTTAAATATGCAAGGTTTAATTGAATATCAAGGTAATGGCAGTGGCACTTATTTTGTAGTTCCTAATTAGTTTCATAATTAACATACTCAACACTTAACTGCGTGTTTAAAATCATAAGTGAGAATATAATCCTGGCATTCCTGAAAGTAGAACCCCTAGGTAATATGAATATAAACTATATGGTTCATAAAATCAGGACGTGTAAAGTGAGGTTTTATTTCCTTTATGGATGATGTGTCTCAGTCTGTTGATTGAAGGGTCCCCTAAAGCAGGAAGACAGTGACAGTTTTAATGTTGATAGGGATGAAATAAATTATGAGTCTGACTGAAAATATTGTCCTGGTGAAGTGTAAATAGAAGTCTTAAATGTCACACAGTGTGCACTCAGACTTCTAGTCCTATATCAGTATGTGAAGAGTCTCTTGCCTGGGTGTTCAGAGGAATGAAAAGCTCTTGGTAATGCAGGCAAAAAGGTTAACGTGACACGTAAAGTTAGAGGTGTATTACTCTGTAAAGCTGCTAAACTTGTGTCAGGAAAGAAGCGTGATTTAAGAAGCCGTTGAGTTGAGAAGTAGTTATCAGAAACAGGTGATTGACTTGGAACTGTAGTATCTCATTGGTATTCTTTATAAGACCTCATTGGTATTCTTTATTTTACGCAGCCATTGCCAAAATCTAAAAAAAGTTCTAGCAAAGGCAACAAAAAGGAACGGAACAGTTCTGGGATGGCCAGGAAAGCTAAGCGAACCAAATGTCCTGAAATCCTGTCAGATGAATCTAGCAGTGATGAAGAGGAAAAGAAAAACAAAGAAGAGTCCTCAGAGGATGAAGATAAAGAGAGTGAAGAGGAGGTAAAATGTTGGCACTTTTTCCTCATTTCTTTTCATGCGGAGAGTTAAATATTCATTTGTATAATAGATTGGTCAGAAAACATATATACCATGTTGGTGGTTTTTAATTCCAAAGACACAGAAATGATGAAGTGTAAGCCCTTTCTTTTTCTTAAGGAGCTTTTAGTTTTATTACTGTGCCGGAGTGCAAGAGTTGGTTGGAAGAGTGAGGTTGGTGTGGACTGGATTTGAGCTGGACCTTGGAGACTAGAGTACATAAATGAAGGCGGGGCGGGGGTATGTGTGACAGGACCATAAAGGAGATCTTAGAATTTTTTCATAGTATGTCAGTATTTTTTGATTGACTTGTGCTATTTTATTCTGTTTTATGCAAAAAAGCAAGGGATTTAAGGACCACCATTTTATCTCACTTTGGGATTACTTAATGAGACTGGCAGCATTTGAAGTTTATTTTGTTGGTGGGCAAGTTTTGTATCACTTCGGAATGCCTGCCATTTTCTTTTACTTGGGAGTATTTTTTAAATGTTGGGACGTCCATGGTGACTCAGTGGTAAAGAATACTCCTGCCAATGCAGGAGATACGGGTTCAATCCCTGGGTCGGGAAAATCCCTTGGAGAAGGAAATAGCAACCCGCTCCAGGATTCTTGCCTGGGAAATACCATGGACAGAGGAGCCTGGCAGGCTAAAACAGTACTTGGGGTTACAAAATAGTTATACGACTTAGCAACTTAACAACAATGAAATGTTGAGAATATTTAGTTTCCAGAGAGTTCGGAAGGAGAGTTGCTGAACCATTTAAGGAGTTAGCTTACCCTCTTCTTGATATGTACCTTTAGCCAAGTAGATGAGGACGAGTGGGTACAAGGAATGATTTCCTGTTATTAGTAGCGGTTTGCTGACTCTGTTTTCCTGTTTTGGTGCTCCCTTTTATGATCAGAACTTGCCTGGGTAATCTCCCTTGTTTCACTTAGGGACTTGGTTAACGTGGCTTGACCTGGGTGGAGATGATTTTTCCGTGTGGAGGGGGGGCTGCCTTGTGCATTATAGAGTTTGCCTACTAGAGGCTAGTAAGCACACCCCTGCCCCCAACCTTTAGTTAAAACCAAAAGTGTTTTTAGACATTGCAAAGTGTCCCCTGGGGACAAAATCACCTTCAGTTGACGACTACTTCTATTAGAATAAAGACGTGGTAAACTATGTTTTTAAAGGTTTGCGCTTTGTGTTTGTCTTTGGGTATTTAAAAATCCGTGCGTGTTTTAATGTCAGATTCTATAAAGACTTCTGTAAAGCTAACTATGAAGCACTTCCTAGTTTTAAAAAGAATACTACAGATCCAGCAGGTGTTTCATAAATAGTTTCTTAATATATATTTTTGGTGTGAAGGAAGATGAGTAATCTGAGCACTGAGGTTTTTATGGAATAGATTTTAAGGAAGTGGGAGGAAAACATGTTTGTTTACATGTGAATATGTAATAGTAGCAATTCTGCAATAGATTTCCTCATTCAACACATTTTTGGTTATCTACTGTGTGTGTTCATTAAACTTTGCAAAACCTTTTCAAAGGCAGATTTAAAGCATGAAAAGTTGTCTTAGAATATAAACATTTAATTTTTTCTTAGAGGTACTATGGTTAGGAGCATGGCCTTTGGAAACTGAGTTCAAATCCCAGCTGTGTTCTGATCATCACTGTTTGGCTTTGGGCAAATTACTTAAAACTGTATTTCAATTTCCTTCTGTATAATGGGGATAATAGTAGTAGTATCTTCCAAGGGTTGTATTAAGCACTTGGAGCAGTACATAGCACAGTATTAAGTAAATATTAGCTGCTATTACTGTTATTATTAAGATGACATTTTATCATATGTAAGATTTCTAAATCCAATCTTCTGTCATTACTAAGGTGTAACTTTAAAAGTGAGGATATTTTACACTCGTTTTTTCCTTGCTTTCCAGATTATTGTCCCTTTGTTCTGAGTAGAGTTAGTTGCTGTCAGTGAATGCAGATAACTCCTGATTCATGACTATCTTGGTTGTTGTATAAGGATCACACGTGGAACTGTCCCACTACAAATCAGAGCTTTTCTTTCTACAGTGCCATAAATGAGGATCTTGTTAGAAATCCAGGTCAAATGATGAAAATCCGTGAAGGAAAAAAAAGCTTTTCAGACATTCATAATTGGGTTGGTGCAAAAGTAATTGCGGTTTTCATTGTTGAACTTTGCCAGTTGATATTGGAGTACTTTTTTGGGGGAATACATTCTTAAATGTGGTTATATTATTCATTTTAATATGCATTTCTCACCTTTTTTTGCTAATGACTTATTACTTGCTGTTTATATTTATTTTAGACTATAGAAATGATTGTTAGACATAAAGCAAATTTGAGCAATTTTTTTATTCAAGTTCAGAATGGGTTGTAAGGCAGCGGAGACAACTCACAACATCAGCAACATGTTTGGGCCAGGAACTGCCTATGAAAGTACAGTGCAGTGGTGGTTCAAGAAGTTTTGCAAAGGAGAGCAGAGCCTTGAAGATGAGGAGCATCATGGCCAATCATCAGAAGTTGACAGTGACCAGCTGAAAGCCATCATCAAAACTGATGCTCTTAAAACTACACGAGAAGTTGCTGCAGAGCTCGTTGACCATGCTGTGGTCATTAGGCATTTGAAGCAAATTGGAAAGGTGGAAAAATTGATAAGTGGGTGCCTTGTGATCTGACCGAAAATAAGAACGTTTTTCTTTTGAAGTGTTGTCCTGTCTTACTCTACATAACAATAATGAACCGTTTCTCGATTGGATTGTGATGTGCAACAAACAGTTGATTTTATACAACAACTGGTGAAGACCAGCTCAGTGGCTGGACCGAAAAGAAGGTCCATAGCACTTCCCAAAGCCACATTTGCACCAAAAAAAAGGTCATGGTCATTGTTTGGTGGTCCCATTTAAGCCACTACAGCTTTCTGAATCCTGGCGAAATCGTATCCGAGAAGTGTGCTCAGCAAATCAATGAGATGCACCAAAAACTGCAACACCTGCAGCCAGCAGTGGTCAATAGAAAGGGCCCAATTCTCTTCCACAACAACACGTGACTGACACTTCCCAAGTTGAAAGAATTGGGCTACAAAGTTTTGCCTCATCCACCATATTCACCTGACCTCTTGCCGACTGACTACAACTTCTTCAAGCATCTCGACAACTTTTTGCAGGGAAGACTCTTCCACAAGCAGCAGGAGACAGAAAATACTTTCCAGGAACTTGTCGAATCCCACAGCATGGGTTTTTTCACGCTACGAGAATAAAGAAACTTATTTCTCATTGGCGAAAATGTGTTGATTGTAATGGTTCCTATTTTGATTAATAAAGAGGTGTTTGAGCCTAGTTATATTGATTTAAAATTCGTGGTCTGAAACCGCGGTTACTTTTCAACCAACCTAATACACATCACACAATATAAAAGCTGTATCATCATGCTGTATGGTTTTTCTGCTTGGGTTGGTATTGACAGACTTCATAAAATATACTAGTAAAATCTGGACTGAGAAATCTTCGTTTTTCCTGTTAAATCACCCTCTCGCAAACAGTTATTTTTCATTTAAAGACTTTCACATTTAGGGCCATTCTCACAAACTTTATTGCTGATTCCGTTACTGTGAAAGGCTCCAGTTGCCTTTGAAAGGTAAGTGCTGGCAGGAGGGATAGTATTTCTATGGTAACTTTGTTTTCCCTTTTTCTTCTATTTTTTGAAGACTCAGTTAAGTGGCAGCCTCATTAGGGACTTCATAAATGGAGATATTTTTGTTCAGTACTATGAAAAGACCTCTTATTTCTAAGAGGCCATACAGAAGAGTTGCTGATGGATGGGAAAATTTGAGGATTGCATATAGATAGAAATTTCTTTGCAGATTATTTTTCTGTGGAGTATTACTTTGTTTTTTATTTTTATTTCCTGAAATTTTTCCTTCATAGATAAAACTTTTCCCTGTTAAGATTAACTTCTTGTTCTATTTTAGATTCTTGGAATAAATAAATGAACTTGTTTCTTCTTTCCTCTGTAAATTGAGAGCTTTGGATCATATAATTTATATCATATTGCTGAAGTCAGAAGTCTTAAGCAGACATCCAGTTATAGTGTTCACTAGCCAATTAAGTGAGGCTGAGTATTATTCACCGTCCTTTTCATATTTAGCTGTGTGAAAGAGCAGGATGCTTAATTTATAAGTAAGTTTATTATTTTTAAAATACAGGATTAAACTCAATGAAAACTGTACTTAAAGAATTGGCAGGGTTTTTTGTTCTTTTAGTCTTTTATATGAAGTATGTCACATTTAGCGTGTTAGCCAGCAATTGCTGAGATACTTTGTTTGAGGTTCTCTGTACCTATACCTCTGTTTCTGTGATACATAGTGAGGGGTTCACAACCATTTTTCATTCTCTTTTACTTTAGAATTAATTCAAACAAGAAGATGCTCTTTCTGAGAGTGACTGGGTAATAATTTCTTTGTAAAAGAGCTGTTGTAAATCAGCTCTATCTTTATTTCTTTATAAAAGAGCTGTTACAAATTACCTATCATCTTGGCTCTTGGACATTTGGTTATTACTCAGGGTGGTAGAAGGAGAGCAGTTTGGAACCAGGCAGAAACTGGTATGTGAGGTTTTCTTTACAAAGAGAGAATAGAGGTTTAATTACTTATTATGAAAATCAATTGATTCCCATATTGGAATAGATTTTTAGGAGGTTGCTGAGATTAAACCACACTCAGGCGTGCCTTTCACTACGTGTCACCTTAAGCACAGAAGACTCACTGAAGAGTACAGAGAAAGGAGAAGCAGTGCTTTCCACATTAGTGAAGACAACTCTAATAATGTTTTAGACCCTTAAGAGCTGGCTTAGTGCTTCTTCAGTTTTTGTTTCCTAGTGTTTTATAAACACTCTTTATGTCTAGGAAAGTATAAAACTAATTGTGAATATTTACTTTGTGAGTATTGAATTTATCTGAAGATTCTCAAATACATCAGGAATATCTTCAGCTCTGTACTTAAAACCCCTGCTACTAATGTCCGAAACGGGAGTTACTTTTTCTTTCAGGACAAGGAATCCACAAACAGGCAATTCTGGGCCAGGACAGCGGCTCAAGAAAAGTATTAAGAATTTAGGGACTGTCTCTTCTGAGCCCCCATCTTGATGTGTGCCATTTAACCTCATGATATCAGGAAGATTATTTTACCTTTAAAATAATGCCTTTTACCTTTAGGCATTGTGTCCCGGTGCCAGATAGAGAAGGGTAAAAAGTTTTCTTTTGGTGTTTTCTCCCCTGGCAAGGATACTTTTCATCAGAGAGATGCATGTGCATTGCATGGGCCAGAGCATTATTACCTGGCCACCACTGGCTGTAGGGGAAGCTGGAAAGACCCAGGTGTTAGCTCTCCTGCTTCTGTTGGAGGAAGACAGATAAAAAGTGGGATATTGAGTGAGCCATCATGCAGTGTTTACCCAGTCAGAGAATTTTGCAGTTCTGGAACATTTGGACCATTTGAGGAATTATTTGGTAGTAGTGGGAGGGTGAACGTGAAAGCTTTGTTAGGCCTTAATTACGTCTTAAAAAATAATCTCCCTACCCCACCTCCATATGATCAAAGGAATTACAGAATATATAAACTATTGGAACCTTTTGTTGGAAGGCAAAAGTGAATAATTACCGTAATAAAATCTATTTAGAGTTAAACTTGCTTTCCTGGTCTCTTGTGGGTTAGAGCAAGGCTTGCACATTCTTTACTCTTGGCGTTCTCAAGTTTTCTCAGCCAAGTTGTTCAAAGGATAGTGTATTAGAAGCTAATACTTATTTTGTTCATCTGTTCACCCAGTACAACCTTTCTGCTGTGAGGACAGGATTCTGGCTCTGTGTGACAGGCGTCTTTTTTGGAGACCCTCCTTCAATAGCCCTGCTCCCAATAAAAGATAGGTAAGCCTTCTCCCAAGGGTTTTTTTTTGCCTCCCTTCAAAAAGTGCTTGTGTCATTCCCCTGCTTCTGTGCCTTCATGGTTATCAGACACGTGGAAAATCTTCAAATTTTTAAAAATTTCTATTATTACTGTACATTGTAAAAAGTTTAGATTACAGTACATTGTACTGTCTGAAATTACCAGCAGCAGTTAGTTGGTTTCCCTTTTATCTGTTTCCCTTTAGTGCATCAAAAATACCTACAATACTGATGGTTCTGATTGAACCACTCACAGCATCTTCAGAAAAGGCAAGCCAGAATCTAGAAATAAATCCCAACTTGGAAACTAGCTTTTTCTTTATTCTTTTTTTTTTTCTTTCATTTTTCACCTAATTTTTTTCCATACATTTTGCTGAAAGACTCAAAATCTTACTTCCTGTTAAATGCAACTGTCATGAGTACTTCCAGCATTTTTCCTGTATAATGCTACATAATGTGTTTATTGTAATTACTAAAATATTCAAAATACTTTTTAAAAGACTTAAAATAGGAGGCCAGATCTTAATTTTTAATATAATCACTTTTCGATTGCTCAGTTCAATAAATTGAGAGTGTGCTATGTGCTGTTGGGGTTACAGAAGATATTTTCTACCCAAATATCACTTGCGTGATACTTGGTACAGGATTTTAAAAGAAAGAGCATCTCTGTGTTGATGAGGGAAAGCTTTGGGAAGAGGTTAGAAGAAAACCAATTGTAATTGACTTTGGGACTAGAAAGGAAAGTTGGCCATGTGACCAAAGATGGGGTGTAGAAAGGTACTCCACACTTGTCTGTGGTTAGGTGGTTTGTCCAGAAGTAAAGCAGCTAGAGATGAAGCTAGAGCAGTATACACTGAAGCCAGACTACAGAGAACCCACGTGGTTGGGCCTTGTGTGAGTAATATAACCTCTGGGGACAGATTTAGCATTCTCGTTTCTTCAAAATGATTGCTTATTCTACCTGAGCATTTAGCTAAGTGGAGAAAAAGAGACATGTCTTCTGTCTTCCAAGAACGGACTGTTTAGGTGGGGAGAGCTACCAGTCTTTCAGTAAGCCTCTACTGGTGCATGACGAGGACGGGCTTCCACAGTGGCTCAGTGGTAAAGAATCCTCCTGTAATGCTGGAGACCTGGTTTGACCCCTGGGTCAGGAACATCCCCTGGAGAAGAAAATGGCAACCCACTCCAGTATTCTTGCCTGAGAAATCTCACTGATAGGGGAGCCTGGTGGGCTACAGTCCATGGGGTCATAGAAAAGTCAGACACGACAGCAAGGAGGATACTATTGAGAATCTGCCATGTGCCATGTACTTTACATCTTGAATCTTGTGTAGTCTTGACTCCATGAGAGAAGGTGGTACATTCTTATTTTTTGCTTTGGATATTAATTATCCAGCTTTCCAGAGCTGCTAGTTCATATACTTCTGTCTTCAGCTCTATATCCAAATCTGATTTTAAGCAGTAGCTTTAGGGAAGTTTAACACGGGCATATATCCACGTCTGCTGGTGTAAAGTTCAACCTGTTGATCTCTCTGATTCTGCCTGTTCTCTGTGTGTCTCCAGTAATTCATGACCTAGACCAGGAGTTGGCAAACTATGGCCTGTATGCAGATCCAGTTTCATACAGCCTAGAAGCCAAGGGTGGTTTTTCCATTTTTTTAGTATTTGTAAAAGACAAAAGAGGAAGATTGTACAACAATGACCATAAGGGGCCAGCAAAAGCTAAATTATTTATTATTTGCACTTCATAGAAAAGGCTTGGTGACAGACCTAGACCATACATTTCTCTCGTTTTACGTAGTTTACAGCTAGGTGAGTAAGCTGTGGGGCTTTTAAGAAATACATAGGCCCCAGCCCCCACCCTTAATTTTTTGTTCTCTTTCTCTTAAAGTTTACAACCTATTTAGATAAGTTGTGCCAAAAGACAGATAACTAAAAATCAAAAAGTTTGGCTAACTGCTATTGATAGAAAAAACGTCTTAGCTAGCAGAGTGATTCTAATGAAATAGAACCTTGGAATTAGAATAGATCTTGAAAAGTTATCTATAGTCTCCAAGGATCTTTTCCCATCTCAGTTTTCCAAATAATTACATAGCAACGGCTAAGTGGTAGTTCTAAACTTGGCAGTGGAGATCAAGAAACAAGATAGAGTCTCGGTGTTAAGCCGTTCAATCTAGTTGGCAGGAGGGGAGAGGTCGAAGCTTAGGAGGGGAAAAGTACGGGAAAATAAAGAGTTAAGAAAGTGGTTTGCTCAAGCTCGAGTCTTTCTTCTTTCTATGAGCAGGTAGGGAGCAAAGATCCAGAGAGGGAAGCCTCACGGGAGGTAACAGTTTGATCTGAGCCTTAAAGGATAAACAGGAGAGGTTGGCATAAGGAAAGAAAGGGGTTTGGAGAAAATGGTACAAAATTGAATTACATGAAAGGCCCATCTTAGCATCACCAAAAAAAGATTCTAGAGAAATGATCCTGGAGCCCATACAGAGTTTGGAGGAAAGGGCCAGAGATAGTCCTAATACTGAGTTTGGTTACATTTTGTTGCCTTGCTGTATTTTCTCCCAGCACTTTTAATTCTTTGTTATTATCAGTAACATTTGTATGTGACAGTGAGTTAGATCATGGTATTGACTTGCTGCACTGGTTCAGTTCAGTAGTTTGACCTGTAGCTACTTTGGTCATCTCTATGAGCAGCTAGTGCAGTAGGAGGCACGCTGGACCTAACCAGGGTCTTGCTTCTTACTGGCTGTAAGGTATTGTTCCACTTAACTGCACAGATGTATTTTCCTCATTTATAGTATTGTCAGCTGTTTGTCATTGTGGGGTTTTTTTTTTTTTTGCTTTGTTTTTTAGGTCATATGAGCGTGTGTATATGAAAGCAGTGCTGTACGAATGCCTTTTTCATTTTCCTTTTAATTTTTAACCACATTCTGGGTTCAGAGTACAGATAAACCAGATCCTGCAAATGATACAGATGAACATAGCCAGAAATATTGAAGTGGCTACTTTATGGCAGGTGCTCTTGTAGTTTATAAGGACAGAGCTAAATTAGATAGGTGTCTCTTCTCATGGAGATTGTCAGATAGGCCCCTAAGAAACTTGCAGTGTAGTGGGAGAACAGACATGTAAATACCTAGACTTTGAAACACTTAAATACATTAAATGTTTTCTTTGGTGCCTTTTATGTATTCACTCACCTGATCTTCACAGAAGTTCTACAGATATGGCCATAGTTGGTCGAATCTGCACTGCCTGGAAGGCATCATTTAAATGTAGATTGTAAAATGTATCCCAGTGTCTAAGATGAGTTTGGGGGTTGAATGTTAAATTTAGCCAGGTCTAGTATTATTACCTCTACTTTGCAGATGCGGAATCAGACACAGGAACGATAAATGATTTGTCTGAGAATTCAAAATTGCTCACTGGTGAAGTCAGGACTTGAATCAGGAAGTTTGGCTCTAAAAACCTGTATTCTAATTGACTGCTTC
This sequence comes from Bos javanicus, assembly GCF_032452875.1. Classification (NCBI taxonomy): domain Eukaryota; kingdom Metazoa; phylum Chordata; class Mammalia; order Artiodactyla; family Bovidae; genus Bos; species Bos javanicus. The sequence continues at coordinate 39,742,361 of NC_083890.1, forward strand.
ACAAAACCTTCCATAAAGACAGAGCAAATAAATTGTAGGTCAAGTACTGTGGGGGCTGCCGATTAATCAGATTGGCCAAAAGATTTGGAGAATGTGATTGCTGAGAGAGGTTTAGACTCCTGAGGGAAATTTTCCTAAGTAGAGGAGAGGGAATGAAAGTAATGAAAACTTAAAGGTTGTGTAGAATTTAAGTGGGTGTGGTTTTTTACTTTCCTTCTCAGTTTTCCCAGGGCCTCTTTTCATCACCTCCAAAGTACTGGATGATCTTGTTTGCCTTAACTTCCAAAAATTGTCTACTGTTGCAATGTCAAGGTCTGTCTTTTTGAGATTCCCTGTTTTCCAGAGTACCTAACATCTCTTTCCTGTACCCAGTATCTTATTTTCAGGGCAGCTGAAGTGGTTTTTAGCACCTGTAAGGCTAAAGCACGTGATGTGAATTATTTGATTGCCTCTCTGCTCAAGATGAAACACATGAGTTTCTACAGAGTTTATGTTACTATTCAGCTTTCACGGTTTCCCTGTGCCAGCACTTACATTATGAAAAAGATACTTTACTGAATTCCTACCATGAGTTTGTCACATAGATTAATGGCCGCCCCCTCCAGGGTTCTTGCCTGGAGAATCCCATGGACAGAGGAGCCCAGCGGGCTGCAGTCAGTGGGGTTGCAAAGAGTCGGACATAGTTGAGTGACTGACATACTAAGGATTTTTTTTAAAACTGTAATTTTGTCATTTTAATCTCCATATGTGTGTATTTTGCTTTTATTTGATTAGCTCTGAGTTAGTGTTTAAGAAACAGGATCTGGAGTAAGATCTGTTTGAAGCTCTTTATTTTATCATGTGACTGGACAAAACCTCTCTGAGCCTTCATTTCCTCATATGTTTATAAAAAGTTATTGAGAAACTACTTTGCACTATTCTAGGAGTTAGGGATACATCAGTGAACCCAAAAAGTTCAAAAAAATCCTTGTTCTCTTGGAACTTAACCTTTTAGTTGGGAGAGACTGACAATAAATAACAGAATATTAATAGTACTTATATTTTACAGTTTTTTTCCCCCAAGAGTAAAGTCTTCTGCATATAAAGTTTTCTCTCCATAGTGTGTAAGAAATGTGAGCACCTATTATTTTTAAAGTTTGATTCTTTACCTCACCTGACTAGTCCTGTGTTGGGATAAAATTAAGTTCCTTGAATGTTACTCGTCTCAGAAGTGGACAGTTAGTAATAATTTTTCACTGGTGATATTGACTAATTAAGTTCCTCTAGTATTGTTGAGGGGTGTGGACAAGTAGAGGAATGACAGTTAGTCACTCATCAATGTATGTACTTTGTTTTTATTTCCAACAGCCACCAAAAAAGACATCCAAAAGAGAAAAGCCCAAACAGAAAGCCACTCCTAAAAGTAAAAAATCTGTAAAAAGTGCTAATGTTAAGAAGGCAGATAGCAGTACCACCAAGAAGAATCAAAATAGTTCCAAAAAAGGTACGTTAGAAATGACACATTTTCAGCAACCCTAAAGATACAACTTATATGCTATAGTATGGTTTTTAAACATATATGAAAACTAGGTAAACTGTGAAGAACATTGAGGGGAGTATACCAGTTTTGTGTATTTGTAATTTTTCAAAATTGACAAAAATTTCAGTATGTGTTTTATAGGTATTGTAGAGTGGTGATCTATAATTTTTTTAATTTAGTACCTTTTCAAGAATCTGATGAATGCTTATAGAATCTTTCCTGATCTGTCTTGAATATTAATTTACTTTTCTATGTAAGAAAAAACTTATTTTCATGTCATAAAATATCTTACTTTTAGAAAGTGAATCTGAGGATAGTTCAGATGATGAACCTTTAATTAAAAAATTGAAGAAACCTCCTACAGATGAAGAGTTAAAGGAAACAGTAAAGAAATTATTGGCCAGTGCTAACTTGGAGGAAGTCACAATGAAGCAGATTTGCAAAGAGGTAATGGACAGATACCGAGATTATTTTCCTTTTATTTGAAAAAAATCTTTCACCCATCCCTCAGGTCAAAGCTAGATTCTTACATGCTTTCATTCATTGAACAAGTATTTATAGAACTACTACATGCCAGCTGTTCTTGTAGGTGCTGGGGTACCACTTTCAGTAAAGTAGTCAAAACCTCTGCCCTATTGGAGTCATTTTATAAACAAACAGTAAAATGTATACAGTGACTGAAGTTGAAGTGATACATTCCAAACTGCATAGGAATAATCGTTTTTCCTAACCTGGAAACAATTTTTATTGATGTATCCCTAGATTATGTTAGTTTAACCAAGCAGAATCTCTTGGGCTACCTTACTTTGAGTACTACTATGATAAATGAGAAGGTTAGATTCCAGGTTAGATTCTTAGCTCAAACTTTTGTGAAATTCTTCTGATACTTCTCAGGAAATGATCTAGTCTTGAATATGATTCCATACTCTAGGTTGAGATTAGATTTTAGAATCTGGTTTCTTATGGTAAAATGAAACTAAAATTTTAAATGTACTAAAAGTGGAATATTCTTAACTTTTTAAAGATATTGATTATTGTTTTTCTTATTCATTCAACATTAGCTGAGCCTCTGCTACACATCAGGCACTGGGATAGGTGTTAGAAGTGGTATAAGGAAATGTACTTTCATCTTCTATGAATTGTAACAACTTTGGGGAGTTAGGTAATACGTTAAAATTTAAATGGCAAGTACCCTTTAACCTAGCAATTCCATTTCTAGGTCTCTATCTTAAAGACATAGTCACATCTACACAAAATGATTTCAATAATGTTCAGCCTGTCTGTAATACTGAAAAATCAGAAACAACCTAAATGGCCTTCAATAGGGAAATGTTTAAACTGTACATCTATACTTTTGGAATACTGTGTAGCAGTTCAAAAGAACATCGAAAAACCTTCCAGGTATTTGCAAGTTTTTAAAACAGGTATTTCCCTGTTATGTAAATACAGAAAGACTGTATTGCCATTGACAGGTTTATATGTTTGTATATAAACTCAGTTCTAAAGATCTGGAAGAATAATAGCAAACTGATAACTGGTCTCCTCTGAGAGAACAGACTGAAAGGAAAGTTGAAGGAAGACAAGTACTGTTCATTTTAATGACTTTGTGAACACATTTATGTAATTCTAAGGGGATTATTAATAACATGGAGAGGTCGGGTGAGAAGATCATGAGGGTTTTTTGGACTCCGCAAATGCAGAGAGAATTGTTTGCCTGATAGCAGTTCTGCAGGATGGTAGATGCCAGGGTTATCCCTTTGACTGAGAATTAATAGGAAAGTGAATTAGTTAAAGTTTATGTGTTAGTAATTGGAGAATGATACAAGCTGATAAAATATTTTTTAAGGTCAGGGAGGGAGAGTAGAAGCTTGTGTTCGGCTAAGGGACAGTTGTGAGAAAGGAGAAGCTGAAGGTCCCGAGCCTTGAGAGATGGGTCCCTGCAAAGGTAGAGACAGAACTGTTGATGGATCCTGTACACATGAATTGGAGGAGAAGAGGCAAGTCAGAAAGTTGAGGAAATTCAGAGTAATGCCTTCTCAACTGAGAGCAAGTGTGTGGGACACAAATAAGGGGATAAAGTTGCCGCTGGTAAGAATGCAAGGGGGACCTAATTAGAACTCCTTGGGATTTCTAGGGAGGCTGTGACGTTGAATACCACGAACTTAAAACAGGACCATTCTTTTTTTAACTTTATTCAAGTAGAGTTGATAAAAGACCATTCTTTTCAAATTTGTTACATTTCCCTGCAGAACTTAACGGTAGAAAAATTGGTAGTTAGACAAATTAAGGGTTGGAGTTTTGCAGAGAAAGAACAAAGGGCAAACCATTAGAGTAATGTAAATGATTGACCATGTTCCCAGAGGTTGCCAAATACAGCCTGTGGGCCATTGTACCACAGCCATAGCCACTCCTTTGAGTATTGCCTATGGAAGCATTTACGCTGCAGTGGCATGGCTGAGTAGTTGTGACCAAAACTGTCATTGGAAAGCTGGAAACATTTTCTGCGGAAAAGGTTTGCTGACCTTGAATTGTACAGTAGGAGTGAAGCCAGCTAGGTGTATATGGGCAGGTCAGGACCAGGAGTCACTGTGAAACCAAGCAGCAAGTATCAGGTTGAGAAATCTAAAGGCTAAAAGTTTAGGAGCGGACTCAAAGATATAACTGGATCTCAGTGATAATAGCTTTGGGGAAGGGATGGAGCAGTGATGTGGAGGCTGAAATTCATCAGAGTTGAAGTTGAGGAATCATAAATGCATTAGATGCTGTAACAGAAGAAATAAAAGGATACCTTTAAAAGATGACTGACAGGTAACCTACCAATATAAAGAATTTAATCCACTTAGCTAAGATCTTTCTAGATGGTTTCCTCATGCATGTATATTGTTAATTCAGCTGTACTCCTACTATATAAAACACTGAAAATACTTGCACGCTAGTTTATTTTCTGCTTTATATACAGTATTACTAAAACTACTCATTTGCTGTAGAATTCTACACGGTGAATGAACCAGTGGTGGTTAGCATGTACTGTTCAAAGCTACACGTACCTCTTTGTCCATAGCACAGATTTCATTATCCAAAGAGAGTATGTTATTGGATTTTTAAATCTACTTTTGTTTTCCCTTTTCACTATAGGTATATGAAAATTATCCTGCTTATGACTTAACTGAAAGAAAAGAGTTCATAAAAACAACTGTTAAAGAGGTAACTATCCAATTTTTCCAGTTTTGATCATTTTGGACTTAATAAGACAAAAGAAATTACGTGTAAATACTACATATTTTTCAAAATATTTACGTCACTAAATATTTGTTGCTCAAAATTTCCTCAAAATAGATAGAAGATAGTAATTTTCATCCCCATTTTAGAGCTTAAAAATAGAACATTAGTGACAAAACTTGGCCTCAGATGGAGATACGGGCTCAGTGTACATGGGCAGGCAGGCAGCTCCAAGGAGCTCACGTGACCACTTGAGCACACGGTCCTTCTGTCCACCAAAGGCAGGAGAAAATCAACAGTAGCTGTAGGCTTTTATTGATCCCAGCTGATTTCCCAGGGTCACAGTAGTAAGGTAGAAGTTAAAAAGTAAAGTGAGGTTTTGATTTATGTGTACCACATACTGCATTTTGGGTATGAGGAAGTGTTTTCTCTTTTGTTACAGCTGATTTCTTGAGAAAGAGGACAGAGACAGATGACCTGTGCCCATGGAGCTAAAGATCTGATTTATATACCATTATACCAGCAAAGAGAATGTATTTCCTTTTCTAAATCTTTGCAAGCGTTGTTGGTAGAACTTCCTGCTGACCTTTTTATCTTGAGTGTTAGGTGAATTGCGTTTGCTGTTTTAAATTGCATTTTTATGCAGTTTTTAGTTTAAATTTTTGCATGGCTACAGTAATTGTCCCTTGCTTTTATAGTTGTATTTTGTACATTTTGGATTTCTTTATATAAGACTATAGATTCTTGAACTGTTGTAGTTTTTAGTGTATGCGCGCAATATTAGCTTAAGTCATACTTCTAATCAAGTAGAACAGAAACTATGGTAATTGGCATTTATACATGCAGAGACTGTTGCAGTATTTAGTAGATAAAATATTTTGAATACACGTCTGTCAGTGTTAAAACCAGTGGCAGTGTGTTCATCATGTTAAAAATGTATGAGCTTCAGCTGCCCAGATGACTAAATTGGAACTTTTCTCCTGCATGTATATATATGTCAAATTGTCAGCATGACAGGAGTGACAGATGTTATTTTTGTATTTTTAAAAACGAATTTGTTGTATATAAAGTTTTTTTATTTCTTTTGTGCAGATCAATTTTTAAACTCATATAAGTAGGTATCTTTACAGTTACAAACTATGAAATGACAGTGTTCAACCAGAAGGTATGACGGAGCAGTGAAAGTCAGAATTCAGTGAAGAAAACACTGAAGCAATAGATAGTTCTCTGTTTTGCCTCGAAGTGTCATCAATGTATAGTTTTAGTGTTAACTCTGCAAGTGTCTGTAGATACATTTTATATTAAGGGTAGACCAAAATCAACACATCAAAACTTCAAAAATTGGGGGGATCTGGGTCAAGTAGAAGCACATTTGGCTTCAAATAAATATACTGATTTTTAACTGCTTTTGCCCACATAAAAAGCTGGTATTTACAGGAAACCTGGCTACCTTTATAATTATGGTTGAAAGTATCGATTATAATGCCACAAGATGATAATGTGTAGACAGTAGTGGGTATCTGACAAAGTATTTTTCAAAAGTGATGGACTTAAAATGTTAAAGAAACGTAACATATTCACAGAATCAGGGGTGTTAAATTTTGGCCAATCAGGATTCTAGGTGATCAACACATAGACCACTCCTGAATAAGACTAATTTTGTCTTTTGATTGTCTTAATGAACTTATTAAATAATCTGAATTTTAAAACTGCTGCTTATGTGAGAATTAGGCCCTTGATGAACCATTGAGTGTTTAAAATATCTTTGCATCATAGTAGAGATTTATAAAAATATGTTGACTGCTAACAGGTATTTTCACAGGTTTGACTTGTTTCTTGATAAAGTTATTAAGACATTAAAGAAAGGTTGAAATAAACAACTAAATGAGACTTGAGAACTGGCCTTTGGTTTTAAATACTTGATTTGTTCCTATAAACCTTGTCAATAAAAACAATAAATCAACACCTCTGTCTCTTTGCATTTGATATCTTAACATGTATTTCAGAGTAGAGATTTTTTTTTAATGGATTCATTAGCCTTGTAGCCCATATAATTTGGAGGGCTCATTGCTGGTAATTGATCGCTTTTACTTTGAAAAAATACATTACAAAGAAATCGGGGTGGGGGGAGCTTGTGCTCTCACAAAACTAAGTTGATCAGAGTTATCTGTGATCATTCACTTGAAAAGGATACACAGTAATGCCTATGACCTGCACAGTCTAAAGAGGTTTGGAGGTTGAAGGGATTGAGTTGGTGTGTCTGAAACACTGTGGTGAAGATGTATCTGCTGAGGAGTGTGTTTTCATCACTACAGTGCACAGTGTATTTGAAAAACACGTTTTATTAAGCAGTTTTACACAATCAGCTGTTCACAGTCTGCAGTTGAAACACATATATATTCACTGCTATTAAATCTTCAGGCAGCAGTGAAAAACATACTCAAATAAGAAAGAAAAAAGTACCGTGGCTCCTTAAAGAACAAAATGTTAGGTGATGTCACTTGAGACAGGAAATGAGGGTTTACCGTACTTTATTTAGGTAGGTCTCCCCTCTTGTTTGCTTATAGCACTATACAAGTTTAAGTGCCCAGAAACCAAAGTAATGATGGACTGTGAACCATTTCAACTTAAAGTGTTTTGCATTTATCACTTGACACATGCTATTTAAACATTTTAATACAGGAAACACGTGAAGCAGAATACTTCCCAATCAGTACCAATGACTTTCATTAGATAACCCTAAATATCAACCTTTTCCTGTTAACTTTGAAACCAATTTACTGCTTTTTTCTTTCTTTCAGTTGTATCATACTTCTGGGGAGGGAGGTGGGTCTAAGCTCTTGCTAAAGTTCACCATATAATCTTTGCATAAAATACAATTTCTACTTACAACCTGACTTTAAATTTTAAAAATACCTAATATTTTGAAAAGTGGTTTCAAAGTCATTTTGAGTCCTTTTTTAAGCTGACCAACATACTGAAAGAATTCTTCAAAGACTTTTTAAAACAAAAGCACTTAAGTTACCCATATTTCTAACCTGTAAACTGAAGTTTCTTGGCAAGATGGGCATCCTGTAGACCCTGAAATCAGTGTGTATTTATTTGTCATGAGTGAAAGAAGGAAAAAGTAAATATTTACTATGTTCTCAGGCTTTTAAGATATGGCTTATAAAATGTGTAATATTTATCCCAGGATATTTCACATTTTTCTGCAGTTTTCCAGTGGACCTGCCTATGGAATACTGAAAACATAATTCTATAAAAAATATTCCTAGAGACTTAATCAGTTATTTTAAAAAGAGGCAGTAGGGAGAGACTTTTATTAAATTATTCTGACAAGACCCTTATGCTAGTGGTTGCCAAAGTTAAGGCTATTTAAAATGTGCCATCTGCACAAACATGGCTCTTAAGAAAAACAGCCATATTCTGCATCTAAAGTACGAAGACCACACAATCTCTTCTCCATTCTCAATGATACCACACCTGTACTGCTGAATCGAAAATTTTGCCAATGAGTGCACAGATCTAATGTTTTATTATAAAAGATACCTGAATTTAAATTTCTTTTGAACACCTAATGGGAGGAAATACGTACAGTATAAAATAGAAGTTTTATTTATCTTGGAAGAGTTTGTACTGTATCCAAAAAGGGGAGATTTCTATCTAAATTTAAGTAAAAGCTCAATATTAGAACTATATAAAAATCTTAAGGCTCATTGGCAAAGATACTGATAAACTGTCACAGACGTACATGGCTTTGTTTTTTTTTAATGATTCCTGCTTGACTTGGTTTTTCAATGTGTGAAAATTGGTCAGCCAAAAAAAAAGTCAGATTTCAAGGGAATCTCTTAACCATGGAAGAATCATATCCAAGGTCTTAACTGAAGGTTATATTCTGCCTTACTCTGAAATTGGAACATTTAGCACTAGTCAGACCAATGGAAAATGCTATTAAATATAAGTGCTTATAAAAGGATTCTTGTAACCCATGCTTTCAGAATGGTAAAAACTGGTTTATATTATCATACCACCTTAGAACATTCAAGTTTTGCTACCTAGAGAGGATTGTTTGATTTTATCAAAGTGAGGTCTAACGTTTTTCAAACCTTTCCCTTTGGGATACAGAAGAAAGCTGCGTCCAGACAAATTCTATTTAAAATGCTGCAATCTTGCTTGCTTCTCGAACACCACTCAAATATGCCCCTGTAACAGTCTGTGGGAAATGCCTGTTTGTTGCCTGTTTAAAAAAGAAATTATAATTTGAGATCATGTATAAGAAATTTAGATGACTATCAAAATATAGTATGAATTTACACTTTTCTCCCATCCTCCTAAAATGTTGCCCCTCCTGTGTGCTCACAGAACACTCGACTCACCCATCACAGCACCTGAACATTTCTGGCTTATTTCACTGTGTTTCACCAAATTCATTCTACACAGTCAGCACTCGTGTGAAGTAGTACTGTGTGACATTCATGAAGGTATTATATATGCCAGGTACTGGAGTTAAGAATAATGAGTAAGACACAGCCCCCTCCCATCAGACAATCAGTGGTAAGTCAGACAAGCACAAGAAGTGAATCAGTTCATCCTTGTCTGGAGTTTTGCTGGATGAGTATTAACAAGAAGTTTAACAAACAGAAGGGAAAGACAAAAGGTGACTATCAACAGAGAAAACCTCACCTGCAAGGAGGTTATAGTGGGAAGAGAATAAGCAAACCAGGACAGGAAAGTTAGGCTTGGATTTACAACCGTTAGGTATTTTCTGTCATTGTTAGGTATTCTTGCCTGGAAAAGTCCACGGACAGAGAAGCCTGTCATATATAGTCCATGAGGTCACGAAAGAGTCGGACGTGACTGAAGTGACTGAGCCCGCATGCAACCAAGACAAAATCTGGGATGTGATTATGGGAGAAGCGTAGCTAAAACGTAGTCAAGTAGGTCATAGAAAAGGGAATATAAGAAAGATGAAGTTCCATGTGAATTTAGGTTACATGTCACCCAAACTGATAGCTGGCATGAAATGGAAAAACATCCCGGTGCCACAGACTTTTAAAGTGGGAGGATGATCAGGAGGTCGGGGGGAACACCATTACTTGGGAAAAGAGTAGCAGAGTAATAGAAACCTCAAAAGAAATGGGTTAAGAAGTACTTAGTCGCTTCAGTCATGTCTGACTGTTCAAGCTCCTCTGTCCATGGGATTCTCTAGGCAAGAATAATGGAGTGGGTGCCATGCCCTCCTCCAGGGTATCTTTCTGACAAGGAATTGAACTCAGGTGTCCTGCATTGCAGGCAAATTCTTTACCACTGAACCACTGGGGAAGCCCTTTTATAAGAAGATGAGGTAGTAACCAGAGAAGACTCTTGAGAGTCCCTTGGACTGTAAGGAGATCCAACCAGTCCATCCTGAAGGAAATCAGTCCTGAATATTCATTGAAAGGACTGATGCCGAACATGAAACTCCAATACTTTGGCCACCTGATGTGAAGAACTGACTCACTGGAAAAGACCCTGATGTTGGGAAAGATTGCAGGCAGGAAAGGGGATGACAGAGGATGAGATGCTTGGATGGACTGACTTAGTGGACTTGAGTTTAAGTAAACTCTGGGAGTTGGTGATGGACAAGGAAGCCTGGTGTGCTGCAGGCCATGGGGTTGCAAAGAGTTGGACACAACTGAGCAACTCAACTGAGGTAGCAATTGTATCAAAGCAGCAAAGAAAAGTCAAAACTTCTAAAGCCTGTTCATGGCCCTTTGGCCCTATTAGGGCCATCTTTTGGAAGCAGTTGACACTTGTGGCCTGGAATGCAACCATTATGTTCTGTTCCTACAAAGTTGGTGCTTTACAGCCCAAAGAGGAAATCAAAGTCAGCTGGTTTTAAAATGATATTCTTTTGTAATAATTCCAAAACCCTGAAAATATTAAAAAACACTATTTTAGATGAATCGAGGAGACCAGTATAATCCTAAACGGTATTAGGATATGAAGACAGATGAAAAGAGTGCTGAGAATTTACTCTATTTTGATGAACTACAGAGATGTGGGGGGTGGGGAACAGCAAAAGCAAACTAATTCAACCCCAGAAATCTGTTTTTGTTGTTGTTTATCATAATTTTAAAAAATACTGAAAAGAGGGTTCTAGGAAGTATGAACCCCAACCCTGCAAAGTGGTAAGGAGGAATCCTGGGAGGACAGATCTGCAGGAGTCCCCAAGATAAACTACAGCAAAGAGAAGATGTCAGGAAAGGGGGTTTCAAGAAAGGGAACCTACAGGCTGTCCACAAAGTGGGGAGGCTTGCAACTTCCCTCGTGGTCCAGTGGTTAGGATTTTGCAACTCTGTGTTTCCATTGCAGGGGGCATGAGTTGGCTCCCTGGTTGGGGAATTAAGATTCCCAGGCATGGCTCCACAACAACAGAAAAAAGTGGGGAGGCTTAAGAAGTGGTATAAAAAGAGTTATGAAGAAGGAAATGGCAACCCACTCCGGTATTCTTGCCTGGAGAATTCCATAGACAAGAGGAGCCTGATGGGCTGCTGTCCATGGGGTTGCACAGAGTCAGACATGACTGAAGCAACTTAACATGCATGCATGCACTGGAGAAGGAAATGGCAACCCACTCCAGTGTTCTTGCCTGGAGAATCCCAGGGACGGGGGAGCTTGGTGGGCGGCTGTCTCTGGGGTTGCAGAGAGTCAGACACAACTGAAGCAACTTAGCAGCAGCAGCATAAAAAGAGTTAAGCTAACGGAAGAAGAGGCTACTATGACTGAAGAGGAAACAGCTGTGTAAGAAAAGAATCGGCGGTCGCCTTCCTGGCTCAGCAGTAAGCAACCACATCATATAAGCACTGACACTAATTTAAAATTAAATTGTGAAGTAAACAGGGAAGAGATGAAACAGGCTAAGTCTTTAACCTGACAGGAAGTCTGGAGGTAATGTCTTAACTTCTTAAATCCAAAGGCAACAATGTAAAAATCTTAAGACATGAAGTAAACTCCAGAAGAAAACAGCAAAAGAGTTAAAAATGGCTGCTCGGGGAATTTGAGGAGGATATTGTCAGGGTACCTGCCGTTCGTTGCCACAAGACTTGAAGGTATTTGACGTTGCTTTTAAACTCTGAACGCAGACCAGTTCAGCTAAAAGCAAGTGATCCAAATGAAAGCAGTCAGGGTCAGAGTGACGAAACCCACCTCGCCAGCAAAAAAGACGGTTCCTTGTATTTCCTCAGCAAGGATGTCGTAGGCCTCCCCGCTGCCCCCCGTCTTCACGAAGCTGTAGGCCATCTGGATCCAAGGGTCCGTGCTCCAGCGGGTGACAAAGTACTTGGTGGGATCTGGGACCTCCTGTGTCAAGCAGAAGGGATCGGAAGGGACTTGGACTGGTTGCAACCCAACCGTTCTAAAATTACAGCCCTCCCTCCATCCGGAAAGTGAGTTAATCCCTGTGGCATTCTGGGACAGCAGTTCCCATATGACCCTCCTGCCCGCCTGTTGCTCTGCCCAAGCTTCCGTATCTGTGTCTCTTCCTTTGTCACTGCCCCGTCTTTCTGACTTTGCCCAACACCCACGTCTCCTTATTTCAACACCTTGTCCTTCTGCCAGAGACAATTTCCCCACCTACCAGGGGTCATCACCAAAGGCTAAGAGTCCAGGCATTCCTCTTCCCTGGGGCTTCCCTGGAGGCTCAGACAGTAAAGAATCTGCCTACCAATGCAGGAGACCCAGGTTCGGTCCCTGGGTTGGGAAGATCCCCTGAAGGAGGGCATGGCAGCCCACTCCAGTATTCTTGCCTGGAGAAATCCATGGACAGAGGAGCCTGGCGGGCTACAGTCCATGGGGTCGCCAAGAGTCGGACATGACTGAGCGACTAACACACACACATTCCCCTTCTCATCACCTGGAACACGCTGGACCAGAGGAGGAGAGGGACGGGCAGGGTCTGAGGACCTCTGACTGGAATTCTCAACAGGCTTCTCCACAGAACAGCTACACCGGTCATGTTTCAGATAATTCTGTAGGCTGACCCCTGCCAAGCGCCACCATGAAACAGATTTCTGTGCCAACTGTGTGCTAAGTTCCAAATAACTGATTTGAAAACGAATTTTGAGACAAAAGTCCCAGGCGAGGGACTATTGTGAGAGAGACTTGCACCATGTAAAATAAGCAGTACCCCGAGGGCCCCCCTCTTTCTAATGTACGTTATGTTCTGCGTCATTTCTCTTCTTTCTACTTCTGCTCCTTTATCGGGAAAGGATATACATCGTGCCATTTATAAATCTCCAGAGACGGTGAGATTTAGTAAACTGGAGAGTAGAAAGTACCTTGAGCTTCTTGGAGAAAAGGGAAAGAGACTAGCAGTGGGGGGGGGTGCAAGAAAATTCTGGCCAAGGTCCCTTTGAATGGAAAACTGTCAAAGCTTGCGAGGTTTGGGAACAGGATACCCAAATAGAGGATCTGTGGAAAATGCTGAGTCTTCCCTCTTGAGGAGAGAAAGGAGGTGTGCATGATATGAGGAAAAAAAGGAAGAGAATGTAAAAGGAGGAATGGGGTACTATTGTGAGCCTCACTGTGTCCCCCTACTCAAATTCAGATGATGAAACCCTAACCCGCAGGACCTCAGAAAGCAACTCTATTGGAGATAGGACTTTGATGAGGTCATTCAGGTGGGCCTTAATCCAGGATGCCAAGTGCCCTTCTAAGAAGAGAGGATTTGAACACAGACAACATAGACAGAGGCGAGACCACGCAAGGACACGGGGGAAGCAGCCTTCTGTGAGCCAAGTCGGGAGGCCTCAGGAGAAACCAACTTCCCCTCCCCAACCCCTCAATCTGGTGTCTAGCCTCCTTAATTGTGAGACAATGAATTTTTGCTGCTTGGACTACCCAGTCTGGGGCAGTCTGTCATGGTGGCCCGAGTAAACTAATGCCTAAGAGGAAAGTTGGGGCCTCCCTGGTGACTCAGATAGATGGTAAAGAACCTGCCTGCAATGTGGGAGACTCAGGTTCAATCCCTGGGTCAGGAAGATACCCTGGAGGAGGGCACAGCAACCCATTCCATGGACAGAGGAGCCTAGCAGGCTACAGTCCATGGGGTCGCAAAGGGTTGGACACAGCCAAGCAATTAACACTTGGATATTAAAAGAGAGAGAGGAAGACTGTGGCCCATGGCCCTGAGCCCCTTCGTGCTCGGTAGGAACAGACTTGCTTTGGGTCCGTGCCACTCTGAAGAGCACGGGAAGTCAGCGGCAAGCGTGTTTTTCTCTTTTCAAAGGGCGTGTGTCTGACCTGCTCCTTGAAGAGCTCGCGCAGGGTGGCCATGCACTGCTGCAGCACCTGCTTGTCCTCCAGGCTCCTGACGGCCGCCACCGCCTCTCCCGCAATCACCGACATCAGCACGCTGTGCTGCTTCTGGACACGTGACGGGAAAAGCACTTTACAGGCCGGGCTTTGAGGACCCAAGTCTCCAGATGCTCGGGTCTAAGCACTGGGTTGGCCAAAAAGTTCATTCGGGTGTTACCATCCGGTCTCGTGCAAAAACCCAAATGACCTTTTGGCCCTCATCCTCACAAGTCACAGATCATCATTTCCTACTGTCCTGTGGCCCGGGCCACCCACCTTCATTTATGCATTTTATTGTTCCCTGCTGGAAAAACTCCAGAAGTCACCTACATATCAAACCCCCGGATTCTCTTGGCTTTTCCCTTCTAAGAACTTTTAGAAGAAATGGAATGTGACTGAGAAGGGAACTCTGCACATAAAATAATGGGGGGAAAAAACCCCTTCTTGAATAGTAAGGACATTCTGCTCTTGGCTCCCATGTGGAACTTTTGAAGATAGTGTCTTGGGACAAACGGGCCCGAGGAAAAACAACTGTGAAGCTTTGGCAGGACATCAGCACAACCATCACGTTCAAGCCCAGGTGGTCCTGGGTCCTCCCCCAACCAATCACGTCCAGTGAATCCCAGATCCGCCCTCATGTGGGCCAATCATACCTGCCCCTCTCCCCTCCAGAGGACCCTTGGGGAGTATATTTCAAGTACCATTCATTACTGTGCTATCACCAACTCTCCCTAAGAGGAATTCGGAAGAATTCTTCCACTTCCATGGCAATGAATTCATTTACCAGGGACCAACATTAGTCCTTTAAGAAAATATGAGAGATACAGGGGCTCCTTTCCTATAGGAAAACATGCCCTGCAAGTGTCCCCCCAGCATACAAACAGACATCCAGAGTGTCCACAATGTCCATTAGCTCCTGGGCTTGACATGGGGGTAATTACCAAATCAAATTCTAAACTGTTAACAAGGGAATTCAAGCCATGTTCTAACACCCATGACTTTACCTGGGGATCCATGTCATAGAACACGGCAAAAAGCCCTCGCTTGCTGGCACTAGGAGGAACGTGACCAAAAAAGTCAGCCCCTTGAACTTTACTGTCCCAAAACCTATAAGGAAATTGCAAGGCAATCTGGAAAGCAAGCAAGAGAAAGGTGGTTATTAAGAGTTCACTGAAATCAAAAGTGTGGCAATCGCTAAGAAGCCACCCATAGCTCTTAAATACTTATGTTAAAAAAAAAAAAAAAGATGTTCCAAAAAACTCAAACATACTCCCTTTCCATTCTTCTATCCTTTGTTCTCTCTGTGAACATGTTTTTTAATGCCATTCAGTCCTGTCCTCCCACGGATAATGGTGGGACCCACTGACAACCTCTAGGCTAATCCAAAGATGCAGAGCACTGCTGAGACTTAGTCTTGAAGCTTATGTTCAGGAGATAAAAGTCTTACTACTCATAAGTCTGCTGGTACCTACTGCAGCACTGGCAGATTCTGCTAATACAGTTTTTCAAGGCAAAGAAAGTAGAAACACTCTCCTCATTGGGGCTAATCAGTGAAGGGTATGAGGGGTTCCCTGGTAGCTCAGTTGGTAAAGAATCTGCCTGCAGTGCAAGAGACCCAGATTTCATCTCTGGGTCAGGAAGAACCCCTGGACAAGGAAATAGCAACCCACTCCAGTATTCTTGCCTGGAGAATCCCATGGACAGAGGAGTCTGATAGGCTATAGTCCATGGGGGTGGCAAGAGTCAGACATGACTTAGCGACTAAACTACTATTACTACTACTACTAGTGAAGGGTAGATATGGAAAGCAGGACAAAAAAAAAAGAATTGCCCATTTATATACCCAGTTCAAACCCTGAATAATGAAAAGTCTTTCTCCTGAATCAAAACTTGCAGAGCTCCGTCCGCTCTGCTCTTTTTGTTTTGATGATATCCTTCTGTATTCTTCAGGAACAATTACTCAAAGGAAAAGGAAGTCTTCGAATGTGATGTGGATTCAAAAATCACCTATTTCCCAATACCAGAAGTTTGGGGATCCCTGTCATCTGATACTCATCTCTCCAGTTTCCAGGCTTACGTAATTCAGTCACCTTTTCAATGATGCCTGCTCCTAAGCTGTTGATGGCCTTCATCTTCTTGTCTGACAACGGTGGGTTAAACTGAATGGCACCTTTCTGCAGTAAAGCCAGTGGTACAGTGACTAACACCTGTGGGAGATAATGAACCATTTACAGTCTGTCAAGTGTTTATCAATGTACCCTGTTGGGCTGGAAATCTTTCACTTATACGCTGGGTAACGTCCAATTGAAACTGTGTGATGCGTGCTGACTACTAAAAGTATCTGCTTTCGTCATGTCAGAGCAGGCTTTTTGAATCACAGCCTGAAACTCTAATTTCTCTAAAAGACAGAATACAAAGAAAAAGAGTAAATGGGCCAGGTCAGGGTCAGGCAGAGGGTGACACAGCGGGGTTAGTACACCTAGCGTGTTGTCCTGAGCCGCGAGCTGACTTGCAGTTTTATAAGGCCTGTGAGTGTCAGTCACTCAGTCAGGTCTGAGTCTATGCGACCCCATGAACTGTAGCCCACCAGGCTTCTCTGTCCATGGGATTCTCCAGATAAGAATACTGTGGCGGGTTGTCATGCCCTTCTCCAGGGGATCTTCCTGACCCAGGGATTAAACCCAGGTCTCCTGCTTTGCAGACAGACTCTCTACCATCTGAGCCACAACTTCAGTTCAGTTCAGTCGCTCAGTCATGTCTGACTCTTTGCGACCCCATGAATCGCAGCACGCCAGGCCTCCCTGTCCATCACCAACTCCCAGAGTTCACTCAAACTCATGTCCATCGAGTCAGTGATGTCATCCAGCCATCTCATCCTCTGTCGTCCCCTTCTCCTGCCCCCAATCCCTCCCAGCATCAGTCTTTTCCAATGAGTCAGCTCTTCGCATGAGCTGGCCAAAGTACTGGAGTTTCAGCTTCAGCCACAAGAGAAGCCTACAATTTTATAAGGTAGTATTTAAAAAATTTTTTTACCATTAGGAGGAATATTAGATATTGGCCTGATTCTCACCTGGGGAATCACAAATATGGATGCTACTGACAAGTGGTTTTCAACTCTGGTCACATGTTGGAATCACCTGGGAAGCTTTAAAAACATGACCAGACGAGTTCAGCAAGAACCTACGTGGGGTGGGGCTCTGTAACCTTTCTGTTAAGCACCTCCCAGGAGATTCTACCCAGAGAAGGAAATGACAACCCATTCCAGTATTCTTGCCTGGAAAATCCCATGGACAGAGGAGCCTTGTGGGTTACAGTCCATGGGGTCGCAAAGAGTCAGACATGACTTAGTGACTAAAACAGCACCATAGGTGATTCAGAAGTGCAGCCAGGGCTGAGAACTACTGCTAGTCCAAAGTCTATATGACCAATACTCACTACCTAGCTAGTTAATGGCAGGAACAATATGAAGAATTATCCATCCCCCCTAGAATTATACACTATGTCTTTCCCATTTGACATGCAAATGAAATATTTTTAGTTAACTGAAAAAGCATAAAACACAGCTAATCTAGGAACTAGTGGTAGTTCATCAGTTACACTTTTTGGTAAACACTTCAGACATAATTAAATAAATCGATGGGGTTTATTAAGCCCCCTCCACCCCCAATACTTTGTTTTCCAACACTACAGAAATCTCAATGTGATTTCATTTATTACATTACAGCACCTTTCACAGACCGCCTACTAAAGCTGTTTACAAAAAATTCAAATGACATAAAAGTACTTCTGCCAGTTTCAAGACAAAAACACAGAGTGTTCTCGACCTGAAAAAAGGTTCTGTGGTACAAAAACAAAGACACCACCCACTTAGAAACCACTGAATTAAACAAAGGAAAAGAGGTTGCTAAAATGCAGGACTTCTCAGAGCCTTTAAAATGCTCTTATTTAACCCGAAACATAGACTCATATATCATACTTTACAAACTTATTTGGCCAAAGAATTTCTTTCCTTGTTCAACTCTCAGAACTAATGCAGCAGTACCCAGAATTCCATCTGCCATGAATCTATATGCTGGTCAAAGAATGAAATCTGATGTGTACATCCACACACAACTAGAGGAGATACAGAATTCTGCAGAGGTCAAATAAGGTTCCAGGGAGATGGCTAGAGGCAAACTGCTGGGTGGAAAAGCCTGGTCTCCCTCACTCCCAGGCTCCTGGCAGCACGCAGTGCTCGCACAGCGCTTACCTTCTGTGCTGTACACACTGCTCCACTGGTAGTGGTAACTTGCACTTCATCTCCAGAATAGTCAATACTCTGTACCTGCTCAAGAAAAGCAATCATGGAAAACAATGAGGGATGGAACCACACGATCCGGGGTCCTCTCCAATTCTTTGATGATGGGAGTTTACATTTCCAAGGCTATGGGGAACCACTTCCTGGCATTCGAAGAACTAAACAGTTATCACTTCCTTCAGGGAACTCTCAGTCATTAAAATTTATAAACATTATGTCAGAATATGGAAAAATCTTTATAACATCATGTAAGGTGAAATACAGACATATATATGTAATTGCCTCTATAGTTATAACCATGTACAATATGATTTCATAGAAATGTATATCTGAAGGGAAAATTTAAGTGTGAAAAGAACCATGCTGGATCAGGGAGGTGGTGAGCAACCCAAACGCTTGATTATTAATAACAGTGCATCTCAGTCACTATTGTTTCCAACAACAGCAGTGACCTAACCGACAAGGATAATGCAACTGATCACAGTATCAAAAGTACCTGCAGAGACTGGCTGGACATCAAAGCAGGCGCCTGTCTGCCATGTAATCTACAAATCCCAAACTTCACATGCTCCAAACGCCACCAAACCTGAGCCACCCACCGCTGTGGACACTCACGGGAGACCTGAGCCGGATGTCCAGTCCCTCAGCCAGTTTTTCTAAGATGACGGAGTATCCGGGAGTGAGGAGGGTGTGGTCACCGGCGAACTGGGCGAAGAATTCATTGTGGTCCCAGGAGCGAGCAGACACCTGGGAAACACCAGGAGAGGTTGGAAAACAAGATGGTGGAAAACCTGTGGCCTGCACCTAAGGCACGAGAAGAGGAACTCAGGGTGGGGAAAGCCATCCCAGGCAGGAGGACAGAGGGTGAAACAGGAAGGGAGCGGGGGTGATGGACGAGCAGCCGGAGCCAGGTAGATACTGCTGCCAGGGGAAGGAAATTTCTCAGTAATGCACAGGAAAGCTTATTTTAGAACAAAAGGTACATATGATTTGGCCATGGGTCCCACTCCCTGACAAAAAGATGTATTATACATCAACAACACTGGAAAGGGAGAATTCCACGAGAGGAGACCCACATCTGATCAACTCCATATAGAAATATGCCACCTAGATGTCTTCGACATGGAAATTCCATAGAAGTTGAAATGCAGCATGATTTTGGAAAAGTGTTATTCCAATTGCAAAGAATCACTGAATGCAAACATCAGTTGTTGTCCCTCGCCCACCCCTACCAAAGAGGATAATTAAGTTGGGGATCAGCTACAGAACCGTGATTCAACGTGCAGCATATCCAAGTCATATGATCAGAGTTGGTGACATGAATGGAAAAGTGAAAGTTAGTTGTTCAGTTGTGTCCAACTCTTTGCAACGCCAGGCTCTATGTAATTCTCCACAAAAGAACACTGGAGTGGGTAGCCATTTCCTTCTCTAGGGGATCTTCCTGACCTAGGCAATTTTAAATTTATTTTAGCAAGACAAACAGATCCTAAGTGCAAAGATGCTCTATTCTGGCTTCTTAAGAGCAGTGTTTTCAGCTCCCGGTTGCACAGGCACGCCTTGAGGGCCCCCTGAAGAGGACAGTGGACAGACACAAGCCTGTGACCCCTGCCCCTCAGCACAACAGCCTGCCTGTGTTCAGGTTTATAGCGTGAGCATCTTCACAGTCATTATTTGCAGAAATAATGCTTCTTTAAAGGTTCTCCTGCTTTAAAGAATTTGTTTCAAAACCACCATGGGATTTGTATACTCTAAAGCTGTGGTTCTGGGACTTTTAAGTGGCAGACCCATTGATCCCCGTTATCCAGACCATCGCGGGCTCAATATTTCGATATGTAAACACGCACACAGAGAAACAAGCATGTTCCAAGCCCACCTGATGGAGGTTGCTGCCACAGGCATATTCCAGGTTGCTGAGATGGAACTGAAGCACCTGCTCCTCCAGCTCACTGAACTGGATTCCAGACTCTTTGATAAAAGCTTTGTAGATCTCCTCTATCTTTTCTGCAATGGGAATGGAGCAAAGCAGGAAAAAAAAAAAAAAAACCAGTTTGGACATTATGGTCCAATTCCTTATCCTTTGCACTCCACCTCCTTCAACCCGCAAGGCCCCAAACTTTGGAAGAGCTTTCCCAGGTAGTCCCGGGGGAAAGGGTAAATGTCTTGACAAGGTTGGTTTCTCTCAGGAAGGAAAAGCATATCTTAATGGGGCACGAAGCTATGAGGGCCCTATGTCTTCAACCCTGTTTCACTTCTGCTTAGTGGAGAACCAATTTTTTCTTTTGCTTGAAATAAAGGAAAAGTAACCTCCGTATATATAAATACAGAGAGAGAACTCCCATTCCCTTTCCGCTCCTACTGCACCACCTTAAAGTCAAGTTCTTATAACAGCTCACCTCGACCAAAAGATCTATCACAGACTGATGACTGGCTATCATCTCTTGCAAACATTCCAAATATTCCACCATGGACTTTCACAAAGGCAACTCTCTAGCTCAACACCTTTAATTACTGGTTCTCCATTGCCTATGTAATAAATTCCAAAACCCACAGCCAGACAGAGTGAGCACATTTTTAGCCTTTCCAAAGACAGCAAACCCCACCTGCCCACTCACTCAATCTTTTCCTGGTAAATGCCAACCCTGCAACGTCTGCTACTACCATGCTTCTCCTCTGGAATGCCCTCCCCCCGCACCCCGGTCCCATCCATCCTTTATAGACCAGCATCACCTGGTCACTGCCAGCCTCAGGAATCGCTCCCTTGCTTATCAACCCCCAGCACTTATCTATCCCATTCAACTAGAACTTTCAACTACATATACACATCCTTGTGTTATCATTCCGATGACTGTCTTAGATTCCTTTTGAGGGGAGGTGGAGGGGGAAAAGGCTTGTGCCTGACAAATATCTCAGCAAAAATGACTTCTTTATAATGTTCCCAGTGATGACAACCATCCAGCGGAGACACGGCAGACTCAAAGCTTCTATAAGGTATTCTGCACATGCTTGACTAGAAACAGAACTTCATACCAGTTAACTTTTTTTTCGACAACTGAAGGTTCTCATTAACATGTTCCATTCTTTGAGCCACTTTTTTTTTTTGGCAGGGGGTGGCAGCAAGAAAACTGGAGTGGGTTGCCATTCCCTTCTCCAGAATACGTTCCATTCTCACGCTAGACTGCTGTATGGAGACGTCCACGGCATCTTTGTGCTACGCTCTTGTTCCTAGACCTCTGGGTTTTTTCCAGTTTCAGTACCTTCTCATACCAATCCCATCCTTGTCTCCCGCCATGCAGTTTTTGTTTTCCTTTAGGTTTCGTAAAGGTGTGGGAAGCACCAAGATTGCTAAAATAGTACATAAAATTAAAGTAGAAGCAGGCTGAGAGAAGCCTTAATGTGATTTCTACGTAAATAACATTTTAAAGCGTTAGTCCATCTGCTTTGTGAAATTCACTCTAGCTTCTAACTACTTATACTTTTGTCTTTTGAGCTAAGTCTAATAAGGTGAGAGCTCAGACAGCTGAGATACCACTAGGCAGGCTCTAATGTAACCTCATGTAGAGATGGGGGCATTATTACTAAAGCTTTTCAAAAAAATATATCACTATGATAAAACAACTACTTATAGAGTAAATATTGTTGGCCCTTCCGTAATAACTTGTTTTAAGTAAAGCCAAAATAACATTGTTAATTTCTGTAGATGATGACCCTGAAAGAATCGTAAAGAGAACGCCGCCCAGCAACTATCACACAAACACTAACCAAATTCTGAGAACATCCTGCGAGTCTGCCTAGTCGCTGTCTTCCAGAAAATTCAACAACTTGCCACTTGGTCTGGACACTACCACATTTGGCTAAATGATCCCAGTCAACCCCAGGACGTTTCTAAAAATGTTCTGTTATGGTTTGTCTGTCAACACTTTTACTAAGGGCGGTTAGAAAGTGGGTGGGTCTCAGAGGTGAAGTATTGAGGTCATGGCGGGTGGGGTGGGACAAGAGGATTAAAAGAAGAGACAGACAATCCCTGCTGAGAAATTTACCCGGAACAGAGATGGAGCGTATGCCAGAACCCTCACACAGAAACACAAAGCTGAAGCCAATTAACACCCTGACAGTTGAGTTAAAATGCTCACAATGTAAGAGAGTCCAGTATGCTCCCGAGAATTACAAATGAATACATTCAGGTCATGAAATCATAGGTTAAATAAATATCAATTTAAGCAGCAATATAGTAAGATCTCAGCTGGCCCCCTCAGGGAAATGAGCTGTTACTGTTAGGTTTTCTAGGGGGTTGTGGTGAATATGGTCCATTTGGTACCAAAGCCTGAAAGTTTTGGATTAAAATTCTTAAATTATAATACAGAGTCTTGCATTCTTAAACAAAATATATATAAAAAAAAAATCTTAACCTGTCTGAAAAAGGAAAAGAAATCCTGGCACATTGAAACTCTTATCTAGAAAAGTCGTTATATGGTGGCTAGTTATTCACATAGAGCTTATCACATGCTTTCTTAAAAGCAAGCTCTTCTGGGAAATTGAAAATTAAACATTTACGTGATTTTTTTTTAAACATTGGCTATTGTGTGAAGTAAGCTGTATGTGTGCACGCATGCACACACACACATCTAAAGGTCCCTGAAGCAGTTTAGCTCCCCTTTGTGGAATGGCCAGTCCAAAAGGGATGCTCCAAAGGACTATTCTCATTGGGTCCACCCAGGCTTGTGGATGAATGATGCTACCGCTGATCAAGCTTAGGTTAGAATGAGACTCAGATGGAACAATCAGAACACCATTCTCCCCATACCTCCTAAAGGGACATCTTGGAGCTGAGTCTTATCCTTCCTCCACTCAGAGACCACATCCAAGAGAGCATTAAAATGAAAATCCATGCGCTTGTCAATAGTGGGGTCAGTTATTCTTCCACCTTCCTGAATTAAGTCACATCTTTCTCCAAACTTATGCATGCTGATGCCAAGCTTCAAAATAATAAGAATAAGAAGGTGAAAAGTTTTCCCTGGAAAAAATAGGTACAGGTTCTAAGCTGCAATCAGACAGAGCTCTCGGGGAGCAAAGGGTCAGTCAGGATCTCTCAAAAATACAGGTTGATCAGGTCATGACCACAAAGGAAGGCAGTGAAAAACCAGCATGGCACTGGAGAATGGGGGGGCACCAACAACTGCTTCCGGGCCATGCCCTCCACCAAGATTTATCCATGCTTCAGACGCTAGTGCTGCGCACCGCCCCTCCCTGCTCTGACACCCTCTCTCCTCTGTGGGATCTTACGGGAAAGAGCACACAAACGCACAGACACTCATAGAAGTTGAGGCTGAACTGACCGTCAGTCAATAGTTCACAAAAAGCCTTGGTCTTCAAAGAAATCAGGTAGGGTTGCCCAACGAGAGATAGGAAGCCCAGTTAATTCTCAGATAAACAATGAATACTTTTTTTTTTTTTTTTTAAGTATAAATAGGTCCCAAATAGTGCATGCAAAACATTCCATGTGATACTGGGACATACTTATATCAAAAAAATTATTGGTGTTTATCTGAAAGTCAAATTTAAATTGGCATTCTGTATTTTTGTTTGCTTAATCTGGCAACCCTACAGCAATAAGCTAATTAAGTGGCCTGCAAATTAACACACAAATATAATTACAGACTGGGGGGGGGGAGGGGGGATTAAGTTTTCCAGTTCCACCTTCAGAGAAAGGAAGATTGTACTTGTTCTTATTTACTTTTCAGAGGGAATGAGGGGCAACAAATCATTCTGCGTTTATTACATGTTATCTAGAGGCATATTAATACTGCACACAAGCAAACTGAGACCATCTTTTGTTCATCTACAGTACAAATCTTAAAGAAACTCACTTGTTCACACATGAGTGCTACTGGGTTGTTAACACAGCCGTTGACAATCTGGGCTCCTCGTCCCACCGTGACGCCTGTGAAAGACTTATCATCCCATACTCGGCCTCCGATTCTGTCTTTGGCCTCCAGGACAGTCACCTAAAAAGACAGACAATCGGAGAAGCTGAAGAAGATGGAACAGTCATCCCAAATGCAGTACAAAGGTAAAGTGACACAGTAAGACGAATTTTGCATCTAGGTAATATATTACCATATTATTAGAACAACGACTTTAGAAAGAGGGCAGTGTGTCAAGGATCCAGCAATTCCATTCCTGGGCGTCTCTCTGGACAAAATTATAATTCAAAAAGATACACGCATCCCCATGTCCATAGCAGCACCATTCACAACAGCCAAGATGTGGAAACAGCCCAAGTGGCCATCGACAGATGAATGGAAAAAGAAGATGCGGTGTGTGTATATGTACACACACACACACACACTGGAATACTATTCAGCCGCAAAAAAAGAGCAAAATAATGCCATTCGCACCAGCATGGATGGACCTAGAGATGATCATACTAAGTGAAGTAAGTCAGAAAGAGAAAGACAAATACCATATGACATCACTTATATGTAGGATCTATGACACGAATGAACGTATTGGCAAAACAGACGAAAAAAAATCACATGTGATTCTAAGCACGACCCCGTGGGCTTGGCCAGCACAGACTGGTCCCACAGCCAGACTACTTTATCTCCTCCAAACTTCTGATGCTGGAGGCAGGGGAGCTGCTCTCAGGTGGATAGCCCTGTGCCTCAGACAGTGACCCTGCCCTTGGTTGTAGAAGCTGAAAATGGGAAGCCTCTTCAGTCCTTTCGCTTCTGGAGCCCTAGGAGCACTCCTTCTGATGGCTCCAGGAGGCTCCCCGAGCTAAGCATCTCTGAGGTTACTCAGAGGAATCTATTTCCTAACCAGGAGGGGTGTTTCCCCAGAGAAAGGGGAGAACAATAGAGGTCTCTTGAATATTCTTCTTCCTCGGACCTAAACTCCTCATTTCCTCCAACTAGAAAGGCTACAACTCGTGACTCTCCACCTTCTTTCTGACTTCAGATGAACCCAGAACCATCCATCTAGTTTCTTTTTTCATTTATAAGAGGAAGGCTGAATGCTAAAGTCCTCCCCTGACTTTGGCTAGAAATAACTTTTTTTTTAATCGAGATATAGTTGACTTACAATGCTTCTGGTGTACCACAAAGTGATTCAGTTACATATATAAATATATATGTATACATACAGTTTTTTTCAGGAATAACTTTCCCTGTAACATAATGTGAATTTCCCAAGCAAAAAACAAGAAACCTTGGTCCTAATATCTATTGCTGAAATATACATATGGCCAATTAAAATACCTCACTGCTTAATACCTCTTAGACAATATTTTGAAATGCAAACACACTTCCTATAAACTCAACTCAGATTCTCCCGTTTTTGTCAGTAGTATATATAGAATCCAAGATGTAGATCTTGCATTCCACCAAAAGGAAAACCTCTGAGGCATAACCACTGAAAACTTTCTCATTTCTGAAACTCCGCCAGCACAGAAGATGCTGTGAAAAATGTTGATTCTTTTAGCCACACAGAGCACAGCGAAAAACTAATTCAATTCTACCAAATTGATTTTCACGTTTGGTTTAATGGAAAACCAAAGTCCTTGCAAAACAAGTTTTTAAAAAATGGAGAAATGAGTCAGACCTAGGAAGTCCCAGAAATCTGGGAAACTTGAATGAATCTAATGGAAATTAGATACTGAATTGCACAATTTTTTTGTAATCGACTCTATTTCGGCTAATTTTTAACAAGTAGAATAAGGCAACACACTAGATAAAAAGAAATAATATAGCTAGCTAGTGGGAAGCTGCTATTTAACACAAGGAGCCCAGTTAGGTTTGTTGTGATGACCTAGGGATCGGGGGGAACAGAGGTCAAGAGGGAGGGAATATATATGTATAATTATGGCTCATACTCATCATTGTATGGCAGAAACCAACACACACACAAAATAAAGGATTTCTAAAATTAATAAAATGCATTTTGATATGAAAATTAAAAAAAGAGTATCTTTCCTTGGGGTAGAAGGCTACTCCAAATATGGTAGTTTAGTTGCTAAGTCATGTCCGATTCTTGCGACCCCGTGGACCATATAATATATGCAGCATTCTTTGCTAAAATCAGGAACTAGTTTCCAAGTCTTAGAAAATTTGGACCAAAGGAGCAGTTAACCATCTGTTTTCGCCTCCATGTCCCCCAAGTCTTACCTTAATTCCAAAGTTATGCAGTTGCCTAGCAGCTGCTAATCCGGCTGGACCAGCCCCAATAATGATGACTGATTTCTTTACGAAAAGAAAAAAAGAAACAAAAATCCAATTAGAGCAATGAAAAAAATGTACTAGAAGGAGCCAACTGCCAAGCAACGTTAGTTCATCTGCATTTCTTTGCTGTCCCGTTTGTAGAAAGTTATTTCCCTAAAGAACACATCAGTACTTGTCCTAAGCCATCCACCCCTTCCTCTTTTCTACCGTCGAGGGGAACAGCGGTTTATATTCTTTTCCCTGAAGAAACGCACAATCTACAAAAGTCTCGCTAAAGCTTTTACAGCGATAATGTGAGTTTTACTTGTATTATTAACGTACGATCATGTATCATGACCGTCGGTAGCAGCACTGCTAGGGTTACGGTCACCTACATTGTGGTAATCTTTAGGCAGAAGATGCTGGTCAGGGCCAACGCTGAGAACTCCTGTGTTGATGAGACCTTTCCTTGTCATAAAATAAAGTATCCTCTCCACCTCCTGAACGCATCGAATGCGCACGAGACCCCGGACGATGATGTGAGGAATACATTTCTGAGGAGTAAGAGCTTCCTGTGTTTGGAAATAAAACCAGATTGTTAAACTAACTAACCGAAAACAAGTCTTGGTTCCTCAAAAAGGGAAAACACAGGATGACCATATGACACAACAATTCTATTCCTATGTATGAAAGAGCTCAATGCATGAATTCTATTCCTATGTATGAAAGAGCTCAATGCACGGCAGCAGTATTCGAAGTGCCAAAAGGTGGGAATGATCCAAGCGTCCATCAGTGGGTGACGGTATAAAGCAAAAGGTGGTCTATCCATACACGGAATATGATTTGGTCATAAAAAGAAACAGAGTACTGACGTACGCTACAACAGGGAAGAACCTTGAAAATGTCATGCTAAGTAAAGAAGCTGGTTACAAAAGCCACGTGTTATAGGATTCCATTTATGTGAAGCACCCAGAATAGGCAGATTTTATAGAGACAGGAAGTAGGCAGTGCTGTGCTTAGTCACTCAGTCATGTCCAACTCTGTGCGACCCCATGGACTGTAGCCTGCCAGGCTCCTGTGTCCATGGGATTCTCCAGGCAAGAGTACTAGAGTAGGTTTCCATGCCCTCCTCCACGGGATCTTCCCAACCCAGGGATCGAACCCAGGTCTCCCACATTGCACGCACACTCAACCATCTGAGCTATCAGGGAAGCCCAAGAACACTGGAGTGGGTAGCTTATCCCTTCTCCAGGGGAACTTCCTGACTTAGAAATTGAACCAGGGTCTCCTGCATCACAGGCAGATTCTTTACCAGCTGAGCTACCAGGGAGGCCCAGAAAGTAGGCTAGGGTTGCCAGAAGCTGGGGGAAGAAAGGAGTGGGGAGTCACTGTTTAACGGGTGTGGGGTTTCCTCTTAGAGTAATGAAAAAGTTCTGGAACTGCACAGAACTGATGGTTATACAACACTGTGTATGTACTTAATGCCACTGAATTGTACATTTTACAATGATTAAAATGGTAAAAATGATAAATGTCAACCTGCACGTTTTGTATGGTGTGTTAGTGCTCAGTTGTGTCCGACTCTTTGTGACCCCATGAACTGTAGCCCACCAGGCTCCTCTGTCCATGGAATTCGCCAGGCAAGAATACTGGAGTGGATTGCCACTCTCTTCTCCAGGGGATCTTCCCAACCCAGGGATCGAACCCTGGTCTCCTAAACTGCAGGCAGATTCTTTACCATCTGAGCTACCAAAAAAAAAAAACCTCCCAGGGTAACTGGAATCTACCATTTATCACTAAGTCATAGTAAGACCAAAGGGAGGTCTGCCTGGTGAAGGAAGAAAGAAAGGAACAAGAAGCACATGGCAATCTCTGTTTTATCACCTAGGTTTCCCCTTGCAGAGAATGACCGATATGGGGAGTGTGGGTGCAGAGCACACCACAGATATATTCCTGACTCAAAAAATCACACAACAAAGGCCGTTATAGAAACCCAGGCTGCTGCTGGCCCTGGGATCTGAAAAGGCTGTGTTCTCATCACTGATAGGAGAAGGCAATGGCACCCCACTCCAGTACTCTTGCCTGGAAAATCCCATGGGCGGAGGAGCCTGGTGGGCTGCAATCCGTGGGGTTGCAAAGAGTCAGACCCGACTGAGTGACTTCACTTTCACTTTTCACTTTCATACATTGGAGAAGGAAATGGCAACCCACTCCAGTGTTCTTGCCTGGAGAATCCCAGGGACAGGGGAGCCTGGTGGGCTGCTGTCTATGCAGTCGCACAGAGTCGGACACGACTGAAGTGACTTAGCAGCATCACTGATAAGATGTAGGAGGAACGGACTTAGGAACTTTTCAGGAAAAAAAAAAAACACAAAAAAAAAGACCCTGACTTTGTTTACTCCAGAAGCTTTGGTAAGGGTTGGTTCATCTCAAAGATTCAAGAATAAGGTGGCCTCCTCACAGGGTCGTGAAGTCAGAACAGGTTTGGGCCATGGGGCGCAGCAGGGAGGTGCCCACTCTGGCCTTTCTTCTACTTGTCCCCAACCCCCAGCTCCAAGAGAACCTGATCAAACACAGGAAGATGACTACAGGCTCAAAATACGAAAGAAATAACATGTACAACATTGGCTTGGATTGCTGCAGAAGATTAAAAAATGTGTTTGTATTCATGACTTAAAAAATAAATATTTAGTCTGACTCTTTGTTTTTCTGACTCCTTAAAAGCAACCATATTTGAGTTTTCCCACTAGAGTATTAAATAGATACATCTTATGATCTTATTACAAATTAAAATAGATCCACACTGGTAAGTGGAGGACTTTTTAAATCAGAGTCTTTCACAGTGTAAGTCCAATTTCAAAGTCAACTAAAAAGAAATGTCAAGAAAAATGAACCCAAGGCTGTTTCTGAAAAGTGCATCTTCCTTCACAGCTTATTTACAGGAAAATTCTGACCACAGTTTTGTTTAGTTCAGCAAATGTTTGCTACTTAGTTTAATACCTACTTTAAGGCTGCTGGAGAGGAAATGCGCAGCCCACTTACCTGGGTGTAATTCATATCAACTGCATTTACAGCTGTAACTTAATCAAATCATCTAGGGCTGGGGTCTAATTCAATGAAATACCAGGGCAGACCCAGAGTATCTTTCTTTAACCAAGACTGGCAGTCTGGCAAAATGTTCTACATTCAGCAGTCACTCAAATAATTGCAGAAGAAATTAATAAATTGGAAAAATATGAGGGTCAGGGAAGACTTTGCTTAAAAAAATTATAGTCCCCCCACCCGGTCCATCCCCCAATTTACCTTCATCCCTTTCAAGGTAAGTGCTGTTTGAAGCCCCTAACATTCATTCAGTCCCAGAAAAGCACCAATCACTGGTTTCAGATGCTTGAGGATAACAAACTGAGGAAGAATTCCTGTCCTCCGGGGGATTTATGATTCAATCTTTAATGTTTTATTCTTTTTTCTCCCGGCATTGTCATCGGAACTCCTTGACCCAACTTTGCACTGTACACTCACTCACTAGAGTCGAGAATTCTGGTGACACGTGGTCTAACGCAGTGGTTTTCAGGTGGTGAGACTTTGCCCCGTTTGGCAATATCTGGAGACATTTTTGGCTATCACACCGGGTTGGGGGGGATGGTGGTTGCTATGGCATCTAGTGGGTACAGGCCAGGGATGCTGCCTAAACTCGCTACAATGCACAGGACAGCCCCCACCCAAACGTGTGGTGGAGACACACAGATCTAAAGATCAAGCCACCCCTCTAAGAGAAGTCTGTGTCCACGTGCTGCTGGCCAACCTGCCCCCCACTCACCTTGCAGTTAGTGAACCACAGGGCGAGGACGAGATTCCTCAGAGCCAGGTACATGGTGGGGTCCCTCGAATACTCCGGGAACTCGTACAGCTCATCCAGCTCCATCACGTCTGGCCTCACACACAAGGCTTTGCCGCACTCGTTGGGTTGGTAGAAAGGCTGGAAGTACCGGTTCATGCCTGGAACTGAGGGAGAAGCAAAGGAGTAAATCTCCCAGGCTGTAAATTCCAAATCTGGGTAAGCGTTAGTCACTCAGTGGTGTACGACTCTTAGCGACCCCATGGACTATCGCCCGCCAGGTTCCTCGGTCCATCGGATTCTCCAGGCATGAATACTGAAGTGGGCTGCCATTTCGTTCTCCAAGGGATCTTCCCGACCCAGGGATCGAACCTGGGTCTCCTCATTGCAGGCAGATTCTTTACTGTCTGGGCCACCAGGGAAACCCAGGGTAAGCTGAAGAGCAGAAACAAAACCAAACCAGAAAGAAGGGCCTAGACAAGATTCCTGGTCTGTCCTACGTAAATGCCTCCACTTCCTCTGTCCAATTAGACCTGCTAGGGGGAAATTAAAAAATATTTCCCCATTCTTTCTTCACAAATTCAATTTCTGTGGCACAGAAATTTTTTTTTTAATTTTTGTTAAAAACATGTGCTATAAAATCTGCCATCTTAATCATGTTTGAGTGTTACATATTCACATTGTTTCTCAATAGATTTCCAGAATGTCTTCATCTTGCAATCTGTGATGTTAGAGAAGACTCTTGAGAGTTCCCTTGGACTGCAAGGAGATCCAACCAATCAATCCTAAAGGAAATCAACCCTGAATATTCATTGGAAGGACTGATGCTGAAACTGAAGCGCCAATACATTGGCCACCTGATATGAAGAGCCGACTCACTGGAAAAGACCCTGATGCTGGGAAAGATTGAAGGCAGGAGGAGAAGGGGGCAACAGAGGATAAGATGGTCAGAAGGCATTATTGACTCAATGGACATGAGATTTAGCAAGGTCTAGGAGATAGTGAACGACAGGGAAGCCTGGTGTGCTACAGGCCACAGGGTTGCAAAGAGTTGGACATGACTTGGCAACTGAACAACAACTTCATTTTGCAAACCTGAAATTCCAAACCCAACCGAATGCCAAATCCCCATGGAAATATATCTTAAAAGAAACTATTACTGGAGTTTTTTTAATTAGAAGACTGCTGCTGCTGCTGCTGCTGCTGCTGCTGCTAAGTCGCTTCAATCACACCGACTCTGTGACCATAGACAGCAGCCCACCAGGCTCCCCCGTCCTGGGATTCTCCAGGCAAGAACACTGGAGTGGGTTGCCATTTCCTTCTCCAGTGCAGGAAAGTGAAAAGTGAAAAGTGAAAGGGAAGTCGCTCAGTCGTGTCCAACTATTTGCGACCCAATGGACTGCAGCCCACCAGGCTCCTCTGTCCATGGGATTTTTCAGGCAAGAGTGCTGGAATGGGGTGCCATTGCCTTCTCCGAATTAGAAAACTAACCCCTGATAATCCTTGAGTGGTGTTAAACTCAATCTAACCTACATTCTGTTTCTAGGAAAGAAAGAAAAAAAGCCCAAAAAATGCACTGAAAAGGCTGTTTTTCTTACCTGCTTTTCAAGAACATTGTCCCATGTCATTAAATATGACTTCCATGGGCATACAATGCTATCTTATTTATTATCTACTCCCCTATTTCTGGGCATTTGATTTTATCCAATTATTTTACTACTATAAACAACGCCACACATCTTTGGACTTACTTTTGATAATCTTTGATAATTTAGGATAAATTCCTACATCCAAAGAGGATCTATTATAAGGTTTTTGATTCACACTGCCAAACTGCCCTTCATATGTGTACATACCGACTAATTAGCGTCTTAGGGCCTGTTTCATTACACCTGCGGTAACACTGGGATTTATCACTTCAGTTGTGATTTTGACCACATCCACATTTTTAGAGGGTCCAGTGCTACTAGTTAAAGTAAAAGCCCACAATGTCAAAATCTACTTGCACCAAAGATGAAGTCTGTTAGTCTGCAATGGCATCCCCTCCAGTACTCCTGCCCGGAAAATCCCATGGACGGAGGAGCCTGGAAGGCTGCGGTCCATGGGGTCGCTGAGGGTCGGACACGACTGAGCGACTTCACTTTCACTTTTCCCTTTCCTGCACTGGAGAAGGAAATGGCAACCCACTCCAGTGTTCTTGCCTGGAGAATCCCAGGGATGGGGGAGTCTGGCGGGCTGCCATCTATGGGGTCACACAGAGTCGGACACGACTGAAGTGACTTAGCAGCAGCAGCAGCAGTGTGCAGGAGGCGATCTAGAATTCTCGCTTGTACACAGAGAATTCTGATGGAGAATTTTGTAAATCCCCTGAAAGTAAACAGTCATCAGTCTGCTTGCCTTGACCTGAAGTTTTTTCAAGAGTGGGTCATTTGACTACAATTATCAATGGCATAATTAGAAGCAGAATGACTCAAAGAGAAAAAAGAAGAGTGGCTTGAGTCAAAACTTTCTTCCGGCGTGTCAGAGTA
This sequence comes from Bos javanicus, assembly GCF_032452875.1. Classification (NCBI taxonomy): domain Eukaryota; kingdom Metazoa; phylum Chordata; class Mammalia; order Artiodactyla; family Bovidae; genus Bos; species Bos javanicus. The sequence goes on from NC_083890.1 coordinate 39,775,290, forward strand.
GGCACGATCGTCAAATTACGCAGCTATCCAACTTTCGAAGAAATGCTCATTAAACTCCGTAGGTACGATTCCTAGACAAGTGTTACAGGCCTTCCCAATGATTAAGGGAAAAATGAACAAATGTATATAAATAATACGAGTGATCCACAGTAAAACCAGATTCATGAAATAATGAGGTGCTTTGTACTAAGTGAACACATTTAAAACAACCAAACAAAGAAACCATCTTTTCCATTCTGCTCACCCACACATTTCCAGGGCAAGGTAGGGGAGGGAAGGCAGGGAGGGCCAGGCCCAGCTCTCACCCAGCACAGAGGGGACCGCCTTGGGGTGCTCCAGCTTCCCGGGGCTGGCGTCGCTGGTCACGCGGTGTGTGCTGGTGCAGGACGGACTCATGCCCACACAGTCTGGGTAGTAGGCCGAGAGCAGGGGTGCGGCCACGCTGTCTTTCAGCAAAGGAGGTAAGATGAGCATGGAGTACCACCAGTGGTTGGGCACTTCTGACACTCTCTGCAAGGGGGAGAGCAAGACAGAGAGGGACGATGGCGGACAAGAAATGGACTTGCAGAGCCCACCAAGGACAGAGGGTTCTTGCCATGTCACTCATCCTCATTCATCCCCAACCCTTCTCCTTTGCCTTCGCCCACTCCTCAGGCCTAGGCCAGAGTCCTACACGGGCAGATTCAGAAACCAAGACCCCTGAGGAGACCTGGAGAGAAGGTTTCTTAGGCCAAGTTCCTTCAGATCTCAGCAAAAGGTCTCTCTTTCCCCCAGCAAAAAACGCCAACACCAGTTAAGTCTTTTTTTTTTTTTTTTCTGGCTGCGTCCTGTGGCATGAGGGACCCTAGTGCCTTGACCAGGAAAAAGCGTGCCCCCTGCGTTGGGAGTACAGAGCCTCAGCCACTGGACCACCAGGGATGTCCCAACACCAGATAAGTCTTAATGGTGCCTCCACTGACTCTCCTGGAAGCCTAGGTTTGTTTAAGTCTGACACGAGGAACTTCCTTCTGTTCAGGAATCATTTATCACCTGGTCCTTCCCCCTTTTAGGATTCAAAGATAATGGAAACTGCAAAATTCAGCAAAAAAAAAATTCTCTGAAGTAGCAGTCAAATATTACTGCTTTTTGCCAGAGGTTACTAGAAATTTTTTTCAGAGGGAAAAGTACATGACAATCAGCAAAATCAGATGCTCCATGTAGACTGAAGAAACTATTTTTGGTCTTAAAATACGTGATCATATTCAAGATTTTGAGTTAACATATGGAGTCGTTCGATCAAAGCAGCCTGGTGATGACGGCTGTGATAAAAATAAAATTTACCTGCTTCTTAAGCAACACTGCCGAAATCCTATACTAGGCAGACTTCGCTAAACATGATCTTGAATGTATGCTCCAGGAATTCTAGGAATCTAATAGAGGAGAATCCTGGGCTCAGGAACCCTCTGATGTTAGTTCTCCAGTCTCCAAGCAAATGCCACCTGCCATCAAGCTGTGGTTTGTCAATTAAAAATGCATTATTTGCCCTTCAGAGTCCAAATCTCAGGCAAGCATTTTCTCAGCTTACTACAAGCCCCAACATCCCTCATAAATTATTCCCAGCTGCTTCACCCAGTTTTTTTTTCTTTTTTTGATGCAGACCTTTTTTTTTAACTTATTAAATCTGCTACAATATTGCTTCTGTTATATACCTTTTGTTTTTTTCGGCCATGAGGCATGTGAGATCTCAGCTCCCCGACCAGGAATCGAAACCCCACCTCCTGCACTGGAAGGCAAAGTCTTAACCACTGGACCACCAGGAAAGTCCCTCACACGTTCATTTTACTTGCCTGGCCCCCTGATGGCTTTTCAGTTTGCAATCTTTGTCCTCAAGGCTTGTTTTAGTTTTGGCTACCCTTGACCAGCTTGGGCTGGACCAAAAAGAAGGAAAGTTCCATTTCATAAACCTGCCCCAGACTCTTTCTCAACTGAAGACAAAAATAAGTAACTGGCATATGAACATCCAGGGACAACTCTTCGGAACTTTTTAAGGTTCTTATATCCCAAGAATATGGCCCCTGTCCTAAAGTTCAGATTCCTTGAGAGCACAATGGTCTGAATAGTAGGGGAGATATTCATAAAGTAATTTTTTAAACTGTATTTAAAGTCTTTTTTCCCTTTCTTTCTATAATGTCATCTCGTTTACCCTGAATCCAGAAATTATTTGGGCCACTGCTTTACTGTAGAAATGCTTGAGGGTACAGCTATTTTTTTTTTAATGTGGGTATATGTGTGTGTAAGCTATTTATTTATTCTTTTTAATATGTGTGTCTCATGCAGCCCTTTATGTAACAGAACAGACCTGCCACGTGTCATTTCGCCCTCTGCCTTAACATCAATCACATTCCCTGAGTTTCACATCTAGAAAAACTACAAACTAACAATCCTGAATCACTGTCATGCAGAATAACTCAGAAACCCATAATTAAAAAAAAAAATCATCTTCTGAAATAGCCATAGGATCTGGCTTATGTGGCAAAATCAGTCAGCTCAGGGAGCAAAGTTTCCTAAGACAAGCGACACGTGGCCAGGCTTTGCCAGCTGCTGCCCCTTCCACATCTGGGCAGAGACGGGACAAAGCAGTTACAATGAGGTCAGAATAACACGAGAACCCTCTCACAGCTGAATCTACGCCAAGACCATCAAATCATGGGCCTCTTGTTCGTTTCCTGGAACGATTCAAGTGGCAAGAAGGTCATAAAGTCCCCCTTGGAAAACAAGTATAACAAGTCTGATCCTTGTAGGAAGGCACGGTGTCAGTTTCTGCCTTTTTATTTCCTTTAAACATAAAGCGATAAAATTTGAGTGTGTTTTTTTTTTTTCAAGTTGGGTGAGGATCACTCACAACACCATTCCTGCTAGCATTTTCATCACATAGTTATCACGGGAGATTAAAAAGCCTTTGATCAGCAACCAAATAAAGACACTCATAACACTGTTACTGTGTTTCACTTATCGTACTTATTGCTGAAAGTGTAACGCTGGCTAATCTGAAACATGCAGAAATACTCACTAGATCCTCTGGGAGGGAACAATGGTCTGAGGTCTCAGGCTGCAAAACAAGACAAAAAATATTAATCAGGTTTAATTATAAAATACAGTCTTTTTTTCTTTTAAAGAGCCTTGATGTGGACCATTTTTAAAGCCTTTATTGAATGTGTTATCCTATTGCTTCTGGGTTTTTTGGCCCCAAGGCATGTGGGACGTTAGATCCCTGACCAGCGCTCGAATGTATACCCCCTGCACTGAAGGTGAAGTCTTAACCACTGGACCTCCTGGGAAGTCCCTAAAATACAGTCCTAAGTGTCAGTTTACCTTTAATAAGATATCTCTTTTCATCAATTAGACTGGAAAAGAGAAAGTGTGATAAAACACCCACATGAGTGAGGGTGCGAGGAAGACAGCTCCTCTTGCAACGATGTCCTCGGTGGCAACCTACAACAATGTGTAATAATTCTGGAGAAGAATCTGACAAAATATGAAACCTTTAAATGTGTGATAATTTGGCATTATCTTGTATAACTGAAGATGTACATACTGCGATCGGTTCCACATCCACAAATTCAGTCAGTCTTGGATTAAAAAATACTCAAAAAAATTGCAGAAAGTTCCAAAAAGTAAAATCTGAATTTTCCATGCACCAGCGACTATTTATATAGAATTTACATTATATGAAGTATTAAAAGTAACCTAAAGATGAACTAAAGTATATGAGAGGATGTGTGTAGGTTATATGCAATACGATGCCATGTTATACAAAGGACTTCAGCATCTTCAGATTTTGATACCTGCAGGGTCCTGGAATCAAGCCCTGCAGATATGACTGCATTATGCCCAACAGTTCTAGTCTTGCTATATAGACATCTCAGAGACATTGTGGGCTCAGTTTGAGACCAACCATTGCAATAAAGCAAGCGTCACAATAAAAGTGACTCAAAAGAATTTTTTGGTTTCCCAGTGCATATAAAAGTTATGTTTACACTGAAAAGACGCTTACTCCTTGGAAGGAAAGTTATGACCAACCTAGATAGCATATTCCAAAGCAGAGACATTACTTTGCCAACAAAGGTCCGTCTAGTCAAGGCTATGGTTTTTCCTGTGGTCATGTATGGATGTGAGAGTTGGACTGTGAAGACGGCTGAGCACCGAAGAATTGATGTTTTTGAACTGTGGTGTTGGAGAAGACTCTTGAGAGTCCCTTGGACTGCAAGGAGATCCAACCACTCCATTCTGAAGGAGATCAGCCCTGGGATTTCTTTGGAGGGAATGATGCTGAAGCTGAAACTCCAGTACTTTGGCCACCTCATGCAAAGAGTTGACTCATTGGAAAAGACTCTGATGCTGGGAGGGATTGGGGGCAGGAGGAGAAGGGGACGACAGAGGATGAGATGGCTGGATGGCATCACTGACTGGATGGACGTGAGTCTGAGTGAACTCCGGGAGTTGGTGATGGACAGGGAGGCCTGGCATGCTGCGATTCATGGGGTCGCAAAGAGTCGGACACGACTGAGCGACTGAACTGAACTGATAGTCTATTAAGTGTGCAATAGCTTAAAAAAAGAAACCTGCACATACTTTAATTAAAAAATACCTCAGGGACTGCCATGATGGTCCAGTGGTTAAGAATCCGCCTGCCAGTGCAGGGGACGGGGGTTTGATCACTGGTCAGGGAAGATCCCACATGCCTTGGGGCAACTAAGCCAGTGTGCTAAAACTACAGAGTCCAAGTGCCCCAGAGTCCTTGTGCCAAAATGAGGATTCAGCACCGCCAAAAATAAATAAATACATAAAATAAAAATACTTTATTGCTAAAAATGCTAACCATCATCTGACAATGCAGAGTTGTCACAAAGCTTCAATTTGTAAAAATGCATATCTGTAAAGGGCAAAAAAGCGAAGTGCAATAGAACAAGGCATGCCTGTATTTTCTAGAGAGACGCTCATCCACGTGCACCAAGAAAAGGATTAGAAAATTCCTGAAGAAGCATAGTTTGTAAGAGAGAAAAGCTAAGCACAAGCCAGAAGTCCATCAAGAGTAGAAGGCAGAAACAAACTGTACTACAGTCAAACAATGGCACAGCAACGAGAGGAAACTGCAACGCACATTAATTACAGTATGATGCACCTTCCAAATGTAACAGTGAGTTGAAAGAAGCCACACCCAAAAGCATGCATACTGTATTATACCATTTACATAAAGTTCGAAAGGAAGCAACATCCACAGTGCTGTAAGTTGGAAGCGTAAGTAGGGACCTATAGCCATACCACCCTGAAAGCGCCTGTCCTCTCTGATCTCAGAAGCTAAGCAGGGTCGGCCTGGTTAGTATTTGGATGGGGGAGAAGAGGAAGTAAGTAGTTACTCTGGGCAGGGGAAAGGGATGGACTCTCTGAGTGAAAGGTGGTGCAAGGGTGCTTCTTCGAGGCTGGTCAATTTCTTAACTGTTCAATTCAGTTCAGTTGCTCAGTTGTATCCGACTCTTTGTGACCCCATGGACTGCAGCACGCCAGGCTTCCCTGTCCATCACCAACTCCTGGAGCTTGCTCAAACTCATGTCCATCGAGTTGGTGATGCCATCCAACCATCTCATCCTCTGTCATCCCCTTCTCCTCCTGCCTTCAATCTTTCCCAGCATCAGGGTCTTTTCCAGTGAGTCAGTTCTTCACATCAGGTGGCCAAAGTATTGGAAGCATCAGTCCTTGCAATGAATATTCAGGGTTGATTCTTCTCAGATTGACTGGTTTGATTTCCTTGCTGTCCAAGGAACTCTCAGGAGTCTTCTCCAACACCACAGTTCAAAAGTATCAATCCTTTGGCGCTCAGCTTTCTTTACTGGGACCTGGCTAAATGTGGACTCTGAAAATTCACTGAGCTATGGCATTTTGACTTGTGCACTTTCTGTTTGTATATTTCAATTTAAAAAGTTACCTAAATAAACTGAAGACTGGCATACCATATGGTCTGGGAAATCTAGCCCTTGGAATATATTCCAGAGAAACTCTGCACGTGTGCACCAGGAAAACTGGAACAGGAAATGGCAACCCACTCCAATATTCTTGATGGAAAATTCCATGGACAGAGGAGCCTGGTGGGCTACCATCCATGGGGTCACAAAGAGTTGGATACGACTGAGTGACTGAGCACAGCCCAGCACAGCACTAGGAGAGACATGAAAGAACATGACAGCCCCACACTAGAAACAACCCTCACACGCCTATGAACAAGAGAACAGACACGCTATGGTAGATTCACACAATGCAAAATTACACAGCAGGGACAATTAATGACTCAGAGCTGTAGGCATCAACATGGAGGCAACCAAAAAACCTCAGTGTTAAGGAAAAGAAGAAAGCTGCAGAAGAACGCAAACAACAGGGTACAACTTCCAACCGACATAAAATATGCAAAACTTCACATGTTATTTAGGGTTTCATACATATGTATCAACTCAAAAACAAAAAGCAGAGGAATAATAAATACGAAATTGGAAATACTGCTTGCTCTTGCAGGAGAGGCAGAGGAAGATAACCACTGAGGGGCACCCAGGGAGTTACAGAGGCATTGGTCACGCTCTGTTTCTAAAATTGGGGGTGGGGACACGGTGAGTGTTCAACTTCATTCTTTATCCCTTACACACAAATTATAAATCCTCTTGTGGGTCTAAGAATTATTTCAAATTAAAACAGCTTGATAGGACTTCCCTGGTGGCACAGAATATAAGAATCTGCCTGCCAATGCAGGGGACACAGGTTCCATCCCTGAGCTGGGATGATCCCATACGTCTCAGAGCAGCTAAGCCCAGACGCCACGGCTACTGAGTCAGAATTCTAGAGCTCACGAGCCACAACCACTAAGCCCGCAGGCTGGAGCCCGTTAGCCTAAGCCTGTGTCTGCAACAAGAGAAGCCACGGCAGCGCGAGGCCCTCGCACTGCAATGAAGAGTAGCCCCCACTCGCCGCAACTACAGAAAGCCTGTGCACAGCAAGGAAGACCCAGGCCAGCCAAAAACAAAAATACATAAATAAAACTTGCACAGGCACCAAGCTATTCACTACAGCGCAGTCACTGACGATAAACATTTAGATGTCACCTAAATGCCCTTCGATCACGCCGAATTCATCATGATCTATCCATTCAGTGGACTATGTATTACACAGTCTTTCCAGGGAAAGAGATCTCTATGCACTGAGACAGAAGCATCTTCAAGATATATTAAATAACAAACAGTGAGCGCCAAACAGTGTGTGTTGTTTGCTACCATTCTTTTTAATGTTGTTTTACAAATAAACCTTTCCAGACTTTGTCCTTGACAGGAGACCAAGCTGAAAACCAAAGGGCCTCTGAGTCAATAAACACCATTTAAATAAATATTTCAAAAGTTGAGGCTAATAGATGGTAATCAATCAGAATGGAGCTAGAGGGTCTCAAGGGAGGATTTCCTGGGCAGAGGGGATTTAAAAGATATATCATGCTTAGAGGCTATGATCACTCTGAGCTATACTTCTTTAACCTTTAAAAAGTAGTTTAGATACTTGTTTCCAGCGCTTTAAAAAAAATGTGCCTACCATAAATACATAATGAGAGCATAAAGAAAGTTCTAGTAGGATAAATGAGTCATTAAGAGTTGTTATCTATTAGAGTGGGAATAAAAAGATGGTTTAAAGGGGACTTTCATTTTTCATTTACATATTACGCGTGTGCATGTACTTACATATGCACACATATGTTCAATTTACTTTTTTAAACTTGAGATTATATTCATGTAATGCTTATGTAAAATTTAAAACTATAGAAAACAGAACTCCTAAATATTCATACCATTTTTCTCACCAGTTTACTTTGCAAAATCATTCAAATATATTAATAATTATGAGTTACTTCAATAATATTTGGAATTTAAATCCCAGACTTTGAAAAACTTGATCATAAACTTTATAAAGCTTTTCAAATGTTTTCTCATTCATCTTTAAAGAAGAATTTGAACTAAGAAAATATTTTGCTGGTGATAACTGCATATCTATGAATATATTAATACTACAAACCACTGAATTATATACTTTAAGAGGGTGAATTCTGTGAATTAAGTCAAAATTTTCAGAAAGGAAAAGCATCTTGCATCTGAGATTACAATTCCAAATATTCTTTAATGTACTGATAAAACAAGACACATTCTATAGATGAATGCTTTAACACTTTGAAGCAATTAGCACATTTTTAAACGCTAAGCAATTGTCAAATCTCCAAAGAGGCACAATATACCAATTAAGAAAAACTGCTAAAAGCCCAAACATATTATTGTTGTCATTCAGTCACGTCCAACTCTTTGCAACCCCATCAACTGCAGCATGCCAGGCTTCTCTGTCCTTCACTATCTCTGCATTTGCTCAAACTCCTGTCTATTGAGCCCAAACATATTCATCCTTTTCTCTTTCCTAACAGGATCCTAATTTCCATGCTGTTATGAAAGATTTCCCTCCAGTTATAAAATATAAAACATGCAACAGTTATGGAATATCTTCTTCCTTTGTCCCCACTGTTGTTCAGAGTAGCTGTGAGATCCCGTCCTGGCCAAAGAGCTATAAATAGAAATCTAGTGTTGGAACTTCCAGGAAAGCTCCTGGTTTCCCAGTAAAAGGAGGAGAGACTTGGCTTACTCCAGCCTTTCCCATCTTTTCTGCTTTGACCTTGGAATGATGGCTGACGGTGCAGTAATGATCTTGTGAGAGAGTTGGAAGCTAGAAGAATTCCCTGGGCAACTATACCAACTCTGGACTGCCTGCTTCTAAACTGTTTATAAATGAGAGAAAAATAAAAGGCTTAATTGGTTAAGCTATTGTAATGGAGGTTCTCTTTATACATGGGACAGTACCATCCTGATACAATGATCTATACGATAAAGGAAAAATATACGCCATTACTACCAACTGACCCATCAATTAATTTAAACAGAAAACTAACCCATCAATTAATTTAAACAGAAAACCAAAGACAGCATACCTTAACAGCAGTATTTGGTTTCATCCCACATCGGTAGGTCTTTGCTATCTGGGGAGTCAGCTGGATCTCCTTGGTAAGCTGCCTCCATTTCCTACACTCAGGTTTTGTACATTGAACCTAGATGGAGAGTAAGAAGTCAAGGTCAGTGAGTCAGCACCTCTTGAGTGGGCATTTCTTCCATCTCTTCCTTTGCCATCTCCTCCACATGATCTGGATTAACAAGCATTCAGCATCAAATGCATGAGGTTAAGTGAAAGAAGCCAAATGTAAAAGGTCACACACTGCCTGACTCCTTTATATAAAGCATCCAAAATGGTAAATTCAGAAAGGAAGAAAGCAGATCAGCGGTTGCCAGGGGGTAGAGGTAGGGAGGAATGGGAGGTAACGGCTGAGTGGGCACAGGTCTCCTTTGTGGATGATGAAATGTTCTGGAACTGGATATTGGTGGTGATTGGACCACACTGTGAATGTACTGAATGCTGAGTTGTACATTTTAAAAGGGTTAATTAAAAAAAACTTTTTAAAATGTATTCTTTAATTGGAGGGTAATTGCTTTACAATGTATTGGTTTCTGCAGCACAACAATGCGAATCAGTCATAAGTGTGTGTGTGTGTTCTTTCCTCTTGAGTTTCCCTTGTGAATATTTTGTGAATTTAAAGTTATGTAAATCTCACTTCAATTAAGAAAAATTTTAAGGTATGCAGAGAAAAGCTCAAATTACCTGTAACATTAAATAAATTAGCAAATAATTTATTGAATGATGGTATATTTATATTATATATACAATCACTAAAGTGTGTTTTCAAAGAATGGCTAAATAGAAAAAAATAAAGTTAAATTAATAAAAAAAAAAAAAACTAAAAGCTACTAAAAACTTACATGCAAAGTATGATTCTAAACCTAATTAGGATTTGCATACTAAGTGTGAAATTGTGTTTAAATAAACACAGAAAAACATGAACAAAGAAGTGAGATATGGACCAGACTTAGCACTGGCTATCACCAGCTGGTAATGAGTCTTTAGTTTCTTCTTTATGCTGCAGGTCAAGTGAGGTGATTTTTCCACAAAAATAAAAAAAGTGATTTGCTTTCATAGTTACAGAAAGAATAAATGTAATTAAAGAAAACTTCCCATTGGAATTTTCATCCATTCCTCTTGCATTTGGTGCTATAAATGCGTTTGCTGTTTAGTTGCTCAGTTGTGTCCAACTCTTTGCTACCCCGTGGACTGTAGCCTGCCAGGCTCCTCTGTCCATGAGATCACCCAGGCAAGAACGACTGGAGTGGGTTGTCATCTCCTTCTCCAGGGGATCTTCCTGACCCACGGATCAAATTCCCATTTCCTGCTTGGCAGGTGGATTCTTTACCCTGGAGCTACCAGGGAAGCGCTATAAATGCTTCACAAAATCATACAGTTTTATCTTTTTTACCCAGTAGGGGAGCTGCTGGTCTGCCATGAAAGCTTTGGGACTAGGCTCAGTTTTTCCATTGCTTGTCCATATTTTTTTCCATGTAGTATATTTGTCATATCCATCCTTATGGCTGAAAAACAATAAAAATAAATATATCAAACAATAAGCTATTCAGGTTTTCAAAACAGGAGGCAGATAGAAATCTTATGTGAAGGACTTAACTAGCCATATTATAAGGGGGGAGGAGTAAGTTATCATAGCACGCATAAAACAGGTTGCATTTTTAGTATCTAAAACTATCAAGAAGGGATGGTCTGTCCAGCACCCTCTAGCTGTCAGCATCCCCCACAAAATCTTTTCATTCCTGCCCCTTTGCACTGGCATAGAAGAGCAAAGCAGCTCCTAAATTTTTCAGAATTTGTGAACTACAGAGAATAACTGTCTCATGGCAGATACTTTCTGAGCTCTGAGTGTGCACACGCAAGCATACACACATGCAAACTACAGCATCAAAGTTCTGGCACACCCGTAGTCAGCTCAGGTATGGATGAAACAGTGAAATAATTCAGTAACCCAGGGAGAGGGGTGCTCAGACTTAACTATCTGACCCCCACCACCGCCCACTGCCCAAGCCACCATCCCTTCCACCCCAAACACTTCCAACAGTCATCAGAACAAACCTTCTGTAGTAATGGTCGAAGCATTCATTACAGAAATGCTCCCCACAGGAGAGGTGATACCATCGGGATGTGTAGCCATTTTTGGCACATCTGAAAATAGCAAAAACAGATAGCTTTGGTAACCAATAAACACATCTCACTTTTTTGGTTAACATTTATCAAACACCTCCTATGAGCCCATCTTGCCTTACCTTCACTTAGAATCCTAATGACTGGATATTACAAGAGAAGAAATGAAACGGTTGACTGACAGAGAACAATGCATGGGGAGGACACAGGGATCAGCGGTACCCAGCTGCCTGCTCATCAAAAGGCCCTGGGACTTAGTTTTATCAGGACTCCATGGAGCGATGATACGGTTTTAGGACGTGAAAGAAGGGACGGCAGCAGGCTTGCCACATGTGTGTGGAGGAGGGAAGTGTGGTCTCTAGTAGCAACATCTGGCCAGTTGGGATCGGACCATCCCGTGGGCAATCTGGCAAATAAAACCTGCCACCCAGCCAATAATGTAGCAAAAGAATGAACTATAAAGCCACTATGAACACTAACACCACCACTTCTTTGTGATTAAAAAAAAAGAAAGAATTTGTTTTCCACGTTTCATTGAATCTTAACTGAAGATTTTTTTCCGCTGGAAGTAAAAGGTCATGCTCGGATCATCCCAACAAAAATGGCAACAGTGCAGTTAGCTATGTAGTTTGAATGAGCCCTGTGTGTATCTTTGGAGGCGGAGGTGTGCTGTAAGAGGGAGAAAAGCAGCCCAGAGAAATAAGCAAACACTGATCTCTGTAGGAAGCTCAAGGTTCTCGCTACTCCCCCCTTACCTCTTACCCCATCTCATCCTCAAACTATCCCCCCATTCCCAACCTCCAGAGGTACAACTATGGGGGATGCAATGTGAGCACAGGGGGTTGGTCACTGTGCAGAGCTGATACAGGCTAGTCTAACGGGGGAGTGAGCAGTGGGGTATGATGTGTACAAAATGTACCAGCAATGTCTCTACTGCAGGATAGCAGTATCTCTATGTATCTTTAGGAAGACTATCTTTGAGGATGAATGTGCTCATTGGCAGGAAGGTGAGGCCAAGACACGCCGTCTAAACAGACCTTTCAGAAGTACTTGCAAAGCACACAGGACATGTGGCTGTACAGCCTGCTTTTTCACATTTCCGGTACTTCTTCTCCGACCCACCATCTTCATCCTCATCCGTCGTCTCCGTGGCCTTTTTCTTTGCCTGAGAAAGAACCAGCTGAGGTTAAGATCAACACTGGCGTGGCCCAGGGTGGAGGTGGTGGGAGGTTTACTCCTGAAATCACTTCCAGGTTAGAAGTTCTAAGTGTGAATATCAACAGCATCCTGGCAGTGGGGTAGGGGCTGACGGTAACAGCAATTTCCTTGAGACTGCATTGTGCAAACAATTCACTAATCTGCTAGAAATCTGGAACCAGCACTTCGAAAACAGGTCTCTGAGTAGAGACGGAAAATGCATACTAGCTTCTTTTAGGAAAAAGCTGTTTCAACTCTACTTCAATATTGATTATCTAACCCAGATAGTCTAACCAATAAAAAATTAAAAAGAAATTTTTTTAGGCTGTATCATAGAAAATGAAAGCCACTTTCAAATTAAGATTGTTCTCTTTGCTTAGAGAAGTTCTATCCTCTCAGTATTGTAGATTTTAAAACTACAATAAAAATCTGTAGACAAATTCTAGAGAAAGAATTACATCATTCAATATTTTCCTTAAAAAAAAAAAAAAAATGGCCCTACAAGAAAGATAGCAGCAAGTAAGCTATCAACAGCACCCAATTAACTATTACAAGCTGAGGTCCAAATTCCTATGAATGACATCAAGCCAAGCATGATCTAGCCCCAGCTCACATCCTGGAGGCAACCACACAGCTGAACCACCCTGTGCTGTTTCACAGCAATGCCTTTATCTCTGCCAGATAAGCTTTTTCCCCTACATTCTACCACTTTATCACACTGGAAGTCCCAAGATGAATTTTTCCACTAGACTACAAGTTCCTTGAGGGCTGGAATTCTACTCTTTTCATCTCTAATTCTTCAGAACCAATCACAATAAGTCTGTTGGCTCAAAACAGGGTCAATGAATGAACAAATAAGCGATACCTGCCTACCGGAACTCCTCAAAGGAAGGCTATCTGGAGAATGATCAAAAGATGCTTTTTTCTTCGTTCTCCCCCGTGAGGTCGCCATTGTATCAGAAAATCTGTCAAAAAAACACAAAACAAAACAGAAAACAAACCAGAAAACATTAAATAAGAGCATCTGCTAATACTTTCAACACTCCGGAGTCAAGTTATTAAGTAGTTTTGGTGGTAAGAGTACATGCCCTACAGTTAGATGGCCTGAATGTAAAACCACTGCTTTCAAGTTATTTAAGCTAAGACTAAGCCTCAGTGTTCTCACACAGAGTCGGACACGACTGAAGCGACGCAGCAGCAGGAGCAGTGTGTACCCTAGTAATGGTGTGAGGATTAAGTAAAATAATTAATTGAAAGCACCAGGCCTAGTATAAGTACTCAATAAATGTTACGCATTAGTAGTATATACATTTTACATATATAGAAATGAATGATCTATAAACAAGACACTACTGTTTATAAAATTCAATGAGTAAAAATATTTTTGTTTATGTTCCTCTCTTTCTCACTATGTCTTAGTTCCCAAATTTTGATCTATTTTACTTTAAAAAGTATACAGGCTTCCCTCGTAGCTCAGTTGGTAAAGAATCTGCCTGCAATGCAAGAGACCTTGGTTTGATTCCTGGGTTGGGAAGATCCCCTGGAAAAGGAAATGGCAACCCACTCCAGTATTCTTGCCTGGAAAGTCCCATGGAAAGAGGACCCTATAGACAGGCTACAGTCCATGGGGTGGCAAGAGCTGGACACGACTTAGCGACGATACCACCACCCACCACCGTACTTTAAAAAGAAAAAGCATTCATTCCTTCTCAGTAAAATCCAACAAATAAATCTCAGGCACACTATCTGGTCACTACTGAATATAGGAATCTGGATTAGACAGTCACTGGACAAACTGAGTTCTCAAACTAGTTTAATCACAGCACAGTTAAAACATTAAGAATCAAAAGTCTATGCAAAAAAAATGATGCATAAATCCATGAATGATTGACTTGTCATACTACCATTTTTTTCAATTAACTTAAATAAGAAATGAAAAATGCTTAGCATAACTAAGTACTCGCTAGTATATGGATCCTACAGTTATCAGACATCTCCTTCCCTGATCCATATTTACTTCACACACATACTCACAACAGCATGAGAAATAAATAGGACATACTACAGATAAGGAATTGAAAGTGGAGAAGTGTTGTTAAGATACAAATCCCATATATATGATCTTAACCTTAGGGAAAAGCTTTGAAGGGCTTGTAATCCTATTGCTTCACTATAAACTGTGATCTTACTATTTACACCTGGGCTTCCCTGGTGGCTGAGAGGTTAAAGTGTCTGCCTGCAATGAGGGAGACCCGGGTTCAATCCCTGGATCGCAAAGATCCCCTGGAGAAGGAAATGGCAACCCACTCCAGTACTCTTGCCTGGAGAATCCCATGGACGGAGGAGCCTGGTAGGCTACAGTCCACGGGGTCGCAAAGAGTTGGACACGACTGAGCGACTTCACTTTCACTATTTACATTAACATTTGTAAGTTATGGATTTATGAATATCACATGTAAAAACTTTCAATCTGCCATCTACATCAACTTTGAGAAATCTTGACACCAACGTTATGGATGGTTTTTCTTTGACTCAGTCTTCACTTTCTCAAAATCATGTTAATATAGGAACAAATATACTGTATACATATTCTGAAATGCATTACAGCTCTTAGCCATTTAAAAAATTGCCATTAGTCCTACAGGACTCATTATGTAGCTGGATAAAGCACTGCTGCTGCTGCTGCTACTAAGTCGCTTCAGTCGTGTCCGACTCTGTGCGACCCCATAGACGGCAGAGCACCAGGCTCCCCCGTCCCTGGGATTCTCCAGGCAAGAACACTGGAGTGGGTTGCCATTTCCTTCTCTAATGCGTGAAAGTGAAAAGTGAAAAGTGAAAGTGAAGTCGCTCAGTTGTGTCCGACTCTTAGCGACTCCATGGACTGCAGCCTACCAGGCTCCTCCGCCCATTGGATTTTCCAGGCAAGAGTACTGGAGTGGGTGCCATTGCCTTCTCAGGGATAAAGCACTAGGTGGTTTTAAAAAGTACTACTGTCTACCTTAATTCTTACACCCTAAGAAGGGCTTTTGGCTCACATTTTCAAAATAATTTACAATCTCTTTACATAAAACTTATAACCTACATTATTCATAAAATGAACCACGAATAAAGCATATGTAAACATGTACACTGTATATGTTAAGTATTGCAGCAAAAATATTTGAGCCTAATGTGCAGTTTAGAAATGCAAATAAAAGCAGTTTAAGCAACATTTGGCCATGTTACCTGGGAATGCAAGCACTCTCAAAAGAAAGCATAATTTCTGGAAATTTCATCAAACATTTTAACTCAACTGTATACTGAAAAACATATTTTTGATTGCAAAAGAATGATGTAATCCAAGAAATGGTTAAGAGGAAATGAAAACATTAGCTATGAAAGCCGTTAAGAAATCTGTGTGGTCTGGGATAAGTATGATTGAAGATTTTCAGAGTAGTACATTTTCACCTTTAATTATACAATTAACAGTTATGTACCTTCATTCTTTTTTGACACTGTAATTTCTTTGTTTTCACTGTTGCTGGGTTCTTGGGGCCTCAAATGGAGGAAAAAATTTTAAATTGGAAGGACTACAGTTACTTATGCTTTTAAATATAATCTTAGAAATACTGACCAAGTGTTCGTAAAACAAATTAGTATACTGGAAGTGCTTTCCCACCTGGTTCTTCAAATTAATAAACACACCTAACTTTAAATATAATCAATTTGTTTCAGGTTCAGTATGACCTTATAAGCATAGTTCTTCCTAATTTTAAATTCGTAGCTTTGGTTTTTTCTTAATATGACAAAAGAAAGGAAAAAATGGTTGTGGGGGGTACCTAAATATGTGTGAATATATCAATGTCTAGATTTCTCGTTTAGTAAGTTCCAAGATTTTTTCAGAAGTAACTTATTCAAAAAACTGAAGAAAAAAAAAACCCACACAGAATCCATAAAAATATGAATTAAAGAA
This sequence comes from Bos javanicus, assembly GCF_032452875.1. Lineage (NCBI taxonomy): Eukaryota > Metazoa > Chordata > Mammalia > Artiodactyla > Bovidae > Bos > Bos javanicus. The sequence continues at coordinate 39,791,632 of NC_083890.1, forward strand.
CTCCAGGTTGAAATAAAAATGTATAGCGGCATTAACATAATTTCTCCAAACTGGACAAACTACTAGAAACTTCTCCAGAGACAACAGGGGCAAAAATTCCCCTTCGGGCCACTTAAAACTGCATCCACAAGAATCAACTTTCAGACATATGGATCCAGTGCAATTGCCCGAATGCTTTGTTGACGGCTTTCTCTGCACGGAGGATAATTAATTATTGATGGTCATTTTCTCCCATACGTCCTGAAGAAAACCTTCCCTCCCACTCACCTTTCTTCCACTAAAGTCGGTTTAAAAAAAAAAACAAAAACCACCAACCAATCAAAGTGTAAAAGCCTTGAGCTGTGTGTGCACAAGTGGAGTGACCGATCCTCCAAACGCTTGCACGCTCTCCGGAGGGAAGGCCTGGCCTCCATCTGGCTAGGTTCCAGGTCACAGAACCCCCATTTCGCTACAGCTGGGCCTGTCTCTTCCTTCCTCTTTCACCTGCCAGCTGCTGGGCTGTTGACTAACAGCTACCGAAATCGGGCCGCCCCCTCGGGGTCCCGGGTCCCGGAGGAATCACCCCAGCAACCTGGCAATGCCGATCGCGTCTTAACGCGTGGTCCCTGCTCTGCAGTCCAGCTAACAGCACCTGCGAGGCCGTACCGGCTTCTCGCCGCCACGCTCTCAAAGCTGGGAGGCAAGCGACAGAGTTCCAGCCCCCGGACGGTGGGTGCCCCCTTCCTCGCAGCAGCATTTCCCCGGTGACAGGGCTCTGTCAGCCCCCAGGAGGGAGCCCCCAAAGGCTCCCTGTGCCAGCGGCAGCCGCCTCGCTTTCCGAAAAGCTCTCTCGACTCCTCCGAAGTCGGAGAAGCCGCAGCCTCCCCAGGCTCACCTTTGCGCTGGAGGCGTGCAAGGAGGCGCGGGGAGACGGCACCCCTGTACAGAAAGCAAACATTGTGGGGAGGTGGATTAACCAGCAACACCGCGAGGAATCCGGGAAGCCGGTCGCTCCAACACCCCAGGCCAGGAATCCACCCCTCCCGCCCATTCCTCGGGCTGGGACCCTCTCCCGCACCCCTCGCCCCTTTCCAACCCCGGGACGGAGGTAGAGCCCCAAGGGACCAGTCCACCTCGCACCCGGGCGAGGAGCGCGGCTCAGGGGCAGGAGAGCTTGCACCCCGGCCAGGCTGCTTTGTGCAGAGCTGTCACCAGAAATCCGCCGCCGCCCCCACGCCCGCCCCCGGAGCCGCGCGTCCCCCCCGCCCCCCCACCTCGGAGCGCAGGCGAGACCGAGCGCGCCGCCCCGGGCTGCGGGCGCCTCTCCGGAGCCGCGCACCTCGCGCACAGGACAGCAGGATCCGCGCCGCGAGCCGCAGCCTCAACTCGGCCGCCGCCGCCGCCGCCGCCGCCGCTTCCGCCCCTGTCACGACGTGACCCGTGGTGGGAGGAGCCGGCAGGACCGGGGAGGAGTCGGGTCCCCGCCTTCGCCTCTGCCGCGCGGCTCGCCCCGCCCTGGCCATTTCCGCCGCTGCGCAAAGCCAGGGCGCCTGGGGAGGGGGGCGGGGTCTGTGCGCCGCGGGAGGGGCGGGCCCGGGGCGGGGCTGAGGCGGGGGTGCGGGTCTTCAGCCCTTACGGCCCCTGGGCAGTGTCAGAGTCAGCGGTCGGCGGGCGGACAGCGCACGAGGTAGGGGCCGCCGGGCGCGGAGGAAGGTACGGTGACCAATGGGCCGTTTGCGAGTGTGAGTGTGTGATCGGAATCGGGAACGGGGCACCCCACCGTGCGCGCACCGCCCGGCAATCCACGCCCTGAAATGGACTCAGGGAGCCTAGTGGGAATGGGTAATAAATGACCTTTCTGAGTCCCTGATTAAAGTGACCGCCAAATCACTGTCGGGTATGGTTGATTTTAAGAAAAGAGAAATACTTGCCAGAATAATGAATGGTGCGTGGGGGCGGGGAAGTGGGAGAAATGGAGTGTTGTAAACATCCTGTGTCTTGCTCCATGGTAAATGCATAGGTGTGTGCATATGTAAAACGAAATCACTGAGCCACACTCTTAAAATTTGTGCACTTGAGTTTAAAATCTTCAATTTTAAATTTACTTCAGTTTTCTAAATTCTACAATTTGCCAAAATTTTAAAGTAAATTTACTGAATTTTACTAATGTTAATTTAGGAAAATTTAACTTCAATTTACTAAATTTTCAATTTGCTAAAATTTTAAAATAAATTTAAAGCATAAACGTGGTTTTATTGAAAAGGTGAGGAGGAAACCAGACTTGGGAGAACACCCATGGAGATTTGTGCACATCTGCTATTTCTGTGTATGGGTAAGATATGATTGTGAAATTAGCCTGTCCTGATTCTTATAATTTTGTAGTTTTATCTTGTTATAGAAGGAAATTTTTTCTTTCTCCAGAAAGGGACGTGGACAAGTTAAGTACATGTTGAGAAGCTATGAGAGCAGCTAAGAAATTACTAAATTATATTCATGATACCGAGTCTGTGTGAGAGGGGTATTTGTGTTAAGTTGCTTCAGTCGTATCTAACTCTTTGCAACCCCATGGACTGTAGCTCATCAGGCTGCTCTGTCCATGGGATTCTCCAGGCAAGAATACTGGAGTGGATCACCATTTCCTTCTCCAGGGGATCCTCCTGACCCAGGGATTGAACCCAGGTCTCTTATGTCTCCTGCACTGGCAGGCAGGCTCTTTACCATTGGTGCCTGCTGGGAGGAGAGGTTGTTGCTGTTAGCCACTCAGTCGTTTCGGAGCTGAACTATTCCAGGCTGCGCTTGTGCTTTGTTCAGTCGTGACTCCTGCGACCCCGTAGACTGGAGCCTGCCAGGCTCCTCTGTCCATGGGATTCTCCAGGCAAGAAGAGGAAAGTGGGTTGCCATTTCCTTCTCTGGGGAATCTTCCCGACCCAGGGATCGAACCCTGGTCTCCTGCATTGCAGGCACATTCAAAGAGAATATTGCTTATGTCAGTCCGATTCTTTACCGACTGAGCTAGATGGGAAGCCCAATAGGCTGCCCTTGTTCCATGATAAAATAATGCTTCCCTTTTAAGTAGAGAACTGTTTTAATCAGGCTCAAGTTCAGGTGTCAAAATTTGTGGCTGAAAATGGAAATGGGAAAACTACAATTCGCTTTTCTGTACACAATATAGTCAGATACTCCTCCCACCTCTCAGAAGATTCAAGAATCACCTCCTGACATGTCAGGGCCTTTCAAAAGCCATTTGTTAACAACTGTTTGCTGGAAAGTGATTTGTGTTCTTAATTCCAAGGGAGGTGCCTTCTCCATTAAATCCTAAGCACACTGAAGCCCAATTTGTCATAAAGGGAACTTTTTCTTGAAGAACTTCTTTTCCGTGATGTTTGCTGTTCTCATAGATGAATCATTAACTCCACTAAGATTAGCCTGCTAGTGTAATCCAAACCAAATTAGTTTCACTAATGATTCAAAGGATATGTTAGAACTATTGTGTTATATTGTCCTTATGTAACAAATTTCATATTGAAAAGACAGACATTTTCCACATACCTTCAGGTAGATTTGCAGTTATGGTCGCATGTCTTTTTTCCTTAGTTCTCTTTGTAGAGGAAAAAAAAAAAGGAACAAAGAGTATTGCTCATCATCCAGTTATACTAAGGGTTAAATTGCAACCCCCTGCAGAGAGTGATATTCCCCAAGTGTTTCAGAACTTCAGGAAGGAAAATAAGAGTGAGGCATTATGTGTTTTGGATCAATGGCCCCTAAATAGCATGCTTCAGAGAGAATTACAGCGGTCCCAGATTTCTGCAACTTTTTGTACACAGAAATCACTAAAATCAACTTAAAGTATCTGTTCTTTGTGATTAGCAGTAATCTTTTACCAAGATGTATGCTAGACTATGGGCTTCCTCAGTAACTCAGCGGTAAAGAATCTGCCTGCAATGCAGGAGCCACAGGAGACGCAGGTTCAATCTCGGTGGGGAAGATCCCCTGAAGGAGGGCATGGCAACCCTCTCCAGTATTCTGGAGAATCCCCATGGATAGAGGAGCCTGGCGGGTTACTGTCCATAGGGTCGAAAAGAGTCAGGCACGACTGAAGTGACTTAGCATGCATACGCACACTAGGCTACATATTTTTCCTAGTTAAAAAAAAAAAAACAAAAAACATCTTATGTATGCAGAACATACATATTTGGAGCATTTTCCCGGAGCTGTGCTCTGAAAGGCTGTGCCCCTGAAAGGTTCTCTCCCAGGCTATTGTCCTCAGTGAGGTCCCCAAATAAAATTGACGTTCATAACTCTTAGGTTGTGTGTTTTTCTTTAGGTCAACACTTTTGTATGCATTTTCCATTCAAAAAAAAAAAAAAAGGTTTGAGAAAATTATTTGAAAATGCAGACTTGTGGGATGGAGGTGGGATACTGAATCCATGCGTCTGCTTTTATTCCTTCCTGAAACTCCACCAAAACAACAGGATTTTTAAAGGCATAAAGGAAGGACAGAAGAGAATAAAATTTCTAAATCAAGAAAGCAGATGGACAAGTAGTGAAGGATTTCGCAGACTGAAGAAAGCTAAATTCTAAACCAGCAATGGGGAAGCCAGTGAGCAATCCTACTTGGAGTATAGAATTCCCCCGTGCTCACAAGTTATCGGCACCAGGTATCTCTGGGAAATGGAAGGGTCTAGTCTAAATTAAGGCAATTGTTTGAAATTCTGATTCCTGAAAAGCTAAGTTCCTGATCCCTTCCTCAACCTCCTGCTCCTCACGGCATCACCAGACGTTTGCAGGTTTATTCCCTGGAGAGGGTATAGTCTTTGGACTGGGAAGATACAGTTCACAGCTGGGGATGGGAGTGCCATACTCCCATCCATACAGAAATTAACTCAACACAAGTGAATGAATGCTGGCACCTCCTTCTGCTTTTATCCTTTTCTCATGGGCAGAGGAGCCTGGTAGGCTGCAGTCCATGGGGTTGCGAAGAGTCGGACACGGCTGAGGGACTTCACTTGAACTTTTCACTTTCATGCGTTGGAGAAGGAAATGGCAACCCACTCCCCTGTTCCTGCCTGGAGAATCCCAGGGACGGGGGAGCCTGGTGGGCTGCCGTCTATGGGGTCGCACAGAGTCGAACACAACTGAAGTGACTTAGCAGCAGCTGCATGTGAGTATAGAATCATGGTCCCAAGGACTCAAGCTTTCAACAGGAATTAGAAGGTCCATTTTTGGAAAGTCTTGAATCCAAATAAATAAATAAAGATCATGACATCTAAGTTTCCAAATGGTATCTGCTCATATCATTCTACACTAAAGCTTAGAGTCAGTAAGCTCCATCCACAAACTTAACCTTATAATCAGCTTTTTGGTATTTACTCTTAAATGTGAGTAGGTAAGGGGGCTTCCCTGGCGGCTCAGTGGTAAAGAATCCACCTGCCAAGCTGGAGATGCAAGCTCAATCCCTGGGTCAAGAAGATCCCCTGGAGAAGGAAATGGCAACCCACTCCAGTATTCTTGTCTGGAAAATTAAATGGACAGAGAAGCCTGGTAGGCTACAGTCCATAGGGTCACAAAATCAGACATGACTGAGTGACTAAACAATTGCTAGGCATTTAAGGACAGTCACTAGTTTGGAAGACAGAAGACAAAACCAACAGAAAAAGTGACTCAGTAACAAACCATGCAGGTAAATAAAAGAAAATATTATAACCATTCTGTACATAAAAATAAAATGAAAAGAGCATCAGAAACAAAAAGGAGCTCTTAAGAAGTAAAGACTTGAAAGCAGGAAAGAAGAACTAAATAGATAAAAATAAGGTGATTTCTCAAAAAATAGGGCAAAACAGTGAAGAGCTAGAAAATAAAAAAAATATGAGCGATTTACAGTATTGGGTCAGGAGATTCTATTGTTATTGTTGTTTAGTCGCTCAGTGGTGTCTTACTCTCTTGGGAACTCATGGATTGTAGCCTGCCAGGCTCCTCTGTCCATGGAATTTCCCAGGCAAGAATACTAGAATGTACTGTCATTATTTCCTTCTCCAGGGAATCTTCCCAATTCAGGGATCGAACCTGTGTTTGCTGTACTGTAGGCAGATTCTTTACCACTTAAGCCATTTGGGAAGTTCTACAACCACATAAAAGGGGTCTGGGAAAGAGAAATAGAAAAAAAGAGGGGAGGGGATCAAAATCATCTGAATAATTCAAGACTTCTTCCAGAATTGAAGAATATGAGCTTCCAGATTAAAAGAACTACACCAAACAGATGAAAGTGGACCCAGAGTAAAGCATAGAATTATGAAATTGCACAAACTAAGGGACAAAGCAAAGCTTTGAGAGAGAGAAAAATATTGGCCACGTAGAAAAACCATCGGAACCCGAATGTCTTTGAATTTAAGCATTAACTCTGCAAGCTAGATGATAAGGGAATGATTTCTTCAGAATTGTGAGTGAAAATGTTTTCCACCTGAGAATTCTTACCCAGCAAAACTATACATCAAGGATGGGGAATGCTCAGTGGCTCAGTCACGTCCGACTCTTGGCAACCCCATGGATTGTAGTCCTCCATGCCCCTCTGTCCATGGGATTTTCTAGGCAAGAATATTGGAGTGGGTTGCCAGTGGGTAGGGAATAGTATGAAGATACTTTATACATGTAAAGTTGCAGAAGAAATCCTTTTCTCCCATACACCCTTTCTCAGAAAGCTGCTGAAGGTTATACTTTACCAATATAAGGGTGATAACAAAAAAAAAGAGGGGGATAGCCAATTAAGGAAACAGGGGATCCAGCACAAGATAAAAAAGAAAGCTTCAGGATGATGGTCGGGAAGGACCCCAGAAGGCCGGCTGTGTACCACGAGAAGAGAGCATCCACGTTAGAAGGCTCTTCTCTAAGATGACGTTGATAGGATATCTGATAACTGAAGAGACTGGGAGTGTACTAATAAGAGATTGGGAGAACTTAGTGCTGAATTAGTAATAAATACATAGAAATTTTATAAATGAAAAAGCCAGACAGTTATTAACTATAGAATAAAAAAGTTGTACAGAAAAGGAAAAGTAATCATAGAATTCTACATGGCTTAGCTGAGAATAGTATTTACCTAGTCATTGTAATGTGTACTTGAAATATTTAATCACAAATATGCTATAAGTGCACGGATGCAATAGGAAAAATGAGAAGGTGGTGTGTGTGTCTGTGTGTGTTGACAAGTTGAAAGAGGGCTAAATGCTGATATTTTCTAGATGCTTCCTAGAAGTGAAAAATTAAGATACAAAATACGCATGGTATTTGAGTCATATTTTGAGTTATATGTCAAGATTCAGCTAAAAGAATTAAAGATGGTTGCCTCTCGTTAGAAATGGGGACCTGCTTCCATAACTCTGTTGAACTCTGAATTGTGTACAACATAACATTGGTTAAAAACAGTAAGTGAACATTAAAAGAAGTTTTCAAAATTAAAGAACGAGATGTTAAAGGGACTTCCCTAGTGGCTCAGTGGTAAAGAATCCGCCTGCCAATGCAAAAGAATGAGATGTTAGAAAAAATTCTCAGCTAACAAAAGTTATACTGCCTGTTTATTTTTTTTATCCTCTCTCTTTTAAAAAGTTAAACTCTTTTACTCTAAGATGTAATTCAATCTATTTAAAGATCCTTCCTAATATGGATTATGAGGTATGCAGTTAAGATCAGACTCACTGAAAAGTAACTTTTGTGTGGCTTTTCCTTGAATATTGAAATACTTTTTAAAAGCTACACTGCTGGAAGTATTAGGGTTTTATTTCATTTATCATAGAATTGAAATGCCCTTATATGACAGCATTACAGACATTTTTCATTTTTAGGCACTGGGGACATTTGTTTGTGAGCCAGAGCCATCTACAAAACCATGGGTGATTCAAGAGCCTTACTTGACAGTGAAGAGTACCCAAACACTGAGGCTCAGAAAGACCGAGTGCTGACTCTGGAAGAATGGCAAGAAAAGTGGGTGAACCACAAAACTGGATTTCATCAAGAACAAGGACATCAGTAAGAAGTGTTTATGTTTATATTAAATGTTGGTCCATAACAGAAATGCCCCATCAAAAACTGACTTTGGAAATAGAAATAATAATATAGGTACACATTATTTGACTGATTTTTAAGATACACAGGTTTAGTTTTTCACATTTGAGCATCTTTGAAGTCAGAATGCATCTGTGGCATGTCATGGTTTAATTGGCAGTGATATTTCTTCCCGTGGAGTATAAATCCTGGTGCAACCTACAGTTGATGGCATCTTCAATTTTTGGAATATGTCTTACTTTAATCCCCTGTAACACCTATTCATTGGTCACGTGTGTTTATACATACCCAGATGCTCAAGCTATGTTAATGCTACTATCTCTTTATACTGAAGAGTAGTGGTGTTATGACTTTGCTTTCCAATAGCATATGTTCAAATGTTAAAGTACTGTCTACATGGTGGAAGAAGAGAAGTTGAGAGAAATTAATGTGAGCTACATGCTGAGCAATGTAATGGTAGTAGAAGTCAGCTTTGAAGCAGCAGCAATAAATGATGGCCCATTGCCAAGTAAAGTGGTCATGACAGATGTTCCTTCGTCCAGGCAGCCACCCTGACTCCCCAGGGAACATTGTTGTTATTATTACATTTGCACACTGAGTACTAGTTGGGATATCATTCCAGAGCCGTTGTATGAGTTCTCTCTGTTGTGTGGCTGGCCTTAGAACATACACACAGGTGGTGGTGGGTGGTCTGACTCTTCCGACCCCATGGATTATGTAGCCCATGTAGCCAGGCTCCTCTGTCCATGGGATTCTCCAGGTGAGAATCCTGGAGTAGGTTGCCATTCCTTCTCTATCACATAGGTATACATTTTTAAAACATATCAACTAACGAAAAATAAAATTTTGATTTTAATTACTAACCAGGAAAATCCCAGGTTTGGGTCAGGTTAACCCCTCACTAGCTACATGACTGAGCAAGCTGCTTAATCTTCCTGTTTCTTCATATGTAAACTGGCGATTTTAATAACCAAGGTTCTCTACTGAGTAAAAGTTGTTGGGAAATATTATGTGAGATAATGCATGAAAGGTACTTAGCATTATATGATTGTAGTCCTTTCCTCTGTGCCTTGGGCTAATTAAAACAATTTTTTTTTTCTTCCCAGGCTATTAAAGAAGTATTTGGATACCTTTCTTAAAGGCGAGAAAGCACTGCGGGTATTTTTTCCCCTTTGTGGAAAAGCAGTTGAGATGAAATGGTATGAGCAAATAAGCATGAACATACTCTCTTGTCTTGATGATAAATACTGTGGGTGAATATTTAATAGGATGTAAGTTTTAAAAGTTCCTTTCTCAGGAAATGTACAGGGATTCTATATTTAGTAGACTATTATTGATGGGTTCATAGAGGCAATGTTCTCAAACAGTTAGGACACTGCCTAAACAGAGGGGTGAACTTGTCTTTTTCCTTGTTGAGTTAAGAAAAAGAATTAGTTTAGAACCATTGAGATGGGAGAGGGGAAGATGGAACCAGTTTTCCATCTTAATTCTCCTTCACCTTTGTGCACGGTTTAGTTTTTGTAGGTGTTTTAGGAATGTGGCTAAGTTAATTTTATGTATTTTAAATAGAGGTGGACAGAAAAATGAATTACAGCTTTTTGGCAAGAATGTATATAGTCCACAGTTCAGCTCAACCCTCCCCTCCCTCAACCAGCACGTAGGAGTTTTTGTTTTCATGAATCATTGCTAATAAAACCAGTGATAAAGAAAGTGTTTCTTGTGAGTAATTCTCTGTGAAAAGAATTCACTTTAACTAACAAGCCACCCTCAGTATGGGTTACCCTGACAATTGTTTCCTATACAGAATTTGTTGTAATGATTGATGTACAGATCCTATCTATGTGCCAAGATGTACTATTTATTTATAAGCATGAACACTGAGAACTTTGATCATCAAGCAGGAAAGAAAAATAAAATATATGAAAACGATTAGTAAGTGGAAAAATACAGTAACTTAAAAATGCTCTGTTCCCTATGTAAATATAGGTGGCCAAACCACAGAATGTGTATGCATTGGGAGTGGATTTTTGAGTGGGGACAGTGACATTTTTGCAGCCTGCCACCGCTCCCGCAACTTGTAGCTGAGAGCTTTTGCAAGTGGCTGCTGTGCCTTAAAGAGTCTGCTGCTGCTGCTGCTAAGTCACTTCAGTCGTGTCCAACTCTGCGCAACCCCAGAGACGGCAGCCCACCAGGCTCCCCCGTCCCTGGGATTCTCCAGGCAAGAACACTGGAGTGGGTTGCCATTTCCTTCTCCAGTGCATGAAAGTGAAAGTGAAGACGCTCAGTCATGTCCGACTCTTAGCGACCCCATGGACCACAGCCTACCAGGCTCCTCCGTCTAGGTGGCCACAAAATTGAGAACATTACATCCTAACTGACTCACTGAATCAGACAAGAGAATTTCTTTGGAAACTACCTGCAAGAAAAACGTTAACTCTATGAACAGATTGTTTTATTGTCATAAGTGTTAACAACCTGGTTCTAGCAGAAGCTTTGACGCAAGATTAGAAAACGGTATAAGGAAACAGCCGATTAAATGTGATTGCTGAAGGTTCCTTTAGACTTTAGGGTCTAAAGTCATTTATAATAAGAATGCCAGAACTAAGCTACTGTAATTGTAGGTGGCTTTCTAGGTGGCTCAGTGGTAAAGAATCTGCCTGCCAATGCAAGAGACATAAAAGAGGAGGGTTCAATCCCTGGATGGGGAAGAAACCCTGGAGTAAGAAATGGCAACCTGCTCCAGGTTACCTGGAATGTTCCATGGACAGAGGAGCCTGATGGGCTACAGTCCATGGGGCTGCAGAGAGTTGGACATGACTATTATTGTATAAAAGTTGTTATGTTAGAGGATTCTTCACTTATGTAATAAATTTGTGTATTAAAGGTCTATACAGATATCCAGTGTGAATAGATAAACTATTAGCTGAAACTCAAAGACATTAACATAGTGTTTAGGACATTTTCTTAGATTTTGGGTTTTCTTAGGGCAATGGATTACAGTATAATGCAGTCTGTGTGAGTCCACTGTAGGCTATGCTTCATTTTTTCCACATGTAAAAATTTGTACTTTTTGACTTCCTTCACCCATTTCACCCATCGCTCACCCCCAGGCTCTGGCACCTACCAGTCTGGCCTCTGTATCTATAAGCTTGTTTTTGTTTTTGTTAGATTCCACATGTAAGCGAGATTATATGCTGTTTTTCACTGATTCATTTCACTTAGCGTAATACCCTCAGAGCCCATCCATGTTGTCATAAATGGCAAGAGTTCAATTATTTATGACTGAATAATATTCCATTGGAACAGTAAAGTTTTTTTAATGTGTATCCCAACTCCCATCCCCATAAACTTCATGATTTTATTGCATGATTTTGCATGGTGCAGTGGTTTTTAAGAAGGCATGTATTGCATTATAGCATAAATGACTTATGTGTTTATTTAATGTGGCATAAAAATCAATACTGTACCTGGGTATTTGTGTCACGAGTGCTGTTCTCCCTGAAGTCTAAGATCCCAAGACTGAATTCTGTAACCATAAAGCTAATCAGGAAAATCCTAGCTATTTGCATATGGTCATGAAACAAATTTCTGGATAGGGTTTAGTGCAGATAAGTGGAAATTTTAACATTGTTACAGAAACGGATGCTAATGTTCTAGCCCTGTGTACTCCAGTACTATATCTTATCAGCCCCATGTGGCTATTAAACTCAATCACACAAGCCACGTCTCAAGGGCCCTAGGCTATGTGGTTAGTGGCTGCTGGATTGAACAACACAGGTAGAGATTCTTCTCTCATCACTGAAAGTTTTAATGGACAGAGCTGATTTCTAGAGATTGAAAAGCATATCAAATTCATAGGATGCTGTTAAATCAAAAACTCTTCCAATCCGGTCCATTTTTAGTAAATCAACATTTTAAGGTATAATTTTCCAAGCTTTTAAAATTTCCCCAAGGTCCTATAAACCCTTTTCTCAGAACTCCACATAGCATAGGGTTTGAGAATATATAGATTATGTTATATAGAATATATAGAGAATATATAAATCTGCTTACTGTGGATCTGCATGTTCTGTGAAACCCTGTGAGTCTGAATTCATACAAATCTCTTAAAATTAAGGAAAATATATGCTCACTGGTGTATATGCTTTTATTTAGTGTTGTACTCGAAAGAAAACTTTGTAATTATATGATTTGATGCAGGTTTGCAGACCGAGGACACAGTGTAGTAGGCGTGGAAATCAGCGAACTTGGGATACGGGACTTTTTTACGGAGCAGAATCTTTCTTACTCAGAAGAACCAATTATGGAAATTCCTGGAGCCAAAATATTCAAGGTGTGTTTGGTTTTGGCAAATATTATTTCCATACCCCACAAAAAAGGTTTTTCTCAGCATGAGTAAGTGAAGACACTATACACATCAGATGACCCCTCTTAATCTTCAGATTCACCAGGACTTTATATAGCATAAGGAACATAAAAAGATAGACCATAGCTAGATGTGAACAAATAGACATGAAAAGCCAAGATCAAAGCTTATTTGTCATATTTTTGGTTTGGGTTTGTTGGCTTTTTAATTTATCAACAAATGTTTCTGAGAATCTGTCAAGTGCCACACCCTGCGTAAGACACGGAAGAGATGAAAACACTGTCCCTGCCCTAAAGAACCGCTTAGCTTAGGAGAAAAGAGAAGCATAGGAGACTGTTTGTCATACAGGGAGCTCAGTCAAACGACTTGGGGTATTAAGCAAACCGAGAGGGAAGTTTCCTAACCCAGCCTAAGGGGAGCTTCCTGAAGTGTGGTGACAGTTAGGGCTGGGACAGGCAGGGCATCAGGTCAGCCAGCTCAGGTGCCCTGTGAGGCTGGTACCTCATTCTGCACCACAGGGTTTTAAGTGGGAACGTGACAGCCAGGCTTTCTTTTGCAACCAGCCACGGTGGCTCAGATGGTAAAGCATCTGCCTGCAATGCTGGAGACCCGGGTTCAATCCCTGGGTGGGGAAGATCCCCTGGAGAAGGAAATGGCAACCCACTCTAGTATCTGCCGGGAAAACCCCATGGACAGAGGAGCCTGGTAGGCTACAGTCCCTGGGGTTGCAAAGAGTCGGACTCGACTGAGCGACTTCACTTTCACTTTCACCCTTGTAGCCTCAAGGGAAGTGAGTTTGAAGGGCGGTAGCCCCCTGGCAGAGACACCAGATAGGAGGTTGTGAGCAGTGGTCTGGGAAAGAACTTGAAGGGCTGCACTGGGAGAGCGATGGGGTGCTTAGAGGAACAGATGGCTTAAAGTCATGTTTAGGGTGTCACACTGGGAAGGCTTTGGTGATTAACTGAATGGGAATCCAGAGGGTGATGAGGTTACATTTCCAGCTCAGATGACTGGTTGGATGGCGAAACAGGAGAAACAAGTTGAAGAGCAGAGAAAATGAGCGTTGTTCTGGAGATGATTAGTTGCAAAGATGTGTGGTATGATAAGGGGCTACTGGCAACTGTCTCCAAAGCGTGGGGCAGTGTCTGGGCTGGAAATGATAGATTTGAGAGTTCTCTTCTGCCTGTGACCAGAATGATCCAGTGAAGCTGCTGCACTAGCTTGGAATAATAATGGGGAAATAAGCAGAATCTACCCAAATGAGAACAAGTAGAGACTGTTTGTTCAGAGGGAGTCAGCCAATTGCATTTGGCAGAGGCTCAAAGCCTGGCAGTGGGGTGGGAAAGCTTCCTGGTGAAAGATGTGAAGGCTTCAGGTGCTATCGGCTAACTTGGAGCAGCACCCCAGTGATTGCTTTGGGAAGCATGTTTGAGTTGGAAGAGACGGGGAGGAGGGGTAGTGTTATAAATCAGGGAGGATGGCGGTCAACTGACCACCACCCTGCAGGGTTGCGGTTTGACTTCTCAGGCTGCTTGCTCCAGAGGCTATGGATCCAAGTTCTCTTATCAGACATGAGTTGTTGGTACGTGCAGTCTGGCCACTGAGTTTGTGTATTCAGTCTCTCACAAAGTACTCTCTTCTAAAGATTGAAATTAATCGCTCAGGTCAGTAGGAAGCTTGAGAGTACTTTATTTTGCAGCTTCCTCCCAGTTCGTTTTTAGATCATCTAAGAATCCTGGTTGCCTCGGTCCACAGAGGCTAGTCCTCCTGGGGGCCATGGTTCTCAGCCCCAGTTGCTGCTGCTGCTGCTAAGTCGTTTCAGTCGTGGCTGAAGCCACATGGCTGACTCTGTGCGACCCCATAGACGGCAGCCTACCAGGCTCCCCCGTCCCTGGGATTCTCCAGGCAAGAATACTGGAGTGGGTTGCCATTTTCTTCTCCAGTGCGTGAAAGTGAAAAGTGAAAGTGAAGTCGCTCAGTCGTGTCTGACTCTTAGCGACCCCATGGACTGCAGCCTACCAGGCTCCTCCGACCATGGGATTTTCCAGGCAAGAATACTGGAGTGGGGTGCCATTGCCTTCTCTGTCTCAGCCCCAGTGGCACCTTTGAAATTGTCTGTGGATCTTTTAAGATTCCCAGCGCTCAGGCTAATTAAGTCATAACCTCTAGAGGTGGCGCCTGGCACCAGGTCTGAGTAAACCTCCCCAGTGAGTCCCATCTGCAGCCTGAATTGACATTCATGGGCTGTTCTCCTGGCCTCTAGACCCCTCCCCCCTGTGTTTCCAGAGACCTCCCTGTGTTTCTGCAAAGACCTGCGCTTCTCTCATCGTAGCCTCTGTTGGCACCTCATTTCAGAATAAAATCCAATATTTTCAGACCCTTTAGTACCTCTCCTACCCTGCCCCTCTCCTAAGCCCAGGCTCCTCACCGCCCACCGCCGTGATATCAGCAGATGCGTCTAGCCGGTTCATCGGTGGCCACCTTTTGTTCCTCCTTTCCCCGAGCGAGGGCAGTGAAGTGAAGTCCCCGCTCTGTCTGCTCTGTTCCCACAGTTCTGGGCACACAACCAGAACAGCACAGCCCATCCTGTATCGTGGTGGCTCTCTGTTCCCACGCCTCACTGCCCCCACCAGGCTGTCCTTACCGGGGTCAGGGCCTGTATCACATTTACTGCAGTCTCTAGAACCCAGGCTAATCCTGTCCACTAGACGCTTGGGAAATAAATGCTCATCGGCCAGTGAAAGAAAGAGAGAAACTGGGGAGTCAACAGAACTGCACTTTTAAAATGTCTGCCTGGTAACTGAGCAATCTGTGTGCTCGTCTTTAAGGGAGTTAAAATGTCAAGATTCTGCTAAAGGGAACCTTGCTAAAATTTAACAAGTTCCAGAGTAAGTGCTAATTGATTTTCAGGGTTAACCAATCTCTGATTTTCCTTTTCTTTTTTTTTTTTTTTTGAGTTGATCCCAAAGAATTCCATACTGGTTTTTAATGTTTTTTTTGGGGGGGGGTTTTAATTTTTTAAAGTGCCATTATTTTCAGTTAAAAAATATTTGCGAAAGTTGCAAGGTGCAGGAAGTGAGAGGGAAAAAATCGAGAGGAACTCACCGAAATGATTGAAAATCACTGTTCAGATGGTGGCAGGCAGGTTTTTTCTTTATTATGTAAATTCTTTATGCTGCTGCTGCTAAGTCACTTCAGTCGTGTCCAACTCTATGCAACCCCATAGACAGCAGCCCACCAGGCTCCCCCGTCCCTGGGATTCTCCAGGCAGGAACACTGGAGTGGGTTGCCATTTCCTTCTCCAATGCATGAAAGTGCAAAGTGAAAGTGAAGTCGCCCAGTCAAGTTTGACTCTGAGCGACCCCATGGACTGCAGCCTACCAGGCTCCTCCATCCATGGGATTTTCCAGGCAAGAGTACTGGAGTGCCATTGCCTTCTCCGAAATTCTTTATAATGTGGTCCATATTTATTTTACAATTTAAAAAATAAACATTTAACAAATGATGTGTGAAGATGATTTGCCGTGAAATTATGTCCTTTATGTTTTTAATTACATATTCTTTACTACCTATGCTCTGTTTTGTCCCCTCTTTTTCTTTTTTTTTCCTCTAACCATTCAGGTACCTCTTAATAAAATGGTTTTTTTTTTTTTTTACTTTTTCACTGCAGAGTTCTTCAGGGAACATTTCGTTGTATTGCTGCAACCTTTTTGATCTTCCCAGGTAGGACTGATGTCTTCCTCTCCACTTTTAAAAATCTGAGTGTTTGCTAGACAGTGATGAGGTAGGTTGAGAATCTTTTTATCACTTCCGTCCAATTTGCAGTAGCATCCATGAAAAACATTCATTTGAGTCTGTGTTCTGCAGCTGGTTTTACTGGAGCCTACATGTCTGCACACGTGATATCTTTGTCCTTGGGTAACTTCTAAGCTCTGGAAAAATTATTTTGATCCTAGGAAGGTAGGGAAAAGGAGGGGAAGAAAATGTCTTCCACTTCACACCTGTGTCTGTAACGGAAATGCATTTCAGTCTTAGACGGACAGAGGGGAGATCTCTTCTGCGAGTTCCTGTACCTGTTCCAGGGGCTGAGAGCAGAGTTGTTGCAAACTGTCCCTCATGCTTCCTTTGCGCTCCCAAGTCCAAGCTGCTGCCACCAGTGCCTAGAACCAGGCGGAAATGGACAGCTACACACACACACACACACACACACGTGTACACATGTGTCAGCACATCCCTAGAGATTCTGAGGGAAAGCATCTGTGAGATCCCAATTCCTTAACCGCTGGTGAGGTTCTAGCACATACCATGGGGAACCCTGTCTTGTTAAAGATTCGGTTTTTCTTATAGAATTTTTTTTTCTCTTTTTCTTTCTGGTAGAGCAAATATTGGCAAATTTGATAGGATTTGGGACAGAGGAGCCTTAGTCGCTGTTAATCCAAGTGATCGCAAACGGTTAGTGATTTGGTTTCTTTAATTACGTTGTTTCCCCCCTCTCCCCTTTTTAGCCTTAATTCAGTATCTCATACTTTTTCTGGTTTCCAGAAGATTCCTAGACTTTTACTAGTTTGGAATAGCTTGTTGTATTTGGAATTAGAAGACCTGTATCCAACAGTATCTTGGTCTAAAAAGTATAGGATTTGGCCGTGGGGACACAGGCGCAAGACTTGTGGCTCTGTCACTTCTAAGCCATGTTACTCTAGTCAGAACATTCAGTTCCTCTAAGCCTCAGTTTACTCCTCTGTAAAACTGTAATGTTTCTACTCATACCACCCTCCTCACTTCCACTGACCCTGCTGCTGCTGCTAAGTCACTTCAGTCGTGTCCGACTCTGTGTGACCCCATAGATGGCAGCCCACCAGGCTCCCCTGTCCCTGGGATTCTCCAGGCAAGAACACTGGAGTGGGTTGCCACTGACCCTACCAGCTAATAATATTTGTTGGATTATTGCCATGTGCCAGACTTTGTTGAAATGCTTTATGTCGATCAACAAGTTCCTCCACAAAGTCGCCCTGTGAGGTATTAGGCCATCATTATTCCCATTTTACAGATGAGGAAGTAAGGTCAGAGAGGTTAAAAGTTATATGTCCACAGGGTGGCAAGCAAGTGCATGACAAAATTGAGATTCAGGGACGTCCCCGCTGGTCCAGGGATTAAGATTCCACAGTTGCACTACAGGAGATCCCTGGTGTAGGAACCAGATCCCACATGCTTTGTAGCGCAGCCAGAAGATAAAATAAAACAAATAAAAATAGTTAAAGCCACGCCCATGCCTCGGCCCCCTCATATGGCTGTTGTGGGAATGGAAAGAAATGACACGTGCAGAAAGTGTCGACCCTAAATGACAGTTTAAATATTAGCCGTTACTGTATTAGGGCTTTTGATCTGGGTATTTTGAGTGGCCATTCGTCTGTACCTGGTCTAATTAGAAAATTAAACTATGAGAAGGCTACTGAGTGAAATGTGATCCTTCCTGTGTACTTTCCAACCCAGATGTCATTCACAGACTCATGTGGGTGTAGCACATAAATATTGAATTATTTAGTTTTATGGAGGCAGACTCGTAGCACGTGGCCAAAAGGGTTGGGACTACACATCGGTGAAATGAAGTCTCAGATTTTAAAAGTGAATTGTTTGACCAATTAGGCTTGTTGCCACACCTCATCTTTTTTTAATTAGACCGTGCCACATCCTCTTAATATGTGTTTTTCCCTTTTCTTTCTGACACTGTGCCTCTCTTCTTCCCTCTCTGGGACCCTTCCCTACCTCACATGCTTGAAAGTCATCGTTCCCTGAAGGACCATCCTTAGCGGGACTGTTCCTGTCTCTCCCCTGTACGCCCTCCTTCAACGATCACTTCAGTTCTCCTGTTACCGGAAACTTTCGTTCCAGTGTTCAACAAATACACATTAAGTTCCTACTGTGTCTAAAAACACACGATGCTGGAGAAATAACTGAACAAGCGCACATTGGTATTGGCCCTCGTCGTTTCTGTATTTCCAGTTCTGTTCTTTTCCGAAAGCTGCTTGTGGAAAAAACCCAAACAAACTTTTTGGCCAACCCCAAATAGATATAAAATGTTAACGCATAGTAAGTGAAAGTGAAGTCACTCAGTCGTGTCCGACTCTTTGCGATCCCATGGACTGTAGCCTACCAGGCTCCTTCGTCCGTGGGATTTTCCAGGCTTCAAGAATACTGGAGTGGGCGGCCATTTCCTTCTCCTAACGCATAGTAAAAGCTTAATAAGTATGTGTTGAGTCAATAATTGAGAACAAATTAGACTGAAAGCCAGGGAAATACAGTTTCCCAGCAGCTACTATTGCCTCTTCCGTCCTAGAAATGAAGGCCTTCCAAATGGCCCCTGAACTGTTTAATTCATGGTAAGAAAGAGTCATGAGGCTCCTCTGGACTCTGTATTCCTGGTGCCCTTCTTCTCTTTTCTCCCCTTTCAGCCATCTGTGTGTGTGTGTGAGTGTGTCTGTGGTCACAGCCCCAAGAACTCCTGAGAACACTGGCCTTTGTTTCCGGAATAACTGTTTATTTTGAGCCATTGGACAGCTCCATGACTTTATCTTACATTTAAGGTACTTAGTGCTTTATCCCAGTCCTGCCCTCAGTACTGGGTGTCTTCCTGCTGAGATTACATCTGGGCGAGAACTGCTGTGTTTTCTGCTGTGACACTTAGGCCTTTTGTCTGACATCAATCAGATCTCTTGTTTTTCTGAATTTTTGGAAACAAGTTGAGAAAGTCTGCATTCCAAGAAGAAGGATGCTGGTGAGCCCCAGGACACCCTGCCGAACCCATCTGACTCATCACTTCCTGGGGACAGCGAGTTCTTTCTTGTTAAAAATGATAATCAGAAAGTTAAGACTCGAAGGTTTCTGCTCAGAAGTTTGCTTAGGGCTGGTTCTCTGACATGCGCGGAAGAGCGACCAGCTCAAACAGCTCGAGTTTTAGGGGCGTTGATGTCATGGATGCCGAAGGAAGAAGTCACTGACTTCTTAACACATACTGTGCTTAATACAAGTGCTTACAAGCACATACAAGTGCTGAATACACACTGTTCTAAGCACTTTCTATGTGTGAGCTCACTGAATCCTCACAACCGCCTGTGCGTTCACTGCTGGTCTTATCCCCATTTAACAGATGGGGAAACTTGAGGCACAAAGGGGTAAAGACTTCGTCAAGCTTACACAGCCAGTAGGTGGAGAGGTTGGACTTTGAGCTTGGGGACCTTGGCGAGCCCGTCCTCCTAATCTCCACCCTAGACAGTCTCTCTGATTTCTCCCAGGGCTCCAGACAGGGCTGGCTTCACAACTGGATCTGGTGGAAACCCATATGCCAAGTGCCAAAGCACCCTACCCAGAGCTCTGCAGCCTGTTGACCTCTGTCTGTCTCTCTCACTGCCACTCACCTCCTTGTGTGCATCTCCTCTGTCCTCCTGCCTCAGCACTCAGCTTTCTCTGCTGACACACTCCTGCTCACATGTATCTGACTCACAGCCCTTAGCCTTCTCAGCTCCAGCCACCGCCCAGAACAGCAACTTCAGGGTTTAGTTCAAAGACCACAGTGAACCATTAACTCCTCTTTTTTTTTTTTTTTTTCTTTTGAACTTTTAATTTTATATTAGGGGCTTCCCTGGTGACTCAGTGGTAAAGAATCCACCTTTCCATGCAGGAGACATGGGTTGAGTCCCTGGGTCAGGAAGATCCCCTGGAGAAGGGAATGGCCAACCCACTCCAGTATTCTTGCCTGGAGAATTCCATGGACAGAGGAGCCTGGTGGGCTACAGTCTGTGGTGTCGCAAAGAGTCAGACACAACTTATCTACTAATGACAACAGACAATATTTTATATTGGAGTATAGCCCATTAACACTGTTATGATATTTTCAGGTGGACAGCAGAGGGACTCAGCCATACATATACATATAGCCGTTCTTCCCCAAACTCCCCTCCCGTCCAGGCTGCCACATAATATTGAGCAGAGTTCCCTGTGCTATACTGTAGGACCTTCTTGGCTCTCCATTTTAAATACAGCATTGCGTCCATCCCAAACTCCCTAACTATCCCTTCCTCCATCCTTCCCCTCTGCCCCTGGTAACGGTAAATTTATTCTCTTAAGACTGCACATCTGTTTCTGTTTTGTAAATAAATTCATTTGTATCATTTCTTTTTAGATTCTGTATATAAGGGATGTCATAGGATATTTATCCTTTTCTGTCTGACTTCTTCACTCAGTATGACAATCTCTAGGTCCATCTATGACCAACTTCCCTTTGGATCTGACTCAGTTTCCCAGTAGAGTCATCTGATCAGTCAAATTCATCATTCTGTCTCCTGGTTGGTCTGCTGATGGGCCCTGTTAGCATCTGGTCCCCACTCTGAACCCATCAGACATGGCTGGGAAGTGGTATTGCCTGCGGCCCAGGACACCTGCTCCAAAGGACAGTTGCAGTAGCACTCAGGGGTCATGCCATACTTGCAGAACTTTAATGTTCTTGAATTTCGACCTGTTTATCAGTCTTGCACACGGGCGTGCTAAGTCACTTCAGTTGTATCTGACTCTTTGTGAGCCTGTGGACTGTAGCCCACCAAGTTCCTCTGTCCATGGGATTGTCCAAGCAAGAAGACTGGAGTGAGTTGCCATGCCCTCCTCCAGAGGATATTCCTGGCCCAGGGATCGAACCTGCATCTCTTATGTCTCCTGCACTGGGAGATGGCTTTTTTACCAATAGCGCCACCTGGGAAGCCCGTTTATGAGTCTTCTGTCCAACTAAAAAGAGGAGAGGGATTGTTTTGTGCCTCTTATCTGAGCCCCTGGCAACCACCCCATCACCCAGAATATTTGTTAGACTGCAGCATCCCCAGCCCCACAGCAAACCTACTGACTCAGTCTTGGGATGACTGACACCCAGGCATCTTTTCTTCCCATGGATGCCCAGGTCATCTCGATACCAGCCTGGTCTGGGAACCACTGCCCCAGAACTGGCAGTGCTTCTGGAAATACTTGTTCAAAGCTGACCGGCCTCCGGGGTCCAAGTCACTCTGGAAGGAGCCTCTCCTCCACTTTATTTGACATCTTCTGGTCTGAGGGGCTCCTTCCTGAGCCTGGCTTCCTTTGTTTTTTTTTTTTTTTTCCGGTCTGTTCCTCGAGGCATTTGGATCTTAGTTCCCCTGTCAGGAATTGATCCCAGGACCCCTGCTTTAGAAGTGCAGAGTTTTAACCACTTGACCTCCAGGGAAGTCCCAAGAGCTCCTTTTGATTCCCGTCTTCTCTATCTCCCAGCTTAGGTGGGTAACATCATTTGCTGAGCCCATTTCTGGCTGTTTAGAATAAGACTCGACTTCGTGTGATTTTTTCGGAGAATTAAACTCAGTAACAGAGGAAAGGAAAGCTAGGCTTCCCTCCCTGCATCTGGTCTTCCACAGGCCTTGACTTTGTAAAGAAATGTAACACGTGCCTTTTTGTATTCTTTTCAGCTACTCAGATGTAATGTTGTCCCTAACGAGACCTGGGTTTCGGTACCTCTTGTCTGTTTTTTCTTACGATCCAACCAAACATGCAGGTAAAGTTTCCTTTTTGTTCTTTTTCCGGTTGCCTTGTTTCCTGATTTCTATGACGGGGATAGCATTATTTTCTCCTACTTTATCTCATGGGAGGCATCCTGCTTATATACATGAAGTCTGTGTCAGCCGTGATGGGGGGATGGGATGCGTTGGGCTGATGCCAACAAATACAAATACATCTTCATAGGAAGATGGGGTGAGAAGCGCATGTGGGAAGGTAGGAGGTGGGCAGGAAAATCTCTATTGCTGCTTTTTAATTGCTGGAATTTTATAATTTATTGCATGTTAAAAATGTTCTTGTTCTGTCACTAAGTTGTGTCCGACTCTCTGTGACCCCATGAGCTATAGCATGTGTTAAAAATAACTGTATATTTTTTGAATGTGTAAAAGGGATGTTTTCTTCTGGATTCATTTAAATGTGTTTGAACATTAATGCTTGACCTTTTAAGTCATGGCTTTTCAGGAAGAAGTGAAAACCAAGTGCACAGACTTTCAATTTGTAAACATTCCCTTTTTGATTTTTAATGGAGCTTTTAAAAAAGTTCCTTGTTTTATACATATTAATGTTAGTGTTTTTTTTTTCTGTTTGAAGAAGTCAGTTCTTGAAAACTCATTAAAAGACGAGACCTAGTAGCTATAATTAAGTCTGGGAACATTGGGATGGAAATAAAAACTAAGGGAGACAGATGTCAGCCCTGCAAATGTGATTTATCAACTTACTGACCAGAGAGATGTTAATACACCTTTCGTTTGTGTGTTGTGTGTATGTGCTCAGTCGTGTCTGGCTCTTTGCGACCCCATGGACTATAGCCCAGCTGGTTCCTCTGTCCATGGGATCTACCAGGCAAGAATACTGGAGCAGTTTTCTATTTCCTTCTCCAGGGGATCTTCCCGACCCAGGGATGGAACCTGTGTCTTTTATGTCTCCTGCACTGGCAGACAGATTCTTTACCACTCTGCCACCAAAATGTTACTGACTGAGACATTTCAAAATTCACTTACATAATGAATCGCCAGCCACAGGTGTTAGTTTCAGCAAAAATGCCCCAGTCAATGATGTGTTAAATTCCCTTCCTGAGCAGTAGGCCTAAGGAAGGGCCTGTGGGAAGAAGACAGAGCAGGCTCTGTCTGGGGTGGAGGCTCAGAATACCTTCTAGAACGGGGCAGAAGTTGTTTCCTTTAAAGTGCCCGCAGCAAAATGGGCAGAGTGTGTAGAATGAGGGACTGTGCATGGTCGAAAATCTATGCTCTGGAAGCAGCAAGTCCCAGGGGAATTTGTTCATGAATTCCGCTCTCACGTCCCTATTCCCAAGTCCCACAGCTGACTCAGCATCTCATGTAAGCTGGAGGTGCGCGTCTGCCGTTAGCTGGTCTTTGGTATAAGATGTGCAAAATAAGAAGCAGAAAACGTGTCCCATCCTCACCTGTTTGGATAATCGAGTTGTATGTGGAAGGAATATCCCTAGGTCATTGGGAATAAGCTGAGAAGTGGGCCCTGAAGGTTTGTTTCTCTTTAGAATTAGATCTGTAGAGCTTACTCTTCACCATGTTTCTCTTTTAATTAGGTCCACCGTTTTACGTTACAGATGGGGAAGTTAAAAAATTGTTCGGTAAGTTACAGATGTGTGCTATAACTTTATAAGTAAAGTCAACTGTTTTGAGCTGTTAGCAAACTATTAATATCTGAGGTACTTAAAAGTCCATTTTATTGGAGACTATTTTAATCCCCCAAAAAGGGACCCATCTCTGTAATATGCCTTTTTAGCTAAATGGTACGTTTATGTTAAAGGCATCTCAATTCTTCTAGAGAGATGGTATATTTATTTTAACTCTTAGGAGTTAAAAATGATAATAACATTCAGAGTTGAGAAAATGTATTCTTAGTATTTTCCCATTTTCATTAAAAAGAAAGGAAAAATCTTCAGTACACACAGTTTTTAAGTCACGATATGTTTTTGAAGAATTGAGTGTATTCGTCATAAAATTTTAACTTGCCACTTTCTTTTTGTTTCAGGTTCAGTATGCAATATTCAATGTCTAGAGAAGGTTGATGTTTTTGAAGAACGACATAAAAGTTGGGGAATCGACCAGATTATTGAAAGGTTATATCTATTAACAGAAAAGTAAATGAGACCTAAATAGAAGCAAATAATATCAAAATGTTTTTGAACAATTGAAAATTGTGCTAGGGCATGAAAATGGATGACTTTTGCGGGAAAAATTGTTCACAAATCATATCACAGATCTTTGCTAAAAAAATGCTTATAACTTTTTAGAAAAAGCACATATTTTGGAAAGGAGTGTATGACTGAGAATAAAATATTGTACTTGTATGTCTTACAGATTGTAAGAATTTTTTACAATCAGCAGATATTACTCATATAATTAAAAAAGAAAAAAGAAATGCAATGTATGTAACAAATATAATAGAAAAATGGTATCTTTATGAAGTTTAGAAGCATTGAGGAGATGCAGCACTTTTAACAGGGTTCAAGGTAAAAGCTAACCATCTAAGACATTATAATAAAACATTAATTTTTACTATAAACCCTCAAATTGTACTAAATCCTAGCATTCCTTTTCATATTTTTCTTCTTATATAATTTTATATGCGACAGAATGAGGAAAAAAATTTTTAATGAAATTGACCACTCTATATGGAACAAAATATTTTTCTCAAACTGTAAAAATAAATCATTTTTAGAAGTTTTTTCCTGTGTTTGGCAGTTTTTTGTTTCTCTTAATCTAATCTTGTTTAAATGATAAAGTCTTAAGAAGTGAGGGGTACTTAGGGGTGGGTTCATGTCTGTTCATTATGAAAGTTTAGAGTCAAAACTTTTCAGTTTTCACTAACAGTCACATTTTGTTAAATCAGACATTCCTCTCTTACTGCACCACCTAATACCTAAACGATTCAGCTTGTTTAGCTCATTTTAGTAGG
Source organism: Bos javanicus (assembly GCF_032452875.1). Classification (NCBI taxonomy): domain Eukaryota; kingdom Metazoa; phylum Chordata; class Mammalia; order Artiodactyla; family Bovidae; genus Bos; species Bos javanicus. The sequence goes on from NC_083890.1 coordinate 39,816,539, forward strand.
CTGGGGTGCATTATTAAAATTATTTAATGGTGTGTGTGTGAAAATTTGAGAAGCGTTGACATTTCCAGATTCTCATTTCCAACCATACAGCTCCAGCTCATTTTTCTGTGGGTGCTCGAAACGTTCAAGCCTCTACCACTTACCCCTCACCACTGGAGCCCAGCACATAGTGGGGGCACAAGTTTATGAAATTAGATAGGTGGGTGAGTGCTGGAGGGCAAGGTACCTGGAGGGAAAGCAGAGCTGGAGATGTCACCGGACCCCAGGTCGGGTCCAGGGAATCACGCAGGTGATGGAGACCTGCCTATTACGGAGGTCCCCCAAGGCTGGCCCGAAACTCAAAACTCACCAACCCAGGAGGGGTTCAGGCTGGCAATGGTATCGAGTTTTTGCTCCTGTGAGCTCACAAGCTCCTGTGAGCTAAGGTGCCTACTGTCTTTGCTCCTTCTCGGTTCAAAAGTTGCGTCTCTCCTCCTGGACTGAGATGCTTCTAGTCTGTGCCACTGGCTGTCTTCCTGCCTCTGGTCGTTGTCAGGTACACTCTGCGACATAACTGTGTCCTTGGACTCGTTCTGGGATTCCTTCTCAACTGCATGTGTGTGGCGTGTCTTCCCAGGCTTGCAAAACCAGCAGCCCGCCTGCTTGAGCGCTGACTCCATCCCCAGACTCCACGGCCTGTCGCCCTGCACCCCCTCTCTGCTGTCACCGCTTGAGCTGGGTCTCCATTTCCCCTCCTCTTCCGCCTGGTGCTTTGCACAGCAGTCAGCCACTGACCACAAGACCCATTCTTCAAACTCTGTCCCCTCTGGGGCTCCTTCTAGGGGGAAGCAGGAAGAGATGGTTGTGCTATTCCCGGGTCCTTTAAGGGAGGAGTATTGGAGGAAAGTACAGAGGAAATCCATGGACACTTCACCACAGAGGAGGAAAGATTCTCCTTAGGAAACTCAGAGTTAGGCTCAAGGAATTTCTTTTATTAATCATCATGTGTTTATATGTGACCAGGATTATACTCTGTAAGGTACTTGAGAAACCTTTCAACATGGACTTTAGAGATAAGCAAGTGCTTAGCATGATTCCTAGATAAATGCTATTTTCCTAACAGTGCTTCCTATAAATACTAGAGAACCATCAAAGAAAAGTTTTAACATTGGGGTTTGCTGTCTGTATGTTGCATCCTTTTAAGTGTTCATTAGTTCATCCATTTAAAAAACATGTGTTGGAAGAAAAGCTATGATCAACCTAGACAGTATATTAAAAAGCAGAGACATTACTTTGCCAACAAAGCTAGTCAAAGCTATGGTTTTTCCAGTCGTCATGAATGAATGTGAGAGTTGGACCATAAAGAAGTCTGAGCACTGAAAAATTGATGCTTTTGAACTGTGGTGAAGACTCTTGAGAGTCCCTTGGATTGCAAGGAGATCCAACCAGTCAATCCTAAAAGAAATCAACCCTGAAAATTCATTGGAAGGACTGATGCTGAAGCTGAAGCTCCAATACTTTGGCCACCTGATGCGAAGAATTGACTCATTGGAAAAGACCCTGATGCTGGGAAAGATCGAGGGCAGGAGGAGAAGGGGACTACAGAGGATGAGATGGTTGGATGACATCACCGACTGGATGGACAGGAGTATGAGCAAGCTCCAGGAGCTGGTGATGGACAGGGAAGCCAAGCATGCTGCAATGCATGGGGTCACAAAGAGTTGGACACGACTGAGCGACTGAACTGAGAACTTCCCTGGTGGTCCCGTGGTTAAGATTCCACATTTCCACTGCCGGGGTGCAAAGGTTCCATCCCTGGTGGGGGAAGTTCCACATGCCACACAGTGAGGCCAAAAAAATAAAATTAAATAAAAAATAACGTGTTGGTCTCCCTCTGTGTACACAGGCAAGCACTAGGCATTGGTCTTCTGGAACTTCTTCTCTCTTCAGAAAAAGAAAGAAGGGTTGAAGATAACAATTTTAAGATTAGATAGAAAGGAAAATTGGACTCCATACACTTGGTAAAGGAGAAAAAGGACAAGTGGCTGGGGGGTGGGAGGCGGTTGGGTGGACAGGGACGCTGGAGCAGTATCCCAGCTGTGAAAGGCTGCAAACCTACACGTTTTTAGTTCTGAAGCTTTGTGTCACTGAGAAGGCCTCAGCTCCGGATCAAATGCCACAAAGTTAAATTTCCATATTTACCGATTAGAGTGTTGACAGCAAATGGTTAGAGTCGATTGTGTGTGTATGTGCCACGGGGCTTTCCTGAACCACTGTGCTGTCTACTAGGACAAGTGACAGACCGATTATTGTGACCATTCTTAAAGAAGGCGGATTTCTTGCAGGTTCGTCTGGTTTACCTTGCTGAATACCTCCAACCTCTTGGCGCAGTGCCGCCTGTTGCCACGCGAGGGCAGCACAGGATCAAGAAGAAGCCAGGCTCTTCCCCAAGCGCAGTTGCTCGTAGGATAGAGGCTTCGTCACAGTCACATTGAGTGGCAGGGCTTGGGGTGGTGGTCTTTGGATTCGTTCTAAAACAATGTGGGAGCAGAGACAAGTTAAAGGCACATCAAACATCCACGAAACCCGTCTGGAAAGCATCTTGAGAAGGTAATACACCAGAGACTTGGTCTAGATCTCTTAACTAGAGGTCTAACTGTTCCCCGGCCGTAATCACTCGCTGCATGGGGTTACTGAGCTGAAAAAGGATGTGCTATAAATTTAAAATACACACTGGACTAGTGCTAATAAAACAGAGAGTGTAAAATATCTCACTAATTTTTACAGTGATTATGTGTCATAAAGATAGCATTTTGGATATTTTGGATTAAATGAAATATGCATATCCGATTAAGCTCATTTCACTAGCTTCTTTTCCTTTTTAAAATGTGGCTACTGGAAAATTTAATATTATATACATGGCTCTTATTATATTTCTATTAGACAACATTAATTCTAAAAACATTCCACTTTTAGGGGGAAATTTAGGTTTCCTGAATGTTTTTTCTTAAGGATCACTGCAGAAAGCAATTTCTATTTGGAATGACAATGTATTATAGTCTGAAATTATAATATTAAGTTGATTACTATGTCCCAATACACAGATCATCTTTGAATCTTGTAACACTCAGTAGGAAAATGTTCTTTCTTATCTTACATTAAATCTTCCTCCAGGGGATTTAATGGGATAAAGATTTCCTGTTTTCTCAAAAGTCTAGCAAATAAGAGGGTGAATGATCGTGGTAATTATCTCTAAATGAGGAAAAATGATCTGATAAGTAATTTTGCCAAAGACAATGTTTATGCAGACATTGAGGGGAGAATTCCTGAAAGTGATTGCTTGTAGTTCCACAATGATTCCTGAGAGACTGTACTACCTCCTGTTTGAAGATTTTTTTAAAACATATTGTATATTCTCTATGTTTTCCATATTGATTGAAGTTGAAAGAATTTAACTTGATGTCATTTGAGGGACTTTTGTATCACTGGTTCTCAAACTTGGCTGTACATGATAAGCTCGAAGGGAACTTTAAAAAAATCCTAGCTGCCCAAGGACTTCCCTGGTGGACCAGTGGCTGAGACTCCACACTCCCAGTGCAGGGGGACTGGGCTCGATCCCTGGTGGGGGAACTAGATCCCACAGGCCACAACTAAGACCCAGTGCAACCGAATAAAACATCCCAGCTGCCAGACCACACCCTGGACAAATTACTCGTTGGAGGATGAGACCCAGGTATTTACCATGTGCAACCAACATTGAAAATGACTGAGATAGTTAAGACCATGGGCTCTGAAAACTGCCTGGCTTCAAAGCCCAGCCTGGTCGCTTCCTAGCCCCGTGACCCTGGGCAAGAAAGTTAACCTCTGCAAACACTATGGCAGAAACAGGGTGATGAAAATAACACATCTTGTAAGGACTGTCATGTGGTTTAAATAAGATAACCTGTGCAAACCACTTAAAAGAGGGTGAGCATGCAGTAAGCTGATTATTAACTATCAACTTTCTAATTTCATATTCATTTCTCTGGAACACATTTCCAGCCATGGTCCTTGCCTCTAACACAAATTCACCTGTGTATTTCATGTATTGTCCTATGACATTCCTTCGTTCACATTGCTATTGTTGTTCAGTCGCTCAGTCATGTCCAACTCTTTGTGACCCCATGGACTGCCGCACGCCAGGCTTCCCTGTCCTTCACTACTATCTCCCTGAGTTTGCTCAAATTCATGTCCATTAAGTTGGTGATGCCATCCAACCATCTCATCCTGTGTTTCCCCCTTCTCCTGTCTTCAATCTTTCCCAGCATCAGGGTCTTTTCCAGTGAGTCTGCTCTTTGCATCAGATGGCCAAAGTATTGGAGCTGCAGCATCAGTCCTTCCAATGAATATTCAGGACTGATTTCCTTTAGGATTGACTGGTTTGATCTCCTTACTGTCCAAGGGACTCTAAAGAGTCTTCTCCAGCACCACAGTTCAAAAGCATCAATTTTTCGGTGCTCAGCCTTCTTTATGGTCCAATTCTCACATCATACATGACTACTGGAAAAACCATAGCTTTGACTATTGGGACCTTTGCTGGCAAAGTGATGTCTTACATAAATTCATTTTTCAAGTGTTCATTGAGCATCTACTTTACTATGAGAGGGCTTCCCTGGTGGCTCAGTAGTAAAGAATCCACCTGCCAATGTAAGAGTCACAGGTTCGATTTCTGGATTGAGAAGATCCCTGGGAGAAGGAAATGGCAGCCCACTCTAATATTCTTGCCTGAGAAAACCCATGGACAGAGGAGCCTGGCAGGCTACAGTCCATGCGGTCGCAAAAGAGTCGGACATGATTTAGTGACTAAACAACAAAAACAACAACTTACTATGAGAATTATAGAAGGTCCGAAAGAAAACGCATGCACCTGCCTCATCTACTTGGGTTTTAATTTCCCTCATGCACCTGTGTTTTCCCAATAGATCATAAGTATCATGAGCTCTGAGACTAGGTTTCACACCTGGCCAGCCCCAGCCCCTAGCATCCAGTGCTGCTGACGGGAAATCGGAGGGCGCTTTGCTGGGTACCAGGGAGCAGCCTGCTTGTCCTCAATAGGTGTCCTCAAGTGTAAAGGGAAGGCGCTCCATCCATGACTGGTGTGACAATTGCAGGTCTGACTGCGTGCTGTGGATTGTTGTTGTTCAGTCACTCAGTCTTATCTGACTCTTTGCGACCCCACGGACTGCAGCACACCAGGTTTCCCTGTCCATCATTAACTCCCAGAGCCTACTCAAACTCATGTCCATTGAGTCTGTGATGCCATCCAACCATCTCATCCTCTGTCGTCCCCTTCTCTTCCTGCCTTCAATCTTTCCCAGCATCAGGGTCTTTTCCAATTCGTCGGTTCTTCACGTCAGGTGGCCCAAGTATTGGAGTTTCAGCTTCAGCATCAGTCCTTCCAATGAATATTCAGGACTGATCTCCTTTAGGATGGGCTGGTTGGATCTCCTTGCAGTCCAAGGGACTCTCAAGAGTCTTCTCCAACACCACTGTTCAAAAGCATCAATTCTTTGGTGCTCAGCCTTCTTTATGGCCCAACTCTCACATCTATCCATACATGACTACTGGAAAAGCCATAACTTTGACTATATGGACCTTTGTTGGCAAAGGAATGTCTCTGCTTTTTAATACGCTGTCTAGGCTGTGGATCAATTTCAGTTCAGTCGCTCAGTCATGTCCGACCCTTTGCAACCCCATGGACTGCAGCATGTCAGGCTTCCCTGTCCATCACCAATTCCCAGAGCCTACTCAAACTCATGTCCATTGAGTTAGTGATGCCATCCAACCATCTCATCCTCTGTCATCCCGCTCTCTTCCCACCTTCCATCTTTCCCAGCATCAGGGTCTTTTCCAATGAGTCGGTTCTTCGCATCAGGTGGCCAAAGTATTGGAGTTTCAGCTTAAGCATCAGTCCTTCCAATGAATATTCTGTGGATCAGTTCAGTTCAGTTCAGTCGCTGAGTTGTGTCCAACTCTTTGCGATCCCATGGACTGCAGCACGCAGTCTATTCTGTGGATTCTGCTAAGTCACTTCAGTCGTGTCCGACTCTGTAATTGCTGCTACTGCTAAGTCGCTTCAGTCGTGTCCGACTCTGTGCGACCCCATGGACTGCAGCCACCAGGCTTCTCCGTCCATGAGATTCTTCAGGCAAGAACACTGGAGTGGGTTGCCATTTCCTTCTCCAATGCATGAAAGTGGAAAGTGAAAGTGAAGTCGCTCAGTCGTGTGTGACTCTTAGCGACCCCATGGACTGCAGCCTACCAGGATCCTCCATCCATGGGATTTTCCGGGCAACAGTACTGGAGTGGGGTGCCTTTGCCTTCTCCAACTCTGTGATTAGAACTTGTTAAAATCCACTCTGCGCCTCTCCGGATACAGTGCGGCGCGCGCCCACAAGGGGGCGGCACGTCTCGGCCGAGCGGCCGGACAAAGTGGACGTCAGGCCCAGCGGCCCCGCCCCGTGACCGTGACCCCAGGCCGCGCCGGCGCGGCGTCCAGCTCGGAGGGCAGACGGCGCGGCCCGAGCGTGCGGGGCGGCGGCCGCGCGATGGGGGCCGAGGCCGCTGGGAGCGGGCCGGCGCTGCGGGAGCTGCTGCGCGAGGCCGAGACCAGCCTGCTTGAGTGCAAGGTGTGCTTCGAGCGGTTCGGCCACCGCCAGCAGCGGCGCCCACGCAACCTGTCCTGCGGCCACGTGGTCTGCCTGGCCTGCGTGGCCGCCCTGGCGCACCCGCGGACGCTGGCCCTCGAGTGCCCCTTCTGCCGGCGGGCCTGCCGGGGCTGCGACACCAGCGACTGCCTGCCAGTGCTCCACTTCCTGGAGCTCCTGGGCTCCGCGCTGCGGCCCGGCCCGGCTGCCCCGCGCGCCGCCCCCTCCGCCCCGGGGGTCCTCACCTGCCAGCACGCCTTCGGCGGCTGGGGGACCCTGGTCAACCCCACCGGGCTGGCTCTGTGTCCCAAGACGGGGCGGGTGGTGGTGGTGCACGACGGCAAGAGGCGAGTCAAGGTCTTCGACTCCGGGGGAGGCTGCGCGCATCAGTTTGGAGAGAAGGGGGACGCTGCCCAGGACCTTCGGTACCCGGTTGACGTCACGGTCACCAACGACTGCCACGTGGTCGTCACCGACGCCGGCGACCGCTCCCTCAAAGTATTTGACTTTTTCGGCCAGATCAAACTCGTCTTGGGAGGCCACTTCTGCTTGCCGTGGGGTGTGGAGACCACCCCGCAGAATGGGGTCTTGGTCACGGACGCGGAGGCGGGGTCCCTGCACCTCCTGGAAGTCGACTTTCCCGAAGGGGTCCTCCGGAGGACTGAACGGTTGCAGGCTCACCTGCGTCGCCCGCGGGGGGTGGCGGTGTCCTGGCTCACCGGGGCCATCGCGGTCCTCGAGCACCCGCTGGGGCCCGGCGCCTGCAGCAGCACCACGGTGAAGGTGTTCAGCGCGAGCATGCAGCTCATCGGCCAGGTGGACTCCTTCGGGCTGAGCCTCTTTTTCCCTTCCAAGATCACCGCCTCCGCCGTGGCCTTCGATCACCAGGGCAACGTGGTGGTTGCCGATACTTCCAGTCCGGCTGTCCTCTGTCTAGGCAAACCGGAGGAGTTTCCAGTGCTGAAGCCCATCATCACCCACGGTCTTTCGCATCCCGTGGCGCTGACCTTCACCAAGGAGAGTTCTCTTCTTGTGCTGGACAGCGCGGCCCATTCTGTAAAAGTCTACAAGGTTGACTGGGGGTGATGGGGTGTGGTGGGGGTCCTGGGACCTGCTCCAGAAGCCCTGGAGCTGCCCCGGTTGAGCCCTGAATCAATGACTTAATCATCTGTTCAATAGAGATGACTGTAACTGCCTGGTAGACTTAACAAAGGTGGGGGCCATTATTAAAGAATAATAATGAAATCTACCATTGATGGATTATGTACTCCTAGTGCCAAGAAATTTGTGAATATTAGCCCCTTTAATCCTTTAACGGCCCAGTGGTAATTTCTATTACGTATCTCATTTTAAGGATGAGAAAACTAAGACCCAGAGAGCTAAAGAGATTTATCCAAGGTCACATTTACTTACTCTGACAGTCACAAATGGAACTCAATTCTGACTCCAAAACGCCTTGCTCTTAAATAAGACAACAGATGTGGAAAAATATATATGAGTGTATATTGTTGCTACATGTACTCTATTTACAAGTAGCTATTAGAGGCACAGAGAAAGGAGACTTCGTAGAGTTCAAGAGAAAAAGGATTTTGTGGTGGATGTCAGTTTAGTGCAACATACAATTCCTTTGATGGCTCTTTAGATGAAGTTACTGTGGATCTTGAGTTACTTGAAAAACAAAAGCAATCAACTTTGCTTATTCAAAAGGTCAACACTTCTCTTAGTACCTGTAACTCCTCTGCTATAGGCACTTATGAAATACTACTTGGTTGGTTGAGAAAGGTTTGTGTTTTTGTTTTTTTGTGTGTGTTCTAAGAAATCTTTACTTAATCAAGATAACTAAGATTTTTTTTTTCTTATGTTTTCTTCTACAAGTTGTTAATTTTTGGGTGTCCCATTTTGAGTTGATTCCTGTCTACAACATGAAGTATGGGTTGAGGTTTATTTATTTATTTATTTATTTGATATGAGGGTATCCAATTATTCCAGCACTATTTGTTGAAAAGATTTTTTTTTTTTTTCCTCCTTGTGGCATGAGGGATCTTAGTTCCTTGGCTAGGGATCAAACCCGTGCTCCCTGTACTGGGAGCACAGAGTCTTAGCCTCTGGACTGGGAGGGAAGTCCAGGAGAAAGACTTATGTCAGTGTAAGTTCTGAACTCCTGTGGAATGCTCTACACATGTACTTGTGTTAGAGGACTGGATGATATTTCTGTTAGTGTAATATAGAGATAAGTCACCACAGTCAGTTCATGGCAGAAATGATTTTGCTTGCCTCTTTATGATCAGTGGTAATCTGAAGAACTTTTGTGATGGGGTTTTTCTCTGTCTATTTAAATCTGTCCCATATGTTGCAAACACCAGGCACTCAATAAATAATTCCTTTGATCCTGAGTTGGCATTTAACCACTGGCAAATCCCTCCTGGCTCAGACAATAAAGAATCTGCCTGCAATGTAGGAGATAGGGGTTTGATCCCTGGGTCAGGAAGATCCCCTGGAGAAGGGAATGGCAACCCACTCCAGTATCCTTACCTGGGAAATCCTATGGATCTAGGAGCCTGTTGGGCTACAGTCTGTGGGGTTGCAAAGAGTTAGACATGACTTGGTGACTAACACTTCCACTTTTCACTTTCAGACACTTTAACTACTTCTTGAATTGACGTGATGGCTTGACCAAGATGATGCCTGCTATAAGGTTGCATTGATTAAGTGAATAGGTGGAGATTTCGGGTGAAGTAGCTGCTTCTCTATAAGCTGTATGTCTAGCTGGTATAACATTTCAGAGTTAAGGGCTGTTGGAAAAATACCAAATAGCCAGCACCTCAGAAGCAGTAGCAAAACTTTTTCCTCGGGGAAGAAATAGTGGTTTTGAAAGGTGAGGGTTTGCTTTAGGTAATAGCTGATGCTTTATCAACAATAGGATTCTAATTTACAAAGCATTTTCATAGATATAATGTACATTCTAGACACAGCCCCCAAATTATGAAAAAGATTGTAGTTTGTTCTGTGAAGCTAAAAGAGAGAGCTAGGCTCCCGTACCAGTCTATAGAAGCCCATTTTGCTTCAATGCTCCCATCATGTAGCTCTGATACGATTTCAGGCATCATGGACCAACCACCATTTGTAAATGCATCATCCCAAATAGGGATCATGTAAATGCATCATCCCAAATAGAGCCCCCACCTTCCCCGCCGACACCTGTCCTTAGAAATCACCCTCAGGTCAGTGACATCATAGGAATTCTGAGTTGTATAACAAGAAAAGTTGTCTTAGATGGAGATACAGGTTCATACTTGGTCATTTGTGAATAGGGCAACCGTGGATTGATGTTACAAATGTTTTCCTTGGGAACAATGACATTTTAAGGCCTTGGGGTCCATTGAGCCAATCAAGAGACATTCTCTTATTTGAAATCATCAGTGGTATCATGTTTGCCTCTAGAGCTGAGTGTGTCTTTTCAGGCCAGGTGTGGAATATAAGCAGCATGTATGGAGAGATCTCTTATTACCATGTGGATTACCTAGCTGGAAGAATGGTGTGTGAGCTCCCAAGATGACGTGGGAGCGATTCAGAGAGGTGATCACAAGTGATCTAGTTAACGGCTACCTTTACTTGGTAGATGATCAGGCTGCGGATAGACAGCAGGGTTTCCAAAGACACCAGTTTTGCTGTTTCTGATCCACAGGCATGCACATGCTGAGGGGATAGGTTCAGTAACCTGTAACGGAGATGCTAAGTTCACCTTCTGGGCCGTGCTCTTTAAAGCAAGCTGGTTAAAGCACTCAAGCCGCACCCTGCTGAACACCACCAGATTGTTAGAGGAACTGGAGAGTCTGAGGTGGGCCAAAGGAAATCATCGCAGCACAAAGAAAGAGGTCCCTCAAAACTGTGTCTTTTGCAGCGACCTGGATGGACCTAGAGTCTGTCATACAGAGAGAAGTCACAAAGAGAAAAACCAACACTGGATATTAACGCATATACGTGGAATCGAGAGAAATGGTACAGATGATCTTACCTGCAAAGCAAAAATAGAGACACAGGCATAGAGAACAAATGTATGGCTACCAAGGGGGAAAGGAGAGGGTGGGATGAACTGGGGGATTGGATTGACTATATATACTATTGACACCGTGTATAAAGTAGATAACTAATGAGAACCTGCTATGTAGCACAGACAACTCTCCTCAATGCTCCCTGGTGACCTAAATGAGAAGGAAATACAAAGAGGGGGATACATGTAACAGTAGCTGATCCCCTTTGCTGTACAGCAGAGACTAACACAGCCTTGTAGAGCAACTACACTGCAATAAAAATCAATAAAATTTTTTTAAAAAACAATAAAATAAGAGGTTCCCAGGTGATGGAGGAGAGTTGGAATGACTCTCCAGAGGTCAGAGACAAAAGAACTCAACCACAAATAACTGGAGAAGGAAAAGGAATGGGCTTTTCCTGAAAATCCCCCTCAATCAGGTGCCTTTATGCCAGCACTAGCCACCATGGCTCGCCACCTGGTGTGTCCATAAAAGCAAGCAGAGGCCCCGTCAGCCACACTCATGTCACCTTCCATTTGTTCTTGTTTTGCCCAATTCCTGAGGCTTGGACTGTCTCTGGTTTTTGGCCTTGGTTTGGCCTTGGTTTGTCCCTGGTTTTGGCCTTGTTCTGTCCTCTGGACTTGATTTTCACAGTCTTCTTCCTTGGCGTTTCCTAAGGACTGTGGTTCAGAGTCATACCTCTTCCCTCTACTTAGACACACTCTGGATCCCGGACGCAAAGCATCACAACTTGTTTGTGCCTCATCCAGACCTTCCCTGGTGAGTCGGGTGAAGACCTCACTGAAAGTGAATTGTGTGCCTTTTGAGGAAGTATTCCATATACCGCAGAAAAATGGGGAAGACCCACTGATGATGGCAATTTAACCATCCTCCACCACTACGGAGAGACGAGATGTAGGCTGGTGGCTAGCGACCCACTCCAGGGCTTCTCGGAGAAGGCAATGGCACCCCACTCCAGTACTCTTGCCTGGAAAATCCCATGCAGGGCTGCAGTCCATGGGGTCGCTAACAGTCGGACACGACTGAGCGACTTCACTTTCACTTTTCACTTTCATGCATTGGAGAAGGAAATGGCAACCCACTTCAGTGTTCTTGCCTGGAGAATCCCAGGGATGGGGGAGCCTGGTGGGCTGCCTCTATGGGGTCCCACAGAGTCGGACACGACTGAAGCGACTTAGCAGCAGCAGCAGCCAGGGCTTCTGGGGCTTCCCTGGTAGCTCAGTCAGTAAAGGAGCCTACAATGCAGGAGACCCAGGTTCGATCCCTGGGTTGGAAAGATCCACTGGAGAAAGGAATGGCAACCCAATCCAGTATTCTTGCCTAGAGAATTCCATGGACAGAGGAGCCTGGCAGGCTACAGTCCATGGGGTCGCAAAGAGTCGGACACAACTTAGTGACTAAACCATCACCACCCTGGTGATGTACTATGATTGATAAGGAGACGAAGTGTTTTCTTGAAGAATATGTAGGAAATATGAGAGGGAGGCTGCCAGGACTCACCACAGTGACTGTGCTGAGCCATCATGGTTGTCTATCGCGCCCACCGCCCCTTCTAAGGAAAACCTACTCCCCTCCCCCACAGGCCCTGCTGAGGAGCTAGCCCTCAGCCACCATGTTTCCTAATTGGATAGGAGTGCCCACCAATAGGGAGAAGGCAATGGCACCCCACTCCAGTACTCTTGCCTGGAAAATCCCATGGACCAAGGAGCCTGGTGGGCTGCAGTCCATGGGGTTGCTAAGAGTCGGACATGACTGAGCGACTTCACTTTTCAGTTTCATGCATTGGAGAAGGAAATGGCAACCCACTCCAGTGTTCTTGCCTGGGGAATCCCAGGGACAGGGAGGGCTGCCATCTATGGGGTGGCACAGAGTCGGACACAACTGAAGCGACTTAGCAGGAGCAGCAGCAGCCCACCAATAGGAAGAGCAACCTGTCTATCAGTGTCCCGCCGAATATATTCAATTAGATCAGGAAGCTAGCCTGTGACTTGGCCTCAGATGAACAGCTTTTCTCAAAAGGGACAAGGAGATCCAGTTAGATTCTTTTAGATCCAGTTAGAGGTGGCAGGATTGCCTTTTTTTTTTTAATTGAAGTGTAGTTAGTTTTATGGGCTTCCCTCTTGGCTCAGTCGGTAAAGAATCTACCTGCAATGCAGGAGACCAGGGTTCAATTCCTGGGTCAGGAAGATCCCCTGGAGAAGGAAATGGCAACCCAATCCAGTATTCTTGCATGGAGAATCCTGTGGACACAGGAGCCTGCCGGGCTACAGTCCATGGGGTCACAAGAATCAGACACGACTTAGTGACTAAACCACCACCAGAGTTGGTTTACACTATTGTTTTTGTTTCAGATATACACCAAAGTGATTCAGTTATACACACATCTTTTTTAGATTCTTTTCCCTTATAGGTTATTATCAAATATTGAGTGTGGTTCCCTGTGCTGTGTAATCTATTTCCATTTTCAAGCCGCTGATGGATAAATCTGGATGGACTAAAAGTGATGATACAGGAAGGCCAATTCCATTACATTTTGGAGTTAATTTCCACAAAATTATACCAGTCCCCTCTGGTGGACACTAAAATGTAAATCTCAAAATTAGTAACTTTTCTTCTCTGACCAGTCAGTACAAAATACATTATATGAATTTGTTAAATTTGCTAGCAGCACTATCTGTACAAGTTGAACACAGGATATTCAAATGCATTCTGATTATAGACAAAATCTATTAATTCATAAGGGTTTTGGGGAAGAGGGGAGAGTTATGTCTTTGTCAGGTTTTACTGTTAGGGTGGTGCTGGCCTCATAAAATGAGTTGGGAAATGTTCCTTCCAGCTTTATTTCCTGAAAGAACTTGTATGACAGTGTTGCCATTTCTTCTTAAATGTTTGATAGAGTTCACCAGTGAAACCTAGTGGCCCAAGAAATTTCTTGATGTGTGTACATTCAGAGTTTATGGTTGTTTTCTGTAGAAAGATGGGCCAGTTGGAGCTTACTCAATCATACTGGAACAGGAATTTTAAAAACCTTTTAAATTTCTTTGAAATTTTTTTTTTTTGGGCAAGCATTTTATCACTATTTCTTGTGTGCTCATTTTGTGTTGAGCAAGGTGCAAAGCTGTGAGGATGTGAAGGTTCCCAGGTGCGGATGGTTGGGGGTCAGGTGTGGAGATGGACAAGCTAATCAGAAGAATACGGCATAGGATGGTGAGTGCTCTGGAAAGCACATGCTGGGGGGATGGGGCGGGGGGGAGAAGGGCCCAGTAGCCAGAACCGAACAGATATTGGAAGAGATGACATCACCCTAGAATTCCAGACTGATTGATGTCATCAATGCTGGACACTTCATCCAAAACAAACTAAAAAACTAAAAGTAAACATTTGTCTTTAAGTATTGATTCTTTGTGGTCCCGACGTTAGGATCTATTTTTCTGTCGCTGTAGCCTGTCAGCAGGATGACAGCTGATGGTCAGTGATGCTCAGCTGAGTTTTTGAGCATCTCGGGGTATTTTTTGATATTTTTACATTTAGCTAAACACCACAGTAGTAAGTGTATTCTAAAAAGGTCAAAAGTGCCCTCTTTGGACAAAGCTCATTTGTTGTTACAATGAAATCCTCCCCACAGTGAAACATTTTATAATCCTCTCCCACATTTAGTCCTTTCCCATCATTGCGGCGGTGACAGATTTTATGGGAGGAGGAGTCACGTGGACATAACACGTACTTCCCTGATACAGAGACGCTTGCTGCTAGAAGACTCCTCCTGTTTCCTGTGGTCTTGACACCTCTCGATGCTTGGCACCTGCTTTGTTGCTAAATCAGGATCTTGCTGGGCTCTTGGCACTGATTACTCAAGTCCTCCCCTCCCCCAGCTTCAGCTACTCAGGGGACATCCCTCCTGTGCAGTAACGGTCAGAGGCAAAATATTCAAGAGAAAGACACTGCAGCTTTTCACCTGGAGCTATTTTTCATGAATTGTAAACTGTATGTCAAAAGAGGCCAGAAACAGGGACTGCTTTCAAAGAACCATGATGGAGAAACATGAAACATTAGAAGAGTTTTGGCTCCAGGCACCCAGCACTTGGTCAGAATATGAGAAAAGCTTCTCCAGTTATTGAGGGTTGATTTGATGGGATATTTCACAACTGAGTTCGAAAGTATTTTACGGGGCCAGGGGTGCCTGGCACCCCATTCCAGTACTCTTGGCTGGAAAATCCCATGGACGGAGGAGCCTGGAAGGCTGCAGTCCATGGGGTGGCTGAGGGTCAGACACGACTGAGCGACTTCACTTTCACTTTTCCCTTTCATGTATTGGAGAAGGAAATGGCAAGCCACTCCAGTGTTCTTGCCTGGAGAATCCCAGGGATGGGGGAGCCTCATGGGCTGCCATCTATGGGGTCGCACAGAGTCAGACACGACTGAAGCGACTTAGCAGCAGCAGCAGCAGGGGGTGCCAGAGCGTGTGTCAATAAGATCTTGTCTTTGTTATGAAACATGCCAAATAATTTATGAATACTGCCTAGCACCATGTCTTCGTGTGCACACCATCAATGAAAGGCTTCCCGTCAGGATGTGACCTTTGCTTGGGTTCCATGCTCTCTCTCCCAGCCAAGTCAACTCATTACCGTCTCCCTTGTGGGGAGAAGGGCTCCTGCCTGCAGCTCTCCTGTGGACACACTGTGAAGTTGGCCCCTGGCCCCCCAGGAGCAGTATGAGAGGCTTCCAGTTAAAGGTTTTCCTGTCTGGTGCCCAGGGTCTGCCATCCAGGGCATAGGCCTCACTACTGGCTCCCATCTAGGCTCCAAGGGCAGCCTGGACTTGGCTCTTACCCTCAGCACCGTGGTACCAACCCAGGTACGACATCTGGGCCCCAGCTTTGCTCTCACTCAGCTGCTGTAGGCATCCTTGCCTCCATCCCTAGCTGTGACC
The DNA here is from genome assembly GCF_032452875.1 of Bos javanicus. NCBI lineage: Eukaryota > Metazoa > Chordata > Mammalia > Artiodactyla > Bovidae > Bos > Bos javanicus. The sequence goes on from NC_083890.1 coordinate 39,832,185, forward strand.
CACGGTGACACTTTCTGTCTTACCTAATGCTGTTAGAGACCAGGGAGTGTATGAGGTTGAGTATTTTTGGACCATTACTGGGACAGAGGCAGAGGATAAGAGAGTAGCAAGTGGAAATGGTACCAAGAATGAATGGCTTCTCATTGGATGAAGAGACTTTACACTGGGTACCAGCCTTCAGTTCTTACACAGACTCATCTTGTCCTCATCATAGCCTAGGAAATATTGGGTTGGCCAAAAGGCTGATTCGGGTTTTTCTGTGAGATGTTATGTATGTCCGTAAGATGCTTCATCTTACGATCTAAAGGAGCCTCAAGAGTGTCCAAGGTCAGACTCCTAGAAGACATCATGTATTCATATTATAAGGACTTTGCTTTACACCTTATGTCAAGGCAGCACAAAGCTGGCTTTCAGTCTATACTCGGAGATCCACAATAGAAGAAAATGATTGGCTCCTTTGAGTTTTGAGTGAGATGTCAAACTACTAATATGTTGTTGGACTCTTTTGTTTGTTTGGCCACACCACGTGGCATGTGGGATCCTAGTTCCCCAACCACTTCATTTTGAAGTGCAGACTCTTAACCCCTGGACCACCAGGGAAGTCCTTACGCTGTCTAATTTTTTTTTTGAGGAGTGGGAGGAGAATCACCTGCTACCCATTGAAAGGATTTTTTTTGGATTATCAGAGCTCCTGTGATACAAAGGTTTTCAAGTTTGGTAGGATCACAGAAAGGGCTTCCCAGGTGATGCCATTGTAAAGAATCCACCTACCAGTGCAGAAGATGCAAAAGACACAGGTTTAATCCCTGGGTCGGAAAGATCACCTGGAGTAGGCAGTGGCCACCCACTCCAGTATTATTATTTTAAAAAAAGATATGGAATGCTTCAGGAATTTGCATGTCATCCTTGGTCAGGGGCCATGCTAATCTTCTCTGTATTGTTCCAGTTTTAGTATATGTGCTGCCAGAGCGAGCACCCGCCCCAGTATTCTTGCCTGGGAAACCCCATGGACAGAGGAGCTTGGCAGGCTACAGTCCTTGGGGTTGCAAAGAGTCAGACACCACTGAGCTGGCGCACTCACACACACCCACACGCCCCCCCCACACACACACACAGCCACACACACAGGATAACAGAAATCTTGACGTGTAAGTCCCTCACTTTCTAAATAAGTAAATTGAAGCCTGAAGAGGTTAAGTAACTTGGACAAGTGATTAATCTTCTTAGGAGAAAAACCAGAATTCTAAACCTTGCTGCCATTGGAATTCTCTCTGATTTTGGATTTTCAGCAACATAAACTGCACACGGTGTATTTTCTACGTAGATATGCAGAATCGGAGAGTCAGCAGCTGATGTCAGCTCTGCTGACTCCTAACCAAGTTTGGTTTTCCCATTGTTATCCTGCTTTTTCCTATAAGTAGACACTTTTCTTATAACCACGGTATTTACTTATCTTACTGTAATGTGTATAAGCATGTGATAAACATATAATGTATAATTCTAACCCTACAGGATGTTACTAGGTGGTATTGTGGAAAAAGAGGTTCTGTATTTAATTAAATTTATGAGTTAAATGGGTTTCTTTATTGCAATTGATCTCAAAGCCATCAATAAGCTATTTTGCATTATAAATTGCAAAATAAATGGAATGGTTAGATACAGAGTACCGTGTTTTCCAAACTTACCCGACCCCAGGTCTGCTGCTAGAAATACTGTTTTGGCAGCCTGAATTTTCACATTTTTCCTTTCTCCCCATGCTTCCATTCTGCCCTTTTCTTTGGTATTTTTGTTTCTGGGTCTTCATTTTTTAATTCTTACCTTCAATTTTCATCCTCTCCCCGTCTTCTGTCACTCCAAGTTCCTACATTTGGGTGCTTTTCTGGTGATAATTCTCCTTCTCTCAGTCTTTGTGTGTGGCTTTTTTTTTTTTTTTTTGTAGGGGAGAGAGGGTGAAGGAGGGTAACGAGCTCCAATGAGCCAGTGTCTCTTGCAGGTTTAGGGAAGAATGACCAACCTGGGCTCACTCAGATCAGCTTTGACTTAATTGTATCTCAATATATCTGCGCCCTGAGGTGGGCTTGTGGGAAAGAGCAGCTCGTACCGATGCCTTCCAGCTGGCCCCCTTTGTTGAAGTCTCCTCACCTTTCCAGGAACAGCCCAGCAGTGAAACTTCTCTGCACGTTATCCAGTCATTGAAGGCTCCCTCTAGACATCAGGTGTCTCACCCGCAAGCCAGTTCCAGCCCCACATTCAACCTTTTGTCTCCAGACAAGGTAGCTCTCTGTCCAGAGTGGCATTTACACTTCCACTTGTACTCTGCTTTGTTCCTGCTGTTGCTTGGGCACTGCTTTCGGGATCTTAGTGCCCTGACCAGGGATTGAACCCACGCCCCCTGCAGTGGAAGCCTGGAGTCCCTACCACTGGACCACCAGGGAAGTCTCAACATTTACACTTTGACTGGGAGAATCAGCCTCCCTGATCACGAGCCCCGGCAGTTATCTCTGAGTGTTGCTGTCTTTCACCTTTCTCAAGTGTTCTGTTTCCTACATTTGCCTTATTGTATCCACAAAATTCCTGCAGTGATTCTGAACTTATTTTATACATGGGTATGATTTCTCTTCATTTAGAGTTGTAAGATTTAAAATTCCCTAATTTTCAAGGTTCTTTACAGACTTCATGGTACAGTTTTGAGTAGTACCATGCTTCTTCCATAGGATAAATGGTATCAGGACCTCCATTCATGCTGATCCAATTGGATGAACACCTCATGGACTTTTCTACTTCTCACAATTTGTCCCTCGGAATTGTTCCCATTCATTCTGAAACTGAGATGCATCCTACACAAATCACTTTTTTTGAGGAGTTTCGGGCCTGTGTCCTCATTGTGGAGACCACAAAGCCGAACAAGCCATTTCCAAGGCCAGGTGTGAATCATTGACAGGTAGCTCTTTGGATGGGCTTCCAAGGTGGTGCTTGTGATAAGGAATCCTCTGCCAATACAAGAGATGTGGGTTCAATTCCTGGGTTGGGAAGATCCCCTGGAGTAGGAAATGGCAACCCACTCTAGTTTTCTTGCCTGGGAGATCCCAAGGACAGAAGATCCTGGCGGGCAACAATCCATGGGGGTCCCAAAGAATCAGACATGACTGAGCACACACAGCAGTGTGGATAAACTTTGTACTCATCCATGTTCATTTCAAAGTTTGATACTATCTGTAAGAGTAAATCAGAAAGCAAATTCTGAAATATTGATGGTAAGTAGATTTTTTGTGTTTTCTATTTTAATGGCTTTCCTAGAGACATACATACTCTTCTTACTATTTTATATTGAATCAGACCTTCCTATGGCTGGTTCTTGTCACACAGGGCTGTCAACTAGCAGCTGACCCTGTGTCATCTTTAAGCATTTTGGTATGCATTGGGATTTGTCCATAAGGAGCATAGACTAATTGGAAATAGGTAGAGAACTACAACCAGCCACAGACTATCCCGTGTACCCCTCATCCAGCCATCCAGCCATGCCTCTGGGACTCACTAAGTGGTGATAGCCAGTGCATACCCGGAAGGCCCTCTCCAGGTACAACTGAAGGAACCGTAGCAGAAATGATGCCTGATCTGATAACACCCAGATCCAGGAAAGAAGAAGCTAAAGAAGGTTACTTCTGCTATATACCTGAGCCTCAGGTAATCTGATCGGTACTACCTGGCTGGCCATTAGTTTAACTAAGTTACTCGTTTGGGCTCAGGTATCACATCAAGGTGTTAAATTTAATCTCTAAAGACTTACGTGGTTTGGACTCAGAATGGTCTGTGAACTCAACTTCTTTCCTTTCTAGTGTTGCATCTATACTCTGTAACTGACCCAGATTTCAGGACTTGGCTGGGAACCACAAGGAAGGTCTGAGGCAGATGCAGGATTCAGTTCAGGAGGCTTTCAGTTCTGGTCTGGCTCTTTATTTATTTACTTTCTGGTTGCACCAGATCTTCATTGCTGCCTTCTCTAGTTGTGGCACGAGATGGCGGCTTCTCTTGTGGAACACAGCTCAAGGGCTTCAGTAGTTGCAGCACATGCGCGCACTCGTTGTGGCTCACGGGCTGAGTTGCTCCATGGCATGCGGGATCTTCCGGGACCAGGGATCGAACGGATGTCCCCTGCATTGCAAGGTGGACTCTTAACCACTGGGCCACCAGGGAAGCATTGGTCTAGCTCTTGATACCCCAGCTTGTCCAAGGTTTCCAGTTTTCTGTCTCTCCTGTGATCTGAATGAAACTTAAAACCCTTGGACAGTAGAGTAGCAGACTTTCATCATGAGAGTCCAGGGTTGAAGTCTGTTCAAAACCATGGCTCCGCTCCTTTCTTCTATCATCATAGATAAACATGGCCACAGTGGCAAATTCAGATGGCCAGTTATTAGCTCACACTCTTCTTATGGTATTATTAATCACTTTGTAAGCATTCAAGTAACTTTTTGTTTGTTTTCTTTTCCTTCCTTGGACTAGAGTGTTCTCTTTCATGCATAGAATAATTCAAGCAATTTCTACCTCTTTTCTACATAGAAATTTTGGCCTTGGACACACCACTAACAATCATAAATCCAGAGGTTTCCAGGGCAGCATTCAGGTAACACCGTGGGTTAGCCAGGGTAGAGAACCACTGACTTAGATGAATCAGGACTTATCCCCGAACCTCATCAGGGAGAAGTGAAATCAGAGGTCAGCCAGAGGACAAGGGGAAATAGCCGTTAGATAGGCAACTTGCAGATGACAAAGAAACGATTGTTGAATTTCTCCAAAGAAGATGCACAAATGACCAGCAAGCACATGAAAAGAAGCTCAGTATTGCTAACCATTAGGAAAATGCCAGTGAAAATCACAATGTACCCATTAGGATGGCTACTATTAAAAAATCAGAAAAAAGCAAGTGTTGTTGGAGTGGGGAGAAATTGGAACCCTTGTGCACCACTGGTTAGAGTGTACAATGGTGCAGCCACTGTGGAAGACAGTATTGTAGTTTCTAACAAAATTAAACATAGAGTTACTGTGAAACGTGAAAAAAGTTGAAGTGTAAGTCGTTCAGTTGTGTCTGACTCTTTGCAACCCCCTAGACTATAGCCAGTCAGTCTCCTCTGTCCCTGGGATTTCCCAGGCAAGAATACTGGAGTGAGTAGCCATTCCCTTCTCCAGGGGATCTTCCTGACCCAGGGATTGAACCTGTGTCACCTGTATTGCAGGCAGATTCTTTACCATCCGAGCCACCAGCAATTCCACTTCTGGCAAGGGCCCCGAAAGAACTGCAAGCAGGATCTGAAGAGAGATTTGTCCACCATGTTCATAGCAGCATTATTCACAATAGCCCAAAGGTGGAAGCAACTTAAGTGCCCACTGACAGATGAATGGATCAACAAAACATGGTCTCTACATACAATGAAATATGATTCTGCCTTAACAAGGAAGGAAATTCTGACACATGTGGCAGCGTGAGCAAACCTGGAGAATATTATGCTGAGTGAAATGAGCCAGTCACAGAAGAACAAATACTGTATGTCTCAGTCAGATCCCTAGAGACAGAATATAGAAAGTGAGTACTCAGGGACTGGGAGAAGAGGGGAACAGGGAGTTGTTTAATGGGTGTAAAGTCTCAGTTTCATAAGATGCAAAGAGTTCTGGAGATGGACTGCACAACAATGAATATACTTGCCACTTCTGAACTGTACACTTAAAGATGCTTCAGATAGTAAATTTGGTATCATGAGTATTTTGCCACAACTGAAAAATAAAATGTTCACTGAATAGACGCAGAGCTGAGAGAACCACCTGGCTTCTGTAGTGGAGACTTGTTGGAGAACACAGGTGAAGAAGCTGCATGGGATGGGAGAACCCTGAAAGCAGCATACTGCACTTCCCCAAAGAGCAGTGAACTTCAGATGCCCATGGTGTTCAGAAAGAGGAGGGAGGGTAGGAAATAAGAATCGAGAGAGAAATTCCAGCAAGAGGCAGCACCTAGATAGTGATCAGCCTATAGGGGAACCCCTGCCAGGTGTTCTTTGCAAAATGGCCTGAGGACCTGGCGAGATGAGGCAGCCCAAGACCCCATGGATTTTCTAAGTCTCAGAGGGGATTTTGCAAGGGCCAGGCTGAGCAGGTGTCTACTCATCCCTCCTTTTCCCATTCTAATGAAGCCACAGGGACTGGGCAACCCTAAACCACTGGTGATAGCAAAGCCTCTTCTATTTGGCTTAGGGCTGTGTATGAGTACTGATGTTTACATCTGAATGGATGTGATGGAGAGGGAATTTTATAGCTTATAAACGAAGAAAATGAAGTCGTACTTCTAAGCTCCAGGTGGCGATGCAGGAGACACAAGAGACATGGGTTCAATCCCTGGGTCTGGAAGATCCCCTGGAGAAGGGTATGGCAACCCACTTAAGTATTCTTGCCTGAAAAATTCCAGGGACAGAGGAACCTGGCAGGCTACAGTCCATGGAGGTCACAAAGAGTCAGACACAACTGAAGCGACTTAGCACACACGCTAAGTCTTGGTGATGTAAGCTGGAAGCTCTCCCGTCAGTCTCACCTCTTGTGTCTCCAGGTCCAGCAGAAGCCATCTGCTAAGTCCAAGGAGTGTGGACAGCGTTCTGTAAGCCAAAGAAAACCACCAGCTTTCCCCACCCTCTTCCACCACTTCCACACCTCCTCAGCTTACTGTCTTTTTTTTTTTTTTTTAACCTCAGCACTTCCTCAACAGGGCGGAGCACCTAATTAAATACTTTGGTATAAAGGGATTTTTCTTCAGGCTGTTGCCGATGAAAAGGGAAGTCGTCTTATTGCTAAGACAAAGAAAGACTTTGAAGTTTTCAAACTGTGCTTCCTGAAGTGTGGACAGCTAGCCACCTGACTCGGAATTACCTGAGAGAGCTGTTTAAAATGTCACTTCGGCCCACTGTTCCTTGGTCTTTGGAGGTGGAGCCCGGGAACTGCCTTTTAGCAAGGTGATTCTTAAGCCTCTGAGAATTGAGACAAGTCTTCAAAGGGCAGTTACCATAGAGAGGCTGCTGAGTGAGTGACCTTGAGGCAAACAGGTGCAGAGACAAAGGAGGAAACATTGATTGATTATCTCCTTTCAAGTATTTTGTATAGAAATTATGCCATTTAAAGTTATCAATGGAAGATTGCAAACAAGGGTCCGTCTAGTCAAAGCTGCGGTTTTTCCAGTGGTCATGTATGGATGTGAGAGTTGGACTATAAAGAAATCCAAGCACCAAAGAATTGATACTTTTGTTTTTTTTTTCTTTTTCTTTTTTTTTAAATTTTATTTAATTTCAGATATACACATGCTCCCCATCCTGAACCCTCCTCCCTCCCCCTCCCCATACCATCCCCCTGGGCCTTCCCAGCGCACCAGCCCCAAGCATCCAGCATCGTGCACTGAACCTGGACTGGCATCTCGTTTCATACATGACATTTCACATGTTTCAATGCCATTCTCCCAAATCTTCCCACCCTCTCCCACAGAGTCCATAAGACTGTTCTATACATCAGTGTCTCTTTTGCTGTCTCGTATACAGGGTTATCGTTACCATCTTTCTAAATTCCCTATATATGCATTAGTATACTGTATTTATGTTTTTCCTTCTGGCTTACTTCACTCTGTATAATAGGCTCCAGTTTCATCCACCTCATTAGAACTGATTCAAATGTATTCTTTTTAATGGCTGAGTAATACTCCATCGTGTATATGTACCACAGCTTTCTTATCCATTCATCTGCTGATGGACATCTAGGTTGCTTCCATGTCCTGGCTATTATAAACAGTGCTGCGATGAACATTGGGGTACACGTGTCTCTTTCCCTTCTGGTTTCCTCAGTGTGTATGCCCAGAATTGATACTTTTGAACTGTGGTGTTAGAGAAGACTCTTGAGAGTCCCTTGGACTGCAAGGAGATCCAACCAGTCCATCCTAAAGGAAATCAGTCCTGAATATTCATTGGAAGGACTGATGCTGAAGCTGAAACTCCAATACTTTGGCCACCTGATATGAAGAACTGACTCATTGGAAAAGACCCTGATGCTGGAAAAGATTGAAGGCAGGAGAAGGGGACGACAGAGGATGAGATGGTTGGATGGCATCACTGACTCGATGGACATGAGTTTGAGTGAACTCCGGGAGTTGGTGATGGACAGGGAGGCCTGGTGTGCTGCGGTCCATGGGGTTGCAAAGAATCAGACACAACTGAGTGACTGAACTGAACTGAACTGAAGTGACTTGCCTAAAAGCTGAGAAAACCAGAACTGAATCTAGTTTCTTGTTTGTTTGTTTTAGACTGAAACACATGACTTAGCAGGATCTTAGTTTCCCAACCAGGGACTGAGCCTGGGCCCCCGGCAGTGAAAGCACAGAGCCCTAACCCCTGGACCAGGGAATTCCTTGAATCCGTTCTAACGGAAAGCCCGTGGCTCTGCCAGCTCCCAGAATCTGTCCACTTTTGCATTTGTCAGGAAAGCCTAGAGAGTGATGAACTGAGTGGCTGTGTCCTATTTACCTTAAGACCCTATATTCATTTACGCCCATTGTACCCAGAGACCATTGTATCTGTAACGCAAGCCCTGCACCCAATAGGAGGCTCAGGGACCTTCCAGGCACCTACTTCGTTAAAATTAGAATTATAAACAAAACATTAAAAATAGAAACAAACAGCTCCTCCTCATGGGGCGAGTGTGACATCTGACAAAAGGAAGCGACACACCCTCAAATAAGGAAGAACTAGCCAAGTCCACGGGTGTGGTCTGATAGCAGATGTTCCCCTTCAGATCACATTTGAGCTTTGACCAGCTGCCGTTTTCATTCACCAGGAAGAGTTCACTTTTTAAGGTCTTGTGTAGTCAGTGCCTCTTCCTTTACATCCTCGTCCTTGGGAAGGCTCTGGTGGTCATGGTGGTCACAGTTCTTGGGAAGGAGATCAGGCAGTGAAGCCAATCACATGGTCATCCCACCAAGGTTTAGTAAAAAGCTGCAACTGTGTGCAAAAGTTAAAGATAAATAAGGCATCATGCCTGCTCCCAAGGAGCTTACAGTGCAGTGGGGGGAGTCGCAGTAGACAGCCTGTTTGAGCAAAGATCCACGCACAGTGAGTTTGGGGAGCACTGTGGAGCAGTGCTGAATCACTGTGGCCCAACCCAGGACCAGGCAGCAGGAGAGGGCAGGGAAGGCTTCCGGGAGGAAGTTACATCAAGACAAAGGCTTAGAGGGATGAGGGGGAGTGACTAGCTGAAGGGGGCTGGTAGAAGAGCCACCATGAGCAAAGCCAAGAAGGAAAGAAAATAGGGTTGAGGCTAAGAGTAAATCTGCGTCTACTGCAGATTCCCATCAACCATTTCCATGTGGCTACATCAGCATGTCGTTTTCTAGCAGATTTTCCCAAAGTCTTTACTTCCCCAAAGGCGTTTTGGCTGTTGCCCTGTGTAGTTTCCCTGACCAGTTTATTAGCTCTGAAATTAGCAGAAGTTCATCTGGTCTACCTTTCCCTCCATGCACAAATCTGTTTTTTCCATTTGAAGTTTAGAACATTGGTATTCTGCTTTCCACCTACACTCAATAATTCTTTAATGTTTAGACCTTCTGTTGGGAGACTGTTTTTAGTTGAAAAGGCTGAAACTATCTTATTTGATTATTGTGGGATGAGAGGGAAGAGTAAGGTATGTATCTGATGATGTTAAATCTGGAAAGTAGAAAGCTTTCTTGAAGAGGTGTGATGACTCTGAGGGAGAGGATTGCCCAGCCATTTGAAACACAGCCCGCTTGAAGTGTGAAGTGCTTTGGTCTGGCCAACCAACAAATGAGAAGAGTTCCCTCTTTTGGCCGAAGTCTTGAATTTTAATCAATGTATTTCATCATTCAGAGCAGGTCCAGCTCCACATAAACAATCTCCCATGTTTCTTTTAATTACTTCCCCATGAGAACAGATTTTTACGGATTGAAAGTCTATATTAATACAAATAGGATGAGAAACAGAGGAATCTGAGCCACTGGCTATTCCCATGGGAAATGCCACCACACATTCAGAAATTGATTGCAAGGGCCCAAAGACGTGGAAATCTTTGGAAATTTTTCTGCAGGAAAATAAAAGTTTGTGTAATTGCAATAATGAGCACCGGGCCAATGGAACATCAGTGATGACACATTACAAATATTGCTAATTGCTTTCTTTTGACCTTAAAGGAATAATCCCAACCCAAGCTATGTGATCACCAATGAAAGTCTTACAGCACAAAATGTAACTCCTGACAGAAGAGTGAAACTCAGTTGTTCTCTTAAGTTCTCAATCACGCCTTTGTAATAGAATGATGAATCATAATTTCAGAGCCCAGGAATAACACAGTTATTAAGGACCCCAATCCTAAATGGAATGCTAGACCACTGTCTTAAGCTGCATTCAAGACTGACTACATAATTTGCAGGACCCAGTGTGAAATAAAAACTTGGGGCTCCTTGTTTATGAATTATTACTAATTTCAAGATGGCAACAGTGGAGTTAAATCAGTTAGACACAAGGTCTTTCACAGGTCACACACACATGAAGCTAGCCCTACTTGAGTTCTTTCTTTGCAGACCCCGAGACTCTAGTTTATTTGGGAGGTAAGTCCATGAAGCATCAGTAGGAGGAGTGGGGAAGCGCCAAGGAACTGAAAACGTACCTTGTCCCTGGAGAAAAAGAAGAAAAAAATTAAAAGGTTTTAATATCTTTGTTATTGATTTTTTTTTAATTTTTGTTGTTTATTTGGTTGTACTGGGTGTTAGGTGCGGCACTCAAGACCTTTGATTTTCACTGTGGCATGCAGGATCTTCACTGTAGCATGCAGCATGTGGGATCTAGTTCCCCCACCAGGGACCAAACCCAGGCCCCATGTATGGGGCGCATGGAGTCTTAACCACTGAACTGTGAGGGAAATCCCTACCCTGCCTATTCTTGTTCGATGTCTATTTTTTCCATTAGACCCCTTAGCATATTAATCATAGTTATTTAAAATTCCTGGCCTGATAATTTTAACATCTCTGTGATATCTCAGCCTAATCTCATGCTTGCTCCATCTCTTCTGTGTTTTTTGCCTTTTAGTCTGCCTTATAATCTTTCATTCAATGCTGGATGTGGTGTGCTGAGTTTTAATAAAGAAACAACTCCTATAAACAGTTCTTCAGTGATGTGGTGATAAGGGGTGACAGAAAGGGGAGCATTATTTTATTTTTATCATCCTATGATTAGGAATCAGTCTTTTTTCTTTTCTTTTAAAACATTTTTTTGGCCGTACCATACGTGTGGGATCTTAGTTCCCCGACCAGGGATCGAACCCACACCCAGTGCAGTGGAAACACAGAGTCTTAACCATTGGACTGCCAGGGAAGTCCTGGGACTTGGTCTTTTAGTGCACCTATGCCTCTGGACTGTGAACGTCACACATAATTCTCAGTTTCCCGCCTACTCTTCAAGTAGGGCAGGATGACTGGAGTGGGCTCTGGAATTGGGTATTTCTCTTCTCTCACATGGAAGGCTCGAGCCAGCTAGGTAAGTATTTTCCTCTCCCAAGATCAGTTAGTCTTTGATAAGACCCTAGAAGATTAGGTCTGGTTAAATAGTTTCTCCCAAGAACAGAGCTTGTTAAGAGCAGAATGTATTTCAGGTGTATTTCAAAATGACTCCTTTTCCTCTTCTGCTGGAATCACAGGGGGATTTTTGTTTGAAACTCACTGTGAGGACCTGCTAGAGATTCTGAAGGCAAAGCTCACAGAAATGTGGAGTGGCTCCCAATTACTGGGTCCCTCTGGAGTTTTTATCTCTTAGTCTTATCCACATGAAGCCTCCAGCAATTTGTCAACTACAGCTCAAGTTCCCTACTCCAGCCCTGGTTCCCAAAAGGTTTCTGCTCCAGTAAGTTGTGATTCTTCGTATTTGCCTGTCAGTCTGTCTAATTCTGGGGGCAGCAGTTTGTCCTGTGACGTCCCTTCTCTTACAGATTTAAAAAGAGTTGATTCTCAAGTTTGTTCAGTTTTTTACTTGTTGTTAGGACAGAGAGGTGACTTTTAGCCTCATATGCTGGACCAGAAACCAGAAGTCTTATCAGAGTCTATCTTTGTTTTTATTGTTAAATAACAGATTACCACAAATTTAGCTACTTAAAATAATACTGATTTATTATATCACAGTTCTGCCAGTGTGAAAACCAGGCACAACTTGGCCAAGTTCTCAGCTCAGGTTCTCACAAGGCTGAAATTATGGTGTCAGCTGGGCTTGATTTGGAGACTTGGCTGATGAAGAATCTGCTCTGAGGCTCGCTCAGGTTGTTGACATAATTCAATTCCTTGTGGTTGTAGAATTGAGGTCTCTTGTCTTCTTGGTAGATGTTAATCCCAAGTCACTCGATTTTTCAGAAGCCATTCCCCTGTGTCCCCCTCCATCTTCAAAACCAGCAGCAGAGAACCTTCCTAGTATTGAGTCCCTTTCCTGCTTTCAATCTTTTCTTCAGGGTGAGCGTACATGATTCAGTCAAACTCAGCAGGTAACCCCCTTTCTTAGCTCTGCCATACAACATGACGTGATCAAAGGAGTGATTCTCACACCATAGTCACTATGATATGTGACTAATCCTCACTCAAGTCTTGAGGATTATGCTGGGTGTGTGCACCAGGGCAGGAATGTTAGAGGCCACCATAGAATTTTGCCCACTACAGACTAAGTCCTTGAGGGCAGAGATTGTATAGAAAATGCTTCAGAACTTAGCGCAGAGCCTGCCCATAGAGTTGTTGTTGAGTCGCTAAGTCGGGTCCAACTCTCTTCGACCTCATGGACTGCAACACACCAGGCTTCTGTGTCCTTCCCTATCTCCCCGAGTTTGCTTAAACTCGTGTCCATTGATTCCGTGAGAACTGAACAACTATTGTTGAGCTAAAGAATCACTGACCATTGTGTTTAAAATGGCCCGCCCTCAGTAACCTTTTACGTACTTTATCTTAGCACTTGTTCCCACCTGGCATTATATGTGTATTTGTTTATTTATATATTATTTGTTCGTTTTCTGCCCTCCTATCACTCCAGTGAAAGCCCCTCTGAGGCATGGACTTTTTCTAGCTTATTCACTCACCACTGAGTCCTCAGTGTTTAAGATGACAGTGCCTGGCTCCTTGTGGCACCTGTTAATAAAAATTTGATAAACGAATGCATGGCTGAACAATTGCAAACCATCCACACGTTAATGAAGGTGCTACTTTCGGACTATAGAGTTATATGAGTAAATGTTCCAAATTTCAATCAAGGATAACTTGCATGTATTTGGAAGACACCAAAACATGGACATTTATGGAATGCACACTGTGTGCCCAGGAGGATGTCAAGTATCTTAACCAGTGCAGTCAATAGAGCAACCAGGAACGAAAAACTCAAGACCTAAATCAGACCACGTCCCTCTTCTGCTCAAAAGCTTCCGATGGCTCCCATCCCACTCTGGGAAAAAGCGAAAGTCATCCTAATGGCCTGCAAGGCCCCTTTCCCATTGTCCTCTGCCTCATCTCCCAGTTTCCCTCTCTGTCTCCCCTCCGGTCCTCCTGGCTCCTGGATGTTGCTTATACCAGGCTCGCTCCCAGATCAAGGCCTTCGCGCCTTCTGCTGGCGCTGCTTGTTCCCCAGATGCTTGCATGAGTGGTTCCCTCAGCTGTTTCAGTCTTCACTCAATTTCCACATTCTAAGTGGAGCCTTCCATGGCCACTGTATTTACAATCATAGGTATTGATGATCCCTCCGCACCTAGAACTCTCTCTCTCCCCTGTTCTAGTTTTCTCCTTAGTACCATGTACTACATAAATTTCCTTCATTTGTTTTGTTTATCGTGTTGTCTTCTCCCACCGGAATGAAAGAAAAGCAGGGATTTTTGCCCATGTTGTTCATTGCTGTATCCCCAGCACCTAGTACAGTGCCTGGCACATAGTAGGTCCTTGATAAATATTTGTCATATCCTTGAGAGCTGACAAGGATACAACAGCAGCTCCAGTGAATTCTGATTCAATATTTACCTGGTTAATTTCAAACTCCCAGGTTCTCAGGCCCTCATCCCAAGGGAAAATACAGCCCCATCTCCCACCCTTTAAACAATTCATAAACCCCTCAGGAGGAGAGATTTTAATGTCTTCTAAGAAACCTGGTCGTCTTATTCTTTTCAATAGCAAAGTGCTTCTTAGCAACTCCGAGTAACATCTGAGTCTCCTGTTGCCTTTGTAGTTGGCAGGAAGAAGTAGGTTAAAGTAACTGAGCCTTTTATCTGAGCTAATGAAAGCACTTTGAGTCATTGTTTGCAATGGCTCGACCCTCCTTAGGAGAACTGTTGAACAAAAACATAAATGTGAGGTCTTGGGAATTCAAAGGGAAGATCAACAAAGGCTCAGGGGAAGGGGAGTGTAGAAAACCCTGTAGTTATTACGATGCCTGGGCATCATCCAGAGGATTTAGGCTTGGACGGTGGAGCTGTGTTTGAATCCAGTATTGGCAGTCCATGATTGGCTCTCCTCCTCTGCCAGCCCCTGTTTTCATTTCATTCACTTTTTAATGATGCCACCTCACATTTCACACAATTGCAGCTCTTGAACCTCACTCCCAGCATGACTTTATTCTAGTAAGCTAACCACACACAGCAGTTTCTAATGGATTCTAAATGGTGCCTGGACAACGCCTGTAATTTGGGGTTTTGAAGGAAGTGAAAGAACCATAACGGTCCTCTCTCCTTCTGAGTCTCTCTCTGCGGTAGATTTGTCCAATAGAAACTCAGTGCATGCTTGCAAGCCTTAGATACCTGGAAGAACAGACACATCCCTTGGTGTTTTCTCAAGAACTAACCCCCACAGAGCCTACTCTGGTTAGCCTGACTATTGATATCTTCCTCAGACATAAGCGGGACTTCCCTAATAGCTCAGTTGGTAAAGAATCTGCCTGCAATGTAGGAGACCCAGGAATCCCTGGGTTGGGAAGGTCCCCTGGAGAAGGGAATGGCAACCACTCCAGTATTCTTGCCTAGAGAATTCCATGGACAGAGGACCTGGTGGGCTGCAGTCCATGGGGTCACAAAGAGTCAGACACAACTGTGTGACTAACTTTCCTTTCTTTTCCTTTCAGACAGAAGGATGAACCAAGATCTCATTTAACTAGTTGATACCATAAGAGATGAGGTCATTTGGACTGGTCAGGACGTGTGTTGTTTTTGAGTCCTAAGATGGATGTTGCGTTGTCTATATCAATAATTGTATTTTATATAAATATAAGCACCTGCTTATATGTGCAGAACAGAAAAAAATGTGGAGAAAGGGAACAGTTCAGAGGTTGCCTGGAATAAAGAGGTGAGAGCAAGGATTGACTGCAGTACACACAGGGAACTTTTTGGGGGTGATGGAAGTATTCTAAAACTAGATCTTGATGAGTCTTGCACAATAGTATAAGTTTACTAAAACTCATCAAACAGTACATTCAAAAATTCCAAATTTTTAAAATTCAATTTACACTAGCATCAAAAAGAATAAAATGCTTAGTAATAAATTTAATCCAGAAGATGTAAGACTTGTGCTCTGAAAACTACAAAACATTGCTCAAAGAAGGGAAAGAACACCTAAATAAATGGAGAGACATGCTGTGTTCATAGACTGGAGGACTTATATTGTTAAGATGTCAATACTTCCCAAATCGACAGAGTCCGTGCAACCCCGATCAAAATGTCAATGGCCTTTTTGCAAATGTCCTCAAATTCGCATGGAAGTTAGAAGGATCTCAAATAGCCAAAACAATATTGAAAAAGAAGATATGTAAGTGACTAATGAGCACGTGAAAATATGTTCAACTTCACCAGGTGTTAAGGAAATGCAAATCAAAACCACAATGAGATATTGTTTCACACTCACTAGGATGCAAATGGTACCACCACCCCAATAACAACAGAAAATAACAAGGATTGGCAAGGATGTGGAGAAACTGGGACCCTTGTACCTTGCTGATGAGAATATAAAGTGGAATAACTTCTATGGAAAACAGTTTGGTGGTTTCTCAAAAGCAAAACATAAAATTACCTTCAGTTCAGTTCAGTTCAGTTCAGTCGCTCAGTTGTGTCCAACTCTTTGCGACCCCATGAATCGCAGCACACCAGGCCTCCCTGTCCATCACCAACTCCCGGAGTTCACTCAGACTCACGTCCATCGAGTCAGTGATGCCATCCAGCCATCTCATCCTCTGTCGTCTCCTTCTCCTCCTGCCCCCAATCCCTCCCGGCATCAGAGTCTTTTCCAATGAGTCAACTCTTTGCATGAGGTGGCCAAAGTACTGGAGTCTCAGCTTTAACATCATTCCTTCTAAAGAACACCCAGGGCTGATCTCCTTTAGAATGGACTGGTTGGATATCCTTGCAGTCCAAGGGACTTGCAAGAGTCTTCTCCAACACCACAGTTCAAAAGCATCAATTCTTCAGTACTCAGCTTTCTTCACAGTCCAACTCTCACATCCATACATGACCATTGGAAAAACCATAGCCTTGACTAGAAGGACCTTTGTTGGCAAAGTAATGTCTCTGCTTTTCAATATGCTATCTAGGTTGGTCATAATTTTTCTTCCAAGGAGTAAGTGTCTTTTAATTTCATGGCTGCAGTCACCATCTGCAGTGATTTTGGAGCCCAAAAAGATAAAGTCTGACACTGTTTCCACTGTTTCCCCATCTATTTCCCATAAGACCAAACAATTCCACTCCTAGGAATATACCCAAAAGAACTGAAAGAAGAGAGTCAGGTGGACACTTGTATGGCAGTGTTCACCGCAGCATCATTCAAAACAGTCAAAAGATGTAAGCAAACCAAATACCTATCAACACATGAATGAAGAAACGAAATATGGCATATACATACAATAGAATATTATTCAGCCTTATGCTGAAGTCCTGACCCACGATCCAGCATGTACTATAAATGGGTGAACCTTGAAAACATGTTCCCAAGTGAAATAAGCCAGACACAAAAGGACAAATATTGTAGGATTCCATTTATATGTTTAGATGAGGCAGATTCACAGGAGCAGAAAATAGAATGGTGGCTGCCTGGAAAATGGGAGAGTATTGTTTAATGATTACAGAGTTTCTGCTTGGGGTGATGAAAAGTTTTTGGAATAGATGGCAGTGATAATTACACAACACTGTCAGTGTACTTAATGCTTCTGTACACTTAAAATGGTTAAAATGGCAAGTTTTATGTTGTATGTATGTTACCACAATAAAAAATAAATAGAAGTAACTAGGTCACTCTGGAGAAGTTAATTTAAAAATTCTGATTTCAAAAAATAATAATAATGTGTACTGTGCGCAACGACTCCATCTGTTTCTTATCACCCCTGAGTAAACCCATCCTGTGTCATATAGAATTTGAGATACAGGAGCACTCATTCACTGATAACTAACCCTTTAAAATGGGATGATAGAAAAATCAGTTATGAGGAGGATAGCTCTAATCTATAAAATTGGATTAAGATATACTGGGTAACATTCATGGAGAGCAATCTTCCAAGCAATAAAACATTTTTCTGAGTAAGAGAAGAAACTGCTCTCTGTTGAAACAGTTGCTACTCTGGTATGCTGCCGATGACGGAGTGTGGAAGACGCTAGAATTTTCCATGTACATGAATGACAAAAATGATAAATAAAGGGCACCAATTAAAACATCTTCCCTACTTGTTAAAGCAAAATACGCCCTAAAACACTGCCAACGATTTTCAGATGTCAGCCAGCAAATGACACCATCATCAAAACTTTGCTAGAATTTATTTTTCACTCACGTTCTTGCCAACCCAAGCTTTGTAAACTTTGCCTCTGTCATATAGGCTGATGAGGACTGTTCCCATGCTGGCGATGGAATTTAGTGCAAGGCTTAGAGGGATGCTGGCTTCCACAGTGGCTCAGATGGTAAGGAATCCGCTTGCAATGCAGGAGACCCAGGTTCAATCCCTGGGTCAGGAAGATCCCCTGCAGAAGGAAATGGCAACCCACTCTAGTATTCTTGCCTGGAGAATCCCATGGACAGAGGAGCCTAGTGGGCTACAGTCCATTGAGTTGGACTTGGCTACACAACTAACACTTTAAGTTTTCTTTAAGGGGGTTGGTCTGAAGCTTCCTTGTATCAGCCACATGTGAAGTACTACTGACCCACGGGATCATCCACACTGGTTAGAGGGGCCACTGATGGGAAAAATCTTATTTTTTTTCTTGTCACATACTGCTTTCCATGTTACCATATCCCTCTTATTTTTTTTTAATTGAAGTATAGTTGATTACAATGTTGTGTTAATTTCTGCTCTACAGCAAAGTGACTCAGTTATATACATATATGAGGCTTCCCTGGTAGCTCAGCTGGTAAAGAATCTGCCTGCAATGCAAGAGACCTGGGTTCAATCCCTGGGTTGTGAAGATCCCCTGGAGGAGGGTATGGCAATCCACTCCAGTATTCTTGGCTGGAGAATCCCCACGGGCAGAGGAGCCTGGCGGGCTATAGTCCATGGAATTGAAAAGAGTTGGACACAACTGAGTGGATAAGCACAGCATGTACATATATACGTTCTTTTCTATGTCCTTTTCTATTATTGTTTATCCCAGGACATTAAATATAGGACCTTGTTGTTATCTACTCTATCTATGATGGTTTGTATCTGCTAGTCCATTCTAAAGGAGATCGGTCCTGGGTGTTCTTTGGAAGGAATGATGCTAAAGCTGAAACTTCAGTACTTTGGCTACCTGATGCAAAGAGTTGACTCATTGGAAAAGACGCTGATGCTGGGAGGGATTGGGGGCAGGAGGAGAAGGGGACGACAGAGGATGAGATGGCTGGATGGCATCACCGACTCGATGGACGTGAGTCTGAGTGAACTCCGGGAGTTGGTGATGGACAGGGAGGCCTGGTGTGCTGCGGTTCATGGGGTCGCAAAGAGTCAGACACAACTGAGCGACTAAACTGAACTGAACTGAACCCTAAACTCCCAGTCCATCCCTCCGCCTTGGCAACCACGTATCTGTTCTCAGTCTGTTTCTGCTTCATAGGTAGGTCCATTTACGTCATGTTTTAGATTTCACATATAAATGACATCATGTGGTACTTGTATTTCTCTTTGTTACTTACTTCTCTTAGTATGATAACCTCTAGATCCCTCCGTGTTGCTGCAAATGTTATGATTTCTTTCCTTATTACAGCTGAGTAGAGTATTTCATTGTATATATGCACCTTATCTTCTTTATCCATTCATCTGTTGATGGACATTTAGGTTCTTTCCATGTCTTGACTAGTGTGAATAGTGCTGCGTGTATTATTTTGAATTATAGTTTGGTCTGGGTACATGCACAGGAGTAGGATTACTTCTTCATTGCTTGCACTGCAGCTGGATTCTTTACCACTGCAGGGGATCTGGGTTCAAAACCTGGTCAGGGAAGTAGATCCCACGTGCCGCAACTAAGATTTCATAGGCTGCAACTAACAAGCCTGCTTGCTGCAACTGAGAGCTGGTGCAGCCAAATGAATACATATGATACATAAGTAAATACTTTAAGAAAAGGTGGTGAAGCAGACATCAGAGTTCTCCCTAAAGAGCACCCTGGGCCACACTGAGGACCAGGTTGGCTCCTATAACTTTAACAGTGGCACCTCCTCTCCTTCAGTCAGGCTGGGGTTGGCCTTGCCCCCTGTGACCTCTTTGTCAAGGTCATTTCTTGGTATGGCGATGACTTTGCCTACAGCAACAGTGTGGTTGGGCTTAGAGCCCACGTGGCCTTTGAGGAGTAAGAGCCCCTTGGGCCACCAGCCTCAGAGCCTCTGAGAAGACGAGAGAGGCCCTTGGCTGCTGGGGAGACCTTGGCCCACCCCGGTTCCCCAACATACTGAGCATCTCACGTCCTCAACACGGTTTCCATCCCAGACCCCTGAAGATGAGGAGGGACTAAGGAGCTCTACCTTGTCATGTGCCATCCATGGAGTATCCTGTACCCCGCCCCCAAATTAGAGAGGCAATGTTAAGTATTAAAGCAAATATGCTGAAATGGTAATAGTAGCATCGAGAGGGCAGGTATATGGAGGTTAACCGCACAGTCTTTCCATTTGCCCATACTTTTGAAACTTTTCCACAATTACATGTTGGGAGGGGGCTTACTACAAGGTTGAGACTCAGAATAGAATACAGGTAGCAAGTTATCAGGAATCGTGTTACCATGGTGTTGAAGCAACCTGACGATAGCATGAGAATTAATTACACATACTGACTAATAAGTCTGTTCACACAGCACCATCATCTAAAGACTTAATTGAGTGCTTATCCAACATGACCTTTGCTTTTAATCTCGATGGGAAATGATTAAAGGGTGTGCCAGCAGAAAAACAGCAATCAGTTGCTACCGTGTACAGGTTAAGTCCTGTGTAATGAAGACAAAGAAGAGCTTGTATTGCAATTCCCTGCCCCACTCCCCAAGCCCAGGATGCTGGTTGCAGGAAAAAGATTTGGGTTATAAACAATTAAAAAGTTTTTAGTAACCTTGTACTTCAAATGCTTTCTGTGGTCACTCAGTCATTCTTATTTTATTTAGTTTTGGTTGTACTGGGTCTTTTGTTGTGCTCAGGCTTTTTCTAGTTGGGGCAAGGAGGGCTGTTCTCTAGCTGTGGCGTGCCAGTTTCTCATTGCAGTAGCTTCTCTTGTGGAGCACGGGCTCCAGGCTGCATGGGCTCAGTAGTTGCAGTGTGCAGGCTTAACTGCTCGGAGGCATATGAGATCTTCCCAGACCAGAAATCCAACCCATGTTCCCTGCATTGGCAGGCAGATTCCTATCCACGGTACCACCAGGGAAATCCCATCCAATCATTTAATTCATTGGACAACTATTTATTGGAAGCTCATGATATGTTGGCACTGTTCAAGGTGCTGAGGATTTTTTAGAAAGCAGTAACTAAAAGAGTTAAATAATACTAGCCCTTATGGTGCTGACATTGCAGTGAAGAGAAAAAGACCAAAGAAATAAATGCAGTAGATGTCACCTGGTAGTAAGTGTGATGGGAGAGAGGAACGTAAATAAAAATAAAGATGGGAGGGAGTTAGGGGGTGCTGGGTTGGAGATGGACTGGGTTGCAGTTCCCAGGATGGATAGAAAGGGCATTTCCAGAAGGGAGCTTGTGATCAAAGACCCGAAGTCGGTAAGGTGGTGAGCCAGGTGGGAACCTCGGAGAGGAACATTCCAGGAAGAGAATAAAGACCTTTGTAAAGGCACTAAAGGGAGAACGTGCCCAGTGGGTCAGGGAACAAGAAGGAAACCACTCTGGGCTGGAGTAACTGAGGGGGTTTGTGAAGGGAGGTGAGGGCAGAGAAGTGGGGTGCAGGCTGGGAAAACGAAGCCAGTCCTTTGAAGCCCTCATAAAAGTGACTGTGGCCACTGGAGGATTCTCAACAGAAGAGTGACATGATTTGCCCGACATTAAACATTTGTTGACTACCGGTGCTGTTCTAAAGAGTTTGGACCTTCCAGGCATGGAAAACTATAAGCGTACGGCTTGGTTATTAGTTAAGGTTAATCTGGACAGTGAGGTTTCATTTAGATTTTTCCTTTCTTTGGAAATAAATTTTTTAATTATGTTAAAAACACATTAACATAAAATTTTACCATCATCACCATTTTTAAGTATGCAGCTCAGTAGAGTTAAGCCTTTCAGACTGTTGATCAAAATATCTCCACAACATTTTCATTTTGCAAAACTAAAACGTAGT
The DNA here is from genome assembly GCF_032452875.1 of Bos javanicus. Classification (NCBI taxonomy): domain Eukaryota; kingdom Metazoa; phylum Chordata; class Mammalia; order Artiodactyla; family Bovidae; genus Bos; species Bos javanicus. The sequence goes on from NC_083890.1 coordinate 39,853,973, forward strand.
GCCCATTAAACAACACCTTTCCATTACTTCCTCCTCCCAGTTGTGCCAACCACCATTCTGCTTTCTCTGTCTGTGAATATGACTGCTCTAGGTACTGCATGTAAGTGGAATCATACAGTATTTGTCTTTTTGTGACTGGCATATTTCATTTAACACACTATTTCTCAAGGTTCATCCATGTTGTGACATGTGACAGGATTCCCTTCCTTCTCAAGGCTGAATTATATTCCATTGTATAGCTCTAGCATATATTTTTGGAGAAGGCAATGGCACCCCACTCCAGTACTCTTGCCTGGAAAATCCCATGGGTGGAGGAGCCTGGTGGGCTGCAGTCCATGGGGTTGCAAAGAGTCGGACACGACTGAACAACTTCACTTTCACTTTTCCTGCATTGGAGAAGGAAGTGGCAACCCACTCCAGTGTTCTTGCCTGGAGAATCCCAGGGACAGGGGAGCCTGGTGGGCTGCCTCCTATGGGGTCGCACAGAGTCAGACACGACTGAAGTGACTTAGCAGCAGCAGCATATATTTTGTTTATTTATTCATCCATCGATGGATACCTGGACATTGCTTCTATCTCTTGGCTATTATCAATAATGCCACTATGAACATAGGTGTGCAATCATTACTTTGAGTTCCTGTTTTCAATTCTTTGGATATAGGCCCAGAAGTGGAATTGCTGGATCATATGATAATTCTGTTTTAAAATACTTGAGGAATCACCATACTGTTTCCAAAGGGCTGGCATCATTTTACATTCCTGCCAGCAGCACACAGTGGTCCTAGTCTCTCCACATCCTCGCCAACACGCGCTATTTTTCTAGTTTTTTGATAGTAGCCATTCTAATAGATCTGAGACTTCTCTCTTTCTTTTTTTTGTAAATACCACAAATACACGGATTCTTTATTTTTTTAAAGATACATATTTTTTAACGTGGACTTTTTTTTTAAGTCTTTATTGAATTTGTTGCAATATTGCCTCTATTTTATGTCTTGGTTTTTTTGGCCACAAGGCACGTGGAATCTTGGCTGCCTGGCCAGGGTTCCAACCCACACCCCCTGCTTTGGAAGGCAAAGTCTTAACCACTGGACCACCAGGGAAGTCCCCTTTTCTTTGTTTTTAATTGAAGCAGTCACTGTTCTCCAGTTCTCTTTACCAGTTCTCATTTTCTCTCTTAAACCAAGCAAATTTCCACTAACCCCTCTATTTCTATTTTTCTGGAACAGGTTGTCTGGATATGGAGGCCAGGCTGGAAAAATCTGGACTGGCTGCAGTCCTTCCTTCCCCCGCCCTCCCCATTTCGTATCAGAGGAGCTGTGCATAAACTTTGCTAGGTTCTGGGGACAAAAGGTCATGTTTAGCACTGTGTGTTAGGCAGATTTCACCACAAAACACTTCAGAAATCTAGGAGAGAGGAGTTTGATTTGTATTAATAGTTCTCTTAAAGCGAAAGTGGCGTCCTCTGGGCACGATGATAGCCACCCGACTGGAATGTGTTTTGGCCGCTGTCATGATCCATACTTAGACCGCATCCCATGTTTATCGTCTGACCGTTAAGACGTGTGTCTCCAGCTGATTAGATAAGGAATTCTGAGCACGGGTGGAGGAGGAAGATGATAACGTTAAAGACTTTTCTCTGGCAGTCCTGCTCAGTGAAGCCGGTCTTCACGCTCTGAATTTCCCTCAAGGAGAGCCACTTAGTAACCATGTCCTTGGCAAGTGTTGACACTTGTTTGAAAGTTTTCTGCTTTGAATGAAAAGTCTTTGATTTTTTTTTCCCCCTTCTGCCCTTAAAATAAAAAATGCTGTAGTTAAGTGCCCTGGGCCAAATTCTGCTCTTAGTTACTATTTCTATGGCATTTGTACTGTACACACAAGCAAACCCTGAAGTTGATTCCATTGCAGAGTTTTAATAACAGTTTACATCGTTGTATCATTTTATGTTGTAGAAAAGGATTACATGTACATTTGCTCATCTGATACACACACACACACACACACAACTATGCAATAGGTAAGGTAGAAATATTTAGTTCTATTTGATAGGCAAAGTAACCGAGACTCAGAGAGGTTAAGTGGCTGGTCTGAGGTCACACAGGCAGAGATGGGGCTCAAACCCAGACATTTCAACTCTTAAATCTGTGCTATGGAGGGTTTTGTTTTTGATGATTATGGAATTATCAGTTTACATAGATAATTATATTATTCCCACATCATGTATGGTGCGTCCAAAAGATGTAAAAAGTGAGGAAGAGAACATAATTGAATGAAAGTAACCAAATTTTTCACCACGCAGCTGGCTCGGGGGTTAAGAATCTGCCGGGCCATGCTAAGAGACACAAAGGACATAGGTTTGATCCCTGGGTCAGGAAGATCCCCTGGAGGAGGAAATGGCAACCCGCCCCAGTATTCTTGTCTGGGAAATCCGACGGACAGAAGAGCCTGACAGGCTACAGTCCATGGGGTTGCTAAGAATCAGACACAACTGAGCATACTTGCATGCAACCAAATTTGTGAAATGCAGGATACAAGTAAGAACTTTGTGGGAACCGTTTGAAAAGATTCTGATAGACTGCAAGCTACTAAAGGACAATGACTGAGGCTTATTTATTTTTGCATTTTGTATAATCCCCAGCACAGCATATCTTGCACCTAGTGAGCACTGAATGTATGAAAGAATGAATGAGAACAATTACCTTAAGTCCTAGAGGAAGCTCGCCAAGGATTCAAAGTGGTTGGGAGAACTTCATGGAAGTTTAATGAAAAAAAAAAATTTAATAAAAAGTTTAATGAAAATTTCATGAAGCCCTTCAGGAAATAAGACCCAACTAGCTAACCGGAGATTCTGCTTCCGTGCACCCAGAGAACAGGAAGAGGGGAGGAAATAGATGAAGAGCTGGCATTGATTTACTGTGACTTTTATTCCGTCTACCTAAGGATCGTATCGGAAAAGGCAATGGCACCCCACTCCAGTACTCTTGCCTGGAAAATCCCATGGACTGAGGAGCCTGGTGGGCTGCAGTCCATGGAGTTGCTTCGAGTTGGACACGACTGAGTGACTTCACTTTCACTTTTCACTTTTCCTGCATTGGAGAAGGAAATGGCAACCCACTCCAGTGTTCTTGCCTGGAGAATCCCAGGGATGGCGGAGCCTGGTGGGCTGCTGTCTATGGGGTCGCACAGAGTCGGACACAACTGAAGCGACTAAGCAGCAGCAGCAGCAGCAAGGATCATATAGGTGATAACAGATGCAAAACTGAGCGAACAACTTGTGCTGAGAATTTCCATTTTTTTCTAGCCTGTCATTATTGCTTTGACCTATATAGTAATGTTAATGATCCACCAGCTGACCTGAGGGTCTGGGGTCAATTGGGGCAGCACCTGACCCACAGCAGGTGCTCAGTAAATGTTACTGAAAGAACAAATGAAGGTCAAGCATTAACCAGACAAAAGCAGCCTGCAGGGATGCCCTGGTGAAGGATGAGCCTCAACACTCTCTCCCCTAATAGCCACTAAAGAGTGGACTCCCCAGATTGGAAGAATAGCACCCCTCTGTCACTCTCTCCTTCAGACTTAGGAAGGGAAAAGCCCATAATCACCAGGTAAGCCCTTTGGCAAGAGCTCCTTAAGAGGTTGTATGTATGCTGGTCACATCGCCAGTGACATCCACTGATGCTCTGAGGTCCACTTTTCATATCTAGAGGGGATGATGATGGTTTATTTTAAAAGATACAGGAAGTTTCTAAATGGATTCGTAATTTAAAGGTTTGGGTGTGCTCGGCTGCTCAGTCGTGTCTGACTCTTGGCAGCCCCATGGACTGTAACCCACCAGGCTCCTCTGTATATGGGATTTTCCAGGCAAGAATGCTGGAGTGGGTTGCCATTTCCTACCCCAAAGGATCTTCCCAACCCAGGGATAGAACCCTGTCCCTTGTGTCTCCTGCACTGGCAGGTAGATTCTTTACCACTGAGCCATCTGGGAATCTTTAAATGTTTAAAGGGAAAATTTAAATGTTTAAAGGGAAGCTATCAAAATTATTAGGTGCAATAAAGAATAGACACACTTCAGCAAATTGAAGAATTCTTTTGTATATTATCGCACCTAAAGTTACTGGTTTCCTAAATGTGTTTTTCATATTTCCAATTTTGTTTAAAGTCAGGTAGCCTATATTTTGTAAATGTCAATTAGGTCCAGTTGATTGACAGAACAGTTTAGTTCAGCGATGTCCTTTCTGATTTTCTGCCTGCCAGGTCTATTAACTACTGATGGAAGAGTGTTGATGCCTCCAGCTATAATAGTGGCTTCATCTCTTTCTCCTGGCAGTTTTTGCCTCCTGTATTTTGACTCTCTGTTGTCAGACCCATATACATTAAGGACTGTTATGCTTTCTTAAAGAAGTGACCCCTTTATCATTATGTAATACTTCTTTTTATCCATGATAATTTTCCTTATTCTACAGTGTGAAATTCACATGCTACCCTAGCTTTCTTTTAATGAGTGTTGGCATGGATTTATCTTTCTCCAGCTCTTTACTTTTCACCTGTCTCTGTTTTTATACTTAAAGTGTGTTTCTTGGATCTTGTTTTTAAATTCTGACAGTCTATATCTTTTAATTGGTGTTATTTAGACTATTCACATGTAAGGTGATTATTGATATATTTGGATCAATATCTACCATGCTTATCACCATTTTTTTGTTTGTTGCACTTGTTATTTTTTGAAAATTTTATCCTGTTTTTTTGCCTTTTAATTGAGCATTTTAAGTGAATCCATTTCCTCTCCTTTCAGAGTATCAATTATACATCTTTCAAAAAAAATTTTCTTGGTGTATGCTCTAGAATTTGCAGTACATATTTGCAATTAACTTAAGTCTGTTGCTGCTGCTGCTGCTAAGTCGCTTCAGTTGTGTCCGACTCTGTGCGACCCCATAGACAGCAGCCCACCAGGCTCCCCTGTCCCTGAGATTCTCCAAGCAAGAACACTGGAGTGGGTTGCCATTTCCTTCCCCAATGCGTGAAAGTCAAGTCGCTCAGTCGTGTCCGAAGTCTAGTTTCAAATAATACTGTACAAATTCATGGAAAATGCAGACAGCTTTTCGTAGAGCGTTTCTGATTTCTTCCTCCCATCCCTTATAACATTGCTGTCATGGATTTCACTGACCTATATGCTATAATCATCTAATACATTGTTATTACTATTACTTTGCTCAGCTGTCTAGTAGATAAATTAAGAATAAGAAAAATAGGGACTTCCCTGGAGGTCTAGGGGTTTAGACTCCAAGCTCCCACTACAGGGGACACGGGTTCAATCCCGGTCAGGAAACAAAGATCCTACATGCCATGTGGAATAGCCAAAAATAATAAATAAAATAAAAATAAACACAACCCTATAAAAAAGAATAGGAAAATAAAAGATCTTATTCTATTTTCATTTATTCCTCTCCAACATTCTTCATTTCTTCATGTAGATCTGAGTTTCTGACCTATATCATTTTCATTCTCTCTGAAGAACTACTTTTAATGTCTTTCATAGGCAAGTCTACTGTGATGAATTTTTTGTTTGAATAAGTTGTTTGTCTCTGTCACTTTTGAAGGATAATTCCACTGGCTATGGAACTGTAGGTTGGTGGGTTTTTTTCCTTTAAATGCTTTACATATTTTGCTCCACTCTTTCCTTGCTTGCGTGGTTTCTAATGAAGTCAGATAAAATTCCTATCTTTGCTCCTTTATAAGTAAGACTATTTTTTTTTCCCATGCTGGCTTCATTGTTTTCTTATTGTAAGAACAGGAGGGATGACTTCCAAGCATTTTACATGTTGTCACTGAAACTGGACCTCTATACTTAGAAAGATGCCTACTCTCTATTCACCCTTCCTTCTGGTAGACAGCTGAGAACACTAAAGCAGAAAGTTAGCAAGGAAGGGAGGCAAAATGATGACATTCAAGCCACATCATTCTTAGTTCCTGACCCTTGATGCTATAAATTGTGTGCTTATCAGATACACTCCTCCTTCCTCTTGACTGGGTTATGATAGAAGAAAATACTACCAGGAGAAGAGATTTGAACAAGCTTTTCTACTCTGCCAAGGGTTTCATTTAAGCATGCACAAATAGGTCACATAAATCAAGGGCTTCAAAGTCTAGAGGAGGGAGTTGTAGTTGCCTTGTTGAAAGAAAGCCATTCATGGAATATATGTGAGTGAAGACAAGGGAGGGGGAGTCACTTGGCTAGATCTCAAGATCGGACTAAATCCACTTCAGATGACGAGGTTCCACTGTTTTCAGGCAGAAAAAGTGAAACTCAACAATTGCCATGATGGCCAAGTTAGCTTTGAGCCCAAGACATGGGGTTTGAAGGGAAAAAAAATGGTAGAAGGATCTGGAGGGTTTATCTTTGGAATCCTCACACTTTTCTGACCTAGGCTGCCTTTCTCTAGTTCTTATGGCACAATCCTCTCTTCTGTCTTTCTGAAAATATCCAGTACCCAATTTTTGAAAGTCTGATTCTCAGGTATTCATCAGCTACAGTAATGATCTTCTTGCTTGCATGACCACATCCTAGAACATGCAAAGTTATGACCTTCCCAAAGAGTATGTAAATCTTGACAAGGGTCCCTTAGCAAGAAGAAACTCCTCAGATAGTCACCAAGGATATATAGACTATGCTTCTCAGGCAGAGGATCCTACCTGACCTCTGACCCCATACCCTCTCAGTGGTTATAGATCCTCTCTTTTCATAGAAATGATTTACCCTTGCTGCTGCTGCTGCTAAGTCGCTTCAGTCGTGTCCGACTCTGTGCAACCCCATAGACGGCAGCCCACCAGGCTCCCCTGTCCCTGGGATTCTCCAGGCAAGAACACTGGAGTGGGTTGCCATTTCCTTCTCCAATGCATGAAAGTGAAAAGTGAAAGTGAAGTCACTCAGTCATGTCTGACTCCCAGCGACCCCATGGACTGCAGCCCACCAGGCTCCTCCCTCCATGGGATTTTCCCGGCAAGAGTACTGGAGTGGGGTGCCATTGCCTTCTCCAATTCCTTTCATTAGTGGGCAGAAGAAAAGTTTAATATTAATCTCTTTAGAAGAAAAAAGTAATTTTAGAACCACAGGAAAAGTGCCAAAGGAAGAGACACTGGAATGCAGCCCATGGGTACCCTACTTCTCCTTGAAAGGATAGCCAAATGCTATTATTCACAGCATACAATTTTCATTTTGAAACTGGTGGAGAAGTTTTTCAGAGAAAAGAGAAACTTGTGAAAGAGCTATTTAAAATCCAGTGTAGAGTAACTTCCTGGTTTTCACCTTTTTCTTTTGCCCCTGTTTCATTTTTTCAAAGCAAATATCTCCTACATTTTGGGGAAAGATGTTAGAATCCAGATTACTTTTCTCTATCATGACTTTATTCTTGTCCACCTCCAGTATGACTTTGAAGTGGAACTTATGAATGTCAGTCCTGGACAAAAGCTCATATTGTAAAAGAAGAAAGAAATCTTTATTTTTAACTAGAGAAAAAAATTCCAAGAATTCTTCGTCACTGAGTGGGGAAGAGCACCCATACATCTACAAGCCCAAACCTGTAATAATGCATTTCATCTTAGGCAATTCTTTTCTAGAAAGATAGATGGAAAACAAAGAGTAATTCAAAGAGGGGTGATATCTAACAGTATTTTAGTGATTAAGTTAAAGGAAAATAAAAAGACATTTTGGATACCATGTACTTATTTTTAGTTATTTAGTTGCTATTTAAGTTAGTTGCTATAATGGCATTGCCGTGAAATTTTAAAATACCCACAAATTCTGAGATATATTCTAAAGTATATAGGGGTGAAAAAACATGATATTTGGAATTTGCTTTAAAGCATTTCAGAAGAGAGAGAGTGTTAAGGAAAGGAAAAAGAATAGGTAAAGCAAACGTGGCAAAATTTTGTGGTTTTGAATCTGCATGATGGGAATATGGGGTGGACTTGTTTCCTGAGGCTGTCATAAAAAAGTCACTCTAACCTTGGGGGCTTGAAACAGTAGAAACTTATTCTATTGCAACTCTGGAGACCTGAAGTTTGAAACCTAGGTGTCAGCAGGCCCGTATTCCCTTTGTATGCTCAAGGGAAATGTCCTTCCTCACCTCTTCCAGCTTCCACTGGAGGCATTCCTTGGCTTGTGGCTGCCTCACCCTGATCTCTGTTTCCATGGTTACATGGTATCCTTCCTGTATCTGTGTCTTCTCTTCTGTCTCTTATGAGAATACTTGTCATTTGATATAAGACCTGCTGGATAATCCAGGATGATCTCATCTCAAGATCCTTAATTATATCTGCAAAGATCTATTTTCTGAATAAGATCACATTCATAGATATCCAGGGTTATAGCATAGCCTTTGGTGGGGGCTTCCCAGGTGGCACTGGTGGTAAATAACCCGCCTGCCTATGCAGAAGACGTAAGAGCTGCATGTTCAATTCCTGGGTCAGGAAGAGGCCCTGTGGGAGGGCATGGCAACCCACTCCAGTATTCTTGCCTGGAGAATCCCCATGGACAGAGGAGCCTGGCAGGCTAAAGTCCATGGGATTGCACTGAGTCGGACATGACTGAAAGCGACTTAGCACGCATGCACACATACTTTTGGGGATGTGGGGGCACCCCAAATGGAACCAGGCAGCCATATTTTCCACTGGCCTCCCCTGAACATGGCTGGTTGGACCAGGAAGAAGTGCCTGAGCCAAACGGGGGTGGGCTGTTCCCGAGCTGCCTATGACTTGCAGCCTGAACATGGCCAGGCAGCTACTCTCTGTCCCCGATTTGAACGGAAAAGCAGCCAGAAGAGGAGTTGGCAGCTGGAAGGACAGAAGCCAAAAAGATGCAGAGAGTGATGCCCAAGGTACTTGCTTTGTGGCCATGAGGCCAAGCCAAACTCAAGGAGTAGAAACGACGACGAAGCAGAAGAAACTCCCAGAGGGGAGAAGAGAAGTGACAGAGAGAGAAACAGGGGGACCCCATGTCCCCTGAGAGACGACAAGGAGGCTCAGGTCCCTGGAGCGGCCCCATTCCTGGCTCCTTTCCAGGTTGAGGGCCAGTGCCTATGAATTGTTATCATAAATCCCACTTTTCTCAAGATAATTTTTTTCTCTTTTTAAAAAATTTTTCTTTTTTCTCTCAAGATAATTTTATTGGACCTTTCTTACATCCAAAGTATCCAAGTCACATCACTTCCCAACTCTGTTCTGTTACTTGGAATCAGTCGTGATGGTGAGAGTGTTTACACCATGCATACAGGCAAATGGTGCCAATCAGGACTTTCTCCCACCCAGCCTCCTTTGGAATGAGAGGGAAGGGGTTGGAGAGAGAGGAGTCAAAGCTGACTCCCAGGGATGTGTATAATTTTGGTTTATCCCAGTTACTCTTACTCCTGTTAACATCCCTAACTCATAGAAACATAAATGTTAAGAATGGATTGGCTGTAATTTTCTTGCCCGGAAAGTCCCATGGACAGAGGAGCCTGGTGGGCTGTAGTCCATGGGGTCATAAAGAGTTGAACATGACTGAGCAACTGAGCACAAGCAAGCACCTTTATAGTTATTAGGCTGTTGGTAGCCAGCACTGAATACAATTACTTAAATGTTAAAAACAATCTAGAGATGTACTCCTATTTGAAGAAAGAGTATATTTTCACTTGTTTTAGAAACTGCTTCCTTATTCTTTTAAAAATATTATGTTACAAGCACGGTGTTCTTTATTTTGTTTGACTTGCGAGTCTACAGAACATTCTGATTCTAACACTGGCCCCGTAGACAGGCTATGGCCAGAGTTTCTTTTAGTTAAAAGTTTGGGAGAGGCTATAAGGAATGTTGAGGGGATTGAGAATAAATAGAATTGTAGAGAACAACTAGGCTTCAAATGACCCCAGAACTCAGGGCCCCAGATTCCTAAACCCTCTCCAGTTGCTAATGAAACAGCTGTCCTCCCATATGAGTTTTTCAAGAGACATATGTGCATAGGCTCAGGAACACTAGATGAAAATGACTTTGGATCCCAAACCTCAGTATTGTTCTCTAGTGAGCTAGGCTGGGTCTTATTGGTTGCATCACCTTAACTTGCTCCTCGGGCTAAGGCTTACATTTTAAGTCCTTTGTGCTTCTTCCCTAGGTCAGAACAACCAATATCTCACACATACATGGCCACTCCCACGTCTGCGGCTGTAGTGGATACTATCGTATGCTACGCAGACGTCCCTTCAGGACCCACACATGCATTCCCCCAAGTGCTAGGAATGTTGGCCACTGATGGCTTACAGTTGCATCCTTCTCCAAGGTTACAGCCCTCCAGGGTCAGTGCTGGGGAGAGTTGGGGAAAGGGGTTAGTGTTCAGGCCTGGCACTTTGGCTGGTTTGGGACAACCCAGTTCCAGATTCCCCCATGAAATTGGCTAAGGCCTTCATTGCCACTACAATGTCTCCTATTACTTCCCTCGTTTCCTTACAAGTGTTGTTCTTAGGGATACTTCCTGCAATCAAGTCTCTAAACCTCAGAGTCAGTTTTTGTGGAATCCACCTAAAACAATAGCCATTTTGGAATATATTGCTAATTAATCATGTTGCTTGCTTTCTCTTGCTGAGCAAGATTAAATCTTAAGGGTCCTCAAAATAGCCTTCTATATAATTACAAAAAAACCCAAAAAACTGCAGTGATAAACAAGTTCAAACCCATTTATCATCCCTGCTCCAAGCCCTCACTTTAATATCACTTCTTCTTTTTTTTTAAATATCAGTTCTCCACATCTTAGTGTTCTAGTGGCAGGAAGAGACAAGGAGAGAGAAGCCTAAGGAACGTGCATCAAGGAAAGAAGGGGGCTGCTTGAATTTAGCTTGAGTAAAGCCAATCTAAAATGTTTTCCTCCAATTATCCATGGGTCCCCTACGTGGGAAACAGCCCTGAGCCAGTCAGCTATTTAGGGGAAGCCAATCCAAGTGGATCAGTCCAACAAGAGGAACTGTCCCTTATTTTCAACAGCTCTACTGGCTGTCACATCAAATTTCCACCACTCCCTCACACCAGAGCCATACAATATCCGTGGCCTTGACCATTCATGCAAAGATCCAAGAATTATCCCTTGAGGTCAACATGGACTAAAAATCCGGTGACCTGTGGTCTGTTCCCAACGCTTCCAAGAAAATCTGCTTATATTAGAGTCAGACACTGGGTGCTAGCTTGCTCAGTTATGAAATATCTTGGTCAAACAATAAGAACCTAAATACTTGCTTCATTACGAGACCTTAATAAAAATCCTTTGGTGTCTCTGAACATTGTTTCTGAATCTATCAAATGGACTGTATTTGTCAGAGATTTTGGTTGTGATGTCAGAAACACAACAGAAAATATCTTATACAGTCACTCCAAGCTCACATCTTTCTAGTTCAACAACTCCAGAGGAAAACAAGCTTCTGTCTTCAGGAGCGACTCTGAGTAGTAAAGCTGGGGTCACAAGTCACAAATCATCCCTGAGATGATCGCTGTGGCTGGCTGGAGTCCATATACCCTTAGAGTCAGGGAAGAGGGGACACCTCCATTGGCATCCCCACATAGAAGAGTAAGATGGCTTTCTTCAAGGAAAGATACTGGTAAGAAACTTGCTTACTAAAACAATGAAGATGATGAGAGTGATGATAATAATAAGGCCTACACCAAGGCACTTAATTATAAGTTTTCTGAAAACTGGGGATAAAGGAAGGATTTAGTTAATGTTGGATGCTTACATGCTGTCGCTTCAATTGTGTCTGACTCTTTATGATTCTATGGACCGTAGCCCACCAGGCTCCTCTGTCCATGGGGTTCCCCAGGCAAGAATACTGGAATGGGTTGCCACGCCCTCCTCCAGGGGATCTTCTGGATTGAGGGATGGAGCCCAATGTCTTCTGCATTGGGAAGCGGGTTCTTTACCACTAGCACCACCTGGGAAGCCCAGTTTTGGATCATTATCATCAAAAATACTCCTTGCTGAGGACTGAGATGATTGTGTGCATGTTTCCTGCAAATGCTGTGTTTTCTGCAAATGTTCTCTTCTTTTATTGAAAGCCACTATTATTTTCCTTCCTTCTGCCCTTTGAATTCTGCCCACCATAAAATAATAAGCCAAATCTCTTTTCTTTTGCCAGCAGAAAATTGTCAAATATTCAGGGGACTCATTCACAGAGTAGAATTCTCAAAGGAAAGGTCTGGATTCCTGTTGCATATTAGGGTTGGCTAAATCAGGTAACGAACCTCAGCCAAGTGATGCTTTTAAATTCATAACTCAATTGGAACATAAAGGTGTCCTTCTCTTGAAAGGCTGTTTTTCAAACCCTCTAATGAAAAAGCTAGGGAATATTGCTATCAATTCTTCCTTTCCTGCCCAAGCAAATAGCATTCCTCTACCTTGAACAGATGGGGCCTTTGTGATAAATGGCCCAGTGTTCCAGTCCAGCAGCGGATGGCACTGACATCTTGTCCCCAGTGTTTATAAGCTGGGCTGTCCCTCTGCCTTCATTTCCTTAAGAACTCATAAGCAGCAGGGGTTCGTTCCAGCCCCCCTCACATTCCATCCATTCTTTAGGATAATAATGAGCAGGGTGAGTGCCTTCTAGGAAGGATTCTGGAGGGAATGGAGGTGCGGAGGAGGAAAGAGCACAGCCTCTCACGCCTGCACTGCTTTAGTGCTCGCTATATTAATAGCTTGGGCACTGACTGCTGCCCTGAATTGCTATTCCCAGAGGGTTCAGCTGGGTTTCCATTTACAGAGGCAGTTCTAACAAAGAGGGTACACACACACACACACACACACAGAGACACACAATACACACATGCCACTATTCCTGTTCTTCCAACTGTCTCCTGATGGTCTTCACTGGAGGCCCCAGACTCACCATCATTACTAAAAAGAATGTCAATCACCACCGAGTGAGAAAATCCCCCATCTCTTAAGGAACATCAGACAGAGTGTTCACTGTTCTAATGATTTCACCTGCATTGGATGGGCTTAGAATATGATTAACGTGGCATCAAACTCCCCACTGTCACGCTCTTGCAAATAAGGGCAGACTGCAGCAGCTACCTTCCAAAGGAGAAGGGATAGGCTATGTGACAGTCAGCGATGGAAAGAGCCAATTCGTTCTGGAGCAAAAGGATCAGTGTACATTTCCAAGCCTGTGATTTGTTCCCTGTGATGTTGAATATTCTTCATAAATATTGTGGGTTGGTTCAAAACCAATGACATTTGCATAGTTCTGCATATAAATACCTTTGGATACAATTTTCCTTTCTGCCTCTGTTTGACACTCATTAAACAAACAAAAAACATGTAATGAGGACCAGTTGCCAAGGGCATAATGTACATAATCTCTAAACAGTGAACCTCAACAAATCCTTGATAGGCTCTGAATGCTAGGTGCAGGGGATTCTAGCCCTCATGGAACTTCCAGTTGGATCGTTTAACATGTCTCATGAGTGTGGAATCCCGGTTGCCTGGGGTCAGAAGTGGGAGGAGCAGCTCTTTAAGAAAGACAGTACTGGGGAATTCTCTGGTGGCCCAGGGGTTAGGACTGGGTGCTTTCATGGCTGTGGCCTGGGTTCAGTGGCCTGATCCGGGAAACTAAGATTCCAAAAGCTGGACAAACTATCCCAACTAGCGTGGCCAAAAAAGAAAGAAAATACAAATTTACTATGCCCACTATTTATTTGAATGAATATAGAAATTAACAAAAATTTGCAAAAGAGGCCCATCTGAGTGAAAGACCCATCTAATAAGCCTTAAGGCGCAAATGTTTCATGGTAAATCCTCTGGTGGGAAGTTAGGTATATCTTATCTCGGTTTGGGGCTTCCCTGGTGGCTCAGTGGTAAGGAATCCACTTGCAACTCAGGAGATGCAGTTTCGAGCCCTGGGTAGGGAAGATACCTGGAGAAGGACCTGAACCCACTCCAGTATTCTTGCCTGGGAAATCCCATGGACAGAGGAGCCTGGTAGGCTACAGTTCATGGAATCGCCAAGAGTCAGACACAACGGAGCACTAAGCAACAACAATATCTCAGGTTTACAGATGTGAAAAACTAACACTCTGTGAATCGATGTCTGATTTGGGTTCAGTAAGACAAAGCATTCCACTACTTGTCAATCGGGGAAGTATAATCAAGGACCAGAGGGTATCCAAGTGGAAACTGCTCTTCCTTAGCCAAGGCACAGCTCAGATCCTGCTGGCAGGGAAAACAAGAGGCTAGACATCTCTGCTTCCATCCAAACCAGGGGACAGTTTGCCCCTCAAAACATTTATCACAGTCTTCGGTCTTATTTTCCATGCGGTTCTGGTCCTTGCAATTTGGATACTTCTGACTTTCATTGTGGTTGAATGTGCTCAGTTGCTTCAGTCATGTCCAACTCTTTGCAACCCCATGGCCTGTAGGCTGGGGCTCCTCTGTCCATGGGTTTCTCTGGACCAGAATACTGGAGTGGCTTGCCATGCCCTCCTCCAGGGAATCTTCCTGACCCAGGGACTGAACATTCATCTCCTGAGTCTCCTGCATTGCAGGCAGATTCTTTACCACTGGTGACTCAGATGATAAAGAATCCACCTGCAATGCAGGAGACTCAGGTTCTATCCCTGGGTTGGGAAGATCCCCTGGAGAAGGGAATGGCAACCCACTCCAGTCTTCTTGCCTGAAGAATCCCATGGACAGAGGAGCCTGGCAGGCTACAGGCCATTAGTTCCCAGAGAGTCGGACACGACTGAGCAACACTTCTTTACCACTAAGCCACTGGGGAAGCCCCTCACTCTATTTGGGCCTAGTTTAAAATTCCATATCTGGCCTTCTGTGACTGGTGTGTAGAATAAAGAAGATGGACTAGGTTATCATTTCCCAAACTTTTCCTCAGAGCATTAGACCTGCAGGATGTGTACAAACACACGTAGCCTTTTGTGTGCTTTACGACCTTATAACCGAAAGTGGTGACAATCTCTGGGTTGCTCCATCGTCTGCCACTAATAAGGTTGGACTGCTCTTGATGATGATGGTGACAGTTATCATATGTTTCTCTTCACATGCACCGTCTGTCATCCTTACAAAGGCTCTCTGTGAGCCTGAGAAAAGATTTGTATCTTGCCCAAGGCCATACAATTCAAAAAATGGATCTGGGATTTCAACCCATGTCTATCTGGATCTAAAATCCATCCCTGTTACATTTCACTGCTCTAATTCCCCTGGTAGGAGTCTCTTTGCTACTGCTACCATCGTCTTCTCCTAATTCCAATGGAACTCCGAACTTTTTCAAAAAGAAACTGCCAGGGAGCTTCACACATGACATTCTTACCCTCAGAGCCTCCTCAGTCAACGCAGGGCAGCCCCTCGAAGACTTTTCCTGTTCTTTGTGTAGCTCCTTCTTCAGTCTTGCTAATCTGAACTGCTCGTTGGCACTTGATAATATTCGTCTTTATATCTGATAGCAACACATACTGATTTATCTTTTAAAATATGTGTCATATGCTATTTACACCAGTAGACTGGTAAACCTATTGTATTTTTTGGAGGACTGCTTGGCTACCTTTCAAGAGTCACTAAGATATTCATATTCTTTGACTCACTAGTACTATTCCTGGGACTTGATCACAAGGAAAATACATTTTGAAAAAGTGACAGGTCATGATGTTATAGTGGCATTTATAGGATAGTTTAAAAATCAAAGACCCCCTCAAACCCTAGGTGTTTAACAGTTCGGAATGATGATGTAAATTACATATGAATGCTGAGATATATAGCTACTGTAAAGGATAAATGTGATAGCTGTCCTAACATTGAAACCAGTGAAAGAAGCTATGATCTAACTATGTGAAAGCAACATGCATATATCAATACAGGTTGGAATGAGTTTCATAATTAGAAAGTAGATGTATAGTTAAAGTGGTGTGAGAACGGGTGGAGATTTTTTCTTTTTTATTAGAATTTCTTCTTTGTAATGTTTTAAAATTGATGGAATGGTGGATTGTTAAAATTCTAGGACAGTTTGAGGAAGTGGGGGGGGGTCTCTTCATTAATACTCAAGTTCATCTATAGGTGGCAATGGCCTCTCATGCCAGTGAGCGGTGCCAGTCCCAGGCATGAGAGCTTCTGGCTCTCAACAGGTCTCATATCAAGAGTAACCTGCTAGAGAATTTAATTTGGGAGGAATGCATCCCATTGACATTGGAGTGTGAAGGGCCAGGAAACAAGAAAATGGGGTTGATTTGCACATCATTTTCAGCTAGAATACCAAACCAGGCTGGTCTGTAAACAGATAGGAACCTCTGAGGCAAGCTCAGTAAAAATGAATAAGATAACCTAATAAAAATTCAGGCTTTCCCCCAAATCAGAGATTGTTTAATTTTTTCCTCCCTAAATTCTTTCTTAGATGAACCCCACCTCACATGTTGCTCAAACACATTCTTCTTTGCACAGTAAAAAAAGCGGGAATTTTTAATGGTGATAAATTAAATGTCTATCACGGACCCACTAGGATCCAGATAGTAAAATGTTAATCAGAGAAGTTAAGTAAACCATTTAAAAAATCCTCTGTCATACCAGTACTTCATCAGCAATGAAACAGACATGACTGATCTAGCCCCAGAGACAGAGGGCAGACTCACCTGCAGAAGTCATCTCAGAGACATTCCACAATGATGGTGCATCGTACAGGCCACGACGTGAAAGGGTTTGGTCGGGTTGGGACTCAGCAGCTCTCCTGGGAAGCACCTCATGCTTAAAAACTAATAACATTATCCCAGAACTTGGAGAACTAATGAACAGTTGAGCTTCAACCTTCAGATCACACTTGGTTTCCCCAGAATATCCGAATCCTTGAAGCTGGAAAAATAAGAAGGTTGTTTGCAATCATATCATAAGCTCTGGAAACACTGAACTTTCTTCAAAAAGGCAGGATGGGTGGATGTTGAACTAAATTCAAGGGTGTGTCTGTTCATCATGGGGTGGATCAGGATGATGCATTAATGCTGCTTCACCTACAGACAACAGGGTGATCTCAGCCCTGAGGAACAGCTCTGTTTTCCAGGTCCAGCCCCCATGAAGCCCAGGTTGAAATAGCTTCTTTGTATTATTAGTCAGGCACCAGTTGTTTTTAAGATGAATACTCCATTCATCCTTGCTGTGTGACCACTGAAGTCTGAAGGCCCTGACTCACGGCCCTACAGATTGAACGTTCTCTGACTGTATCTCTATAGTTCAGAGGCAAGATGCTGTGCTCAGCTGAGAAAAGGAGTGAGTCCTATTGCATGACCAGAGACGAGCCAAGGATCCAATACACAACTCGAGTTATGATGGGTATGGAGGGAAAGTACCAATACATGCATTTAATGGCTACAAGAACAAGAAGCTTGTGTTAGCTCAGGTCCTCCAAGGGGCTTCACTGGTGGCTCAGAGGATAAAGCGTCTGCCTGCAATGCAGGAGACCCGAGTTTGATCCCTGGGTTGGGAAAATCCCCTGGAGAAGGAAATGGCAACCCACTCCAGTATTCTTGCCTGGAGAATCCCATGGACAGAGGAGCCTGGTGGGCTACAGTCCACGGGGTCGCAAAGAATCAGACATGACTGAGCAATCAGTCAGTCAGTCAGTCCAAGAGTCAGATGTCAAATTGCGATTAAAGTGAGATAAATTTAGCAGGAAAACCCCCTGTGTGAGAGAAAATGAAGAGAAAGCCATCTGAGGCTAGGAGGACTATCAGACCATCATGCCAATCTGGTTCTAAGTGAAGGTGAAAAGGAAGGAAGATTGGGTAGAAGTGTCCTCAACTGCCATGCAGTCAAAGAAGGCTCAGCAAACCACAGTGTAGCCCCCCAAACCACAGTTGTCAGCTGGAGAGGCATCCCCTGTCTTGCTGAATGGCCCACCTTAGCATCTTTGCTTCCCGTAGTCCCCAGCAGCCTGTGGAGGGGATCGCCTTAACCCTACACACTTTAATGGGTTTCAGAGCACAGGGCTGGGGTCCTTGGTCAGTTACAGTCTCCAGAATTGAAGGTCTGTAAAGCATAGTCTCAGGGCTGTCTTCAAGTTGCCTATAAACCAAAATCCCACTAGTATTGGCAAAAAGAGTGGTTTGGGTTAGGATATAGATCATTTTTTTCCCTTTAAAAAAATTAATTTATGTATTTGGCTATGCCAGATCTTAGCTGTGGCACATGGGATCTTTAGTTGTGGCATCTGGGATCTAGTTCCCTGTTGTTCAGTTGCTAAGTTCTGTCTGACTCTTTGAGACCCCATGAACTGCAGCACACCAGGCTTCCCTGTCCTTTACTATCTCCTGGAGTTTGCTCAGATTCATGACTCAGTGATGCAATATAATCATCTCATCCTCTACCGCTGCCTTATCTCGCCCTCAATCTTTCCCAGCATCAGGGTCTTTTCTAATGAGTTGGCTCTTCACATCAGGTGGCCAAATTACTGGAGCTTCAACATCAGTCCTTCCCATGAATATTCATGGTCGATTTCCTTTAGGATTGACTGGTTTAACCTCCTTGCAGTCTGAGTCCCCTGTGTTGGGAGCACAGAGTCTTAGCCACTGGACCACCAGGAAAGCCCCTAGATTAAGTTAATATAGGCAACTGATAGAAAACAAAACAGGAAAACCAAGAACCAAGCTTTGGGAGAAAGTAAGAAGGTGAAAGGAAGAAGGAAGAAGGTGAAGGAGAAAGTAAGAAGCTACTGGGGCTTCCCTAGTAGCTCAGTTGGTAAAGAATCTGCTTGCAATGCAGGAGACCCGGGTTTGATCGCTGGGTCAGGAAGATCCCCTGGAGAAGGGAATGGCAACCCACTCTAGTACTCTTACCTGGAGAATTCCGTGGACAGAGGACCTGCCAGGCTACAGTCCATGGGATTGCAAACAGTCAGACACAACTGTGTGACTAACTTTCTTTTTCCTTTCCAAGAAGGTGAACAGAGAAACGGCAGGATCAGTTTCTTAACTTTGAGTGTAGCCACTAACCTGCAAAATTAATCCGAAAAAACAAACGAACGGACACTAGCCAGCTATTTTGCTGTAGAAAAGTCCCCATTCAGTGACTACTGATTGTTGTGGCTTGGACTTCAGTCTCAAAAGATGAAGAAGATTGGATTTAAGCAAATGGAAGATTTTAGTATATTTTCCCTGAAGAACAACTGACCTGTTGGAAATATTGCTCTGGATGGAGTTGGAATAAATTTCTACCAGAATCTTGGCTATCTGCCTGTTTATTTTGAATAATACCAGACCAATAACATACAGGCCAAAGCATCACTCTGAGACAGATCAGTCGAATCAAATGAAACATATGGGAAAAGACCCACGTGCAAATGAAAATGTAAATGAAAATATGATAAAGTTGGCATTTCTAATTAATAGGCAAAATGTAATATGATTGTATTGTGTTGAAACAATTGGTAGCCAATCTGAAAAAAATTTTTGGATACTTAACTAATATGTTATACCAGAATAAATTAAAGAAGGATTAAAGATTTAAATATTAAAAATAAAATAAAAGTACAGATGGTAGAATTTTAAAATCCTCTCTCAGTGGCAAAGGACTTTCAAAATGTGAAACAAGACCCAGATGCCATGAAAAAAATAGAAATATTAATTTGATAACAAGTAGTTTTTACATGGGGAAAAATCCTTAAAAACAGAAGATATAAGCTATAAAAATATTTTTTGCAGTTTGTATTTCAAAGGCCCAAATTCCCTAAAATATAGAGATCTCATAAGTCGGTAAGAAAGACCATCAACCCAATAAAAAAGATGGGCAAAGGAGATGAAGAGCTATCTTATGAAAAAATATATATATATATAAATGGTTCTTCAATATAAACATGCAGCTTCACTCATAAGAAAAATACAAGTTAAAATTATGCTAAAAAGTGAAAAAGCAGAATTTTTTGAGATGCTAGATTTTTACCTATCATACTGGCAGAGATGACCAACATGCTGTTGTAACTCTGGTGTCCTGAGAAGCAGGGATCAAGATGGGATTAGACATGCAAGAGCTGGATTAGAGGAACTCCAGTGTTCTTGCCTGGAGAATCCAAGGGACGGTGGAGCCTGGTGGGCTGCCGTCTATGGGGTCGCACAGAGTTGGACACGACTGAAGCGACTTAGCAGCAGCAGCAGCAGCAGTGAAGGTAGAAAAGAGCCTTTTAGCCTATGAGGCTAACCTGACCCTTGGGAAGGCAAGACGGAAAGAGGAAGGAAGATGGAATGGGGGAGTCTCAGGCTTTAGCACTTCTAAGAGAGTTTGGCCAGAGGATGGAGAGTCCTTGAGCTGAAGTCACCTGCAGAACAATCCCACATCTTTCGAGACTGAGCCTTCCTTAGGGTCCTGGCTGCACTGAGCCCCTGACTGGGAGGAGCCTCTGGGAAGCCTGGCCTCCGTGCGTGGGCACTGGTGGATTCTGACCCTTCGGAGATTACATTTTCTGCAGCACAAAGTCTGAGTGGTGCATTTTCAAGGCCATATCACGCATGCTTTGGTAGCAAAAGTAGAGGAAAACAGGCATTCTGCACTGTTGAAGGGACTGTAATTTGGTATCAGTTCTCTAGATGGCAATGAGCAACACCTCTTAAAATTTTAAATGTACAATTTGAACCAGCAATCCCACTTCTATGAATTTTTCCTAGATAACTTTGTATGTTTGAGAACATTCACAATAGCAAAAGACTGGTAAGAACCTAAATTGAGCCCTAATGCACAGGTATAGGCTCTGATGATGGAGAAGGCAATGGCACCCTACTCCAGTACT
This sequence comes from Bos javanicus, assembly GCF_032452875.1. Taxonomy (NCBI): domain Eukaryota; kingdom Metazoa; phylum Chordata; class Mammalia; order Artiodactyla; family Bovidae; genus Bos; species Bos javanicus. The sequence goes on from NC_083890.1 coordinate 39,874,741, forward strand.
CTTGCCTGGAAAATCCCATGGACGGAGGAGCCCGGTAGGCTGCAGTCCATGGGGTCACGAAAAGTCAGACACGACTGAGCAGCTTCACTTTCACTTTTCACTTTCATGCATTGGAGAAGGAAATGGCAACCCACTCCAGTGTTCTTGCCTGGAGAATCCCAGGGACGGGGAAGCCTGGTGGCCTGCCATCTATGGGGTCGCACAGAGTTGGACACGACTGAAGTGACTTAGCAAAAAAAAGGCTCTGATGAACATATACCCTTGGCCCTGCAGACTTCTTGCCCCATGAGAAGGGGTCTGGCTGGAACAGGGCAGTCCTCTAAAGCAGAGCGCCCAGGTCAGGGTTCTCAGGTGCCCAGGAATAAGAAAACAGCCCAGGGTAAAAGGACAGAAGGTGCCTGGAGAAAGGCAGCTATTTAAGACAGATGGTCAGGGAGATTGTGAGACATTTTCTATTACTTTAACCTTCCGATTTCTTTATCACGGTCATGCTCCTGTGTTCAATATTGTCATTGTGTCTGATCATGAATTATTGACGAAGTTCATGGAAAAACCTAATTTGCTTTGCACTAGGTTTGCAAATGACCTATTTTTGGTTCATCATTATCTCTATCTGCAAAATGCATCTACTTGTTTTGTGAGTAATAATCTGTTTCTAGTATTAGAGTCTTTCTTTAGAAATTTTTAATTTGTATTTTTATTTTAAGAACACTTTATTATGAAATCTTCTTAAACATAAATCAAGAGAATATTATAATAAACCTCAGCATAAAGTCACCTATATTAACTGGCATTAAGTCACATTTGCATCATCTGTGATACATATTTGATAAAGAATTTAAAGCAAATCCCAGACTTATTTGCCTTTAACTATTTCAGTATATATCTTTTAAAAAAATGACATAATTTACATAATCAAAATATTATTATTACTTCACAAAAGTAACAATTTTAAAAACATTTTACTTTATTATCTTGTAATATCCAATCCATATTGAGATTTGTCTGACTGGCTCCAGAATACCTGTTCATAGCCAATTTGTTTGAACTGGGACCAAATGCTCCATACTCTGGATTTGGTTAAGTTTTGTATGAAAGACTTTTATAGAGAAATTTATTGTCACTCCTTTCTCCCTTTGTCAAATATATGAAGATATTTGACCTTTTGTGATAATGATTTCATAGACTATGGAGTCGATACATACAAATGCAGCTAGAGCCTTTTCAAGGTCAATAGATGCTTGAACTTCGCGGAGCTCTGTGGAGAAAGCATTCAGATAAACAGCCAGGGTCTCAATAGCCTCACAAGTGTTGCCTTACAATCTATTTTTGGAAATACATCTGTCCGCGGCCACCACAGTGCATTACTCCCTCCTCAAAAATGCGAGGTTTTTTAATTCAAAAGGGAACAGTCATTTTTAGAGCTGTATTTCTTTCATTTGTCTCAGAATTTTGTCAAAGTCTTTAGGAAATGCTTTCTAAAATTACAAATCTGTACCAGCAGGGCTACCTGGAAAGCAGAGCAAGTGAGAAGGGAAATTAACCATCCCTGAGCAAATGCTTCATATGGAAACCTGAACTCCTCAAAGATCTTACAGGTTATTCTTTTCCTTCCATCTTAAACACCTTCTGGAGACAACCACAGTCCCTACCAGCAAAGATGTGTAGAAGTGTTTAAGGAGGCCCTCGGAGGTTAGGAATCCTACTTCAAGGAACGGGCACACATCCTGAATCTTTGTGAAGGAAAAAGGGATTTTTCACTCCCACGGGGAGGGAAATATTATTTCATTTTGGTGTTCAGTTGCTAAGTCGTGTCTGACTTTTGCGACCCCGTGGACTACAGCATGCCAGGCTTCCCTGTCCTTCACCATCTCCCAGAATTTGCTCAAACCTATGTCCATTGAGTCGGTGATGCCATCCAACCGTCTCATTTAGAGCTGCCTTTCATTGACTCCAAACATGGTAAGTATGTGACTTTCCCATGAAATTTTCACTAGTCTGTCTTTTAAAGTTTTTTTATTTTTATTTGTTTTAAGATTTTTTTTCAATGTGGACCATTTTTAAAAAGTCTTTATTGAGTTTGTTACAGTACTGCTTCTGTTTTATGTTTTGTTTTTTTTGGCCCTGAGGCATGTGGGATCATAGCTCCCTGACCAGGGATCAAACCTGAACCCCCTGCGTTGAAAGGTGAAGTCTTAGCCAGCGGACCACCAGGGAAATCCCTGGTGGGATCTTTTTTTCTTTTAATATGAAAAACTTTTAGTAATTTACTCAAGTATCAAATTGTCACAGTTCTAGTAACAATTACTTTATTGATCTATAAAACCCCTTATTATACATATTATATTTTAGTTTGTATTTTACTCTTTATTGCATTTCTGTTCTGATCTGTTTTTCGTATTCTACTCGTTTCAAAGTACATTATTTATTGAATTTATAATACATATTTTAAGTAATTACTACCATAGTAAATCTTATTTTATTATTTTAAATCACTATCCATACTTTATGTTTTAATATTTACTATGTGTTTCACTTTTCACCTTCATGCATTGGAGAAGCAAATGGCAACCCACGCCAGTGTTCTTGCCTGGAGAATCCCAGGGACGGGGGAGCCTGGTGGGCTGCCGTCCATGGGGTCACACAGAGTCGGACACTACTGAAGTGACTTAGCAGCAGCAGCAGCAGGCACAATGCTAAGTGCTTTAAATGGATTATAACACTTAATACTCAGACTGCTACAAAGGGCATATTATATCTATCTTAATCAACTGAAGTAACAATGGTTCAGAGAATGTAACTAAATGATCCACAGTTACATAGCTAACAACTAGTTATCTGTCTTGTTAGTAACATGACTAAAAGAAAGCTGTTCTTTTTAAACAAATGTGTCAGTGCTTGTTCATTACCAAGAGCATGGTCTTTACTGAACATCCCAAGTAGGCAGGGGTTTATGGGAGCTGGGGGCAGGGGCAAGGTAAATTTGTATCTTTAGTTGTATCAGATCTCAGAATCTGACAGATTAGTAATTACAGGGAAAGCCAACAGGAACCTTTCTTCACTGGGTTATGCAAGAGAATTAAGCTCCGATGGGCGAAAGTATCCATTGTGGGTACTGAGTTAACTTTTCTCCCAGGCATCTAGAATGGGGCTGCTGCTGCTGCTGCTGCTGCTGCTAAGTCGCTTCAGTTGTGTCTGACTGTGCAACCCCATAGACGGCAGCCCACCAGGCTCCCCCGTCCCTGGGATTCTCCAGGCAAGAACACTGGAGTGGGTTGCCATTTCCTTCTCCAATGCATGAAAGTGAAAAGGGAAAGTGAAGTCGCTCAATCGTGTCCAACTCCTAGCGACCCCATGGACTGCAGCCCACCAGGCTCCTCCGTCCATGGGATTTTCCAGGCAAGAGTACTGGAGTGGGGTGCCATTGCCTTTTAGGTGTTAACCTTGGGAGAAATGGTTAAAGTGTCACTGGAATCATTTTCTTAGTCTTGTAGCTCAGAGGAGGAACTTGGGTTGATGCAAGTCTACAAAACATCAAGTTAGAAGGTCAAGTAAGATGCTGAGGCTCTCCAGGCCTGCAACTTCACAGAAAAGGAGTTTTAGATGAAAAACCTGTGACCTGGCCAAGGGTTAACATCCTGAAAGATGTTAGGCATTGTGGGGGGGCTGGTGTGGACAGCCCTCTTCAAAGCCAGTTCACAAGTTCCACTGATGACATCTTAGCACTTTGGGGACTCCTCTTCTGGAATTGCCACAACTCTTATGAGAGCAAGACAGACTATTTTCACTTTTCACAGTTTATTTTCACTTATATCTTGGTTTTGAACCAACCAATATTACCTAGAGGATTCACCCATTTTATCTCCAGACATAACTACAAATAACTTTAGGCTGTTTATGAGAAAAGTGAGAAGACAGTCCATGGAATGGGGAAAAAAATTTGCAAATCATATTTGGTAAGAGGTTAAATATCTAAAACATAAAGAACTCATATAACTCAATAGCAAAGAGCCAAATAACACAATTTAAAAATGGGCCAAGAACCTAAAGGAATATTTCTCCAAAGAAGATATAAGAAAGGCCAACAGGTACATGAAAAGCTGCTCAATGTCACTAGTCATTAAAGAAATGCAAATTAAAACCACAATGGATATCACTTCACATCTGTTGGAATGGCCATCCCTGAAACCAGACAAGAGATAACAAATTCTAGTGTGGATGTGGAAAAAAAGAGAACCCTTGTGCACTGTTGTTAGGACTGTAAATTGATGCAACCATCATGGGAAACAGTATGGAGAATCCTCAAAAAATGGAAAATAGGGCTACTGTGTGATCCAGCTGGGAATATAACCAAAGGAAACTAAAACACGCACTCAAAAAGATACCTGCACCCCTATGTTCATAGCAGCATTATTTATAATAGCCAAGCAAGCCATGGAAACCGCACCTAAGTTATCTCCATTCATCAAGGGATGAATGGAGAAATTGTATATGTGTGTGTGTGTGTGTGTGTGTGTGTGTGTGTGTGTATGATGGAATATTATTTAGTCATAAAAATGAGGAAATCCTTCCATTTGTGATAACATGCATGGACCTTGAAAGCACTATGCTACGTGAAATAACTCAGAGAAAAACAAATACTATATGATCCCACTTATATGTGGCATTTAAAAACCTAAACCAAAAAACAAAACAACAACAAACTCATAGTAAAAGAGATCAGACTTGTGGTTACCAGAGGCAGGGGGTGAGGTGGAGGGGGGCGGAAATGGAGGAAGGTGGTTGGAACGTCCAGATTTTCACTTATAAGCTAAATCAGTACCAGGAATGCAAAATGATATACTATAGTGAACACTGCCAGATGATACACAGGAGAAGATGGATGTTTGCTGAACCTATTTTGGTAATCATTTCACAATATTTGTAAATCAAACCATCATGCTGTGTGTCTTAAACTTACAGTGATGTAGGTCAATTATTTCTCTACAGAACTGGAAAAAATTCACACCCATCTTGCTGGCCTTGTTCTGACTGGCTGTTTAACTTCAGTCTCACCACCCAATGTCTCAGGGGCCACTTTTTCTGAGGCAGTGATTGGATTAAATGATCTCTAAGATTCCTTCCCACTGGAAAATCCCAGGACCAGGTAACCAGTGAAGATCTGACAATGCTGAGAATGTTCAAAAGAAGGTATCACAGACTCTGAAGGGAAAAGAATTTGAAAACATCACAATAACCTGTGCGTTTACTTCCATGTTATTTTGCAAAAGACAGAGACCCTACTACTCCATTCATTATGGACTGGCCACATTCAGATGAGCAGGGCAAGTTTCTCCCATACTCAACAACAGTAAGGATAAAAATAACTGTCTTTGCTGGGGTCCTTCAAAGTGCCTGTCACTTTGTAGATTCTAATTCTTTAAGGAGTTCACAGTCTAAGAGGCAGACAATCAAACCAATGGATTACAGCTGCCTTTAACTAACTTCAAAGTTTACTAATTTCCTATGGAATTCTCAATGCCTTGAGTCTGTCTTGATACTAATTTGACTAAAATAAAACTGTTGCTTAAAAAAAAAAAGTATCAGTGCTTGTTCACTGACAGAAGCATCATCCAGACTGAACATCATTACTAATGATGTTGCTAATAATGCCCCGTCATCACCCATTTTTCTCATCTGTCTCCCACAGTGTTTTATGACCCTTTTATTGGAGCTACATACTGCATTAAACTGTAAATCATAATAGTAACAGACTCTTATTTATATTGCCTATTTCATTTTTTTTTGGTGCCAGAAAAATATAGGTGAGTCAGGGGAAATCTATTATCCTTCTTATGAAAATCACTCACATGCATGTTTCAATTTGTATGTGCATGGAAATCCCAAGGCTGCCACTTCCCTTCCTTGAACAGCTTACCTAAATTTTCTCTTTTATTTGTTAACCTATCATACAATGAAGGATAATGATAGTGTGTGTCTCAGAGGGTACTGTGAGAATAAATAATGAACCTGTGCTTGGGAGGTAGTCAATGTTGAATAAATATTTGCTACCGTGAACCATTGTGAGATATAAATATTATTGTGGTAGATGGTTTAGAGCCCTTCTCTAAAGGAAAAAACCTACTTTGTTGTCCATCTACTCACTGAATACGTCTGTACTCCACACAGGTAGGGTTTTCCCCCGTACTAAGCAGTTCTCCAGTTTTCAGGAGATTCCAACTGGTGCCCTACAGAAGTGTTAGTCACTCAGTCATGCCTGTCTCTTTGTGACCCCATAGTCTGTAGCCCACCAGGCTCTTCTGTCCATGGAATTCTCCAGGCAAGAATACTGGGTTGCCATTCCCTTCTCCAGGGGATCTTCCCGACCCAGGGACTGAACCCGGGTCTCCTGCATTGCCGGCAGATTCTTTACTGTCTGAGCCACCAAGGAAGCCCAATTTAATTCAATTCTGACAGCATCCGCCTTGACATAGCATCAGATCCCACAGGTTAAGGGCTCCGTCCCTCAAGACTGTTCTCCCTTCCCACTTCAGACATCAATAGCAAGTCCAGGTCATCCTATACATTCCCACGATCCTCTCCTCTGTTCAGTAATTTGCTAGAGCAGCTCGCAGAACTCACGAAAAAAGCTTATTTACTAGATCACTGGTTGATCGTAAAAGGATACAACTCTGGAACAGCCAGATGAAAGAGACACAAGGGCAAGGCGTGTGGGAAGTGGCATGGACCTTCCGTGTTCTCCACAGCGAGCAACCCTCCCAGCACCTCCACATGCTCACCAGCCTAGAAGATTCCCAACCACCATCATTTTTTTTTTTTTAAATGGAGGCTTCCTTGTATATGACTCATTTGAAAAGACTCTGATGCTGGGAAAGATTGAAGGTGGGAGGAGAAGGGGATGACAGAAGATGAGATGGTTGGATGGCATCACCGATTCAATGGACAGGAGTTTGAGTAAACTCTGGGAGTTGGTGATGGACAGAGAGGCCTGGGCATGCTGCAGTCCATGGGGTTGCAAAGAGTCGGACATGACTGAGCAACTGAACTGAACTGAACTCTTTGTATATAGATGCTTGATTCAATCACTGACCATTGGTGTTTGATTCAACCTCCCTGCCTCTCAGATAGAGGTAGAGAGTGTAGGTGAGCTTTTAATTTCCAGCCTTGTAATCACATGGTCGGTTTCCCTGGCAACCAGCCCTCATCCTGTGGCTATCTTTCCAAAAATCACCTCATTTCCCATTTAGTGCTCTGGAGCTATTTCAGGAATGAAGGATTAAAACCAAATATTATAATGAAAGATGCGCCTATGCTCTAATCACTTAGTTAATTACAAGAGTTATAGGAGTCGTGAGCCAGGACCCATGATGAACCCCAAAATATATATTTCTTTAAAAAACACTTTGCACCTTTGATAGAAAATGACAACACAAAAGATGCACTAGAATGGCCACACTTTTATTTTGATGGCAGTAATTTTTCCTATCCATTTCTCTTGGGAAGCAATTTGTCACCAGGTGTAAATACATTCCTATCTGGTTCTCAGCATTCTGGGAATCGTTCCTGGCTTTAATAATCCAAAATGCAGAAGGTGCATGAATTGAGATGCTTCTTGGTCCAGTGGAAATTGAGAAATGATATGCATAATTTCTGAGCAAAATCTTGAGCCATTGTGTGGTCTGCCATCTTTTTCTTTCCTTCTGCCACAAAACTGACATTGTCCCAGGTGGAGGCTGTTTCATTGGCCGGGGACTTGAAAATGACAGGAGCAGAGCCACAACCAAGCTTTGGGGGACAAGTCACCTGAGTTGGGCATAAAGCCTCGTTTACATAAGCCACTAGGATTCAAAGGTTGTGGGGTTACCACGGCATGACTTAGCCTAGGCTGATGGACACCGTTGTTAAAGTAGATTTATGGAAAGCCTCTTATTTAAGTATTTGCCTATGCCATCATTACTCTTTGATCCTCTGTAGACTTAAGCCATTAGCAGTTTTGACATCAGCCTGGCAGCCCCCTTCTGGCTGAAATAGCTTGAAATCAGATGATTCCGGAGTCCTTGGGATGTTTGTGATCAGGTGTCTGTCAGGTTCTTCAGATCCCAGGGCATTTCTGGCTTCTAAAGTAAAGCTCTACTAACAAGCTCTTCCTAACAAAGAGCATATGTGTAAAGTACATAGACTGGGTAGATGGGGGTGTGTCTAGAGGATGCAGTAACTGTACTCATTGGTTATGCTGGACTTTGGGGATTGTAGAGATGCTTGAAAAGGAAGTCTGGGCCAGGCTATGCTATCAGCAAAGCCCCCTCAAAGCCTGTGCATAGCTCAGACCCACAACCAGGATCTTCTCAGTCTAGACTAGCTCTCTGATGAACCTTTAATTCTGTACGCCAGTCTCGTGACTGCAGAAATCCCAGAGGTTACCCATCTAAGAAGGATGCTGCCTTGCTGTTCCCTGAGCTGCTTTTTCCTTAGACCGACTCCAGAGTGTGACAGTCTGTCTGGTCCCAGAACTCCCCTTGCTGCCACTAGAGAAAAGCACACCCATTCTTTTATCAGCTTTTTTTTTTTTTTTTTTTGCTGCTTACTTCAATTAAACAAAGATAAGAATAAACAACAGCAAAATCAACAAAGCCTTATGCAACAGAAGAGTCCAGATTTTTTTTTTTAATAAGCCCATCCAGTCAAAATCCCTGGTCTACAGCCTCTGACACCTTCTTAGATGGATAACCACTGGGATTTCCCATTGCCAAATGTCTGAGGTTGGGGTTCCCATAAGCGCCCCTCACACCCTTTGGGAATTTCTAAGAGCCCTGGGAATGGCCCCCACCTCATCCCCTCATAGCAAACTGGCCTGAAGAGCCAATTGTGGCAGGACAACAGGCTCCTTTGTGGCCTTGAGTGGGCAGTGTGCACGTTTGAGGCATTGCCACTTGTACATGTCAGAGCTGGAATCGGAACCCCGGCTGCATGACCCCAGGGAGAATGCCTTCACTGCCTTCCCCATGCTGCCTTTCATTCTTCATCAAGTTTATCATCTGTGTCTTTCCTCCACATACTCCCCTTCTCTGGACGCAGGTCAATGCCAACAATATTTTGCGTCACTTATCAACATTCTCCAAGGGGACAAAATACCATTGCTACTGTTCCATGAGCATCTTCTGTCTTCTCAGGCCCGTTGCACTTTTCCCCAGGTTAATTCTATTTTCGGTGTAGATTTTAGGAGTGGGAATAGAGCTCAGCTTAACAGAGCCTAGAAGAAGAACCTAGAAGGGTTTTAGAAACCTGGAAACCCAAACAGTTCTCACTTCCCTAAATGTCCTGCACAACAGCTTCTTTTGCGGTTGGGCCTCCTTGTGATCATGAAGAATAGTCTCTCCACAGCTCTCAGGTTGACTACAGGGAGGTGCCAGCTTCCACTTACAATGCTGCGGTGAGGTTGACACAGATATGAACTCCTTTTATCCTCATAACAACCCTATGTAGTAGGGACTTTTTCCATCATCAATTACCATCATCCAAATTTTTTCTCCATGAATGCATCTAATTTTTATAAGTAAACACTGGGTTTTATGGGCTTCCCTGGTGGCACTGTGGGAAAGAATCCACCTGCAATGCAGGAGATGTGGAGACATGGGTCGGGAAGATCCCCTGGAGAAGGAAATGGCAACCCATTCCAGAAACCTTGCCCAGAACATGCCATGGAAAGAGGAGCTTGGCAGGCTATAGTCCATGGGATCGCAAAAGAGTTGGACACAACTAAGAGACTAAACAACCACAACATCATCCAAATAAGGGAACTGAGGCCCAGATTTTCTTGCTCAGAAAAGGAAGTTTCAGGATTCAAACTGGACAATTTGATTCCAAGAGTCGTACTCTCAGTCACAACTCTCTGAATCCCAAGCCTAGATTTCCAGGGGGGAAGAAACTGATAGATTGTGGCAGGAATGGCCCTTGGGGTCCACTGAATTTTACCAGGAATGTGGGGTTATACAGTACAAACACGGTAGCTGAGATCCAGAAGTCAAGGGGTGATGGAGGGAGGGGGAACAGCTGTTCTCAGAAAAAGTGAACATTGTATGCCGGGCGTTTACTCAAAAAGGTGTTTAGTACATCTTGCGGGAGAGGAGTTCATAGTTCTTACTTACTCATGAACCAGTTGAAAATTCCTTGTAGGGAGTTCAAAATTTGTTCCAGGCTACATGTGAGACAAGATTCAAATACAGTTTGTCTCATTCCTCTAAGCCTTATCTTTCTTTTTTTTTTTTGTTTTTGCCGCATGGAGTGGCATGTGGGATCAAACCCATGCCCCCTGCTTTGGGACTGAGAAGTCTTAACCATTAGACCACCAGGGAAGTCCCCTCACTTTGTTATAATCTAGTTCCAGAGAAGGATGCCCACCACTGTTGAGAGAATGCAATATGTGGCAAACTGCATTTTCCAAAAAGGGCTGCAACAAATGTCTCCCACATCACACGATCTTGAAAGATTAACTCTGACATTTTCCCCACTGAGAGAAGGGGACTGTAGTTCTCTCCTGGGACTGGGGAGGGCTTGTGAGACTACAGGAGTGGCTCTACAGAACTTCTAAGGTAAGGTCATAAAAGCTGGAAGAGCTTACACTGCGACTCTTAAAATGCTCACGCTTAGAACCTAGCCACCATGCTGTGAGGAAGCGCAAGCCGCCCATGCAGAAAGACCATATGGAGAAAGCTTGAAAGTACCTAGAGAAAGCGGAATGCCTGTCCTGCTCCAGCTGCTCCAACTCCCACGTTCCAGCCCCAGCTACCACCTGACTGCCATCTCTGCAATCTCATGATTGAACCAGATGAGCCCTTCTCAAATGGTTTTAAGCTGCTAATCTGCCAGGAGGATGTGTTATATAACCACAGTAACTAGAACAGCATATTCTTTTTTTTTTTTTTTTTAGCATATTCTTTTTTTTAAAAATTTGTTTTTATTTATTTATTTGGCTGTGCCAGCTCTTGGTTGTGGCATGTAGGATCTTCTATCTTTATTGCAACATGTGGGATCTTTAGTCGTGACCTACAAACTCTTAGTTTTGGCATGTGGACTCTAGTTCCCTGACCTAGGATGGAACCTGGGCCTTCTGCGTTGGGAGCATGGAATCTTAGCCATTGGACCACCAGGGAAGTCCCTAGTATAGTATATTCTGAAGAACAGAGGTCTTCAGAAGAGCATGAGAGCCATTTTCAAGTGTCTGAAGGGCTGTTGGTGTAGAAGAGGAGTTTAATTTGCAGTGGGGGAAGCTCCAGGAGGCAGCGCTGAAATCAACAGTTGCAATTTACAAGGAGGCAAATTTGATTCTTCATGGTGGTTTAGTTGCTCAGTTGAGTTCGACTCATGCAACCCTGTGCACTGCAGCCTGCCAGGCTCCTCTGTCCATGGGATTCTCCAGGCAAGAATACTGGAGTGGATTGCCATTTCCTTCTCTAGAGGACCTTCCTGACCCAGGAATCGAACCCTGGTCCCCTGCGTTGCAGGCAGATTCTTTACCAACTGAGCTAGGAGGGAAGCCCTTCGCTATCAGTAGAATGTTAGAGTCACCCATGAGAGAGCACTCTGCCAGCAAACAAACTCAAGCAGCGGGATGACCATTTGGGAGGAGGGTTGTAGGGACAGCTAAGTCATGGCCAACTCTTTTGTGACCCCATGCACTACAGCACACTAGGCTCCACTGTCCATGGGATTTTCCAGGCAAGAATACTGGAGTGGGTTGCCATTCCCTTCTCCAGGGGATCTTTCCAACCCAAGGATCGAAACTGCATTGCAGGTGGACTCCTTGTGGATGGAGCCACCAGGGAAGCCCAATCTCACATGAGTTAGGGTTAAAACTGTTTTGAAGAAGAAACATTTGGTAAACTCTCCTCAGAGGAGGTGAGGGACTTTCAAGCTGGAGAGAGTTGGGAAAGATGGAAAAACAGAAGGACTACTTGGCAAAAACAAACAAACAAAACCCCAACCAATCAACCAACTGAAAAAACAAGAGGAAACTATTTAACCAGCAATAGCAAATTAACCATGCCCCTCTCACCTTAAGACCGCTTATCTATTTATGGTGTGTTATGGGCCAGCATGGGCTTCCCTGGTGGCTCAGAGGATAAAGAATCTGCCACCAATGCAAGAGCCCCAAGTTCAATTGCTGGGTGGGCAAGATCCCCTGGAAGAAGGCATGGCAACCCACTCCAGTATTCTTGCCTGGAGAATCCCATGGATAGTGGAGCCTGGTGGGCGGGCTACAGTCCATAGGTACACAAAGAGACATGACCGAGAGACACACACACTCACACGTGCACCAGCATCCTCCCAGACCCTCAATTCTCATATCCCAGTGCTGCTGAGTTATTTCACTCTTATCTCCACAGTAAGTCCTGCTTCCTGCATCTTTACCACCGCTGGCTTTGCTCTAGCCATCATCACCTCTTATCTTCATGAAATAGTCTTATTGGTCCCCGGCTCCAAACCCAAAGTCTCCATTCAGTTTCCCCTTGCCTTTAGAATAAAGTTGAAATTTATTAGGTATTCCAGGCTTTCATGATATGACAGAGGATAGGGGGTCGGGTGGGGAGAGAGTCAAGCCCCTACTTGGCACCTGTTGGAGACAGAACTGAACATCTCAGGGCATCTGCCAACAGACTAGCGTCACACCTGACTCGGTGCTGTTTTTCCCGCCACAGAGTGTGCGTCTGCAGTACCGGATGCATGACTTTATTCACGTTTTTGTGTGTCTTTCACAGTACTTGGCACACAGTTGGCCCCCAAGACAACTTCGAATGACCTTATGAAAGACTGAATTTCTACATTTAAGCTAGCTGGAAAGATTTCCCCTGGTCTCAACTCGGGATTATAGACTCTGTGTTCGCTTCAACAGGCCTACGCGGCACCTAGAAGTGCACGCCCAAGAAGCACTTGTTGAACCGCACAGAATAAATCAGATCCCCCCCTAGTTCCGCCCTGGCAGCGAGGTCGGTCTTTGGCAAGCGCCACCAAAATCCATGGCTCTTAAATTCTTATGTAACAGTTAATGACCCTCCCAGCCCACACTGGACATCTCTCCCGTCGGAGAAGCGCAAGGGCCGGGAAGGAAGCGAGAGCAATCTTTGCAAGCACGCTCATTTGGTGGCGGAGGCACGGATTGACTTCCAGCCTCGGTTCACTATCGGAAAACGCCGCTGCGCGCTGGGCGCGTTGCAGTGAGGGGCGGGCGGAGGGGGCGGCCGGCCGGCCGGTGGAGGCGCATTTCAGCCGGTGGGTAAGGCCTGCCCACCCGGCACGCCCAGGGGCTCCCGGGGGCTGCGGTGACAGCGGCCCCAGAAGGTGACTCGAGTTCAAGGCGGTGCCCGTGGGGCCCCCGCCGGCGCCGGGCCCCGGGGGAAAAGCGAGCGCCCCGCTCCGGATCGCAGCGCCCCTCTCCCCCGCCCAGCCCCGCGCGCCGCCCGCCGGCCCCCGCTCCCTCCTCGGGTGCCGGCCGGCCGGGCCTCCGGGCGCCGCGAGCCGGGGAAGATGGCGGCGCTGCCCGGCCCGGGGCGGCCGCGAGGGGCGGCGGCGCTGTGCGCTCGGCTGGGCCGGCGCGGCTAGAGCGGCGCCTGGGCCCGCCGCCGCGGCCTCCTCCCCGCCCGCCGCCGCCGCGGCCGCCGCGCCCCGCCCCGCGCGCCCGCCCGCGCGCCCGCCCCTCCCCGGGCCCGGCCGTGCCCCGCGTCGCGCTCCCCCGGGATGGCCCGCGCGCCTCGGCGCTGCCTCGCGGAGCTCACGGCGGAGCGGCGGCGGCCGCGCTCGGGGGGCGCGCGTGAAGGGGCCGCCTGGGGGCCGAGCGGGCGCCGCCAACATGTCGGATACCAAGGTAAAAGTTGCCGTCCGGGTCCGGCCCCTGAACCGACGAGGTGAGCAAGCTTTCCTCTCCTTTGCGCTTTGCGATCGGGGCTGAAGGCGGGGGGTGGGGGGCAACTTTGGAAAACTGCGGGGCCGCGGGGCTGGGGGCGGCGGGAGCGGGGAGGCGAGCCGGGGCCGGGGTCTCTCCGGGGAGGAGGCGGCGCCCGCCGCGGCCGCGGGACCCGGTGCGCCGGCTCCCGGCTCGGGCCGCCTCCCGGGGGAGAGCCCCGCGCGGGCGCGCAGAGGCGGGCTGCGGGCGCGGATGCTCGGCTCTGCAACGCTGTTCCTCCCCTTTTGCTTTCAGAACTGGAACTCAACACCAAGTGCGTGGTGGAGATGGAAGGGAATCAAACGGTCCTGCACCCTCCTCCTTCTAACACCAAACAGGGAGAAAGGTAAAAGCGGGTGCCGAGGGCGGGCGGGTGCAGCCCCGTCGCCTCCTGCAAGTTTGAGCCAGGAAAATGGGAGTGCTCTTTCCTATTGTTAGGAGGACGGCTTCAAGTTTGTCGCACGCTCCTGTCTAAAGCTGTTGCAAGTCCAAGTTCCTCTCTCTCCTCCCTCTGCCCCCCTCCTCCTTGTCCCCTCCCATCTAGAGGCAGGACACCCCGGGCCAGAGCCGGGACCAGTCCTGTGTCCCCGGCCTGCAGCGAGACACCCCGAGAGGGCCGGCTGAGACCCTCGAGATGATGGTCCCATGGCCACATTTTACAGATGAGAAAACTGAGGCCTGAGGCGAGGAATGACCACCCAAGGCCGGCACCGTGGAACCCGGTGCCCCTGGTTCTTTCCACCGCTGCACTGTTGGCTTTATTTGGCAGACTTGTTAAGGAACTTTGTGTAAAAGAGGGAGTGGGAGGGACCCCCCCACCCCCACCCCTGCAGTAAAGCAAAACAGTTTTGTACGATGCAGGCTTAGGCCTGGACCATTTAAGATCTATTATTTTGTTGGTGCTAGGTTGAGATAATGCCTGAATGTAATGCGCGAATTTTGATTTTCAGGAAAACAAAAGTAGTGCCCCGGAGCTGTGTAGACACTGGGGGGATGTTTAAGAGGGGCTGCATTTACTAGATGGCAACATATTTGCATTTGAAAAGTGGTAACTGTTGGATCCTTATTAATTCTGCTCTATTCCACGGAACAGTATGGGAAAATGCCCTAAAATAATTTGAATATTTGGCATTTTTCTGGTAAGCCCCTGAGAAGAAAACGGTTGGAATTCATTCAGTATAGCAGTGCAGTAGCTTGGAAAAATAGGAAAGAGAAACCAGGGAGATTTGAAAAATTAACTCCTCCGGAGTGAGTTTTTGTTTCTAAAAGTCACCTGTTACCTGTTGATTGATGTGATACTATTTAGTGACATTTTTACTCTTTGGAGATTTTTTTTTAACTGAACAGCAGCTCTGAAGTAGGGTTTGTTACTTTATTGCTAAAGGAAGCAACTGTCTTCATTCTATAATCATGCAGTGTCCAGGCATAGTTTACTGAATTTGGGGGAATAAATTATCAGGAGGTAAATTTGAGAATTTTTTGCTTTTTGTGCTGAAGCTAGAAATTTTTATCCAGTGTGCAAACATTCTGCTTCCTATAGCAGATTGTTATGGTGATAGTAAATAGCTAAGTTATATTTAAAATGTGTTAAATGCTTTTTAACAGTAATGGTTGTATCCTTGGATAATATTTTTAGATACATTTTAAATATTTATAGTATTTTAGATCCATTTATAGCAATATAGTTGTATTTTTCATGTTAGTAGCAAGTAAACTCATTGAGTAAATGAAGATATTTACAGATTACATTGGCTGCCTAGATCACCAGTACATTTCCCCCATCCCTCCCCCACCCCCCACGCCCAAACTGAATATTTTCTCATGTTTCAGAAATAAATTCTGCTGGGTCAGATTTTTCAAAGCAATCTAGGAAACAAGTAGAATTGTCAACTCCTATGTTTTCTGTGGCTTCTATTTTCCTTGCTGGTTTGGCACCTGCTTCTTGCCACTCTTAACCATAAGGATTGTTACTATTAGCTACTATTTAATGTTATGAAGCTTTGGCCATTGTGGACAGACAGGGATTTAATTTTGTGGAATGTGGATAGACTTTACAACTGCAGACACTTGGCTGGAAAGGCTAAATAATCAGTTGATCATTTTTAGGGCCACCACCGTCATTACTAATCAGGATCTTTTACGTAATGATTTGAAGGGTGATTTGGGGATTTCTCCATATGCTTGCTTCTTGGAATAGCCCGTTATCCGGAGCTATAAGAATAGTGCTGAAACATGTTCTGACCTCCTGACAGGATTCTTTGAATGGTGGATGGGCTCTTTGTGTGGGTTTTGCCTAGGTACCTGTCATTCAGTTTATAGACAGACTGGGAGGGTTCAGCCCAGCAGTACTGCTTGCGCGTTAGGATTACTGTCTTTGCAAGGATGGAGACATCAAATGCATTTTGATTTTCATTATGCAGCTTGGTTTCATCTTTCTCCAGTGGGTTTTCCCTTAAAGCAACAGTGCATTTAAAAATAGAAGCAGTTTCTCCCTTGGGTTCTAGGTTGATTAATTGCAACAGTGCTTCATGTTCTGTTTGCAGTTCATTTCTTTCATTTGTTTTGGAATCAGAGCAAGGTGAGACTAGTGTTTTTCTTACCTAGAAGTCCAAGGCTTGAAGTGTAAGAAGTTTTGAAATGAATCTTGGTAAACCTTATCGTTGAAATAGCTGTTTTTCCAAATATTGCAGGAAATTACTAATGTATTAATGGTGATTGGGATTTTAAGTTACTAGGTCCAAGTTTTCAGTCCTACTAGTAAAAACAAGCAAGAGTACATTGGTTTCCAGGAAAAGAAACAGGCTTAGCTTTCATAATTTCCCCCTTTATGGAATCAAAGCCAAGCCTACATGTTAAGGTCTAAAAGATCACAGGGCTTCTGAGGTTAAAGATGTTTGTTTTGGTCCTAAAATTCTAAGATTATAATGTACCACAGACGTCTAGATTAATAGTTGATAGTTAATAAACCATTCTGAAACATTAAGAGCTATATATATGGGTTTCTTAACATACCATTGCATTACAATGCAGGAGACATGTATGAAGTTCATTATAAAGTTCAGATCATGCAGGTACCATGCTCAGCACGGGGGAATCCAAGGACCACTGTGGACCCAGAGCCTATGCCAGAGGCTTACACCTTTGAGAGATGAGAGAAGTACAAATAGTTAAAATATAGTACGGTAGATTATTTAAATTATACTTTTGCCATTGTCTATACCATATCACTTGAAAATTGCCTGTTTCCCCTTCTGTCTCCCCTCCTTTCGGTTGTGAGCTCTGGGAAGGCAGGAACCTGGTCCTACTGACTTTTGTCTTCCATACCTCCAAAGAGCACCTGGCACATAGCAGACCCTCAGCAAATGTCTGCATGGTGATGGTTTGCACTGTGATGGGAACGCTGAGGAGGGGCTGTGGATGTGACCCGGGGTCTTGGCATCCTGTAAAGACGGGTGGCATTTGTGCTGGTCATGGGGGATGCTAAGAGTGCAGGTTCACTTTTTCAAGATCGGCAGAAAGTCCTTTGTCAAAGAAACTGAACGCATACCTGCCACAGATTACTTCTGGCTGAGTGTGTGTGCGTGCGTGCAGAATGTGAAGCCGGGTGCAGAAGCCAGGCAATCCAGGAAGGAGGACAGAATGAGAACCCCTAACTTGCCAAAATACATAATAGTTTAAAAATCAAAGTATAACCAGGTGTCCATTGCAAAGTCTTCCTCTCATTCTTGCTGTCATCCTTACGCTTAATATCCTCTCACCTCTCCCCAAACAAAAAAGGTGACCTCAGTTATTGATTTCCCATACATATTCTCAAATACACACACAAATATATATATATATTTTCCACAAGTATCTTTTCTATCCTTTAATAACAGTATGTTGACTCCTTAAAAAAAATCCAGTATGGGTGGTAGTTGCAGTTTTAAAAATACACATGCTCATCTGTGCTCAGTCATGTCCAACTCTTTGCAACCCTATGAACTGTAGCCCATCAGGCGCCTCTGCCCCCCATTTTCCTGGCAAGAAATACTGGAGTGGGTTGCCATGCCCTCCTCCAGGGGATCTTCCCAACCCAGGGATCTAAAGCATCTCCTGCCTTGCAGGTGGATTCTTTACTGCTGAGCCACTGTGGAAGCCCATTAAAAAATATATATACCCATGTATATATCAATCTGATCTTTGTAGCTTTTAGGAAGTGAAGCTTTATCATCAGAATGTAATGGAACTGGCTTTGTACAGAAATTTTTGTTCTTGATTGTTTTAAACCATTTTAAAGTAAGTAAATTGTAGGGTAAGCAACTGAAGCAATGTGCAGATATAACCTAGCTAAGTTAAAAGAAAAACCAGATAAATTTAGGCTCTTAGTAAAAGAGCATCAAAGTTTTAACCTCTTGCCCAGTTTTTCCATACTGTAAGGTGGGCAGTGTAGCTTACAAGGTACACAAAGGTCAGTCAGTGGAAGAAAGCTACAGCTTGGTCGATTCGACTGCATCTATATTTTCTAGTTTATGAATTATATGTTGCAAGTTTTTGATTGTTTATTCCCCCAGACTGGTTTCCCCTGCTATTACAGTGGTTTCTAGGATGGTTTCTTCTCCTCAAGTAAAACTGTAGAGTGAAACTTGAAAAATTAGTTGAAATCATATCAAGTGAAAAAGATCCATTACCAAAGAAGCAGTAATATTCTACATTATCTAGGTGACTTTGAGTTTTATTGTGTTTTCTGTGTTGTTACTCTTCTCTCTGGCTCAGTATTACAAAGTTGATTGTAAGAAAGCAGAGTATTTAGATTTCACTAATATAGGAGTGAGCATTCTTCATGCATGATATCAGTGGTATTTTGACGAATGTTATAATGGAATATTTTCATTAGATGTCCACGTTTTCCATTTTTGTTTTAAAATAGCTTGTCATCTCTCACTTTAAAAGACAAGCCTAAAAGTAATTATAATGTACTAAAGATTAGTGACTTAAAATTATTTTGTTCACAGTTAAAAATGTATTTACATTATGCACTATTGTGTGTACCTATATAAAGGTTCATGAAGAAATTTACTATGTGCAATATCTCTGTTATTTTTCTACCCCTTTCTGTTCTCATTCATTTTAGAAACGTTGGTTGTGACTTACCAAATTAACTTCAAAACCTGCTAAAGGGTCACAAGTTTAAATTTGAAAAATACAAGTTTAGTGGGTAAGAAGTTGGGTTCTGCATACATACATATGTATAAATATTTTAAATCAGTGTAAATACTTTGAAGTGTGGAGTAGTTTTATAATTTATAAAGGCTATGCCTGATGTAGCTGTCATCCTGGGGGTTCCTGCCACATCATTCTGAGAATTCCTTTTACAGACTCTTTTCTGTGTGGACTCTCTTGTTTTTCTGGTTCTCTTTTCTTTCTTTCTTTGCTGCCTCAATTTTGTAGAGCATATCCTGTGGTTGCTTCCCCAGAAAGAATTTTGGGAGGTGAAGTTTTTCATTTAAAAAATGAAAATATCTTCATTCCACCCACTTACCTTGTTAATAGTTTGGATGGGTAACAAATTCTATTTTAAAGATGTTGGTTGCTTTAATGTCCTCTTGCTTCCAGTGTTTCTGTTGAGAAGTCTGAAGCTATTTGGATTTCCAGCCCTTAAGACATGACCTAGATTTTCTTTTCTGGAATCCTATAGAATATTCTTTCTTCTCCTTTTTTGTGAAATCACAGTGGTGGGCCTTTTGGACTTGGAAACTTGTATCCTTCAGTTCTGAAAAAATTGATTGAATTAATTCATTAGCAAATGCTCTCTTTTTATTTATTGTTTTCTGGAGCACTTATTTAGACATGGGGTTTCCTGAACTGGTCATCTGATTATTTTATTTTTCCTTTCTGCTTTTCATCTATTGTTTTTGTTCTGCCTTCTGGGAGATTTCATCCACTTTATCTTCCAAACTTTATGTTTAATTTTTTCCCCCTGATATCATATTTTTAATTTCCAAGAACTCTTCTAGACTTAAAAAAAAAAAAACATAGCATCCTGTGCTTATTTTCTAGTTGTGGCATTTGCTGTCTTTCTGAGGACACTAATGATATTTTTCTCTGTATAGTAGGCCTTTTCTTTCTTCTTCTTTTTCAAGTGCATAGTTTTGTTAGTGTTGGTGTCTGTCTTTTATGTTAAAGGCTTTTCTCAAATACATAGATTTCGGGCTTTCTCTAGGACAAGGACTATATATGATTTATCTTTGTATTCTCAGGGCCTAGATTCAACAGTGCCCAGTGGACAGAAAGAATTTTTGTAAATTCTTTGTTGTTTTTTAAAAAATTATTAAATGTTCTGTCAAATCCCTTTTCAACTTTCAACAACTGAAATAAAATTGTTTTTTTCTTAAGAGCATGTATAAATGCTATAATTAAAGGTGGTAGTTGCCTTATGCAACTCTTACTTACTAACATTCATGAAGATAATTAGTTGTAATCAGTACAAAAGTTGAAAAAAATTAGAAAATCCTAATTTTGTATTACTATTGCAAAAATGTTAGTTGAATTTTTTTCTTTTTTTGGTTATTGTTAAGTTTAAAATATATATGCTTGTTGGACTGGGGAGATTTTTCAAAATGATACCAAACTAGCCAGTTTATCATTCTACCACTTGGATTCTTCTGGCAAAATCTAATCAGAGACAAGTGGATACCTTGAATTGTTTCCAGTTTTCAATAAAATTGAAACATATGCTATGCACTCATATTTTAAAAACATTTATAAGAAAACATCTTCCCCAAATAGTAGGCTTTCTGAAGACATCAAGGTTTCTCAGTTTTCAATAAAATTGAAACATATGCTATGCACTCATATTTTAAAAACATTTATAAGAAAACATCTTCCCCAAATAGTAGGCTTTCTGAAGACATGAAGGTTTCTCAGTTATTCAGCCACAGTTACCCTTTCTCAAATCTTCCCTGGAGCTACAACGGAGAAGGTGTTTGTGCATTTAGAATTTAAAGGACTTTGGAGAACATTACTGGCAGAGGAAACAGAATGGCAGAGAAACCAACAAGATATATAGAAACACTCAAAGAAATTTTGTACCTTAACAACAAAAATGAAATTTACTAACAACAGAGCTATCGGTAAAGGAAGTATACTAAAATTCACATGAAAACAATCAAGAGTTGATTTATATGGAATTCAAGAGCTATCTTTTCAAGATCACTCTATAAAATATTATATCTCTGGGAATTTAGCTTTGCAAATATAAGAAGAAAATATCAGAAATTCTTCCTTGGAAATTAGTTTATTTGGTGTTTTATCCAACAATGATATGGAAACTAAGCATGGAAAAATGTCAGGTTTTCATATCTCTAAAATTTTATTGTAAAAATGAGTAATTTGTTTATTTGATTGTAAGATCTAAGGTTAAAAAAAAAATGGAAAGTTTTTTTTTTTTTTTTTATAGGCCCTCATAGACCCTCAGAATTAGGAGGATAAACAGTCCAAGCCTCATCATTTGTTGAATGCAGTCTCGATTTACTGTTTTACCAGCTGAGCCACCGGGGAAGCCCCCCGATTTTACTTTTTGCACTGCAGTGGAATTGCTTTACAGTGTTGTGTTAGTTTCTGCTGTTGATTTCATTTTACTATGAGATGAACAGTTCGGTGAGTCACTAATAAAGTACTAGAACTATTTTACCAAATTGTTCTTGAAATGAACTTTTCACATCAAAGCACAATTGTATCTTTTTAAAAGATTGCTTCCTTAGATAGTCTAAAATGTTTTATAAGAAGCATGGCAGAAATTTAAAAGTGGGGGCAGGGGGAAAGTGTCGTTATTCAAACAAACCCCTAACAAATCCATTATTCTTATTTTTCCCCTTCCTTCATTTTGTCCTTATCCATAAATATAAATATTTGTAGTTAAAATTTTGTGTTTTGCTTTTGTCCCATTTATATTTTGTCATGCAACATGGTTTTCATAATTATAATTTTAATAGTTGAGTACTATAGTCTGTTGAGTTTCATAACTTTAAAACCATATTTCTATATTTCTGGACCTGAAAGTTGCTTCTCTGAACAATTATAAATAACTGAGAGCATAAAAATAACTGGAACTTTTAAAGACTCCTTTGCCAATTGCAAGGCATTTCTTCCCAAGTGAACTTACTCAACACAAAAATGCATCTCTGAAATTGTATGACAACATGAACCTTTCCCTTACATTACTATGGAGTTCAAAGTTGATAGCTTTCATATGTAGGTGTGAGTTAGGCCATGGAAAAAATGATTTTGTGTGGACAGTAACAGCCCAGGGGTTCTCACACTTGAGAGTGCATTAGGCTCATTTGGAGAGCCTCACTCCAAAAAGTCCTGAGCCGTACCTCGGCCTGAGATCTTGCACTTGTAACAAGTCCCCAGGGGATGCTGATGCTCTTAGCTCAGGACCAAGCTTTGAGAATCACTGCTGTAGACCACAGAGAAGGCAATGGCACCTCACTCCAGTACTTTTGCTTGGAAAATCCCATGGACGGAGGAGCCTGGTAGGCTGTAGTCCATGGGGTCGCTAGAGTCGGACACGACTGAGCGACTTCACTTTCATGCATTGGAGAAGGAAATGACAACCCACTCCAGTGTTCTTGCCTGGAGAATCCCAGGGACGGGGAGCCTGGTGGGCTGCCGTCTATGGGGTCGCACAGAGTTGGACATGACTGAAGCGACGCAGCAGCAGCAGCTCTAGACCGGGGCTGGTCCATTAGAATTTTCTGTGATGGTGGGAATATTCTACACATCTGCTGTCCACTGTGGTAATTGCTAACCATGTATGATTACTGAGCACTTGAAATGCGGCTAGTGCAACCAAAGAACTGACTTTTAAATTTTATTTGATTTTCATTACATTTATTTTAGTTTTAGAATTTTGTTTATTTATTTATGGCTGCACTGGGTCTTCACTGCACTGGCTTTCTCTAGTTGCGGCAAGCAGGGGCCAGTCTCCAGTTGCAGTGCGTGGGTTTCTCATTGGGATGAGAAGCCCTCTTTTTGCAGAGCATGGGCTCTAGGGCTTGTGGGCTTCGGTAGTTGCAGCCCATGGGCTCAGTGCTTGTGGCTCCCGGGCTCCAGAGTGCAGGCTCAGTAGTTGTGGCGCAGGGGCCCAGTTGCTCCGGGGCACGTGGGATCTTCCTGGATCAGTGATCGAATCCGTCTCCTGCATTGGCAGGCGGATTCTTCACTACTGAGCCATCAGGGAAGCCCATTAGTTTAAACAGCAGGTGGCTACTGTTTTGGACAGTACACGCCTGGACATGGTTCTAAACCTTGCTTGCACGTCAGAATCATCTGGCATGCTTTAAAAATGGTTGCCTCACTCCTACCCCTAGCATTTCTGGCTTCATCGGACTGAAGTGCCTCTTTGGCATTGGGGTTTTTAAACACTTGCCAGGTGTCCCAGTTACTATTATTGTTTACAAATCAGCCCCAAAGTTAGTGGTCTGAAAACGTTATTTTTTAATGCCCCTGAATTCTGTGAGTCAGGAAATCGGACAAAGTAGACATGACTTGTCTCTGCTCCATGGCGTAGGGGTCTCATCCTGAAGACTAGAAATCTGCGGGTGTAGTCATCAGAGGGCTTGAGCTGGTGGAATATCTGAGGTGGTTAACTCACACGGTTGGCAGTTGAGTCTCATGTGTAGCCAAGGTTGATAAATGCTGCTCTAGTTTAATAAATTAGGTTTTAAAGCCTGGTTTCACAAGTTGTCCTTTGGTTTATTTTCCTATTTTTGATTGTGATCATGTATGTACATTCTCAGAACCATTACTGTTCTCAAAACTAAAATCTGAAAGCCTCAGACAGTAAGCCTTATTTTACCTTATTTACCTGACTAAGTGTTTTCCCTATTAAGGCAACTTACGGAAATTTACTAGAGTCTTCCTGTGCCAAGGGTATATTGTGAAAGTGAAGCCTCACAAAGTTAAATTCTGTCCCATTTTTTAAAAAAAGCCTCCTATTCTCAAGCCAGGTATATTTCATCAAAATGCCTCTTTTTATTTGTTTTTACTTGGAATTATGGCAGAGAGCGGAGAAGGCAATGGCATCCCACTCCAGTACTCTTGCCTGGAAAATCCCATGGATTTTACCAGGAGGAGCCTGGTAGGCTGCAGTCCATGGGGTTGTGAAGAGTCGGACACGACTGAGCAACTTCCCTTTCACTTTTCACTTTCATGCATTGGAGAAGGAAATGGCAACCCACTCCAGTGTTCTTGCCTGGAGAGTCCCAGGGACGGGGGAGCCTGGTAGGCTGCCGTCTCTGGGGTCGCACAGAGTTGGACACGACTGAAGTGACTTAGCATGGCAGAGAAGGAAGGAATTACCTCAGTTATCTAGATGCAGGGTACTTGCTTATTCTTCAATCAACCGCTTCACCTGCCTGCTTGGGAGGCACAGGTTTTTCATCTTTCTAAGAGCCTCTTAGTGAAAGTGAAAGAGGAGAGTGAAAAAGTTGCCTTAAAGCTCAACATTCAGAAAACTAAGATCATGGCATCCAGTCCCATCACTTCATGGCAAATAGATGGGGAAACAATGGAAACAGTGGCTGACTATTTTTGGGGCTCCAAAATCTCTGCAGATGGTGATTGCAGCCATGAAATTAAAAGACGCTTACTTCTTGGAAGAAAAGTTACGACCAACCTAGACAGCATATTAAAAAGCAGAGACATTACTTTGTCAACAAAGGTCCGTCTAGTCAAGGCTATGGTTTTTCCAGTGGTCATGTATGGATATGAGAAAGCTGAGCACCGAAGAATTGATGCTTTTTGTTGGAGAAGACTCTTGAGAGTTCCTTGGACTGCAAGGAGATCCAACCAGTCCATCCTAAAGGAGATCAGTCCTGGTTGTTCATTGGAAGGACTGATGCTGAAGCTGAAACTCCAATACTTTGGCCACCTGATGCAAAGAGCTGACTCATTTGAAAAGACCCTGAAGCTGGGAAAGATTGAGGGCAGGAGGAGAAGGGGATGACAAAGGATGAGATGGTTGGATGGCATCCCCAACTCAATGGACACTAGTTTGGGTGAACTCTGGGAGTTGGTGATGGACAGGGAGACCTGGTGTCCTGCAGTTCATGGGATTGCAAAGAGTCAGACATGACTGAGCAACTGAACTGAACTGAATGGCCTGTGGACCACGGTTCCCTGCTTCAGGCCCTGGAACTGTATGGCATTCCTAGCCTTAGCTCCTGTATCACTGCAGGATCCCAGGCACCCCTTCTATGTGGAGGATCAGGATGGCGTCAGAGCTGGATGGGAAGTCTGGATACTGCCTGGTCCTGCCGCTAACATGGTCTGTATCCATTGGGCTAGTAATTAATCCTTTCCATTTGAGTCTTCATCTGTCAAACTGCAGGCTAAACTAGGTGATCTGTAAGGGGTTTTTTTTTTGGTTGGGCTGGGTCTTCGTTGCTACACGTGGGCTTTCTCGTAGCGGAGAGCGGGGGGCTACTCTTTAGTTGTGGTGTGTGGGCTTCTCATCACAGTAGCTCTTCTTGTTGCCTAGCATAGGCTTTAGACACACGGGATTCTGTCGTTACAGCACATGGGCTCAGTATTTGCAGCTTGCTGGTTCTAGGGTGTTCGGGCTCAGTGGTTGTGGCACATGGGCTTAGTTGCTCCGTAAGCATGTGAGATCTTCCAGGACTAGGGTCCCCTGCAATGGCAGGCGGATTCTTATCCCCTGTACCACCAGGGAAGTCCTGTAAGGTTTTTTTAGCTTTAAAATTCAGATTTATCTCAACTGTACTCAAATGTAGGTGGTGGTGGTGGTGGTTTAGTCGCTAAGTCGCGTCTGACTCTTGCAATCCATGGGCTGTGTCCTGCCAGGCTCCTCTGTCCATGGGATTCTCCAGGCAAGAATACTGGAGTGGGTTGCCATTTCCTTCTCTAGGGGATCTTCCCAATCCCAAGTCTCCTGCATTGCAGGCAGATGATTTACCAACTTACATGTAGACTTGAGTCAAATAGAGTCATAGGTAACATTTACAGCAGCTGAAATGGTTGGGTTGTAATTTACTTCTTATCAGAGTGTTAGGAAAACCAGGGAGAAAAGGTCACTGTTCTTGGGAGGCTGAGTTAGCCTGCAGTAGCTGATGGGAGAGAGGAAGGTGTCAAGTGAAAGAAGGCAGCCACAAGCTCCAGATAGTGGAAGCCGGTATCAGCCAGCCAGGGAGCATGGGCTCCTTGCACACATTCTACGAGTCTCTTGTCTCAGCTCAGACAGCAGCTTTTTCGTGTGCCTACAGGGCGTTATAAATCTTCTGACTTGGACCTTTCAGTTTTCTTCTGGTACACTTGTGTTCTGTTGGGAGAAACCAGTGATTTTAAAGCTATTCTTGCAGGCATACAGCTGTTTTATGTGATAAGTATGTATATGGGGGTGGAGAAATGACATTTCCAAAGCTTGTTAGCCTACCACTTCCTTGGGCAGCTTGTTTTGTTTCTTAGGGTTCTGTTGTCACCCTACTAAAAGTATGGTTGCTGCTGCTGCTACTGTTGCTAAGTCACTTCAGTCGTGTCTGACTCTGTGCGACCCCATAGACAGCAGCCCACCAGGCTTCCCCACCCCGGGGATTCTCCAGGCAAGAACACTGGAGTGGGTTGCCATTTACCTTCCTTTGTGAGATGAATTCCAATCAACAGGCGATAGAGAGAGAGAGAGATGGGGTGAGAGAGAGAGAGGAAGGGAGAGTGGGTGTGTGTTTCCCTTCTGGTCTGTGTCCTCTCAGCCATTCTTCTGAAAGCAGAGTGGAGTTATTGATTCTGTCTGGCCCTTTAGAGTCGGATCTGTAGGTGTGATGAGCTCTGCTGCTGTTAGAAGAGGCCGAGGAAAGCAGCTGGGCAGGTCCCTTGAGGGAAGTTCTTTTTTTTAAAAAAAAACAGACAAGGATCAGGAAGGAAGGCTTTGAGGAAAGGGAAGCTTTGCTGTGGGCTCTTTGTGCTGTCTTGAAGAAAAAAAAAAAACACTCCCTAGGTTGTCTACCCCACCAGGAATGACCACAACCATTCGTGTGGGGAAAATCAGAAAGGGCAAACCATGCTGAGCTGCTCGGGCATTCCGCTACAAGTCCTGAGTCGATTCAGCCCCAGTTTTGGAAGGGCCATGCTGTAAACCCTCATGTGGTTCGTTGAGCAGATTAACAAGCCTTTAGTACTTAACGTTTTGTAGTTTAATGAAACAGGTCCTCAGAATCAATGCTTTGTGTGCCCACCAGTCTCTAATCCCAGCTCGGTAGAGAATGTGTCATGGAGCTAAACTTGTAACTGCCCTTTTTTTAAATTGGATAACAAACTGTTAAGGGTTTTTGTTTTGTTTTGTCTTTTGTTCTCTATCCTTAACGATTTCTATTTATATAGTTAATTAAAGTTTAGTAGTCACTATCCAAATTGTAGTGGGGATGGTTACTTTATTGCCTCGAGAAAGATCCTTAAAATTACTTGTTTCAAGAGCAATGTTTTGAGTAAGGAGGGAGGAGAGTGGTGGGGAAAGCTTATCAAGAGAATGGTGTTAAATTTGAGCAGCCTTATCCAGTTTTAAGCATCTGCTTTTTTTGATCTAGAGTTACTGTAACAAATAGGTAACATTAGCATGGTAAGGTAACTAAGTTTTTTTTTTTTTTTTTTTTTTTTAAGCCTTTAAGTATTACTGGCTTTGAGAGAATAGTATTTCCTTCTCTACAGTGACAGCTTAGTATGCATTTTTGTGTGTGTGACGAATTAGACAGTGGAAATAATTTCCCCCATTTTCCTTTTAAATATTGAACAAAGACTCTTCCCTATTTGTGTTAAACGTTTTGAATGGCAGGGTACATCTTTGCTTTTGTAGTTTGATACCTTGAACTAACCTCACCTGGCTATTTAAAAATTAGCCTAAAGTTGAATCATTCATAAGCATGTGAATTACTTTGTGTTTGAGCCAGAGGTTTTACTCAGTGAGAGGAAATCTTGTGTTTGCCTTTTGTGTGTTTCTGTGGCCGTCCACTGGGTGTAAATAACTAGTTTTGTAAAACACTGTCAAGTACTGTGACAGAGTGATGTGGTGGTCAAGAGCCACTCAGAGGACTTGGGTGGACACACTGCTTATATTTGAAACTGACTGTGCAACTTACTAGCTGCGAAATGTTTGGCAAGTGCTTTAACCCTATACGCTTGAGTTTCCTCACCAGTAAAATGGGAATAATAAAATTACAGACCCATAGGGATTCTGAAAATTAGTTACCCAAAAGACTGGGTTCACCTGTTGGTGGGTGTTAAACCAAAAGACACAATCAAGAGAGAGCAGGAGAAGGAGGATTTATTACTTGTAGCCAGTTAAAGAGAACATCAGGGATCTTTCCTCAAACTGTGGCTCCCCCATAGCAGAATTGGGGAATTTTTAAGCCCAGGGTAAGGGGGCTTGGGTAGTGTATGCATATTCATAAAGGGGCTTGAGCCAGGAGAATTCAGCATAGAATTGGGGCAAAGGTCAACATCATTTCCATCCTCCACCTGGGTGGGTGGACTCAAAAATATGTCTGCAAGCTCCAATACTTTGGCCACTTGATGCTAAGAGCCAGCTCATTGGAAAAGACCTTGATGCTGGGAAGGATTGACGGCAAAAGGAGAAGGGAGTGGCAGAGGATGAAACAGATAGCATCACCGACTCAATGGACGTGAATTGGTGCAAACTCCAGGAGAGGGTGGAGTGCTACAGTCCATGGGTCGCAGTCGAACACTTGATTTAAATGTGGACATTCCATGCAGTGTATGTTTGAAAGACCACCTTTGTGGTATCAAATCAGCCATTTGCCATGTCTCAGCTGACAGACCTGCTCTGTGGGGATGGGTGTGTTGAATTTTCTTGAAAGGGAAATTCCCTCTATAACAGGTGTTCACCAGTCTGGTCATTTGGCAGTCATTCATTTGGGTAAAGAGTATTATGTCCAGAAATCATATGTGAATACATTGAGAAGTAAAATGTTCTGGACACAAGTGTGTGTGTGTGTGTGTGTGTGTGTGTGCGTGCGTGTGTGCGTGTGTACGCTCAGTTGTGTCCGACTCTTTGCGACCCCATTTACTGTAGCCCACCAGGCTCCTCTGTCCACGGAATTTTCCAGGCAAGAGTACTGGAATGGGTTTCCATTTCCTTCTCCAGGGGATCTTCTGCACCCAGGGATCAAATGTGTCTCTTGTGTTTCCTGCACTGGAAGGTGGATTCTTTACCATTGAACCACCTGTGAAGCCTGACAGTTTTGACACTTTTGTAAAAGTGTGTTTGGGAAGAATGAAGGGCTGGTGATGGGAGGGCCCTGGAGCCCTGGAATGAGATCTGAAGGGGAAACCTCATGGCAAAGAGCCTGCCCTGGAATTTGACCCATCACCAAACTATCTAAGTAAAAGGAGAGCCTGTTTGGAGACCTGCCCTGGGCCCTAGGGATGGGACTGTGGCTCTAATCCTGCAGCTTCAGCTCTGTGTTCTAGGTATTTCATTGTTCCCTTAGACGTAATGCGTTCTCAGTAAATATCTGTTGTATTTAATCATACCTATTAATTGGATATTTGTTACCAGGCTGTGCTTAGTATAGGAGATTTGTAGATGGTTAGTATTACCTAGTAATAAATTGACTTCTGAGGAAATGAACATCTGAAACTAACAAAACGTTGTGTTCAATAATATTGGGTTTCTATACTTTTTAATTTTTTTTTCCTGAGGAAACTGACTTTATTGTCCCAGTCCGTAGGCTGCTGACTCTCATTCCAGTGTTTACCATACGGAGACATAGACTCACGGCCTCTCTATTAAAAATTCAAAGTGGAGAAATAGTTTTACTTGTATATCTGGTTCTCTGGCATGCCTTAAGTGAGTATATTTTATCGTGAACTCTCTTATTTATCTGTTTGTTGTGATCTTTTGATTTTTAATAGCCTTTTAGTGGCACTCTAAAATTCAGAAAATTAAAAAAATAAAATAAAATTCAGAAAATATATTTAGGGATATTTCATAGAAACATTCGAGTTTCCTATGAACTTGCTAGTCATTGTCTTCAACGTTTTTCCAAAAAGATGTACAAATATGGAAATCTGAATACATGCAGATGTTTGGTGTTTCTCTTCTTTTTTTTTTTTTTAATAAGGGAGAGATGTAAGCAGTCCCAGAAATTTTGATCCAATTATCTTAATTTCCTGTGTGCAGAAATACAGAAAAGAGGAAGATGAAGAAAAGTTTTGATGTCGTAAATACTTTGTGCATTTACGTGAATGAGCATCAGGTGTGTGCTTTGCTCTTCTCCTTTCTCCCTGTTGTGTAAAACATCTCAGCCGACATCCCTGGCCCGTCTCTTTGTTAAGTGGGGAAAACATAGGCGTGTAGCTCCCATGTGCCTCGCCCTGCTCTCAGCTGTGCTGTCTGATGTCTTCCAGGCTCTCCTAACTTCAGGGCTGCTGCCCTTGTTCCACCCCTGGAAGCAGAGAGTGTGATGGGGGCGGTGGGGAGGAATTAAAGAATTTGATTGGCCTGGCCCCAAGCCTTGCAGGCCCTTCCCAAAGCCTTCTTGGTGATCTGGGGTCAGCATTAGGCCAAGATTAGGGGGGACAGGCTCAGACTTCGTGTGCTCCATTCCACAGCCGGAATGATTTTTAAAATATCAGAGGTATGTATGAGATATCTTGAGTTTTCAGTTGGGAAGATAAAGCCCTTTACTTGATTAGCCCTTCGTGATTAAATGGCTGTTGATCTGCATGAGTCAGAGCCAGGTATTCCAGATATTCCCTCTGGATGCAGAGGAACATTTTAGTTTTCAGGATTCTGAAACAGGAGATCTAATGAAAACATGGAAAGTGAATAGATTTCAGATCAGTTCCATGCTTACAGCGGTTGGCCTGCTTCAGTTGCCAGTGTGGTTTGATTTTGATCAGTTTCAACGCAGCCTTTGAAAGATCTGGATCCTGGATAGACCTGGCTCTGAGTGTTAGCGAGGAAACTCCTCCCTAAGCCTCTTATTTAGTGAATTCTTTCTAGGGATGTCATTGATCGGCCCTTGTAGGAGTGCTGAGCGGAAATAGAGTACAGTCCTTTAAAAGCCTTGAATCACTCTGCCCTTCCTCCATCCATGTGGTCAAAACCCATGGCCCTGAGTGAAGACAGAAATAAGCATTTCAGAAGGCCAGCTTGTTCACAGTGCTCGGCTCTGTGGGCTGCTGTGAACACGCAAGCAGATTGGTCCTTGATGTGTTTCAAGGTTTGGTTAAGTAGGAGTCAGGTGGCATTCGTGAGGGAACTGAAAACTCCTGTTAGTATTTGGACATGTACAAACTTAACCAGACCAAAGCTACCTCTTTCTGGCATCTCCTCCTCTATTTGACCCGGCCCCTGGGTAGAATGAGGTGAGGTTATTCTATGTGTAATGTGTGCAGTGCTGGTGCTTACTGGTGGGAGCCCCTCAGTCCCACGCTTGGAGCCTCCCTCAGCCCTGCTCGTCGCACAGGTGTCCCTTGTCATTAGGACATCGAAGGCTGCCCTTTCTCTGAGCAGCGTGGAGTTGAGAGAAGCTGTAGTTCAGGAATTGATGTACATTTTGAGGCCTGTACATAGCGGGGAAAAAGATGCCATTCATGTTTCTGTGTGTTTGTGCTCGGTTCAGTTCAGTCGTGTCCGACTCTGCGACCTCGTGGACTGCAGCACGCCAGGCCTCCCTGTCCAACACCAACTCCCAGAGTTTACTCAGATTTATGTCCATTGAGTTGGTGATGCCATCCAACCATCTCATCCTCTGTCTTCCCATTCTCCTCCTGCCTTTAATCTTTCCCAGCATCAGGGTCTTTTCAAATGAGTTAGTTCTTCTCATCAGGTGGCCAAAGTATTGGCGTTTCAGCTTCAGCATCAGGCCTTCCAATGAACATTCAGGACTGATTTCCTTTAGGATGGACTGGTTGGATCTCCTTGCTGTCCAAGGGACTCTCAGGAGTCTTCTCCAACACCACAGTTCAAAAGCATCAATTCTTTGGTGCTCAGCTTTCTTTATAGTCCAACTCTCACATCCATACATGACTACTGGAAAAACCATAGCTATGACTAGACGGACCTTTGTTGGCAAAGTAATGTCTCTGCTTTTTAATATGCTGTCTAGGTTGGTCATATCTTTTCTTCCATGAAATCTTTTAATTTCATGGCTGCAGTCACCATCTGCAGTGATTTTGGAGCCCCAAAAAATAAAGTCTGTCATTGTTTCCACTGTTCCCCCATCTGTTTACCATGAAATGATAGGACTGGATGCCATGATCTTTACTTTTCTGAATGTTGAGCTTTAAGCCAACTTTTTCACTCTCCTCTTTCACTTTCATCAAGAGGCTTTTTAGTTCCTCTTCACTTTCTGCCATAAGGGTGGTGTCATCTGCATATCTGAGGTTATTGATATTTCTCCTGGCAGTCTTGATTCCAGCTTGTGATTCATCCAGCCCAGCATTTCTCATGATGTACTCTACATATAAGTTAAATAAGCAGGGTGACAATATACAGCCTTAATGTACTCCTTTCCCAATTTTGAATGAGTCTGTTGTTCCATGTCCAGTTCTAACTGTTGCTTCCTGACCTGCATACAGATTTCTCAAGAGGCAGGTCAGATGGTCTGGTATTCCCATCTCTTTCAGAATTTTCCACAGTTTATTGTGATCCACACAGTCAAAGGCTTTATCATAGTCAATAAAGCAGAAGTAGATGTTTTTCTGGAACTCTCTTGCTTTTTCGATGATCTAATGGATGTTGGCAATTTCATCTCTGGTTCCTCTGCCTTTTCTAAATCCAGCTTGAACATCTGGAAGTTCACAGTTCATGTACTGTTGAAGCCTGGCTTGGAGAATATTGAGCATTACTTTGCTAGTGTGTGAGATGAGTGCAATTGTGCGGTAGTTTGAACATTCTTTGGCTTTGCCTTTCTTAGGGATTGAAATGAAAACTGACCTTTTCCAGTCCTGTACATTTTGAGACCTGTACATTGGGGAAAAAAGGTGCAGTTTATGTTTCTCTGTGTGTGTGTGTGCGCGCGCGTGAGCTCAGTTGTGTCCAACTCATTGGGACCCCATGGACTGTAGCCCACCAGGCTCCTCTGTCCATGGGATCTCCCTGGCAAGAATACTAGAGTGGGGTGCCATTTCCTCCTCCTGGGGATCTTCCTGACCCAGGGGTCAAACCCAAGTCTCTTGTGTCACCAGCATCAGCAGGCAGATTCTTTACCACTGACCACCTGGGAAGCTCTTATTCATATTTCTAGTTTTCTGAAAAGCTGTCTTTCGTGAGAGGTCTTCAGTTGCCTGTGGCTTCTCATTTGCAGAATGTAGCCCTTTAAAGAAGACTTCTGGGTGCTTGCTTTGGCAGCACATATACTAAAATTGGAACTATACAGAGAAGATTAGCATGGCCCCTGCGCAAGGATGACACGCAAATTCATGAAGCATTCCATATTTTTAGAGCACTTTCTAACACCATACACAAAAATAAACTCAAAATGGATTAAAGATCTAAACATAAGACCAGAAACTATAAAACTCCTAGAGGAGAACATAGGCAAAACACTCTCTGACATACATCACAGCAGGATCCTCTATGACCCACCTCCCAGAATATTGGAAATAAAAGCAAAAATAAACAAATGGGACCTAATTAAACTTAAAAGCTTCTGCACAACAAAGGAAACTATAAGCAAGGTGAAAAGACAGCCTTCAGAATGGGAGAAAATAATAGCAAATGAAGCAACAAACAACTAATCTCAAAAATATACAAGCAACTCCTACAGCTCAATTCCAGAAAAATAAATGACCCAATCAAAAAATGGGCCAAAGAACTAAATAGACACTTCTCCAAAGAAGACATACAGATGGCTAACAAAC
Source organism: Bos javanicus (assembly GCF_032452875.1). Classification (NCBI taxonomy): domain Eukaryota; kingdom Metazoa; phylum Chordata; class Mammalia; order Artiodactyla; family Bovidae; genus Bos; species Bos javanicus. The sequence continues at coordinate 39,908,555 of NC_083890.1, forward strand.
ACATGAAAAGATGTTCAACATCACTCATTATCAGAGAAATGCAAATCAAAACCACTATGAGGTACCATTTCATGCCAGTCAGAATGGCTTCGATCCAAAAGTCTACAAGCAATAAATGCTGGAGAGGGTGTGGAGAAAAGGGAACCCTCTTACACTGTTGGTGGGAATGCAAACTAGTACAGCCACTATGGAGAACAGTGTGGAGATTCCTTAAAAAACTGGAAATAGAACTGCCTTATGACCCAGCAATCCCACTGCTGGGCATACACACTGAGGAAACCAGAAGGGAAAGAGACACGTGTACCCCAATGTTCATCGCAGCACTGTTTATAATAGCCAGGACATGGAAGCAACCTAGATGTCCATCAGCAGATGAATGGATAAGAAAGCAGTGGTACATATACACAATGGAGTATTACTCAGCCATTAAAAAGAATACATTTGAATCAGTTCTAATGAGGTGGATGAAACTGGAGCCTATTATACAGAGTGAAGTAAGCCAGAAAGAAAAACACCAATACAGTATACTAACGCATATATATGGAATTTAGAAAGATGGTAACAATAACCCTGTATATAAGACAGCAAAAGAGACACTGATGTATGGAACAGTCTTTTGGACTCTGTGGGAGAGGGAGAGGGTGGGATGATTTGGGAGAATGGCATTGAAATATGTATAATATATGAAACGAGTCGCCAGTCCAGGTTCCATGCACGATACTGGATGCTTGGGGCTGGTGCACTGGGACGACCCAGAGGGATGGTATGGGGAGGGAGGAGGGTTCAGGATGGGGAACACATGTATACCTGTGACAGATTCATTTTGATATATGGCAAAACCAATACAATATTGTAAAGTTAAATAAAATTAAAAAAAAACAAAACACAAAGAAGACTTCTGGGACTTCCCTGCTGGTCTAGTGGTTAAGAATCTGCCAGCCAATGCTGGGGACATGGGTTCTATCCCTGGTCTGGGGAGATTCCAGACTAAGCCCCTGGACCACAGCTACTGAGCCCACGTTTTAGAGCCCAAGAGCTGCAACTCTTGAGCCCTCGTGCCTGGAACCCGGGCTCTAGAGAAGCCACTGCAATGAGAAGCCCTTGCGTGTCAACTAGAGAGCAGTCCCTGCTCGTCACAACTAGAGAAAGCCCGCACGCAGCACGGAAGATGCAGCGTAGCCAACAGGAAATAAATACATAGAAAATTAATTTTTGAAAAAAGACTTGTGCACTGAAAGCAGGTTGTTCCATCAGTACACAGAGCCACGTGGCACTGGCGTCCTGACTATGAATGTCCCTGCGTGAAAACTGTCAGTGGGGCCAGAAGCCCCGGCCAGGGTCTGGTGCTACCTGCTCTGGGGGCTGTAGCATGGAGGCCAGTCAGGTGGAAGCTGCCTAGAATCTTCTGTACTCCCTCTGACGGGGGTGGCAGATAGATGCTAATGGGGTACCTTGCTGTCCTGCACGGCTTAGTGAATGATCTTTGGGGTGTGGAATCTTCTGAACTTGAGGCACCTGTTTCTCATCTTGGCAGGCTGCATCCCCTTGACATTGGGCTGGACTTCTGGGAGGGAGCATGGCATTTTACATTGAATAGACCATCCAGTCTTCTTTGCTGGCGGTTAGGAAGCTCTGTGGGTGGTAGAGAAGAGACAGAGCACATCTAGGAATCACGTGGGTACCCTGGTCCAAGTACACTGACCACTTGCCACCTCCTTCCCTTGGGAGGGTGGGTGCATCCGGACAGACTTGATCTGAAGAGGGCACCCAGGGGGTTCGGGTTACATGGCTCAGGAACCGTAGGTCTGTGAAGAGTTATTCCAGGCTTCCGGGCCTTCCCCACTAGTTTCTAGAGTGTTCTACAGATTTGAGACCTGGCTTACTGTGAACATCCTGTTAGCCCACGCGTGCCTGCGTCTGTACTTGCGGATTATTTGTTTGTTTAGCTTATTTACAAGCCGAATGATACTTGTCTAGCGCCTGGTGTTCACTTGCCGGCAGTTCACTGTAGCTCTGTGAGCTCTGTCATGGAGTCCTGAGTCAATATTTTGAAATACTTGAGTGTCAGAGACTAATAACCAATTCCATGGCCCTGGAGAATTTGTGCAAACAGTTCACTGCCCCTGCTAGATGTAAGCATGGGGAAGAATGCCTGGTCTTAATTATCGTCGATGTTTCCTATGTACCTTCCCCTTAGCAGCCAGCACATGCCGTGTGCATGGTAGGTGCTCTCTAGATGTTTATGCCTGGACATGTGAAAGGTATGGCTGTGCATTTTACAGGAAGAGCTGGGCCTGGTGCGTGAGTCTATGGCTGGAGTGATTGTATTTGATCCTCAGGCTGTGTCTGTCATGTCACTAGTGGTTCTGCTGCTTCTAGTCGGGCCCTACGAGCTCTTTAATTTTTGCCTTCTATCGTTACGTAATAATAGGCTCTGCACTGTTTTGTGATTTGTTTGTTTGTTTCTGATAATGGCAGTACAAATATGTCTCCTGAGTCTTACAACTTTGACTAACACTGCCTGGGGCTGACTGGCAGAGACATAGCTGCTTAAGTAAGTAAGTAAGTGTTAGTCGCTCAGTCGTGCCTGACTCTTTGTGACCCCATGGACTGCAGCCCACCAGGCTCCTCTCTGTCCATGACATTTTCCAGGCAAGGATCCTGGAGTGGGTTGCTATTTCCTTCTGCAGGGGATCTTCCCAACCCAGGGATCTTCCCAACCCAGGGTCTCCTGCACTGCAGGCAGATTCTTTACCGACTGAGCTGCAAGGGAAGCCCATAGCTGCTTAGTGTCACTTAAGTAAAGATTGATCCAGCCAAGGTGTCACCCAGACTTTGACAGAGTTTGCATATTTTATGTCAGCAGCACAACATACGTGGCAGCCTCAGCAGCGAGCTTTGTACCGGTAACTAGCAGAAGAGAACCCTGTTCTGGGCAAAGTCATGAGGCTAGGTATGTTTCACTTCCTGTAGCGCTAGAGCTGTTATCTGCCCCAGAGGCGGTATGTGGTCCCAGACTTGGGTGGGTCCCACAGCAGGCTGACTTGGCACTGATGTGAGTCAATATGGGAAGAGAGGAAGTGTCATGGGGAGAGAGGGGTGGGGAGACAGAACGAGAGGAAGGAAAGATACTGGGGTGGGGGCGTTGCCCGTGCATCTGCTTCCAGCTTTACCTGGAGTCCAGTGCCAGGTAACCTGGGTCAGCTCCCTGGGTGGCAGGGGCTGCTGGCCCACGTCCTCTACTTTCTCCTGGTGGATTAGGGGCGCCCCTCATCCTCTGGTTCCTAGGCAGTTGGCTTGATACCACATCTTCTGCTTGTCCTCAAGGCAGTGTTTCTGTTGTTAACTCTGAAGCACACACACCAAAGGACGCTCCTAAGATTATCACTGCCCCAGGGGTTCTTTGAGGGTGGTAGTCAATTTGTACCAATTTGTCCAAGAATGCACACGGGAGTGGAAGTCATGTGAGAATGGCCCTCTGTAGGAATAGCCAGTCTGTTCTTTTTTTTTTTTTTTTTGTATTTTAAGTAAGCTCTTACAGACTTTATTGCCTCTCTGAAGTCTATACAGACTTTATTACATAAGCACTTTATTAACAAGTTACTTTTGATACATCTCACAGTGATTACCAAACAGTCACTAGTAATAGTGCCATGGATGAGCCTTGTTGCTTCAGAAATCAGAGCAGGAAGGCAGAAGGCTCAGAGGCGAGCTAGCTGAGAGCAGCAGAGAACCCTGGCTGCAGGTCTTACCAGTGAGAAAGGCAGGGCAGTTACTGGGCGTCGTTGCCAATAGCAGTCTGTATGGTCAGGTATTTCTTGACTCTGGAGAGAACCAGGCATCCAGGCCCTCAGAACATACAGGCTTCTGGAAAGCTTTGGAATTCAGATAATTTTCTCTGCTTTAGGCAAGTTTTTCCAATCCTTGAGCAATCAAGTGTAAGATGGGCTTCTGCTGTCTTTCCTTCTTCACAGCACTTTTGAAATGACAGAGTAACAAATCTGTTCTACTTTTATTATTAGTTTTTTTAACCCAAGGGGATGTGTGGCTGACCTCTTGGGAGCTCACAGCTGACTTTTGCATGGCTTAGGGCTTCCAAATGCAGGGAAGTAGAAGGCGTATATCTTTCCTTCTCCTTTTGGAATCTCCAGTAACTTTTTTAATACCACTTTTCTTCTAATTATAAAAGTGATGCACATTCACTGTTAAAAAACTTAGAAAAGATAACCTATTAGAAAGATGTAAATAAAATTTGCTCATCATCCTGTTAATATTTTGATGCAATTCCCTTTTCCCGTAGGTGGTATTTTACACCGCTGAATGAAGAACTTACTTCGTGGGGTTATGAAAACATAGCGGTTGCACACTGCCTCTCGGCTGTGACGCTGTCTAAAATTTCAGAACACTAACTTCAGCTCAGAATTAGTCTAAATGAGTTCTCACTGACATTTTACCTGTGTGTTGCTTCAATATCTCCCTTCACCAAAGCCTTCAACTCCTCAGACTACTTTTTCCTCGAGAAAATGCCCAGCACCAAAGGGAATAGAACCTCTACTGAGTCAGCCAAGCATGATCTGTGGAATATTTGGAATGTTCCCTCCCTCATAGATGAAACAGCATTAGTGCTCTTCTGGAACCCGGGCTCCCTGGGTGTCAATCTCAGCACCTGCTTAACCTCACCGAGCTTCAATTCCCAACTTTGTTTAAAATAGATAAAGCACTTAAAACAATTTCTAGCACCTGGAAAATACAGTGTTAGCTATTTTTATTGGTGCATTGTCCCTAATGCAGTATAGTAAGAACTGTGAGAGGATGGTGCTGATGTATGATGAGTAATGATGAGAAGAACAAAAGTACTGTGAGATAATTTCTCAGTTATTTGATGGGAGGATGCAGTTGTCTGTGCCTGATCTATGTTGAAACAAACAAACAGTGTACTGTATTTGGATTAGATCTGATTTTATTCATACTCTCCTTTTTGTAAATGCTCAGATGGTCACCAGTAAGGATCTTCTGAATTGTGTTCTTTCAGCTATGCTTCAGAACTTTTGAAAGTGTACTTTGCTTACTGGCAAAAGTATGTTCCAGAATCTTGAATACTAACTGTGTCAAGCTATAAACTCATTTAGTGAAAAGAATATTAGAGACAAATTCCAGTGATGTACCACGTTATTTCTTGTATCAAACTTGCTATGTTAAGTCACTTTAGAGATAGAATTAAAAATCTACACGTGTAGATTGTTTAACTTTTTTGAGTTGACATTGATAATTTTAATTTTAACCTTTCCATGATCATCTTTGCGTGAAAGAACTCTGGACAGAAGTTCGCTTGCTCCTTGGATGAAAAGCTATGACCAACCTAGACAACATATTAAAAAGCAGAGACATTACTTTGCCAACAAAGGTCCATCTAGTCAAAACTATAGTTTTTCTAGTAGTCATGTATGGATGTGAGAGTTGGACTATAAAGAAAGCTGAGCACTGAAGAATTGTTGCTTTTGAACTGTGGTGTTGGAGAACACTCTTGAGAGTCCCTTGGACAGCTAGGAGATCCAACTAGTCCATCCTAAAGAGAATCAGTTCTGAATATTCATTGGAAGGACTGATACTAAAGCTGAAACTCCAATACTTTGGCCACCTGATGAGAACTGACTCATTGGAAAAGACCCTGATGCTGGGAAGATTGAAGGTTGGAGGAGAAGGGGACGACAGGAGATGGTTGGATGGCATAGCTGACCTGATGGACGTGAGTTTGAGTAAACTGCAGGAGTCGGTGATGGACAGGAAGCCCTGGCATGCTGTAGTCCACGGGGTCACAAAGAGTTGGGGACAACTGAGTGACTGAACTGAACTGATCTATGGATGTGAAAGTTTGACTATAAAGAAAGCTGAGAGCCCAAGAATTGATGCTTTTGAACTGTGGTGTTGGAGAAGACTCTTGAGAGTCCCTTGGACTGCAAGGAGATCCAACCAGTCAATCCTAAAGGAAATCAGTCCTGAATATTCATTGGAAGAACTGATGCCGAAGCTGAAACTCTAGTACTTTGGCCACCTGATGAGAATAACTGACTCAGTGGAAAAGACCCTGATGCTGGGAAGATTGAAGGTTGGAGGAGAAGGGGACGACAGGAGATGGTTGGATGGCACAGCTGACTTGCTGGACGTGAGTTTGAGTAAGCTCCAGGAGTTGGTGATGGACAGGGAAGCCTGGCGTGCTGCAGTCCATGGGGTCGCAAAGAGTCGGACACGACTGAGCGACTGAACTGACCTGAAGCACCACGATCACGCTACTTCCCTATCTGCAGGGTTTTAGCCCCACTGCTGTATTTCTTTTTTATTTGATGAGCTTGTGATTATTCCTTAATCTAAAACTGTGACAAAGGCTAACGTGTGCTTTATCCTCACAAAGGTAAATTTAAAATAAAGCAGTAAGGTCAACATCAACCCTGATAATAAAACTACTGAATAAGTTATAAGATTTAGCATCACAGATGTCTTCGATGGTTGTGCTTGGAAAACATCTCCCTAATGAAGCAAAGTTAAATTACTTTGTTTTGAGTCACTTGTAATAATTTCTTTCCCTTCCTGCTTCTAAAAAAAGAATGGAACTTTTGACTTAGTAAAAGCTATGTGAAATTTTGTAAGGGCCAGGGAAAGAGTTTTTCTGTCCGAACAGTTTCTCTCAATAATTGTTGAAATACTGGCCAATAAAATGGCCTTTAGGAGACTTGAATCAAATAGAACAAAAGCCTTATTCTTCCCCACCTATGATTTTTAATATGTGAATATTGTTCTCAGATAGTCAAGTTTTAATATGTTTAGCATTATTGGAAGCATTTCTTTATCACCAAATTAAATATGTGGACAGACCGTATCTAGAGATTGACCAAAACTAAGAACTAGCGGAGGATACTAATCCAGCATTTTCAGTTAGGGTGCTTTAGTTTCCTTTGATTTTTTTTTTTTTTTTAATATACCTTTCAAAATTCTAAAAACATTTATCTGGAGTAAAATCAAGTAAGCTTTGAAGATCTTCAGATGGTAATCACCTTAGCCTGTGAAAAATTTGTCAGATTAGTATCATTTTTATCCAATTAATACCAGAAACAAAAATAGAAAACAAACAAAAACCCAAAGCAAAAAATAAATGAACAAACAAACTTTAAACTTCTGTGTTTCTTTTTGTGAAAGTCGCATCAATGTACACTCAGTTTGACAGCATTCTACTTTTATTTTCTTTCTCTGTGTTAATTCAGTAACTATTTTGATGAATTTTATTTACTTCCACTTTATTAGTGATGGGGTTCAATACTTATTATCTTTGCTTTTTCTACAGTTGAGGGCAATAGGGAATAAGGTACAGTTTCCTGATGTTAATTTATGAGAACCACAGACAGACTTATTAAAACATCCTTTTAGGCCAATGAATGATCATAGCTTCTGAGAAGTAGGTGAATGGACTTACTTGAATATTATTTGCATTTTGCCTATTTTTCAAATGTGTTTGATTTGATTTGATGTATTGATTTGATACATTTGCATATTGCAAAATGATCACCACCTTAACTTAGCTCACAGCTCCATCGTGACACATAATTCTGTTTTGTGTTGAGAGCATTTAAGATGTGGTCTCTTAGTAACTTTCAAGTATGTGATCGAGTATTATTAGCTATCATTGCCATGCAGTAGATCCCAAACTTTAAATATAGTCTCTTTGGACTGTTTTTGTCTGTTTCATGTGTAATAGTCGATAATAAGTGCCATTTGCCTCTCTTGGTTTGGCCTAATTAAAGGATAATATAAAGGGCCTAAAATACGTTTGGTGCTTTTTGGGCCAATTTTGTGGTGATTTTGAGTCTCTGACTTGCTTGCTGGGATTTGGTTTAGCTTATATCTTAATAACTTGTTTGGTTATCTCCACACCAGTTGCTGCTTCCCAGCTTGGTCATCTCAACTCCTTGCTGGGTTTCCAACTCTCTCCTCCAGCCAAGACTCTCCCCTTACCATGCCCACATCTGATGAAGTTACACATTCAAGCTCTTCCGTTCTTATTCTCTCCAGTCTGAAATGCCCTTTTAGCCTCCTGTCCATTCATGTTCATTAATTCCTTCTAGATCGTCGTCTAGATCATTGATTCAAAATTCATCTCATTCAAAATCCAGCCTCTTTTCTATGACCCTTGTTTTAACTTCAAATCCTCTTAATGGTGTTTAGTTTTAGCCATGTTATCATGAATTCGTTCACTTACCTTTTTATAATTAAAAAGCCCCCCAAATTATAAGCTTGTTGAAAGAAAGCTTATCAGCTGCCTTCACTTTGATGCATCAAAGGTGTCTAGTGTGACAGAGGGCCCTCAACAGCATAGTGGGGGAGCTGGTGATTTGCGGTGCTTGGAACTTTCTTTTTAGTGGTGGAGTCAGTAGGGCCTTCTTTCCAGCTCCCTTCACTTTTGCTTTGCTGTTTCTCATGCACAGCTCTATGATGGACAGTACATCATGAGCCTACTTACCTGAATTCGCCAGGGAATTCTTACCCGTATTTTCTGTGGATAACATTTTTCTCCTGAGCAATGACATAAAAAAGTATTTCTCAAACATTTAAAACCAAGGCCCTTTTTGGATCAACCTGAGAACCTCACATCCCCCCGAGAGACAATATTCTCATGTATCCTCTGAGAAAAGGAAGGGAGAATCCTTTTATTTTCTCCCAATTATAATTGATAACGACTCTCCTCTTACTTACTGATGTTGAAGTTTATTACTCTAAAATAATGGCGCTTTTTAGGCCAACCTGATTACATTCATAAATGTATATTTAGGGTATGGAAGGAAAAATTGTATTTGTGGAGAAAGTCTCGCTAAACAAAGAGGTCTTGGTTTTGAAGTTCATCATGGTTATTTTTAGTTATATTCATTTGTTAAGTTCACAGCAAACTGGGAAATTCTTAAAGAGATAAGAATACTAGGTCACCTTACCTGTCTCCTGAGAAACCTGTGTGCATATCAAGAAGGAACAGATAGAACTGGACATGGAACAACCAACTGGTTCAAAACTGGGAAAGGAGTACAACAAGGCTGTATATTGTCACCCTGCCTATTTAACTTATATGTACATTGTGTGAGATGCTGGGCTGGATGAATCAAAAGCTAGAATCAAGATTACCAGGAGAAATATCAATAACCTCAGATATGCAGATGATACCACTCTTAATGGCAGAAAGTGAAGAGGCACTAAAGAGCCTCTTGATGAAGGTGAAAGAGAAGAGTGAAAAAGCTTGCTTAAAACTCAACGTTCAGAAAACTCAGATCATGGCACCCCGTCCCATCACTTAATGGCAAATAAATGGGGACAAAATGGAAAGAGTGACAGACCTTATTTTCTTGGGCTCCAAAATCACTGCAGATCGTAACTGCAGCCGTGAAATTAAAAGACGCTGACTCCTTGGAAGAAAAGCTATGACAAACATAGATCGCGTTTTAAAAAGTAGAAATGTCACTTCGCCGACAAAGTCCATGTAGTCAAAGCTATGGTTTTTCGTTAGTCATGTATGGATGTGAGAGTTGGACCATAGAAAGACTGAGCGCTGAAGAACTGATGCTTTTGAACTGTGGTGCTGGAGAAGACATGAGAGTCCCTTGGACAGCAAGGAGATCCAACCAGTTAATCCTAAAGGAAATCAACCCTGATTATTCATTGGAAGGACTGATGCTGAAGCTCCAATACTTTGGCCACCTAATGTGAAGAGCTGACTCATTGGAAAAGACTCTGATGCTAGGAAAGTATTTCCAGTCAAAGGAAAATCCAAAATTATTTTTCATGACCCTCTGTCCCCAAAAAGTTTTCAAACTGAAATATATTTGTCATATAACATTGTGTGAGTTTAAAGTGTACGACATATTGATTTGATAGCTTTATGTATTACAACATGACTGACACTGTAGTGTTAGCCACTGTCTCTATCATACCACTTAATTATCATTGTTTTTTTTGTGGAGGAAAAATTAAGATCTAGTCTCAGCAAGTTTGATGTTTATTACTTAGTGTTATCTATAATTGCTGCACTGTGCATTAGATCACCAGGATTTATTTATCTACTAGTTGCAAGTTTGTATCCTGAAACAACATCCTTCCCCACCCCTGATAACTACCATTTTATTCTTTTTGAATTCGGCTTTTCTTAGATTCCGCATGTATGATAGCATACACTATTTGTCTGTCTGCGTATTGCATTTAACATAATGTCTTCAAGGCCACCCACATTGTTGCAGATGGGAGCATTTCCTTCTTTCTCATGGCTGACTAATATTACACACACACACACACACACACACACACACAGAGTATTGTCTTAATCCATTCATCCATTGACTGGCACTTAGGTTGCTTCCATTTCCATATCTTTGCTGCTGTGAACAGTGTTACAGTAATCATGGGAGTGCGTATGTCTCTTTGCTATCTTGTTTTTATTTCCTTTGGGTGTATACTCCGAAGTGGAATTGCCTGATCACATGGTCGTTATGTTTTTAAGTTTTTTGCGAAACCTGCGTGTTGTTTTCCTTAGTGGCTGAAGCAGTTTACATTCCCACCAACAGCGTACAAGGGTTCCTCTTTCTCCACATTCTTGGCAATGCTTGTTATCTCTTTTCTTCTTGATGATAGCCATTCTAACAGATGTGAGATGATAGTTCACTGTAGTTTTGACTTGCATTTCCCTAATGGTTAGTGATGTTGGTACCTATTTGTGTACCTGTTGGCCACTGGGACAATGTCTCTTTCGTTCCTTAGCTAGCTTTTAAATCAGATGTTTGGTTTTTATTATTGAGTTATATGAGTTCTTTATGTATTTTGGGTATTAACTCCTTATCCCATATATGGTTTGCAGATATTTTCTCCCACTCTATTTTCATCCTTTTCATTTTGTTGAATGTTTCCTTTGCTCTGAAGAATTTTTTTATTTTTGATTTCCATTGACTCATACTCTTTTCTTATGATTCTACCGTTGGCAACTTTTAACTCCTAACATTTCTCTGCTGGTTGTGGAATCACAAATGCCATCCAAAATGAATGCACAATGCAACTTTTCCCAGACTGTGCCCATAAGTGCCCTTGAAAGGGTCATGCTGATTGGTGGAAACGGAGAACTTTTAATTGCATGAAGAAACCTACCATTCAGTGTCTCCAACATTCATTTTCATTTTGGGGGTGAATGCAGTGGTTTAATAAGTGTACATTGAAAATACCTATCTTGCCTACAGAGGAGTACTCTTTACTTCAGGCAGAATGGTGTCTCAGCAGTAAAGAATCTGCCTGCAATGCAGGAGATGTGGGTTTGATCTCTGTGTTGGGAAGATCCCCTGAAAGAAGAAATGGCAACACACCCCAGTGTTCTGGCCGGGAAAACCCCATGGACAGAGGAGCCTGGCAGCCTACCGTCCATGGGGTCACAAAGAGTCAGACACAAGAGCAGGTACACACAGGATGTATCTCTACTTGTTGGGGAGAAAACTCCTAATACAAAGGGGTTGGGATCATCTTATTTTGGGATTGTTTAGTGACTGGCTGTTTCCAGCTGGTTTATTTTTCTAAGAATACATTCTTTCCTCTCCTGCTTTCCAACTCTTGACTTGTATGTGTCCATACAGAGAAACATCTGGTATTCTGAGAATTTTATTTTTGGTGGCAACTGAATATTTTTATAACACTCTTGTTTGTATTCTAGCTTCCAAACATAATGGAGCACGATTAATAAAGAGCAATTTGCAAATGTACGTAACATACATGATTTTGTATGAGTATGATTGAATGTTCCATGAGGCTCCGTGAGCATAAACGAGACTTTCTGTCTGGAAGCACTCATGAGCTTCTGGCATCATGTCACCTTCACTTGTCATTGTGTACTTAGCACAAAGACTTACAGTAAACCTTGAATGAATGGTAAGATGTGTATAGTTCCTAAACATGACTTGTACGTGGCTTACCAACCTATTCATTTTTTACTTAGAAATAAATACATGAAATGTTCGCATTGCCAAAGTAAGTTCATAGTTGGATTTTTATACATTCAAGAAAATAAATAGGGGATGAAAATCAGTTTAGTGTTGGGGTGATTGAAACTATGACGATGGGTTAGATGGAGTAAATGAAATTAAAATACAAGAATAAGTCATACATCAAGAATTAATTTGAAGTATCATGTTATACATTCAAGGTGATGATGAAGCAATAGAATAGAAGTTTGAAATATGAAATGCTATGAGGATAGTAGATTGGAAAAAGTAAGTTGTTGTTAGAATATCCAATTGTTGTGGTCTTTGCTTCTCAAAATTCAAACAACAGCTGTACTACATTTATAGAGAATAGTCTTCACTATTTATAGCTTGAGAACCAATGTTATAAGCAAGAAACTATGTATTAAGATATTTATAGTGATTTTACTTGACAATTTTAGTGCTTGGAAGTCTGATATATCTAGTTTTAGAGTTAGACGTGTGCTGTGCAGAACCCTGTATGCAAAAAAAATTTTCTAAAAGAACAGTTGGAAGAAATTTTTCTGCTAAGAGGGGCCAGAGGTCACATTTTCCAGGGAAGAGTTTTTGCAAGCCACTTTGGTGGGTTTTGAGGAGTTTAGATTGACGTGAGGGGTCATCTGGACATAGTAGATGAAATCAGTTTCACGAAGACAAATTACAGTTGATTAGAACGGATGGTGACTGTGCTTTGGTTAAACCCCTCATTGTGCAATAAGGTATAATTGTAACTAGATGAAAATGCAGCGGCTTGTAGAGGCGGGTGTCTGTTATATAAAGAGTTTTCTATTTCTGTGTCAGGTTTCGGACAGAAGGCTGCTTCAATAGCAGGGCTTGGGGATAGTTTTTAGAGACTTTTCATGGTTGAAATGTCTCTCTGTGATTGTTTCCTGTAATAAGACCGGTGCCAAGACTTTAGAGTGCTCCTTTAAAGCTTTTTGAAAAACCGTGGGAGCCATTGTGGTAGCCAGTTTCATGACAGTTGTGAATGGGAAGGAACAAACCTCTATCAGGCTGTTAGATGCTCCATACATATCATGTCTTCAAATGTGAGAACCCCAGCACCGCTTTCACTAATTGTTTCATTTAGGCATAACTTGTCTCCTTAAATTAGATGACTAATTTCATGTATATTGAGATCCTGTCTTGGATTCCATGTTTCTATGTTGGTTGTTCTTACAGTGCTAGGCAAGAAGTAGGTGATCAATAAGACTGTGCTAATTCATTTGGAAAGGTTGGACCATAAGCAGGTGGCACTCATAGCTGCATGATCGATAGTCTTTAAAAGAGTGTGTACACAACTGGATTTCTATGGACCTTCTTCACAGTGGACCCATAGAGCAGTGTTTATAAGCACAGACTCTGGAGCCAGGCTATCTGAGTTCAAATCCCAGCTTTTTTCAAATATTGCTGTGTGACCCTGGACAAGTTCCCCGACCTCTGCATGCAACGTTTCCTCATGTCAGTGAGGATGACACGACCTACTTGGGGTGGACGTGAGGATTACAAGAGTCAACACTTGAAGAGTGTTTAGAATGGTGCCTGTTGGGACTTCCCTGGTGGTGTAGTGGATAAGAATCTGCCTGCCAATGCGGGGACATGGGTTTGATCCCTAGTCTGGGAAGATTCCATGTGCCACAGAACAACTAAGCCCGTGCACCACGACTACTGAGCCAGCGAGCTGCAACCACTGAAGCCCGCCTACCTAGAGCCTGTGCGCCACAGCAAGAGAAGCCATTGCCATGAGGAGCAAAGAGGAGCCCCTGATTTCTGCAACGAGAGAAAGCTGGCACAAAGCAGTGAAGACCCAGAGCAGTTAGAAGAAAAAAAAAAAAACAGCACCTGGCACTGAATCTGTACATCAGCTTGCTCTGCTTTCTGTTCACCCTCAACTTGTTAGCCAATAAGATTTAAAGTAATATTTACTTTTAAAAATTGTATTTATGATCTGAAACAGATGGAGGTCATTTCAGAGAAACCTGTGCACAGGGAAAACAGTCAGTATCAATGGCATCATCTTAAATATAAAAGACAATGGTTGACTGGTGTGATGAATAAATTTGCATGTATTTAAGCAATTATATGGATGTGTGAACACCAAGTTGGCATAAATTAACTCACAGGTTAATGCATGGAAATAAACCATATTGATTTGGTGCAACCTCTTCCTGGGACTTGACAAGGAGTCGCAGTAAATGGGGGATTGCTACCTTAAACATAGCCCACACCTTCTTTGGTGTAATAAACCATGCCGTTCCTTTTAGCTGTTATCACATCCAAATGGCCAAATCATTAAACATTAGTTCCATTGGTGTATTGAAGTAAGATAAATTTTGACCCAGAAATGGATACTTCTTGTATTTCAAACACTGAGTAAATGCATATTGTTGTGTTTGTTTAAGAAAGGCACTTGTTCAAGAATATTCTGAAATTACAAGGGAGATTTTACTTAGTGTCTATGTGATTTGTTAGCCAGATACCCAGATTGGTGTGCAGGGAGAGAAATTCACGTGAAACTTTGTCTAATCAGTTCTTTACCTGAGTGGTTCAGAGATGAAAGAAAGCAGAATGGCCATTCAATGAATTGGTAGAATAGATTTATTATTGTTGTTTTGTTATGTTTAAATAAAAACAGATGGAAACCCAGGTTCTAGTTCTGGCTTGGCTGCTGACTGCCTGATCCTAGACAAGTAAAAATAGTCCCAGTATGTGAATTGAGGAGGTTGTACCAGATTGAGGTGGTTAGACCTAAGGCCTCATCTGACTGTCATGTTCAGCGATTCTGAATTTAAAGAATTGTTTGAAAGTCCTTGTAAAGGGGCATGTACTATAACCAGTTGAACTCGGGTTATAGAATCAGTAAAATTCTATTGTGGAAATGTCTTCAATGTAAGATCAGATCAGATCAGATCAGTCTCTCAGTCGTGTCCAACTCTTTACGACCCCATGAATTGCAGCACACCAGGCCTCCCTGTCCATCACCAACTCCCGGAGTTCACTGAGACTCACGTCCATCGAGTCAATGATGCCATCCAGCCATCTCATCCTCTGTCGTCCCCTTCTCCTCCTGCCCCCAATCCCTCCCAGCATCAGAGTCTTTTCCAATGAGTCAACTCTTCGCATGAGCTGGCCAAAGTACTGGAGTTTCAGCTTTAGCATCATTCCTTCCAAAGAAATCCCAGGGCTGATCTCCTTCAGAATGGACTGGTTGGATCTCCTTGCAGTCCAACGGACTCTCAAGAGTCTTCTCCAACACCACAGTTCAAAAGCATCAATTCTTCAGCGCTCAGCCTTCTTCACAGTCCAACTCTCACATCCATACATGACCACTGGAAAAACCATAGCCTTGAGACGGACCTTTGTTGGCAAAGTAATGTCTCTGCTTTTGAATATGCTGTCTAGGTTGGTCGTAACTTTCCTTCCAAGGAGTAAGCGTCTTTTAATTTCATGGCTGCAGTCACCATCTGTAGTGATTTTGGAGCCCAGAAAAATAAAGTCTGACACTGTTTCCACTGTTTCCCCATCTATTTCCTATGAAGTGGTGGGACCGGATGCCATGATCTTCGTTTTCTGAATGTTGAGCTTTAAGCCAACTTTTTCACTCTCCACTTTCACTTTCATCAAGAGGCTTTTGAGTTCCTCTTCACTTTCTGCCATAAGGGTGGTGTCATCTGCATATCTGAGGTTATTGATATTTCTCCCGGCAATCTTGATTCCAGTTTGTGTTTCTTCCAGTCTAGCGTTTCTCATGATGTACTCTGCATATAAGTTAAACAAACAGGGTGACAATATACAGCCTTGACGAACTCCTTTTCCTATTTGCAACCAGTCTGTTGTTCCATGTCCAGTTCTAACTGTTGCTTCCTGACCTGCATACAGATTTCTCAAGAGGCAGATCAGGTGGTCTGGTACTCCCATGTCTTTCAGAATTTTCCACAGTTTATTGTGATCAAGGAAGATACAATGTTGAAAACCAGGCAAAATCAGGTAATTGCAATGAAAACTAAGAAAAGGTTTTCTGAACAAACCTAATACTGTGTTTTTCTTTCTTTGCTTTTGGCTGTCCTGGGTCTCTGGTGCTGCGAGGGCTCTCTCTTGCTGTGGAGCAGGGGTGTAGTTGCTCTATGGCATGTGGAACCTTCCCCAAGCAGGGATCAAACCTGTGTTTCCTGCATTAGCAGGAGGATACTGTACCACTGGAACCCCAGGAAAGCCCTTAATACTGTGTTTTGGTGGTGGTGGTGGTGGTTTGGTCGCTCAGTTGTGTCTGACCCTTGCGACCCCATGGACTGTAGCCCTCCAGGCTCCTCTGTCCACGGGGATTCTCCAGGCAAGGATACTGGAGTGGGTTGCCATTCCCTTCTCCCATTCTGTGTTTTAAATTATGCTATATGTTATACTTTAAAATGTAACACTGGGGGCATGTTTAGTAAGCTGCGTTTATTGAGCAGCTGTTCCAAACCCAAGGAAGGATGAAGTTTGTGAAGACCTTAGTGCTCCTCCCCTCAAAAAGCAGGGCAAGATGTTGTCTTTGAACCATAGGAGTTTATTATCTGTTCAGAGTTGCTGATATAATTATCTAGTTTCCAAAGAATTTTTGCAATTTCAGTTAAGTGATACCTCGCACAAAGGCTTAAACTTTTTTTTTTCCCTTGCCTTTCCTTCTGGTTATTAAGAGAATAAATGATAAACAAGAAACCTCCACTTTCCCTTTTATTCCCTACCTCGCACAAGGGCTTAAACTTTTTTTCCCTAGCCTTTCCTTCTGGTTATTAAGAGAATAAATGATAAACAAGAAACCTCCGCTCTCCCTTTTATTCCCTAAAGGCAATCATTTTTAAAAGTTTGTATCCTTTGAGAAAGAGAGGGACTATGGATGTGTATTCAGGCACGTGTGTTTACATGTATTTGTGTGTGTGCTCAGTCACTGAGACGTGTCCGACTCTTTGCAGCCATCCAGACTCCTCTGTCCATGGGATTTTCCAGGCAAAAATACTGGAGTGGGTTGCCATTCCCTTCTCCAGGGCATCTTCCCAACCCAGGGATCGAACCTGCATCTCTTGCACCTCCTCCATTGGCAAGTGGATTCTTTACTGTGCCACCTGGGAAGCCCTTTTGCCTAAATAAGATCATCTGTATGAATTGTTCTCTAAGTTGCTTTTTAACTTAACAGAATAATGCCTTCCTTTCTCTGTGAATGCATATGCAGCTACCTCAATCTGTTTAGCTGTTTCATTTTATGGAAGAATTATCATTTATTTATTCATTCTCCTATTGATGGAAACACATGGATAACTTTCACTATAAACAGTACTTTAATGAGCATCATTTTTCCTTTAGAAGCCAAAGAATGAGTTTATTTGGGGTGTGTTAGGACTGCAGCCCAGGAGACACAGACCCAAGAAGCACTTGAGTTGTGTTCCACCAAAGTACAAAACGGGGCAAGTTTATTCCAATGAACATCATTGTATATTTATCTTTACTTTCTTAATTATTTCCTTAGAACAAGTTTTTTGATGTAGAAACCTGAGTAAAAGGTTATGAGCATTTACAACTTAAATACAAGCCATCAAACTGCTTGTAGAAAAGTTGTATATAAAATATTTTTTAAAGTTTAAAGTTTGTTCAAAAAGTTCATTTTTAATTTTTAAATTAAAGTATATGTAAATAAGTTCAGAAAATTTTAAGCACAGGGAATATAGCCAGTATTTTAAAATAACTGAATGAAGTAGGGTCTATAAAAATTTTGAATCACTGTGCTTTATACTGGAAACTAATATATTATAAATCAACTATATTTATATATGTGTGTACATATATATATATGTATATATACATATATATGTAACTGAATCTCTTTGCTGTACACCTGAACTAACACAACATTATAAATCAACTGTTTCAATAAAAATTTTTTTTAAATTTTTCAACAGAAAAAGATTTGATGAGTATGAGGCCCTGAATGTCTTACAGCTGATGACTAGATAAATAAAACATGATCTATCCCTACAATGGAATATTACTTGGCAATGAAAAGGAATGAAGAACTGATGTGTGCTACAACACTCACGAGCCTTTAAAACATTATGCTAGTGAAAAAAGCCAGTCGTAGAGGACCACATAGCATATGATTCCATTTATATGAAGTGTCCAGACAGGCAAATTCATAGAGACAAAGTGTGCTTGGTGATTGTCTAAGCCTGGTGGAGGGAGGGAGTTCAGAGGGAATGAGACTGCAAACAGGAGTAGAGTTTTCTTTGAGGGTGTTGAGAATGTTCTACAGTTAATTGAGGTGATGACTATGCAACTCTGTGACTATACCAAAACCCAGGGCTTTTCTGGGGGCTCAGATGGTAAAGAATCTGCCAGCCATGCGGGAGAACTGGGTTTGATCCCTGGGTCGGGAAGATGCCTTGGAAAAGGGAATGGCCACACGCTCCAGGTTTCTTGCCTGGAGAATTCCATGGGCGGGGGACCTGGTGGGCTACAGTCAACCGGATAGCAAAGAGTCAGACACGACTGAGTGACTAACACTTTTCAAAGAATTGTATACTTTAAATTGGTGAATTGTATGGTATATGGATTATATCTCAATAAAGCTGTTATTTAAAAAATGAAGTGTATGGAGAATTGCATCAAAACAGATATGGAAAGTGGATGTTGGCAGCATGGAGCTCCTTAGGCATGAGTTAATAGAAGGCAATGGCACCCCACTACAGCAGTCTTGCCTGGGAAATCCCATGGAGAGAGGAGCCTGGTAGGCTACAGTCCATGGGGTCGCTAAGAGTCGGACACGACTGAGTGACTTCACTTTCACTTTTCACTTTCATGCATTGGAGAAGGAAATGGCAACCCACTCCAGTGTTCTTGCCTGGAGAATCCCAGGGACGGGGGAGCCTGGTGAGCTGCCATCTATGGGATCACACAGAGTCGGACACGACTGATGCGACTTAGCAGCAGCAGCAGCAGTAATAGCCCACATATTTAGTCATTCACAGCCAATAGTATTCTTTTAAGATATTTAAAATCAAGGAAAAAAAAAAAGTCCTTTAGTATTTAGAGGCTTTTCTAGGTGGATGGTTAAGGGATATTTCTAATCTTTATAAGTATTTTTAAAAATGTTTTATTTGGATTTGGTTAGGTATGGTTAAAGTATACTTGAGGATTATTAGAGGAATAAGGGTAAATTCCTAAGGTTGAGAGATAGTTATTGCTTTGTGGTTTTGCAGATGCTCAACTGTTGAATAAATAATGCTTTTGTTAAAATTCCATGGGGCACTCATCCGGAAAATAGGGTATAAGAAAGGAATGTGTGTTTGTGTGCATGTCTTGTACTATCTGTTGGTCCTAAAGAATGTAAGAAAGTAAGTTTGACCAGTGAAACTCACAATTACAGTGCTTTATTTGGTAGTCCATTAATGAATTATTTTGTTACATCACATGTGTTTGAATAATTATATTTTAAATTTTCTGTTTCTCTAATCAGAAATAAAGTTTGCAGTCAGATTTGTTCAAATCCCTTCTGGTTTGTTAGAATTGAATCAGTTTGCTCATAGCTCCTCTCTTCCTTATACTTTAGGAAGCAGAGATTTGTAATTTTGTATTTACAGAGATCAACAGAAAAGATCATTTGCCCCACACTCTGAGACTCTGCCAGATGTAATTTACATTTGAACAAGGATTTACAAAAGAACAAGGATTAAGTTAAACAATTAGAGCAGTATGCTACAGACTATATCCTAGGAAAACTATTTGGGTCAATAGTTTTTGTTTTCAACAGGCTCTTGCATTGTGAGTGCCCAGTAAATTGGTTGTAATTAATAATGGTCTTAGTGCTATTCTTTGTTTAGGAAAAAGGGAGCTAACTAAAAGAAGTTTGTGACTGCATTTTGTATCATCCTGGTTAATCAGAGAATTTTATTAATCTGACAACCATAATTATGCTTACTTTTAAAGTCCACCAGTAGTGTATTTGTCATCTCTTAACTGTGCTTAGGGCTTCCCTGGTGGCTCCATGGTAAAGAACCCAAATGCTATAATAATACAAGAGATGCAGGTTCGATCTCTGGGTCAGGAAGATCCCCTGGAGAAGGAAATGGCCCACTCCAGTATTCTTGCCTAGGAAATTCCCATGGACTGAGGAGCCCGGTGGGCTACAGTCGTGGCGCGCGTACACACACACACACACACACGCACAGATGTGTCTGTGGATGCATGTGTAATTTCTAAGGGTGAAAGTCCATATCTTTCATCAAAATATCAACGATCTCCACAACTCCAGAAAATTAAGAACACTGGTGTCAGGTGTATTTTATGATTGTGCTTAGAAGCATGTTTTTCTTTTCCTGTCGTAACTGGTTTCTTATTCCAGCTTCACTAACAACAGAATACATTTAGAGAGCCAAGGTCTCTAGACTTTAGTTACATTGTTGTTTTTACCAAAGTGCTGAAATATAACAGCAGCTGCCTGTTGTTTCTCTAATCACTCAGTAGCCAGAATTAAAATGTTGTGGCTGGCTTTCATTCATTGCAGAAAGGCCTTTGTGGTCACTATAATAAATATTAATCAGAACTTCCCCAAAAGCCATTGGTCACGTGCTTTGTCTCACTAGTAATTAACCTATCAGTGAGCTATGGCACACTCTGGTGACGTTTCCCTAAAAGATTTATATATAAGGCAAACCAGGGCATGATAAATTTTTCTATGCAAAGTGCCTTTTTGACCCAGAGGAGGCTAATGTAAATTTCTAATGAGCTATGATGTATCACGGTAGGTGAGTTTCAGCACTTCTTTTGAGATGGTATACACCCCCATCTCATCTGGTCCTGTTTTTCCTTAGGCCGTGTTGTATAGTGTACATTTGACTTGTGTATTCATAGTGAATGTAATATTCTAAAGCAAGAAGCTATTTGTCATTAGCTTTTACTTTCACAGAGCTGGTAATCTCCTGCATAGCCCTTCTGTGCTGTGAAAGTGGACCTGTGATCCACTTTGTGTCAAGTTGGGGAACAAAAACATTTCCCTTCAGTGTTTAGGCAGTATAACTTATTTTGCTCTAAAAAACCCACAGTGCTGGAGAGAGTGAATTGATTCCTTCACTGTTTTCAGAAGTTGACAGGCATCTTTTTGTATTTCTTAGTCTGCAAAGAAAGCAGTGCTCTTTGTAAACAGGCGTTTGTGAATCCACAGTGTCCTTATCCAAAGCACCAGCACTTGTAATGTCATAAGAAAGAGCTTCACTGTTGGATGACAGTTTTAGGCCAGGACCCCTTAATAGCATCCTGTCGGGTGCTTTAGTCTGGTCATTCCAGAGTCTCTTCATCCGAGACCAGGGAGGAGCAGGTAACGCAGTTCTGCAATTCTTTACAATCCAGCATGATCAGAATAGGATCGAGGCATAAAAAAAGCATCCTCAGTATCCAGTGACATTTCCTATGCTGAGTTTTTAGTCTCTCCTTTTTTTTTCCCCTACTCAGTCATGTCCAACTCTTTGTGACCCCATGGACTGTCTATGGAATTCTCCAGGCCAAAATACTGGAGTGGGTAGCCTTTCCCTGCTTCAGGGGATTTTCCCAACCCAGGGATCGAACCCAGGTCTCCTGCATTGCAGACGGATGTTTTACTAGCTGAGCCACAAGGGAAACCCAGTCTCTCCTTGGGCATCAATTTAAAAATTTTTTTGCAGCTTCCACCTTTTAAGCCTTTGTTGCTTTTGCTTCTGTGTATATGAGATATATATATATATCAAACATATATATAATTTATTTTTTAAACTGTTTGAGAATAGGTTACATACATCTTAGCCCTTTAGCCCTGAATATTTCAGGGTGTATTTTCTAAGAATATAACCAAAATTAGAAAATTTAACAATCAAATTTTGACATTAAGGGGGAATGTGGAAATAAAATAGGGATCAAGCCCAGGTCTCGCGCATTGCAGGCAGATTCTTTAATAGCTGAGTTACCAGAGAAGCCTGGAAACAAAGTAGCTAGCCTTAATTATTTGTTATCACATTTTGCTAAGATAAATTTATTCTTTTACAGTCGAGCTCTCTAAAACAGAACTATGTAAATTACCTTTATTAAAAAGTTTTTAAAGCATTGCCTGTGTAGTAAAGGAGTACATCATTTATATATGTTGGGTTTTAACAGCAAAGAAAAATGTTGAAGTACCCAGTATCACTACCGAGTTTGTACTTGTGAAGTCCCTTGTAATGACTTTTCCTCACTCCATTCCTCTCCATGGCCCCAAAAGGAAACTACTCTCTGACTTTCATGTACTTCTTTCTCTTTGTTTTCTTTATGACGTAACTAGACTTAATTTTCTGTTTGCCTGATAATCATGTAATTAAATATTTTTCTAAATGGACTGATATTCTTTGTACTTTCCTCCCCACTTCATTTGCTTAACTTTTGTGGGGGAGAGCTTTATTAAGGCATAATTTGCACGTGGTAAGACTTACCCACATAATGTACAGTTTTTGGTGAGTGTTGGTAAATGTATACCATTGTGCAGCCATCTCCACAGTCAGCTTTGTTTTGATTCATTTGTTTATGTTGACGCAAGTAGGTGTGGTTTCTTCACTTCTGCTGTTGTGTGGTATTCCATTGTACGAATATACTACAGTTTATCCTTTTGTTGTTGATGGACATTTGGGTCGTTGCCAGGTTTGGGCTTTTATTAACAATGCTGCTATGCACATTATTGCTGGATTGTGGGATATGTGCGTGCTTGTGTGTGTGTGTGTGTGTGTAACATTTTTTCCAAAGTGGTTATATCACCATCAGTAGTATAGGATAATGATACTACTTGTGCCAAGGATAGTACTTGATATTATGCAACTTTAAAATTTTTATCAATTTGGAGCATGTGAAATACTGTCTCAGTTGTGGTTTTAATTTGCATGTCCTTCATGACTAATGGCTTCCCTGGTGGCTCAGACGGTTAAGAATCTGCCTGCAATGCAGGAGACCCGGGTTCCTCCCCTGGCTTGAGAAGATCCCCTGGGGAAGGAAATGGCAACCCACTCCAGTATTCTTGCCTGGAAAAGCCCATGGAAAAAGCCTGGCAGGCTACAGTCCATGGGGTCGCAGAGAGTCAGACACAGTCCGTGGGGTCACAAAGAGTCAGACTGAGCAACTAACACTTTCTCTTTCGCTTTCTTTCATGACTGATGAACATCTTTTCAAGTATTTATTGGCTATTAATTTGCTTTTTTTTAAAGTGCTTGCTCACTGTTTTGCCCACTTTCCTTATTTTTTACCTTTTTTCTAATCAAGTCCTAGAAGTTATTTCAGACTGTTCATATTACTCTTCTGTCATATACAAATATCTTTTCCCCAGCTTGTGGTTTCTCTTTTCACTTGGTTTTAATTGCTTTTGATCATCAGAAGCTCTAGTTTTAAAAATACTCAAATCTACTCTTTATCTTTATTTAAGATTAATATCTTGTGTGTCTTGTTTTAAAAGGTTCTTTACTGCCTGAGGGCTATAAAATATCCTTGAATTTTCTTCCATAAAGTTTGAAATTTCACATTTAAATCCTTGAAATTGATTTTTAAAAATATGTATGAGGTAAGGATTAATTATCCCTCTATATAGATAACCTGTTGCCCAGCACTGTTTATTGAATAGCCCAGCTTTTCCCACTTATCTGTTCTACTAATTCTGTCATATCAAGTTTCCTGATAACCAAGGATCATTTTCTGAGCTCTTGATTCTGTTTCAGAGCCCTCTGTATCTTTCCCTGGATACTCCATCCTCTGCAATTACTCATAGCCATAGGGCCAGCTTCCCCTCTTTGTTCTGCTTCATGGGTAGATTGGTCCTTATAGATTTCCATTAAGAAATTATGTCGTAGGTCTGTCTCCCAAGGCAATAGAAATAAAAGCAAAAATTAACAAACGGGACCTAACCACACTTACAAGCTTTTGTACAACAAAGGAAACCATAAAGAAAACAAAAAGGCAGCCTAGGGACCGGGAGAAGATATTTGCAGATGGTGAGACCAAGGTCTTAATTCCCAAAATACACAAAAAGAAATTATGTCGTGATGGCTTTGGGTGTATAGCTCAAGGTGGAAAGAACTGACATCTTTATAGTATGGGATTTTCTAACCCGAGAATTTGATGTCTTTCTCAATTTCTTCTTTAACAATAGATTTTAAATTACAAAAGTCTTCATAAAGTTCCTACACAGATTTTCTTAGATTTGCACATAGGTCCTTAAATTTGTTATTTTGCTATTATTAAATGGTATCTTTTAAAAACTTTTATTGCAGTATGTAATATGATGTGCAGTTTTTTTTCTGTATGTATAAGTGCACAGTTTGCTGAGTCAAATCACCAGCACCCTGATCAAGAACCAGCAGTTTCTGCAGCAGCTCTGCTCATATTCCTTTAACTGCCAGCCCCCCAAGGGCTGCCCACTGTCCTGACTTCCGAGAGCATGGGTCAGTTTGGCCTGTTTGTAGACTTGAGATGTAGATGAATTAGAGGGTTTGTGTTCTTCTCTAACTGGCTTCTTTTGCTCAGAGTTTTATTTGTGTTCATCTAGTTATAAATGTACAATAGATTCTCAGTGTGTAGTATTCAGCTGTGTGCCTATACCACAAGTGGTCATTTTAAGTTGCATTTTCTGAGTCTTTTTGTTATGCTAATGACTATAGCATATACTGATTTTTATAGGCTGTAAGCTTGCTAAATTCTCGTCAGTTCTCCTATCTCTTGGTAGAAGGTTTGAGGCTTTCTTTACAGTTGCTCGTATTGTTTGTTAATAATGACTGATTTGCTATTTTGGGTCCCCCCCCCCCCCTTAGTCCTTATAGCTTTCATTTCTTTTGATTAAGGTAAGAAACCAGCATAAGAGAAGCCAGAAGCGAAAATCATGCGATATGTACTTTCTGAATAAATTAGACAGGTTTTCCTTAGATCTTGGAACAGAAAGTGGGCTGGAATTTCTAGTGTTTTTTTTTTTTTTTCCGGCCCTGAGTTCTGCTCCCTTCCAGTGCCTGTTCAGTTTGGACAGGGGAGTCTTGAAGTCGGTGAGACCAAGGGCAGTAGCTCCTTTGCCTCTAGCCTCTGGTTCACATGTGTGTGACCGGAAATGAGTCTTTTTCCTGGGGATCTTGCCAGGCTGTCATAATTGGTTACTCTGTTCTTGGTTTACCAGTACAGTTGGAGAGCCAAAGGATGTGGAGGTCATCTGTGTTCTAGCATATGTTTGTTGTTTAATTGAATGAAAATAGATTTGGGATGCACTGAACCCAGAAAGGCACAAGGAAGTTCCAGTCTCCTGGATCTGCATCTGAGGCACTCCAGTGAATATGAATTAGTCAAAACTCCTAGAAAACAAGGTGAAGTTTTAAAAGAAACTTAAAGTCACACAAAGTCTTGAATCACAAGTTACCATGTGATTTCTCAGGTGATGACAATGATAAAGACAGTAAGGCTCACCTGTGAAGTCTCAACAGGGAATTTTTTTACCTACAAATGAAAGCTGAATCGATCACCTGTATAGTAATGTAATTATGCCTCGAGATGCTGAGTAGTGAAAAAAGTCTCAAATAAGCATGTGATGATTAGAAAAGCACATTTCTAAGTCATGATTCTTTCCCCCTACGTGTTGAGAGTGGATGTGGGAGAGCGTTAGGCATCATCTTAGTACAATTGAAGTTTTCTTAACTGATCTCCATTTGCCCAATTTGCAGCATTGACTGGTGTTCCCTGCTCTCTCTGTATCACAAATCAACTGATGTCCATGGTAGGTATAATGTTAATGGACATTCCACTTGGACCCCCAAGCATTTCCACCCCTCCCAGTGGAAGCTACCAAGCATTTGTCCTCAAGTTGTGGAATTTAAGAAAATATTACGTAGGTCAATAAAATATGAATGCAGAAAGATTCCCATTCTGTGAATGATGGAAATCTCAAATTGGCAGCGTCAGCATCTTCTGGGAATTGTTAAAAACGTAGATTCTTGGGCCTCATCACAGACCTAATGAATCAGAAACTCTGAGAGAAGGGCCCAGGAATCTCTGTTTTACCAAACCCTCCAGCTGATTGTGAAGCATGCTAATGTTTGAGAACCACTGTGCTGAGAAATACTGCAGTTGGGGGATTCCCTGGGGGGTCCAGTGGTTAAGACTCTGGGCTTTCACTGTCAAGGGCAGAGGTTCAGTCCCTGATTGGGGAACTGAGATCCTGCAGACTGCATGGCATGGCCAAATATATTGCCGTTGAACTAAGTACAGGAAGGAAGAGGGATTATAAAAATATAGGAAGCTTCTGCACTCAGATTGTGTTTCAAAGGTCTTTTAGTTCTTGAGTGTCTTTAAAGAAACACAAGCCAAAAGTTGATTATGAATCATGGTGTAGTTTACATAGAAAAAACAACCAGAACTTCATTCAGCAGACCATTTTCAAAGAAATGGCCTTTGCCTCACAACTTAAGGTTGAGGAATGAATGAGCATATGACATCAATTGACATAAACGTGTTTAGAAGTGCTAGTATGAGTTTTTATGATTCTCCGCTTTAATCTCTTTTTTCCACTGACTGTCCGGCTGCTGAAGTGAGTCTGTAAGTGAGGAAAGCTTTGACTCTGTTTGATAAATCTAATAACCAGGGCTGATAGACATCTAATACATATTGGAAGAGTTGATCAGCCAACGTCTGTTCTGAAATCTGTTGTGTCGTTTAATCCATATCATACCTTTATGAAGTAGGTACCCGTTTTAGAGGTGGATGGGGCTCAAATTTGAAGACTGTACAGCTAATCAAATGGCAGCACCAAAATTTAAATCTAGGTGAGCTGCAGGTTGTTCTGCTGGTGGCTTTGTGTAAATGTCGGTGAACAGACGTATATACTGATATAGAATACCTAGCATCATTAGGTAGAAAGAGAGCAAATAATTTGGTATCCGTGACAAGGCCTTCTAACTCTCACTAGGGGCTCCCTGTGCCCCAGGGTTATGTTCACATGCTGTGCAAAATCGCTTCATCCGTGTCTGACTCTGTGCGATCCTATGGACTGTAAATTGCCAGATCCCTCGGTCCATGGGATTCTCCAGGTAAGAGTATTGGAGTGGGTTGCCATTCCTTCTCCAGGGCCTCTTCCTGACCCAGGGATCGAACCTGTGTCTCTTATGTCTCCTTCATTGGCAGGCAGATTCCTTACCACTAGCGCCACTTGGAAAGCCCTAAATCTTAACATGGTTAACTTAAAAGATTTCATAATAAGAAAGTGAATAGTATTCTCTGAATCATACATGTAGGAGTATAGTGAGTTTCTGCTGTGTTTCACTCTGATTTGAGAATGAAAGCAAAAAGCAAATGTATTAGTTTGCCAGGGCTACTGTAATGAAGTGCCATAGACTGGGTGGCTTAAATAACAGAACTTTATTTTCTTGTAGTCCTGGAGGCTAGAACTCTAAAATTAAGGTGTGGGTAAAGTCGGTTTCCTCTGAAACGGCTCTCCTTGGCTTATATCTGGCTGCAGTCCGCTCCCTGTCTTCACGTGGTCGTCCCTCTGTGTGCGCCTGTATCCTCATCTCCTTTTCTTATGAGGACAGCAGCCATATTGGATTAGGGCCCAACGATTTCCTTTAACTTAAAGACCTCCCCACCTCCAGATCTAGTCATGTTCTGAGGTACTGGAGATTAGAACTTCAACTTAAGAATTTTGCAGAGACCCAGTTAAGCCATAACAACAACTAAGATGCTTTTGGTACATTAGAATTTTTCCAGAAGGTCAAGATCCTTTATTTGAGATTTGAATGTCCTTACCCCCTTTTTTCCAACACAATTAGAACAGAGTTCATGGAACCAGGCTAATTCGAAATCCAGGTAAGAGCAAACCAGCTTCTTAATGGCTTTTAGGAGAGTCATATATTTGGGTAGCAGAATGGATTCCATCCTTCAAAAACCAATTAAAGACTCTGATGATTTAGAAACACATGCATTAATCCTAACCAATTAAAATTTCATTATAAAAACTGCCAACTACAAGAATTCGTATGATAGAGGGAACAAACTTGTAGGATTTGAAATGTAAATAATCCTGTTTTATGTCAGGTTAATTATTCAGTCATTACTCCAAGTCATGCCTTCAGCTGTATTTTACATATGTCCCTCCTATGAGAGCAGCTTCTGAAAACACTCTGCTGGTGATTCTTGAAAGAGGGCAAACAGTCATTGGCAGGACAAAGTATACACTGTGTATGATTGACTTTTGACTACTAGTTAGGTTGAATCTTAGGTTCACTCACAATGTTTTCTTCCCATGTGTAAAATCCATTAACAGTAAAGCTTTCTTCTTGGCAAATAACTCCTGTGCCCTCGTCTCTCATTACTCACTGTGACACGTGTGAGAAGTGTAGAATCTCAGCCCCCAGTCCCAGGTTTCATGAGCCGAAACCTGTGTTTTCACACGATTCACAGGTAATCTGTTGCATAGTCTTGTGTAAGAAGCCCCGCTTTGAGTGATGATAGCGGCAGGACTTTATGGAATTTTTGAAAAATAAAAAAAGTCCTGCGGTGTGCTTCATCTCTGCTTTCTGTTCCCGTGTTATATCCAGTGCGTCTCAGCAGAATTCTGGGGGACTCTGTGGCTTGTAAGTTGTAGCTTGTTGGTAAGGATTCATTTAGCAACTATATAACTTTGTTTTCCTTTCCATTTTTCCCTCACTTAGAAGATAAGATCTTAGGAAAGATTACAGGAGTAAATGTACATAGGGTTCTTAGAACAGGCAGGGCACAGTGAGTTCAGTCATGTTGACTTTGTTGTCATTATTATCCTCGTTAATTATTCCTACCAGTCACCACTACTGCTACCATAACCAAATCAAACAGCAACTACTTAGTCTAGTAAAATGCCTACTACAGAAGTGAGTGATAAATGTCACGATTACTTTATGAAGAGCAATCCCTACCATGAGTACAGATGTCATACCAACCTATCAGATAATTCACCCAGGCTTGTAAACCCCTCTTTGAAAGAAACACCAAATTATAACAAAATATTTAAAAGCTTAGTGGAGAAAAAGTGTGCATGAAACCATCCATTTTTCCCTTGCCTGTCTCCCATGAAGAAACTTAAGCTCTGTGTTCGGTTGGGATTTCTTTAACAGAAACTGTTGTGTCCTTAACCAGAGAAGTTCTGGCTGCAACAGTACGATGCACATGTATTTGGTACAGCTGGCAGTCCAGAAACTTGGGCTCTGCTACTGTGTATCATTGACCAGCCATGCTGACCTGAGCGAATTTACACACACGTGAAATGAGCTTGGACGCCATCATCGCTATGGTTCTGATTCTGGGTGTCAGTAGCATTCTAGCCAGTACAACCTCCATGAGCCTCATTTCCATTTCAGATGGTTAGACTCTCAGACATTGACAGCAGAAGAGTTGAATGATAAGCTTCTGTTCGAGGAGTAAATATAAGTCAAAACACATCAAATATAACTTCTATTTCTTTGTTATGTCACAGTGAGGTTTATCATCCCTGATTTGGATGATACTGGATTTCAGATGTACTAAAACATCTGTTACTAGGATATGCACCAGAATGCCTTATGTCTTCCTCACAGGAAATGTTGTTTATAGACATCTTCTGTTGTTTTAGTATTGTTAATATGTAGCAGATGCCTGGGGCGGCGAGGGGACGGGTATGGGAGAAGGGGGACGCAGCCTTGAGCACCTTAGAATTGTTCCAAGATTTAAATTTGTTTCTCTTTGAATTTTTATTCTGTAAGAACAAATAATGAGGTCTTAAAGAAGAAGAGATTTGTGCCAACTTGTTTGCATATCAGTTGTATATATATTAGGGTGAAATGACGCTTGTCTTTATCATCATAGGGTTTTTGACATGTAAAGACTATAAAATTGAATGTGATTGGTTAACTAAATTGAACTGATTTTACAGAATGAGTAAATAAAAATTAACTGAGTACATCCTACATATTAAAACAGTGCTTTTACTGGTTAAAGACGTAGCTGCTTCGGGAGTTAGATTCTAAAGACTTTGAGTTCCCAGAGAACATTTTAAGGAAAACCTACATATGGCAAGGAGATAGAGGAAAGAGATTTTTTTTTAAGTACCATATTGAATCCATTATAGTTCAGAAAACTAAGGTACTAGTTTCTGACATTTTGGTGAGACTTAGTTGCCAGGTTTCAAGGGAAAGATATTTCAATTAGTGCTTCTTTATTCTTTGAATGAAATTAATTTTCGATCAAGTCATAAGTGTGTGTTTCAAGGCTGCCAGAATAGAATAAGCCCTATTCTTCATTAGGTGAAACAGTAGACTGACAAATTCCCTCATCTTCCAGGGCCAAGGTGTATAGTCCATCTTCCTAAAGACATTCCTGATTTCTTCTGCTGTCATCTATGCCTCCACCCCCCAAACCTCAGGAACATGTCATACCTTTCTTATCCCATTGTTCACATTTTATGTTATTCTACCTTTTTTTTTGGTATGTTTGTTTTATCTCCGTCTGTCCCTCAGCCCTTCCTTCTTCCTTCCACAGGTCTCTGTTGAGCACCTACTGTGTGTCAGGCATCCTGCTTCCTAATTGGACTGTCACCTGTTTAAAAGCAAGATAGGTTCTTGACCATTCTTACCTCATACAACTAATAATTAAGGAACACTGATGGGTCTATCTCTAGAATTCTCTAATTTCACTTGTCAAAGGCCTCAATAAATCACCCTAGTTCTGCACTTAAAAGTCACCTTTGTTTACTTCCCATAACTACATGAAGAGACCTTCTGCCACTTTTCCAAACAATGCAGTTAGACACACTATCTTCAGGGCTATGGAATAAGCTCTTGAGAGCTATGCTCAGGAGTTGCAAGAAACATCCACAAGGCCGACAGAGTAAAGCAGACACTGCTGCTGCTAAGTTGCTTCAGTCATGTCTGACTCTGTGCGACCCCAGAGACGGCAGCCCACCAGGCTCCCCGTCCCTGGGATTCTCCAGGCAAGAACACTGGAGTGGGTTGCCATTTCCTTCTCCAATGCATGAAAGTGAAAGTGAAGTCACTCAGTCATGTCCGACTCTTCGCGACCCCATGGACTGCAGCCCACCAGGCTCCTCTGTCCATGGGATTTTCCAAGCAAGAGTACTGGAGTGGGGTGCCATTGCCTTCTCCGAAAGCAGACACAGATCACTGCTATTAATACGTCAGAATGTAATCCGCACTGAGGGTGTGCTTTCAGTAGAGTGTAGGACCAGCCAGCAGCAACAACTCTTGGAATTACCAGAGACATCAAATTGCTCTTCTTGGCTTTGGGTTGTTGGTGGCCTCTCTGAAATCCTGACTCCCTTTTCTTTTCCCCTAACAAACTTTCCAGTTGTTGCTCTTCCTTTTGTTGTTGTTCTCCTTTTACCCCTAAGGAAATGAAAACACATTTAAATGTAATATATAAATCTGCTTCATAGAAGCCCTACTATGCATTTAAAGATGAACGTTTTTAAAAATAGTATGTTAGTGTTATTGTTGTTCAGTTGCTATGTCATGTTGACTCTTTGTGACCCAATGGACAGCAGTGCACCAGGCTCCTCTGTCCTTCACTCTCTCCTGGAGTTTGCTCAACTCTTTGTGACCCCATGGACTACAGCGCACCAGACTCCTTTGTCCTTCACTCTCTCCTGGAGTTTGCTCAAACTCATGTCCATTGAGTCAGTGATGCTATCCAACCATCTCATCTTCTGCCATCCCCTTCTCCTTTTGCCTTCAGTCTTTCCCAGTATAAAGGTCTTTTCCAATGAGTGGGCTCTTTACATCAGGTGGCCAAAGTATTAGAGCTTCAGCATCAATCCTTCCAATGAATATTCAGGGTTGATTTCCTTTAGGGTTGACTGGTTTGATCTCCTTGCTCTCCAAGGGACTCTCAAGAGTCTTCTCCAACACCACAGTTGGAAAGCATCAGTTTTTTGACACTGCCTTCTTTATGGTCCAACTCTCACATCCGTCCATGACTACTGGAGAAACCATAGCTTTGACTACATGGACCTTTGTCAGCAAGTGATGTCTCTGCTTTTTAATATGCTAGTTAGTGTTGCTCATTAATTTTCCTTGTGAATATAGTTGAGACTGTTGCCTTGCTGATTTTCAGGAGGTTTGTCAATTTTCATGAACCTCCTCTGTGAACTGGGGTAATAGTAGTGACATCATGGGATTATGGTGCTCAAATCAGATGATACTTGGCACCAGGCCTGGCACGTGGTATTGGGTTGGCCAAAAAATTTGTTCAGGGTTTTCTGTACCATCTTCAATTTTTTAAATCCCCTTTCTCTTCTTACAACATTGCTCATGACTGTGAAGCCTAGGACAGTGCTTACATTTAAGCCTCTCAAACTTGTGAGGCTTGTGTTTGGGGAGTGGGTGAGGTACAGAGACATCTTACTGGCTTACTGAAAAGGTAGGGCAATGTGAAATAAGAACTGTGTAAATAGCCTTTGCCTATGTTCCTGACACAGAGCTCCTTAAATCCACTGGAGCTTTCTGGGTGATGAGGACATCTTTTGTTCTAATGAAGGAACTCTTGGTGGGCTCCTGGTTGAGGACTGTTCACAAGAAAGACCAAACCATAGAATAGAAACTTGGATCCTTCAGCACCTTTCCCCACTTCTGAAAGGTGACTGGAAATGTAGTTAATAATCTATCATGCCTAGGCAATGGAGCCTCCATTAAAAACCCAAAAGATTGGGATTCAGAGGGCTCCTAGGTTGGTGAACAAACATCCATGTGCCAGGAGAGTGGCCCGTCCCCACTCTACAGGGAGTAGAAGCTCCCATACTTGGGACCTTTGTGGATCTCTGTCTATGTACCTCTTCATCTGCTTTTCATCCCTATCTTTTCAGTTCAGTTCAGTTGCTCATTCGTGTCCAACTCTTCACGACCCCGTGGACTGCAGCACGCCAGGCCTCCCTGTCCATCACCAACTCCCGAAGTTCACTCAAACTCATGTCTATTGAGTTGGTGATGACATCCAACCATCTCATCCGCTGTCGTCCCCTTCTCCTCCCGCCCTCAATCTTTCCCAGCATCAGGGCCTTTTCAAATGAGTCAGCTCTTCAAATCAGGTGGCCAAAGTATTGGAGTTTCAGCTTAAAAATCAGTCCTACCAATGAACACCCAGGACTGATCTCCTTTAGGATGGACTGGTTGGATCTCCTTGCAGTCCAAGGAACTCTCAAGAGTCTTCTCCAATACCACAGTTCAAAAGCATCAATTCTTTGGTGCTCAGCTTTCTTTATAGTCCAGCTCTAACATCCATCTATGACAACTGTAAAAACCATAGCTTTGACTAGATAGACCTTTGTTGGCAAAGTAATGTCTCTGCTTTTTAATATGCAGTCTAGGTTGGTCTTAACTTTTCTTCCAAGGAGCAAGTGTCTTTTAATTTCATGGCTGCAGTCACTGTCTGCAGTGGTTTTTTATAATACCTTTTATTACCTAATGAACCAGTGTGTGTGTGTTTCCCTGAGCTCTGTGAGCTGTTCTGGCAAATGACTGAGCCTGAGGAGGAGGGTTGGGAACCCCTGGTTTAGAGCTGGTTGTTCAGAAGAACAGGCGATAACCTGGACTTGCATCTGGAGGCTGAAGCAGTGGCGGGGGGCGGGGGGCAGTCATGCGGACCTGAGCCCTTAACCCTGAGCAGGGTTCTGATGTTCACTCCAGGCAGACTGTGTCAGAATGGTGTGGTAGGGAAACCCACAGACCTGGTGTCGGAAGTGCTGCGAGTGTGAGAGTAAAGGGCGAACAGTGGTGTTTTTCTAGACAGGCCATGAAGAGGCGGCCTAGCTCTATCCTGTGATGTCTCATCAACTGTTCTAATAGTGTCGATTTATCGTTGACTTTTACGTAAGTGATAAGGAGTCACGATTAGTTGTTCGTCTTCGTTTGTGTTGGTCGTGTAGGGGCTTCTGTGTTATTCTTATTGGAGGAAATTTCTGTTTTCATTTAAGAACGACCTCCACACAGTCAGTGCACTAAGATGAAAGGAGATGAGGTTTAAAAAGTAGAGGTCATGTGGTCTTAAGATCTCTTTAAAGCCAAGTAAACCACCAGATTCTGTCTTAACTCAGAAATTGGGTTGGAAACCAATAATTTCTCTTTTTAAAAGCCTCATTTATACTAACTGGTATAGTAGAAGTTAACTTCTGAATTTCTAAATGAGCCAGTATTTGTTATACCTGTATAAATTGAAGAAGATAACAAAATTTTATTTACAAGATAATCTTATGAAACTGTCAAGGGTAGTCTTCCTCCGTCCTCCCTTCTCCTCTTCTGTAGATTAGGGCAAGAGTCCCGGATTTTGAAAGAACTACAATTTCTTCTCCCTTGGGGACTTGGTGCTTGGAGCTTCATGGACCTACTAAGGTATTAATTCTCCGTACCTGGCTACATGTTAAAATCACTTGGGTGCTTTTCAAAACATATTCTGCATAGCCCATCCTCACAGCTTCTGAGCTTCTGATCACTTCATGAGGACAGAAAGATAACAAGATGTTATCTTTTGTCGGGTGGTTGGGAGGATTGTATGCCCAGGTATTCCACACCCTCTTCCTCAGGCAAAGCTGCAACTGAGCCAGAGTTCAGGGGCACTGAATTTCCTTCCCTGAGCCCCTGGGGACTCAGGAATTTTCTGCTTCCTCCTGCCTTGGGTCTCAAACTGGCTATGCTAATGCTAAGTCACTTCAGTCGTGTCCGACTCTGTGTGACCCCATAGACGGCAGCCCACCAGGCTCCCCCGTCCCTGGAATTCTCCAGGCAAGAACACTGGAGTGGGTTGCCATTTCCTTCTCCAATGCATGAAAATGAAAAGTGAAAGTGAAGTCGCTCAGTCATGTCCGACTCTCAGCGACCCCATGGACTGCATGCGGCCTACCAGGCTCCTCTGCCATGGGATTTTCCAGGCAAGAGTGCTGGAGTGGGGTGCCATTGCCTTCTCCCCAAACTGGCTATACTTAGCAGGAATTATCTGCTATGGACAGGAGGTGGTTAAGCAGGAATTTTTTTTCCTGAAGAGTATAAATGTTTCTTTAGCATCTGCTTGTGAAATTTACTCAGGAGAGTACCTGTCTTAAAAGAATACTAAGGCATTAAAATGCTCATTGTAGAGAATTTAAGAACTGTGGAAAAGCAGAGACAAGAAAAGGAAAAAGTATCTGCAGTCCCTCCTCCATGAAGGAGAACCACCATTAGCATTTTGGCCTTTTAATGGCCCTTCATCTTGCCCAGGTAAATGAGGAAAATGACACAAACAGGCAAAACTCACCTTTCATTTATTGAGTACTCATTTGGGGCCAACAAGTGAAGGGGCTGTTACCCTTAGAGTGGTGAAAAGCCTCAAGTTCAAGGTGTAAAGGAACTTGCCCCAGGTGTTGCAGCTGAGAAGCCAACACAGGATCTACCTGGTTGCAAGGTGAGGGGTTCTGATCCCTGGGAGATGGATATATTTATATTTGTGTATTGCTTAAAAAAAAACAAACTGGGTCACATTCTACATTGGACATTGGCCATAGTTATGACGTGCAACAGTTAGCACAGGAGTATTGTTTTTAGATGTTGTCTTTCTATTATGACATTATAGGGGAGTCTGTGTTTATAATATTAGAATATTGCCAGAATATCTCATTTGACATTCTAGCTGTGGAAGCATGTATCATGGGGAGAGTTCAGAGTTCCTAAATTAGGAATGGGGTGGTATTCAGCCTGGTTGTCTTTAGTAAGCAGCTGGCTGAGGTTTCTCACATGACCACCTGCCAGAGAGTAGGAACTGCAGTCTGGACTCTGCTCTGACCCCACTGGGGTCACTTAAGGATTTGAAGAAGGGCAGCACCCTCTGGCCATGAGGCAGTAGTGACCAAGATATTGCCTCCTTTGTACTTAACAATGAAAATCTGCCCTAAATTTTATTTAAAAATTTTTCCCT
Source organism: Bos javanicus (assembly GCF_032452875.1). NCBI lineage: Eukaryota > Metazoa > Chordata > Mammalia > Artiodactyla > Bovidae > Bos > Bos javanicus. The sequence continues at coordinate 39,944,524 of NC_083890.1, forward strand.
TAAAAAATTTTTTTTCCATCTAAATGTTTATTGCCTCCATCTTTTAAAAAAATGAAATTGACCCTAAATGACACAATATACATGGAACTCAGTGATAAAAAAGCAGCTCTTTTTGTTTGTAAGAGAAAATACAACTCTTAAGTCCTGTGTTTCCATAGTTACACTGTATTGTAATAAGATAAAAGTCAGGCTGAAAGATTGGAAAGGCACTCCACGAGCTGACGGAGATCAATGTGGTTAGAAAGCAGCAGTGCCAGGATTTTCGTCAGGCATTCGGCGGGCAGGCTGAACTGGTTGAAATTTCGCATTGGAAGAAAGGCGTTTCTGATGCTTTGTGTTTAAGGTAAAAATGGATCAAGAAAACTTGGACCATTACTTCTGTGTTGGGAATTTGTATTTTACCAATACTTAGAAACACAATTTGCTAATGTTGTTCATTTTGGAAATGTACCCAGTGTTCTTCCCCCGCGCGGGAAATAAATAAATGAAAATCTTAAGTGCCAGCTTGATCATTCTAATTTCTACCCCTTTTCAGCTCCCATCCATTTCATTATTTTCTTTATTCCGTGAGTCCTGAGACTTTAGGCTAAGTGTATCCTTTGTATGCACGCGTGTGCTCAGTCACTCAGTCGTGTCCGACTCTTTTCGACCCCATGGACTATTGCCCACCAGGCTCCTCTGTCCACGGAATAGTCCAGGCAAGAATATTGGCGTGGGTTGCCATTTCCTACTTTACTGGACCCAAATTTTTTGTTTGTTTTATTCTGCTTATTCAAATAGCATTACCAACAAGGACCTACTCTATAGAACAGGGAACTATACTCAATATCTTGTAATAACCTATAATGGAAAAGAATCTAAAAAAAGAATATAATGTATGTACATACATATATATATATAAGTAAACACTGTGCCATACACCTGAAACTAATACAATATTGTAAATAAATACTATTTCAATAAAGATTAAAAAATAAATGGCATTAATTTAAAAAAGTTATTTGATGTGCTTTTGTGATTAGATTTCTTGATGAGACCTGGAGTGGGAGAGTGAGGAGGAAATGGCATGTGATCAAAAAATTCAACAATAATATTTTCTATTTGAAGCATTTATTATTGTTTTTCATAGTAAAACTAGTGTGAAGTCATCCAAGTTGTTTGATTTTTGTTTCATTTTCTAAGCTTAATAGGAACTCAAAAAGGATAGATTCGAGATTTGGTATAAAGATTTCAATAGTGATTAATAGTCTCCACTATAGAGTTGTAATAAAAGTGTTCGTCACTCAGTTGTGTCTGACTGTTTGTGACCCCATGGACTGTAGCCTGCCAGGCTTCTCTGTTCATGGGGTTTTCCAGGCAAGAATTCTGGAGTGGGTTGCCATTGCCTTCTCCAGGGGATCTTCCTGACCCACGGATTGAACCTGGATCTTCTGCATTGCAGGCAGATTCTTTACCATCTGAGCCACCAGGGAAGCCCTCATAAATTACCTCTAACTCAGTCTTTTTTTTAATAGTTTAATTTTGGTTGTGCTGGGTCTCTGTTGCTGTGAGGGTTACTCTCCAGTTGTGGTGCTCGGGCTTCTCATTGCCGTGGCTTCTCTTGCTGCAGAGCATGGGCTCTAGGGTGCAAGGGCTTCAGTAATTGCAGCCTGTGGGCCCAGCAGTTGGGTTCCCGGACTCGAGAGCACAGGCTCAGTAGATGTGGTGCATCGGCTTAGTTGCTCCGTGGCATGAGGGATCGTCTGCACTGGAAGGCGGATGCCTTACCATTGAGCCACCAGGGAAGCGCCTACCTTTAACCCCTCCCGTACTGGACCAGGGCAAATACGCTGCTCTGAGGGTTGGTAATGGTGCTTGTTTGCACAGCTGTCCATAGTTTATAGATTAATTTATGCTGTTTTCGGAGATTCATAGCTGCTCTTTCTGTTTGACATATCACAAGTCAGCCTGATGTATTTTGTGTATGAGAATATAAACAACTAACTCTGAAGATGTTTTTGGAACTTGAAGTAGGAACTTTAAACAGGCCATGAGTGGGATTTTATCCTTTACGAAGTTACTAATCTCATGGATGATCATTCCTTAAAAATCTGTTTTGTAGGATAATAGTTATTCTAATTTACAAGAAAATGGAAGGTATTCCCTATTTTTTTTAAAGCATCCCTCTCCCCTAAGCAGGGGAAGTATACCATTTATTATCCATGGCATCAAGTTAAAAGGACATTTTAATAGCATAAAATGTCTGAGGGTAAAAAATGAGGTTGGAAAACCTGATTGAATTACTCTCTTAAGAAGAAAAGTATAAAATTCCTTCCATTTTCCCCCCCCCTGCTTTTTTTTCCTGTGATTAATTTCAGGAAGTAGCTGCTCAGAACTTTTCCTATTTTTCACATAAAATGTTTTATAAGCATGGGTTTATTTCCAGGGCAAGAGCCTAATTATTTTTATGGTTCCAATTTATTTAGTATTGGTTTCAGTTATTTATTACGGTTCCTTCTTTTAACTTTATGTCCCTCTTTCGAAGCGATTCTCCCTGTGGCCAACGTCACTCATTTCCTACCCTTATATTGTGCTTGTATTACCAGGGGTTGCTGCTGGAAGTCGTTTTCAGGAGCCTTCATCTAATAAACTGTGTATGACATTTGCCTACTGCCTGAAAAATAGCCATTAATAAAATGATTTTATTGCAGAATCAAATAAGATGGCTTTCCATGAATGAAATTCTTCATCATGTCATGTCACTGCCTGATAAGAAGAGCCAACCACATTATGGATGGGGCAGACATTCATGGGGGAAGTTGTGTTCTGTCTTTTGTTTCTTAGTTACTTGATATGGAGAGTGGTGGTTCCGTTCATTTTGGCCCCGGCCTGTAGATTGTGATACTACTGGACGGGCCAAAATGTTGGTTCAGGTTTTCCATAACATCCTTTGGCCAACCCAATACAAATTGCCATTATTATTAATACAGGTGACGTGGTTAATTTTTAAAGACACAAAGTGTGCAATGAAAGCAAAATAAAACGTTTAAGACAGAAGAAGCATAGCTATTTTTGTAACCCAAAGACAAAAAAAATATTTCGGTGCTCAGTTTTGGTTTTCAAGAAGGGTGACCTCTGAGCGAATCCGTGGATTCTGTGGTTTGACCTGGGTCTGGTCAGTACCGCTGCGCTCCCTTTGGGTCATCTCTGCCTAATCACCTTCCTGGTGCAGGCCATAACTCTCAGTTTAAGCAACTTGTTGGAAGCCACACAGCTCAGAACTGGAGGTGCCGGGTTTTAAATTCAGTTTCTCTTCTGACCTGCAGCCTTGAGTCTTTTCAGTGAGCTACTTTGGTTTTGTTTTTTAACTTCTTGTTTTGTATTGGAGAATGGCCGATTAGCAATGTTGTGATAGTTTCAGGCGGACAGCAAGAGGACTAAGCCATACATACACATGCATCCATTCTCCCCCAAATCTCAGAGCCATCTCTAGATGCAGGTGGGCAAGTTGCCCTTTGAAAAACAGTGCTGTCGTAAATGGAGTAGGCAGTCTCCAGTAGGATTTAAGACTAACTGACCTAATCCATCATCCTTGTTGGTGGTCCCAGGTCATCTGAGTACATATTATATGGTTTCTGGCACAAGCTTCATTTTAGTGGTGCTTGCAGGGCATAGCTGCTTCGTAGTTTCTACCTCTTAAAACATAGTAGTATTACTAACAATATTGTTGATCATTCTTATAGCTAAAACATATAGATAAGAAGTCATCTTATGTACTTTTCACAATCCCTTAATCCTCACAAAACTCTGTCAATCCCATTTTCTAAGGGAGAGAACCAAGGTTCAGTGATGGGTGACTTGGGCAGTTCACCCAATTGGTAAGGGGTAAATCCCGCTCTCTCGTCTGGGCATTCTGGCTCCAGTCTGCATGTTAGCTGCTCTCCACCATGCCTTTCATCCTATGCCTGCAATACCTTGTTGAGCTCTACTTGTGAAGTTTCTCACAAAGAAGAATGTACTCGGAATGGATTCTTTTCTTTGTTGTTGAAGGAGAGAGCGCGAGCCAGTAAGTCTTTTACAGATGGCTGCAAATCTCGCTCTACTCGTAGCCCTGTCTTGGGTTTCCTTTGTGGCCATCACTTGTCAGCTCTTCAGGTCACCTCCTCCAATCATATGACTCTTACAGAAGAGGAAACTGAGGCCCAGAGAGATTTAACAACGTGCCCAAGGTCACCGAGCTTATGTGCTTCATAAAGTAATAAGGACAGAGTGACTTCCCTGGTGGCTCGGACAGTAAAGCGGGAGACCTGGGTTCGATCCCTGGGTAGGGGAGATCCTCTGGAGAAGGAAATGGCAACCCACTCCAGTACTCTTGCCTGGAAAATCCCATGGATAGAAGAGCCTGGTAGGCTACAGTCCGTGGGGTCGCAAAGAGTTGGACACGACTGAGCGACTTCACCTCATCTCATCTCAAGGACAGAGTACAGATATTCTTATCTTATCATGCAATCTTTTTTTTTTTCCCCAGTTAGGCTTTTTGGATAACCTTGAGCAAGTAAAAAGCTTGCCTTTTTCCTCTGCTTTCCTCTATTGTGGTTTCCCGGGGGCTGGCAGAGATTTTCAAAAGTTATGTGTTCCAGGACTTGAGAAATAACTTGGCGAAATTGAGCAAAATCCTCATTGGATATTGGTGCCGCTCGCTCCGGTTTTCTTTTCTTCCTGTCCTCACAGACTTCCTTCTTGCTTTGACCCTTGCCTGGTTATCTCTCTCAAGGACCCTGGCCTGAACACAGGCTTCCAGAGCTTGTGGTGCTTTTCTGGAATTTGTGCTGCAGTGGTCTGCTCTGGTGGGCGGAGGCGACACCAGCAATATTTGGGTGACAGTTCCGGTGTGTGCAGACTGGCGGGTCAGGGAGCTGCTTCTCACCCTGGAATGTTGGAAAACATAAGTAAGTTTCTAAGTAACCCCAAAATAGAGTCATGGACAGGATAGAGAAGCTGTTACAGATGTTACTTATTTCGTTTAAAAAAGAAAAGATCTAAAAACCTTATGAAACTGTTTAGGGATTTTTTAAAAAGTGGAGTTTGTTAGGTCCCCACGTTGCTAACTGACTTGTTTATCATTCAGCCATCAGTGTGTTAGGCTGGCTGACTCTGATGTTTAATTGCATTTGTTACATGAACCATTTTGTGATATTTTTCACTGAGGCAGAAGACATTCAGGCATAGAGAGTGTGCAGTATTTAGGTAGCTTACGAAGTAGACGTTTAATATGGGTTTAAAATTTTAAATAATGTGTATATCATAACCCCATTTTGGGGAGAGAAAGGTGTCTGTGTAATGTGTGTGTCTGTGGCCTATGTTAGAGATTCTCAAACCTTGGCACGCATCAGAATTATCTATACGTAGGATTTCTTATTCTGTAGGTCTGGGTTGGGAGAATTTGCTTTTCTAATAGGTTTTCACATACTGACGCTCTTAGTTGGGGACCACGTTTTGAGAACTATTGTGGGAAAGAGAAGCATAGAAAAAAGTCTTCAAGGATGCTGTACCATAATGTTGACAGTAGTTAACCTCATTTCTGGGTAATGGGATTACAAGGGCTTTTTATTTTTATCATTATGCTTTTCTGTATTTACCACCCCACCCCCCATGACTATTACTGTTATCATCAGAAGAAACAGCATTTACAGTTTTCTTTAAAGTTCTAGTATTTCTATGCTGATGAGCACACATGGAGTCTATTCTCCATTATACCTCTGCCATTAAAAGTTTCGAGAAGTCAGTGTTTCGTGTCCCTTGTTTTTATTTTGTCTTCCCAAGATGTGATTGTTTAGCGGGGCATTTCTGTCACATGGAGTTTTTCTTCCCAGTCGTGGTGCCAAACATGACCTGCTCAGTAGGTCCTCAGTGGCTCAGTTAGCTAGAATATCAGATCCTTTTATGCCACATCAATTCTCCCGAGACCCCATGGGATCCTATTTCGTGAATCCAAATTGTATTTGACATGCCTTTGGAAGAGGAAAGTCTCCTCAGTATCTGAAAGGAGAGTAAGAAATTTGTCTAAGACAACCAAAATAAGTCGAGACCGAAATGGTCATGTTAACTCTCTTGACCTCAGAATAAATCAACCAGCCACCAACCAAAAAAACCCCGGAACTGAACTATCACTTCATTATGTAAAAGGCTCTCCCTAGTTCACCCCTTAACAGTTTTAAAAATAATATGTGCGTAACAGTAGACATGAAAAGCAAAGCCTCAAGAATGCAGTGCTTTGCCACAAAAGAATAGCAAGGGTATGATGCATATATATGAGTTCCATTGATGTTTCAGAAAGGACCTCTCTTAATTGAAAATATGTTTAGATGTTGACTCACTGAGAAAGCACAGTACTTAGAATCTAGAGAACAAGTTTCTGTGTCCAACTCTATCAAACTGTAGGCACATTAGTGAGCCCCTTGGATTAAACTCTAGTGGGTCAGTGGGTATATCGGCCCTGTGAACACCCTGGCCAGTTACCATGATCAGGTGAGTCAGCTGTCGGGAAAGCTGGTTGAAAATGTTTGACATGCTAAGGCAGTGGTGTGGTCTGAACAGAGACCAGCACTGCCCTTTCTCTTCCCCAGCCCGGGGGTCTCTTGTGGGAGTTGACGTAGCTCGTGGTCTTTGTGCCCAGGAGAAGGTTGTGGCTCAGCTTGGCAGATCCAGGTACTTGTCCACCTTCCATCCTGCCCAGCCCATCTGGCAGTAACACTGATTGACCTCTGGATGACCTCTGAAGTCAGACAGCTTTAGAACAAGCAAGATCTTTTTTGAAGGGTGTTTTTCCTGATAACACTGTTAAGTTCCTTTCCAATTATGATGTCTCCAGGAAGTTAAAGTAGTTACAGTCTCTATGGAAATCCATAAATCTGTTATATAAAAAAAAAATGATCTCTCACCTGAGGAATTTGTCACTTCATTGTTCACTCCCTGTCTTAGGAAGCTAGGGAACTAGGCCTCTGTGAACCCTCCCTTATAAGTTCGTACTGTTCGTCAGTGTTCCGGCTGAGCTGACACTTCATCCGTCCACTTCCTAAGTATTAATAAATGTTCCAGAATGATTTGATGTGCATTGATGAAAATGTCAAAATGGTGAATTGTTAAGAAGGGGGTGGTTTTGCTCTGCTTTCTGGTTCCCATAGTTCCTGGCCAAGGTTGGTGGTACCTCTTAATTCATTCTGCCCAATTCATTCTATCCTTCAGAGTAGAAGGGTAATGCACTTCAAGAGTGGTGCCATCTTTTTAAGCATTGCCAGCAGACTGAGCACCGTGTGCAGCTCCTTTTCTTTGTCTTAAGGGCTAGAGAGTCTTGTGTAACTGTCTTCCTGCTCATCGGCTGTCCTTCAGTTGTAGTCTGTTCACTGCTGTGGTCTGTAGTCCTGGGGTTGTTGCTGTCAGGAGGGTTGGTTAAGACATGCATGTGCCAGTACTTCATTCCTGCTGGAAAAGGAGGACAAACAGGTAAAACCAGGCGACTGGAGTATGGTTTTTAGTCTAAAACGTACATTATTCTGAACTCTACAAAGCAGTTGATGATTTAGAACGTTAATTATGGGAGTCTTACACCTTTTTCTTGAAGAGCTCCTCTACTTTTTGGAGAAATTCCTGTTGGCGTTGTTGCTTACGACATGAGCTTGTTCTGGAATGCTCCCGCAGTGTTTGTCATCTTGTTTAGCTTTTGTGTTATTTATAGAGTCAGTGATCTTACCTTAAATTCTTCCTCAGCATTTCCATTGCATACTGGTCTTTCTATTAATAAGTTCACCTTTAAAATATTAGCGTGACTCAAATTGTTCTGAAGTTGAAGTTTAGGATTTGATGTGACCTCTATTAGGTGTTTTTGCTAATGTCTTTTAAAATATTATCACTTTTTTGGTTATTTTATGATGATATTTAACATTGTAGGGAAGGAAAGATCATTTTCCCTCTATCCTTTTGTGTTCATGGTTGAAACCCCCTGTAATGAAAGATTAACAAGAGAAAAACACACAAGTTTATGAACGTGTATATGGAGAAGGCAATAGCAACCCATTTCAGTACTCTTGCCTGGAAAATCCCATGGATGGAGGAGCCTGGTGGGCTGCAGTGCATGGGGTCGCTAAGAGTTGGACTCGACTAAGTGACTTCACTTTCACTTTTCACTTTCATGCACTGGAGAAGGAAATGGCAACCCACTCCGGTGTTCTTGCCTGGAGAATCCCAGGGAGGGGGAGCCTGGTGGGCTGCTGTCTATGGGGTCGCACAGTCGGACATGACTAAAGTGACTTAGCAGCAGCAGCATACGTGAGAAGGGGCTTCCCCAGGTGGCTTGGTGGGAATCCACCTGCAATGCAGAAGCACAGGAGGCGTGGGTTTGATCCCTGGGTTAGAAAGATCCCCTGGCGGAGAGTATGGCAACCCACTCCAGTATTCTTGACTGGGAAATCCCATGAACGGAGGAGTCTGGTGGGCTATAGTCAATGGGGTCACAAAGAGTCAGACACGACTGAAGTGACTTAGCACACACGCACGCATACATGAGAAGACCCAAGGAAAAAATGAGTAACTCCCTGAGTTACATACCTTAAATATCATCTTCCGCTAAAGACAAAAGAAAAGGGTGTGTGTGTGTGTGTGTGTGTGTGTGTGTGTGTGTGGTGGGGCGGTTACGTGAAGTTACCAGGAAAAGAACAGTATAAACAAGAAAGAGGAAGGTTTGTTAGGCTGAAGACCGTGCCATCTCCATTGAGTTTCTTGTGATTTAAAGTCATCCTCCTCTTCCGGTACAGTGAGAGAGGTAATCTTAAACAATGGTTATTTCCTTTATAAACGTAGATATCCCTGAAAAAAGAGGAACGTCTCTGTTTTCTGAGCTTTCCCTACATCTGCTATTTCTCAAAATAATCCTTATGCCAAAGAAACATGTTTTGGGGTGGTACGATCTGCCGCCCTTCAGCATGCATGGCCTTACTTGGAGCAGGGAAGCAGTTCTTGCTTCATACTGTTGTAATAGTAAGATGTCTTGGACTGCATGATACAGAGCAGCAAAGAGAAGGTATTTATAGTGAGGCTCTTGTTGCTTTGCCATCTACTTGAAGCATGCAGATGTGGAGGCCCAAATGTACTTGGCCATTTTATATAAGGGATGGACTTGAGCACCTGTAGATTTTGGTATTTGGAGGGTGTCCTGGAACCAATCCCCTGCAGAAACCAAGGGATGACTGTCTATAGCGGAATAAAATGAACTCTGGACTCTCTTTTCCTTTGCTCCCTGAGTAGCACTCTGGTCAGTGAAGTAGAACTCATTGTAGCTTGTTTCCCAAAGTGTCCTTTGGTGGTGGCCTCTGATGTAGCAAGCAGACTGGTTTTGCCAGCTAATAATTTGTTTCACCCAATCCCCAGCTTTTTAGCTCCCTGGCCCTACTGCCACCACCATCCCAGGCTTCCTGAGACCATCCTGATTCTTGTTATCTGTGCTAACTGGTGTGAAAAGATTCTTTTGAGCTCCATCCAAGACTGGTTTGGAGCACTTCAAACATTTTGAAGAATAAGAGACGTGAAGACAGCAAGGGCAGTATAGGGTAGGGGATTAAGAGTACAAACTGTTGTGTATAAAATAACCTACACGGATGTATTGTACCACACAGGGAATACAGCCAGTATTTCGTAATAACTGTAAATGTACTATGGGCTTCCCAGGTGGCTCAGTGGTGAAGAATCTGCCTGCCAGTGCAGGAAATGCAGGTTTGATCCCTGGGTTGGGAAGAGCCCCTGGAGTAGGGAATGGCAACCCACTCCAGTATTCTTGCCTAGAAAATTCCACAGACAGAGGAGCCTAGCAGGCTGCAGTCCAGGGGGTCGCAGTCGGACATGACTTAGTGACCCGAGGACACAATAGCACATATTGTATACCTGTAACTTACATTAATATTTTACATCAACTCTACTTCATTTCAAATAAAAATGAAGCTCCAAGAGTACATTTACACAAAATACCCAAGCTGTAGAGAGGCATATACATACACAAGTATTGTTCATTTTGGTTCATCAAACCGTATTTGGCAAAATCTGAAGGTGAGATGTGTTGGTTCAGCTTACTATCAACAGCTCCCTGACTCTGACTTATTTTCATGCTTAAACCAGCCTGGGGAGTAGAAGCCTCAAATTCTGCGGAAGATTTATAGCTTTCATGTATGGTGTTTTCTTACAGCTTGCACTTGTACCCAGTGTACCTAATAGGACGATTCGGAGTGGCTTTTCTCTTCTAAGTCTGTCCTCACTTATCACCTGGCTGCTGATGGTGAACAGTTCAAATGTTGTCACTGCTCGCCAGCATCTGTCCCCGGGGTGTTTGGAGGTTGGGGTGCCAGTGCTTCAGGGGTGCACGTGACTTGTTTATACCAGGAGTCTTCTTGCCTGGGCCAGATTCCTCTGGATCGACACCTTCCTGTTCCTTCTAGGAGAAATCTTGCTCTCTTATCCGTCTCTGAACTCAGTGACTATGAAAGTAAGGAATTATCTATTACTCTGGTTAGATTGCTTATTGTGGTGAAATATTCACGACATGCGGTTTGTCATTTGAACTGTTTCAGTGTGGAATTTGGTGCTTTTCAGTTCATTCACACTGCTGTGCAGCCATCACCATTTTCAGAACGTTTTCATCATCCCAAACAGAAGCTTTCAGTTCAGTTCAGTCGCTCAGTCGTGTCCGACTCTTTGCGACCCCATGAACCGCAGCATGCCAGGCCTCCCTGTCCATCACCAACTCCCGGGGTTCACCCAAACCCACGTTAGTCCCCGTTAAACAATAACTTCCCATTCCTGCTCTCCTAGGCTCTAGTAACCACTAGTCTGCTTTCTGTCCATGTGAACCTGAGTATTGCAAGTATTGCAAGTATTGAAGTGGAGTCATTTCAGTATTTGTCTGTTTCTGATTTATTTCGCTTAGCATAAGGCCTTCAATGGTTCATCCATGTTGTGGCATGTATCAGAATTTCCTTTTTTTGGCTGAATAATCTTTCCTTATGTGTAGACATCTCATTTGGTTTATCCATTCTTTTGCTGATGGTCATTTGGGTTGCTTCCATGTTTTGGCTGTTGCCAATAACACTTCTATGCACACGGGCATGAAAATATCTCTTTGGGTCCTTACTTTCAGTTCTTTGGGGTTCGTACCCAGAAGTGGGATTGTTGGATTCTGAATACATTTTAAGACACCATTTTCAGATATGACCACAAGGTAGTCTTCATCTGAATATTCCCTAGTTTACTTAAGCATTCTCTAGTTATTATGCATTTAAATTATAGGTAATTTTTACATCACAGAAACTATCAGCTTCCTTCTTATTAGTCCTCCGCTTTCTCAGTGAGTGTGGAATTAGGAATATGGTCTAGTCAAGAAGCAGCTAGCTAAACTTTCTTTTGAATACCGGAAAAAATGTCTAACTGTGTTCTCAGAAATGCACCAGGAGATAGATAAGTTTTAGGAGCTCACGGAACTATTTAAGAACTGAATTTCTTGGCAGGCTTATAGTTTAACAAAAGATAACGTCTTTCTTTTCTTTAACAGAAACTTGGACATAATGACCACTTCCATTCCACGTTTGCCTGACGTCTTCATTCTAAGATGAGTGGGTTACTCAAGGATGAAGTAAACAGGCCTGCGTCTTCTGGTGTGATGGGCACAGCAGATTCTCATAAGAGTTGGATTAGGGGCAGGTAGAAGTAACTGACAACTTTAGTAAATGTCACTGTTTGTACTAGCAAACAGGTTTCCTTCTGATTTGCCTCTCTCCTAGCCAAATAGTCACTTTAAGTAAGTCATTTCCAGAGCAAACTGACATCTAAGTATCTCTTTAATAAGTGTCCCCTGCCCTTCTAAGACGTAGCATTGTTTGCTTTTGTCTTTCTATGTCTACCCTCCATGAATGACTGCAGTCAGTTGAACCTGTTTCCTAATGGCGCGCTGAGATGATGAACTCTGCTTGAATGCCATGGGCACATATGCACACACTGTCTGAGACTTGCCCCTGCCGCCAGGGATGTGTTGTTTAGGTGTTCTTCTAAGTTCAGTGTCTGGGACGTTCTTCTGTTTTCTGATGTGAAACACCCGCTAGACTGTCTCTCTGTAGTGATGGAGAAACCATCTACACAAGATAGAATATAATGTCATCCAAGTACGAAGCTTGGAGGATCGTCTTTATTCTGACCTCTTGTATATCTAGACTGCCCACCTGCCTTCTCCACTTAGATGTCTAACTGGCATTTCAGACTCCTGCTTTTCTTCTCACAGTCTTCCCATTTTAGTAAAAGATGACCCTGGGCTTCCTCTTGCCCAGGTCTAACGCGTGGAGGCACAAGTCTCATCAGTTCCTCTCTTCCCAGACGTTGCACGTTGGTTCATCAGCACATCCCTCTGCTCTAACTTCAGAACATGTCCTGAAGGTGACACTTAACATCTTGGTCCCCAAGTGTGGACTTGCCTCTGTTTTTGCTTTTGTCGGTCCCTCCAGCTGGAATCTCCTCCTCTCTGGTTTCTGGTCAATGGATTTGAAGCATTTGTTGATTTTTTTTTTCTTTTGAAAGGCATGTTTGGGGAGGGGTGAATTTAATTCAATTCTTATATGGAGATCCTGTGTAGAGATAATACATTTTCTTAAGACTATTAGACTATCTGTCCCTCTTCTTCTTAGATATTGCCCATCATAAGGTGTAGGGGAGGTCAGTTAACCCAGGTTTTATGCATTTGTTGCTGTCGCTTCTGTTTTTATTTATTTTTTTGTCCATGCCACATGGCATGTGGGATCTTAGTTCCCTGACTAGGGATCGAACCCACACCCTTTGCCTTAGAAGCTTACAGTCTTGACCACTGGACTACCAGGGAAGTCTCCTGTTGCTATCACTTCTGAACCAACTAAATGTTGCTAAATGTTCATATCATACCCACCTACAATCAATAATATGAGAAAAAATTGTACACAAAATATAATAATAATTATGCTATGTATATTTCCACCTACACAGGGAAACTTTGCTGTTTAATAGTCTTCTTTGAAGGGTCTTTTTCTCCGTCTCGCCCTTTCTAATCCATGTCTTCTCAGATCACAGTGCTGACCTTTCTATAACTCTTTGTCCTTGTTCTGTTGTCTCTAACAGAGACAAATTTTTTCTTTGGGCAAAGAAAGAATATTTAGTCCCCTGAAATGCAAGCTTTATTTAAGAGATGCTGTCCTCAGTAGAAATGTGTTTATCGCTTATAGACTTTTCATTTTACCTGCCAAATCCTATTACTTGAGGGACTAAAAAAAATCTTATAAAAGCACTTTTATTGAATAACACAAGGAGAAAATTAAGCTTTTAAATTAGACAAAAGGAGAACGAGGCACACTTATACACTGAACTATAAATTAGCAGCATGAAGTTCATCCTATGGACCCATAGCATAATTTACTTCAAGTCCAAGACTGGAAGTCATGCAGAAAATCCCCAAAATGTCTATTGTAAGCAGCTCTAACAAGTGTTGTAATTAATGGCAGGAATATTTTCCTGCCATTAATTACAACACTTGTTCCTGTATTTGGTCTGAAAATATTCCAGACCAAATACAGGTCCTGCTGGAACCTATGGGTGTGACTTTTCTAAAATGTTAGTAAACGGTATCTCAGATATTATATAATTAGAAATATAATCTCTGCTCACGATAACATCTTTTAGTTTTAACAAACATTTATTCAATAATCCTGAGTTTTAAAAAAAGTTTTAAATAGAATGAATTTAAAAATCCTAGAATCTTATTGTAACGTAAAAGTTTTGAGCACCTCCACGTTATCAGCTGCTGAAGAAGCTGCTGAAGATGCTGTAGGACCGAGGTGTGGCCGACCTGACCTGCTGACTGTGTGTAAAGTGCTTACGTGTATATGTGCACACCAGTTAGTGTCTTCCTGGGGCTGCTACGCTGGACGAATCTCAGGGAAACAGTCTTGAGAGTTTTGCCCTCCCCACCCATCTGAGATCAGACACCAAGACGGCTGGCATGTTCCCAGCTGAGATGCTGGTGAAAGGTGACTGGAGAACTGGGGTATGTTGGGAAAGAGTTAAAGAGCTTTTATGTGAACCTTCAAGTGCAACCGGAGGAGGGTTTTGGTCCCCTGCCTTTTTGCTGCCCCTTGCCATTTGTCTGTGTGGTTCACCTGAAATATTGTCTGTTCATGCAGTAATTATGTGAGGACGGTTGCTCCTAATCACCGTATATTGTCTTTCCATAAGCATGAAAAAAATCTAGACTGCCAACTACCAAAAAAACCACAGGGACTTGCATCTGGCAGCCTCCAAGTCTCGGTACAGGGAAGATGTCATGGAATTTCCTGTTTTAATTGCAAAGACCGATTGAATTCCTGGGGCGTTTTTGACCTCACCTTGGTTGATGAGTCTCCTGACTCATCCACTTTATTTAAAAAAAAAAAAACAACTTTTTTTTTTTTTTAGGAAAAAACTTAAGGAAAGTCAGTTATTTTAAGTTTTGAAATATATCACATCTGTGTATGAGTTAGTTGCTCAGTCCTGTCGACCGTTTGCAGCCCCATGGACCGTAGCCTACCAGGCTTCTCTGTCCGTGAAATTCTCCGGGGAAGAATACTGGAGGGGGTAGCCATTTCTTCCTCCAGGGGATCTTCTCAACCCAGGGATCAAACCTGGGTCTCCTGCATTATAGGCAAATTCTTTACTGCCTGATCCACTAAGCATATAAAACACACATGATGACTAATAATAATAAAAATGAACACCCATATGCTCTATTCATCTGAAGAAACAGATTACCCGTGCTTAAGAAAAGGCGAGTAGACAGAAAGCAGTATTGCTTTCAAAATAACCACATTCCTGATTTTTGTGTTCATTATTCCTTAGCTCTTTTCTTTCATTTTTTAAAAACAGTTTTACTTTTAGCTCTGTATCCCCTGGATAATACTTTGTTTACTCTTGCCCTTCTTGGAGAACTTTATAGAAATGGAATCATGCTGGATATTTTGGGGGACTTTTTTCTTTCTCTCAGCGTTTGTTTTTGAGATTCCTTCAGATTGATGTGTAGTGACTGTATCACGTTCTTGCACTGCTGCAAAGGATCACACAGTGGATCACCGCTGTGTATTTTTCCATTCTCCAGGTTTCTTTCTTTACTGGCGTTTGGAAAGCAATGTGCTGTGCTGAGCTAAGTCGCTTCAGTCATGTCCAACTCTGTGCAACCCTGTCAACTGTAGCTCACCAGGGTCCTCTGTCCATGGGGATTCTCCCAGCAAGAATACTGGAGTGGGTTGCTGTGCCCTCCTCCAGGGGATCTTCCCCACCCAGGGGTTGAACCTGGGTCTCTAAACTCTCCTGCATTGACAGGCAGGCTCTTTTCCACTGGCATCACTGGGGAAGTCCCCTGGAAAGCAGTATAGACCCCAAATTCAGCAAGTCAGCTAGCTATTGAAAGCTTCAAAGATTGACCCCTTTCTAGCCAAATTCCCAAGTGGTTTGCTTTCATTTGTGGGAATGGTGAAGGCCCTCATTTCTGGAGACTTTCTAGAGAATGGACTTGCTTTGCCTTCTCCAGGGGCTGTTAGCTCTTGACCTGATTCTACTCGGTCTGGAATCACAGCCCTGTTTCTGCAGGATCTTCCCGAGGCTTTCTTCCCTGTGTCTGAGTCCTTCCCTGTGTTCACCACACTCCTTTTAAGGGCTGATCTGTTTTGGGGGTGGGGAACAGCTAGGAAACCAGATGCTCCAGCTAGAAGAAGGCTAGTCTTCAGAGCACAGGAAGGTACTGAGGCTTTCTTCTTCCTGCGCTTGGCTTCCTAAGGGCCTTCTCCTTCCTTCCGCTCCGTGCCCTCCATGTTTCTCATCAGAAATTGGCAGATGTTCTGCTCCACCCCTGTCTTGGTGTATCTCGCAGTAGTAACCCTCCCCTGAATACTCTTTGGGAAAGGCATCGTTAATATATTTTCCGTTTGTTTACATTGGCTCCTTTTACCTAGATCTCAGGATTGCGGTGGAATCTTCTAGTACCTTAAGATAAGTCCATTTATCTTGAGGGAGAATGTGAACCATTAAGGGCAAACTAATTTTCAGTTTACATTTGATTTAGAGTGTATAGGCCAAACGATTGTGTGTGTGTGTGTGTCTGTGTGTCTGTGTGAATGACAGCAGGGCAAAGAAGGAATTTGGGAAGTTGACAAGAAGAATAAAGTCTCAGGTTTTAAAGGATATTCATTGCCCTTGGAATTATATTCTATGAAAGTAGGAGAGTAACAGAAAGGGCCCACACCAAAATTATCTTTTTGTAAATGTCTCCAGGCAGAGAAAGATTTTGTACGTAAAAATACTATGAAATGATTG
Organism: Bos javanicus; assembly: GCF_032452875.1. Taxonomy (NCBI): domain Eukaryota; kingdom Metazoa; phylum Chordata; class Mammalia; order Artiodactyla; family Bovidae; genus Bos; species Bos javanicus. Next base: position 39,960,898 of record NC_083890.1, read on the forward strand.
ATCTTCCTAATGATGGTAAATCAAAAATTCTACTCTCTTTCCACTCCTTCCCTCCCACCATCCCTCCCTCTCTCTCTTCCTTTTTGGTAAGGGGGCAGAAGTGAAGGTGAAGAAGTCGAGGACACTGATTTATCCTTTGTTAAAAGACTTTGTTTTATGACAGGTACACGCTCTGCTGATTGGGGTATATTAGATTTTATTTGGGGCTTTGTCCAGAGTATGTTTTCTTCTGTTGGTTACTTTTCTATATCCCCTTGACTTTGAATGTATTATGGAGACTGGAATGAAAACTGCATCTAGTTATACCTTTTCCACCAAAATTTTAAACCTCAAAGCAGAGAAGCTCAATTCTGAATAACTGAAAATTGGGTCTAATCCTTATTTAAAATATTTATCCTGATTAAAAAAAATTTTTTTTTCAGTTCTTCCTGCTGCTCAGATTTTCTTACCCATAAGTATTTTAATGTGAGTAAAATTTCCAGCCAACTGGCTCTTCTTCCTTCAAACACCAGATCTTAACCATTTTGTCCTGTTTTCTGCTCTGTCCTAAGCAGAGGCCAGAGGTGGCTGGACGTGATCACGAGCAGCTGTTACTGTCCGTGCGGTGAAGCGAGCTTGGCTTGCTCTCAACCTCCCATCTCTTTTCACAGTGATGGGCTGTCAGGAGACCCATCCCGCTGTCTCCTCCCTTTCGCCCTGTGTAGTGGCTGTCGCGTCTGCTGCGTGCAGGAAAGCCAGATAACAGATGGGAGTGAGTACTGCAGCCTCAGAATGGATGAGTTAGGAGTGGGGGCGTGGCTGACCCCTTGGGGCTGTCAAACATCTATTTCTGGGGCTCTTACGCTTTCCTCTGGACACAGGAGGACTGAGGTCCCTGGGAATGGAGTACCTGCTGTTCTCAGTTCCCTGTAAAACCTTTGGAAATTTGTAATCTACTTGTTTGTTTCTCCAATCTGCGTGTGCATCCTCCTTGACTCAGACGTTAACACAACTTTAAAAATTCTCTAATAGCCTTATCTCAGGAGCATCAGCTATTCCTTATATACACAAGACTGGCTGTGTGTGCATACTTCTTAAGGATGGGTTTGTTATGCTCTGTTGTTATATGGTGGGTGTGGTGTGATGTTCCCTGATGCTATATTACACTTATTCCCTTTCCATTTGTGCGTGTTTGAAATTTCCCCCAGTAAAGCTTTTGTGAAAATGCAACACTGCATATATATTTGATTGGTCTTCAGACAAACCTGAAAGAATGGAGTTACTCAGGGAAACATTGCCATTGTCTCAAATGGTACTATTAATAGTGACCTGGTGATGTGTCTTCATATATTCGTTCATTCACTTATATTTATGGTGCCTGACAATGTTCTGGGCACTGGGGACAAGCTAGAGGGAAGCCCCTATTTCTATGAATCTTATAACCATCAGGTCCAGGGGAGAAGGTCTGTAGATAGGTAAGTAGGTAAATAAACACGGTGGTTTAAGGTGGTGCAAGGTGCTGAGGAAAACAGAACCAAGTACTGTGGGACGGTGGAGCTGATTTGGTGCAGACAGCTAACATGAAAGTGAAAGAAGGCTTCCCCAGGAAGGGGAGCAGGGTCGTGGGGAGGGGGGGTCCCAGGCAGGGGGAGCTTCTGAGCAGGTGTCCTGGATGCCAGTTCTCTGCAGGGGGGGTTGCCTCTCACTTTTAGGAAGGCGGCCCCAGAGAATATGCAGTCCAGCCAATTCATCTGACATACGTACCTCCCGACACCCAGAGTCCGAAATTAGCCTCCTGCCCGGTACCTGCTGCTTTAAGAGCTACCGAGTGGGCCAGTAAATAAGCCAGTAAACATATCCATATTAAAAGGGCTTTCAAATTAGTGGTTAACCAAAACAGTCACTTTTCTGCAGTAGTAAAATAAATGAATCCAGTTATTTGCATAAAAATAGGCTTCCTTTCAAGTATGACCATCATAAATGGCCTTGTGGGACACCAGCCTACTTTCTGAACGTGGTTCTGAGGTTATTTTTTAATGCCTGTGTGTGTATCTTTGGTAAACACATGTTCCGTCCTGTGCAGCAGGCGCCGTGGAGACTGGAAGGACGGAGCCAGGACGATCATGACCCAGCCTCTGCCTGGGGGGCACCCAGAGCGGGAAGAGGCAGGGGTCTGTGACCAGCCCAGATGCTTACCATGTGCCAAGTGCAGAGTCAGTGGTCGTGAGCAGAGCAGACCTGGGCACAGCCCTAGTGCAGCTCAGCTTCAAGTGGATGAGACAGACAATAAATCACGACGCTGACAAAGTACAATGGATGCTTAAAGAAAACTGATGGGGAATTCCAGATGGGATGGTCAGGGAAGGGCTCTCTGGGGAGGTGACAGTCACACCTAGTGTGAAAAAAGAATCAGGGGAAAGGACGTTCCTGGCAGAGAGAGGGGCGTGGGTGATGGCTCTGAGTCAGAGAAGAGTTTTATGAGTTCACGGCGGGTAGAAAAGAGGAGACGAAAGATGGAAAGGTGAACAGAGGCCAGATCCTATCGATGACATTAAAGAACTCATTGACATTATTCCAAGTGCAACTGGAAGTTATTGCGGGTGTTAAACAAGGAGAATGGTAGGAAATTTGTTTTCAACATATCATTTTAGTCACAAGGTTAGATGTAGGGTTAAAGGGATTCACCAAAAGATCCTAATCCTAGTTTTTGCCGGGTCTTTATCCTAGCCATGCCGTTTACTTAGCTGGGTAGGCTGTTTGTTCATCTGAGAAATGAGGGTAATACAGTCCACCTCCTATTGTGGTGAGGATTGAGTGAATAAGATAAGGTGTCAAGACCATGTGCGATGACCAGGATATGCTCAATAACATCAGTGCCCTCCTTGTTCTCCCTCCTTCCCATGGAGTAAAATCCAGGAGCAAAGTGTTCTGGGGTCCGTCTCTGCTGGCCTTGGGGCCAGCATCACTGAACCCAGTGGCAGCTCCATGAGGTGATGGCCACCATGTCTCGCTGTGGGGCTGAGCACTGAAGAACGGATGCTTCTGAGCTGTGGTGCTGGAGAAGACTCTTGAGAGTCCCTTGGACTTCAAGGAGATCAAACCAGTCCATCCTAAAGGAGATCAGTCCTGAATATTCATTGGAAGGACTGATACTGAAGCGCCAGTACTTTGGCCACCTGATGCGAACAGCTGACTCGTTTGAAAAGACCCTGATGCTGGGAAAAATTGAAGGCAGGTGGAAAAGGGGGTGACAGAGGATAAGATGGTTGGATAGCATCAGTGATTCAATGGACATGAGTTTGAGCAAACTTTGGGAGACAGTGAAGAACAGGGAAGCCTGGCATGCTGCAGTCCATGGGGTCACAAAGAGTCAGACATGACTTAGTGATTGAACAACAAGTTCAGGGTTGATCTGGCCCATTCAAGAACTGGACTAATAATGGAGGCTTTATCAATGGCTTGTTCCAAGTGAGATGATTAATTTAGTTTCACCGAGTTTCTCCTTTTTTCTCGATGCCCTTTGAAGGAAAGAACCAAGTTGCAAATGGAGCACCACTGTTACCCTTTCACTGATAATTCTGAGCTCTCTTAGGAGGATCTACAAACCTTCCTGCTTCTTGTTCATATCTGAGACTCTGACTTAGACAAAAGACATGTTCTTCACTTGATTTGCTTGGACGTTCTTGTTGTTTTGAATCTCTAAATATCTTCTGTAAATAATCAGTTTCTTATACACTCTTGAGGCTTCATGTTACAAGTTTGCTGCCTCGTGGGTGCAAGGTTTATTTGTTTTTAATGATGTAAATAAAACATGTGAAGAAAATGCTGTTCAGTGGTGTGGGGGTAATAAATATGACCCAGGAGAGTAGCAGCTGCCCTTGAGATGCCTGTAGTATTAGGAATCCTGAACCTTCATGAATTGGCATTAGACTTAACCCATAGTCAGTTCTGCCCTGGGATGGATAGGCATTGTAAGGAGGTTTACACATGCAGTGCTGGTTAGATGGTGTTATTTTTGTTGTTGTTATTTTGTTTTTGTTATGGTTTTGAGGGGGTTTATTTGTTTTTTTTCGGCTTAGCTTAAAAAAATCTTGAGTAAAAACTTTTATTAGAGCCATTTGAGGTTCACAGCAAAATTCAGAGGAAGGTAGAGATTTCCCGTGTGGCCCTGCCTCCACTCGTACATAGCCTTTTCCATCATCAATGTTGTACGCTACAGTGGTACATTTGTTACAGCCGAAGAACCTACACTGACACGTCATAGTCGCCCAAAGGCTGTAGTTTCCATCGGGAAGGGTCCACTGTTGGTGCTGTACGTTCTATGGGTTTGGACAAATGTATACAAATGTATAATGAGATGTATCCATCATTAGATCACACAGAACGTTTTCATTGCCCTAAAAATCCTCTGTACTCTGCCTGTCCATCTCTTCCTCCCAAACCCAGGCAGGCACCCATCTTTTTACTGTGTCCATAGTTTTGCCTTTTCCAGTTGAAGTTACACAGTATGTAGCGTTTTCAGATTGGCGTCTTTCACTTAGTAATATGCGTGTAAGTTTCCTCCATGTCTCTTCCTGGCTTGATAGATCATTTCTTTTTAGTGCTGAGATTAGGTGTAATTTAATATCGACCCATGCATCCTGCCCTGACTGTTTTTAGATACACCTGGGCTCTGGAATCAAACTGTTCGTAGTGGGCTGTCTACAGTGGAGGTTGAATTGTCATTTTCCTGCCATCATGATTCAACTCAGGCTGACCTTGAAACTTAATGGTTCTGCACAGACGTCTTTCAGCACATGTGGGCTGCTGAGTCAGGGGTGTCTTGGTCCCACAGCCCTCAAGGAGGTGGGTCCTACAGGCTCTCAAAGTCCACAAGCATCTGGCGTCAGCAGTGCAGCTGTTGCTATGGCAGATGGAAGGAAGGAGATTATGTAAAATAAATGGCTAAATAGGTAAAATAAATGGCTGGAGGTGGGAGAATTCCATCACTGGAAAGTGGTAGTGACAAGAATAGAACCGCGGCATCTGGTTTCTGCATCCCTGCTCTTAGCTACCATGCTCGACTGGCTCTCAGAAAAGGCTGTTACTTGTCTCTACTACTCAGCTAATGGCTCTGCTTTCATGAGGCTGTCGCATGGAGCGTGATGTTTGGTTCTGACTCCCTAATGTAGGAAATGTAAATATTGTTCATGCAGTTATAAGCTTGATATCATAAGTGTATGCTGTGCTATGCTTAGTCGCTCAGTCGTGTCCGATTCTTCGCGACCCCATGGCTGTAGCCCGCCAGGCTCTTCTGTCCATGGGGATTCTCAAGGCAAGAATCCTGGAGTGGGTTGTCATGCCCTCCTCCAGGAAGTATATGCTATCTAGGTACAAATTCTCACATAAGTGGAAAATTAATCCTGGAAGGACAAGTAAAACTGAAAAGATGTATGCTTCTTCCAGACAGCATGTTAATTGAGATCCTGTCGAGGAGTAGCCACTGAGAACTAGCCCAAGAATGGCCTCACAGAGGGGCCTGATTCTTGATTTAAAATCAAGAATTGGTGCTTACTGCTGCCTTTTTTTATTTTTATTTTTTTAAGCTTCGCTGCATGGTCCTTTTGAAGACACAGCAAGAAAATTGCACAAGAGCCATGTTTTCTCTGCTCAACTTTGTTTTGGTTAATCTAGTGTGAGTTCTTGCCAGGCTCCCCCCACTGGGAGTTGCATCCATGGTGATGAGAAGCTGGAGCTCTGTGCAGTGGCTTGGAGAACTCTCCACAGAGGCGGCCAGGGGCTTCTCAGAGGCCTGTCGCCCACAGCAGTAGCTGGCTGTGTTTCGTGAGTCAGGGGGACTAATTCAGGCATTTTCCTTGACAAATATCAGGAGAAAAAAAGGCAGGAAGGCTATTATCAGTGGATAGTAATTCCACCAAATAATGCCCTGTAACTTGCTAAACTTTCCATTTGCTTTGTGTATCCATTTTAATTTTGGAAACACACACACACATATATTGAATGAACATCATTAGGTTGAGTTAATAGTTCCTGTGGATATGCTCGTGTAGTCCCCTCAAGTTTTGCATTTTATTGTAGCAATCTATTTGAATTAACCAGTTCATTAACGTTTTTGCCATTTGCCTTCTTCTTGTGGTGGGTGTCAAGGGCTATTCAAAATGTATATGTAACCCCATCTGCATTTTGGGCTTCCCTGGTAGCTCAGACGGTAAAGCTTCTGCCTGCAGTGCGGGAGACCTGGGTTCAATCCCTGGGTCGGGAAGATCCCCTGGAGAAGGAAATGGCAACCCACTTCAGTACTCTTGCCTGGAAAATTCCATGGATGGAGGAGCCTGGTAGGCTACAGTCCATGGGATCGCAAAGAGTCGGACACGACTGAGCAACTTTACTGGATCTGTTTTTTTATAACTCATAGAAGTGCTTGCTATATAGTTTTGTATATATGAATGTGTTCATTTGTTGGTTTACAAGTATATGAACTTATCTTCAAACTACACTTAATAAATCATAGTGGAAGATGAACCTTTATAGTCACTTATCAAACACAGTCCCAACCCTGGGTCCAGTCTCTTTCTGTGGACAAACTACTGAGCTCGCACGATGCTGTGGTTCTCGAGCAGGCTGTGTGCTCCAGTACTTTTTTCACTCACAGTTCTCCCTATTGAAGGGCCACTTCTTTTTTTTTTTTTTTTTTTTTTTATTGAAGGGCCACTTCTTTACCCTGTCAGCTGGGTGACTCTCTTCACCTCCTAGATATGGTGCAGGGGTTTCCTTCTCTGAGAAACTTCCCTTCTTCCCCAGGTGATCTTTCCCTCTGGGGCTGCTGTGCACATCACATTGTATCATAATTGTGTGTATAAGTTGCATTTATTGATGTCTGCAAGGCAGCATGTCTAAGTTGTTTCTCAACAAAGTGCACAGTATGTGTTAAATATTTGTGGACTTGAATATAGCTCTTTGCTTCTGTCTGTGCTCCATCCCAGGCATCCCAGTCTACTGGATATTAGTTCTTCATGAATGTATCTGTCTCTCTCACAAGGTGTTGAAGTCAGAGGCTATGCCTCATTCCTCTTTTATCCCTCAAAGCACCTATGATGTTCAGTGTAGTGATCGGTATGCAGTAAATGCTTGCTGGTTTAACAGGATTACTTGGACTCTGATGTTTAGTTCTCCAAGTGGAAGGTGAAAATCAAGGGCTTTATTAAGTATACGTCGTTAGAGTAGTCTCTAAGAGTCAAATATCATTTAATTCTGTATCTTTCCTATGTAAGTTGGCAATTTCCAACAATTAATCAAAACATTTTTTAGCACGTGGAAGAGAATTTTCTGTTTCTGAAGAAAGCACTCATCATTCATGTCTCTTGCAGCACTGACTGGGGTAGTTGATGGGCTGTAAATACTGGACAAAAGACTCCTTGCCCGAGCATCATCTTTTGGTGTAAGGTGTGAAAAGAGAATGACAGCTACATAGGATTGTTGTCATTGTAATATGCTATTTATACTGCCTTATTTATTTCACTCTCTTGTTAAACTCTTATATAGCTTACTAAATTCAGTACCTACTCCTCATTTCAAGACCTGGCCACATACAGGTCCAGCTTATCTTTACAGTCCCATATCCGTGTGTGTGTGTGTGTGTGTGTGTGTGTGTGTGTGTGTGTCTTGTGTCATCAAACTGAACCTGCATTTCTGAGTCTAGTTGACTTCTGAAGCTCTTGAGGACTTGACCCTAGCTAACATCCCTTTGAATTTCTCTGTGTGAAATGCTGCTCTAGAGAAATAATTATATTTAAATAAGACACAGGAAATGGTCTCCATTTTCTGACAGTCCTTGACACCTTCCCCAAACTTTGGAATTGTGAGATTGTGGTGGTGATGAAAGAAAGGCTTCACACCTAGATTATGTTTAAGCCACAAGTGTACAAACTTCCTTCTGAGTTCTTCCTGTGATTTCAGTACTGCATAACTGGGTGGGGATGGGGACTGAGGTATCATGCAAGTAGCACTTGGCGTGGCCTCTGCTTTCAAGGGTTTAAGTCTTAAGGATACACAAGACTCGAATTCAGACAGGATCACTGAAGGTTATAGGACTTTATGTGTGGCTGTGATGTTAGGCTGTTTTGTTGACCGTAGGAATCCTCAGCTATCAGCTGGTGAAGGCCAATGTGGTCTCAAACAATTGGTGAGGAGTTGAGACTGGAGCCTGGAGCTGGGTTTTGGAGAGGGGCGATTTGCTCAGGCAGAAGGGAGAGACCAAGTGGGTGAAAGGCATGGAAGTTATAAGAGTTGTGTGGGGAGTGCATGAAGTGTGGGTGACCTTGAAGAGACCCATTAACTTTTTTGTCCTGAGAGAGGAAAGAACCTTCAGTGTTTACAAAGTAGAGTTAGCGTCAATCAGCGTAGAACCACACGTTCTTATTTTCTCTCTAAGCCTGTGTCTGCAGGTCAGTGAGTTCTCTTTGATGGGGTGTTCTTTATAGTTCATTGGATGTTTGTTTAGCTAGGAATATTGCATCTTTCTCTAAAGGAACCACCTAGGTATCAGCAATAGCCTGGACCTAGTTGAGAGTTAGACGGAACTCTTTGTTAAGACTTCACTGATATAACCAACAAAGACTGTAACTTAAAAATATATACTTTTAATATTGATTATGTTCATGATAGATGTTTATATTCATCTTTTTTCATAGATACATAGATACATGAGAGAAAACTTTTATCTTTACATTGCAATATCACATTAGTTTTTCGTTTTTTCCCCTCAAAGGATAACGTGCTGCATTTGGTTATAGTATCAGTATTACTCATGTTGGAAAACTTTCTCTTCACAATTACCAGAAAATGATACAGAGCCTCTGGAGATGGGGCAGTAAACTATGGTTCTGGATTAGGATGCTTAGTTTCTTATCAGCTAATTCAAACCTCAAGAAATGTTTATCAGTGAATGAAGTACAGTTGTGATAAACCAAATGACTTACTTTTCCTTCTGCAGCCAGGATCCTTGATCTAAACTAAATGATGAGTAATTTGAGTAGTGGCAGTTTTCACTTAGTGACCTGCCTTTTCCCCATGCATCCTGGTCTCCCATTTTTTTATTATTAATATTTGATATTTATTTATTTGTTTTGCCTGCGCCAGGTCTCGGCTGCGGCATGTGGGGTCTAGTTCCCTGACCTGGGATCAAACCCAGGCCACCTGCATTGGGAGTGCAGAGTGTTAGCCACTGGGCCACCGGGGAAGTCCCTCCATTTACTCTTAACAAACCATCCTTAGAAACATAAAGGAAGGTAGCTGAATTATCCTGGCATTCCCATATTATGTGGTTTCTTTCTAAGACAAAGAGATACATTTACAAAGTACTTAAAATGCTGAAATAGGATTGGTTTCCTAATAGGAATAAAGAAAACTGTGTTGAAATGTCAATAAGGAAAGGATCGCTCTATTATTGGGTGCCAAAGGAGGCCAGCGCACTACTGGCTAAAAGCCAGCACTTACTCTGTGCTGCTGGTGATGATGATTATACAGTCATGAAGCACAGGAGAACCCTGGGGAAATCCCTGGGATTCCTGTGAGCATGTTCCACCCCCATTAGATTCCTTGGTTCATTGTAGCCTTAATGTGAAACATACATTTTACTAATTTGTCCCATGCTGTTTCATATGGTTGCTTTATTGTAGGCCAAGTCAAGTGACTTTTCTTTCCCCCGTTAAATAAAGCCGTGATTTAAATGGCTTTTATGCACGATACTGGATGCTTGGGGCTAGTGCACTGGGACGACCCAGAGGGAGGGTATGGGGAGGGAGGAGGGAGGAGGGTTCAGGATGGGGAGCACATGTATACCTGTGATGGATTCATTTTGATATTTGGCAAAACTAATACAATTATGTAAAGTTTTAAAATAAAAAAAAAAAAGATCAGGCTTCCCACTATTATCGTATTGTAAGGGAAGCTTTGGAGGGTCCCCTTGCTGAGATATCAATTTCCCGTGTTTATGGCTGATTCTACTGAAGTTATACCCCCTGGAAACTGTTTTTGTTTTTATTTCTGTTGTCAGAAGGAGCCAAAAAAGGCTATACCTGTGTTTCATAGCATAAATAGAGCTCTTCAAAAAGGTGGTTCTTGTTCAAAAAAAAATAATATGAAGATTAAAAATCATTTCAGATGTCAAAAAAAAAAAATAAAGCAGGCAGTATAAGAGAGGGCTTTATCAAAAGTACTGTGAGTGAGGTTTTATTATTATGATTAATTATTGTTCTACCTGTTCAGAATAGATGCCTTTTAGAGCCGTTGTTCCACTTAAAGAAATTTTCTTGGAAGAAACCTCAAGCTTTATGTACAGAGCAAAGACCCATGGCTCTCTTATATTTGAAACCATGCATGCATTGTTATAACCACATCCATAAATGTTTGTCTTGCTTAAAAGGATAGATGCACAGAATGTTGAAACTTCTTAATAGCAGCTTGAGATACCAGTTTTTCTAGGTAGTTTCCCTCTGAAACCTGAAGACAAAAATCACATTCCTCTTGTCCCTGCCTGCGGTCATGACATAAGGATTCATTTCTTTTTAGCTAATTCATGGAATTTCAAGAAGATAATTCTTTATCATTATAAGAAAGGTTATGATTTTCTTTCCATAGATTTAAAGGTTAGGATTATCTACCTAATTGTGGAATCCATGGAGTTTCTTTTCTTGATATTGAACTCTGGGTTTTATTTGGGGGCCTCATAGTTCTGGGAGGGATACTGAACACAGTTCAGTTCAGTTGCTCACTTGTTCGACTCTTTGCAACCCCATGGACTGCAGCACGCCAGGCCTCCCTGTCCATTGCCAACTTCCAGAGTTTACTCAAACTCGCGTCCATTGAGTCGGGGATGCCGTCCAACCATCTCATCCTCTGTCATTGCCTTCTCCTCCTGCCCTCAATCTGTCCCAGCATCAGGGTCTTTTCTCATGAGTCAACTCTTCTCATCAGGTGGCCAAAGTATTAGAATTTCAGCTTCAGCATCAGTCCTTTCAATGAATATTTAGGACTGATTTCCTTTAGGATGGACTGGTTGGATCTCCTTGCAGTCCAAGGGAGTCTCAAGAGTCTTCTCCAACACCACAGTTCTAAAGCATCAATTCTTCGGCACTTAGACTTTATCTATAGTACAACTCTCACATCCATACACAACTACTGGAAAAACCATAGCTTTGACTAGACCGACCTTTGTTGGCAAAGTAATGTCTCAGCTTTTTAATATGCTGTCTAGGTTTGTTATAACTTTTCTTCCAATGGGGCAAGTGTCTTTTAATTTTATGGCTGCAGTCACTATCTGCAGTGATTTTGGAGCCCCCCAAAATAAAGGCTGTCACTGTTTCCACTGTTGCCCCATCTATTTGTCATGAAGTGACGGGACCAGATGCCATGATCTTAGTTTTCTGAATGTTGAGTTTTAGGCCAACTTTTTCACTCTCCTGTTTCACTTTCATCAAGAGGCTCTTTAGTTCTTCTCTGCTTTCTGCCTTAAGGGTGGTGTCATCTGCATTTCTGAGGTTATTTATGTTTCTGCCGGCAATCTTGATCGCAGTTGAACACAGTGATGGAGAGAGGGCACCGAGCTGTTCGTGCCTATACCTTGAGTTCCCATGCCCTCTGCCTAGGAAAATCCTTTTTTAAAAAAAAAATTCTCATGGTTCTGTTCCCTATGAAGAAAGATTAAAGCCACAGGAAAAACCCCCCATTTCTTTTTAACAATCATTTTGGAGTTTCTGAATCGGTATTAGAGACTGGTTAAGAATAACCACATCCAGAAGGCCAAACCCCTGTGATAGGATTACATACCATATAAATCATAGTTCAGCTCCTTAACTTTGTACACAATCAAAACATTTACCGAGGAAGTTAGTCTAATGGTTTGTTACTTTGAAAACTATTTCCTTTTCAGAGATGTTACTGGATGCAGAGTTTTTTTTTTTAATGCAAAATTGAATGATAAAAAAATTCATGTGTGGTTGATGATAAGGATGCAATTTGCTTTTAAATTTATACTCAGGGTTGAAATATGTGAAAATTGTCATCTAAACAATGCTTTCTAAGTGGGGGAGAAATCCCATATTATTTTTCAAAGGAAATATATATATATGTGTCAATTAAAAAATTCAAATATGAAAATTGATTTTGAAGTATTTAACCACAAGCAATATGATTGCAGCATGTTTCTTTCTTTCTTTTTCTTTTTTTCTGATGCTCTTTTTGTTGGCTGCTTTATAATCATTAAAAATACCTCTGAATGACTGGATAGATTCTATTAAGCCAAGGAAGAAACTTCTTATGCCCACACTGTGTTTTTGAGCAACTATAAGAGTTTATTGCTTCAGGCAGTAGAGTAAATTTTGCTTCTGATCTTTGTGAAGTAGAGCATATATTAGATCATGTAATCAAGATACTGAGTTTGCCTTGTTTTTTTTTTTTTCTTTCATTGCTTCCTCCTGATATATCGCTGCTGTGTGGACAACCCTCTACTTCTGCTGCTGAAATTTTTTGTTTCCATCATTCAGGAAACCTCCCAAGGTAAGCACCTACACAGAATTTGGTGTGCATGCTGGCCAAGTGTGCCAAAATTTCGAATTTCATCTATCACAGTGACCCCTCTGAAACACCTCTGCTTTTGAGAAGACGGTTCAGCATTCTAATGTAAAACGTAAACCATGAACAGTTAATGTTGGTAATGTTGGGCCTCTACATCTTATAAAGCACTTTAATACATTATTTCATCTTTGGAACTAATGCGTGGGTTTTCAGAACAAACCCATCTGGCTGTTGTTTATATTTTGTTGATGATGACATGAGGCCCAGAGAGAGGAAATAACATGATAATAACAATAATTCACGGATAGGGTAATGGAGAGTGAAAGTGAAAGTTGCTCAGTTGTGTCCGACTCTTTGCCACCCCATGGACTACAGTCCATGGACTTCTCCAGGCCAGAATACTGGAGTGGGTAGCCTTTCCCTTCTCCAAGGGAAATCTTCCTAACCCAGGGATTGAACCCAGGTCTCCTGCGTTGCAGGTGAATTCTTTACCAGCTGAGCCACAAGGGAAACTCAAAAATACTGGAGTGGGTAACCTATCCCTTCTCCAGCGGATCTTCCCAACCCAGGAATCGAACCGGAGTCTCCTGCATTGCAGGCAGATTCTTTACCAACTGAGCTATGAAGGAAGCCTTCATAGAGTAATGCAGAACTATATAATATCACCACCTAGAACATGGGAAGACAAAAATGGTAACATCATGGTAGATTGGTAACTGGGTTATTGACTGGACAAACTATCTTTTCTGTGTCCTACTAAGAATCATTGATATCATCAGAAAAATTCTCCAAACTTTTGGAGTTTCAGATGTCTGCCAACTTTATGTGGCCCTTTGGAGTTTCTAGCCAATTGCAAAGTCCGCTAATTAGAGCTAGCCCCCATGCTCTGGCCAGCCTTCATTGGCATGTGTGCCAGTGAGAAGCCTAAGAATTAAAGAGTAGGTAGAAAAAGAAGACAATGAGACATCATCTGAATGATCAACTCTTGAATGAGTGAAGGCTGATTTTTATTACCGGTGAGTATTTTATTGGTTATCAAAAGGAAGGAGAAATGCAACCAGCCTCTGATCAGTGATGCTGGTTTGGTTTTTGAGATGGGATCAAGTCAGGCTACACCCACATATATTATATAGTCAGAATCTAAGACACAGGTAAGGGGAAGAAATCCAGGATAGATTAGACTTACTTATCTCTGGGATTATGAAGGAAAATCTAACTTGGCTTTTGGAGTATTGAGACCTCCCTAAAATGCTAAATGTTATCCTTTATGTTTATTGATAGCAGTATAGCAATTGTCCTTGGCATTAAGAGTTCCATCTCCAGTAAGGAAGCCATGCATTGAACAAATAATATGAAATCTTTTAAGAAAGAGGCAGTGTATGATGTTTAGAAATATAAGCACTCGCATCCTGGCCAAATCTGAGGGATTAGAAGGTTATTCCTGAGCAATCATTGACGTGGTATGTGCTCAGTCATTTCTGAGTCTTTTGCGACCCCTTGGACTGTAGCCCTCCAGGCTCCTCTGTCATGGGATTTCCCAGGCAAGAATGCTGAAGGATTGCCATTTCCTACTCCAGGGGATTTTTCCAACCCAGGGATTGAACCCTCATCTCTTGCATTAACAGGCGGGTGCTTTACCACTAGAGCCACCAGGGAAGCCCCTATTGATGTGGAAAAGTGTAACCAAAAATGTCTCTGCTACTCAGAAAGATGTGAGCTCCCCTTAAGTAGCTCTTTGTTCCCTTGCTGTTGGTTCCTAAAGGTTTCAGAACAGACAGCCAACCTTGTGATGTATTTAATTCTCTCCTTACAGAAAAAGGCACTAAAATCCTGAGCAGTTCCACATAGGGTTACTTAATGCAGGAGAAGCAGTGAAATGAAAAAGAGGCACAAAACCACATTTTAAAAAAATCACTAATTGCTTTACATACAGAAATGTTCTGGTTACTTTCTGCTGCTGCTGCTGCAGCTGCTAAGTCGCCTCAGTCGTGTCCGACTCTGCGACCCCAGAGATGGCAGCCCACCAGGCTCCCCCATCCCTGGGATTCTCCAGACAAGAATACTGGAGCGGGTTGCCATTTCCTTCTCCAATGCATGAAAGTGAAAAGTGAAAGTGAAGTCGCTCTGTTGTGTCCGACTCTTCGTGACCCCATGGACTGCAGCCTACCAGGCTCCTCCCTCCATGGGATTTTCCAGGCAAGAGCACTGGAGTGGGTTGGCATTACCTTCTACCTGGTATATAAAAGTTTTGTGCGTTCACTAGGTATTCTATTAATAGTTCCTATGAAGTGTCATGAAATTTCCAAGATAAAATGAATGACATTAAATGTAAATATATATATACACGCATGTGCACACACACACACACATGCACATATGTGCGTGTGTGTGTGTGTGTGTGTGCGCGCATGCCATAAGGCACATCTAGAAAGTATGAAGATCATCTTAAATTCAAATAAATGACATAACAAACTGAAAGTTTTTAAAAAGATGCTAAGATAAGGTCTTTTCATGCAGAAACTTTGAATATTGAAAGCAAATGGGAAACATATTTTTAATGATGACTATATAAGCATGAACTTTTATTTATTCAGACAATGAGATTTTGACATGCATAATTAGTAAAAGCATCAAAGAAGACATTTTGGTTTCATTTAACAAATATTCTGGGCAGGGGCCAAGTGCTGCATGAATCAGACCAGATCCTAGCATTCTAATGGGGTTGGAGTACAGAACATGTGCATAGTGTAATATAAAATCAAGAGGAAACTATCTGTCAGACCCAGGATGGAAAGTCCTGTTCTGACTTCTGCAGAACTGACAGCTAAGACCAGGCAAAATATTAAAAACCTATACTTGAACCTTTACATAGCATCTACACAATGACTGTTGAATGAATGAAGAAAAAAAAGAAAAACCTGTTGTACCAGAAGGACACTTCACCAGTTTAGTAGAAAGAAGGTTCCAGTTTAGCTAAATTATGTGTTCCCTTCACTGGTGGACAGAACCACTTTGCTAAAGACTAAGCCAGAGAATAGGTGGGGAAACAATGGAAACAGTGACAGATTTTATTTTGAGGGGCTCCAAAATCACTGCAGATGGTGGCTGCAGCCATGAAATTAAAAGATGCTTGCTCCTTGGAAAAAAGGTATGACCAACTTAGACATCATATTGAAAAGCAGAGACATTACTTTGCCAACAAAGGTCCATCTAGTCAAAGCTATGTTTTTTTCCCATAGTCATGTATGGGTGTGAGAGTTAGACTATAAAGAAAGCTGAGTGCCAAAGAATTGATGCTTTTGAACTGTGGTGTTGGAGAAGGCTCTTGAGAGTCCCTTGGACAGCAAGGAGATCCCACCAGTCCATCCTGAAGATCAGTCCTGAATATTTGTTGGAAGGACTGATGTGGAAGCTGAAACTCCCGTACTTTGGCCACCTGATGTGAAGAACTGACTCTTAGTAAAGGCCCTGATGCTGGGAAAGATTGAGGGCAGGAGGAGAAGCGGGTGACAGGATGAGATGGTTGGATGACATCACCAACTCAATGGACTTGAGTTCGAGTGAACTCTGGGAGTTGGCAATGGACAGGGAGGCCTGGCGTGCTGCAGTCCATAGGGTCTCACAGAGTCGGACACGACTGAGTGACTGAACTGAACTGAACTGAGCCAGAGGAAACACTCTGTCCTAGTTCCATGCTCAAGGAGACCCAAATGCCCGGCTGGGTCGTAATCCTGATCCTCTTCTGTGGCCTGTCCCCAGAGGGAAAGTGCCCATTGGACCTTACAAATCTCACCAGCAATTTGGATTTTCTTGTCATGACATTAATTTGTGTTTTCCTGAGGAATATCTGCCTTTTCCTGTAGTCTGCGTTCGGACGATTATTGAAATTATGCCTAATGATGATGGTAAATAATCACCTCCTTATTGTATTTTCTGTTTGTATTATGTGTGAGGATTTTGCGCATTTTACTTAAAAATATTCTAAGGTAGAGGTGTGATTAGGAGAAAGGAGGGGGTGTCTCTTGGAATATTTGGTTGAGTTATCATTGTTCCTACCCAACTGTTATACCGGAAAGAAGTCTTGCAGTCTTTTTATCTATCTTTGGAACTGTACTCTTAGAATGCTATGCTATTTTCATTGTTTCTATTAATAATAGCTGTCTTTAATTCAGCACTTACAATATGCCAGATCCACTTTAAATCCAAATTAAAGTTTAATGCAAACTTGGATGCCTTCAGAGAAATAGGGGCAAAATCAGTGGTTGCCCTGAGGAGTGAGAGGAGAGGAGAGATGAATAAATAGGTGAAGTACAGGATTTTTAGAGCAGTGAAATTGTTCTGTATGCTACTATAAAGGTAGATATATGACATTATGCAATTATCAAAACTCATAGGACTGTATAGCTCAAAAGAGTGAACCTTGATGTATGGAATTTAGTTCTTAATAATGTATTGATATTGGTTTATTGATTATAATAAATATAGCATAACTAATACAAGTTATTAGTAATGACAGAAACTGCTGAGGGGATGTTTGTGAAGAGGGGGTATTTGGCAACTCTTTGCACTAGCTGATCAGTTTTTCTGTAAACCTAAAACTGCTTTAAAAAATAAACTATTAATTATGAAAAAAAAGATGTACTTCATATTCACAGAATAAAATAGAAAAAGCTATGTGGAAAGCATTTGACAAAGTTCAACACTTGTTTATGTCATAAACTTGCAGCAGATTGTAGTAGACAGAAACCTCCTCAAGATGGTAATGGGCACGCATTAAACCTACACAGGTGTCATCATATTTACAGTAAAAGACTGGACACTTTCCATCCAAGATGCGAAATAGGTGAGGATTAGCCACTTCTCTTCAGCATAGACTGGGCTTCTTAGCCAGTGTAATTAAGCAAGAAAAAGAAATTCAGATCAGAATGGAGGAAGCAAAAGCATATTTTTTTGTAGACAGTAAGGTCATATATTTGATAAACATTAATGAATCTCTCAATAAGCTTCTAGAACTTACCGGTGGCAGGGTGGCAGGAAAAAGGTCAAAATACAAATTGTACCTCTTTAAAATAGCATGAGCAATTAGAAAATAAAAATCAACAGGAACCCAATCATTTACAGTAGCTTCAAAAACATTAGATATTTAGGGATATACTTAGTTGAAAATGCACAATACTTTTTTATTAGCATCTCAGATATAGTTGACCATTGGGTTGTAGGCAGATGTGCCAAGAGATGGAGAAAATATCAACTGTATTCAGAGACTGACATAGCATAGAGTTGGACTGCTGGTCCATGGAAGGGAATCCTGGGGGACACATCTAGGAGGTTGAGGAACTTCTCTGATGGTCCACTGGTTAGGACTCTGAGCTTTCACTGCCAAGGGCATGATTTCGATCCCTGGGCAGGGAACTAAGATCCCACAAGCTGTGTGACATGGCCAAAAAAAAAAAAAAAAGGAGGAGGTTGAAACCAAATCCCGCTGTGGAGGACCTTGATACCAGGATTGCATCTTGATACATTCCATGTCTCTGTTTTGAACAAAGCAGTGGCCTGATTCAAACTCCCTTTCAGGTTAATCTGAAAGCAGAGCATAAAATAAATTGGGTTTGGTCAGTGGGTGGGAAAAGGATGATATTCAATAAAATGAGCCAGGAATGAAGAAAATTCATTACCTCTTTTTCAATAAAATGAGAGATAATGAGGGCCTGCATTGGTGTGGTGCCATGAGAAAAGAGGAAGGGAAGAATGATCAAAACATTGCAGAACTGAAGTGTCCAGGACTTGGATGCTGATAGCATGTGGGAGAAGACGGTGCCACAAGAGGAGGCAGAGATGGATCTGGAATTTGAAGCCGAGTAACTGAAAATTCAGCAGGAACTGAAGAAAGACCTGTTTGGTGCAAGGCAAAGTGAAAGAATACAGTTTTAGAGTGAATTGAATTAGAAATGATGGCAAAGCATCTGAGAGACGCCTAGCAGGTAACTCACAGTTTGTAGTCTGCCCTAGAAAGGTCGGGTACATCCTGATGGGAAGGAGGTAGGAGGTAAAGGAAGAGCTATTGATTATGTGGTCAAGGAAGAAAGGATTAAGTAGGATAGAAGACGTGAGAAAATAGGGGTGAGCAGGGACCCATCCTGTTTTCGGGACTGGAAGGGGAAGAGCCAGTGAAAACTCAGAAGAGAAACCAAGTACCTTGTGGTGCTGCTGCTCACGGCGACACCGCGGACACTTAAACTAGTTCTCGCCGAATTGTGTTTCTTCTGTTCTTAAAAGTTATTTCTTCTAGTGTTGTATTAGGACAAGGAAAAAATATTCTTCTGGTTGAACTTGAGAGTAAGATTGAACATTTTTTTCATATTGCACGTGCGTGTAGAATAGAGAAATATCCACAAATGTATCCTTGTGTAAATTGTTTTGTACTATTTATTTGGATTTTCTTTTTGGTGTTACATTTTGTAAATTTGTCCTCCAGAGTAGAGAAACATTTATTTCAGCATGGGCCTAGCGCATACCATTTAATCCTTTCCCCCGTAGCATATCATGCAATGTTTATTAGAGCATGTTCTACTTCCCTTAAAAAGAAAAATAAGCTTTTAGACAAACATAGAGACACCTGCTTTATGCCTCCTCATTGGTTTAAAATAAAGAGCCTTTGTCTCAGAATTTTCAGAGTTGAGATAGGTGTGTTTTTCCTTAGTGTGTGTGTGTGAAGATCTCTGTCTAGATATGTGTTATGCACGCTCTGTTGATGGAAACCAGGAAAATGTCCCGGTCATGGGAGCTTTGCCTTTAGAAGCCCAGTTCCAGTCTCCCTGACGGCCCTCAGAACGTCAGGCATGTTCTCGGACACTTCGCTTTTCATGCCTCTGTCATCTCTGGCACAAGTATCTTGCTTTCCCAGGGAGCTACACTGAAACACATGCAGAGGAAAACAAATGAATTCTTCCTCCCTTTTCTGTTTTCTTCTTCACCCTTCAGTATTTGTTGAGAACTGTCCATGTGCCAAGTGAGCACTTTGGAGCTGGAAGAAATGTCTGAACTGAGCCCATTCAGAGTCTGAGATTAAGGAGATGGAGGCTTAAGGAGTGATCGGCCCAGGCCATCCAGTGAGAGAGCTTTGGGCTGCAATTCTAGGCCTTCTGGTTGCTGCTGCTGTCTGTTACATCATGCGCTTGTAAAGCGGTTTTTCTGTTTTTTGGGTTTTATGGAAGTGAAAAAAGCAGGAAAGAGTAAGAAGGAAGAGTCTGAAGCAAAAGTAAATATCTGCAAGATCACTTTGTTTACAATCGCATTCTTCTTTACAATGTTTGCTCATTTTTAAAGCCATGACCATCATTTTAAGATCTCCATAAGTTAGTGTAAGAGTCATTGAACAATTTGATCTTACTAATTAAACTCACTTTAAAGTGAAAGTCTTAGTAGCTCAGTTGTGTCTGACTCTGTGTGACCCCATGGGCTATATCCCGCCAGACTCCTCTATCCGTGGGATTCTCCAGCCAAGAATACTGGAGTGGGTTGCCATGCCCTTCTCCAGGGGATCTTCCTGTTTTTTATTTACAAGCCCTGTTAAGAACTATTGAATTTAAGGGTGTTTAATCCCTCTTCTAATTACATAAGTTTGTTGGCAAAATCTTGAACAGGAGAAAATGACAGCATAACAAAATAAAATTGTTACTTTTTGGAGGCAGTATCCTTTAAAGGGTCATACTGCCATGCCAAAAAACCTGACTTTACCGAAAAAGGCTCGGAAATAAGGAGGGAGAAATCACTCTATACAGCTTATGCCATCTGAAGTGCAGTTTCATTCAGACTCATTTTACAGTCTGTGACCTCCATCATTTTCATCATTCACTTTGTGCATTTCTGAAAACTGAGTGGTGGCCTGAAATGAGGTGAGTTGTAGACCTGTTCTGTCCAATACAGCAGCCACTTAGCCACACGCAGCATTTGAACATGTGCTATGTGGCTGGTCAAAACTGAGATTTTTGTGAGTGTAAAAATACACAGCAGACATCAAAGACTTAGTATGAGGAAAAAAGTAAATATTTTAACAAGTGTATTAGGTTAAATAAAAACATTATTTAAATTGTTTTATCTCTTGACTTTTGAGTGTGCCTACAGATGCAATTTAAATTACATTTGTAGCTTGGATCATATTTCTGTTTCAGACCAAACATATAGCTGAATGTGGAACTTCTTTTTAGCATCCATCCTGAGGTTTTTGCCGTTTCTCTTACCCTGTTAAATGCAGCCACTCTGCTGTCACCCCTTACATTTCTGCCTTTATATCTGAGCCCATGAGTGTTGCAGCTGCATGAATTGAATGGCAGCAGAGCCCTACCCCACTGCGTTTTTTCCTAGGAGGCATTTTTACTGTATTCATTCAAATATAATTTATTAGATGCCTATAATTGAGAACATTTGTGGAAGGTACAGTGTGAAGAATTTGTGGGGCTCAAGAGGCAATTTAACTAGTGGTTCCTGCTCTCTGGAACTCACAGTATGGTGAGGAAGATTAAACATGTACAGCATTGTAAGTGGTGGAAAACAGATCACGCTAAACATCTTCATTTCGACATGGCATGAATGCAGGGCTTTAATTCTTTTTGGTCTGCTTCAGTTCTCCATCAGTGTGCTGACACGTGAACACATTTGGCACACCACGTCTCTCATAGTCATTGTACTCTTTCAAATGAACAGAGTTGAAGTAACCACCAACAGGACATGGGCTCGCCGATATTTATAAAACCGGAGAAATGGGGTTTGTGGAGAGATCTCAGGTGCAGTTCCAGAGTCAGAACAAGCTGTGAGTAGCAAGCAGCTCAGTCTGCAGATGTGAACAGTGGGTGAATTGTACCCAGAGAGGAGGATGGCAGGATCGTGTGAGCACAGGGAGACACACTCCTTCGCGCAAAGCCCAGCCAGCCCACATAGAGTGGACTTTTTTCCCTCTGTGGGAAGCCCTTTTCATTCTGGACTTGGGGGCTAGGAAGTACACAGTGAGGCTTGTGTTGATCCTTTTGACGAGGAACTTGGTGAACTATAGCAGCTCTCTTCTCATGGTCGTACGAACCTTCTTTGCCTTTTCATTTTTCTTTCTTTATTTGACTCAGCAAATACAGAGCACCTATCTACTGTGTCTGTGCCTGTAAGGATTAAAGAAATGAATTAGCACAGTCCCTGGCTGAGGAAACCTCCAAGCTTGATGAGAAAGTAACACGCTTAGGATGGTGCCTGCTACATAATAAACACTCTGTAAATGGAAACTGTGCTGTTCTGTTAACTGGGAGAGGAGTCCGTCTGTAGAGACTGTCAAAACGGATAGCAGTAGCTGCCGTAGACTGAGTTTTACTGTGCACCATGCATTGTATTGGTAGACACTTTGCTTAAATGCCCACAGCCGTCATTTAGTATAAAATGTGTGCTTACTTCGGTGGACTGTGTATTTGAGAGGTGAAGCTATTGAGTGAAAGAGCGCAGAGGAGGGAAGTTGAGGACGCACTGGAGGAGGTGACCTTTGGGCAGGTCTTGAAGAATGGCCAGAGGGTGAAGAGAGCCAAGGGGTTATCAGAGGGGAGATTTTCTTAGACTTCCATGTTTTCTCTTCTCCTTTTTCCCCCTGGACTTCCCACTGTGCTCATCCACCCGGAAGATTTCTTGGTCATTGGTGGAACATCTCAGAGCTGGAGAGATGCCTGACTCTTGACATAATCTGTAAGTGAATAGGGGAACTTGCTCCTGTCTTTTGGGAGATGAGTGGGAATCCAGTAAACACACAGATCATGTCTGTAGGGTGACATTGGTCTTGTCACTTTCACAGTCGAGTGGGAACAGCCTTCAACCAAGTACTGTTGGGTAATCTACTACCCTACTCACCGGTGTGGCCTGTTTTATTTAAACAGCTGTCATGTGTGACAACACAGATTTACAAGATCATTTTTAAGTGAATGGTCATTCACTGTGAAGTTGCTTTAAAAAGTAAATTCTCAGAGTATTTTTGTTTGGTGGAATTGTGGGCAATAAAATCATTAGGAAAACCAAGGTCTTGACCTCTCAGAATTAGTAATGTAGAAGAAAAAAGGAACTCTCTTATACATGTTAACCCATACAATCTGGCCAGAGAGGTATGAAATTCAGAGTAAGAAGAAGTAGTGTCCTTAAGAAAGGTTCATAAGGGAGTGACATTTGAGATGATGCTGAAATAATTTAATAAGGAGAAATTAGAAAGGGAGTATGCTTTGATGCATTTTGCAAAAAATTGATGTGTATGTTTGGAGGTGTTTCTTTCCCTAAAATTAAATTATCTTGAGAAAAGTATTGGGTTAATCACTTTCTGCCTAGAGAGGAGTTGAAAAGTACAAAAATTATTTTGGGGAAAAAAACATGCTTTTTAATTTTCAAGAATTCTTTTGTTTTGTCTCTATAACTAGACCAAAAGCGACTAAAGGACAGAAACACATGCCTAATGTGTCTCTGAGTTCCCTGTAGTACCTCAAACCGCGAGCAGTGGCAATTAGCCAGAATGCTTTCTGGATCAACTGTTTTATAATTGGAGAAAGTGTGCAATTAGTGAAAGTGTGCAAGTAGAAAGAGGTATGCAGTTGAAAGTACCTTTACATTTGGTGTTTATGGATCAGAAAAATGATTACAGGTCACATTTCTTAGAACCCTGATGCTCTTTCTTCAAGGAACATAAAAGATGCTTTTTTTCTTTTTTTTTAAATGGCAACTTGAATTTTGCTGACCTGCCAGTGAAATGAGACTTTTCAATAAGAGTGGAGTTTCTCTGCGGTGCATCCTGCCTCTGCGTCCTAAGGCACGTTTGCCTCAGAGTGTGTATCACCCAACACATCTGCCTTATTGAAAACAGCTTCTGATCCCTTTACAGGATGATCAGTGGTTCACAGAGATGCAAAGTGAACATTTTTAGGAGTGTGCTGAAGGTGGGACCAATGTGTCCATCAAGCTTCAGGGAATTAAATGCTGGTCTGAGTTTTACAAGCTGGAAACTAAGAGGAGGGAGTGGGATTCCAAGCAGGTGGAGTTGCATTTCATTGAAAACAGTGAAGACAGTGGTTTTCAGATTTTAAAAACAACTGGGGAGCATCTGTACCTTTGGTTCTTTTTCTAGTTGAAGGCTCTTGGAAAATGTGGGTTGCTTTACAAAAAAGTTAACAATATTGATTGGCATTGGTGAAATATGAAAATTATACTTGGTTTATACAGATTTGATTTTTTGGGGGGGGGTCAGTTGTATGCCTTAAAAAGTCCCCCATCTCCTATACTCAAGATACCAGTGACTTCATAATGAATAGGTAAAATAAAGATTTAGGAATTCTAGTGAAATTAGTTAGAAGTCTTGAATAAATATTTTTCTCTAGTATAATGTGCTGGCTTCAGAAAAAATGATGTATTTCCTTTTTATTTGAAGTGGTTAGTTTCCAAAGAATAGCTCTCAGGAAAATAGTTTAGTTATCTCTTTTGAAATGTCAATGATTTTGTTTTGAACTTTTTATTTTGTTTTGGCGTATAGTCGATTAACCACCTTGTGATAGTTTCGGGTGAACAGTGAAGGGACTCAGCCATATGTGCGTATCTGTCCATTCTCTTCTAGACCCCTCTCGCATCCAGGCTGCCACATAACATTGAGCAGAGTTCCTTGTGCTATACAGTAGAACCTTGTTGGTTATCTCTTTTAAATATAGCAGTTGTACATGACCATCCCAAACTCCCTAACTCTCCCTTCCCATTGGCAACTGGAAATGTCAATGATTTCTGTATGAGAAAATCAAAATTTCTTTAAGACCTAAGAAAACCATGTCCTCTTTTGTTACAAACCTTTGTGATTAAGTTAAATAATTTTTTTAAGCCAGGAAAAGAAAGATAATTGTTTGTGAACACTAGTTTATTTGTAGTACTAACGGCACCCCACTCCAGTACTCTTGCCTGGAAAATCCCATGGATGGAGGAGCCTGGTGGGCTGCAGTCCATGGGGTTGCGAAGAGTCGGACCCGACTCAGCGACTTCACTTTCACTTTTCACTTTCATGCATTGGAGAAGGAAATGGTAACCCACTCCAGTGTTCTTGCCTGGAGAATCCCGGGGACGGGGGAGCCTGGTGGGCTGCCGTCTATGGGGTCGCACAGAATCGGACACGACTGAAGTGACTTAGCAGCAACAAGATTGCAGGGGAAATGATCATGCTACCTTAGATAAATTATTTTAAACTTTTACACACTATTTTCGTAAGTCATACCAAATAGCTATTCTCACAATAAATAATTATACTTGATGTGGTCATACTAGTTTATGCTCGTGAACCCTGGAATGATGATGCTGGAGAGGACTCATCTAGTGACCGAATCTCTATTTGACCATTAAAGGCCACAAGTTCCCTGAAAAACTGCATCTGAAAGTAATGAAACATTTAAAAATCTGTCTTGCAGTTTGAACTTCTACTTTTTCCTAAGAGTTCCTCATGTCCATTCCATGTTCTTGTCTGCATTTCAACTTCTTCTCCTGGTATTATGTTTATTTATTGAGAAAGTATTACGTACAGTGACTGCTCTGTATGAGATATGACCCAGACAGCAGCCTAAGACAAAGCCCCTGCCCCCGCCAGGTTTGCCTTTAAGTGGAGCTGAGACCCACACAAGAAGAACTAAGCCATGGAACAGGACCGCATGTGAACTAGTGCCGTGGGCGATGGAGAGTGCTCTGAAATTTCAAAGAAGGATTGGCGGGGAAATCACTGGCAGCCTTTCTTAAAGAAAAAAATGACAGCAAAAATCTTTCCAGTTGCTTTGAGTTTTTAGGAAAATCCTTCAGATTTCTGGGCTTAACTTTCTTATGATAAATGTTGAGTAAAATCATAACCCATACTCCGTGACTGGCTTGAGGCGTGCCTATTCTAAAATGCTTGTGATCACAGGTTTTGAAATTTGAGACATAATTCAGTTCAGGGAGAGGCCAGTATTTGGCAGGCAAAGAACAAGTGTGTCTGCCAGTACTATCAGAGCCCTTTGAGAAAACGCTTTTAACATTTGTCTGAATTTGGGAGTGGGGGCAAGTGCCTAAAATGAAAATTTCATCTTCCTTTTTATGATCAAAACCAACTTTAGACTATTAACTAGTTTGTTAGAAATGAAAGTTGGCACAGAATTTGGAATGATTGTTGTTAAGGGTAGACCCCCAGTTTTGGAGTGGATTTCATTTTATTTCAAGTGACATTACTGTGAATATAGATCTTAGCTTTCTAATCTTATATGCACAATAGCAAACTGTTACCCGTAAGTTTCTGGAAGGTATGAAAAATTAACATACAGGAGATAAATTATGATTTCACTGTATGTAGCAGCTACTAAGAGGAATTCATTGGAGTCTAGAGGGAAACAGTACCTAAAAATTGGACAGGAGCCTCTGTTGGCTGTTTAAAGCCAGGAGAGTTGACTTAAGTCAAAAGGAAAGGAAAATACCCTGGAATTGAAAGTTAAGTGTTATAAAGATGCCATCAAAGGGAGGTTGTGGAATCTCCTTTTCTGGAAATGTTTAAAAACAAGACAGATCTTCATCTCTCAGGAGAAGTGTTGAAATTCTGTCCTGCCTTGGGGCAGGAAGATTAACTGGATTATGCCTGTGTGGTCTCTCAAGTCTTTGGAAGAGCCCTAGAATGCAGTAAATATTTCACACTCTGTTGGCTGGAACTGTTGTTTCATAGCTGTTCATTTTAACCTTGGTTATTCTGAGACCAGAGTGAATGTTTGTATACATAACAAAATTGAATTTGGATTTGAGGTTGATGATATAAGTTGTGTGTGGACCTGAATCCATTTAAAAGCACTGAAGTACAGGTGGTGCTGAAAATATTCAGAGTGTAACTTTGTCTTTTGGTGATATGGAAGGTACCTGCTTTCTTCCAAGGTCTCAATGCCAGTAATCATTAATAAATAATTATAAAGCAACTACTGTGGACACTGCATGATACAAATAAGAATTAGGTACGGTTCCTATGCTACCTTTGTCTAGCAGTAGAGGTAAAACCTATGCACAGATCATATACAGGGTAAGTAAAAAAATAATTGTGATAGGAGTCACAAAAATAGGATTTAACAGTATCGTGAGAGTTCAGAGAAGAGAAAGCTGATCCCTTTGGGTTTAACCAAAGAATGCTTCCTGGACGAAAAATATATTGGCACGGGCCTTAAGGAGTGTGGAGCATTTTGAAGGGTGGAAACGAAGCAAATGACGGGTGGAATTGTACTAGTAACTCCGAGGTATGGACAACTTCAGCTGAAGCATGTGGCTTTTGGGAGACTTAGGCTGGAAAGTTCCCTTAGGGCCAGTTTCTAGGCCTGGGTCAGAGTGTTTGTTTCTGACTGCCCAGTGCTTACAATCCCTTGGAAATGGTTAAACGTTCAAGAGTCTCTGTCCACAGGAGGATTGCATTTTACTATTGGCGTTGCATGGGGGAGCAGGGAAGGCTGGAACAAGGAGCCAAGAAAACAGATGCTGAGTCCCCTGAGTCAGTTAGCTTGAGGAATAGGATGGTGATGCTGAGAAACAGTAGCTTCAGGGCATGGTACTGGGTGTTACTCCAGAAAGGGTCGCTGGGCTTCCCAGGTGGCTCAGTGGTAAAGAATCTGCCTGCCAAGCAGGAGACACAGGTTCAATCCCTGGGTCAGAAAGATCCCCTGGACAAGGAAATGGCAACCCACTCCAGTATTCTTGCCTGGGAAATCCCATGGACAGAGGAGCCTGGCAGGCTATAGGCCATGGGTCGCAAACAGTCGGACATGACTTAGCGACTAAACAACAAGAAAGGTCTCCTCATCAAAAGAAATTGGAGAAATAAAGTTACACAACCAAATGGGTTTATGTATGGATACCAAGGGGGAAAGGGGAGGTGGGAAGAATTGGGAGGTCAGGATTGATATTTAATACATATACACTGTCGATATTATCTGAAAAATAGATAACTAATGAGAACATACCGTATAGAACAGGAAATTCTACCTAATGTGCTGTGGTGACCTGAATGGGAAGGACAGTCCAGAAGGGAGGGGATATATGTCCCCATATAAATCCCCATATATGTCTCCATATATGTATGGCTGATTCGTTTTGCTGTACAGTAGAAACACAACATGGTAAAGCAACTATACTCCAATAAAAATGAATTTTAAAAAAATGGGTGTATTTGCTGAAGACTTTTCAGCACCTTTAATGTTGAGAATTGCATAGAAAACCTTAAACAGGGTAAAATATGCACCATTTCCAACGTGGTATAATCCTTATTTCACGGACTGTCTCAGGAAACTGCCGTCCCTTGGTGCGTACTTTGGGGAGCATGGCCCTGTGCATGTGGTAAAGATGTCTGGAACATGAGTGGTGGTCGTATGCATGGAAAACAGTGGTTAGAGGTGTGTCCGTATGGAGCAGGGAAGCCTGGAGTGCTGCAGTCCATAGGGTCACAAAGAGTTGGACACGACTGAGCGACTGGACTGAACTGATAGAGCAGCATTAACCATTCCTAGTACATAGTAGGCATTCCATAACTGTACAAAAAGCTAAAGCGTGCAAGAGCGAATTGATATAGTAACAATACTTGGCCCAGAATTAGGAGTCTTAAGATTTCTGGGAATGTGGAAAGTTTTGACAAACCTTTAGCTATGCTAGAAATGATAAGGTCATGGAAAGTTAGGTGGGACTGATTTCAGTGAAAGTTGATCACTTTAGTATTTCTTGTGAAACCATGGAAGGTCCACCATGGAAGGTCTACCTGGGCCACCATTTCAGCATCTGCTGAAACTGCAGACTTGGGAGAGAAGCCATTGTCTTTTCTCACTAAAAGTATAATTTAAAATATTTTGGCTAAGAGGTCTGCTTGTTTGAATGTGGAGTAAGTAGCAATTTTCATATATAATTTACTCTAATACAAGAAAATAACCTTGTATTTGTAATACAAGAAAATAGCCAATTTAGTCTGAAAGAAACTTCAGAGTTAATAAAGAGTCATACTTCTGGTTTTTGTTTTTTCTTTTAAATTAGACAGAAGCAGGCATCCTCATCAGTGAATTGTTTTTCAGACTGATTTACTCATGGAAGTTAATACGTTTTTAAGTTTAATATTCTGTTCTTTCATCCAGGTATTTGCATTTGATTATTGCTTTTGGTCCATGGATGAATCCAACACTACAAAGTATGCTGGTAAGTTGATTGTCTCTCTCTACTTGATGTTGGGCCTCTGGCCTCTTCTTGCATTACGTCTGTTTTCTTTAATTATTCCAGAGTTCTGTTTTTTCCATAAAATTTGCACTCATTCTTTCCAATTCTAGCATGTGGGCTTTGAAGCCAGTAAGATTTGGTTTCAGGATCTGGCTCAGCCACGTACTTGCTAAGAAACTGCAGACAGGTTCCCCCTCTCTGCCCCCAAGCTCCTTAAGCTTCAGGTTCTTCACCTGTGAAGGGGGTATGACGTATCTTTAGAGGTGTTCCAAGGATTGGAGATGACGGGGAACCACCTTAAGCTGTGTTGCGGTTATCACACGAAAAGGAGGTTAATGTGTCCTGTCTTCCCTCACCTCTGACTTGTAGAGGATGCTCTGCTCATGTAAACAAGCAACGACAGATGCTGTTGGTTTTCAGGACCCTCTCACGTCCTGAGTGTTCTAGGGTAGTCAGTGGTGATGTGAACTAAAGCTCTTCTTTCTTCAGGGAAACATGGCCTCCTGGCCCCACGTTTTGCTACTGTTCCTTCCTTTTGAGGCATTTTATCCCTACTTCATTAAATACAAATGACTGCTATTAATAATTTTATTATTTGTGATCACAGGTGAATCTTCACTTTTCCTAGGAGTTTAAGTAAGCTCAAGAGGGAAGCACTTGTTTTAGTGGAGGAGGTCTTCATTCCTCTCCTTCTGACTGTGACCCCTTTTCTTAAATATATCGTCTTAATGAGTATTTTCTCCTTACTTATGAGACTCACAGCTGGGACTTCCCTGGTGGTCCAGTGGCTAAGACTCCAAGCTCCCAATGCAGGGGGCCCAGGTTCCATCCCTGGTCAGGAAACTATATCCCACATGCCGTAACTAAGAGTCCACATGACTAAGACCTGTGCAGCTAAATACATACATACATGCATAAATATTCAAAAAAAAAGAATCTCAGTTGAATTATTTTTCCATTTACTGAACGAAAGGGCAAGAGGATTATGGAGAGGCTGTAGATCTTAAAAGATTAGAAGGCAAAGGAAGTCATCTGCTTGTAGGAAATTTTGTTTCTTGATAACCTTTTCCTTGCCGTATAAAGAAAATCTGCTGAGAAATTATTTGATATATAGTTTTTTCAAAAGTTAATCTTGAAGTTGGAAAATTCTTTCCGGGGCTCTCATTGAGTAAATAAGCCTTCTTTCCAAACATCATTCCTACAACTTCAGCAGTGTATTTTATTAATGTGAATAGATAATTTTTAATGTTGGCTGTAATTAATTTGTCTTTTTATTAGTCCTTCGGGATGCTAGATAATATATTCTACAGAGTCTGCCTTGACTGTTAGCACTGTGTGTATTTTCATTCTGCTGCTAAGTCACTTCAGTCGTTTGCAACTCTGTGCGACCCCATAGACGGCAGCCCACCAGGCTCCCCCGTCCCTGGGATTCTCCAGGCAAGAACACTGGAGTGGGTTGCCATTGCCTTCTCCAATGCATGAAAGTGAAAAGTGAAAGTGAAGTGGCTCAGTCGTGTCCGACTCTTCGTGACCCCATGAACTGCAGCCTAACAGGCTCCTCCATCCATGGGATTTTCCAGGCAAGAGTATTCTGGATGTGTGCTTTTGGATTTTAAAAAAACACTTCATACTGTGACAGAAACAAATGAGGACAAATGCTATGGCTATACAAAGCACAGTCTCTCATTCTGTTCAATTGATATTATTCCGGATGTAGTCAGATATAGCTCCCTGGATTAAAAATCTTACGAAATTCTCAAATACTTTAGAGGACTCCTCATCACTTATAGATAAAATCTATACTCCTTGGATGACATTTAAGGTCCTTTATTATTAATATATAACCCCATCTACCTTCCCTACCCGCTGCTCCCTGTCTCCCTACCATCCATTCTGTGCTCCATCCCAGTGTGATTGTTCTTCTTATTTAACCCAGGAAGCCAGAAAGAATCAGAATAGTTCCTTAAATATTCATTAAACCCCTACTGTGTGTGCAGCCAAGGAAGCCCTTGAGAAATTAAAACCTAAGTTGGAAAGCAAAAGAACGCAAACACACGACAGTAAACATTTGGAGATAGTATTTAAGCTCAAATTTTTACAGGTTTATAAGTACTATAGAAAACCCAAGGAGAGGCAAAAATCTGGAAAGACTGAAGTTGCCTGGGAAGAAATCATAAAGGAAATGGGACTGTAACTGGACATAAAAGTTTAGCATAGATTTAACCAAAGGGCAGTATGGAAGGCAGGCTTCCCAGGTGGCTCAGTAGTAAAGAATCCACCTGCCAGTGCAGGAGATGCAGGAGATGTGAGTTCGATCCCTGGGTGGGGAAGAGCCCCTGGAGGAGGAAATGGCCACCCACTCCAGCATTCTTGCCTGGAGAATTCCATGGACAGAGGAGGCTGGCAGGCTGCAGTCCATGGGGTCACAAAGAGTCGGGCAGGACTGAGCACATGCACAGTGTGGAGGGCATCCAGACGAGAGGAAGCGTATGGTGTCAGGGACAGCATGTGGACTCTGAAGTCCACTCTGGTCTAAGTCTCAGGACGCTTGCTTTGATTCTCTTAGACAATTTAATCTCTCTGAGCTATAGTTTCTTTTCTGTAAAATGGGAAGCATGTCAATGATAGTACTTAGATGTTGTTATAAGGCTTCAGTAGGTAACTGCATGAGCTGACCAGTGGAAGGTGCCCATAAATACTTCATTTGGCTTTTTCATAAGTGAGGGTGCAGAAGTGGAAGTGAGCATGGTGTGTAACACTGGTCCAAGCAGAAGATGCATCTTATGGGGAATCAGTGAGAGACTTCCTTGTACATGTTGAGTGAAGCCAGATAACAGGAAATTTTAAAAAGCTAGGCTAAGAACCATTAAAAAAAAAAAAAAAGGCTGTTGGAGTGATGTGGTTAATAGAATGTTTTAGGAAGATTGTTTTTCTCTTCCTTTTCAACATCTCTACAATCATATCCTCCATTAACTGCCCATAGAGACCATCCTGGTGTTCTGCAATGTATCACTTATGCCTCTGAATGTAAACCTTTTTCCTACTGGAAATAACTTTATTAAGTACAGATGATAAAATTCAAATGTGAAAGTCAAGATGTCTGTAGCTTTTCACTACATATAGTATGTTGATGAATATATAAAGAGATAAAAATGCTTTCTAAACATACTGATAGCCTAAACTTTACTAAATCTTTGTTTGCATGATCACAGTAAATTCCATGTTCCAATTAGCCTGAAACAAGATTTTCTTGATTGATAGAGTAGCATCTATTTACAAAGTGTAGGGAGAAAGTTTCTTATTCTTTAGACATTCCTGTTATTGTACAAATGCTGTGACCACCTCGGCAGTAAAATTCTTGCTCACCACTCCCTCAGGTTTTTTGGCACTTATTGCAAATAGTCTGCCTAGTAAATATATTGCTAGTAGATTAGTTGAGTGGTTTCTGTACTAATTTGATTTACTTTTTTTTAATTCAATATTTATTTTTTAAATTTATTTATTTTTAATTGGAAGATCTTGCTTTACAATATCGTATTGGTTTCTGCCATATAGTCGTTTTATTTTATATTGAATTATAGTTTGATTTCTTTTCTCTTTAGTTTAAAAAAAAAACAAACATGATTCCGTCTTAATTGTGAATGGAAACATTAAGATAGAAGCATTCATTCTCTGATCAGGCATAGAGGGAACGGAGAAAGGGAAGCACATAGTTCCTGAAACCGACCTATTTGTCGGGCTCAATAAAGAATGGCATCATTGATACTGAATCTGAGCTCTTGAGGCAGCTCTCAAAACTCAGAGGGCAGAGAGGAGGTGGGAGGGAGCGAGATGAGTGCCTGGACTGAAAGAGCAAAGGGAGGCTCTTGATTTCACGGGGTGTGTCAATGTTCAATTCTAAGTTATGTTTTATGTTACTCTATTTATTAAAGGCTACTACCGCAAGCAAGAGCTTCCACTCTCAGGCTGATGTAGAAATCCGTAATTCTGTAGTAGGTTTAAGGGCACAGCGCTGGGTTGGGTGGAGTGGTGGAAGCATGTGGGCTTTTAAATCAAACTGCCTGGGTTCCAATCCCGCCTCCAGCACCTTTTTATCTGTGTCAGGTCAGGCGAGTTCTGTGTCCTCTTAGGTTACATAATTATATTAATCCTGCTCGCATAGGTTGATTTGAGAACTGAATGACCTGTTCATGTAAAGTACCTTAAACCATAGGAAAAGCTCACTTAATGCTTACCATCATCGCCATCACTGTCTCGCTGTAGCGGTAGTAAGGATAGTAGCATCAGTCCTTTGGAGAGAAAATGCATTGTACGTGCTGGTATCTATGAGACCTGGTTTTGCCACAAACTGCTGAACTTCGGGAGTGTCTGTTTCTTCATCTGTAGAGGGAGGATCTATGGCCTGAAATGGTCTCAGATCTCCTCCAGCTCTCGGATTAAACATGAATCAGACATTTTATGCTGGCCGCACAGCTGTTGCAGTGGACTTTTCAGAGGCAAATCAAAGGCTTGTTTGTTAAGCCGTTTGAATGGCATTGAATCATGCTTTGAGACATTGCACATTTTAATTATATTATCGCTTATTACTACCTTTTGGTTAGTGAGTCATAATAATACTTGTCTGTGCATTGTTCTGAATCTTTCAGCAAAAACCTTTGTGACAGGGCTTAAAAAAAAACAAGTAACCTGCAGAATTAGTCTTTCAAAACATGGCATTTCTACATAAATCCATTTCTCCTTCCCTTCCCAAGCCCATAAATATATATACATAAACATAGATCCACACTCAGGATTAAAAAGTCAGTATAAGTCAAGTGATCCTGCTGAAGGCCCATTATTAAGAAAACCATTACTTCTCCATTATTTTCAGTAATAAGAAAAAGGTTATTATAGTGAAACTTTAGAGCACCATAACAGATAATAGGTCTTTGTAAATGTTTAAATCACTGCTAATTTCATTTAAGGACTTCTTGGCCATAAACCAACACATTTTTTATCATGTGCCTAAAATGTGTCAGGTTGGTAAATATCAATGACTTCCAGTAACCTTGGTTTTACTTTTCTTCCTATTAGGAGAGTATTTTTCATAAACCTGTTTTTCTATAAATCTTCATACCAAATAGAAATTGGTCTGTGATGGCATTTCTGGGCAATCTATGTGGACATGAACGTTTCCTGACCTGAGAGTCTAAACTGTTGACTTAGAAATTGTATAACAGTTCTCACCATATGGTATGTTGCTCAGATTTGCTGAAGCCTGTGTTTTCAGTTTTTGTAATACCCTGCAATTCAGGACAAATGTTTTTCATCTGATTCTTGTTCTGCTAATGTTTCTTTGTACCATGAGGGGCCGGCTGAGTGCCCCCTAGCCATGGGCAATCTCTGTGGGGAGAGTAGCCATGTCTGAGTCTGTTCTCTTGATGGGAAAGTTTATGTGCTCAGAGGTAGAAACGATTTCTGTTTTATATTATTTAACTGTGCATCAAAATTTACATTCTAAAAAGTGACAGTAGCCGAAATAAAACCAATTTTTTTAAGAGTTTTTTTTTTTTAATTTTTTTTTTAAATTTTATTTTATTTTTAAACTTTACATAATTGTATTAGTTTTGCCAAATTTAAGCAGAGTTCCAAAATATTCATTTTAGCATATGGTATTCTTTTTTAAAAAATCTTCACGTGTATGTAAACCCTCAGCAAGTACCTTGCATAGAATTAATACTCAATAATTGTTAGCTGTTCAGTTTGTCAAAACTGTGGAAGTTTTCCCTGTGATTATGAGAAGCAATAGTACTTGACGATGTGAAAAGTTAGAGAGTCACTGGAAGTGGAGCATGCCATCTTAAAAAGATGTTTATAAAACAATCTGTAGAATCCTTCTAGATTTTTCTTTGTCTTTTCCAAATTCTCACCCATTCCCGATTTGACAGTTCTTTTAGTGACTCACCTTTATCAAGTTGTCCCTAAACATCCAACTTTGTTTTCTTAAAACTAGCAACTCCCTTTTGGCGTGTGTTAATTGTGTAATTGTGGAGAAGTGCAACTGATATAAGCCAGTCTAGGAGCAAACACAACTGACCCTTTGTAAGAACATAACTCATCTGCTGGGAGTCTAGAGAGTCGTCTTCCAGCTGGATGATTTAGTATGCAGCGGGCATGCCCCAGTGTATTTTACTGGGGAAGAGAGAATGTTTGTTAATTCAGAAAATTGGGTAGGTGAAAGTCAGTTAAGAAAAATTTTTTGGAGTAGGCGAGGCTGATACTGTTAAATTTTTTAAAAGAGTATATGTGTATTCTTTTTTCTCATCTCTACTCCCAGATTTTTTAATCCCACCCAGCCCTACCTTCTTCCACTTTCCTTTCTTTGTCCACATCTATTCCTTGGGGCTTCCCTGGTGGCTCAGAGGTAAAGAATCCACCTGCAATGCAGGAGATGTGGGTTCGATCCCTGGGTGGGGAAGATCCCTTGGAGGAGAAAATGGCAACCCACTCCAGTTTTCCTGCCTGGATAATTCCATGGACAGAGGAGCCTGGTGGGCAATAGTTCATGGAGTCGCAAAGAGTCAGACATGACTGAGCAACTGAGCACGCATACACATTCCTTAGGGCCGCGGTCCCCAAGCTTTTTGACACTAGGGATTGGTTTCGTGGAAGACAATTTCTCCATGGACTGGGCGGGGAGTTCGGGATGATTCAAGCACACTACGTTTATTGTGTGCTTTATTTCTATTATTGTTACATCAGCTCCACTTCACATCATTAGGCATTAGATCCTGGAGGTTGGGGAACCCTGCCCTAGAGTTATTTCTTGGCACCCAGAGACATTGCTTAACTTAGTTGAGTACGTTCATGGGGTGGATAATAATAACAACAATAGACAATAGAATCCTGAGCACTAGGTTCCCAGCACTGCGCTCATTCCTTTACCTGCAGGAGATCATTTAATTGTCAAAATGCCCAATCAGTAGAATCTGATATTGGCCCCATTTTACAAAAGAGAAAACTGAGGTTCAGAGAGGCCCTGCCACTGGTAGGAGAGCTGAAAGCAGTGGTAAAGGTGGATTTGGGTCCATGACAAGTAGGCGTGAGGACTTTATGGATTCTGCCGCAGTCCTGGGCCCTCCTCTCTTTTCTCTCATCCCAGCAGGAGGCTGTGCTTAGGAAATCATACTGTTGAAGTGCTCTGGCTTGGCATCTAGCCAGGAATAATACTGTTCGCCTTCTCCCTCCTGTCGGAAGTTCTCTGGAATCCTGATTGCCTGTGTTTGGTTTGGCTTTCTTCTCCCCTCCCCTCAAGTGTTGTCAGTTCCGTGCACCCCACAGTCCAGAAGAGATACTGAGTCAGGCCTGCCTCTGTGTCAGAGACTGTGGCAAACCATCGGACAGGTGGAGCTGAAACACAGTGACTTTTTCAGCAGCTGTTGAATGTGAAAGCACCCTCCTGAAAATGACTCCAAATGCGTTTTCTGCGCGGGCCTCACAGGTCTTTCCTCTGAGGCCCTGACGCCTGACCCTCCTCCCCCCCATGACTCAGCCACTTTATCAGGCGACAGAAAAAGGCGCTGAAGTTCACTGCCAGCTGGTGACGGGCCCCAGTGCTGTCGCTGGGCTGGGCACGTCTGTCTGGGTGAGTCACCCAGGCCGTGCTGTGAGGAAGGCTGCTGCGGACTGCGGGGCTGGCCGCTCCCAGAGGCCACTGTGGAAAACGGCCTGCGTCGACCTTTACACTCCAGGCCTAGGTTCTCGGGGGCCTGGTTCTTACCCAGCCCCTCGAGGGCAACCCTCTATAGTTGACTAAAACTTAAATCTCGTGTCACCGAGTCAAGCCTTGAAAGCCCTAGCTCTTCTGTCTAAAGTCTGTAGTTTGGGGTCATTTAATGTAAACCAGGTTTAAGGCCTCTACCTGTGACCGTTTCTGAGAGTTGTGCTAATTGAGGGAGAGATTTACTGAAACGTAACCCTCGCTCCTTCGGGTTTGTGTGTGGAGTCTGACGGCTCTCGCCCTGTCCAGGTGCTTGGCTTGGGAGCCGTGCCACCTGCCAAGTCCAGACTCGTCACAGTCGCTAGGGCTGTCAGCCTCGGTTAGGAGTGGAAAAACACCGTCCCAAACGCA
Organism: Bos javanicus; assembly: GCF_032452875.1. NCBI lineage: Eukaryota > Metazoa > Chordata > Mammalia > Artiodactyla > Bovidae > Bos > Bos javanicus. The sequence goes on from NC_083890.1 coordinate 39,997,787, forward strand.
CAAGCCCAGGAATTCCAGGTCATAAATATATGTATTTTATTTTTTCACTCTAACTCCAGTGAGAAAAGAGATGGGAGAAAGAAGAAAGACTGGAGGTTCTGTTTAAAGTGATAAAATGGTGTTAAAACTCTGACTGCTCTTCCAGGTCACTACTTTAGAAATATTCTGTGTTTATGTCATGTCCAGCCCTGGATCTCCAGACTGAGTGCTTTGGTCAGCCCTGATGTGTGTGAGGCTGGCTTGATTCATGCAGATTGTGAATGAGACAAGATTGTGCCCTCTTCGGGGCTTTCCCGGTAGCTCAGTGGTAAAGAATCCACCTGCAATGCGGGAGACTCAGGAGATGTGGGTTCAATCCCTGAGTTGGGAAGATCCCCTGGAAAAGGAAAGGGCAACCTACTCTGGTATTCTTGCCTGGAGAACCCCACGGACAGAGGAGCCTCGTGGGTTACAGTCCATGAGGTTGCAAAAGAGTTAGACATGACTGAAGTGACTAAGCATGCATGCACATGCCCTTTTTGAGTTTCGGGGGGGTTTTTTGGCCACGCTGCCTGGCATGTGAAACCTTAGCTCCCTGACCAGGGATCGAACACATGTCCCTTGCGTTGGAAGTTCAGAGTCTTACCCACTGGACCACTAGGAAGTCCCAAGTTATGCCCTCTTATTTTGTTCTCACCTTTCCTAGAGCATAGCCACTGTGAAGAGTTGGTGTATGTATGGTATGCACTTTCCCTCCCACCCCTGGCTTCTCTTCCTCTGTACTTCGGTATCAGGGCCCTGCTATAGAGAGAATTCCCTTGTTTCCTCAGCTCCCAGTGCATATGCCTGGTAGCTCTGAGGCCATTGCTACTGTTCCCAGGAGGGACAGGCTATGTACAAGTGTGGAGACTCAGGGTGTTAGCATTGCAGAGGTCTGTACCATGTGTGACTCAGGGCTGGGTGGGTCAGGTCTTCTGTGGCTTGGCTTGCAGAAATTCCAATCAGGAACCCTCTCTACCGTTCTGACATCGTGTTGTGGGTTGCTGCGGGCATGCCTGTGTTTTAAGACTTGTCCACACGGTTATAGGCGTCTAATCATAAGCCCCACAGAGGAAATTGGCATCTTGGTCATGGTTCTGAACAAGTGAGATCACGTTTGCCCTGTGGACTCCCTGCACCTGGCACGTGGAGCTGGCATCGGTAGAGTGGCTGTCTCCTGTTGGGCAGGGATCCTGCGGAAAAGCCACAGGCTCTTGGGTTGGACCAAGTTGTGCCTAGGTGTGGTTTGTCTGGGACAGAAAGAAATTCTCATAGATCCTTCTGCTTCCATCAGGACTTCTGGCTTTTCCCTTCTGGGCTGACATTCATTCTCCTAGACAAGGGCACTTAATTCTATTTGTGAACTGGAGTCAGGAAACATTAAGGGTGGGAGTAGAGCATCTTTTATGGATTCCCCGATTCCCACCATCCAGCATAATGAGCTCCTTTTTTTTTTTTTTTTTTCTTTTTTTGTTCGTTAACTAAGCTTCTAAAAGCAGTGGACAAGTTACTTTTTCCTGTACTGAAAAAAAAAAGGATTCCTGTGTTTAAAAAGGAACAAAGTAAAAACAAACACCTTCAGTCTTTTGGATAAACCAGACTCTCCTTACTCGACTGTGTAATGGTCTTTGATGGTTAATATTCTCTGTCCATCACAGAGTGAAGTGTAGCCATTGTTCCTGTATCATGGAAAACTGATTATGCTGAGGAGGGCAGAAGAGCGTGTGGCACCTACATGGAATTTTTAGGCTTTGGGAGACAGTCTTGGCTTTTTTAAAATGATTGTTTATTGTACCAGTGGTGACTGAAAGTCACCAAACCAAAGAATTGATTAAGTATAACTCCAGCCAGGGATTCATAGAGCTACAAAGGCACCAGAATTAAAAAAAAAAAAAAAATAAGGGGAGCTCTGTAGAGAATATTTCTGTTTAGTTTATTGATATGATTTATTAAGTTGCTTTTTCCCCTGAACCTTTCTGAGAAATCTTAATGTTATTAAAAAATGGTAAATATCTTTCCTCTGCTGGACAACCGGGGTTGGCATATACAGCTCCGAATAATTAATGATACTGTTTCTTCTTCCTCTTCTCATTATGACCCGGAACACACACACACTTGTTCACATGCTCCTTTTTTTCTCTCACATGTGAGTACACCATCATAAAACTTTGAAAGTGGGACCCCTAGAGGCTCTAGAGAAATAGCAACAAATGATTCCTTTAATTTTTTTTTCTAAGAATAAGTGTCTTTTATCTTTAAAATGGGATTGGATTGTCTCACAGATTTGTTGCAAAGATGGAGGAGCTATTTAAGGAAAAATAATTAGATGAGTACCTCCATCTTTATACCAAAATTAGTTTTAGTTGGTTAAAAATTTAAGAGATGATATTAATTATGGATATTAGCTAAAATATATTCTAGACTTACAATGGCCAGACACTCTGCTAAGTGCTTTACTGTACTGCCTTATTAAATCACACCAGCAATTCAGTAAGAGAACAAGTATTATTCCTGTTTTATTAATAAAGGAGATCTTGCCCAAGGTAACACAGCTAATAAGCAGCATTCAAGTTTGGAAATAAAACTGGAAAAACCAAAATAAGACTAGAAGAAGAGATGCGTGAATAGCTATGTAATTTGGGGTAATGATAATCCAGAAGGATTTTGAAAGTGTAATGTATACCATAAACGAAAATCATAAAGGAAAAGATAAGAGATTTGAATGTGAAAGACCAAAAGCTTTTGTATGACAAAGAACAGCATAAGACCGAAAGGTAAATGACAGCCTGGGAGAAATATGTACAGCATGTGACAGACCAAAGGCTAGCATCCTTAATATATGATGGGCATTTTTGAATGAATGCTTAACCAGTTACTAAACCAATTGATTTATACAAGTAAACCTAGGACTCAGTCATTTTACTGAAGAGCAAATACAAATGGACAATAAACTAAGGAAAGGAAGATTTTAATGTAACAAAGCAAGGAGCTTGCTTTTTCTGTTAATCAAAATCAGGAAGAATGATAATAGAATTGTTGAAGTTGTAGAAAGAAAGACTCTTGCATTGCTAGAGGAGTTAGTAATTCAATGTTTTTGGAGTTTTGCCTAGTAGAGTTAATAGAAAAGTGTACATAGATAAATATGTAAGGATAAATATTGCAGAAAAAAAGAAAAAGAAGACAATCTGAGTATCTCTAATAGGAAACTGCATCAGTAATGCATACAGCGGAAACTAAGCGGGGCTATTAAAAAATGTAATGTTGATGTATTTTTGTAGAACAGGGAAAGTGTTCATTATTTCTTGTCTTAAGAGTAAATTTCCCTTGAGACATGAAGCCATAGTGATAAAATGGATTCTAGTCTCGCTAGAATCCAGCCTTGCTTAGATTTGTAAAAATCCATGGACTTTACAATATGGTTCTTTGTATTTACCCTTTTATAAATTGTGCTTTGGGGTAGCTATTTAAAGACAGAAAGAAGAAAGATTCTTTTCAGAAACAGAGTATAATTGTTTTCCACTTTTTCATATTCCATTTTGTGTTTCCAGTTTTTTTTCCTTTCCTAGTTATAACCAAAACTTTATTAAATACAGTAAGTCTGAATTGCATTCTGTCTGTCAAATGTAACTAAGTACTTAGCTAAAAGACCTTGACTTCTTGGAAAACTTACGTATACATTTAGTGGACATCAAAAAGACTTATTTTTTTTCAGTCACATAGATTTTGTTTTAATGACTAGGAGGTAATGTGGGTGTCAGTAGTATCTGTAATTTTTATCAAAATTATTCAATTAGTAGTTACAGATGATGTTAACATGTGTGTTCACACCCTAGCACCTTGTTCAACAAAGACTATTGTGGTCTTTGGGGCTCATTGGAATTTCAGAAACAGCTGTATTTTGACCAAAGTGTAAATCCTACAATTAACGTTTTTAAGTTCAACAAACAGTATTTTGAAACCTTTGCCATCACTAACAAGGAAAGGGGCCCCCATTTAAATACACATTAGACAGACGATGAAGGATCTGGGTAGCACTGAAAGCTTTTCAGCTTCCATATATGATCTACTCATGCTATGTTTATAATGTATTTAAATAAAAGTTTTCTCTGAAAAAAAAATGCACATTAATCTGAGAACAGCAATGTCACCAGGGACAATTCCGTAATTAAGAGTGCATACATGTGCCAGGTACTCTGCTAAGATGCCACAGCTCTTGTTTTCAAAGGAGCTCACAATTCAGTGGTCTAGAAAGATGTGGGGGAAAAGGTACTGGAGTGTAATGGGTTTTGAGAGTTTGTTTAAAAAAAAATTACCATGGAAACCAGAGATGGGAGTAACTGATTTCCAGTGTCATGCAGCCTGAGTCACTGATGATGGATGGGCCTCAGTCCACTGGGAGTCACCACCCATAGACCCAGGTCTGCCTCTCTCTGGTGGCCATGTCTGGGGCAAATGACTTACACTTTCTTAGTGGCCCCCTTATCTCCTTATTGATCACGGTCCGTACCTACCTCATCTGGGTATTGCACAGATTCAGCGATATAGATAGAATATGTAAATTGTACTGCAAACAGAGCAGTTGACAAAAAGATTAATTTTTCTTAACATAAATAATAAAGGTATGTAGGTTTAGTGGGTTTCCCTGGTGGCTCAGTGGTAAAGACTCCACCTGCTAAGCAGGAGACGAATTCAATCCCTTGGTGGGGAAGACCTCTTCCCCCTGGAGAAGAAAATGGCAACCCACTCCAGTATTCTTGCCTGTGAAATCCCATGGACAGAGGAGCCTGGCTGACAGTCAGACAACTTAGCAACTAAATAGCAACAATAATACAGGTTAAATAGGTTAATTCATATACTGTTTAATATTTGCAATAATTTAGAAATAGGTCAAGCTGAAATTTATTCTTGTATTTTTACCTGGAACATTCTTTTATCATTTGTTATTTTTACTGCAACTTGAGTTTACATACCCTGAGTTGTTGTTATCAATTGATTCATCATAAACCTATTTCATATAGCTCTATATATAGCATTCATTCTTGAGTGGGTTTTTTTTTTCTTTCTTTCTGTTAATGATCTTTGGTTTAAAAAGGCCTTTCCTACCAAGGTAAATGAAACCTCGTGACCTGGCCTTGAAAAAAAACATTGAGAAAATAATCCCTCATAATTCCAGCCTACTCAGCATCAGAGCAGAAACCAGAAAGTATTCCATCTCACTCCCTGATAAAAGAACAGATATAAATCCTTGATAAGTTAATGACTTCAAACTCCGTGAAACCAGAGTAAAAGCTCTTTGACCACAGTGCTTCTCTGCAGTTAAGTCCTTTTCATTGAGTCAAGTTCTTGCTTTTTTTTTTTCAAGTTACTAAATATGAGTCAAAATCATGAATTATGGTCAGGATGTTTGATCCAGCCAAGTCTTAAAGTATCTTGTCCCCACCCTCACCCCACTCCCTTCCTGGGGGCTGGTTAACCAGTGTGGAAGATCAAATGAGATTGCTCCATTCATCTGTTTGTGCCAAGAAAGTGGTGCTTTTTGAAGGCTTTCGATGGCACTTGGGTCCTGGCTAGGAACCACCATCAGGTCGCACAGGCCTGAGCAGAAGCTGTGTTTCGTTCCCCTACGCAACAGGGGTGTATGTAATTCTGCACTACAGGCTCAGGTCCAGATTTAAGCCTGTTTTGGCATGGGCCTTGGGAATACACGTGGAATAGGGAAAGTCCTTTGAGGAAATATATGAGAAAAAAAAATCAATGGATATGAAAGATTGGCAACAGGGTGGGTAAGATATTTTCCTTTTTAAAAAATTATTTTAATTGGAGGCTAATTATGTTACAATATTGTAGTGGTTTTTGGCATACATTGACATGAACAGCCATGGGTATACATGTGTCCCCCATCCTGAACCCCCTCCCACCTCCCTCCCATCCCATCCCTCAGCATTGTTCCAGTGCACCGGCTTTGAGTGCCGTTTCATGCGTCAAACTTGGACTGGTGATCTATTTCACATATGGTAATATACATGTTTCAATGCTGTTCTCTCAAATCATCCCACCCTCCCAGAGTCCAAAAGTCTGTTCTTTATATCTGTGTCTCTTTTGCTGTCTCGCATATAGGATCATCATTACCATCTTTCTAAATTCCATATATATGCATTAATATACTGTATTGGTGTTTTTCTTTCTGACTTACTTCACTCTGTATAATAGGCTCCAGTTTCCAGATATTTTCTTAATGAGCACAAGACTCTTAAACTTAACTATAACATAAAGGCAATTTTGGAAATGTGTCTTTAGTGGATAAGAATTTTGACAGTCCTTTATTCTTCTCCATGTATTTGTGTATATGCGCATACACATAGTCTTCAGGTAGTCTTCCTAACCCTTATTTTTAGGAAGCCCCTTACAGTTATAGGCTTCTAAAAAAAAAAAAAATCCACATATTCTACCAACATGTTTTAAATGCCTCTTTGGTAGAAGTCAGAAGTTGAGAAATAAGTTTATATAAATTTGGTATATTTTCTTCTGATCCAATTTTTTCTTTAACTTTAGCACACATAGAGAACACATATACATACTATTGGACATAAATTTTTACATTATATGTACAGTCTGAACACAACTTTTTAAAAAACTCAACAATGTTTTTGAATTCTGCTGCTGCTGCTGCTGCTGCTTTTAAGTCACTTCAGTCGTGTCCGACTCTTTGCAACCCCATGGACTGCAGCCCACCAGGCTCCTCTGTCCATGGGATTTTCCAGGCAAGAGTACTGGAGTGGGGTGCCATAGCATTGCTTAAACACATAGATTTGTTTTGCTTGTTTTTTTAAGATGGTGTGTTTAAATATTCCATCATATAAAATACATTTTATGCATCTACTACTCCCTTACTAATTGGCGTTTAACTTGATTCCAACTTTCAGTATTATAAATAATGCTGTGTGAACATCCTTTTACTGGGGTCTCTTGGGGATTGGGTCTCTAGGGCAGATGCCCCATAGTGGGCCGGAGAGCGAGGACATATTCCTTTTTCTTGGTGCTGTGAGGTTTTCCTTAGAATGGCTGCATTCATTCATTCTCCCATCAACAGTTTATGAAAATACCTATTTCTTCAGTTCAGCTATATTGGATATTGTCATGTGTTGCGTGTTTTTTTTTTTTTTTGCCAGCCTGATGATTGAAAATATTGTTTCATGTTTACACTTTTAATTTGAGTCCCATTCTGCAGCTGTGATATGTCATAACACAATGAGACTGCTAAAATCAGATGCATGAAAGAAAAACATACACTCAAGAGCTTATGTTATATTGCATTATTTCCAAATGTAAAAGGAATTGTCATTTGGATAAAAAGATTAAACTGACTAATTCTCTGGACAAACATTTATTAAGCATTTCATACTAGGCACTAGGATTACAGAGATAAACAGATTATGGACTGACATCAGTCAGGGGCTCCAGTAGAGGAAAGAGGTACTTCAACCAGTAATTTCTGCATAGAGGAAGGAGAAAATCACTTTAATTCTCTTGATGGTGGGGATTGCATGTTAGAAAGACATCAATTTTAAAAGGCGGTAAATGCCTCATTAAATGTTTTAAAAAGATTTTCACACCTTTACTCTTCACCTGGGCACTACGTGACATAAATAGTCCACGACAGAACACCCCTAGGAGTCGCAGTGAGCTGTAGAAAGACTCACAGATGAGAACTTGTTCCCTAACCCCCATGGGAACACATGTGGGTTATCTGTGCTCAGCACACCCCCTCTACCAGTGATGAATGGTTTCTCAGCACGTGGCATGTACTTAGCACCACTCTAGGTGCAGAGGGGCACACACATACCGAGATGTGGGCGACATGGTTCCTGCTCATCAGAAGCTCAGAATCCAGGTGGGGAGACAAGGCAGTTTATATTGAATGACACTTTCATACTAACTCAGGAAAAGGAACTAAACCAAATTCAAATGATGCTTCCATATGACCCACAGACAATGGATAGGAAACTTAAGAGAAATGTCTTAGAGGGAAGCAGCGGGTAGAATGATAAATTGTCCCAGGTACTGGGTTATGGTGTAGAAGAATAAATAATAAAATTGCATTCATTATGCTCTCAATCCACAGCCCTGCACATAGTAGGTATGCAATACACTCAACATCTTTTTTGGATTGAGAGCATGTTATTAGTGACGGGGGCTCAGTTACTAACACAAATATGTCAAGAAAAATCAGTCTTTTTATTTTTGTTTTTTTAGGTCAAGAAGTGGTTTTCAAGTGCCTTGGGGAAGGAATTCTTGAAAAAGCCTTTCAGGGGTATAATGCTTGCATTTTTGCATATGGACAGACAGGTAAGTAGCTGCTTTTCTTTACAGTCAGTGATACTAAATGTGCATTTCTTAAAACATAGAAATAGAAAACACTTTGGGAAGCTGTAGAAAAATGCTTCTGACTTCACAGGTTTAGCTGAATTAAATGATCAAAGTAATCTTTTTGAAGGTTCAACAGTTGTGGAATGAAGTAATTTAAGTGTTAGTGAGCATGCTAGTTTCAAACTATTAAGTGTCATTTTCCTAAATTATAGTTTTAACCTGTATTTGAGCTAGGAAAATAATTACCAGTTTCTTAGTACAAATGTTATAGTGAAAAACTGTAGAAAAACTCTTAGTATCTATCATCCTATACGGAGGACTTCACCAGGATATAGAAGTGATGATAGGTTATTAAACAAAACTAGACTAGTAGTTCAGAAATTAACACTGTGAGCCACCCATTATTTCAACTATAAAGTTGGAATAAGTTAATTAAATGATAACAATACTGTGTATTATCATGTCATGGGACATCAAGGAGAATATATAGCAAAGCACTTTCAAAAGTGTGAAATATTTTGTGGGTCAAATATGTTAATGTTACTTGATGTATAGTTGACTATTTATGCACTTTTTAAAAACTTTCTGTCATATATTGGAGTATAGTTGATTAACAGTGTTAGTTTCAGGTGTCCAGCCAAATGATTGTTATACATGTTTAGGCTGTTACATAATCTCAAACAGAGTTCCCTCTACTATACTGTAGTTCCTTTTTACTATATAGACTTCTAAGGATTACATATTGGTAGTGCTTCCATTAGTACGCATCCATCTGTAAAGGAGGTACCCTCTGGGTCTCACAGTAAAAGTCAGACTGGCAGTCAGGAGCGTAATAGAAAGAATAGTAACTCTGGTGTCCGAGGGCCTGGCTCTGGGGGCCAGATTGTCTGCTTCTGCTGTGTGACCTTGGCCGATGTGTAGGACACACTTGTACATTTGAAGCGTTACACGTCGCCTCCTCTTCCATCCTCCTCTCTTTCTGCTCACCTTTCTTCAGGCTCAGGAAAATCCTTCTCCATGATGGGCAATGCTGAGCAGCGAGGCCTCATCCCAAGGCTCTGCTGTGCTTTATTTCAAAGGATCTCTCTGGAGCAGAATGAGTCACAGACATTTAAAGTGGAAGTATCCTATATGGAAATTTATAATGAGAAAGTCCGGGACCTGTTAGACCCCAAAGGGTAAGTTAGTGGTTGACATGAACCTTGTAATGGGGGTAGTAGTTCTAAATGATCCTGAAGTTAAAGTTGCAAGTGAATTTATGTGTTTGAAGCCCTCGGTCACCACTCCCGTTTCAGTTCGTTTACTGAGAGATCATCAGCTTCTTAAAGCCTGTCGGTATACCCAGGATTCATAGTTTATCCTACGCTCATGTATAAATTGCTTACCTATGCCATTTAGATGACTGTTGGTACTGTTTTGGTATTTTTGCCAATATGGTTTAGTCATATTTATTTGTTGAGTTAAGAATGACACAGTGGTCTTTCCATCTGCTCTAATTGGAGGTAAAGCGGTCGAAGGTTTTGAGCGACCTGGCCTAGATAAGCCATTCTCTTCTGGGAATGTACATTGGAATCACTCGGAGGCTTTTTAATGCAACACTGGCCTGAGCCCCTCCCTTAGGGCTGATGATTCAGTAGACCCAGGAGGAAACCCAGGCATCTGTATTTTTTAAAAGCTAGGTGATAAAAACCAGATGAGTTTGATTCATAGAGGAAGGAAAGGGCCATTTACCTTTTAATTAAAATTTTTATTGATTTAAGAATAATATATATAAAACTTAGAAAGTAGGTAAAGTGTAAGAAGAAATAAAAATGGCCTATAATCCCATCACTCAAAAATAACTGCTGTTAACACTTTATGCATTTTGGTGTCTCAGATCTATGGAGTAGGTATGTAGTGTGTGTGTTGAGGTTCTTCTCTGAATACAATTCAGTAGTCTGAATTTTTTATATAATATGATGAATACTTTCTCATGTTATTAAAAGTATTTTAAAAATGCATTCAGCAGCTGTATAATCAAGGGTATAATCAGAGGTATAAGATAAAAATTATGGATGGCAAGGAAGTGACCCAGTCATCAGAAATGTTTTTACTTTTAGCTAATAACTGTGTAATGCATATGAAAGAACATTTATAATACATGTAAGATATAAAGAATAATAAAAATAAATGACTGTTCTGCTCACCATTTGGCTTAATAAATGGAATGTTTTTATGTTGCTCATTATCTTCCTTCTCTTTAAGAGTCTATGCATAATTTTGCACAGTTTTTACCTGTACATGGCTTCATAATACATGTGTCTTTTGATGACTTGCTACGTTCCCCCTCAATGATTTGTTTGTTCTGATGTATGAAGTAGTAATTCATTAATTTTTACTGCTCTTTGGTATTCCATTGTATGAGATACCATAATTTATTTATTCTATCTCCTCTTGTTCCTGTGGTTTCCATTTTTTACCACGACTGTCCTTCTCTGAGCATTCCTGTACATTCCTCCTGGTGTGCAAATGCAGGAGTTTCTAGGGAATGCATCCAGGAGTGGAATTGTGGGTCACAAGCTGTGGAACCTTCAGCCTTGGTATTGCAAAACTGTTCCCCAAAATAGTTGTACCAATTTACACTCCCCCCAGTGGTGTACAAGAATCCCAAATGTTAGACACCATCAGAAGGACTTAATATTGTGCCTGATTTACTTTTTCTTGCCCACGAATAGCGATAATCTCTGATTATGCGAACAGAGTGAGCCAGGTTCTGGAGGCATGGGCAGCTAGGCGGCTCTCTTGAAATTGTGCACTTGGTCTGCCCTTGTTTTGAATACAACAGAATTGCTCATTGTCATATTGCATTCTTCAAGCTTAAAATAAAGTTAGTAAAACCTGCTTTATGGAGTTGTGAGATTAAGATTGAGAAATTTTTAGGGAGCAAGGCCTAGATTTAGGGATGTGCTCATTGTCAGTTTCTTCTTTCCACACTTGAGTGATGCTAGGCATTGACTCTTGATTTGAAAAAGTGATCAGTATCTGATGCCATGAAATATGTGACATAATGCAATATGGCCATAAAATATATTATATAGTTTTACTTTTCATCTCAGTTGTCTATTGATAAGCTCTTCAAGTGGGTCCCAAACCAGGTTTGCCATTTAAAAATTCAAGAGTCCTAAATCTTGACCAGCAGAGCCAGTTCTCAATATAGGATAAATATCAGTAACTACAAACAACTGCTATCCTGTAACATCACTTTTTGTATAAAATGGTCAGCACAGATCAGCATAAATCAATGCTCCTAATATGAAAGGGTAACTTAAAAGCAAAACATTTTAATATTGTTCAATTCTTGCTTAAAACTGTGAGACATTACTTATTGAGAATATGCTTACTTATAAAACAGCCTGAAGGTTAAATTCATTTCTGTTTGTTCTTTGCTTCGCTCCCCTCTCCCCACTCCCTGTGAAATTAAAGTTCATCTACTAAAACAAGTCAGCCTAACCTAGTATTCTGTGTGCTGGTTGTTTAGTTTGGGAGTAGAGATAGAATTTTTAAAATAGTATGTTACTTTAAATAGAAATCAGAGTATAAAAGACACTCCTCATAAGGCATGCTGTTTTGCTAATCCAAGTAAAGTAGCTTTTAGAATAGTTTTTGATCATTAAAAGAAAAATTCTTTTGAAATTGCAATCTTAATTTCTGAGTACTTTTGCAAGTACTTTTTTTTAGAGAGAAAAGCTGCAGGTTGGGTATGATTCATTCATTCCTTTTTCTTTTCTCTTGAAGGAGTAGACAGTCTCTTAAAGTTCGAGAGCATAAAGTTTTGGGACCATATGTAGATGGTTTATCCCAACTGGCTGTCACTAGTTTTGAGGTAAGTGTCATTAAAAAAAAAAAAAAAGACATTAAAAGCTGACAGTAAATTGAAGTGTATAGATCATGTTCAATATATTTTTATGTGAATGCTTTATAGCATATTATTACAATTCATGGTCTCAGAAACCCAGTATCAACCACCCCAAACAGAAAATAAAGGCTTTTAATCACAGTCTCTTCAAGCCGCTTGGTTTTGAAGGGTTTGCAGTGTTGCCAGGAGGCCCAGCATCCTGAGGTTGCTGAATATTTTCATGAATAACACTCTATTGAAACTCTTCTCCCTGAGGTTGCCAGTGATGTCCTTCTGGACAGATGTAAACACTATTTGGTAGTTATTTCAACCCTTTCTCTTTGACAGTGTCTCCAATCGTAGTTTGCATTACTTTTCACTCTTCTGATTCTTCTGTTTTTCTGAATTGATCTCCCTCTGTTGACTGATCTGTTTCTTTTTCCTACTTCTTGACTTCTGTGCTTTCTCACATACTGGCTTGATATTTTGTCTGTATTTTTATTGTCATTGCTTTGGGAATCCCATAAAAGAAAGCACTATCTGTTACCAAAGAATGCCGATAAATAAATGAGTAAACACATCCATCTACTTAGAAGCGCCATCTCTGTGTTATTTGTCCCTACATCACTTCAGACTCAGTAGAACTAAAATTAATCTACGAGGTAACTCTCTTCAGCCATTTAAATGTAGATAGTTTTAGTACTGCTTAAATCAGAAATAAAGGGCAGTTATCACTCCGTCATCAGTGAGATCCGGAAATCAACAAAGACGCCTCTGGCGGGAAAGTGCAAAGTCAGCCCTTTCCTTAGGTGCCTGGCTCAGAGTCACTGGGGGCAGTGACCGTTTCCTCCTGTCACTTATTAGTAAGAGCTGGGACATCCGTGATTTGTATCCAGTTCTGCCTCTTATTGGGCTCTCCAAGTGGCTCAGTGGTAAAGGATCCGCCTGCCAAGCAGAAGATGTGGGTTCCATCCCTGGGTCATGAAGATCCCCTGGAGAAGGAAATGGCAACCCACTCCAGTATTCTTACCTGGGAAATCGTATGGACTGAGGAGCCTGGTGGGCTACAATCCATAGGATCACAAAAGAGTCAGACATGACTTAGCAACTAAAAAGCAAACAACCGCCTCTTATTAGATGTGGGAAGAGTTATTTGACTTCCATGAACTTCAGTGTCCTGTGTGTGTATAATCAGGTAAATACTTCTTTTGTAATATTCGTCAAACATTGTTTAAGAGTCCTAGGTTCTGGGTGTTCTCAAGCAAGTTGTATAGAGTTGAATAAGGAAAATTCCCTGTCCCGGGAGAGCCATGGCATTGGAAATTCACTGAGTGAAAATGTTAGTCATGCAGTCATGTCCAGCTGTTTGCAGCCCCATGGACTGTAGCCCGCCAGCCTCCTCTGATCATGAGATTCTCCAGGCAAGAATACTGGAGTGGGTTGCCATTCCCTTCTCTAAGGGATCTTCCCAACCCAGGGACTGAACCCAAGACTCCTGCATTGCAGGCAGATTCTTTACCATCTGAACCACCAGGGAAGCCCCTTGTTGGAGAAGGGAGGTTACTAATCATACAGGAGAGAGCTGTGCGAGAGAGTCAGAATAAAATAAAGTCATCATTGCTATTGAGTATCTGAGCACAGTAAATGTTAGCTCTTTTCTCCTTAGGAACTTGCAGAGGGAAAAATAGGTACTCAACAGAGAAGAAGACAGTTGCGGTTTGGAAGGAATGGGTGAAACATTTCATCCACTAGAAAGCGCTGAGGGAGTGGGAGTTTGAGCTGGGCTCTGTGGAAGAGAGGTGGGAGGTTTACATGCAAGGGTCGTGATGGAATGCATCATAATGAGTACATCCACGGGTGGGCAGGACGCTGTTCTGAGGGGCTTTTCGCTCATAATATTTTTCTTGTGCCTGCCTCTAGGACATTGAGTCATTGATGTCTGAGGGAAACAAATCTCGGACGGTAGCTGCGACCAACATGAATGAAGAAAGCAGCCGCTCCCATGCAGTGTTCAACATCGTCATCACGCAGACGCTGTACGACCTGCAGTCTGGGGTGAGCCATCGCGTAGAACTTTGGGTGACGGTGAAGGGACTCACAGTATCTGCCTGGGTGAACTGCTCCGTGGTTGGATTCGGTTCCCAAGAACGTTAAGCCAGCTCTTCTGGTTACTAGAGCAGCTACTCTGCTCACATCATGTAATTTGTTAGGTCTTACTTTATATATGTAGGGCTTCCCTGATGGCTCTTTGGTAAGGAACCCACCTGCCAATGCAGGAGATGTGGGTTCGATCCCTGGGTCGAGGAGGTCCTGGAGAAAGAAATGGCAACCCACTCGAGTATTCTTGCCTGGGAAATCCCATGGACAGAGGAGCCTGGTGGGCTGTAGTCCATGGGGTCGCAAAAGGGTCAGACTCAGCGACTAAACAAAGCAACAACTTTATATATAAGGTTAAAAATCTGGAATCCTTGTATAAACTCTCTAAAGACATGATGCTTTCACCATACCACTTTAATATGTATCTTTCCATAGTGAAATTCCCCTAGAAACAGCTGGGTTTACCTCACAGTCATTAAAGAATATGAAAGAGGAAACCACGACATTCAGCCTAAAGATAGCCTTTAAAAAAAAAAGTGAGATATTTGACCTGAATGTGCAGGAATCCTCACGTCTTGGAATGTACTCATAGACGCATAAAAGCTTTCTGAATATATTCTGAAAAGGCCAATGCACTTGCTATCCAGCTACAGAACAGAATCCCAGGCTGCCACACCAACTTTAATTTTTACCCTAAAGCTGCTAGTCCAAAGAACTCTTCTTACCATTTAAGATCTTCTCAAGTTTGCCTCCTTAAAGCAAGATGGCTTCAGTGGTGGTGCTGACATCTACGCAGGTGTCTGTGTGGTTTCTGCACTCACGTGTGTCTGTTGTTTCTCTCTCTTCTCCCACAACTAGAACTCAGGGGAGAAGGTGAGCAAGGTGAGCTTGGTGGACCTGGCGGGCAGCGAGAGAGTGTCTAAAACTGGAGCTGCGGGAGAGCGCCTGAAAGAAGGCAGCAACATTAACAAGTAAGGGGCCTGTGCGATTCCCATGGTAAACCCCAGCGTCCCACCAGCTTCCTGTGTGTCTGGGCAACTGGTCCCCTTATCAGGGGTCAGATGGCTCTGATCACAGGTGATTCAGAGTGTGTAGCTTTACTGAACTGGGTTAAAGAAAAACATCAGCCTGCCTCTGTTGAGATGCATGAGGTTTATTTAAGTGAAACAGCACGAGGCAGCCAGGCTCCAACATTGTCCATACAAACGCTCAGAATATCATTGTATAATGTAATTTCTCTTAGGTCAATGCAAGTCACAGTTTTATAAATCAAATCATATCTTAGATCTAACTCTAGGAGCTTATTCTAAAGAGAAAATCTACTTCAAATCCCTTCATAAGGCTAATACTTGTCTTCTCTTGGTGGCTCAGTGGTAAAAGAATCCACTTGCCAATGCAGGAGATGCAGGTTCAATCCCTGGATTGGGAAAATCCCCTGAAGAAGGAAATGGCAACCCACTCCAGTATTCTTGCCTGGGAAATCCCATGGACAGAGGAACCTGGTGGGCTACAGTCCGTGGGATTCCAAAAGAGTTGGACACGACTTAGCAACTAAACAACAAAAACAATAACTTCCCCCCAAAAGTAACAGTTATAGAGTAACTGCCATCCTGAAATCTCATTAGTTGGCTTGAGTGCCTGTAGCGTGCCCAGGGATGTGGTGAAGGCTGACGGAGAGCGGAGGGGTACAAGGTGTGTAGGAGCTGGCCCAGTGGACAAGGAGGTAAAGGTTTTCCACCTGGAAGATACAGCAAAGGCGCAGATGAAGGATTTGCTTTTTATTTTTTTTTAATTATTTATTTGTTTGCATTGGTCTTAGTTGTAGCATGTAGCATCTTAGTTCCCCCGGCCAGGGATCGAACCCACGTCCCCTGCATTGGAAGGTGGACTGGTTCTTTGGGACGTGCTACCCAAGGATGCCCCTGATAAGCCAGAGACGTCTGTCTTCCCCAGCATGAGAGGGAGCGGAGTTTGCCCTTTTAGGGGTGTGTACTTGAGCAGGACTGCCTGGGTTCATTCCTGCCTCTCCTCCACTTACTAGACACATATGTATCCTGGGCGAGTGAATGTACCTCTGTGTGCTTCATTTTTCTCATCTGTATAATGAGGACAATAACAGTATCTGCTTCATTGAGTTGTTGGGGATTAAATGCCCGGAATATGCTTAGAACAAGCCTGACACATAGTATGCACTGAAGAAATATTAATGGCTCTAGCTATTATTTTTATAGCTTGTGTAAACAGCATAATCATTATTTCAGGTTCAGCAGAAAGAAACATGGTTTGTACTTGTATGTTTCTTTTGAGACATAATAAGTTGGGGTTTATATGTATACCGTATAGCTGATTCACTTTGCCGTACAGCAGATACTGGCACGACATTGTAAAGCAGCTATACTCCAAGAAAAAAATTAATGAAAAAGAAATAACTTGAGGTTTTGTTTAGGACAGAAGGCGACAAGAGGTAATAGATTCAGGAACATCTTTGTGCAGCTTGCATTGCAAAATGGCACTAACACATTGTAATCTCACAGAAGTTTGCAAAAGTAGTGGTGAAATATCACCCCCTCTATCAAGTGGACGTAGCTGTGCTCACTGCACAGGCTGCTGCTTGAGGGGGCCAACTCCCAGTCATTCTGTCTCTTGCTCTGATAACAAAGGATTTTGCTCTGCTGCATGACAAAGCATTGTAGGAGCCCAGACGGGCATACAGCTCTGCATTCTAAAAAAGGTGCAAGACAGGGAACTCTGCTCAGTGTTCTGTGCCAGCCTGGATGGGAGGGGAGCTTAGGGAAGAATGGATACGGGTGTAGGTGTGGCTGAGTCCCTTTGCTCTCCACCTGAAACTCTCGCAGCATTGTTCATCGGCTATACTCCAATAGAAAATTAAAAGTTTTAAAAATACAGAAAAAAATAAAGAAATGAGAGCAAGCACCAGGATGGAGAAACAGAGATGGGGGTGTGAGGAAGCAGGCACCAAAGAAAAGATTGTCACCCCGCCTAGAGGTTTGTTTACTGGCGCTCAGCCACGCCAGCTGTTTGCCCGTGGCTGCGCCTGGGGAAACACGCTGAGAGTTCTCTGAATTCGTGGAAACTTAGAGTACGGCTGGCCTTGACGAGTAAGGATCACCAACTCCATTGACCTCTTACTGGATCCTAGGCACTGTACTGTGTACTCTGTATGTAATAATTCACCTGAGCCTCATGTCACCGTTTTACAGACGAGGAAACCAAGGCAGAGAGCTGTTAAGTAATACATCCAAGGTCACAGGGCTCCAAGCGTGGATCTTAGACTTGGTTGTAGCTAATTTGGCTCCAGAGCCAAGGCTCACACACTCAGCTGCCCAAGTGTTGTGTTGGCCTGGAAGAGTCCTGATTGATATATTTGTCCCAGAGGAAATATTAATAGTGCCCCCCCACCCCCAATTTGGACACTAAATTGTATAGTGTCTCAAACTGGACTACCTCAAGGCCACACATAACATGATTTAGATATTCCAGCTACTAGCTCTTTTCCATTATGACTTAATAAATTGAATGGATTTCTCTTAGCATCCTGCTGTCTTTCTTTATGTGGCTCTTTCACAAATGGATGTATGTATTCCTTACTACTAGTCTGTGAGATACCTACATTTTTAGGGTTCTTTTTAGTTTGTGGACACTTTCATATGCATTATTTCATGTGAGGTTCATTATATGTATTTATATCTCTGTTTAAAGATGAGGAAACTGATGGTTGGAAATATACATTTATATAATATGAATAAAAGCTGAGTAGGCCTCTACTATGTGTCTGGAACATTAGATGTTGGGATGCAAGAGGAACTTTGCTGTTGACAGAATATTGCCTCCTTGCCCCCCAAATACATCCAAGTCCTAATTCCCAAAACGTGCATACATTACCTCACAAAGGGATTTTGCAGGTGTCATTAAGTTAAAGATGTTGCGATGAGAAGATTATTTGGGTCAGTTCAGTGCAGTTCAGTTCAGTTGCTCAGCTCTGTCCGACTCTTTGTGACTCCATGGACTGCAGCACACCAGGCCTCCCTGTCCATCACCTACTCCCAGAGCTTGCTCAAAATCAGGTCCATCGAGTCATTGATTCCATCCAACCATCTCATCTTCTGTCATCCCCTTCTCCCCGCTTCAATCTTTCCCAGCATCAGGGTCTTTTCCACTGAGTCAATTCTTCGCAGCAGGTGGCCAGAGTACTAGAGCTTCAGCTTCAGCATCAGTCCTTCCAATGAATATTCAGGGTTTATTTCCTTTAGGATTGACTGGTGGGATCTCCTTGCAGTCCAAGGGAGTCTCAAGAGTCTTCTCCAACACCACAGTTCAAAAGCACCTTTTCAGTGCTCAGCTTTCTTTATGGTCCAGCTCTCACATTCATACATGACTACTGAAAAATGCATGGCTTTGACTAGACGGACCTATGTTGGCAAAGTAATGTCTCTGCTTTTGAATATGCTGTCTAGGTTGGTCATAGCTGTTCTTCCAAGGAGCAAGCGTCTTTTAATTTCATGGCTGCAGTCATCATCTGCAGTGATTTTGAAGCCCAAGAAAATAAATCTCTCATTGTTTCCATTGCTTCCCCACCTATTTGCCATGAAGTGATGGGACCAGATGCCATGATCTTAGTTTTCTTAATGTTGAGTTTTAAGCCAGCCATTTCACTCTTCTCTTTCACTTTCATCAAGAGGCTCTTTAGTTCTTCTTCCCTTTCTGCCATAAGGGTGGTGTTATCTGCATATCTGAGGTTATTGATATTTCTCCCAGAAATCTTGATTCCAGCTTGTGCTTCATCCAGCCCAGCATTTCACATGATGTACTCTGCATGTAAGTTAAATAAGCAGGGTGACAATGTATAGCCTTGACATACTGCTTTTCCCAATTTGGAACCAGTCCGTTGTTCCGTATCTGGTTCTAACTGTTGCTTCTTGACCTGCATACAGATTTCCCAGGAGGCAAGTAAGGTGGTCTGGTATTCCCATGTCTTTAAGAATTTTCCACAATTTGTTATGATCCACACAGTCAAAGGCTTTAGCATAGTCAATGAAGAAGAAGTATATGTTTTTCTGTAACTCTCTTGCTTTTTCGATGAACCAACAGATGTTGGCAATTTGATCTCTGGTTCCCCTGCCTTTTCTAAGTCCAGCTTGAACATCTGGAAGTTCTCCATACACATACTGTTGAAGCCTGGCTTGGAGAATTTTCAGCATTACTTTGCTAGCATGTGAGATGAGTGGATCTGTTGTAATCACAGAGCTCCTTACAAGTGAAAGGAGGTCAGAGAGCCAGTGTCAGAGTGACATGGGGTGAGAAAAACCTCATAGCTCACTGCTCACATGCGGATGGAGGGAGGGGCCATGAGCCAAGAGATGGGGGCACCCATGGAAGCTGGAAAAGGCAAGGAAACCTTTAGCCCAGAGAAACCCATTCTGGACTTCCAGCCTTCAGAACTATAAGACGATTTGTGTGGTTTTGAGCCACTACCCCTGTGATTATTTGTTATAGCATCATCACTGCTCTCGAAGAGGAACACATAGGTTGAGATACAGTAAGTTATTAATACTTTATCTGAAAAACCAAAAGGCACATTAGAAGTGCTACATCCCCCAGCACTGAAGCATGAAACTGTTTTTTTTTTAAGACACATTTACCAGCCCGTGGGTGTCTGCCAAGTTGGTCTTGTGCTTTTCCTAAAATAACTGGCTCGAAGGGAGTGGAGCTGCGTCTGAACCCTTTCCCTTGAAGCTCAGTCCAGGGCTGTTTTCACCCCCCACCTGTCTCTCTCGGGTCCCTGAGTGGGTCCGTGTATGCCAGGCGCCCACCACGGATCCAGGTCTCTACCAGGTGTCCTCCAGCTCTCCACATGGTCACCGGTTTAATGGGACATCTCACAGTATGACCTTGCCATGAGGTCTGCACAGCTGTCTTAGAGATCTTCATAGAAAGAGGGGCCCACAGGCCTTTACCTGCAGTTCCAAAATCCATAGTGAAGTCACTCAGTCGTGTCTGACTGTTTGTGACCCCATGGACTGTAGCCCACCAGGCTCCTCTGTCCATGGAATTCTCCAGGGAAGAATACTGCAGTAGATTGCCATGTCCTTCTCCAGGGGATCTTCCTGACCCAGGGATCGAACCCCAGTCTCCCCCACTGCAGGCAGACTACCATCTGCGCCACCAGGGAAGCCAAAGTGCTCTGAAAACCAAATGCTTTTCCTGTTTCCTTCGTAGTTCACTTGGTGAACCCTCATCTGAATTCGGATGAGGTCTTTATCTTCACATATGGTCTTTATTTACTTATTTAATGTGGCCATTCATATGTTTAGCTGTAGAAATGTTCATGGATTTTACTGTGGGCTGCTGTCCCAGATACCCCTGGTGGTCATATGTAAAAGTGTATGCACTGAACTTCCTAAAATCCAAAAACATTCTGAATTTCGAAACAAACGTGGCCCTAAGGCTATCAGATAAGAGATAAATGGACCTGTACTGTTTTGCTCCGTCTAGCAAATAAGTGTCAAACACTGTTTGAGGATAAGAAGAAAAGGGTGACTAAGATGAGACCCTGGCCTTGGGAAGTTCAAGGTCCGGTGGGGAAGGAGATCTTTGGTGGCGGAGTGGAGGAGGAGGAGGGAGTGATATTAATACATTAAGTGCATAAAACTTACACACAAGGTGTGGTGGGGTCATGAATGACAACACAGCTGGAAGATTTGGGAGGCTTCCCAGAGGAGACACGGGAGTTTCTTAGTTACAGAAACTAAGGGTGTGACCCTTTTGTGCCTCAGTTTCCTCACCTGTAAAATGTGGATGAGAAAACACTCTGATTAGGGCTGTTGTGGGGATTCAATTAGTGACGACTTGTCGCCCACTTAGAACAGGCCTACCCGTAGGACTCTGTAAGTGTGTCCTAGTAACGAAAATAAATCATGTATCAAAACTGCTGCCCATTAGTTCCACAAATGGCTTTCTAAGCCTTAACGTCAGTGCCCAGTGGAGGGCTAAAATGAAGGAACTCTCTGACATGTTTCCTGAGCTTTCTCTCGGCCGCCTATTGGGGTTTCTTTGGATGAAACACAAATAATCCTCTTAAGCAGACCTGGCGGGGACTTCACACAGACATTAGTGTCTGCTTAATGGGCTGTGGATTTAAGAGCTCCATCTCTCCTTAAGCTCTTAAGAGCTTAACAGCGCACGTTATTCCTTCACGTGGAGCGCCAAGGCACTGTGTGGCTGCTCCACCGTGGCCTGTTCAGGGCTGGGGAGGAGGGGTCGTCTGGAGACCGTCTTCGCAGAGGACACACCTGGGACTCCGTCAGCTGTTCGCCCTTCTACTGAGGGTGGAAGGACGACGTCTTTCCCTGCTGCTGGAGCCTGGCTGGTTCAGCTTCTCTGAGAATTCACTTATATCATGGGACACTCTCATACCCCAAGGGATGTCACCAAAGATCCCCAGCAACAGCCAACCTTTAAATGCCAATAGTATTCATCTCATGAGTATCTTTCTCAGCCTTTTTTCTATTTCAGTTACTGCGGTTAACAGAGTATATACCAGACATTTCTAAAAAATGGGTTCTACTGAATACTTGTTCGAGGGATATTAATATATGTTATCCCTAGGATTCTGTCTTATAATTTATATTGTCATAAATTTTAAGTACAGTATTTCTAATGTTTCATGTGACCCCGTCCTCCTTTTTTTCTTCTTGAGTACCCTCCACGACGCTTGTTGATTTCTTCTCGGAAGCCTCATGTCAGTGGGTTTTGTCTGCGTAACTCGACATGAGCTTGTATCTCGGAAGAGTAAAAGTGGCCTGCCTTCTGTCCATTATTCAAGGGCAGGTGGTGGTACTTGTTAATTTACCACTTGTACCTTGAATGGTCCCCGTATGTGAAGAAAGATATCCACATATCTTAACACAAAGAGACCCATAAACGACACAGCAAAAATCTGCTCCTGGGAAGGTAGTAGCCACATCTTTGGGGCAATGTGCCATTGTCCCTTTAGGCTCTCTCAAAGAATTCTTGTGAAATACTAGTTCCTCAGGTGGCTCTAGGGAGAAAATGACCCCTAGATAAATAATTTGGAGAAAGATTACTCATAAAACCTTCCTTCAGAGGGACTTCCCTGGTGGTCCAGTGGCTAATACTCTATGTTCCCAATGCGGGGGGCACGGGTTCGACCCCTGGTCAGGGAACTAGATCCCACATGCTGCAACTGAAGATCCCACATGCCACAGTTAAGACTCAGCATGGCCAAATAAATTAAAAAATATTTCAGGGCTTCCCTGGTTGCTCTGTGGTAAAGAATCTGCCTGCCGATGCAGGAGACATGAGTTTGCTCCTTTGTCTTGGAAGATCCCATATGCTGTGGGGCAACTAAGCTCTTGAGTGAGCCACAGCTACTGAGCCCACCCTCCCTGGAGCCCGTACTCCACAACAGGAGAAGCCGCGGTAATGAGAAGCCCACATGCCACAGTTAGAGGGTAGCTCCCACTCTCCGAAACTAGAGAAGAGCCCGACCAGCAGTGAAGACCCAGCACAGCCAAAAGTAAATAAATGAATAAATAATTTTTTTAAATATTTAAAAAAAAACAACAAATCTTCCTTTGGAGATTCCCAGTGCTAAACGCTCTGAGAACCTGCAATGAATCTCATATAACTCTCTCATTCTTGATTTTACTTGATGTCAGAATTCTAGGTATAACATTTTAATGTGTCCAGAACAGATGTACAAAAGAACCTGTTTTTGGAAATGTTAGGACAGGCTTTTGAATTACAGCACAATCATTGGAATGGAAATGAGACTGGGAATGACACTCATTGGGTGAACATTGGATTTAATGATTTAATCAGTCACTGGATAACAGCGGTGAGTGGAAGTGAGGCCTATACTGTAGATATCACTGTTTTCTTTCCTGTCCTGTCATATGGCGGTGCTGTCCTTTCCCTATAATTTGCCACATTTTGCATTTCTCCTTTCCCGTAAGGAGGGGGGACTTTTTGGGGAGGAGTGCTAAAGTCAGTGCCACTAACTTGATCACCTTTCAACTGATTCTGTAAAAGCCAAGGATTGCCTTCTGCTGTCAGCAACAGAAGGAGAAGGAAATGGCACCCCACTCCAGTACTCTTGCCTGGAGAATCCCAGGGACGGAGGAGCCTGGTGGGCTACAGTCCATGGGGTCGCTAAGAGTTGGAGATGACTGAGTGACTTCATTTTTCACGCATTGGAGAAGGAAATGGCAACCCACTCCAGTATTCTTGCCTGGAGAATCCCAGGGACAGAGGAGCCTGGTAGGCTGCCATCTATGGGGTTGCACAGAATCGGACATGACTGAAGCGACTTAGCAGCAGCAGGCAACTGAAACCACTCCAGTGACAACCAAGTGACAAGTTCATCCTTCTTACTTAAAAAGAAGTCCAGAGGTTGGTCCAGCACCTGAGAAATGCCATCAGGCACACAGCTGTACTAACCTTAGTGTGTGTTCATGTGGTTCTCCTGACCCCAAGGCAGCTCTACTATTTTAGGCATCGTATCCACATCTTTGTTCCAAACAAGATGGGGAAGGACCTCTAGCTTCTATAAGCTGAATATGTGCTTTTTTATCCAGAGAACCATAACTTGCTTAGAAGCCCCTCCCACAAATGTCTCCCTCTCTGCATCTCATTGGCCAGAACTGTGTTTCATGGCTTCTCCAAGCTGCAGAGGACTCTGTAGAGTTCTTAGCTTGACGTGTGCTTCCCAGCATATTCAAGTGTCCATTAGCAAGTGAGAAAAGGGAAAATGAGTATTGGGCCAATAGCCACAGAGTGTACCAAAACCATCGTTGAATTAGTCCTTTGTAGAAAGAGGTTCATGTTCTGTTCTTCTGTGTATTCTAGATTCCCTGTAATTTGGCAAATATTGAATGCGTGCATGTTTTAAGCAAGGCACAGTCATCTCTGCTCCTGAGGTGGTCACAATCTATAGAAAGAGAAATACACACCTGGCTCTGATAAACTTTCATAAGTACTACACTTAGGATCTTAGAAAAAAGTAACTGGAAACATGGTAAAATAAATTTGAAATCCATCCTAGACAATACAGGTAACTCACGTCACATCATATCTACTCCTATGGGAAGGAATCTGATGGTTAGAGTTTCAAGGGAACTAGGTTTAAGGAAGGTATCAGTTCAGTTCGGTCGCTCAGTCGTGCCCAACTCTTTGCGACCCCATGGACTGCAGCATGCCAGGCTTCCCTGTCCATCACCAGCTTCCGGAGCTTGCTCAAACTCTTGTCCGTTGAGTCGGTGATGCCATTCAACCATCTCGTCCTCTGTCATCCCCTTCTTCTCCCGCCTTCAGTCTTTCCCAGCATCAGGGTCTTTTCCAATGAGTCAGTTCTTTGCATCAGGTGGCTAAAGTACTGGAGTTTCAGCTTCAGCATCAGTCCTTCCAATGAATATTCAGGACTGATTTCCTTTAGGATGGACTGGTTGGATCTCCTTGCAGTCCAAGGGACTCTCAAAACTCTTCTCCAACACCACAGTTCAAGAGCATCAGTTCTTCAGCACTCGGCTTTCTTTATAGTCCAACTCTCACATCCATACATGACTACTGGAAAAACCATAGCTTTGACTAGACAAAAGAAAAGCAAAAAAAAAAAAGTTGGAATATGACAATTTTTTTTCAATGAGTTACTTTATTTTGCTTTTGATCCACCTAAGTTTTATTTACTTTCTTTTTGGTCCCGAATTCTCCCTTTTTATAGATAGTTGTTTATAGATGTCATCTCCTGGCTTAAGTCTTCCTTGTTCTCAGCCAGCCCCTCTCCCTTCTCCTCCCCAGCACCATGGCCAAGAATTTATGGTGAGAGATTTACCGATTAGGAGCTTCCTCACTATCTCCAGGCTTCCCAGGTGGCACTAGTGGTAAAGAATCCGCCACTCAATGCAGGAGACATAAGAGATGCCGGTTCAGTCCCTGGGTCAGGATGATCCCCTGCGGGAGGGAATGGGAACCCACTCCAGTATTCTTGCCTGGAGAATCCCATGGACAGAGGAGCCTGGTGGACTGTAGTCCATGGGGTAGCACAGGATCAGATATGACTGAAGCAATTAAGCACGCACGCACACACACCATCTGTACCTCCAACAAGTTCAGAAAAGGAACAGTGATCTGCTAGAATTAGAAAGATTCCTTTTCAGCCCCTAAAATTGACCAAGGAACTCCCACCCATTCTGATATCTGTGAGCTGTTCATTTGCCTCCAGGTTAAGACGACAGGACTACCAGGATCCATAATTAGTGATTTTGTTATATTTTAAGATCCCTGGAAGTAAAATTCCCATTAAAATATATAAGCCTGGTGTTCAACTTTCAGACATTGAACTTTCAAATGGTGTTTAGGATTCTAGAAGCCCCTAGATCACTGCTTCTAGGTGAGACTTGGTAGGGAGTGTTGGCACGGACCCCTTGTCACTGGTGATCTGGTGACCTCTCAGTCATCACTGAGTCCCACTCACTCTGCAGCTTATTTCTTTTTGTTCCAAGGAGAGCATAATAGGTTTAGATGAAGTTCTTGTTTTGAGGATGTCCACACTATTAGGTAAAGAGTGTGGCCTCTGTGAGTGATAAGCTTCTCTAACTGAGCAAGTTATATAGAGCTGTCAGTTCAGTTGCTCAGTTGTGTCCGACTCTTTGCGACCTCATGGATTGTAGCACGCCAGGCTTCCCTGTCCATCATCAACTGCCAAAGTTTGCTCAAACTCACGTCCATTGAGTCGGTGATCCCATCCAATTATCTCATCCTCTGTCATCCCCTTTGCCTCCTGCCTTCCATCTTTCCCAGCATCAGGGTCTTTTCCAATGAGTCAGTTCTTCGCATCAGGTGGCCAAAGTATTGGAGTTTCAGCTTCAGCATCAGTCCTTCTAATGAATATTCAGGACTGATCTCCTTTAGGATGGACTGGTTGGATCTCCTTGCAGTCCAAGGGACTCTCAAGAGTCTTCTCCAACACCACAGTTCAAAAGCATCAATTCTTCGGCGCTCAGCTTTCTTTATAGTCCAACTCTCACATCCATACATGACTACTGGAAAAAATCACAACTTTAACTAGATGGACCTTTGTTGGCTTGTATAGTTATATAGAGCTTATATATAAACTTGTTCAGTTATATAGAGCTGTAGGACCACTGTTAACCTCAGAGTTGCTGATATTGACTCTTGAGTCACTGAGCTCTTTATGGATGGTATGAATTAAAGTAATTTCTGCTGCATTTGGGTATTAAAAATCAGGATAGTCCAAAGGATTGCTTCCAAATGAGAATTCCATTTCAATAGTTGCAAAATGTGAAAAATGCCCTATATTCTTTATCTAGCCAGAAACATGTTTTTGCCTTGTATTGAACTCTTTTTTCCTCTATTTCATATAGGTCATGCACATTTTTCTTTCTTAAAATTGTTAGCCATTGGTTGGGGACCTCCCTTCCTGGACCAGGGATTGAACCCATGTCCCCTGCATTGGCAGGCAGATTCTCATCCACTGTACTACTAGGGAAGTTCCTCATTCAGCTTTAAGAAAAGTAAAAGACATTTTCACCAAGAACTTTATTTAACAACGTAGTCACTAATTGAATGAACTTTCTGGCTAACCCAATAACTATGCAAGGACCTTATTTTCAAAAGAGGACACACCTGAGGCTCTGCTGGACATGAATTGGATGGTGGGGAGCACTGTATAACCCAGGACAGTGGCTTTTTTTGTTTGGCTTCTTTCTCTTACATTTTCAAGGTTCTTCATGTTATCGCACGTGTCAGAACGTCATTCCTCTCATACGGCTGAATACTGCTCCACTGCAAGGACATATTGCATTTTATTCTTCCCTTCATTATTCAGTGGACATTTGAGCTGGTTCCACACTTTTGGCTGTTGTGACTATCACTGCTATGAAATTCTTATGCAAGTTTTTGTATGGACATATGTTTTTGTTTCTCTTGGGGTGGATTTGTTTAACTTTTAAATTTGTCAATTATGATGTACATCTTTATGTCACTTAGCAGTAACGGCTGTTAGTTATTAAAATTCTGGCTCCTTTTCTGCATTGCTTTGTATTTCAGTGACTTCTCCAGTGACTCACCTTTGGGGAATGTTATTTTGTGGGAAATACAGTTTTACTCCCTTCAGCTTATTTAATGGAAATCTACTGTTAACGTTAGGAAGAAAGCTGTGTTGTCGTTCACTTGCTAACCTCTAGTCGCCTGCTGATCTTCCTGGTTTTTATAAATAAGTAATAGCATTTAATTTTTTCATCATTTACAAAACCTTTTGTCTTTGTGGTATCATGTTACCTTCCTAGCAGTCCCGAGAGATGTCCTGAGACTGATCTTTTCTGGCTGCTAAACTTGGAGTCCAGTTGATTTCTTTTAAAAGAACAGTTAATCCTTAACTATGATATGAGGCTGTCCTTCATTCTTCAACACCACAATCTGTTGTTTCCATGGTGATCTTTTTTCCAAGTACAGAGAATATGTATTAACCACCAGTGGAGGTTCCCAGGTGGCGCAGGTGGTAGAGAACCTGCCTGCCAATGCAGGAGACATAAGAGAGGTGGGTTTGAGCCCTGGGTCAGGAAGATCCCCTGGAGGAGGGCACAGCAACCCGATCCAGTATTCTTGCCTGGAGAAGCCCATGGATAGAGGAGCATGGCGGGCTGCAGTCCATGGGGTCACAGAGTTGGACACAACTGAGTGACTAACACTTTCACTTCCACCAAGGGAAGTTCATTAGCCTACACCAGTGGTTCTCAGACTCTACTTGCATTAGAATCTTCTGGAAGGCTTGTTGAAGCTCAGTTTCCTGACTTAGTCTGCATGGGTCTGGAGATAGTGTGTTTCTAACAAGGTCTCAGGTCATGTTGATGCTGCTGGTCCCAGCACGATTTTGAGACTCATAGGTCTGGCAGCTGAATGTATGTATCACTTTGGGTATTGTTCAGCCAGCGCTTCTCAAAATTTAATGTGCACGTGAATCGCCTGGAGATACCTTTAACTGGTTGTGACTCAGTAGGCCTGGGAAGGCTTCCAGGATTCTGTTTGGGTGGTTCTTTGTTTTTGTTAAACTGTGGTAACTCCACATTGAAAAAAGCTTGCCAGCTTTAAGCAGATGAACAGGATATACCTTGTAACCTGTGATGGAAGTATGCTTTACAAGTTACGTGGTTACTCCTAGAAAATCAGAGGCCAGAGTAGTCCTGGTTAGACTCAAAGAGCAGATGGTTGAGACTTTAAACATAATATTCAGAGTAAATTATAATTCTCTTGAGGAATCTTTTAAATGTATGTTTCCAGGTTCTGAAATGTTTCACAGCTCCTGTTTCTTGAACAAAATAGATTCTACAGGGATTCTAAATTCATTCTTTTAAACTAAAGGAGTTACTTTTTGTTTTTCATTTTCTCAGCTTCTCCACGAATGAAGACTTGATGAGATCAACTTTAAGGACTTACTGTTTTGCATAATTTTATACTTAGTACCTGGAAGGATTATTATATAAACAAAATAAATTCTCCATAAAACTAAGTTTTTTCTTTTTCTCTTGGCAGATCACTTACAACCTTGGGGTTGGTTATCTCATCGCTGGCTGACCAGGCAGCTGGCAAGGGTAAAAACAAATTTGTGCCTTATCGCGACTCAGTCCTCACTTGGCTGCTTAAGGTAATTTATTGCTCTCGTGTTCTTTTCCAACTAGAAATTGGCTGTTTCAGTGGTGACAGCTGAGAGATGTGTGCAAAGCTAACCAAAGACAACACAGCGAACTTCTGACAGTAGTGTTACTATGATCTCTAAACACGCAAGGACGAAGGCTCGTTCCCGTTGCCATTTTTCCATTGTAAGGCTGTTTGACAGGCATTGTGCTTTGATGTGAATAGAGAGAGATCACCGTTCTCTTGTCACAAAATTTTTTGTGAAATACAAGCCCGTTTCCACATCAGGTTCTCTTCACAGAGAAGGTCATCTGCACACATTTGCCGCTTCCCTCTTGCGTTGTGCCTGGAACAGGCCCTGTTTCTAAGATGCTATTTGAAATATGTTGCAGGACAATCTGGGGGGCAACAGCCAGACCTCCATGATCGCCACCATTAGCCCAGCAGCAGACAACTACGAAGAGACCCTCTCCACGCTGAGATACGCAGATCGAGCCAAAAGGATCGTTAACCATGCCGTCGTGAATGAGGATCCCAACGCGAAGGTCATCCGGGAACTGCGGGAAGAGGTGGAGAAACTGAGGGAGCAGCTCTCACAGGCTGAGGTATGGTGAGCCCAGCACTCCCTGTGATCCGGCTCCCTGGCTCCTGGTATCTGAGTGTTGAAGATGAGCTCGCTCGCAGTTCAGCTCCCCTCATGTCCTTCAGCAGTGCTGAGCCGATGAGCATCTTCTCCGTGCTAAGCATGGGGAGGACAACGAACATGAAATGCAAGGCTGCATCCTAGGCACTGACAGTCGAGGAAGCAGACAGTTAAGAGACTTGCTGCCACTGCCTGACTGTTTCAGGCAGTCAGTTGGCCCTTCACACTCTTCCAGTGTGAAATCCTAAGACCCAAAGATGCTGCTTTGATTAACATTGTAGATGACAACTTCCACATGGCCTTGCCATTTTCAGAGAGGTTAGCTCTGTATCATCTCGTTATTAAGTCGGGCAGACAAGGTAGTCAAGAATAATTAGCATTAGGAGTAATTCATTTTGTATTTGGTTCATTTGTATCAGCTCCTGGCAGGGAACCAAATCACATTTACATTGTTACCATCTTTCCTTGGCTTTACCCAGACTTCATAATCATACCCACTTCCCAATAGCTGTTGCCAGGGGAGGCACTGTCTCACTGCACTAGATGGGGGCCAAGTGCCTCAACTTCGGTTACATGCTTCTGCCTGCCAGGACTCGGGTGTGTACCCCAGGCTTCTGAGTTCACCTTCCTTCCTACTGCTGTCTTCTGACCCCACAAACAAAGGGAGGTCAGAGCTAGGGACCTGAAGATTCTACCTACTGCTGATCATGGAGCTGCATTGTAACTGTTTGCTTACATGTCTTTCTCCTCTTCTGGGCCACCGGTTCCTCAAGTGCAGGAAGCATGTTTTATTAATTGTGTTTATCCCTAGTACAACAGCGATACTGGAAAGCACTTAGCACAATGGGTTGCCCATGGGAAGTGCTCAATAAATGGTGCTCTTTTTTATTATCATTCTAATCATCACTGAGCGCCTCAAGCTTAATTTGTTTTTCATTGATGCCAAGCAGGGTGGTAGAACACTTGGAAAATTAAAATGCTGATAAACTGTGATGAGAGTCGTTCCTCGGAGGAGCATGATGACTCTGGAGTTTGTCTGTAGGTGGATCATCTCTGTCCTCCCTCCTGTCTCTGAATCTGCATTTCTGCTGTGACCCTGTAATCCAGGCCTGGTAGCCAGAACAGTGCCTGGCCAAAGGGGTAGACCAGAGGAACCACAGCAGGTTCACGTCATAGCTCAGTCGTGTTTGACTCTTTGCAACTCCATGGACTGTGGCATGCCAGGCTTCCCTGTCCTTCACTATCTCCTGGAGTTTGCTTAAACTCACATCCATTGAGTCAGTGATGCCATCCAATCATCTCATCCTTTGTTGTCCCTGGCTCCTCCTGCCTTCAATCTTTCCCCAGCATCAGGATCTTTTCTAATGAGTCGGCTCTTTGCATCAAGTGGCCAAAGTACTGGAGCTTCAGCTTCAGCATGAGTCCTTCCAGTGAATATTCGGGTTGATTTCCTTTAGGATTGACTGGTTTGATCTCCCTGCTGTCCAAGGGACTCTCAAGAGTCTTCTCCAGCACCACAGTTCAAAAGCATCAATTCTTTGATGCTTAGACTTCACATAGAATTTTCATGTGTGTCCCCTTGGACCCAGCACTGAATGTCACTCTCAGGTTCTGTTAACACAGTGAGACACAGTTAACAACATCCTCAGCCAGACCCACATCATCGCCACTTCAGCTTCCAGTCCGAGTTCTGCCATCTTTCTTGTTTGTAGGGTTATCCTTTGCAGAGCCTCATGTTTCATGTTACTACAGAGTGTCATAAAAACATATGGGGGCCAAGGAAAGGCCCTCCGAGATTTCTTAAGCTGCATGTCTATATTTAGACCTCTTAATTATTCTCACTGAGCAAACTCAGAGGGAAATTACTGCCTTTTTAACCAGATGTCCTATTTCCAAGTGAGTAATAAGCATGCTAAGTTTATTACCATCAGTAAGAAAAGTAGTTCAAATGGCCCAGACTCAAATTTTAAAATGATTGAGAAGAGTCTCTACCTTTGCTGGTAGGTTAATATAACTGGGATGTGTTTATTAGTGATGTGTGTTGGTCTTTGTTTTATTGAAAAACAAATCTAGTCAAGTAATTTGTTCTCATACTTTGCTATTTTGAAGGTGAACTTTAGCATCTTTGAGGTCTTTAAATGTGAAATTTAAGTATGATGGATAAAATTACTCTGGGACGATTTATATCATTTTAATTCAGGGCACTGGAATTTCTTTTTTCTGGCTTTAAGAGGAGCAGCCATTTATTCTTTCACATCATTTGATTAATAAAGATCTAAAAACCCCCCTGACAGTGTGTGGCTTAATTGCTTCCAACAGACAGTTGATAACCTCTTAAGAAGGACAATAAGGGATTGTCTTGTACATAATGCTGGAACAAATGAGAAAATCAGATATCTCTGCTTTCATTTTAAAGGCTATGAAGGCCCCTGAACTGAAAGAGAAGCTGGAAGAGTCTGAAAAGCTGATAAAAGAGCTAACAGTGACTTGGGAAGAGAAGCTCAGGAAAACAGAAGAAATTGCACAGGTAGCTTAATAACCCGGGCCTAAAATACCGTGATTTTTTTTTTTTTTTTTGGAAGTACAGTTGACATAGAGTGTTGTGCCATATAGCAAAGTGACTCAGTTATACACATATAGACATTCTTTAAAAAATTTTTTTTTTCCATTATGGCTTATCACACAGGATATCGAGTATCGTTCCCTGTGCTACAGTGATTCTTCTTCATTTGCCATCTTTTCTGTAAAACGACTTGTCATCCTCAAAGAATCCTAAGGGGATTTCACTAGTGGTCCGTTGAGTAAGACTCTGTGCTCCCAATGCAGGAACACGGATTCAATTCCTGGTCAGGGAACTAGACCCTGCGTGCTGCAATTGAAAATCCTGCACGCTGTAACTAAGACCCGAGACAGCCAGAAAAAAAAAAAGACAGCCAGGAAAAAAAAAAAAAAAAAGCCTTAAGGAGCTTTTTCTACTGAACTAGAGCCTACAAAAATCCATTTTTAGACACTGACTTCATTGTCTTATATCAATTACTACTTGGTCCCTGTGTTTGCTAGAAGAGAGTTCAAAATTTGTGCAGGCATGGTATAGGAATCATCTTTAATGTGTCCTGCTTTTCACATTTTAAACAAAAATCTGTGATTTCAGATCACCTGGCAAAGCATTGGCAGAGAATTTATAATAGTACTCTTGCCTGGAAAATCCCATGGATGGAGGAGCCTGGTGGGCTGCAGTCCATGGGGTTGTGAAGAGTCGGACACAACTGAGCGACTTCACTTTCACTTTTCACTTTCATGCATTGGAGAAGGAAATGGCAACCCACTCCAGTGTTCTTGCCTGGAGAATCCCAGGGACGGGGGAGCCTGGTGGGCTGCCGTCTATGGGGTCACACAGAGTCGGACACAACTGAAGTGACTTAGCAGCAGCAACACATCATAGGCTTTTCAATGTGTTTGATTCTTTGGCTCATTAGAAAATGCTGTTATGAAATTTATTTGAGATAAAAAGCAAGGACTGAGCATGCACACATGTGTGAGTGTCTGTATGCGTGAGATGTGAATTCTACACTGTGCATTTCATGACATTTTCATCTCACTGACCACTTGTAAGTATTGAACCATCCCAATCAGGTAGCTGGAAATCAGTAACTGGAACCTGGGCCAGCCTTCTGCTTATGTTTTTTTAGATATCACAAGCACACACCTAACTTTCTGTAACTCCTACTTGGCTTTATTTTTCTTCATAGCACATATCACCTTAGGAAATTCTGTATTTTACCTGTCTATTTTGTTATGGTCTGTGTCCTTCCACTAGAATATAATTTTTGGTGAAAGAAGTAACTATGTTTTGTTTGCTCTTGTATTCCCAGCCCTAGGTTAGTACCTAACACAAAAAACATTTCATGAATAACTTGAATGAATTCAAAGTGAAAGTGAAAGTTAAGTCATTCAGTGGTGTCCGACTCTTTGTGACCCCATGGATTGTAGCCCACCAGGCTCCTCCGTCCATGGGATTCTCCAGGCAAGAATACTGGGGTGGGTTGCCATTGCCTTCTCCAGGGGATCTTCCTGACCCAGGGATCGAACCCAGGTCTCCCGGATTAGAGGCAGACGCTTTAACCTCTGAGCCACCAGGGAAGCCCGAATGAATTCAAGGCCCTCTGCAAAAAGGAGAGGCCTGCTCTTCCAGCCCCATCTCCCACTACTTTCCCACATTGACTAGGGATTCTTTTCTTTTTTTAACTTTTTATTTTACATTGAAGTCTAGCCGATTAACAATGTTGTAACAGTTTCGGGTGCACAGCAGAGCAACTCAGCCATACTTATACACGTATCCATTTTCCCCCAACTCCCCTCCTCTCCAGACTGCCCATAACATTGAGCAGCGCTCCCTGTGTTATACGTGGGGTCCTTGGACTAGGGGTTCTTGACACCTGCGTTCATCCACCGCATCCTGAGTCCTCACTGTACTTCCCTCTGCCCTTACCTTGCAACTCCCCCGTTTCTTCCTCTTGAAATTCTTCTTGTGCCTCAAGAACCATCTCAAATGTATTCTCTTCCTGAAGCCTTTCCTGGACTCTTAACCCATCACAATCTCCGTCCTTTGAAGTCCCGCAGCACGGTGTTCCTCTTCAGAGGCTCGGGGCTCTCCTCTTTCATCTCTAGCCCTGTGGTCTCATCCCCTCCACTGGACTGGAAGCCCCTTAAGGGCAGGCCGGTACCTGGTTTACCCTTGGTGCTCCTATGACACTGACACAAGATGTCACATGTCTTAGACGCTCAGAAACTTGGTTGAGCTGAGTAGAATGTGTCGTTTCACTGGCGTTGTCCCCAGAAATAGTGACTTTCCATTGGTACATCTCCTGACTCGAGCAACACACAGAGCTTTCCTGCTTTTGTGTGTCTCTGCACAGGAGAGGCAGCGGCAACTTGAAAGCATGGGGATCTCCCTGGAGACTTCTGGTATCAAAGTGGGAGATGACAAGTGCTACTTGGTCAACCTGAACGCAGACCCTGCTCTCAACGAACTTCTGGTTTATTATTTAAAGGTAAGAAGTATATGAGCAGATAGCTGCCATCCTGATTCCTTCGTGTACGATCCCACTTGGGTCTGGGTACCTGTCCCCATGATCTTGCTTTTTGTATCCAGCTTAGCTCTCATTAAAAGTAAGAGGAATGGTAGTTCAGTCGGGTTACCACTGAGTGAGAACTAGCTGTTTTGTATTGCGTCAGCCAAAAAGTTTGGGTTGGCCAAACATCTTTTCCATAAGATGTTATGGAAAGACCCCTGACAAACTTCTGGACCAACCAATATTATACTGGGGCTGCCTAGCTGGGCTGATTTCAGAGGGGCAGGGGGAGCCACCAGGGGTGTCAGGGTGATCTCTGGCTATGGCGACAGGATTCTGAGAAGCTCTGGAGAGTCACCATTATGCGTCTGAGTAATCCTAAGGGGATCTTGAGGTCAGCACAAGCCTAAAGCGGACTATGATGGGAAATTACACAGCTAGGGTTTTTCCCTAGGATTCTTCCATATCCATCCCTTCTAAACCTGCGTCCTTAGGAAGTAACTCTTGGTCCCATGATCACCCTCAGGTGTGGAGATGGGTGTGTGCTTTGGGGTTTGGCCCTGTGGCCTCAAGGTCATGTCACTGACCATACTGCAGCAGTCACTGCAGCGGTTGTCAAACTCCTTCGTTAGGGATTCTGAGCTGCCTCGTGAATATGCAGAATGCAGTGGAGAATAAACTTGAAGTGAAGAAAGGAGCCTCAGTCTTCTAGAATCCTTGTTATTCTACTTTTTCCAGAAACAAATATGACATAAATAGCCCCTGACTTACTGAGAGTCCGCTCACAGACTTAAGATCTGTTCATTTAGGAAAGGATGAAGCGGTAAGGGATTGTTTCTGAATTCTTGATTTTGAAAGACCATGCACTGCGCTTTCTCGTTGAACAGGGAAGTCTTTTTATTGTCACAGAGACTGCATGACTTTTAGAGCAACAGAACAGGCAAAGGGGCTGCACACTGGGCCCAACCAGCAGGAATCACAGTCCTCACATGTCTGAGTTTTGAAGTACTTAAGAATCATGCTAACGTGTACACTGTATAACCCACAGGCATGAATACTCTGTAATTTAGTATTAGCAACTCAACTTTTGTTTATCATTTTAAAAGTTGAAAATATGATTCTCCATGAAACTATTTTCAGTGTTTCTTGAATTTATATAGCTTTTCTCAAAGACTTTCACTGTTAATTCAAGTGATTCTTGAGAAAGAATCCTATTCATTAGATCATAATAATACTGTTTTGGTTTTGCGGGAGGAGGGGGGGACAGGCTTAGAATGAAATGGCTTGGCCATGGTCACATAAATAGTCATCAAGTTAAAATTGGAGCTCAAGGTTTTCTATTGTCAAATCTGACTTCTTTATGTTCCAAAATATTAGCTAATCACTGTTGATTAGGGTTTTGTTTTGTATTTTTTCCTATAGTGTTTAAACATGTTTTAAATTTAGAGTGTTAAGGTAAGCTTTTGACCTACAATGCACCAGATCTCGCATCTCCTGTCTGGTTCACCTAATGTTGTTATCCGTGGTCTGTTGGGTTATTCAAATTGACTGTGATAAACTTTTACTGAGTTACCTGCAAGTGTACGTGTTTCTGTCTTGAACAATCTGTTACCAGGACCACACCAGGGTAGGTGCCGACACCTCTCAGGACATCCAGCTCTTTGGGATAGGAATTCAGCCTGAGCACTGTGAGATCGACATTGGCTCTGATGGAGAGGTCAGCCTCACTCCAAAAGAAAATGCACGGTAAGAAAAGTACCGTATAGATAACTAATGAGAGCCTACCGCGTAGCTCAGGGAGCTCTACTTAAATGCTCTATGAGGACCTACATGGGAAGGCAGTCCAAGGAAGAGGGGATATATGTATCCACATGGCTGATTTACCTTGCCATACAGCAGAAACTAACAGAACATTGTAAAGCAACTATTGTCGTCGTTGAGTAGCTAAGTCCTGTCCAGCTCCTTAAACCCCATAGACTGTAGCCCACCAGGCGCCTCTGTCCATGGAGTTTTCCAGGCAAGAATACTGGAGTATTCGGTTGCCACTTCCTTCTCCAGGGGATCTTCCAGACTCAGGGATTAAACTTGTGTCTCCTGCATTGGCAGGCAGGTTCTTTACTGCTGAGCCACCTGGGAAGCCCTAGACTCCAATAAAAATTAATTTTAAAATAATAAAAATAAAGAGATGGTAGAGAAGAACAAAAAAATAAAAGTACCTTAACATAGCTTAAGTGCCTCATTTTCAGGAGTAGACTGCCCCTTTCTGTTTGTTCAGTTATCAAAGTTAAGGCCACACTAGCTTTTGCTTTCTGCTTATAGAGAGCTGTGTAAGCAAAATTTAGAGCACCAGCTTCGGCGTGGCTGATTCTGCCTTTACTAGCTGGGTGATCTTAGATAAGATACCTCTTTTATCTAATCTTCAATTCCCTCATGTGATAAATAAGGCTGCTACTGCTGCTAAGTCACTTCAGTTGTGTCCGACTGTGTGACCCCATAGACAGCAGCCCACCAGGCACCCCCGTCCCTGGGATTCTCCAGGCAAGAACACTGGAGTGGGTTGCCATTTCCTTCTCCAATGCATGAAAGTGAAAAGTGAAAGTGAAGTCGCTCAGTCGTGTCCGACTCCTAGGCTAATGGTAGACAAAACATACAAATCACTTCCCTCAGTGCCTGACACACATAAATATTGAATAAAGTTAGTTGTTACCCATATAATGCATTATATGAAAAGCAGTTAAAATCAGATAACCCCATTATATGAAGAATTCCTAAGCTAAGCTATAATATGTAAAAATTTGAGATTTGACAGGGTAATATATTTACTTTTTATTTTCTACTAAATGATGTCTTCCATTATTTTATAAGCACGTATAAAATGAAGTCTTAAAACAATATTCATTAACGCACAGCATTATAATTCAGAACATATGTTCTTATGAAGAAAACGACATTCTTGTCAAATTACTCTGTTAATATCAGCCGTATACATTTCCAAGTGATGAAAACCTGAGACTGAAACCATCAACATGCGTGATTCATGAAATCTGTAGTTCTTATGTTAAAGTGATATATTGTTAACATATTTAATGATAAGGTGATACTAGTCCTTAATTTTTATTTATTCCAAGTTCAAATAAAATTGAACTTTGTGCTATACCCCTCCATTAGAAGCTCTGGGGTTTTTTTCCTACTTTTTTAATTGACAAAATTACGTGTGTATATACACATGCACACACACACACACACACAGCGTGACAGTTTAATCACTTTCTCTTTCAACTCTATATCTGAAAATGATCTTATTCAGGAGATTTCCTTGTACCTGATTTTACCTCCAAGTCTTTTTACCCTACTTTTCTTCCGTTCCCACCATGCTCAGTCTCCTCCTTTCCTATGACCTGAGGCCAGTGGTTCATTCATTCAGTATACTTGCTCTAGGCTCTGTGCTGGGAATGTCCAAGAATAGTGACTCAAAGCCTAGTGGGGGAGGATGTATAGAAACAACAGTTATTTTACAGGAAGCTAAGCGCTCCTTCTAAAGTGATCTTTATAACCTGCAAATATGATCACTATAAAAGTATGTGGGGTTTGCAGGACTTAGAATATGCTCTTGTCATGGGAATGCACAGTAGCAAAAGAAGTGAAGAACAAAATATATTTTAGAATTATGTAAGAGTTGGCGAGATTTAGTGATATGCTCAGAGACAGCATAGGAACTCAGTAAAGGAAAAGAAGTCAGCACTATTAAGTTTCTGTCTTAGAAATAAGATAAACAGTGGTGCTACTGAATCAAGATAAGGTATATTAGAGGAGGAACAGGCTTGCAGGATGATAGGTAATGAGTAGTAATGAGTTCAGTTTGGGATATTTTGAGTTTGAGCTGTCCTTGGGATATCGGTGTGAAGATTTCCAGGTGCACGTTGGATTTAGCACTGTAGACCCTACACTAAAGATACACAGCTGGGTGTTATGTATTGCCTGTTTTGAAAGTGGATCTAGAATGAATAGTGGAAGCGTTAAACCAATGTCTATGGGATGATCTGAAGATAATCCATGAAGGGGGCTGATATAGGCAAGGTACAATGATGGAATCCAAGAAAAGAGAACATTTAAAGAAGAGGTCAGTATAGAAGCTAAAGAGCTTCTGTGGGACATAGCAGTTAGGAAGACATTAACAGCCAGTGGATGTTTGGGTACCAGGCAGTTGTGGGTATGGAAGGAAAGTAAACAAAGAAGGAAGACTAGGAGGTGAGGAAGTGGGTGGAGAATCTTGATTGTGAAGATGGGAATGGGATTGGAGACATAGCAAGAGAAGGAGGTGGGGTGAAGGGATAGTCATTATTTCCTTGAATCTTCCGCAGGTCTCTCTTCGCATGTCTTACCTGCTGCTTAACTACAGTCTATTGAGTGTTAATCTGTGTCTCTGTTTTTCACTTGTAGAAGTCTAAGAAGTCTTTTTTAAGATATGCCTGGTCTCTATTGGTAGAATTTTGTTTTTACTCCATTATATGCTTTAGTAATTTTATTTTTACTTATTTCATTGCCTTTATTTGGAAATGCTCTTCTTTGATGTTGTTGGGGCTTCAGTCCAACTGTTTGTTGTATCTGCTGATAACTTTGCTTCCTAAAGCAGTTCATGATTTTTTAGATTTGTTCCTCTTCAGCGGTTTGTAGGAGTCTTGTGGCCTGGATGAGGCTACATAATTTCCTGCGAAGAGATTTTATATTTGCTTCCTCCATGTACCCCTGGCATGTGTCCAAGTGGAAATTACTTCTATGCTAATTTCTTGGCTTGGGTACATTGCCAAACCAGTTTCCATAACTTTTTCTTTTTTATATTATTGTAGTAAGAGCATGATATGTTTGTGTGTATGTGTGTGTATAAGCGAGCACCTAGAATAGTATATCTAAAGATGCAAATGATCACAGAAGTAATAAGTAAAAGAAGTAAATATTATTATATTTCTCTCTGATTTACTCTGGAACTGTTTTTAGTTTTATTCTAGAATAACACTGCTCAGTAGAACTTTGTGAGACCATGGAAAGGTTCTCTGTCCGCTGAGACCATTTTGGTAGGTCTCACCACCACTATCGAGGTGGTGTGGGCTTTCCTGGTGGCTCAGCTGTAAAGAATCCACCCGCCAATGCAGCAGACACAGATTCAGTCCCTGAGTCAGGAAGATCCCCTGGAGTAGGAATTGGCAACCCACTCCATTATCCTCGCCTGGGAAATCCCACGGACAGAGGAGCCTGGCGGGGCTACAGGCCGTGGGGTCGCAAATAGTTGAACATGACTTAGCAACTGAGCAGGCGTGCACACACATTGAGGTGGGGCTCTTGAGAATTGACACATGGCTAGTGAGAATGAGAAACTGAGTTTTTAGAAGGATCATTCAGCAGTGATCCTTATTTAAAATAATTATTATTTTAGATAATAAAGGACACTGCATGGCCCTTTATGTCTATTAGAGAGAGCTCCCCCGCTTACCTCTTGAGCCCCTGGGTCGGCGTTTTCTGCTCTTTACTGTTGAGCTGACACATCCCCCCACGTCGTGTCCCCCAGGTCCTGTGTCAATGGCACCCTCGTGTGCAGCACCACCCAGCTGTGGCATGGGGACCGAATCCTGTGGGGAAACAACCACTTCTTCAGGTAAGCACCTTGTGCTCACAATTATGTTCACTGACATGTCTTTTCTGTTACCTGAGTGTGAAACACACTGATTTTCTCTAATGGTCAAAAACCCCACAGGATTAATTTGCCCAAGAGGAAACGGCGAGATTGGTTGAAAGACTTTGAGAAAGAGACAGGCCCGCCGGAGCACGACCTGGACGCGGCCAGTGAAGCGTCCTCAGAACCAGACTATAACTACGAATTTGCGCAGATGGAGGTTATCATGAAAACGCTGAATAGCAATGGTGAGACCCTACACAGTTACTTTCTCTCTCTCCTCTTTAAATGACTCCGGGAGGAATTTGAGCATGACTAGAGAATTGTCAGATTTCTAGCATATCAAATTGGGTATTCTGTTGCAGGAATAAAGCTTTTGACCTTTTTTGTTTATTTCTGGATTTTTCGCTTCAAGGACCTCTCTTTTTAATTATAAAAATGAAGTATCAAGAAAAGGCCAGATGAAAAAACAAGTGTGATGTATTACTATGTAGAGTATAGAACAACAGAAAAGAGCATCATTAAGATTAGGGATTAAGGGATTTCCATGACAATGGTTAAAATTCTTCCTTCTGGTGCAGAGGGCACAGGTTCAATCCCTGGCTGGGGAACTAAGATCCCACGTGCCATGCTGTGGCCAAACATTTTAAAAAGAAAAAAAGATTAGAGATTAAGATTAACTATGGGGGCTCCTGACAGCGCAGCACAGGGAGGACCACAGCCGGGACCCAAGCTCCAGCCCATTCTGCCACTTGCTCGCAAAGTTGGGAGGAGTCCCGACAGACATTTCATGCTCAGACAGGATCACGTTAGTGGGTCGGTTAACAACATGCCTGAGCAGCAAGTCTCCTCTGAGCGGTTGTTTGGAAGCCCCAGTAGGTGCAGGGTGTGACAGGAGAGTGCAGTTCCAAACTCCAGGTGAAGGAACGCCCGTTAGAAGAGAGCTTCTTGCTTTCGATGCAGTTACAGGCTTCTGGGTGTCTCTGTTCTCCAACTCTGCGAAGCATCTAAGTGGTATCCATTTAATCATCTACCATCCCATGGCACACATTTCTAATTTCTCCAATCACTACCTGCTTATCATATATTTATTTATATATTTATACACACACACACACACACACACACACACACACGGTCCCCCTGGATAACCAGTGAGTGTGTAGTATTTGTTAATCCCTCCAGTCTTCTTAGGCAGAGCAGTTGGTCATCAGTGGCCTGGCTCGTGGTGTTAACGTAAGTATCCATTTGTATTCTAGATCAGACTTTGATCTCTAGTGTTGATTTCATTCATTTAAAAGCAATATTTCCCTGTCACTCTGCTTTACCCACTCCCCTTGCTAAGTGAAGCTCCCCTGTAGGGCACATCGATGTGCTCTGATACGATGCTGAAATGCTGGCGGCCGGGCAGAATTCATACTCTTCACCTCTACTGCTTAGGTGGCTTCCCGATCATAAGCCTGTCTGCCTGGTGGTCGTCCCCTTGGTGGTCCTATTTGAAGATTCTCTTCCCTCTCATGTGGTTTCAGACGAAGCTCCTCCACAAACACTGGGATAAAGGTTTTAACTGATTGGCTTTAGCTTGAAGGAGCTTGACTGGTTTTTAGCAGGGCTGCTGGTTGGTGCTTGTGCTTCATGCTTTGGCCAGATCTAACATGACGGGGAAGACACCGCAGTCTTCTGCCTGGCAGAGGTGCTCTGAATTCTCGTTGGAGCAATGTTCCCTTTTCAGTTATGACCGCTTCCTCCCCGTTTCCAAATTCCATGGCCTTCCCAATGGTTAGAACCTGGTGGCTGTTCTTTTCTTCATGTATCCGACAGCAAGAAGTGTCTCTAGTATTTTTATTTCTGTTGACAGCACAGGAGTTCAGGATATGGTACTCCTGGGTAAATAGTCACCTGCATTATCTCAGTGATAAACTAAAATAGCGTATCTTCAAATCTCTAGAATAATTAATGGTCTAAAACCCAGTTCATTTGAATTAAGAGTAAAAGCAAACCTAGTATTTTTAGACCATAATATGTTTTTCTCGACAACAACTGTTTTCACAGAGTCAGTGGCAGCTCTAAAGTAAAGAAGAACTGAGGGTCTGCTGAACGGTCCCAGAGCTTATTCCATCTGGAATTCAAAGGTTCCTTTTTCCCTTAAAGGATCTATTCTGCCCTTTGATTCAGTGCCTTAGGCATCTTGATACGAATTAATTCTAATTCTCTGGGTCACTTTTTTTTTCTTTTTTTTAATTTTCTGGGTCCTGAGGCTTCCCTTATGGCTCAGCTGGTAAAGAATCCGCCTGCAATGTGGGAGACCTGGGTTCAATCTCTGGGTTGGGAAGATCCCCTGGAGAGGGAAAAGGCTACCCACTCCAGTCTTCTGACCTGGAGAATTCCATGGGCTGTATAGACCATGGGGTCGCAAAGGGTCGGACACAGCTGAGTGACTTTCACTTTCACTTTCCTCTGGGTCACGTAAATGCCCTTCAACCTTTACACCATCACCCTCTCTCTTTCCCATACACGGGACAAACAAGTTTGCGCTCATTGCATAGTTATGTACCAGGCAGAGAATAAAGTAAGGAAGAAGGGAGCATGCTATGCCCAAAGGAAAAGAGGTCCTTTCTCTCCTAAAACACTTACCCCTTTGGTTTCTTGGCCTGAGGCTCCAGGCTCACTGAGTTTTAAAACAGTTCATTCAAGAGGAACAAAGTGATAAGGAAATGAAGTAAACTGTTAACACTCTTGATAGTGGACTGGTGATTTGAGAACAGGCCAGAGCATCTTTGGTTTCTGTCCTTGCCCATATCACAGAGTCAGACTGACATGCTGATTGGAATGATCTTTTTACGAGTATGCGATATAGGGAGAACAGATACATGTACAGACATGGCTGAGTCCCTTCACTGTTTACCTGAAACTGTCACAACATTGTTAATTGACTATACCCCAATACAAAATAAAAAGTTTGAATTTAAAAACAAACAAACAAAGAAGAATATGCTGTATAGGAAATTCCCAGCAGTTAGGGTTCTATGCTTTTACCTCCAAGGACCTGGGTTCAATCCCTGGTCGGGCAACTGAGACCCCACAAGCCGTGATGTGTGGCCAAAATAAAAAGAATATGCTGTATACTGAGAAAGGCTTAAAACAGGTCAATTAATTCAGAAAGAAAATGTTATCCAGAGAAAAGTGTTTCCAGACTTGTGCTGGGATCAGAGGGAAAAAGAAACCTCAGCCTCTGTACCTCTCCTGGGTTCTATGTATGCCGGCTACATCTGGAGTCCCCGAGCAGGGCTTTCCGGGCTGGTCCATGGCAGGCGAGGGGAAGGATGCTTGGAGTTGCTCTCTGGCACATCTGTGTGTTGTTCTGTGGCTTCTGAGAAGGCCTGGTGAGCAGTAGGGGTGCTGTGTCATGGCCAGTCGCATCACCTGTGCGTTGGCGTGGAACTCCCTCCTCAGCCACTTGGGATATGTGTGTTTCCACACACCATTGACCAGCAAGTAGAAATAAGAATTAAACATCTTATTCAGTGTCTTTTAGCCAAAGCCCTAGACTATGATTTTATAAAAAAAAAAATCGTGTGTTTTCCAGTTTTCTTTCTCTGAAAAAAGGTTCATACACACCAAGTTCAGTTCAGTCGCT
This sequence comes from Bos javanicus, assembly GCF_032452875.1. Classification (NCBI taxonomy): domain Eukaryota; kingdom Metazoa; phylum Chordata; class Mammalia; order Artiodactyla; family Bovidae; genus Bos; species Bos javanicus. Next base: position 40,041,854 of record NC_083890.1, read on the forward strand.
CAGTCGTGTCCGACTCTTTGTGACCCCATGAATCGCGGCACGCCAGGCCTCCCTGTCCATCACCAACTCCCAGAGTTCACTCAGACTCACGTGCATCGAGTCAGTGATGCCATCCAGCCATCTCATCCTCTGTCGTCTCCTTCTCCTCCTGCCCCCAATCCCTCCCAGCATCAGAGTCTTTTCCAGTGAGTCAACTCTTCACATGAGGTGGCCAAAGTACTGGAGTTTCAGCTTCAGCATCATTCCTTCCAAAGAAATCCCAGCGCTGATCTCCTTCAGAATGGACTGGTTGGATCTCCTTGCAGTCCAAGGGACTCTCAAGAGTTTTCTCCAACACCACAGTTCAAAAGCATCAATTCTTCAGCGCTCAGCCTTCTTCACAGTCCAACTCTCACATCCATACATGACCACTGGAAAAACCATAGCCTTGACTAGACGGACCTTTGTTGGCAAAGTAATGTCTCTGCTTTTGAATATGCTATCTAGGTTGGTCATAACTTTCCTTCCAAGGAGTAAGCGTCTTTTAATTTCATGGCTGCTGTCATCATCTGCAGTGATTTTGGAGCCCCAAAAAATAAAGTCTGCCACTGTTTCCCCATCTATTTCCCATGAAGTGATGGGACCGGATGCCATAATCTTCATTTTCTGAATGTTGAGCTTTAAGCCAACTTTGTCACTCTCCACTTTCACTTTCATCAAGAGGCTTTTGAGTTCCTCTTCACTTTCTGCCATAAGGGTGGTGTCATCTGCATATCTGAGGTGATTTTAGGGCCCTGTAAATGGATGGTGAGGACCCTGTCCTTTCTTTTTGACACCTAGAGCCTAAATAGAAAATATATATATATATCACTGTTTGAGAAATATATATATATAAAATCCTGAGAGAACTTTTCTTCTCTAGCCCTTAAATGTAAAATTTTTTAAAACTCTCTCAAAAAACATTACCATATTATTTACAATTTTTCTTCCAGAGGCTCTAAGGCTGTATCAGAAGTTCTAATCCTTTGGAGCATATCAGTTTTCACTATGGGAGAGGTCTTGCCCAGCCATGGTCTGTCTTTGTGTAAGAAGGGTTTTTTTTTTTTGGAGTCCATTTTTCACTGGCCTGATGCATTTCAGGGACTCTTATGTCAGGACTCTATGAAGAAAAGTATTCTTCTTTGAAAAAAGAAATGAATTTTAGAATTTTACATCAGCAAAGAACAGTATTTTTTAAACATCTGTTCTTTAGCAGAGTACTAATTCTGAGGAAAACATTGGAGGTAAGAGTATAATTTATTACTAAGTTTGTTTCCTACCCCAGATAATCAACTCTGGTCTGAGTTCAAAACCCGGCTCTGTTGCTTTGCTTATTAGCTGTGCCATCTTGGGTTGGCCACTTAACTTTTCTGAGCTCCAGTTGTCTCCTCTTTAAAATGGGAATGCTGCCCACCCCTAGCTTTGTTGCAAGGCTTTCGTGAGATGATGCATGAAAAACGCATAGTGCCTCTACCCTGAGACATAAGCCAACAGATAGTAGAATTATTATTGCTGTTGTGGTCATCATTTTTATTAAAACAGCTCACCTATACTGTGTATATCTAGTGATTTTTAAAATTACTTTTACTTTGTTTTGTAGTCTTTAATCTTTTTTAAGCTAAAGTACTATTTCCCCCCCCTCTTCTCATATAGAAAACTAGTAAAATATGAATGCTTATTTCACAAATTGATAGGGTCTTCTGGTCTAGTCAGTCAATATCATCATCAGGTGATGTGAAGATTCCTCTTAATTTCCTTCTCTTAGTCCAGAAATTAAAATGAGAGTCAATTTGTAGAAATAGGACACTGTGCTGAATAACAGGCAAGTGTGTAAATCGCAGGCTAGTCTGAGAATACAAGTAAATCTCCTAGGTCTTATGTACTTCAAGGAAATATTTACTGTTATGGTAAATTTCTTTGTTTACGATCCAGATTGTCTAACATACTGTTTCCCCATTATGGCCTCCTCACTTACATGTGTCATAGTTTTCTCTTTTGTACGCATGGTCTGTGCTTTCCTTAAACTTTGTGCACTGCATCCAGGTCATTGGCCGTTACCAAGCTAATGTCCCGGGACAGCCAATTAGCTCTTTAGGATTGAGTCCTACCTACACCATAACCACCGCTAGTCATAGTCAGGGCCCCTTTAAACAAGATCTATTAGTATTTCTAATACTTGTTCACCCACATGTATGTTGGTCATCTCTCAATCTGCAAAAGCAAAAAAGCAGAAGTAGACTTTTGTTTTTGTAAGTGAATTGCTTTCTTGGCTATTAACACCTGAGAAATTGGCAGACCATATACTCAATTCATATTTTCAAACAGATGCTGTAATCTGTAAGTTTCCTCCCACATTAGAGAAATTCAGGAGAAACAAATTTTTAGCCAAATCGGAACTATAAAGCCTTTGTCAATGGGTTTGTCAATGGGAACTATAAACCCTTTGTCAACTAAAACCAATGCTAAATGCACCTAAAAAGTGATGACATAAAATCAAAATCTTGTGTGGCTCTGTCTTTGAAATCACCTTAGATTTCATTGAGTCTTTCTTCTCGGTGGATAGAATACCATCCCTTTTTCCTCTACCCTCTTCTTTTTGTAGTTGAGCCACCTTTCTACACATCAGGGCGAGCTCATCAAATTGAAGAACGTAATAGTAGATGTGAGGAATGTTTCCATACAACGTGTTTAATCTGAAATGTTAAGACAAAGGAAATGGAGAGAATTCCACCTGACTGGGCCCGGCCGGCCGCTCCCAGACAAGAGCACTGAAAGGCTCCATCTGGGGGAGGAGACGGTCCTCGTTAGAAGCCTCGCTGGGGGTGGGGGGCGCTGCCGGTCCAAGCCACCGCTGAAGGGCCCCTTGCCTTGTCTCTTGGCTTGCCAGACCCAGTTCAGAACGTGGTGCAGGTCTTGGAGAAACAGTACCTGGAAGAAAAGCGAAGCGCCCTCGAGGAGCAGCGACTCATGTACGAGCGGGAGCTGGAGCAGCTCCGCCAGCAGCTGTCCCCAGAGAGGCAGCCCCAGATCAGCGGCCCTGACCGCCTGGCCTACAGCAGCCAGACGGCGCAGCAGAAGGTGACCCAGTGGGCCGAGGAGAGGTAGGAAGGGGACCCAGGGGCCCGGGGCAAGGCCTCGGGGCCTCAGGGAGGCTGTTGTAAGGCACGTCAAAGGGGGACAAACCTAGCAAAGAGGGAAATCTTACTTCCATGTCTGAATTGTTAGCGGTTGCCTTGTCTTTCAAGGAAGGTTCCCCTGGAGAAGGAAATGGCACCCCACTCCAGTCTTCTTGCCTGGAAAATCCCATGGATGGAGGAGCCCGGCAGGCTACAGTCCATGGGGTCCGAAAGAGTCGGACATGACTGAGAGACTTCACTTTTTCACTTTCAAGTAGGTTTACTGTGACGTCAGTTGTTAAAGATTACACCTGCCCTCTTACCCTTCAGTGAAAATGGTGCCAAGTTAGAATATCACTGTTTCGTTTTGAAGTAAAGACAATTGAATAGTTCTAAAGCATAAAAGCAGGCTTCCCTGGTGTCTTTGATGGTAAAGAATCCGCCTGCAATGCAGAAGACGCGGGTTTGATCCCTGGGTCCAGATGATCCTCTGGAGAAGGAAATGGCAACCCACTCCAGTATTCTTGCCTGAGAAATCCATGGACAGAGGAGCCTGGCGGGCTACAGTCCATGGGGTCCCAAAGAATTGGACATGACTGAGCGACTTTCACTCACTCAAAGCATAAAAAGCGTTTCTTGTTCTTTTATTTCTCTTACTTTGGAGTCAATTTAAATGCAGTTTTAATATTAAGAAATCTGTGAATTTTTTAAATTTACAACTTTAAATTATTTGTATCAGAACTGAGGCAGTAGTGGAGGAAATGGTAACAACAGTAAAGATAGTAAATTGTTACAAAGCTCTGTTGTGTTCTTGCCACAGTCTAGGAATGGTGCTTTTTTATGATCCCAACAGCACCAAGTCATGGGAAATATTATTTGAATCAATCGAAATACCCTCTCAGTCATGCATTCAGTAAATGTAAAGGCCAGGCTTTGTTGACAGTCCATTAATAACTCCTCTGTTGTAATAATAATAGCACTGGACATTTCTTAAGCATTTATTGCGTGTCGACACTCCATGCCGCAGAAAATCCGAGTGTAACTTTGCAGTTGGTCCTTGATATCTACATTCCACATCCACAGATTCAACCAACCGTGGATCATAAAGAAAAAATTCCACGTCTAAGCAGACCTGTGCAGTTCAAACCCATGTTGTTCAAGGGTCAGCTCTACTCTTTCTTTCATTCAGTGGGTAATTTTTGCATATTCTATGATGGGCCATGTACTTGGCCAGGAATTAGGTGTAGTGACAAGGAAAAAAAAAAAGACATGGTCCCTGCCCTAGGGGCGCTTACAGCTTCATAGGGGAGATGGATGTTATTAGTCAAATAATTATACAAATAAGTGAAAAACTGAAACTATGACGAAGACTGAAAGTGAAAGTCACTCAGTCGTGTCCAGCTCTTTGTGACCCCATGGAATAGACCGTGGAATTCTCCAGGCCAGAATACTGAAGTGGGTAGCTGTTCCCTTCTCCAGGGGATCTTCCCAACCCAGGGATCAAATCCAGGTCTCCCGCATTGCAGGTAGATTCTTTACCAGCTGAGCCACCAGGGAAGCCCAAGAATACTGGAGTGGGTAGCCTATCCCATCTCCAGTGGATCTTCCCGTCCCAGGCATCGAACCGAGGTCTCCCGCATTGCAGGCGGATTCTTTACCAGCTGAGCTACATGACAAAGACTACTGAGGCAAAAGATGTGGCTCTGGGAAAACATGGAATAGGGTTTGGATCTAGTCAGGATGTTGCTGCTGCTGTGTCACTTCAGTCGTGTCTGACTCTGTGACTCCATAGACGGCAGCCCACCAGGCTCCGCCATCCCTGGGATTCTCCAGGCAAGAACACTGGAGTGGGTTGCCATTTCCTTCTCCAATGCATGAAAGTGAAAAGGGAAAGTGAAGTCGCTCAGTCGTGTCCGACTCTTAGTGACCCCACAGACTGCAGCCTACCAGGCTCCTCCATCCATGGGATTTTCCAGGCAAGAGTACTGGAGTGGGGTGCCATTGCCTCCTCAGTCAGGATGTTAGAGACATATTTATCAAGAAGCACTCATTTAGAGTTGAAAAGCAAACTGCTGCTGCCCCGAAAGTACCTACTTCTCACATCTACCAAATGAAGAAATCACATAAAACACTTCTCCTTATGCTAGAGCTCCTCTACTACAAAGCTTACAAAAGTCATAATGATTTCTTTTTCCTAAAGGAATGCTTTATTGGGCTTTTATTTTGCATTTTCATATCAAAATCTATTCTTTTTCAAATATTATATGATTTAAAACATGGTTGGAAGTTAAGTTACCCACACCTTTGCTCCTCATCCCTGGTTACCAGTGGATAGCCCATGGAACCCTGGTGGGAAGAGGGGAGGATAAGAGGTGAGTTGCCAAAAATAGGTTGACAGATAATTGTCTGAGAGGAGATTCTTACTACTTTCTAATAATATGACTCACTTGGAAAACGGGATTGCAGTTTTCCTCCAGATGCTCTCATTTCCTTCTCTGTTGCTCACAGGGACGAACTCTTTCGCCAAAGTCTGGCAAAACTGCGGGAGCAGCTGGTGAAAGCCAACACCCTGGTGAGAGAGGCAAACTTCTTAGCCGAGGAGATGAGCAAGCTCACCGACTACCAGGTGACTCTGCAGATCCCTGCTGCGAACCTCAGTGCCAACAGGAAGGTAAGAATGCTCTCAAAGAGGAGGAGGGCAAGAGGCACAGCAGTAGCTTCTGAGAGGTAGAACATCACCCTGACATCCGCAGAACATCTGTGAAGAGACCCTGACGTGAGCCGGAGGGTTTGTTCTTTTAAAGACCCCGTCTAGAAACCTCTTTGGGTATATATGATCAGAATATGAGAATCTGGAGGGCTCAAAGAGTTGCTAGTTTAAATGCTTTCTTTAAAACATTGCAACTTGGGAATTCCCTGGTGGTCCAGTGGTTAGGACTCTGCACTTGCACTGCTGTGGTCCAGGGTCCACTCCCTAGTTGGGAAACTAAGATCCCACAAGCTACGCGCTGCAGCCAGAATTTCTGGATATAACTAACTCCTCTTGCTTTTCTCTCTCATATAAATGCCTCCTGAAAATGGGGGATGTGTAAATATCTTATAATAGTACAATTCTGAGAGAGTGACAAGAAAGGAAAACTCCTATGATCCTTGTTTTATATACACAGAAGGATTCTTTGCAGCCACTTGGAAGTTTCCATCAGTAAACTTCAAGATTTTTTTCTTTAGGGAGAAACCTTGAAAAGTAATTTTTTCTCCATTCATTTTTCCCTCCGACAAGTGAGTGAGAAATGAGTCAGAGGGTATCTCATCAGCCTTCTTGCATTTCAGTCTTTTGACCAAGTAGTTCTCCTTTGCGAAATTTACTGTAAATCCATACTTACAGAAGTGTTTGTAAAGGTTTATGTGCTTTAGTACAAGGATGCTTATCATAGTTACCTTTGTAACAGCAAACATTTGAAACAGCCATGATGTTGGGCAGTAGACTAATTAGTCAAATGAGTGATACATCCCCATAACAGATCACTTTGTTGCTATTAAACATTATGTTTCTGAAGAATATTTAACCACACAAAAAGGTTAACTGTGGAGAAAGAATTGGGATGGGAAATTTGTATTTTTGCTTGGTTCTAAGTGTGATTAAAAATAAAACGTGCATGCACGGCCCTACAAAGAAGATTGAAAATAAACTAGAATATTCCGTATATGGTAGATTTCATCTTTCTTTGTATACATTATGTGTCTTTTTTAAACTTTGTGCTTGGTGATAACGCACATTGCTTCAGCAGTCCAAAAACGTTATAACGAGATTTGCTGTGTTTGTTTTTTTGTTTTTGTCTTCTATATTCTACAGAGAGGAGCAATAGTGAGTGAGCCAGCTATTCAAGTGAGGAGGAAAGGAAAGAGCACCCAAGTGTGGACCATTGAGAAGCTGGAGAATAAATTAATTGATATGAGAGACCTTTATCAAGAATGGAAGGAAAAGATTCCTGAGGTAAAAGGGACAAAATGTCAAGGAGTTTGGTTGCATTAAAAGGACAGAATATGAGTAACTTAACCATCAGAACTGGAGAAGGCAATGGCACCCCACTCCAGTACTCTTGCCTGGAAAATCCCGTGGACGGAGGAGCCTGTAGGCTGCAGTCCATGGGATTGCTAAGAGTCAGGCACGACTGAGCGACTTCACTTTCACTTTTCACTTTCATGCATTGGAGAAGGAAATGGCAACCCACTCCACTGTTCTTGTCTGGAGAATTTCACAGACGGGGGAACCTGGGGGCTATAGTCCACGGGGTCACAGAGAGTCAGACACAACTGAGTGACTAACACACAGTTGTCAGAACACACACATGTGCATCACTGAATATCTGCAGTGATGCTGGGGACATTTATATTAGAAATGTAAAGTGAAATCAGTTGGATGGGTCATAAAATATGTGATCCTCACACAGATAGGAACTACGTGAAGAGAACACCTAGCACCTTCTGCATCTTTAGTACATTTCAAGTGAAATGAAGTGGAACAAAGTGAATTTGTGCTGTTTTGTCAGTGGTGTTAAAAATCAGCTTAGATGGGCCAGCATGGGTTTTGTGTTCATCAGCATATGCTCATGCTGTCCTAGCGGTATTCATGGCTGGGTACATGCTAAGAATAATTTTAGAGAGCATGGTCCATTGTTCGTACACTAGTAATGGAAAAAAGGACTCAACGAAGGAAATGAAGAAGAGCTCAGGGAGTAGAACCATGTAGGGTAGGGTGTGCCAGGGAAGACGGGGAGGGTTGGGGTGGGGTGTGTGGTAGGTGGGGCTATAACTGATAGAAGGGCTTTCCAGCCTTTTCATCAGTTATCGCCCTAACAAGCCCCTCCCGTGTGCTAGTTTTGATTTATTTGTATGACATGATTCTGATTTTACTTTTAACCAATGTGGATAAATGCTTTCTTTTTGAAACATTTCAAAATAGCTAGTTTTAAATAGTATTAGATTGATGTTTTCTTTTCCTACTCACCCCCTACCCCCAATCCCCCAACCTGTCCTGCCACTCAGGCAAAGCGACTCTGCGGGAAACGAGGTGACCCTTTCTATGAAGCCCAAGAGAATCACAACCTGATTGGCGTGGCGAATGTGTTCCTGGAGTGTCTCTTCTGTGATGTGAAGCTTCAGTATGCAGTTCCTATCATCAGCCAGCAGGGGGAGGTAAGGACAAGCCAGGCTGGGAGAAAATGACCATGGCCCAAGTGTGGGTTTTGTTGTTTTAACTCGATTTAAGTTATGTTCTTGATTTAGATCCAGACACTAGGGTGAAGCCTCAGGATCATGTTCTTTTTTTCCCTACTAATATGAATAGGAACTATCAACATTAGTTCATGGCTTTAAAAGATTATTAGAACATGTTTTTTGTTTGTGGGTCACAGGATTTTCTTTGTTTTAATCAAGTTAGAAATCTTTTGGAAACCAGATTTGGCTCTGTGCCCCTTATTGATTTCTCTTTTAATCTCTTACCTCCATAATACTCTTTAGCTCCTTCCTGGCCCCTAAGTGGTCTTTACAAAATATAAAAGTGAAAGTGAAAGTCGCTTAGTCATGTCCAGCTCTTTGCGACCCCATGGACTGTATAGCCTGCCAGGCTTCTCTGTCCATGGAATTCTCCAGACTAGAATACTGGAGTGGGTAGCCGTTCCCTTCTCCAGGGCATCTTCCCAACCCAGGGACTGAACCCAGGTCTCCTGCGTTGCAGGCAGATTCTTTACCATCTGAGCCACAAGGGAAGCCCTTATAAGATGTAACTTGAGGGGATTATTTTGAAGTCTGAAATATTCAAAGCAAACAAGCTTAACCATCCCATTGTTACCACCTCTTAAAAAAAAATGCCTCTCGTATTTCAGTTATTTCATTATATTGGCCTTATGTCAGCCTGAAACATTTCAGAAAATGTTCAAGTTCAAACATTTTTTTTTTATTACCCAGTTCATCAACGAATGTCTTCATTTTAAATTTAGTAGCATCAATATTTCATGATGCTACTAAATTTAAAAGTAATTTGTTCTTTAATAACATGCAAACTTGAAAATACTAAGTTGTTTTTCATGATTCTTTTTTTTAAGTTACATTTTTATTTTACTTTTAAAATTTATTTTTAATTGGAGGATAATTGTACAATATTGTATTGGTTTCTACCATACATCGACATGAATCAGCTTTAGGTAAACATATGTCCCCTCCCTCTTGAACCTTCCTCTCACCCCATCCCACCCCTCTAAGTTGTCACAGAGCACCAGTTTGAGCTCTTTGCATCATATAGCAAATTCCCACTGACTATGTAGTTTATATATGGTTCATGGTGGTTCTTAGAGCAGGCTGAGGATAGGGCTCCACTCTGCCTGAAATGAACCCAGAAAATAAACCCTAGGTTCCCAGCTGTGATGTGTAAATACATGTCTCATATTCCCACATGTGTAACCCCCCCTGTGAACACTATAGTGTGGGAGACTAGTGAGCTAACTTACTTTTTCCCATGTTAAAAATGGGCACAACTCCAATTTCAAAGAGACCTAGTAGCTGAGTCCCTAGTCAGGGTTACTTAAGCTAGCTAGGGTCCATGGTGGGCTTTGAGTGTTCCATTGATACCCCTAAAATTTTACTAAAAATGTATTAGGTTCTCAAAAAACATTAGGAGTAAAAAGCTTAAGAAGTACCATCTTCTAACTGATTTCTCATATTTCCTTTCTTCCCTTTCTCGTATTCCTTCCTCCACATTTGTCTCACATGTCAAATGCCATCAACTAATTTCTCACAGGGCCTGGGTGCCAGGGCCGGTGGCTCTGCAGAAGGTGCTCTGAACTATCTTTGAGAATGAGCCTCACTGTTTAAGATGACAGCAGCACCCCCAGCGTGTGTGTCCCTTTCACAACTTGTCATTACAGCCTTAAAGTGCGGTATCCAAGATAAACCTGATTGATTACCGCCCTCCAAGTCTGCGAAGGTCGGGGTCATTCCTCCTGTTAATTTCAGTTCTGTGCCACAAGTTACAGGAGAGACGCTGCTAAACTCTCAATGATGCAGAGAACCGCTAAGATATTCTGGAGACCTCAAACCCCACCCACCCACCCCTTTTTTTAGAAAAACCATCTTAAAGGAACTGTTTCCTTATAACTTAGTGGCTTTGTAATTGTCCTCCCTCCTGGAGTAGGTCTCACCCCTGACCCTGCTTCTGGCCACCGTGTGAGGTCTGTTCACATTCTCTGCTCCCAAGAGAATAGAGGCTGTATGAGCCCAGTGGCCTGACTGTTTGGTTTGCTGTTGTAAACGCAGTGCTTAGTCCTTCCCTGGCATCCTAGTCACTTCTCCGTAAATATTTGTCGAGTGGATACATTCATCTTGTGACAACCCACACATATCTCTGTTAGAGCAGTTAATCTATACTGTTGTTCCTGGGTTTTTAATTCGCTGTCTCCTCTTTTGACTGTGAACATCCAGATAGCAGAGCCTGTGTCTTTATCTAGGTGTTCCCCACGATGCCAGGTATTTGATCAGATGAGTATGTGAATGAATATGAGTGATATGAATAAATAATAATATGAATGAATATGAATAAGGGAAATAGATGACACCAAGTAGCATGTGTTGGCTGCCTTTGTGCTGTTCATGAACTGTCCTGTAGAAGAAGGGTAAGAATGAAGATGATTCCAGGAGGCAGATTTCGCTCCAAGTAAAGCCCGGTGATTACAGAGCAGGTGATGGAGTGGACTAGCTCTGGAAGTTTCCTGTTGCTGGAGGTGGCCTGGTAGTCCCAGTGGAGCTGCTCACTTGGGTTATGGTTGCACGCTTTCCGTCTCAGGTTGGTTTTGTCCACAGGCTGCCTTTTAACCCCACGGTGCTCTGGCTCCTTGGCCCAGGTTGCAGGGCGTCTCCACGTGGAAGTGATGCGAGTGACAGGCGCTGTCCCGGAACGCATGGCGGAGGACGACTCCTCGGAGAACTCCAGTGAAAGCGGGAGTCTTGAAGTCGTAGACAGCACCGGGGAAATCATTCACCGAGTCAAGAAGCTGACATGCCGGGTGAGAGGGCGGGGCTGCGGAGGCTCGGATGAGTGACCTTTTCCATTCAAAACAATTTGATGGAACATCTTGGGCATTTTTCATATAACGTGAGTGAGTGAGTGAGTGAAAATCGCTCGGTCGTGTCCGACTCTTTGCGACCCATGGACTATACAGCCCATGGCATTCTCTAGGCCAGAATCCTGGAATGGGTAGCCTTTCCCTTCTTCAGGGGATCTTCCCAACCTAGGAATTGAACCCAGGTCTCCCACATTGCAGGCGGATTCTTTACCAGCTGAGCCACCAGGGAAGCCTGGAAATACTGGAGTGGGTAGCCTATCCCTTCTCCAGCGGATCTTCCTGACCCAGGAATCGAACCGGGGCCTCCTGCATTGCAGGCAGATTCTTTCCCAACTGAGCTATGAGGGAAGCCCCTGCATAAAACATGGCACAAGTTAAACTTTCTGACAGCAAACATGGTGATGGATAGTACTTTTTCCAGAAGTACAGCACACTTTATGATGGCAGTTGTGTGAAGTTTTGAAAGTTTCTATGTATGTGAGCTGCAAGGAGTGTATATTGTTTAGTGAATCATGCTTTTCTAGTAAAGGTTGCAGCTGTATCTGAAACTCGGTCATTAGGAAAGTTTGAGAACAATGTGTGCATTTGTCGCTGTGCTCATATACTGTAGTTACAAAACTGTGGTACAGATTTCATTACAGATGCTCTTGTATGCATGTGTACTCAGTCATGTCCGACTCTTTTCGACCCCATGGACTGTGGCCCATCAGGCTCCTCTGTCCATGGAATCTCCCAGGCAAGAATATTTCAGATGTCAAATGGATGCCTGATTTATTTCATCCCTGTGAAAAGCATGCATAGTTTGTTCTCTTTATGTGAGTTATATTTGTGGTTGGTTTGTTTTTTCCTCTTCAGGTAAAAATTAAAGAAGCAACTGGGCTGCCCTTAAACCTCTCAAATTTCGTCTTCTGTCAATACACGTTCTGGGACCAGTGTGAGCCCACGGTGGCCGCCCCTGTCGTGGATCCTGAGGTGCCTTCCCCACAGTCCAAGGACGCCCAGTACACTGTGACCTTCTCCCACTGTCAGGTACAAATGCCATTCCAAAATGAACTACTTGGGAGGCTGCCGGCCGGGGCCCAGTTCAGAAGTCTACTTGTAACTTAGAGGTTTTCCCCATTATGAAACATAACACGTTTATTAGGCTTTTTAACCTCCAAGTGTACTTTATTTTTTACATACAGTTCCACTACATATATTACAATTATATTCCATGGACAATTTGTAATAGATTCTCGAGATTACTTTTTTTTCAAATTTGTGTCCGTTTTTTCTGGTTCTACACTTAGAAAACACATCCATGTCACCGCTTGTAAAATTTCACATATGTAAAGTCTATTAAGTCATTATTTTTGTGTGTGCCTTTTTTAGTATATTTATTTAATTGAAGAATAATTGCTTTACAGAATTTTGTTGTTTTCTGTCACACCTCAGCATGAATCAGCCATAGGTGTACATGTGTCCCCTCCCTCTTGAACTTCGCTCCCATCTCCCTCCCCATCCCACCCCTCTAGGTTGATACAGAGCTCCTGTTTGAGTACCCTGAGACCTACAGCAATTCCTACTCTCTATTTTACATATGGTAGTGTAAGTTTCCATGTTACTCTACCCATATGTTTCACCCTCTTCTCCCCTCTCCCCGTGTCCATAAGTCTGTTCTCTATGTCTGTTTCTCCATTGCTGCCCTGTAAATAAATTCATCAGTTGTCAAGTCATTATTTTTATGAAAACAAGTAGCCCACTTTTTTTAAGCTGTGTTTACCAAGTCTATTTGTTAATTCTTTATTAATCTTTTGTTGTTGTTTTCTGAATATTCTTTTAAATATTCCTCATATTTCTTTACAGCCAAAAAGTTGCTCCTTTAGAAGGGTGAAACCTGGATTTAAGATACATCCTAGTTAAAAACTGGCTTAATAAGTACTAGTATCAGAGGCCTTGGACTCACTATGTGACCTGGAGTTTTTTTTCACCCCTAAAATGTGCAGTTTGTCCTAATTGGTCATTAAATTTATTTTCATTTTAAAATTCTGGCTCTATCTTCAAATATTCCAATCCCAAAGAAAGGCAAATGCCAAAGAATGTTCAAACTACCACACAATTGCACTCATCTCATATTCTAGCAAAGTAATGCTCAAAATTCTCCAAGCTAGGCTTCAACAGTACCTGAACAGAGAACTTCCAGATGTTCAAGCTGGCTTTAGAAAAGGCAGAGGAGCCAGAGATCAAATTGCCAACATCTACTGGATCATAGAAAAAGCAAGAGAATTCCAGAAAAACATCTGTTTTATTGACTATGCCAAAGCTTTGACTGGGTGGATCACAACAAATTGTGGAAAATTCCTCCAGAGACGGGAATACCAGACCACCTGACCTGCCTCCTGAGAAATCTGTATGCAGGTCAAGAAATAACAGTTAGAACCAGAAATGAAACAACGGACTGGTTCCAAATTGGGAAAGGAGTACCTCAAGGCTGTATATTGTCACCCTGCTTATTTAACTTACATGGAGAGTACATCATGTGAAATGCTGGGCTGGATGAAACACAAGCTAGAATCAAGATTGCCGGGAGAAATACAATAATCTCAGACATGCAAATGACACCACCGTTATGGCAGAAAGCGAAGAGGAACTCCTCTTGAAAGTGAAAGAGGAGAGTGAAAAAGCTGGCTTAAAACTCAACAATCAAAAAACGAAGATCGTGGCATCTGGTCCCATCACTTCATGGCAAATAGATGCGGAAACAATGGAAACAGTGACAGACTTTATTTTCTTGGGCTCCAAAATTACTGCAGATAGTGACTGCAGCCTTGAAATTAAAAGATATTTGCTCCTTGGGAGAAAAGCTGTGACCAACCTAGATAGGATATTAAAAAGCAGAGACATTACTTTGCTGACAAAGGCCCATCTAGTTAAGCTATGGTTTTTCCAGTAGTCATGTATGAATGTGAGAGTTGGACCATAAAGCTGAGTGATGAAAAATTGATACTTTTGAACTGTGGTGTTGGAGAAGACTCTTGAGAGTCCCTTGGACTGTAGGGAGATCAAACCAGTCAATCCTGAAGGAAATCAGTCCTGAATATTCATTGGAAGGACTGAAGCTGAAGCTCTAATACTTTGGCTAACTGATGGGAAGATCTGACTCATTAGAAAAGACCTTGATGCTGGGAAAGATTGAAGGCAGGAGGAGAAGGGGACAACAGAGGATGAGATGGTTGGATGGCATCAGCAACTTGGTGGACATGAGTTTGAGTCAGCTCTGGGAGTTGGTGGACAGGGAAGCCTGGCATGCTGCAGTCCATGGGGTTGCAAAGAGTCATACAAGACTGAGTGACTGAACTGAACTGGTCTCCAAATAAAATAAAAAGTTAGGTAGTATAATGTTAAACCAATTCAGCACAGCACAGCCCTTCCATTTCCTTCCCTTTCCTGCTAATGGGAAGGAAATGAAAGTGGTTCCTTGCCTGCTGCTTTGTTCTGGGTGATTTGCTCTACTGCTCCGTCCATTCAGTGTCTATCTCTTCACTCATCTCTTTGTGAAAAATTGGAGTGGGCGGGGCCTCCCTGGTGGCTCAGTGGTAAAGAACCCACCTGCCAGTGTAGGAGACACGGGTTCAATCCCTGAGCCAGGAAGATCCCACATGCCGAGGAGCAACTAAGCCAGTGCGCCAGAACTACTGAGCCTGTGTTCCGGAATGTGGGAGCCACAACTACAGAAGCTTGTGCACTCTAGAACCTGTGCTCTACAGCAAGAAGAGCCACCACAGTGAGAAGCCCGAGCTCTGACATAAATAAACAAACATTTCTTGAAAAGTTGGAGTGGGAGCGTTTAAGAGCAAGAGTGCAGATTGGTGGAGATAATCATATAAAATTTAATTCTGTTTTTAGTCTCCTAAGCCATAGCAAGGAACAATCATAAATTCCTCTTTTTTTTTGCTGTGCTGATTGGTCTGTTCCAGCTGAAAGTCGGAGTGGTCTGGGGAAAAGAGACCGAACCACAAGGAAGGGAGGATAGGTTCAGCTCTGCAACAGCAAGCCGTGTAATGTGGGGCGGCTACTTTCCTCCGTGTCCTCTTGTATTAAAGAAAAGAACTCAATTCAGTTATCTCGGGTATCCCTTCCCATCTAATATGCTGGTTTCTTTGCCATTTTCTGTCCAGCAGCAGCAGTGATGGGTTTAAGGTTGGGATCAAGCTTACATACTCTAAAGTGAAAGGTAACAAGGAAATTTCACAGATTCCTTTCTGCATAATTCCTGTCCTGTTCCCTTTCCCTACTTATCCCAGGATTACGTGGTCAACGTAACGGAAGAATTCCTGGAGTTCATTTCAGATGGAGCACTGGCCATCGAAGTGTGGGGCCACCGGTGTACCGGGAACGGCAGCTCCATCTGGGAAGTCGATTCCCTTCATGCTAAGACGAGAACGCTGCATGACAGGTGTGTGCTTGGCTGAGGGCTTCAGGCGCGGGGTCAAGGCTTGCGCTTGGACAGCGGTTGAGAATTAGGACTCTGTGAGCCTATTTCCTGCTTTGTGAAATGGGAATAATGAAAGGAACTACCAGGTTTTGGGAAAATTCAACAGGCAAAGGAACATCATTTCAACGAGGCTGAAACATCTGGGTACCTACTTGGGAAAAAACAACCTTGATCTTAATTCACATGATTCCACAAAACTTAATTGGAGATGGAGCACGACTTTAAATGTAAAAGATAAAACTATATAGCTTATAGAAGAAAACAGGAGGGTATCTTCTTTTAAAGTTGATTCTTTGCCTCTCCCATGACCCAGCAATCTTCCTTCTAGGTGTTTACCCAAGAAAAATGAAAATGTAAGTCCATAAGCAGCCTGGTACATAAATGTTTATGGCAGTTCTATTCATAATGTCCCCCAAACTGTAAACAACCCAGATGTCCTTCAGTGTGAGAATGATGAACTGTGTTAGTAGTTGCACAATAGAATATTACTCAACAAAAAAAAGGAAAAGGACTGTGTCCCACTCTTACCCATTTGGACGAATTTCACAAACATTGTACTGAATCAGAGAAGCCAGAGCTAGAGGAGCACACTACTGCATGATTCCATTTATATGAAGTTCTTGAGCAGATAAAACGAATCTGAGGTTATACAGCTACTGCGAATGGTGTGGGAATTGAGTGGGAAGGGGCCTGAGCAAGCCTGCCGTGGTCATGGCCAGACAAAGGGCACAGATGCGTGCATTTGTCACGACTCATCCAGCTCTACACTTAAGAGCTAGACAGTTCACTGTGTCATACCTCAATCAAATAAAAAGAACCTATACCATACGAGGTTGTTCTGAGAGCTAAATAGGAAAATAACCTGTGATACACATAGCTCAGTGCCTTACACATAATAAATGCTCAGTGACTAGGGGCTTCTTCCTATTGCTAATAATGTCTTTGGTTAATAATGTCATGGATGTGACTTTCCTGAGGCTCCGGTGGTTAAGAATCCATCTTCCAGTGCAGAGGATATGGATTCAATCCAGAGTCGGGGAAGTAAGACTCCACCATGTTGAGAGGCGACTAAGCCCATGAGCCACAAGTAGAGACTCTGTGCAACTACTGAGCCCAGGTGCTGCAACTAAGGAGCTTCCCAGGTGGTGCCCTGGTAAAGAATTCAGCTGCCAATGCAGCAGGTGCAGGTTTGATCCCTGGGTCAGGAAGATCCCCTGGAAGAGGAAATGGCAACATACTCCAGTGTTCTTGCCAGGATCATCCCATGGGCAGAGGAGACTGGCAGCCAATACAATCCACGGGGTTGCAAAGAGTTGGACGCGACTGAGCACACACGCATGCTGCAGCTAAGACCCAACAAAGTCAAATAAATAAGAATAAATAAATGTTAAAAGAATAATGACTTGGTTGTTTGCCGGGACGTGTTTCTGCAGGTGGAATGAAGTTACTCGCAGAATAGAGATGTGGATCTCCATCCTGGAGCTGAACGAGCTGGGGGAGTACGCCGCCGTGGAGCTTCACCAGGCCAAGGACGTCAACACAGGCGGCGTCCTTCAGCTCAGACAGGTACTCGGTCTGCCTCAGCTTGCTTCATGCTTTCTCCCTGTCCCCTTCTCACAGTTTCTGGAGCGCTCTAGTTCTTTGCCTGTCTGTTCCCTCATTCTTCCCCCTTTCCTTTATCCTCTTCGCCTGTCCCTCCCGGTTCCCATTCCTGGCACCCATTTCCACATCCCACCCCCGCCTCTGCAGGGTCATTCCCGGAGAGTCCAAGTCACAGTGAAGCCTGTCCAGCATTCCGGGACACTGCCGCTCATGGTTGAAGCCATCTTGTCCATCTCCATCGGCTGCATCACTGCCAGGTCAACCAAGCTCCAGAGAGGGCTGGACAGTTACCAGGTGAGACCAACAGGTTTGAAGCAGAGTTTAACAAAGATTGGTTAATACAGAACTAAGGTAGTCTTCTTTAGGAATATAACCAAGCTCTTTGTATCTGTAACCATGTATCTGTCCCACCCCCACCCCATTCATATGTCCATCCGTTGCCTTTTTACTAGGTTTAAAATACCATATTGGCTTAGTGCTGCGTAGTAATAATTTTATTTATAAAAACACATTGACGCTATTGTGCTTGTTTATTTTAGGCAGGTTTTATTTTACATCAGGCCCAAATTATGTTGGGTATGTGACATTGCTGGCTTTGGCCTGATTCCACTTTTATTAATATAAAATTGCCCCCAGATGCTGTCATAATTAACAAGCTCTCTGAAAGCTTTCCTTTTTTTAAAATTGAAAGTTGTCCTCATGATCGTTTATGTTCATTAAATCTCCTTTTGCTAAATCTTGTTTTTTTTTTTTTTTTTAATTAAAAGGTGGAACCATCTAAGAGTTCATCACATTTGCCAATCACAATAAACTTTGAGATCAGGGACTTGTCCCCAGGGGCCTGAAAGAACTCACGTGCTTCACTGAGTCCCTGGCTTGCTATCAATTATAATTAGAGAAAAGCTTCCCCGATGGCTCAGTGGTAAAGAATCCACCTGCCAATGCAGAAGACCCGGGTTCCATCCCTGGTTGGGGAAGATCCCCTGGAGAAGGAAATGGCAATCCACTCCAGTATTCTTGCCTAGAGAATTCCATGGACAGAGGAGCCTGGCAGGCTGCAGTCCATGGGGTCGTAAAGTCAGACACGACTTAGCAACTCAACAACAGCAACTTAGAGACTTGGAAGAATCAGATCGTTGAATCCTGGTTCCCTCACTGCCACAGGTGAAGGCAACATGCTCCGTGTCATGATGGGGAGAAAAAGTTTCTCTATAGAGTCTGGGCAGAAGCCCAGACTATCCTGAGAATGATTCATCTTCCCGAAGTTTCCTTTTGGCTTCTTCCTGAAAGCTAAAAAGGACACTGACTTGGACTGTTCGGCCAAAAGGAAGGCACAACTTTGTGAGTTGTGAGTTTCACCCCAGGCCAAAACTGCCTCAGACTCAAAGCCTGGGAAGAGTGTAAATGGAGCTGTGAGGCTGGAGTCTATTGTTTCTGGGAGGCTTCTCCACCAGACTTTTCCCTGTGTGTGGAGTAGATGTTATTAATAGGCTCTCCCTCGCTTGGCCATTAACTTTGAGGGCAGCTACAGGGCCTGGTAGAAAGAGCTCAGACTTGGAGTGAGGATACCTAGTTTTGTTTGATTTAACTGAGTCATTTAAACTTTGAGTTCTGGGACTTCCCTGGTGGTTGACTGGTTAAGAATCTGCCTTACAACGCAGGGGACATGGGTTTTGGTCCCTGGTCGGTGAACCAAGATCCCACATGCCTTCGTTCTGCAACGGAAGATCCCATATGATGCAACCAAGATCCCACGTGCTACAACTAAGACCCAATGCAGCCGAATAGATAAATATTAAAAATATATATATATATATATATTTTTTGAGTTCCCTTTTCTTTTCCTCCAAAACTATGATAATTCTCTGAGGTCCCTTTCTGCCATAAGATTTTGTGGCTTAATGAATCTCTGATCTTAGATAAAACCTTGAATCTGTGTGTCCTGAACCATGACTACAGACATGGATCATTAACTGATGGATATCGTTAACTGATTGATTATTCTCATTTGAGGAACGCTGTGAAAGTGAAAGTCGGCTCAGTCGTGTCTGACTATTTGCGACCCCATGGACTGTACAGTCCATGAAATTCTCCAGGCCAGAATACTGGAGTGGGTAGCCTTTCCCTTCTCCAGGGGATCTTCCCAACCCAGGGATCAAACCCAGGTCTCCCGAATTGCAGGCGGATTCTTTACTAGCTGAGCCACAAGGGGAGCCCAAAGGGACACTATAAGGGTTGATTATTTGCACTTTTTAGAGCAGCTATACCCCTTGAGTTAAAACCTCAAAGAATATAGTACCTGCCATGCAAATTTAAGCCGTGACAGTTTTAGAGCTTTTGTTTTTCTTTGCACCATGCTTCAGGTCGTGTCCAGTACTGTTTTTGTTGGTGGAATAAGAGATTAGAATTATTTTGATGTGATAGCTGGAGCCAGTCCAGAAAAAGCTGATTTCACAATAGTTCTACATCATGAAAGCTCAAGCTGGTTTTCAGCGAATAAAAGTATCTCCTTGGTCTAAGAAATAATGATAAATTAGGGCTGTTTGTACTTTATTCATTAGTATGGGGAATTAATTCGAGGAAAGTTATTTCAGTATTGCGCTTGCATTTAGTAAGTTAGTTATCCAAATGAAAATGATGGTTACTAAACTAAAGCTGAAGTTTATTTTAAAGTCTACACAGAGAATAATTTTAACAGTATTTTTTAAAGCACTTTTGAAAAGCAGTATATTTTGAAGTATACTTCAATATGAAAACAGTGTAATCATATTTTTTAAAGTGCTTGGAAAAAATAGTCTTTTATATGACCAGGCCACTCCACTTCCTTTTTAACATTAACCCTCTAATAACCCCAGAAAAATGAAAGAAGGATGTTTCATTTTAAGTAGAACCTGCTTCCATAGAGATGGATATTCTCTACAAATGGGGATTTCTTTATTTTTGTTTCTTTCTCTATTTTTTGGCCTCGTAGCTTCTGGGATGTTAGTTCCCTGACCCAAGATCAAACCCAGGCCCTCAGCAGTGAGAGCCCAAGAGTCCCAACCACTGAACCACCAGCGAATTCCTTTTCTCTCCTTATTCTTGTTTGTAAGGAAAATCGTCTCAACTAAAACCCTTTTATTTTCAACACAGTCATTTTGTTTGGCAAATGTTTTTGCCAAAAATGCTCATTTTATGTAGTTATTGTAAAGTGTTGTCATGGGTCTAGACAGTTTTGGTTTTTCTCACCTGACTGATACATGAATACTGGTCTGTCCTACAGTGGTGGATGATAGAGCTGTGTATCCAAAATCGTGGGCTGTGCTCTTACCATGAGTGAGTAACAGTTGCTCACTCCTGTCCAACTCTTTGCGACCCCGTGGACTGTAGCCTGCCAGGCTCCTCTGTCCATGGAATTCTCCAGACAAGAACACTGGAGTGGGTTGCCATTTCCTTCTCCAGGGGATCTTCCCCACCTGGGATCCAACCTGGGTCTCCTGCATTGCAGGCAGATTCTTTATACCATCTGAGCCACCAGGGTAGCCCCACGTAGTCATAAACTCTTACTGTAGCAGTTTAGTATACAGAATCTCTCCAGTCTTCCCTTGGTATCCAGGGGCATTGATTCCAGAACCCTGCTTTGGATATGAGAGTCCGAGAATGCTCAAGTCTCTTACATAAAATGGCCCAGTACACTCCGCCCTCTGTATGAAGAAGCTTCTGTGGTTGGTTGAATCTACAGATGGGGGACTTGTGGATACAGAGCACTGACTGTGCGTGGAGTCTTAGCTTCCCAGTGGTTTTTCCCCTGGGATCATGTCACAGTAACTGAGGTGTGGTGCCAGGTCAAGGGCACAGACCTGGCCTCAATCCTGACCCCTGCCACTCTCCGTGTGAGCCTTGGGTTCAATCATTTCATCCTTCAGGCCTCAGCTGCCTCACAGCTAAAACCAAGAGACTGAGCAAGAAACTCTCCAAAGTCCTTTCTAACTTTGCCCACTCTAAATCTCAATTGACAGCTCACCCAGAAACTAATAGCAACTTTGCATAACAGTGGGGTAAGTCTTGACCCAGTGGGGTTGGTTCCTCTCCCCAGCTAAGAAAATCTAAGACAGTTCCTATTTTTAAATGACTGCTTTCTCGATGAAAGAAAAAAAAGTAAAATCTTAAATTCCCTAAGTTAACTATAGGCAAGTGAATGAAATCCAGTTTTTGAGATTCAGTTCAATGTTTATTATGCCGATGCTGTTTGTGTGTGCTGTCCTTTGTAATGTGTGTGTTAACCTTAGAGACCTGTTTTCCTTGTGTGCTGTTTGAGAACCAAAATGCATGTCCTTTGTGTTTATTTTTTTCCTACCAGAGAGATGATGAGGATGGTGATGATATGGATAGTTATCAGGTATTACTGTTGCTGTCAATCCTGTGGCATGGGGCACAGCTGCTGCTAATTGCCAGCATCCGCAAAGCCGAGGGCAGGGAGGAGGAAGGGCCGTAGAGCAAGAATATGCCGTTTTCACTCGCTTTTGATTTGCTTTCAGCGTAATCAGGGACACAGTCCTGTTTCTACAGATTTCCCCATCAGTTCAAAATGTATCTGCAGATAGTTCATTTTGCCATGCCATCTCGAACTGCTAGCTTGTAAAGCCTTTCTAAACAAGACCACAATCTCTGTATTAAATTGATCTTAAGAACTGTAGTTATCCATCCATAATCTTTAAATAGACCTGTGTTTCCTATGTGAACCTGCAGTTAGCACCTTACATCCGAGCGAGTTACATTGTTCTAACATGCGATTTGATTTTTAAAGATTTTTGCCAGACAGAAAAACTGGAGACATTTTAAGCACATGGTTTTGTTTAGCCAGTTTTCTTCTTTCTGTAAAGCCAAACTTAGTTATTCATAACCTGGAGAACTTACCTCTCAGCCTTAAATCTTTCTGGAAATCTAGAGGAAAAAGTGCACAGGTGAAGTAGCACTGACCATCCTGCAGTCAGTGGAATGTGGGATTACAGTAATGGTCAAGGTGACGAACCAAGATGAAGCTTTCTGGGTTGGTTCCCAGTCTCTGTACTGATTCTCTACATAAATGTCAAGAGCATGTTTTCTGGTGTGCCTTCCTCTAAGTAAAGTGTGGATCCGTCATAGGGGACACCTCAGAAGTCCTCAGGTGTCTGCTCTTAATGGACCATCTTATGGGTTAGACTGGAATTAGGCAGTCAAAGCCTTCTGAATAGGGTTGGTAGGTGTCTTTCCTGCCTCGTAGCTTTACTGAGAAAGAAAACAAACAAGTAAAAACAAATCTTAGGGTAAATACCAGTCTCCCCTTGAATCTAGCAACGCCATTAACTAACGTCCCGTGGCTGGCTGTGCACTTCCTGCCCCGTGGTTCACAGTCAGGTCCAGCATCCGCTTCCGGGATTTCTCAGCATGGCTGACTGCATGTTGGCTTTTTGCATGGGGCGTTTTTGGTTAGCCTCATGGTAGCAGGTAGAGGTAAGATCTTTGCAGCAAGTGCGAGAGGTTCTCCGCTGATCTATTCTCTGCCTTTCAGAAAATACATGTTACCCAAGCCATTGAGCTATGAATGGTGAAAATGTGATTCTCCATTTGCTGTTTTGAAACTTGGGGTCTGTTTCTGGTGCCCTTCCTCTTAGAATCACAAACCTCTTCAAACAAACAGCTACAACTTAAATACATAGATGCACATATTGTATAACAGCTGGTATAGTTGGAGCTTCTCTTGCTTTTAAGTATAATTATCCTTTCAGAAGTCCAGGGGCTCTGATTTTCTGAAAATCAGGATCGTCAATCAGCATGCAGGGTTCCTAAGGCTTCTGTGCTTTCTTGCATATTAATCACACGGCAACATTTAATGGCCTTTCCTAATGAAAAGATTCCTAATCAATTGAAACACCTTTTGTTAAAAAAAAAAAAAGAGTTATCTGTGCACTTTACAGGAAAATGTTTTCCCTTCCTGATGCCAGGAAGAAGACTTAAACTGCGTGAGAGAGAGGTGGTCGGATGCCCTCATTAAACGGCGAGAATACCTAGACGAACAGATTAAAAAAGTCAGCAACAAAAAAGGTACATGAGATGTAACTCTTGGCTGGGAGTTGCCTTTCCATTGGATAGTGGGGGTAGGCTGTTTTCCTCCCTTAGCTACACAACAGTATCTCAGGTTTTTGACCCTGTTACAATTATAGATATTAGTGAATTGTTGTTGTGCAAGGTTGGTTTAAACAGGCCTTAAATTTGAAAGTAGTAAGTTTCATTACTTGAGTGGACTATGACATTAAATGTTAAATTCAGTTTTCATTTTGATGAATGCAAATGCCATCAATATCAACATGTCCATATGAGGTATTCCAGGCCCAGATCCTAGAACTGCAGTGAAAGGGTCACTTTTGAACCCACGACACGTGGCAGGTGGGCCTTGGCTACCACTGGTTGGAAACCATGTGCTCAGCTTGTTGAGGGTAGCCAGAAGTCAGCTCTGCAGCTCTGCTTACCACTACCCAACCTCCAGGATTCCATTTGCTTCCAACGGCAACAGCCATTCGGATTCTAGAGCAGAAATGTGCTCTTAAAACGCCAGTTTCTCATCCAGATTGTGTGCTTCACTCAGTGTGGTTGATTCTCCACCAAAGGACATGTCCTTGAATGTGAGTCCACTTCACACAGAAGGCAGCGAAAATCCTCTCTCCGTAAAACAGCTTGGTGTCAGTTTTTGTATGTGCTCAGCCTGCTAATGAAAGCCCACTTTGGATTTCCCTGGTGGTCCAGTGGTTAAGAGTCTGCCTACCAATGCAGGGGATACCAGTTCAGTCCCTGGCCTGGGAAGATCCCACATACCATGGAGCAGCTAAGCCTGTGCACCACAGCTACTGAGTCTGTGCCCTAAAGCCCAGGAGCTGCAAGGACTGAAACCCGAGCTCCCTAGAGCGCATGCTCCGCACCAAGAGAAGCCACTGCATGAGAAGCCTGCGCACTGCAACTAGAGAAAGCCCGAGCACAGCAATGAAGGCGCATCACAGCCAAATACAGATAAATTAATTTTTTCAAAAAATGATAAAGTGCTGGGAGTTAGAACTTCAACATATCTTTAAAAAACAAACTCACTCCAGAGTTAAATTAGGCTAAGAGGATTGCAAAATAGATCAAATAAAATCCCTTGCATTACAAGTCTGAAGGAGAATAAGTTCATTTTGCAGAGTGCAAGAGACCATGTTTAATCCTCTGTAAAATGACGTGTGGTTTCGTAAAGCAGTGCCCTCTCCATTATTGCACTGGATCCTTCTGACAGGTGCATGATATCTACATGACTTGTAGGATCCCTATTTGACAAAGTAGGAAATGAAGACCCATCTGTGGAATAACTTTCCCAAATGACAGAACTCTTAAAAAAACCCGAGTCTTCTCATTCCTGTTCCACTGCTCTTTCCATTCTTCCTAGCTTAGGCTCTGCTAGTCCGGTGTTCTAGCCCCCATGAGCTGCTCAGGCTTAAACTTCAGAGCCTCAAATCCTTTTTTTTTGTGGGGGAGGACGTCACGGATGGTTAAGCCACTCCTGGATACCACCTAGTGCAAACTGATTTAAATTTAGAAATCGTCTCTCCTCCCCCTTGGTGCTCATGCCCCTGTTTTGCCCGCAGAGAAGACGGAGGATGACGTGGAGCGGGAAGCCCGGCTGGTGGAGCAGTGGGTGGGGCTGACGGAGGAGAGGAACGCCGTGCTGGTGCCTGCGCCGGGCAGCGGGATCCCCGGGGCGCCTGCCGACTGGTGAGACCCCTCTCCTGTGGTGGCCTGGGGCGGGTCAGGCGAGTGACCTGCTGAGATTGTCACAGAAAATGTTAAGTACT
Organism: Bos javanicus; assembly: GCF_032452875.1. Taxonomy (NCBI): domain Eukaryota; kingdom Metazoa; phylum Chordata; class Mammalia; order Artiodactyla; family Bovidae; genus Bos; species Bos javanicus. The sequence goes on from NC_083890.1 coordinate 40,067,019, forward strand.
ACAAGCTGCCCAGGGAAGGGCCGCCCAGCCCCAGTGCTCCCATCCCTCTTGTCCTTGCCTGCTGCAACCACTGTCCTCTCTCAGGAAGCCAGAGATCAGTTATCACTGGCCAGGAATCAGATACCACGCTCCTCGGTTCCCCGGAATGAGCACCTCGGACACAACTTCCTGATCTCCAGAAATTCTCATTGTTGTTCAGTCGCTCAGTCATGTCCGACTCTTTGTGACCCTATAGACTGCAGCACACCAGGCTTCCCTGTCCTTCACCATCTCCTGGAGCTTGCTCAAACTCATGTCCATTGAGTCGGTGATGCTATCCAATCTCAGCCTCTGTCATCCCCTTCTCCTCCTCCTTCAATCTTTCCCAGCAGCAGGGTCTTTTCCAATGAGTCAGTTCTTCACATTAGGTGGCCAAAGTATTGGAGCTTCAGCTTAAGCATCAGTCTTTCCAATGAATATTCAGGACTGATTTCCTTTAGAATAGACTGGTTGGATCTCCTTGTAGTCCAAGGGACTCTCAAGAGTCTTCTCCAACACCACAGTTCAAAAGCATCAATTCTTCGGCGCTCAGCCTTCTTTATGGTCCAGCTCTCATATCCGTACATGATTACTAGAACAACCATAGCTTTGATTAGATGGCCTTTGTCAACAAAGTAGTGTCTGTGCTTTTTAATACACTGTCTAGGTTTGTCTTAGCTTTTCTTCCAAGGAGCAAGTGCCTTGTAATTTCATGACTGCAGTCAAGAAATTCTCATATCTTGACTTAAAAGAAGGGTGCTTCTTGAGCATACTTGAAAAGGGCAGAAATGTCTTCTTTTTTGTCTTCATGCCTATTTAGTTTGGTCACTAGCATAGAGTCAACACTTAAGCACTGATTTTCTATCAGTCCTGATGCTCAAAAGAAGCTAGGCAAATCAATCCAGCTTTCTGTACCACCTCCAAAATAGTGACTTCTCTTCTTCCCATCACTAGAATTATTCTCAGAAAGACAAAATAATCTTTGTTTCAATTAATTACATGTAATTCATATAACTGGTAGTTCTCTATAGAAATCACACAAATCCCATGATTTGTGTTAAATAAGGATGATAAGAATTGTGAGAAGGTTTCATTTGTAAGAGCTGTATCTGTCTCCACAATGATTCTCTTCTGCTTCCCTGCCTCTGTGATGTTTAGTTATTTAACAAGGGGCAAAACCCATATTTTGTTATGATGAAATATTGTTATTAAATTTAGGATCCCACCACCTGGAATGGAAACCCACATACCGGTTCTCTTCCTTGATTTGAACGGTAAGTAGACACCTATTGTTCCGAGGCTTGTCACCCTGAATGAGGTTTGCAATCTAGTCAAACCCACAGCACTTTAGCCCTTAAATGACTTGTCTGATCACTCACATGCCTTATCGAGGTAACAACCAAATGTATAAAACCATGACATATAGAATCACTGAAAGACAGATGTAGAAATGTATTCTTCAAAAAAGAACACTCGAGAGATTGAGAGCTGCATACAAAAACTGCAGTTGAGTTATTGCTGGGAAACAGTAACAGACATGGAAATTACATGAGAAAGTCATCACCCTTACAGTTCTGAATCCTTCTATGTTGCCGGTGCTCTGGAATCTGCATTTCTGACTGGTTCCCTTTGCTCCCCACCGCCAATGGTGGTGTTCCTAGACCGTGATGATTTGTAACCCTACATGAAGGGCTGTCCGTTATTATAGCATCTAGATTGAACCTGGGTGAACCTGGGGCAAGTGTTTTCAATGTGTTTTAGCTGCAAAATCTATTTTCAATATGAACTCGTGAATGGAACCCCACGTGTGGAATATGAGAGTGGAGCTGCTGAGTTTAGGGATAGGCAGGCCCTTCTGCAGGGCCCTTGGGATTCTCAAAGCACAGCCTAAGAACCTCTCTTCTGGAGGGAAGACCAGTAACCGATGAAGACGTGGGAGGTTGGCTTTGTCTCTTTTAAAAAAATGCAGGCAATTTTTTTAAAAGCCTAGAAGTAGACTGTTACTTCACGAAGCAGTGAGTTCCCCATTATTGGAGGTTCCCCATTATACAAGGAAAGGCTGAATAACTGTATCCAGAGATCTGTAAAGAGTGAATCCTACACTGGGTAGGGCATTGGAGAGGATGGCCGTCAAAGTTCTCCCAAATGCATAGAACTTTATTGCTAAGTTGGTAATTTAACCAAACAAATCTCTGCTGCTGATGCTGCTAAGTCGCTTCAGTCGTGTCTGACTCTGTGTGACCCCATAGACGGCAGCCCACCAGGCTCCCCCGTCCCTAGGATTCTCCAGGCAAGAACACTGGAGTGGGTTGCCATTTCCCTCTCCAATGCATAAAAGTGAAAAGTCAAAGTGAAGTTGCTCAGTCGTGTCCAACTCTTAGCAACCCCATGGACTGCAGCCTACCAGGCTCCTCCATCCATGGGATTTTCCAGGCAAGAGTACTGGAGTGGGTTGCCATTTCCTTCTCCAACAAATCTCTAATTTAGTGTAAATTACATAAGTAGGACCATAAACTTAACACTAGGTTATGAGAGGAACTGACATAGAAAGCAGTACAATTGTAAGGTATGTTTACGTAGTAAAAATGTTTGTTTCCGGACTACATATGGTATATATTCAGTCCATTTTATAGAAGAGTCTCAAAGACACCCTTTTGGCTCCCACAGTTATTTCTGTAAAAGATAGAAACTGTTGTGGGCACTGGAATCACTGTTTTAACTGCAGAATAAGGGATGAAAAAAATAAATAGCCTTACCTATAAACTTCATCAGTAAAAAGCATATTTAAAATTTTGGGGTGCTTGCTTAAAAGAAATCTGATCTTTCCCCCACTTTTGTATCTGTTCCCTGGACTTCGTCAGCGGATGACCTCAGTGCCAATGAGCAGCTCGTGGGCCCCCACGCATCAGGCGTGAACTCCATCCTCCCCAAGGAGCACGGCAGCCAGTTTTTCTACCTGCCCATCATAAAGCACAGTGACGAGGAGGTAATGGGCCTTAAAGAGTCTCTTAAAGGGCTTCAGATTAATGCACATGCCTGTGGGCCTGTCTGCCCATTAAGCTGCTGTGGTCTGGGCTTTTGGAGAAGTGGACTGGGAACTTTAAAAAATAGAATATATGTGTTATCCAAAAGGTGAGAGAAAGCATCTGTGATTCAAGAGTTGTGTGTGGTTTTCTAGCTCATGATGTAAAACTGCTACAGCTGAGCTGTTTTATTTCCATGTCCCCCTCCTTCCTGGGTCCCTAGGTTTCAGCCACAGCCTCCTGGGACTCCTCGGTGCATGATTCCGTTCACTTGAACAGGGTCACCCCGCAGAATGAGAGGATCTACCTGATAGTGAAGACCACAGTCCAGCTCAGCCACCCAGCGGCTATGGAGCTGGTCTTACGAAAACGGATTGCAGCCAACATTTACAACAAACAGGTAGTGACAGGGCCTGATTCTGCCGTTGCGTGTTGTTGTTGTTTAGTCGCTCAATCGTGTCCAACTCTGCAAGCCCATGGACTGTAGCCCGCCAGGCTCCCCTGCCCATGGGATTCTCCAGGCAAGAACACTGGAGCGGGTTGCCATTTCCTTCTCCAATGCGTGAAAGTGAAGTCGCTCAGTTGTGTCTGACTCTTAGTGACCCTACAGACTGTAGCCTGCCAGGCTCCTCTGCCCATGGGATTTTCCAGGCAAGAATTACTGGAGGGGGTTGCCATTTCCTCTTCCAGGGGATCTTCCTGGCCCAGGGATGGAGCAGCATCTCTTACGTCTCCTGCATTGCAGGCAGATTCTTTACTGACAGCTCCCTGGTAGTTCAGCTGGTAAAGAATCCGCCTGCAGTGCAGGAGGCCCTGGTTTGATTCCTGGGTTGGGAAGATCTGCTGGAGAAGGGAAAGGCTAGGCTCCAGTATTCTTGAGATTCCCTGTTGGCTCAGCTGGTAAAGAATCCGCCTGCAATGTGGGAGACCTGGGTTTGATCCCTGGGTTGGGAAGATCCCCTGGAGAAGGGAAAGGCTACCTACTCCAGTATTCTGAGCTGGAGAATTCCATGGACTGTATAGTCCATGGGGTCACAAAGAGTCGGACACGACGGAGCGACTGTCACTTCACTTTACCACTAGCGCCACCTTTGTATGAGCACTAAGTTTCTTGCTCCTTGCTATCACAAAGTGGTGTTTGGGGTGTTAATTCAGTGGCTGTGCAAGTCGCTACCAGGTTATAATCTGATTCTCATTTATCTAAGATGACGGGGTCTGAGGATAGCAGAACTAAATGCCATCCAGCAAAGAACTCTTCCACCTTGACCAGTTTGAGACCCATAATCCTAGGAGGCAGTGAACTTATGATAGTTCTCTGTTTGAAAAAGGTTAAGTGCCAGGCTTAAGCAGGTTAATGACAAAACCAGGACAAAGGCAGGCTGCATGCAAGTCCGTCTCCTAACGCCTCCCTGGATCTCATCTCAGAGGCACTGTCAGCAGAACAGATGCTCTGAGCTGACTTCTGTTGCTGCCAGGATGGACTGATTAAACCCTGACAGCATCAAGAAGAAAGATAGCAGATGGGATGGGAAAGAGAAGCAGTGAATCCCAGATTTCTCCTAAGAAACTTTTCCAAACGTACTTTTTCCCCTGGACTTTTTCCCCTGGAGTAAAAGCTAGGAATCTCTTTTCTTGAAGAAAATGTACAGCGTAAAAATCACTTTCAGGTTTTTTTTTAAACAGTGGTAAAATTTGTTGATAGGCAATGTTAATTATATATCATGATGATGTATAGTATGTTAATGTATAACCTGGGCTTCCCAGGTGGCTCAGTGGTAAAGAATTGGCCTGCCAGTGTAGGAGACACAAAAGACCTGGGGTCCATCCCTGGGTGGGGAAGATCCCCTGGAGTAGGAATTGGTAACCCACTTCAGTATTCTTGCCTAGAGAATCCCATAGACAGAAGAGCCTGGCGGGCTAAAGTCCATGGGGTCGCAAAGAGTCGGACACAACTGAGCGACTAAATACACACACAGTAAAGAGAAGCAACCACAGAAAGCCCTGGCTGGACTGCAGATTCTGTCATCTAATCCCCAGATTTAATAGCTGGATGTTACTGTCCTTCAGGATTGAGGACAAAGATTTTTCCATTCAGTGTTCTTCTGTTTTATTGTGTAGTGTATATGTATCAAAAATATAGTCATTGGTTTTTTTATGTAATTTATATAATACTAAATAGCTTGTATTTTCCACATTGCTTAATTCAACTTTCCTTTTCTACCAGAGTTTCACCCAGAGTTTGAAGAGGAGAATATCACTGAAGAATATATTTTATTCCTGTGGTGTAACCTATGAAATAGTATCCAACATACCAAAGGTAAAAGCACGTATTACTTTTTTGAAATGTCAGAATCTGAGTACTGGAGAAGGAGTTAGGTCTCAAAACTTTTAAACCATTTTCTCACCACAGTTTTGAGAGAAATATTGTTCACCTAACAGTAAGTGTCTGCTTGTCTCCTTAGGCAACAGAGGAGATTGAGGACCGGGAGACGCTGGCTCTCATGGCTGCAAGGAGTGAGAATGAAGGCACGTCGGATGGGGAGACATACATCGAGAAGTACACGCGGGGCGTGCTGCAGGTGGAGAACATTCTGAGCCTGGAACGACTCCGGCAGGCAAGTAACTGCAGGGTCTGGACGGGAGGGTGAGATCACCAGCAAGTGAAAACTGATGGTGCTAGTTGCTCAGTCCTGTCCAAGTCTTTGCAACCCCGTGGACTGTAGCCCACCAGGCTCCTCTGTCCGTGGGATTCTCCAGACAAGAATACTGGAGTGGGTTGCCATGCCCTCCTCCAGGGGACCTTCCCAACCCAGGGATCGAACCTTGGTCTCCTGTATTGCAGGCAGATTCTGTACCATCTGACAGATCACCAGCCTTCACCCCAAATGGATAAAGATGAACTTACTTACCAACACACCTTCTCTCTCAACCCATGAGAGAAGGAAGACTTGAGTAGCCATCTCATTAGACAAAATAGTTACTTTGACAAAAGAGTGACACAAATTCAGACGAGTGCATTTTACTGAACCCTCCTAGGGAAGCCCCATTATTTCATCTTCAAGATGGATGATGGGGGGAGTTGCACAGCAATGGGAATGTCCTTTGTGCCGCTGAACTGTGCAGTTAAATATGGGTAAGATAGTATATTGTATATTATGTGACTGTACCATAAAGAAATTCTAAAAATAAATAAGTAACCCTGCAAGGTAAATGCTGTCATCATTTCCATTTGTAAATGAGAAAATTGAGGCTGACAGCTGTGAGCCACCTCGCTCAAGGGCACGCAGCTAAGAATCGGTACAAAGTCAGATATAAACCCAGGACGCTTGACTCTGAAGTCCACATCCTTAACCACATTCTCTCTCTCTCCCTAGTGTTTGGACCAAGGTTAACCTCTGTGGCAAGATATTGCCAGGTGAAAATAATCCACTAGGTCATGAAACTCCAGAGGAGGTGTCACCCGATAGAGGCAGTAGAAGTTATGAAAAGTGTGCTTTGAGCAAAAAGAGGATCAAGATTGGCATCTCTCAGAAAAATCTTCCTTTAGTGGAAGTCCCACCCAAACTGTGGCAGAGTGAAACACAAGCAGCATGAAAGTTGATTGTAGTTTCACAAGTAACATATATAGTTAGTGGTATTTCATCCGTGTTTCCTCTACGCATCTATATGTAAAGCTACAACATAAAATACCTTTAGTTCATCAGTCTTCCTGGTTTTATTTATGAAAAATATTTTTCATAAATTAAGCAAAAAAAAAAAAAATTAGTGAAAACAGTAAGATTCCAGTTTTGTAAATACAGGGTGGGTAGGGCTGGTAATATAGGCTTGAAATGACATTTATTTCTATACTTTTGAAATCTTTCACAATAAACATATATTCCTTTTGTCATGGGAGGAAGAAAAATCAATGTCATTTTCAAATTTGCAGGCGGTGACGGTCAAAGAAGCGCTTTCCACCAAAGCTCGGCACCTACGGCGAAGCCTCAGCACACCCAACGTTCACAATGTGAGCTCACCCGTGGCGGGGCTGTCGTCCCAGTGACTCATCTCAGGGTTTGGGGTGTGGCGTGTCAGGGGAACCAGGTCAGGGTGTGTAGGCAGGGAGATTTACATTTGGCTCAGGTGTGGGCCTCCCAGGGTGCCAAGCCTGTTCTTCTGTTCTGGAGATGCCCACCAGAGGGCCATTACAAGTAACAGGACTGAGCTTCGTATGTGTGTATGTTGCCCACAAGCTATTACAGGTAACAGGACTGAGCTTTTAGAGTGTGGTGTGTATGTGTCTGCATTAGTTGCTCAGTCGTATCCGACTCTTCTGTGACCCCATGGACTGTAGCCCACCAGGCTCCTCTGTCCATGGGAATTCTCTAGGCAAGAATACTGGAGTGGATTGCCATTCCCTCCTGCAGGGGATCTTCCCAAGCCAGGGATCCAACCTGGCTTTTCCACATTTCAGGCAGATTCTTTACCATCTGAACCACCAGGGAAGCCCCAAGCTTTTAGTGGAATCTTGCAAATTTCTCCACATAGAGTGCATGTCCTTGGAAGAAGTTTCTTGGGATGTGCACTAAATGTTGGTTTAAAGATGGTGGGGTCAGAGGTCCCGTGCCAGTGCTTCTGAGTACTGCTCTCCACTGTTTCTGTGCCTGCTTCTAGCTGCCCCAGGGATCTCACTGTCGGTGTGATAGGGCGCCAGGTACCTCCATGTAGACCCTCCCGTGGTGCCTTCTGTTCATGTTGATGACCTTCCTCAACAAATCATTTCAGCGAGGAAACCCAGTTGACAGACACTGTGTCTAGTGGAAGGTGGCACTGTCGTAGGAAGAAAGGACAGAGGAGTGCGTGGACCACTTCAAAGTAGCCTCCTTCTCGAAGCAGCAGAGAGTGAAAGACAGATCCTCTCAAGGAAAACTGATTTGCTTTCCCATTCTAAAGAATTGCCAGATAATGGTTACAAACACGATGAACATTTATTTAATATTTTTTGATCCTGCGTGACGTGTAGGATCTTAGTTTCTTGATGAGTGATTGAACCTGTGCCCTTGCATTGGCAGCGTGGAGTCTTAACCACTGGACCTCCAGGGAAGTCCCCTTGGTGAACATTCATGAAACTTGCCTTACAGTAGTCCGAAAAGCAAATCCCTATAGTCACTTTCAAACAGATCACTTTTTCTGACCACATTTCAGTTCTTTTAATGATGAGACTCATAAAGTTACAAATTGCAGGGGTGGGGGGGACACAGTTTCTAATTAATTTAGGCATCAAAGAAGAGATCATAATGGAAATTAGGATGTATTTAGAACTGAATGATAAAAAAAAAAACCAATGATACATATACCAGTACTTGAGGGATGCAGTTAAAGAGGGAGTTCCTTAGCCCTGCTGCTTCTGCTAAGTAGCTTCAGTCATGTCCGACTCTGTGCGACCCCATAGACAGCAGCCCACCTGACTCCTCTGTTCCTGGGGTTCTCCATGCAAGAATATTAGATTGGGTTGCCATTTCCTTCTCCAATGCATGCATGGACGCTAAGTCACTTCAGTCATGTCCGACTCTGTGCGACCCTATGGACAGCAGCCCACCAGGCTCCATGGGATTGTCCATGGGATTCTCTAGGCAAGAACACTGGAGTGGGTTGCCATTTCCTTCTCCATCTTTAGCCCTAATTTTCCTGTTATTTCATTTGTATTGCAGAATGCTAGATGGTAGAAAAAATGAGAGCACTATAGCTATTATTAGGGGGTAAAAAAGGAAAACTCATAAATTAAAAAAGACTTATGATATATATCATCCAGTTGCAGTGGATGGTGTGCTTTGATCCTGACTCAGAATTAGCTCTGATAGTGTTTATAGACATTTAACCACTACTGGGATATCTGATACTATTTAGGAATTGCTGAATCTTTTGAGATGCAATAATGGTATTATGGTTTCACAAAGAGAATAGGAATTCCTTATCTTCTAGAGAGTCATAGAGAAATATTTATGGATAAAAAATTTTAAGTTAGAAAAAGAAAATCTGAATACTTTTTAAAAGGTAATGATAAATATTACAGCACACTTATGATAAATTCAAATAAATAAGGAAATAATAAATATTAGGAGAAAGAATGAGGGGAAGGAGAAGGTCATACAACCTTCAACTGTATGTGTGATATTTTATCTAGTTAGTTATGTTAAATGTATAAACCACACTGATGAAACCATTCATCTCTTACAGGTCTCTTCCAGTCGACCAGACCTTTCTGGCTTTGACGATGATGATAAGGTATGTGCCTGTGGGCATGGCCAGGTTATTAATGGGATCTAAGTCTGGAAATTTAGGTTATCTTGGTGTTTTTAAAATCTCTGAACTTCCCACCTTAACCTGATGCAGATCATTGTCTCCACGTGTCCATTTCCAAGTTCAAGTACTTGATGTGAAATTGCTATGCACTCTGAGGATTACAGTGTTACTTAGCATGATATGTTCCATATCAGGATCATTGCATACATAATCAAATAAATATGTGTTTATGGATCTAACTCTAAATGACTACATCCACCATAGCAAAATCAAAATTATTTCAAATGGGGAAAATTAGGAACTTGAAATTAAGGATATTGTACAGCATTATCTTATTCATATGTAAATTATTATTTTGGGGACTATAGATTCAGAAAATATCAAAACAGATTATGCCTTCAAGCATTTTAAAATCTAGTCCTTAGAGATGACATTTCCTGAGAAGCTGAAGTGAGATTAGCTAAGTGTATATGGTAAAAAGGAGGTTTCCCCCTTTAGTATACCAATGTCTTTGCCAGCTTGGAAGTTTTACATATCAAGTATATACAGAGTAACCATACCACCTAATTTGCCTGGGGCAATCCAAGCTTATGCCTGCCACCTAGAAAAATTATCAATGGAACTGTTTCACTCTCAAGTGTTGTAGGTTGATCTTTAAATTATCTGGTCATCTTGGGTACATAACAGATTTATAAAAGTGGAGCTTTAATGAGCCCTGTAGGGGTCCAAAAGAGGATTTCACTAAATCTGTAATGATTTTATTAAATCCTGAACAAATAGAATAAACTATCAACATTTCTTCACTTGGTTACGATAGCACTTGTCATATCGTTCAGTACTTTTCTACATGTTAGATCTATTTTATAATTTAAAAAAAGAAGAGCACATACTGCCATAAAAAGAAATAGGAAAAAACTCCAATCAGGCTTCTTTTCTCATTTTAGAGGAACGTAATTACAGTTAACCCGTGTTTATACCTTGTAGGGTTGGCCAGAGAACCAGTTAGACATGTCTGACTACAGCCCGAGTTACCAGGATGTATCGTGTTATGGAACTTTGCCTAGGGATTCACCTCGAAGGAGTAAAGAAGGTAGTGGTGAGATTTTTTTCTGTGTTATCTGTTTATAATTTCTTAGGAAAGGCGTGGGGCAGGGGGTAAGGTTCTTTTCTAGATGGCTTTAATAAGACAGAAAGCTGAAATTCTAGTTTGCTAGATGATTCAAAAGTGTCTTCTTGAATAGAATATATCCTGCTCACTTATTTGATTTTCTTTTCTTTGTATCCATTATATCATCCAATTAATAATAGGCTTTTTGTGTAGCACTTATAGTTTTCAAGTCACATTTCATGTATCATTTCCTGATTTTGAAATCAGTTTTGAGACACATACAAATCTTATTATTACATTATGGTTAGATTTCATTCTTTACCAAAAGCATATCCACTTCCATCATGGTTTTGTGCTCAAATCAAAGTACGTTTTTAAGAGAATATGTCTCTGACTCCTAAGGAAATTTAAAAAATGATACCAGAAATGAATTTGGTCAGTGACAACATTATTGCCTAAATATGTAATTTCCTAGTGCCCTGAAAGGAATAGCATTCTTAGAATTTGTCAATCCGCTCTGTTACCTTACCTACACCTTATATTTTACCTACTATGTTCCTTTGTACCAGTGAATTGAAGAGAAAAATATAGAAGGAGAAGTAGAGGCCCCAAAAAGTAAAAAATGAGTAAAAGCAAGAAACGAGGATTTGTCCTTCCTTAGTCATATGGGGCAAGGTGGCTTGAGGGAACAGTGGCTTGCGAGAGAACTTTAAAGTATTCAGTCACTGAGTTAAGATTGAGCCTCTCCTTGCCTTATGCAGGGACAGAAACCAAAAGATGCCAAGATCTTAAAATCCAGCTGTGAAAATGAGATATGTAGAAAATAAGCCAGTAAATCAGAAAGTGCCAAAATGCGTTTACAGATAATACGGGCTCTGAGAATTCAGAGAAATAGAAAATCAGCGTGAGTTGAAATTGGTCTGTGAAGTGATGCTCAAGCTGGATCTTGACAAGAAGGTAGAAAATTTGGTTTCTGATTTTTTTGCTGCTGTCCAGGCCTATGACGATTCTTTTTAACTTTGTAGATACATCTCCATTCTTGCCGACCTGTTTTAATGCTCGACCAAATATAGCCATCACTCGGTATCTGAGGGCCACTGGTTCCCGGAGCCCCTGCATACAAGTCCCATAGTCAGTCCTCCGTAATCCTTGGAGGCAAAACCCTGAGGCTGTTGAGGGCCGACTGTACATTTAATGAAAAAAAATCCATGTGTGAGTGGACCCAAGCAGTTCAGACCCGCGATGTTCAAGGTCAACTGCATTCACACATTAATTCTTTTGTTCCGCCAGATATTCCTTCTGGCTCCATCCCTGCCTCGCTCCCTGTGGGTTGGTTAAAGTGCTCTGTGCCTGTAAACCCGTGCCTTTTGTCTTCCCCAGGTTTTACATCAGAGAATCCTCATGCCTTAACAGTCAGCCCTTTCAAAGCATTCTCTCCTCAGCCACCAAAGTTTTTCAAGCCCCTAATGCCTGTAAAAGAGGAGCATAAGAAAAGGATAGCGCTTGAAGCAAGGCCTCTTCTAAGCCAGGAGGTAAATGCTTGACTTGTCTGTACCGTGTACAATAGAATGGACACGCTGTGCCCTGCAGAAGTAACGCTTTGCATTAACACAGTCAGATGCCACAGGTTGGCATGTATGGGTTATCGCTCCATGGATCCTGTTCAGGAATAAATAACCTCTTTCTCAAGCACACAGGGTCATGGTAGAATTTCTTGTTTGTTGTTATTGCTATTATTTTCCTTGTGCTTATAGCTTTTTTCAGAGTATTTCAAATGAGAAAGAGGTGTTCCCTCGGTGTTTTGCCTATAGAAAAGGCTTTTTTTTTAATGTGATAAATCCAGTTACACTGTTTGCATAGAATCTCTGTAGTCTTGGGAGATTTCATCAGTAGCTGACCTCAAGCCTGCAGAGCTGTTGGCTGCACTACTCACACGTAATACAAGGGTTTGCGTTGCTTTTCTAACATGCACGTACGTACTTAAGGTGTATCTCGGCCATCGCCGTCTCCTGTGTGATGCATCTGTGTGTCTTAACCTTTGCAGAGCATGTCTCCATCTCAGGCACATAATCCTGGCTGCATTGTGCCCTCGGGAAGCAATGGCAGCAGCATGCCAGTAGAACTCAATAGCAAACGTGAGAAGAAGATTGTAAGTCCTGGAACCATTTCTGTCCTATTGCCTGGTGGTGGGTTTAAGGCCCTTTCACAGACAATCATCCAAATACTTTAGAAGAAATTAAGAGATGTATTGAGTCTTGGCTTTTTTTTTTTTTCTTCTTCTTACACATGTGACCATCAGTAATGAAATTTTGCATGAATGTGGCCGTGACCTGTGATTTTTCTGTGTTCCATTTACTGATTTATTATTATTTTGCTTAGTATAAATTTGCTTAGAAAGAAAAAGGCACCTTTAATGATTCTAGTCTTTCAAATGTGTAACAATAACTTGAACTAATATTGAATCTTTCTAATGAGCCTGTACACGTTGCCCAGATTCTGAAGTTAATCTACCTTGAGGAATTGCACTTACTTGGAGTAAGTAATCGTGCGTTTAGGTGTGGGTGTGTGGTAGCTTTTCTTGTGTTGTCTGATGCTGTTGCCAAGATTATCCTGTAGTTTGTAGCTGCTCCGCCATCCATCGCTGGCCATCCCCATCATCTGGACCTCTCAGGTAGCCTCTTTACCTTTGCTGGCAAAATAGATTCCAGCTCTGTTGGTGTCAGTCTTGCTTTCAGGATGGCGTCTCTGTTTTTACCACGGGTAGGTTGAAACTCTACCTGAAAAACCTCATTCCCTAGCGCTCGGTTTTCACATTTCAAATTTGAGAAATGTTTTTTTTAAAACACTACATACTAGGCACTGGAGATCATAAACGCTACCTTAATTTAAAAACGGAAGTGTATGTTCTGGGGCCTGGGGAGAATTCTCAGATTCTGTCTCAGCTTTCATTCTCCTGTGGTTTCCCAGGCTTTGAAAACGGGAGGCAGCTTGGAGCAGGAGGGGTCTGCTTGCTGCTCTCATCTGCATGTGATCGGCTCTGCAGGGTGGGCCCTGGCCTTCCCTGGCTATGCCATGTCAGATTCATTCCAGAGTGTCATCAGCGTGGGGTCTTTTGTTTGAACCTCTAGATTCTAGAAAATGCTGCTGATGCACATGGTGTGATGGTAACTAGAACCTCCCCCTGGATGTGCAGCAAGCCAGGCTCCTGCATGCTTGGAGCGCTCGGGGATCATGAGAAATGAGCTGCTCATTCCGCATGTCCATTGAGGAAAGAAGAAAAGGCACCATTGTCCCATTCCATCTCTCTCTCTCTTCCCCTCCCTAATCCCTGCTGGAGAAGAGCATGCACGCCGACAGCTGCTCCTTGTCTCCCCTGATGTTAGTGAGCTCTCCAGTCACGCACTTGACTTCCCCCTGCTTAATTGATAAGGGCTGCAGCATGGGCCAAGGAGAAGGCAATGGCACCCCACTCCAGCACTCTTGCCTGGAAAATCCCATGGGCGGAGGAGCCTGGTAGGCCGTAGTCCATGGGATCGCTAAGAGTCGGACACGACTGAATGACTTCACTTTGACTTTTCACTTTCATGCACTGGAGAAGGAAATGGCAACCCACTCCAGTGTTCTTGCCTGGAGAATCCCAGGGACGGGGGAGCCTGGTGGGCTGCTGTCTATGGGGTTGCACAGAGTCGGACACGACTGAAGCAACTTAGCAGCAGCAGTAGCAGCATGGGCCAAAGAGTGTGTGTGTGTGTGTGTGTGTGTGCTTAGTCACTCAGTTGTGTCTGACTCTTTGCAATGCCATAGACTGTAACCCAACAGGTTTCTCTGCCCATGGGATTCTCCAGGCAAGAATACTGGAGCAGGTTGCCATTTCCTTCTCCAGGGGATGTTCCCGACCGAGGGATCAAACCTGCATCTCCTGCATTGGCAGGTGGATTCTTTACCACTGTGCCACCTGGGAGGGCCCAGGTTAAAGGAACCAGGGTCTAATTTTGTTACTCCTTCAGTTCTCTGGCTGGCTGACTATCTGTTTGTTGACATGGCACCCATCTATATGGTGCATGGGTACTATGTTGTAACCTATTTGAACCATACGTTTTGGTAGAACACACCATCAAGAAATTGCTGGATGGCCCTTCCGGGCTGCCCTGCAGATAGTCTCACAGTTCACAATTTGCTTCGTAGTTATTTTCTTCACTTTCCTTTTATTATTTTAAAATAAAACCCATCTCAGAACTGTTAGCTAACAGAGAGTAGGATAGAACCAGATTTTCTTGATCCAAGAAGTTCTGATCAGCAGTTAGGTTCTCTGTGATCAGACACACCATGAAACCTACTAATCAGGGTTCAATGGAGCCATTTTTCTTGCTGGGGTCTTACTTGAGAGACTTGCATGTACTTTCTTAGAAATCTGGCTCACCACACACTTTTCATCTCTGAAACTATTGAACCGTTTAATTTATTTCAGATAGCAGCTCTTCCGGGGTGTTGCAGTAGATTTTAAGGGTACTACTTGCTTTCTTTGGGAAGCTTTCATTTTATTTCTCCTCTTATCAGTGGATATAAACTGCTTCCTTCCTGAGTTCCTATTTACTTTCTTTCCTTTTCCACTGTTGGAAAAGTAGAGAGCAAATCAGTGGTTCATTCTGAACAAAGGAGTTTGAAATCATGTTTGAGAAGCAACGTCAGGACATTGTTCCTTTTATTTTTCAGCCCATCCAATTACCAAAGTAACCTTTCCTTTCACATAAAATACAGTAAATATAGCTGTGCTTGATTCTTCAAGCAATGTTTTGTTGTCTCATCAGCCTGGGAAGATAGACACATGCACTCTGTGTCTTCCATGACTAAGATAAAGTAACAGTGGGCCTTGGCAGTCTCTGTTTTAAAGTCACGAAGCAGACAGAAGAGCACAAAGTCAACTCTCCCTCTCCTGGGTCCTGCACAGACAGTGTATGGCTTTGGTCTCTCCTCTTACAGAGGAAGAAATGCGAGACTTGTTGAGTGATTCGCCCAAGGTCTCACAGGAAACGAGAACATGTGAACAAAAGCCCCATCCATCATTAGAATGGGGCTGACCCCAGTGACTCCCGGGGCTCCCGTCACAGGGCAGTTTCATCGCCCTGCTGCTGCTGTTTCTTCAAAGGGTCCACCCTTCCTTTAGTACCATGGACAGAAGTACTAGGGCCCCTTGGTGGATGGAGTCTTTCTGAAAACAGAGACCATCTCTCTGATGGATATCCGATGAGAATGGGAGTGAAAATGACTTTAATCGGGGAAGGTCCTTACAGAAGGTCCCTGCTTTGATGTGAGTTTTGATCCCTCCTTAAAATCAAGGTGTTTTGTCTAGAGGTAAATATCAGCTGCACAAACTGAATCTCAAAAAATCAAATCACGAACATTGTAGCCATAGAGAAGTGTCCTGCTTTTAGGATGAGTTTTCACTCTGTCCTCAGGACATAGTAGGGAGGTGCTTAGTTTAGTCTCCTTTAAGGCAAAATGATAAATAATATCTCTGGCATAAAATGTTTCTAATATGTAAAATGGATAAGCAACAAGGTCCTACTATATAGCACAGGGAATATATTCAGTACCTTGTGATAACCTATCATAGAAAAGAATATAAAAAAGAATGTGTGTGTATATGTATATATGTATGTATGTATAACCGATTCACTCTGTTGTACAACAGAAACTACAACATTGTAAATCAACTATGAAAGTGAAAGTGAGGTCGCTCAGTCGTGTCCGACTCTTTGCAACCCTGTGGATTGTAGCCTACCAGGCTTCTCTGTCCGTGGGATTCTCCAGGCAAGAATACTGGAGTGGGTTACCATTTTCTTCTCCAGGGGATCTTCCCGACCCAGGGATCGAACCCGGGCCTCCTGCATTGGAGGCAGATGCTTTAACCTCTGAGCCACCAGGGAAGCCCAAAATCAACTATGCTTCCATTTAAAATTTAATAAAATATACAGAGTGAAGAGATACTGCCAAAAAAAAATCTGTCTAACCCAATTCCTTTAAAATGCAGTTTAAGCACTTATGTCCTCTTTTCTCCTTGGAAGCCATAACTTCATAAACTTTCCGTCTCCTTTTACATGTTGAAAATTATTAATCTCTACTCACTTGTATTTTTTCTGGAACTAGGTGTTCCTATTCCTTTAGCCTTTCTCTTTAGGTCACTCCCCCACTCCCAACCCCAACCCCAGTGCCTAACTTTGTCCTGATCCCTGTTTGTTTTTGTAGACCCTTCAGTCTTACTAAGGTTGTTCTAAATCGTTTATCTTTCTGATTTTAATATATGTATACCTACTTCCACACATTAAATTTGTGATTGAATATTTCACTCAGCAAAGTTATATTTTAGGTTGACCTTTCCTCAGTGTTCAGAAGAAATAGCTTCAAGCATAAAAAGGGACCCAGATTATTTAATTCTCATCTTCAAATTTGGTTTTCATTGCAACAACTAACTTTTTAGTAATCAATTGCATCATGTACTCTTGGGCTTGGGGATTACACTTCTTTGCCAGCTTCAATTAGAAGGAATTATAAGAGAAACAAACACTTGAAATCCAATTTGGAATCTGAACAAGTTTAGTAGTGTGTGAGCTCAGTTGCTCAGTCATGTCCGACTCTTTGTGGCCCCATGGACTGTAGCCCTCCAGGCTCCTCTGTCCGTGGGATTTTCCAGGCAAGAATACTGGAGTGAGTTGCCATTTCCTACCCCAGAAGATCTTCCCAACACAGCGATAGAACCCTCATCCCTTGTGTCTCCTGCATTGACAGGCAGATTCTTTACCACTGAGCCATTTGGGAATCAAGTCAAGTAGAGAATCTAGAAAATAGAGCGAAAGGTACAGATTCAGACAGTTCTGTCCAATTTGTGCCCTTTTTTACAAACGTTTCCCCCTAGCCCCCAGGGACAGAACGCTCTACCCCACCCCCCATTGAAACAGTGCTGTTAATACTCAATTAAAACGTAGTTAAAAATAAGATAGCAAGGTTAGTATTGCCAAAAATTTGGTTTGCTAATTTCTGGAATTTTATCACTGATATGTAATAGTCACCTCTGATTAACAGCCAAGGAATGAAGACTAGTGATACTTTTAAATCATTTATATTCAGGCTGTTTTAAAATCTAAGAAGCATTAAAACACAGTAAGCTATTTTTTAGGTATTAAGCATCTTGTGAGATAGGGAATGTTGCTGTGAAATTCAGTGGATGAAATTTATGTTCGTGTGTGAATTCCATCTGCCGTATCTGTGGAGTGTGTTCTTCCTCCCCTCCCCATCCTTCTCTCTCCCCAACCTCTTCGCTCTCTTGAAATGAATAAGGGTAATGTTTTCAGGTCTTTACAGTCACCCTGTTGTTATACTGAGTGGAATGTCATCCACCCAGCAGTGTCCAGGGGCGTCCTAAGAGCAAGGGCCCACTGCTGTAACTCCCCGAGGGCAGGGGCCATACCTGTCTTCGCTCAGCATTGGTATTCCTGGTTCTTAGGACAACAACTGGCACAGAGAGGATGCTTAATGAATATTTGTTGAACGAAAGTCACATTTTAGAAGAGAAAAGGAGTACTTGCTGTGTCATCAGATGTTTATAAGGTTAGTTAGAAATGACTAAATAGTAATAGACAAAAGGAGAAGATGGCGACAGAGGAGGAGATGGTTAGATGGCATCACTGACTCAATGGATGTGAACTTGAGCAAACTCCGGGAGATAGTAGAGGAGAGGGAAGCCTGACATGCTGCATGCAGTCCATGGGGTCGCAAAGAGTTGGACACGACTTAGCGACTGAACAACAACGAGATAGGAATATTATTTTTTATTTGAAAAGTGTTCTACATTGTTTTCCACCTAATATAAAAGAATCGTTCACTTGGGAAGAGAGACTGGAAGTTGATAATACCTACTCTTGCGTATTTACCAACCTTTATGAACAGAATCCTAAAGCTGTTTGACAAAGGAGATTTTCATATAATTCTTACCGTCTTCCTCATCTTGTAGTCAAAGGCTCTATCCCTGCTTCTCAAAAACCCTGGAAAACAGTCATTGTCAGATTTAGTATTTTACAGACTTACAGTGTTTGGTGGTATACTGAGAATGGCTGTTGAAATTGTGTTCTTTGCCCTTTTGCTATCGTGGGGGTCTTTATTTCCTGCTTTTCCTTCTCATAATATAGCCTAGAAACCGTTTGCAAATCATCTTATTTTTCTGTATTTTGCTCCCCAAGGTGAGGATTGTAAGAATAAAACAGCAGCTCTTCCCTGCCTCTGGCAGTCCCTCTGCTCATTTAATTAGAAAAGGGAAAACCTCCAACTGGAAACTAATCATGAGAAACTAATCAGAAGTCCACTGCACTTCCTTCCATCCTTGCCCTTAAAGCAGGAAAGGTTTCTAATTATCAGCATTGAGTGAGCACCAAAGAAATAAATCTCCTTCATCCTGAATGGTAAGAGTTTCATGCTCATAGATCTCTGAGGATAAGGTACCTGTGTCCACAAATAGGTGATGGGATTTAACCAAACTCAGGAAGGAAAAAGAAAAAAATCCTAAACCTGTGAAGGCAAGTGTCTTTAACACTAAAGTATTTAAAACTTGTCTCAACCATCCAGTCGCTATAAGGAGCTCATGGCTGACTTTTGGTTTGTTTTTATAGGACTCTGAGGAGGAGGAAAATGATCTAGAAGGTCTCAGCCGGAAGCTGATAAGTTCACAGCCTTATGTACCTGTGGAGTTCGCTGACTTCAGCGTTTACAATGCCAGCTTGGAGAACAGAGAGTGGTTTTCTTCTAAAGGCGATCTGACGAACTCAAAGGTCCTAGAGAAGGAGGTGTCCCGCAGCCCCACCACCAGCAGCATCACCAGCGGCTACTTT
This sequence comes from Bos javanicus, assembly GCF_032452875.1. NCBI lineage: Eukaryota > Metazoa > Chordata > Mammalia > Artiodactyla > Bovidae > Bos > Bos javanicus. The sequence continues at coordinate 40,086,329 of NC_083890.1, forward strand.
TCCCACAGTGCCTCCAACGCCACCCTGTCCGACATGGTGGTCCCTTCCAGTGACAGCTCAGATCAGTTGGCCCTTCCAACGAAGGACACAGATTCCAGCGAGCATCCCGGACCGTCCCTTGGGCAGGATTTCAGACCATCTTCAAACAAAGAGTTGACAGAACTAGAAAGAGGCTTGGGAAAGGATAAGATGACCGTGGTGCCACTCAAGGAAAACAGTGCCTTAGCCAAAGGGAGCCCATTGTCCCCCAGTATCCCAGAGAAAAACTCCAGAACCCTCTGTAGGACCAGCTCGTGTTCAGAGCAGGATGCCTGCTCCAGCAAAAACGGCCAGCCGGCCAGGGAATTCTGCCCCAGGGAGGTGACCGTGGAACACACCACAAACATCCTCGAGGATCACTCTTTCACAGAGTTTATGGGTGTGTCAGATGGGAAAGATTTTGATGGTTTGATGGATTCTTCTGCTGGAGAACTTTCGAGTAGGAGGAACCTACCAAATACAGCGGACAGTAGGAGTTTCTCACATGGGCCACAGGACCCTGGCCAGCTGTGTTCCTCGGCAGAGAATGACCAGGTGATAAATTCCAGGGGTGGTCCTTTGGGTTTGGTGGTATCAGTGATGACCGCTAACTATGCCCCAACCCGCAGAGGCCCTTCCTCACAGTGACTTAGTAGGAGAGATTCATCCAGGTGTTTCTGACAGGGTAGATGAGCCCTCTTGGACCATGCTTACATGCTGCCCAGCTAGCTGGCTATGGGGGAACAAGTCTGTAAGTCTACTTTCTTAGTTTCAGAGAAGAACTATGACTTACATAGGACCCATGGCTTTTTTACCTGGCATATAGGTTCCTGTTGAATTAAGCATTCACATGGATAAGGATTGATCTCATATTCATTCCCTGAGATGTTTAATTCCTGGCTATCTCAAAGGATTCTGATATGAAATATGGTAGATTTCATCAAATCAGTGATTTCTTTTATTAGGTACACTTTTTTTTTTTTTTTTGCTAAACCGTGAGACATGTGGTATCTTAGTTTCCCAACCAGGGATCGAACCCACGCCCCCTGCACTGGAAGTACAGAGTCTTAAACCACTGGACTGCCAGGGAAGTCCCAAGATACACCATTATTTTATGTATCATTAAGAAAAAAAAATACTTCCAATTAAAATCATATCAGCAATTTCAGAGTTATAAAGCGCAGGCAGGGGGAAGGTATGCCTCACAGATTTGATAGAATATAGACATTTGGTGCCCATTGGATAAGAAATGCGTTGGAAAAACAGAGATGGGTTCCCTGAGAAATTAAAGTTTGGGCTTTGGAAGTTACCCAGGCTGGTTTTAATAGTGGAACAAAAAAAATGGGGTCTTGCTAATATTCCCAAGGAAACCAGTGAATTACGCAAATAAGAGGTGATGTGCTTCTGAGGACTATTGTTTTGGTCCCAGACCCCAGCCGCAGCTGTGTAAAGGGTATGGGAGCACCAGGCTTAGCAAAGCAAAGAGCTGACAGAACTACAATGGCGCTGGTGAAGGCAAAGATGATCGGGATGCCCTTCAGTCTCTCTGTTTTGTGGAGGAAGCAAAACAACCCAGTTTGGTGCTATTCCCTGCCCCCCCACCAAGTTTTCCGAGTTAGCCCTTAAAATTTCAGTATGTGGTCAAATATATAGCGTATTCATAAATAAACTGCAAATACCCAAGAGTGCTCTCTTTTACAACTCAAAAAAGACTTCTTTGCCCAACATAAGCATAAAGTCACTCATTACTTTTCTAACAAGGTAAACATTCATTTGTTTCAAAGTCTTCAGCTTCCTTTTACACTGAAAGCAGAATCTGCTTTGCTGGTACATCAGCTTTTCAGTCCTTTTTCCAAGAAGTCCAGGAAGAATGTGGTCCGGGGGTTGATTCTTCAGTCTGGAACAGTGCTTCTCAAACCTAAATGCACAATAGACCCACTGGGGGTTGTAGGGAAAAGATACTTCTTAAAAATACAGATTCCCAGGGTCTTCCCTGGTGGCTCCGTTGGTAAAGAATCTGCCTGCAATGCAGGAGACCCAGGTTCAATCCCTGGGTCGGGAAGATCCTCCGGAGAAGAGAATGGCAACGCACTCTAGTATCCCTGCCATGGACAGAGGAGCCGGGCAGGCTACCGTCCACGGGATTACAGAGAGTTGGACACGACTGTGCGACTAAGTATTCCCTGGTGACTTAGTGGTAGAGAGTCCACCTGCCAGTGCAGGGGTCACGGGTTTAATTCCTGGCCCTGAAAGATGCCACATGCCGCGGGGCAGCTAAGCTCATGTGTCGCAACTATTGAGCCTGTGCTCTAGAGCCCAGGAGCCAAGAGCGCTGCAGCCCGAGTGTGCTAGAGCCTGTTCTCTGCAAGGAGAGAAGCCACCACCACGGGAAGCCCAGACACCACGACTGGAGGGTGACTCTCACCTGCGGCAACTCGGGAAAAGCCCACACAGCAACGGAGACCCAGCACAGCCAAAAATAAACGCGTGAATAAAATTATAACAGCAGCAAAAAAAACAAATATAGATTCCCATTTGTGGCTGCCCTGCACACCTCAGATTGTGCTTCAGTACCAGGTTGGGGGAGGGATAAGCTTTTCACAAACCCTCTGCTGGAGGAAAATGGAGTAGGCTGTCTGAGGGCCGCACTGTTTGAGGCATGGCCCAGAGAAGACGGAAGGGGACTGCACCCCTCTCACCCCCTATTTCTTGTTTTGTTGCCTCGATTATTTAGAAGCCAGTAATGGGAGCAGTGCCTGAATTCTGCTCCAGAATAGCGTGTCCCTGTCAAAGGTCCCCTGTCAAAGGTCTTGGTTTAAAAGTGAAATTTACAAAAATAGTTATTGCATCAGGGTACTGTTGGAACTATGGTGAGTTTTATCTTTTTTTTTTTAATTGCTTTAGTATTTTCATTATTTTGGTTTTAATCAGTTGTTTCTCATTAAAACACAGTTTTAACTGTGTTAAAACCTGAGGACTCTTGAAGTCCTCAGGTTGACTTTTGTGCTCACCCTGGTCTGACTTCAAGTGTGGACCCAGGAGTGACGTGTTTTTCACTCTCACTTTGGGTCTTGCGGTCATTACTTTTCCTAGAAGTTTCACCTTGGAGCTTGAGTCTTCTGGTACAGTGTAAGCTCCAGAACTGGATTCCACAGTAAACTGGATCCTGTGGTTTCCTCTAGGAAGAGCCCCTCATGGGGGGTGGTCCCCGTGGGTGGGGAGGGCAGGTGGGGACGGGAGCTTGCACTCACCCGCCTTTGCGTTCCAGGGGAGCGGCACTGCTCGGTGAGAGGCAGTGAGCACTTCCTCCGAAGGCCACAGCATCTCTGCTCCGGTCGCCTCCCAGAGCACCAGCCCATCTATCAAACACGCTGCAGCTCAGCCGGACCTCACACCAGCACAGAGAAGCCGCGGCTTCCGGGGCCACCTCCTCCCCTCTCCCCTCCCGAGCCCGGAGAAGCGGCACTTGGTCACTCGGGCGACTCGGCAGCCTCTGCTTCCTTCCAGAGAACCGAAAATCCTGGCTTCACAAAGTGACAGTATTTTTGTTTGCACTCACTACACACCCCCACGGTGTAGAAACCTCCACAGAGTCAACCAGACTTTATTCTTGTACAATTTTAATCAGTTCTTACTGTAGGATCTGGAGTCAATGCTCTAATTTTTTTTTTATAAATAATATATATTATGTATATGAAATGTATATCTATAGTATGTCTGGAGAGACAGGACTACACACTGAAATGGATAAAAGTAGTTTGTAGAAAATCGTAAGGTACTGGACTTTCTTACAAAGCAGCTCGGGCGATCTCTCAGAACACAAGCAGATGAAAGAGATGGTCTTGCCTGAGAATGAGGTTGCAAATCCCTCTCTGCAGCAGGGGTTACAGAATGCCGTTCTTTATAACCAAAGAACTTAGCTAAGACTGAATGTTTTTGCTGTCCACTCTTGTTTTATGTGTACATACGTGTTTGACTGCAAGTTCGGTGCCATATGCCCTGTGGCTCCCAGGCCACGTGCTGCCGTTCTCTGTCGTGTTTCCTAAGCACACTGAAAAATCTCACGGCTCCGTTCTTTGGTCTTCCACCTGGTCCGCTGCCTGCTGACTTGATGTGGTCCGGGAACCGTTGACAGTGACTGGGGCTCTGATCCCAGTCTTCCCTGTTCCTCAGCCCAGCCCAGCCAGGCAGGTGGGATGCAGACAGCAGTATTACAGAAAACACAGGGACAAACCAAGAGTGGGGTTGGGGGGATTTTCGTCTCTTTGTGGTTTTGTTTGGGGTTGGTAGGTTTTTGTTGTGGTGTGGTTCTGCCGTAGTTTTATTTCATTTCTGGAAGACGCTAAAGGGATGACAGGAGCTGTGAAGTCCACAGGTGCCCGCTTCACAGTGTTCGCAGGAGATGGTTGAAGACAGATGGCCCTGCTGTGTGTCTTCATCAGTAAAATTCTTTTACCGGTGGAGACTCTGAAGAATTATGTGTGTGGAAGTTTTTACAAAAGTACTCTCTGTACCTATTGTGTAGATGCTTGTACAGTTGGTCCAGATGTACAGCAATAAATGTGTCGTGGGAGCGAGCGAGGGCGTACAGCCTGCTGTACCTTTTCCCTTGAAGTTCGTAGCATCCGTGAATGAGTAAGATATTGGAGATTTTAATGCGAAGCTGCTGTTCATGATTTTTGTGTATAGTGAGCTGACTGTAGTATTTTCCTATTGACTGTTTAAAAAGAGAAAGACTGTAATTTATATCCCCTTTCAACTTTATTGTATTTAATTGGTACAGATTGTGTGTGCGTGTGTGTGTTTTAGAATACAGACTGTCTAATTCCGATTTTAAAACATCCATTGTTTGTCTTTAATAACACTGCCACTAGTTTCAGATCAATTTTCCAAATTTGTTTGTATGCAAGTCCCTGTGGCTTAAATAATAGTAACAGCAAACATTCATTGAGGGTTTACTATGTACTAGGCACTATTCCCACCTTTTGATGTTTATCTTGCTTAATCCTCACAGCAGCGGATGCCATGGGTTCTGCTGTTATTAAGTGTTGGACGAAAGGAAAACAGAAGTACAACGATTGGTGACAGGGGCAAGTGGCAAAGCCAGAAATCAACCCACGCTTCCAGCAGCATCTCCTGGTGCTCTGTCTGATGATGTGGCATTGAGGGACAAGCCTCCGAAGGGAGGAGAGAGCAGGAGGGCTGTGGCGAGAGTCCCAGGTCGGAACTGACCAACATTAGTAAGGAGCCACTGCGGCAGACAGGCCGAGGTGGGTTACACGAGGTCCCGACACTCCAGCACTTCTTTAGAGAAAGGAGCAGGGCCTGCCACCCTGGAAAGCAGTTATCTAAAAATGGTTTTCCAGAATCCTTTCAGAAAAACTTCCATTCACAAGAGCCTTTCTGATGTGATCAGGAACTAGTTCTAGCCTGTTCTGGACAGAGCATGACTTTTGTAGATTTCCAGAAGAAAGTAGATGGGGAAGAAAATTCAAATTATTTTCATTTTATAGAATGGGAGTTGGGGGAGGGAAGCAGCTGTTTAATGTTTAAATCATGACAACCACAAATACAGTTTAAGACAAAAGAAGCAAATTGTCACAACTGCCTTTACTAGTATGAGATAAGTGGTATTTGGTCATGGGCATTGTCATTTCTCATTGGCTATGGGATGGCACACTGGTTTTAAGATGTACTGGATAGTTAAATGTAGGCCTGTGTTTACCAGTTCATTTCCAAAGTACACTGCTGTCATTGCATATGTTTATCATTGTTTGGACACACATATCATAGCAAAAATTTAGCTTTGTGTTTCTAAGGCACCAACTTGTGGGAAGAAAACCTGTTCATAAAGAAAAAAGTACCTTTAGGGTAGCTAAGGGCTAGATACGGTCTTCTAAAAATTACCTTTTCTAGCCAATACTTATTTTGAAAATGATAATATTCAGCTTTAGAACTGTGTGTGGCGGAGGGGGAAGGTGACTAATTGCATGGTTACTCTTTATTTTTTAAAAGTAAAGCTTCCTGGTCACGTACATTTGAAAAGTCTTAAAAGAAGACGTAATGGAGTAAAAGTTCTTGCTTTTTTTTCTAGACCAAGAGATAAAAGTAGAAAAGGATGCTACCAGTACACAGCCACACAGAGATTTCTGTATTAAGCCTTGAACTTACTGCCCTAGCACAAATGTCTTTCTGTAATACTGAGCCTACTTCCTGAATTAAAAAGCAAACAGGAAGTCAGTCTGTAATGTATAGCAGTTTGTCTCAGGGTTTCTCCTAACCTGGAGGAAAGGCAGTCTATTCTCATGCCCAGACAGCTGGGGGTGGACAGCATCCTGCTGGCGGGGGAACCTGGAATGTGGAAGATACCATGAAAATGCCAGGAGGCAACTTCTGCCCTTTAATACAGTATGAACTGGAGCTAACAGGAGTGGAAAAATCCTAAAATCTTCTAATCAACCTGCTCATCCTTTGTTTCTAATCCCCTGAGCTGAGGGGAAATATAATTAATTGTAGGCTTGAGTGCCACGTAATAGTCTTTTTTTTTTTTTTTTGCAGACACTGAGTTAATTTAGGTTGAAATAAAACTTAGTCTTCATCTTCCTGATGTTCTCAGGCACACACTCACCTCTGTGTATTTTTTGGAAAGACAAGTTATTCTCCCTTTTGTGAGGGGTGCCTGGATCATTGTGTTCAGTTCTAAGACTGGAGCTCAAGAAGATGCTTGGGATGGCTCAGTCTCGAATCTGAGCCCAGCTGGTCACAGCCACCATCTTGGAGCTTATTACTGTGGGTATCTCATCGCCAGGTGGCCTTTCCGAGAAAGGAACTCTCAAATCGTGGAACCCTATTTGTGAAGAAGACATTGAGATGCTGATTAATAGAACAATAAATGTTTCACACACAACAAAAGGTAAGTTAGAACTGGAGTCTGGGGAAGAAGATCAACTTTAAGGGCGGTTGGGGGGGGAGTCCAGTTTGGTTTAGAATTAGAGTCGCACAGACCAACTTGACCCTTGCATGATACCTAAAACACTTGTAACTGTTTACATTTTAAACCCAGAGAACGTTGGTGTTTATAACAACTTTGCATACCTGAAGCAAATCATATAGAGATGTTCTTAGGTTTGTTATTGTTTGTCTTGTCTTAATCTAGCATGTGTTTGGGGAACTGTCTCAGCAGAGTAGATGTAATTTTCTTTGACTGAAGGTCCTTGGAGAATGAATCTGAGCCAAAAGCCCCACCTTCACGTGACTGATTAGTTACACTTGTTGAATCAGCATCATCTTTACCAAGTGTATGGTTAACCACAAGTAATCCAAGCTACTTAGAAACACTGGAGTTAAAGTACTTAGCCACAGCAACACCCAAGAAGAGAGCAGTTCACCGAGAATGATTTCAGATCTAACCTCAGTAGCACTTGTATCCAAGGCCATCTTAATAACGGTATGAGAATCCCAAATTACCAATATTTTTTCCAGTTCTTCTATATGTATTGGTGTATATTTGTGAGAAAGCCAGTGCATTAACGTCTAGTGCAAAATGAATTACCCTTAAACTCAGCAGCTTAAAACAATAAAAATTTATTATCTCACGATTTCTGCAGGTCTAGAATTCAGGCGTGGCACTTGTAAGTGGTTCTGCCTCTGCCTGCTTGTGAGGTTGCCGTCAACATGTCAGCCAGAGCCGCAGTTATCCGAAGGCTCAACTGGAGTTGGCAGGACCCACTTTTCTGGTGATCCAGTCACGCAGCCTGTGAGCTGGTCTTCCTCACCGCACAGGCCTCTCTGGGCTGTTTGAGTGTCCTGAACACATGGTGCAATGGTGGCTTCCCCACCAACACAAGCCACAGAGCCTCAGACGTCATCTTTTGTCAATCATACCATGTTCTATTTGTTTTAAATGAGTCAGGAATCCAGGGTAGGGAGGTGGGCTGTTTCATGTCTTTTCATCTTTTTTTTTTGGCTGCACCGTGTAGCTTATGGGATCTTAGTTCCCCGACCAGAGATAGAACCCGTGTCCCACTGCGGTGAAAGCATGGAGTCCTAACCACTGGACTACCAGAGAATTCCCAGACTCCCTTTTGAAAAGAGAACGTCTAAGAATTTGTAGGCATATTTTAAAATGGCCATAATTTGTTTGGAGTTATATGGCTGAGACCATGGGGCCAAAGCGAAGCTAACTAGAACCTATAAATGAATGTGGGAATCCAGCTCATTTATAAACAGTGAGGTCACATGGAATAAAAAGGGAAAATACTAGAATTATCTGAATATATCTGTTATAGCCAGTAATCATACTGCACCAATGTTTCTGGTAGATAGTTCCTGGCAAATGATCAGGAACTATTAATTATGCTTAATTAATATTAATTTATAGTTATATTAATTATAATAATATATAGTTTATATATAAATTAATATAACTATTAATTTATAGTTATATTTTCACCTTTGATTCTTTTCAGATTTGCTTCATTAGAGGAACAATGAATACATTTGATGGCTTTGCTCAAAATAGAAAATGAATCTTGGGAAATTCAAATACATTACTTATGAAAGCAAGCAATATTAGTGATTAGCTTTAGAACGGAGAAGGCAATGGCACCCCACTCCAGCACTCCTGCCTGGGAAATCCCATGGACCGAGGAGCCTGGTAGGCTACAGTCCATGAGGTCACTAAGAGTGGGACACGACTGAGCGACTTCACTTTCACTTTTCACTTTCATGCACTGGAGAAGGAAATGGCAACCCACTTGTTGCCATTTCCTTGTTGTTCTTGCCTGGAGAATCCCAGGGACAGAGGAGCCTGGTGGGCTGCAGTCTATGGGGTTGCACAGAGTCGGACACGACTGATGCGACTTAGCAGTAGCAGCAGCAGCAACAGCAGCTTTAGAAATCAAACTGCCAGCAAAAGAATCTAGGAATGAATCTAGGATTTTTTTTTTTTTTCAGTGAAGATACTGAGAAAGGTAAGATTATTTTACTATGAAAATGTCACACATATCCAAATGTTTGGAAATATGCAAAGGGGTTGGTTCAAGGCTCTTGAAGCTTATAAAATAAAACTTTAAGTCCAAAAGAGGATGACGGGGGGGGGGGTGGGGGTGGGGTGGGGGGGAAACAACTTTTAAATAAAGGGACTTTTAAAAATCATTTAAAGAAAAAACAGTTTAGAAAAGTAAAAGAAGGTGAACAAAAAGTGGTCCAGATATGTAGAAAAGGAATGCTGCGTGGTTTCTTCCTGTTTAAAATAGTGTGCTAAGTTGTGTCTGACTCTGTGACCCCATGAACTGTATGTAGCCCACCAGCTCCTCTGTCCATGGGGTTTTTTTTCAGGCAAGAAAACAAGTGGTTTGCCATGTCCCTCTCCAGTTTAAAATTAGAGTAGGGTCAAACACTGCTTTAGGGCTGTTTCTCCCTCTCTCTGTCCCCAGACCCTGCCTTCCAGTCCCCAGAAGGGTCTGCTGCTGCTGCTAAGTCGCTTCAGTCGTGCCCAGGTGCCAGGAGAGGCGCCTGTAATCTGCTGCCCTCTGCTGCCTCCTGCTGGCCCCAGGTGTGTGTGTGTGTGTGTGTGTGTGTGTGTGTGTATACACGCGCACGTGTGCTGCTCAGTAGTGTCTGATTCTGTGACCTGCCAGGCTTCTCTGCCCATGGAATTCTCCAGGCAAGAATACTGGAGTGGGTATGCCATGCCCTCCTCCAGGGAATCTTCCCAACCCAGGGATCAAACCCAGGTCTCCCGTGTTGCAGGAAGATTCTTTACCATCTGGGCCACCATACCCCAGCTGAAGAGTAGCTTTTATTTTAATTTTGGGGCACAGATTTCTGTCTTCATCCACCGCTGTTGTCAGCGATGGTCTGTCCTCTAAGAGACTTTGTGCAGGATGGTTGTTTGCAGGAAGCCTGGCAAATGTTCTCTACTGGCCTGCTTCCCCCGCTGGCCTAGCCCTGGAACATGTGAGGCTCAGCTCTCCCTGCTCCAGGGGCTGGGCTGTCCACCACACAGCCCCTGCCCTGGCACTCCTGTGCCATGCCCATGCATGGCAGGTGAGCCCTGGATGCTCACAGCGACTTAATGCTTCTGCATTACTCGTGGTGTCTTTCAGAAACCACCTGTGCCGCAAGAAGGACCAGCGGGGTGCTTTCTGGAGCCCATCACTTCCCTCCATCCAAGGCAAGGCTGGGAGGGCACCAACGGGGAGAAGCAGACGTCAGCCTCACCAGTCTCAAACTCCCTCTCATGCTGTCCTAACGTCTACTGGTTTTCCTAATGTTTTATCCCGAAGGCTTGGCGGACTGGGTTTCTTCTCACAGACCAAGAGGCATCCCCACAGTGCTCTCAACATTTAATTGTCTCTGTCTCTTCTCACGTCCCCTTTCTTAATTCCTCCTTTCTCCTTCCCTTCCGGTCTCACAGGAACCGCCTTTATACCACAGAGCCATTCTCTCTACACTCTAACTCATAACAAAATGCTCAGACCACCTAGGTTTGAATATGTAAAGGAAGGCTCTTGGAATTAAAACAACTCTTTCCTCATTCAGTGAAACTCGGCTCTCAAGGTTACTTATATACCTAGGTGAGGTCTGAAAGCCAAGCTGTGTTCAGGATACCACCCACCACTCTGTGAAGGAAGTGGAGAACAGAGGGCACCATGATTTGTAGGCAAAATGATACCTCTGTTTAATATTAACAAACATCCCCATTGCATCATTACTGAGCATAAAGAACTATGTATGTAGTGTCTCCTGAAATCATGTCAACAACCCTGTGAGGTAGATACTGTCATCACTCCCTATTTTGTAGATGAAAAACATAATCTTAGGTTAAGGATTTGTCAAGATCATAAGGGCCAGAAAATGATGGAGCTGTGTGAGCTTCAGATCCAGCTAGATGGTCATAATCAGGCTGTCAGTCCCCAAATCCTGGTATAGTGGTTGCCCTGATATATTTGACTCCCAGTTTTCTGACTTTCCAGCGGAAAATGGAAACCTACAGGTGGTGTGGCATTCCTCCTTTCTCCTAGTCAGAGACTTTGCCGTCTGTACCACCATCATTGGTGATCTCCAGTCTCTAAGGAAATGAAACAGAGCTCTTAACTAAAGGTTGGGACATCCTGATGATTCTGTAAAGGGATAGGTTGGATCATTCATCAAGAAATAAAAAACCAACAAATTACAAAACTTGACATAATCAAGCTTATTCTAGTTTAAAATCACTCAAGGTCAGACAGCAGGTGAATGGCAGCTCCAGACCTGATGTCTGTTTGATGTCAAAGCCCAGCTCTGGACTTCCCTGGTGGCTCAGATGGTAAAGAATCTGCTTGCAGTGCAGGAGACCTGGGTTCGATCTCTGGGTTGGGAAGATACCCTGAAGGAGGGCATGGCTAACCACTCCAGTATTCTTGTCTGGAGAATTCCATGGGCAGAGGAGCCTGGTGGGCTACAGTCCATGGGGTTGCAAAAAATCAGACACGACTGAATGACTAATACTTCACTTCAAGAGGTGAGTTATATTCTCAGTGGGGGACAACTGCCCCCCCCAAAAAAAGCCCAGATCTTTCTGTGGATTTAGGTTAATCTTGTCTGACCTGACCCCAAACACATTTTCAGGTCTACTGCTCACTGGTCATACCCTTGCTCCGGGGCCCCTGTGCTGTGTTTAACTATCTGAACCATGCTTAACTAGATCTCCAAGACTCATGCTCTTTCATGAAGAGAGCAGTGGAATAGCTTCAAAATTCTGAGAGAGAGTCAATCTGTGCTTCAGTTTCTGGTTTGTTAATAATTCAAGAACAAGGGCAAATAATAACATTTTAGGCCGAGACACAGAATTTACCACCTATAGACAATCCCACTGAAAGTCGATTAAAGGAAGTACTTCAAGAAGAAGAAAATTAAACCGGAAGGAAGGAATAAAAGCTAAGAAAGTGATGAGCAAAGAAACTGGCTGATATATGGTTAAATCTAAAGAAGCATCAGCCAGGACTTCCCTGGTCGTCCAGTGTTAGGATTCCGGCTTCCCCTGTAGGAGGCCCAGGTGTGATCCCTGGTCAGGAAACAAAGATCCCACAAGCTGCGTGGTATGGCTAGAAAACAAAAGGAAAAACAAAGCATCAACAGAACAAAACTTGTGTGGAAGTGTGAAAATGATGTGGGATAAAGATATGGTCAACGTTTGAGAGGAGTGATTAGAGTGAAAGCATTCTATAATGCTTATATGTCCCGGAAAAGGAAAGACTGATCGATTTCATATGATCTGTGTTAAAATGGAAGGAAGGAAATGTTACAGCTTTCCAACCAACAGATGGGAGGATAGGCAGAAACAACAAAGCCATTAATCCATTAATAGGCAAGAAAGGAAGGGAAAAGCAACATAGAAAAAAACAGGGTAGATAATTAACAAAACAAGATGGTAAGAGTAAATCTAAATAAATCCATAATCACAATATTTGTTCGTTCTTTCAGTTGCCCAGTCATGTCTGACTCTTTGCAACCCTATGGACTGCACAAGTGTTAAACTTACCAGTTCTGTTAATCCTCTGTTGCACTGATGAGAAATAAGAGACGAATGTTAAGAAGAAACAGCAATGTATATATTTCAGTGCTATTCTCTCAAATCATATTGGTGTATGGCAAAAACCATCACAATACTGTAAAGTATTCCCCAATTAAATTTTATAAAAAAGGAATAGTAAGATTTTTTAAATTACTCAATGAAAACAAAGTAAGAACATATCCCAAATAGTGTAAAACTCACTGGAATTTGAGTCAGGAGATATCCATCCTGTTGCTGCTGCTGCTACTGCTGCTGCTAAGTCGCTTCAGTCCTGTCCGACTCTGCCCGACCCCATAGACGGCAGCCCACCAGGCTCCCCCGTCCCTGGGATTCTCCAGGCAAGAACACCAGAGTGGGTTGCCATTTCCTTCTCCAATGCATGAAAGGGAAAGGGAAAGGGAAGTCGCTCAGTCGTGTCCGACTCTTAGCGACCCCATGGACTATGGCCCACCAGGCTCCTCCGTCCATGGGATTTTCCAGGCAAGAGTGCTGGAGTGGGGTGCCATTGCCTTCTCCATCCATCCTGTTACTAAGTCACAAAGTTGTGACCTCAAGTATATAGCCTAACCAGTGTGGATCTCAGTTTCCTATAATGAAACACAATTAAAAAAAAACATATGAATAAATAACAGAGTGGAAAAAATGCTTCAAAATCTGGCAAGCCATCACAGAGAGCAAAGTTTATATATCTAAAGTGTAAATACATAAAACAACGCAAGTATTGAGAGAAAGAGTGCACTTGTTGGCAAGACTTGCTGATGAAGTCTCCCTGGAGATTAGGTCCATCCAGGCCAAGTCCCCAGAGCAGGTCCAGAGCTCATCAAGGAGCAGCAAGTGGCCCTCTTCCTCCCAACTCCCACTGGAGATAACAGCTGTCACCAGCCAGGGCCACTCTCCACCCCTCAGGAAGCACGGATCTTCATTTCTGTAAACAATAAAGCCCCAGTACAACGGACACTTACAAAGTTGAAGAAAGTCCACTTGTGCGACTGGCTTAAGCAAAAACTTGATGGTTGGTTTCAACCTGTGAGGTCTGATTTCTTTCGTTCCTAATTCCATGTCTGTGTCGACCTTTTAGGAAAGAATTGGATACTCTGTGCAGGAAAGCTAGCTTCCTTTATTTACAGCATCTAGCAGTGTGCTCCGTAGACAGTATCTGTTATAATATTTCCTGATCAATCAGCTTTGAACAGATACTGCTGCTTAATTGACTTTTTTTCTTCCAATTTTATCAAGATGTGAGTGATACATGGCACTGTGTAAATTTAAAGTGTACACCATGATTTGACTAAAATCATGAAGGATATCACAGAAAGTTTAGTGAACATCCATCATCTCATATAGATACAAAAGTTAAGAAACAGAAAAAAGTGTGTGTGTGTGATGACAACTCTTAGGATTTATCCTCTTAACAACAGTCTTATATAACGTGTGTGCTAAGTCACTTCAGTTGTGTCCAACTCTGTGCGACCTCATGGACTGCAGCCCACCAGGCTCCTCTGTCCGCGAGACTTTCCAGGCAAGAATTACTGGAGTGGGTTGCTGTGCCCTCCTCCAGGGGATCTTCCCGACCCAGGGATGCTAGAGCATCTCTTATGTCTAACCTGAAATGGCAGGGGGTGGTTCTTTACCACTAGCGCCGCCTGCAGTGTTATCTATATATATCATGTTGTACATTATATCCCTAGGCCTTATGTATCTTGTAACTGGAAGTTTGAGGTGTCTTGACCACCTGCATCCAATTCCCCCTCTCTCCATACTCCTATCCCCACCTCTAGTAACCACATATCTGATCCCTTTGAGTTTGTATATGTATTTGTTTTTGAAGTATAATTGACCTACAATACTACGTTATTTCCTGTTACACAACACAGTGATTTTTTTCTAGATATTTCAAAATGTTCACCACCATAACTCTGGTTACAATATGTCACCATACAAAGATGTTGTTGTTCAGTCACTAAGTCGTGTCTGACTCTTCACAACCCTGTAGACTGTAGCATGCCAGGCTCCTCTGTCCTCCACTGTCTCCAGGAGTTTGCTCAAATTCATCTCCATTGAGTTGGTGATGCTATCTAGCCATCTCATCCTCTGGGGAATGACCGTATTCCACATACTGCACATTTCATACCAAGGACTCACTTATTTTGCAACTGGAAGTTTGTCCCTCTTCATCTCCTTGTCCTATTTTTCTATTCCCCTCTCCTCCCTCCCCTCCAGGGACTACTGACTGTTCTCTATTATACATAACTCTGTTTCTATTTTGTTAATTCATTTATTTTTTAGATTCCACTGATAATTGAAATCATACAATAGTTGTGTTTTTCTTTCATTTCTTAATCTCTTTTATTTATTTTAATTAATTTATTTGGCTGTGCCAGGTCTTAGATGTGACGTGTGGGGTCTTTAGTTGTGGTCTGTGGGATCTAGTTCCCAGATCAGTGTTTGAATCTGAGCCCTCTGCCTTGGGAGCGTGGAGTCTGAGCCACTGGACCACCAGGGAAGGCTCTGCTTAATCAACGTTAAAGGGAAGGATACATTTCTCAATAATTTAAACCTGGGATGAGATATTCAGTGTAAACTTACTTTCCCAAGAAAAAGGAATCATGGGTATCTGCTTAGACTACATTCACTTCTCTGCTTCTGCTCAGTCTGCCCACCCTCCTCCTTTTTCAGAACCTTTGTCCTGTTATTTAATGTGGAGTGATATTCTGCTGTCATAGTAACAGTACATGACTTTTTGTTGAATCAAGTCAACAAGCATAGCTGACTTTTACAAATATTAACTACCATCCCAGGGAGTGAGTGCTTCCCATCATTACTCGTGAACGATTTTCAGTTAGTGTATCTATTATCACTCCCTAGGATGTAATCCTATAAGAGCCCCAACTTAGCTCAGTACTCCTAATCTCACTGTAGAAAAAAATAGGCCAATGACATTGCCAACCTGACATGTCCTACCTAGCCATATTCACTTTTTAGAAAGGTGAACTGGTTTCTCCAAATAAATTAACAATGTTTAACAATAATTTAAACAAATCAATACAAGCAATTTTTTAAGAACCTTCCTTTGTAATTTACATGTGTTGGGAATACATCTTAATCGTATAAGCCTTTCTTCTGGAAGTATCCCCAAGCTGTGAAAAACTGGGATGCTTAGATCTGCTGATGATTCTTCCTAAGAACCAAGCAGCATCTAGGTCTCTGGGAAATAGTTTTGAAACCAGGCTCCAAAGAGCTCTGGTACCACAGTCCTTTATGTCTCAGCGCAGAGAAGAATTCAGCAAGAGCAAAGCGGTAGATAAGAAGTGATTTATTAGAATAGGACGTTTGTGAGGCTGACAGGTGGGTGGGTGAGAAATGCTGTGTCCCAAGAACTTACCGGGCTACAGTTTTACAATAAAAAATATGGGGAGGGGGAGAAGAACTTCCTTCTTTTTTTTGAGTAGACATCATGCTTCCATCATCAGTTCCTCCTCCAGGTTGAGCAGGGGAGTTTTCTTGTCCCTTCAGGGGCAAGCTAGATCCACAAATTACTGCTTTTCATGTGTGCAGGCAGCATGTCCTGGGCTTCCCTGGTGGCTCAGTGGTAAAGAATCCGCCTGCCAATGTAGGAGACGCGGGTTCGATCCCCGTGTCAGGAAGATTCCCTGCAGAAGGAAATGATAACCCACTCCAGTATTCTTGCCTGGGAAATCCCATGGACAGAGGAGTCTGTGAGCCTATAAGACCAGGGGGTTGCAAGAGAGTCAGACACGACTTAGCAACTAAACAACAACACACAACATCCCTAGACAGTATATCCTAGGGGTCATTAACTTACTGAGCTCACTGGGGAGTTGTGGGTCTCATGTCACCAGGGTTTTATTGTTTGGGGGCAAGTCCTGTGCTTCTGTTGCATGGTTTTGTTGTTAGGCAAGCCTGCTTGGTTTTGTGGTTAAGCAAAACTGCTCTCTTGAGTAATTATTAGTTACAGGGGTCTCCCATGTTTTTTCTACCTACAATCCCCTAGTGGGATTAACTATTTAATCATCTACTTTTCCCCTTTATTCTGCCCCTATAAGTTTTGCATTTGAGATGGATGGAAGCATGTTGTTGGACGGTCCTATTCGGTGGGTTAGACTAAGATTCCCTTCTTGGAACATGGACAGGACACTGAAGGATGAGAAAACTGGGAAAAGAGATAAATAAGAGGAGATAAGACTCTTGAACATCCTCTTGCCCTCTAGGTTATCTTCTCTATGAAAGATGGATACAGAACTCCACACTGGATCTTGGTTTTATGCAAGGAATCTTTAACTGGAAGTTGCCACACCAGGGATAAGAAACAAAGGGAAAGAAGGCAGATGTGGGGAAAAAAAGGGGAGTTGTTCCCAGAAGCAGGCCAGTGGACAAGAGTAACTGAGCATGTAAGAAAAATGTCCAGAGTTTTAAAAAATACACCTTCCTAGATTCAACCCTAGAGATGCTATGTGTCTGGGTGGGATCCTGACAATCCATGTTTTAAATGCTTCCCATCTGATACTGATGCCATATTTGGGGACTCCCGTGGAAAAGCAAAGTTTGTGTCCAAACAAATCAGGATCTAATTCTTAAGATCTGACTTAGGGGGAGGAAAAAGGAGGAATGGGGTCTGAGGATGTTTAAAGTCAATTGGTTAAAATACTTGCCTCTGTTCTAGCCTTATCCTCTCTCTCCCTTCCAAGCAAAATCTTTTGTATTCATTGTTGGCATGGTGGTGGTAATAAGTAAGGGTGAAAAGGAATAACCTTCCAATGTCTTCCAAAAACCTAAGATCCTTAGGGGAATCGAATACACAGGAAACATATTGAGAGCTAGAGGATGGGCCATGCCCAGAAAAAGATGGTCTAGGCAGAGGGTGTTCAGAGGGTGGAAGGGAAACAAGAGGACACGAATGCCTGGAGTCCTCCAGAGAAAAGATGTGCCCTTCCCTAGGGGAAGATCCCTGGGGAGAAGGCAAACCTGAGATAGTAGGATATGATGGCAAAGAGCATCAGGCTTCACTCCCCAAAGCAGATGCCCTGAAGTGCAGGGAGACCCTGGAGAGGGATGGGTGACCCTGTGCATCTCAGCCCAGTAGGAAGGAGAGCAAAGAGGGCAGAAGGCCAGGAAGGCAAGGTGCCTTGGCAGCAATTTGCAGGCCCAGAGGACATCAAGAATCAGGTGCCCCACCCCTACAGCAGGACATGTACCCTAGGAGCAACTCTAGGAAACGGCAGTGTGTTGAGACCTGACTTGAGAGTTTATGTTTGTGCTACCTCTAAAAAAATGGGGTTTTGGAACAGAATCCTGTTGAGTTAAAGAAATAGGAATTTACATGTCTCGAATACCTGAGTCACGGACACGCTCATGTCAAGACATATCTGCTGCACCAGAAGCTAATCACATGAATAACAGCAGCATCCGTGATAAACCACTGAACATCCTGGGTAGGTATTGGGCAGGTATGATGTGTTGTAGAGTTTCCTACAATTCCGGTCCATAAACCGGAATTCTAAGCTGAAGATCGCCTGTTGTAATCTTTAGAGTTGTAAGTAGAGTTGTAAGTCACTCCAGCATGCATGCAACTCTTTCTAACTCAAGACTTTCAAATAGGGTCAAAAACAGGGTGGCCAGATTTAGCAAAGAAGTTGTCCCATCCAATATTTGCACGACTGGGACATTCTTACACTAAAAAAAGTTATTCATTGCTGTTCTAAAATTCATATTTATCTGGGCATCTTCTAGGTTGTCTGGGAACCCTACAAAGAAGGGAACTCACAGGTGAGGGGGCGCACTAAGACATCTGCCACTGTCCCCCTGACCTGGTTAGCCCAGCTCTCACTTCACTCCAGGAGCCCTGCCAAGGCCCTGGCTGAGAAGCAGCAGCTGGACAAACCCTGGTGAGAAGAGGCAGGAATGTCAGTGGGCTGAGCAGCTTCCGTAAACATCTCAGGCTTCAGTCCCTGCACCTGCCCATTGGCTGTGGGAAGTTCTAGAATGCTGCCTGGATTAAAGAAAGGAATGTAGGTTTTGAAATCAGTCAGACCTGAGTTCAGAACCCATCTTGTCAACTACCAAGTATATGACTTTTACTGAAGTACTTTAACCTGCCTCTTTTAGCCGACTCCCTACAGGACGCTTTAAGGATGAAAAAGAATCCACGTAGAGCACGCAGTGAGGTGCATGGCCCTGGATTCACCTCAGTGCTATGATTTCACGCACTTAGTTACTAAATAATGAGTGTGTTGCCGTTTAGTCGCTAAGTGGTGTCTGACTCTTTGCAACCCTATGGACGGTAGCCCGATAGGCTCTCTGTCCATGGGATTCCCCAGGCAAGAGTACTGGAGTGGGTTGCCATCTCCTTCTCCAGGGGCTCTTCCCTGACCCAGGGATTGAACTCATGTCTCCTGCATTGGCAGGTGGATTCTTTACCACTGAGCCACCAGGGAAGTCTAAGTAAGAGTGTAGGAAACTTTTAATCACATTCCTTGGTCTCTGCCTCCCCTCTGGAATATCCTACTTGGATATTGCAATTGTTCAGTCACACAGTTTGTCCCATTGCAACCTCAGTATCTGTCTACAGTTTACACTTTATAGTATTTTCTTTTACCCTTGTCTGTTAAACTAAAGAATTTATCTATATCTAAGTAAAGGAATAGGGGAATTCCTTGGTTGCCTAATGGTTAGGATTTTGTGCTCCCGCTGGAGCGGGGCTAGGTTCCATCCCTGGTATGGGAACTAAGATCCCAGAAGCTGAGCAGCCATAAATACATAAAATGGTTAATTTTAAAAATAAATAAATGGATAGCACTCAACACATTCCCTAGTTCAGCATCCTGATCACAATTCCACCAAGCCCAGGGAGTGAGGACAATGTTGGTTTTGTTGTTCAGTTGCTCAGTCGTGTCTGATTCTTTGTGACTCCATGGACTGCAGCGCGCCAGGCCTCCCTGTCCATCAGCAACTCCTGGAGCTTGCTCAAACTCATGTCCATTGAGTCGATGATGCCATCCAATGCTGGTTTAAGTGTAGCTTTTTTTCTGACTAAAAATTGTTTAAAATAAAGAATGTAAACTTCCAGCCATTTATGTAATACAAAGTTCCAAAGGGAAACTTGTCTGCCTAAGTATTTATTCAAAACACTTAAAAATAAAGTAAAAGTATAGCCATTTCTACTTGTCCCTAAATGGCAGGACCTATATCACCATCACGGAGAAGGCAATGGCACCCCACTCCAGTACTCTTGCCTGGAAAATCCCATGGACGGAGGAGCCTGGTGGACTGCAGTCCCTGGGGTCGCACAGAGTCGGACACGACTGAAGTGACTTAGCAGCAGCATATCACCATCATGTTTCTATCTGCAGAACATATGGCTCAGAATATAGTAAATATTTGTCACATGGTATTCTGAAAGTCTGGTTTTAAAGGCTATTTACTCTTCTCTTGTCATTCACAGTCCCTATTTTGGTATAATCCCTGAGGGAGAGTACTATCTTCATCTGATACACAGAAGTGATTTTTTTTCTGTTTACCTCTGACACAGCAAGTAGTACATGGTCTGAGGTAAGCTGTGTTTAAAAAGAAAGGGAGGGGGTACTCCCTGTCGGTCCAGTGGTTGGGACTCTGCACTTCCCAGTTTGACCCCTGGGGGCCCCCACTTGGATCCCGGGTCAAGGAACTAAGATTCTACAAGCCAAAAAATTTGTGCTTACAGATATAAAGAACAGACTTTTGGACTCTGTGGGAGAAGGCGAGGGTGGGGTGATTTGAGAGAATAGCATTGAAACATATATATTACCATATGTGAAATAGATCACCAGCCCAAGTTCAACGCATGAAACAGGGCACTCAAAGCTGGTGCACTGGGACAACCCTGTGGGATGGGCTGGGGAGGGAGGTGGGAGGGGGGTTCAGGATGCAAGACACATGTACACCCATGGCTGATTCATGTCAGTGTATGGCAAAAACCACAATACTGTAATTAGCCTCTAATTAAAATTAATTAATTTTTTAAAAAGAGAGAGGAAAAAAATGTGTGCTTACTTAGATGCTCGGTGTGTCTGACTCTCTGCAACCCCATGGACTGTAGCCCGCCAGGCTCCTCTGTCCATGGGATTCTCCAGGCAAGAACACTGGAGTGGGTGGCCATGCCCTCCTCCAGGGGAACTTCCTAACCCAGGGATGGAACCCAGGTCTCCTGCATTGCAGGTGGATTCTTTATTGTCTGAGCCACCAGGGACATAAACAGAAAGGGGAGATTAGAGGTGCTTTAATAATAATAAATTATTTTTACAGACTGTAAAGTATTTTTGAAATACACTGAAAAAAATTCCATCATATAAAAGTGGTTGAGGAAAAAAACTGCAAAAGCTCTGTGAATATGCATTCAGCCTTCTAGCAAACATGTAGCCAATTTGCACTGGGTACTCTGGATATGGAGCTCAGGACACCATGATGTGGCAATACGGAGGGTCTTTTCTTTCTAATGTATTATTTATCAGTCCTTCATTATTTACGACACTAGTAAGTGATCCTCCACACATCCGAAGCACCATTCTTGCAAGGTACCCCTCATCTCTCCTTCATTTATTTTATAGCATTTGAATTTGGGTCAATGAGGAGTCAATGTAGATTCAGAAGACTGATTTGAAGAGGGTCAATCCACCAAAGGTGAGTTCAGGTCAGCCTCGGACCTAGCAGAACTTTTGACGGTGAGTTTTCAGAAATTGCTTGTCGTGACTATCAGAATTCACAATTTGCTCTCCCCTTTCTCTCCTCAGCCCTCCCTTCTGCTCTCTTACATCACCCCTTAAACATTTCCCCCCCCTTTTTTTTTTCTATATTGCTGGAACAGGTAGGAAGTTGTCAGTGAAAGCTGCTGAAAAAAATATCTAAACAAAGGATCTGACTTGGCTTTCGACCTGGTGTAGAACTGGCCACTGTAGTTTTCCTTGGCTTGAACTTAGAAAGCTTTTAAGAACTATTGTACCTTTTCTAAAAATGCTGTTTCAAAGTTAATGATAGAGCAAAGGAAGGGGGAAAGTCGGTTTGTTTGTAAACTCAAAGCAAACCTTGAGAAAAAGAAGCGGTTATCTGAGGAAGTGTAGCAAAGGTGAAGCCCCGATGATGAGAGAGAGGAGAGGCCGGTGCACCAGGGCCGGCAGGGAAAACAGAAAAAAATGGCTTTTCCTTCCCAGCCATCTGCTCCTAGTGGCTTTTTGTAGATTTGTGTCCTCTCTACCAGTTTACAGACTGACTGCCATTCAGCACGGCACTACCTAGTCAGGAAGAAAAGGGGGTTATACTCTCACATTAGCAGGCAGAAAGCTAAGACCACGTGATCCCAGCACCTCAGCGGAAAGCCATGAGCCGAAAAGCAGGTGCTTCCAATGCTAAGTGCTTAGGAGTTACGTGCTGACTCACAGAAAGGGGTAAGATGTGAGGACCACACAAGTGAAAAAGCGCTAAAGTGTCAAGCTGTGGCTTGGATCTCATCATGGCTGGTAGAAGCTGTGTGTTGGCTTGGTGAGGGCCTCGGTGGAGACTGTGGGTGTCCTTTGATGTTCTAATTCTGAATCCAGACCTTCGTAGGCCTTACCTTTCCCAAACCAGGAGTGGGTCTGTTTAACCAGCTTTGGTCCATGGCTGCAGAGTTGCCTTCTGTTTGGCAATACTGCCGATTTAATATTGTATGTAGAATAGTCTAACTCCATTCATGTTTGCTTTGGAGAATGTTGGATGAGTTCTTTTTGATTTTTGGTTTTGAAGAACCACATTTGTGCTGACTCATGGTACCCTGTTGTCCCTATAATGAACCCAAACAAGGTGAGATAAGTTGAAGACAGGCTGCAGATTATAGGTACTGGATTTAAAATCATCTCGTTAACCATTATGTTTGGTCAGTTGAACCAGCTCTGCTACTTATGGTAGTATTATAGACAGTAAGAATGTACTAAATCCAGAATTTCATTTCAGCTAACAGTCTAGCTTCCTTTGGAAAAAAAGCTGCTAATGAAAATTAAAAATGCTTAATTTCATTTCTTCCCACCTCGTGGTAAAGATGAAATGTACCAAATGTTAAATAAGAGGGGGAAAAAAAAAATCTACATGTGCTTCAAGCTGCTGGTTCATCAACTCTTACTTAAATAGCTGGCTGGAGACTAATGACGAGCAGGAATTCCTCAGCCTGCTCTTCACAGAAACTTTGGTTGTACTCCATTATCTTGATGTTTTGATGTATAAGTGTTCTTATGAACAAATGTATTTACGTTTGGCCTATAGGAGAGGAGGTGTGTGTGAGCCCTTTAAAAAATGATTTTTCGTTTCTTGTATTTCACAACTTTTTAGGGCTTCTCTGTTGTGAGAGTTAAGAGCTGTAGGTATGTTGTGCAAAGAATACTTTTGATGACTAATGTCAGGGAAGGAATATTTAGTCTAAAAATCCACTATTAGTTTTTTTTTTTTTCCCCAGAAGTAATTTTTGGAGAAAACACTATATCTGAGTTTTGTTTTGACTTCAGAGCACCTATGTAAGAGATCAGGCTATTAGTAGGTAATTATTTAATTGCTTTTATGATTTGTTAAGCAGAAAGCTGCCATCATTCCTGTCCCGACAGTTTAGGAAAGTGACATCTATAAAGATTTTACTCCACGTTGCTGGACTTTTTCGGAGAAGGCAAGGGCACCCCAGTACTCTTGCCTGGAAAATCCCATGGATGGAGGAGCCTGGTAGGCTGTAGTCCACGGGGTCACTGAGAGTCGGACATGACTGAGCGACTTCCTTTTCACTTTTCACTGTCATGCATTGGAGAAGGAAATGGCAACCCACTCCAGTGTTCTTGTCTGGAGAATCCCAGGGCCGGGGGAGCCTGGTGGGCTGCCGTCTATGGGGTCGCACAGAGTCGAACACAACTGAAGCGACTTAGCAGCAGCAGCAGCAGCTGGACTTTTTATACAGCATTTGAGATATTAGACGCCCACCTAGTACCAAGAATATTCCCGCTTAGAATTTCTACCTTAAAATTAGTTTTGTGAGTGCTTGGAAAAGAGAAAAGCCACAGCAACTCTGAGGAAGTAGTCTGATATTTTTCAGAATTTCTCTTTGCTCACAGCTTCTTGAATTTTAAGATGGTTTACTTTGTCCATGTCTTTTGTTTTTCATGAATTAATTCTAAAAGAAAATTTGTACAAATGAAGAAGGAGAGTTGGGAATTAGCAAGGTGCCCTTTAAAGTGCCCAAGTATATTTTATATCTAATGTTTAGTCTCAGACTGCTAACATTTCAGATGGGCTTTATGACTTCTGCAGCATGGTTAATTCTTAAAACAGTGCCACTTCTCAGATGTTCTGTGCATACGAATCACCTGGTGACCTTGTTGAAAGGCAGAGTCTGATTAAGCAGGCCTGGGATGATCCTTTATTCTAACAAGCTCCCAAAGGAACGGTGTTGTTAGCCTCTGAGTAGCCAGAGACACTCTTACGATGGGGAAGTTGTGCCTTTCTGGTGAAGGGGGTGGGTGACGTCTATAGCAGGGTTGTTAACACAATAATTAATAGACTGTTCTTGAAAAGCGGTCTTAATAAATCTATCAAATTCCAGCATCCTCTACAAATGCTTTTTAAAAATAAAAAAGCTTGATCTCAGTGTGAGCAAACTGAATTTTGCGAACATTATAGTTTTACATGGATTGCAACTTTAATAATGAATCCAGTTTTCTAATGTAACTAAGGAATTATATTTAAAAAATTAAACTAAGCCATTAGATTTATTGTATTGGATGAATTTAGTAGCAGGTGTTTAGAATTTAGAATGTAGAATTTGGGGGTAAATTATTAGTGTTACGTACCAGCGGTTAAAAGAGCACAATACAGTAAATTTTAAGGGAATTCATTAAGATGATAAAGTATAATGTACTACATGGACAGAGGTTGTTTTGATGTTTTGTGCACGGACATAGATACTAAATGCTCAGATTCGAAATGAACACATAGTGTGTGCGTGCTTAGCTGTGTGCAACTCTTTGCAACTCCATGGACTGCAGTTGGCCAGGCTCCTCTGTCCCTGGGATTATCCAGGCAAGAATACTGGAGTGGGTTGTTACAGGTTCTTAGTAAGTGTTACTGTTTAGATTGTGCTCATAAATTGTTTATACATGTCTGTATCCTTCTTTAGCCTTGATCTCAGTTGTTTGTCCTAGTTCACTTTTGGCCTATGGGTCAATGTATGTTTCATCTTTGTTGATTCATCACCTGTCTTAAACATTAGGATGGGACTGGTCTTCCTGAATTTGGTTATTTCATTCAGTAAAACTGGATTTCCATTTAGTATTGATGAATTTAAAATGTGGCTTCAACTTTAATGGAAGATACATAAACACATATATGCCAAAGACTACTACACATTGACATATGCAGTCAGGAAGAATAAAATATCTTAATGGGCATGTTGGAATTAAGTGATATAGATAGTTAATCAAAATTTGATTGTATTAGTTAATTTGTTTAGTCTTAAGTATTACTTTATTCCCTAAAGCCAGAGAACACAGTAAGTTAATGAGAGTATAATAATGTACATCTTTAAATATCTTCCTGATGCTGTGACCTCTCTGTCCCTAAGATACAGACAGAAACTCCAATACCTTTGTAGAATTCCAACCCCTTTTTTGAGTTTCTCCCTCTGAGACTGAAGTTCATTATAATCATCATAATACATTTGGAAAAAATCCCCACTAGTTTAACCTTATTTTTCTATCTAATAAAATGCTTGGTAATAATTATCACATAGAAATATCTGTGGAATATCATAGAGATAGATCTAAAATTACTCTCAATAAAATAAATTGCTTCAATACATGTCATAGCAAATACCACATTTTGTGTAGGTAGGCTAAATATATACCTTTCTAACTTCTTGTAATTGTCATTTCTAAATACTCCTTTGGCTAAAATTTTCTTGCCGTTTAAAGAAGATAGAAATGCTGTTTGTTTGTTTGTTTGTTTTTTAAATCCTCGTTGGGTGTAGACTAAATTGTATTTCATTTATAATTGGTGGATATTCCTTATCTCTAAAGAAAGGTCAGCAATCTATTTGCAAATTTATAATTGGCAGACAGATACCATATTCTGTGAGGAAAACTAAAGACATTTCTTGGGGGAGAGGGACCCTCGTAGTAATAGGCTTGTCATAAATTAAGATTTCTTCCAATACACCATCTGTTTTGGCTGAAAAAACCTGGATCCAGATTTAAGAAAAGTAAAGTTGTTCTAATTTTTGTTTTCAACCAATTGAGAAGGAATTCCTATCCTTCTGTATTTCGTTTCAGTTTCTGCCACTTGATCTGAATATGAATAGCAGTTATTTTTTCCCCCTTTATCTTTCATAGAAACACACACATTGAATTCTACTATGTTCCTAACATGGCTTCTCTCTGTGATTTGGAGGTCTATTGTACAATGCCCTTCACAGGCAAATGCCCCTGTTGATGTACTCTTCACTCCCTTCCTTCAACATATCCTCATATCCCCATGCCATGATGGGAATCCTGTAATTTCCAGATGATCCTAAGCCAGCTATTTGAGTCTTGTCTTTCCAATGGCTATCATATCATACACTTGGGAAGTATCTATTCTCATTATGCAATGACAGTACTAGGAGCTAAACATTTTAGTCAATGTGAAGGCCATCAGAGATAGAAATTCCTAAAGTGTGGAATTCTCCACTGACCTGGAAAAAAAAAATCTTAAAAAAAAAAACAACCCCAAGCTTAAGTAGCAGGTAGTTTCCTAAATTGGCTACAAAAATTGGCTACAAAAATGAGAGTGCTGGCAAAGGTGAGAGGATAATAATTCCTGCAAAACTTTTTCATAGGGATCTGTTCATAATGTTCATGAATGCTTTATCATGAGTAAATGAATGAATTTGAGAAATATTAACGTGTTATGGTGTACTGAAAAAGAATGTATGCAAGCTAAGGAAGGTTATAGAAAGTAGTTTAGCTGTATTCATCCTTGTATTTATTACAATAAGATGGAAACAGTTGGCATTGGTCGTAATCGGATTTTGGGCAAATGAGCCATAGTATATGTAGAGTTGCTGGTTTGTGTCAACACAGTTCTATGTGTTCGGATTATAGCAGGGAAAAAAACCTGAAGTCTAAAACCTAGTAGGGGAGAAATTAGTTTCTAATAAAATACACACAGTGAAACAACCCAAAACATAAGATCACTTCTCAGAGCCATTTCAGTGTTGTCTAGCCCAAAAGACTGATGAGAATAGAAGTTATGAATAAAGGATGATTAAAGAAGATAGCTACTTTAAAACAAAATCTACAAGTGATAGCTTCGAATTCTGTGAACTACAGAATATCATAGGTTTTATAGAGATTAAATTTTATCATTTCTAGAAATTGCTTAATTGAAAGTATGAAATAATAATTATTCCCTTCCCCCTAAACTTAAATCCTAATATAGCTAGAAGGAATTCAGGAATCCCTATTATTATTCCATGACATTTGATATTTTCCCCAATTTACATAGAGTATCTCTTAGAGATATGTTCAATAATTATTTGTATGTTTGAAGATGGGAAGTTTTTTGTTTCATAATCAGAATAATTTGTTATAACTCATTCTACTTCTAGTAATTCCTAATTGAACAATAAGTTCTGTACCAAAAATATGTGAAGAATTCTAGGTTTGTTGATTTGTGATTCCAAACTGAATTTCAGCACAGAAACAATGTTAGCTTAGAATCTCAAATTACGTGTAAGAAATTATTTCATCCCATAGTTGAGGCTAATACTATTTCTGAGTAAAATCAGGCAGTGGGAAGTTTAAAATGCAGATTTCTTTTTGTTTCTTATTCCTTCTCAATCTTGGAAAAGTTGCCAATAACTCAGTTACCTGAATCTGGGACTAATGCATTATTGTTCCCTCACATTTGCTTAACTTCAAAAACTTATCATTAACAATTATCATTAACAGTTATTAACAATTAAGATCAAGGCTAAAGAGGAATGTGGATTTATCTCCCTAAATCCTGCTAATCTTATATCCTGAAGTTTTATCTGAATCTATCCCCATTCTTTGCATGTCCTTTTCTTTCAGAGCTGGGATAGGAATGCTGTGTGCACATGTTTGTGTGTTTGCTCAGTCATGTCTGACTCTTTGGGATCTGGTGAACTGTAGCCTGCCAGGTTCCTCTGCCCATGGAATTTTCCAGGCAAGAATACTGGAGCAAGTTGCCATTTCCTACTACAGAGGATCTTCCCAACTCAGGGATCAAACCCATGTCACTCATGTCTCCTGCATTAGCAGGTGAATTCTCTACCACTTCACCATTTGGGAAAAACCAGAATGGGAAAGACTAGAGATCTCTTTAAGAAAATTAGAGATACCAAGGGAACATTTCATGCAAAGATGGGCTCGATAAAGGACAGAAATGGTATGGACCTAACAGAAGCACAAGATATTAAGAAGAGGTAACAAGAATACACAGAAGAACTGTACAAAAAAGATCTTCACAACCAAGATAATCACGATGGCATGATCACTCACCTAGAGCCAGACATCCTGGAATGTGAAGTCAAGTGGGCCTTAGAAAGCATCACTACGAACAAAGCTAGTGGAGGTGATGGAATTCCAGTTGAGCCATTTCAAATCCTGAAAGATGATGCTGTGAAAGTGCTGCATTCAATATGCCAGCAAATTTGGAAAACTCAGCAGTGGCCACAGGACTGGAAAAGGTCAGTTTTCATTCCAATCCCAAAGAAAGGCAATGCCAAAGAATGCTCAGACTACCGCACAATTGCACTCATCTCACACGCTAGTAGAATAATGCTCAAAATTCTCCAAGCCAGGCTTCAGCAATACATGAACCGTGAACTTCCAGATGTTCAAGCTGGTTTTAGAAAAGGCAGAGGAACCAGAGATCAAATTGCCAACATCCACTGGATCATGGAAAAAGCAAGAGAGTTCCAGAAAAACATCTATTTCTGCTTTATTGACTATGCCAAAGCCTTTGACTGTGTGGATCACAATAAACTATGGAAAATTCTTCAAGAGATGGGCATACCAGACCACCTGACCTGCCTCTTGAGAAATCTGTATGCAGGTCAGGAAGCAACAGTTAGAACTAGACATGGAACAATAGACTGGTTACAAATAGGAAAAGGAGTACATCAAGGCTGTATATTGTCACCCTGCTTATTTAACTTATATGCAGAGTACATCATGAGAAACGCTGGGCTGGAAGAAGCACAAGCTGGAATCAAGATTGCTGGCAGAAATATCAATAACCTCAGATATGCAGATGACACCACCCTTATGGCAGAGTGTGAAGAGGAACTGAAAAGCCTCTTGATGAAAGTGAAAGAGGAGAGTGAAAAAGTTGGCTTAAAGCTCAACATTCAGAAAACGAAGATCATGGCATCTGGTCCCATCACTTCATGGCAAATAGATGGGGAAACAGTGGAAACAGTGTCAGACGTTATCTTTTTGGGCTCGAAAATCACTGCAGATGGTGACTGCAGCCATGAAATTAACAGACGCTTACTCCTTGGAAGAAAAGTTACGACCAACCTAGAGAGCATATTGAAAAGCAGAGACATTACTTTGCCAACAAAGGTCCGTCTAGTCAAGGCTATGGTTTTTCTAGTGGTCATGTATGGATATGAGAGTTGGACTGTGAAGAAAGCTCAGCGCCGAAGAATTGATGCTTTTGAACTGTGGTGTTGGAGAAGACTCTTGAGAGTCCCTTGGACTGCAAGGAGATCAACCAGTCCATTCTAAAAGAGATCAGCCCTGGGATTTCTTTAGAAGGAATGATGCTAAAGCTGAAACTCCAGTACTTTGGCCACCTCATGCGAAGAGTTGGCTCAGTGGAAAAGACTCTGATGCTGGGAGGGATTGGGGGCAGGAGGAGAAGGGGAAACAGAGGATGAGATGGCTGGATGGCATCACCGACTCGATGGATGTGAATTTGAGTGAACTCTGGGAGTTGGTGATGGACAGGGAGTCCTGGTGTGCTGTGATTCATGGGGTCGCAAAGAGTCGGACATGACTGAGCAACTGAACTGAACACATCTTTCCTGGAAGTTAGCTTACTATGAATTACTTTACTCTGCTTGTCACTGACTGATGAATGCTGTCCCATACACCAAATAACAAGCCCTGAACAAAGGAATGATTGTTGAGTCCCAGCCAATCTCCTGTGCTAGAAATCTTGAGTTTGGTAGGATGAAAAGGGTAAATGGGATGTGGCTACATTCAGTCTCTAATATATGTAGTGCAATTAAAGATTCAGGTACATATATTTCATTGGAAGGACTGATGTTGAAGCTGAAACTCCAATACTTTGGCTACCTGATGCAAAGAACTGACTCATTTGTAAAGATCCTGATGCTGGGAAAGATTGAAGGCAGGAGGAGAAGGGGACGACAGGATGAAATGGTTGGATGGCATCATCAACTCAATGGACAAGAATTTGAGTAAACTCCGGGAGTTGGTGATAGACAGGGAGGCCTGGCATGCTGCAGTCCATGGGGTTGCAGAGTCGGACACGACTGAGCAACTGAACGGAACACATCTTTCCTGGAAGTTAGCTTACTATGAATTACTTTACTCTGCTTGTCACATTCCTAGCTAAGAATCTTGAAGACAAACAATTGTATTGAAGAAAGATGAAGTGCTTTAGGAGGAAGAGATTCAGGGGGAAGAGAGTGCTTTAGGGGGAAGACACTGAAACACAAAAAGGAGGTAGATTAATTTTGTCCATCATGTTTGGGAAGTTTTTATAGTCTTGGTGGTTTTAGTCAGAGATGCCATTTGTTCTGTAAACCTATGCTTGATATGGCATGGTTCCTTAGGTGCTGGAAGGTACTACAAATTTCAAGGTACTGTAGGTTCGACTTCACATTTTGACGTATATGATTTATATAGTGATTGGAGTCATGCAGTTTGATGGTAGTTTGGTTTAACAGTCTTACAGTTAATTATTTGTATCTGATAACTGGATGCTATTAGATGCTTTCTAAGCAGTTATTATGAACTATATATATTCATTCTATTTGCAGATGAGGAAACTGAAACTTAGGAGACTGATAACTTCCCAGAGGCTACATAGCTACTAAGCGATAGACTTAAAATTAAGTGTGTATCTGTCTGCATAGTCCTGTCTGGCTCTTGGAGACCCCTTGGACTGTAGCCCTCCCAGTTCCTGTCCATGAAATTCTTCAGGCAAGAATACTGAAGTGGGTAGCCATTTCCTTCTCCAGGGGATCTTCCCCACCCATGGACTGAACGCTGGTCATCTGCATTGCAGGCAGATGCTTTACCGTGTCAGCCACCAGGGAAGCCAAATGGTCCATTAAGCCTATGTTTTCACAGAAGTAGATTTTCTTGCTAGTCATTTGGTTACTTTGTTTGAACTCTTACAGAAGAGTTGAGTTATAGTCTTGGCTTTGTCTGCCCAGCTAAGGGTCCTCCAGTATGCCACCTGAATTCTTTGGACCCCTGTCTTGTCTGTTGAATAAGGTCTACACCACCTGATCACCAATATCTTTTTAACGGTCAACTCTTAAAATATCTATACTTTGTGGATTCAGTGTTTGAGCCTAGCTCACTTACTCACTTTCCTAAATACGTCTTCTATTTGGGGCAAATATATGTACAGTTTTATTACTGCTAATATATCCTTTACCTCTCATGTGAGCTGACGGCTGTACGTAGTCATTGTACTCATATACTGCGTTTCCCATATACTAGGAAATATACTAAGTGCTCCACTTGGATGATCACAACAGTTCTATAAGGTGGATATTAAAGTTCCCATTTTATAGGGAGGAGGAAGGTTTTGACTTATCCAAGGTCAAACTAGAGTGGTGGAACCAGAATTCGCGTTCTTTGACAACAGCTCTTATGTAACAATGGAACGTTAATGACACTGTATGTTTTTCTAATTCTGCTTTAGGCTTAAAGATCATGAACATTGTTTTTTTCAACCAGTTTTTTTCTTTTTATAAGATAATGTTCACTCCTGTCTGATTTAACTATCTGCTCACTTTCTGTCCTCTTTACCAACCACGAGGAAGGAGAGTAAGAAGGTTACTGCTTCTGTGTTAAATGCGTCTTCTAAGTCTACGTTTATAGCCGAGCACAGGAAAAGGAACGGAACCCCCCTGGCTTTGTGCCTCTGCGGCAAACCGTGCCTCTCTCCTTCCGCGTCCATTCCGAGAATTCGCCTTCCCCCCGTTAACTACATTTCCCAGCGGCCCGCGCGGCCGAGAGCGCGGGCTCGACAGCCCTTCCTTCCTTCCTTCCTCCCTTTCTCGTCTATCAGCCGGTCGCAGCGTGATGACGCAGGCTCGCCGGGCGCTGACGAGTGACGGCGTTCTGGCTCGCGACCGCAGCGGCGGCCTTAGCAGCGGCAATAGACGCAACAGCGGCGACTGCAGGGACGACGGCGGCGACGACGACGACGGCGGCAGCGGCGGGGCGGGCGCTGTGCGCAAAGGGGAGGGGTAGGCGGGCGGCGCCGGCGGCTTCAACTGCGGCAGCTACACGGCTGGGGCGTGCGGAAGAAGAATCCCCATCAGCCGGCGGCCGAGTTAGGCCCGAGCAGCGCCGGGGGCCGCTCGCGTTGTCCTCTGTGGGGGGAATCTCCATAGAGACGGTGACACACACAGAGGCGGGGGTCCGCGGGAGCCTGCGGGACCGGAGAGCCAGCTCCTGGGCCTCTGTGGCCTCCCCCCCCTGCCCCCCCCACCTCGCTGCCGCCGGCGCGCGTTCTCTTCGCTTCTGCTCGCCGCCCCGCGGTTCCCGGTGGGCCTGGGCCCCCGCTGTGAGGGCAGCGCGGGCGGACTCTTGGGGGCTGGGGCCGGGCGAGGCAAGGCGGGGGGCGGGGGTCCTCTGAGGCCGCCTCTGCCTCTCCCGCCCCGGAGGGGGAAGCCGCAGAGGCTCCGCCATGGCCTCGGGAGCCGGAGGCAGAGGAGGGGGCGGCGGCGGCGGCAAGATCCGGACGCGGCGTTGCCACCAGGGCCCGATGAAGCCTTACCAGCAGGGGCGACCGCAGCACCAGGTAGGGGAGCCCCGGCGCCGTGTGTGAGGGGGGCCCTCGGGGCGGGGGGGTACTGGGCTGGCGGCGACGGGGGGAGCGGGGGGGGGCGGTCCTGGCGCCCCACGTGGAGCGTCCGGGAGGCCCCGGGCGAGGCGGCGGGAGCCGAGGCCGCCGGGGCGGCGACGGGAAGTGGGCTTGAGGACGGCCAGCCCTGCGGCGCACACGTGTGGCTCGGCCTCCTCTCTCCACCACCCACCCCGCCCCGCACCCTGGCCCTCTCCGCCCCGGGGCTTTCCCCGGGCCGGAGCGCAGGGCGGGAACACAAGTCCGAGGCCCACGGTGGGCCCGTATTTCTGCCCTTTTTTTTTTTTTTTGGCGGGGATTACGAGCTTGGGGGGGGGGGGGCGGTAATTACTCATGTCCCTCAAGGGAAAAGGGAAAAAGCTGTGGCTGGGAGGGCCACCCCCTTCCCCCAACGCCTGCAGATTTCTGGTCACCCGCGTTTCAGCGCGTGCGGGGAGCGGGGCTGCCCCAAGGACTCTGATCCTCACCCCGCCAGGGTACCTACCTACCTGGGGCTTGGCGGGGGCGCTGTTACAGGGAAAGTGGAATAACTTCTTCTCCATCCTTTAAATTCTCCATCTCCCCGTGGCTCTCCCCGATCTAAGAGTCCTGGCTTATTTTTTTTCTTCAACCGGGATATCGTTAGTGGCACTGGGGCATTTTGAAAGTCCCTCTCCGCACTTACGTCTTTTTTTCCGTCGCGAGACTTTTCCCTCCCCACTTTTGTCCAACCTTTTTCCCCCTCCTCCCCACACACACCCGCGCGTTTTATTTTGGAGACTAGAATTGGCCATTATGCACAGTTGACCGGGACTCCAGTTCTGATCTCATGCACAAAATATTTTAATATTGCAGTGGGTATTCTAGAAGTTTAGGTACTTTCGACACTACAGGAATGTTGGTGGTCTTGAAATTTAACCACCTTGTGCACTTGTGGGTGTTTGAAATTATAAAAATATGAGTTTATCCTCAGCCATTTGATTCTGAGAAAGTTAAGTATCTTTAAGTATCTTTAAGTTAAGTATCTTAAGTTAAGTTTTGCTTGTTTGTTACGGGGGATTGAGTGGGAAAATGTTGAAAACCTTCTAATAAAAGTCACTTATAAAACTTTTCACTGATAGTGAGGTAGGAAGTAAGTGTGGGCCTTAAACCTATAAAAAAGTGTATAGCAAAAGGGTCTGGTAACTTGTTGCATACTGTTAAAGGTAGACTTTTAGATTGCTTTATTCGGATGATAATAAATATTTAACAGTTAAACATGTTTGGTGCTGTTGTTAAATTGTATCATTAAAAACAGAATTTTAAAAGTAAAGATTTGGGAGAAGTTTCCTAATAGTGAAATTTGTAGTTTATAATGTTAGGTAGCTCTCTACTAATGGTTACAAGTCTTGACATTACTATCACCTCCCACCAGTGTTCCCCCAGATAGGCTTGGTTTTCAAATTTTCTTTGTGAGGAGCAAGATTAGAATTCAGGTCACAAGCCTGGCCCTTTAACCTAATCCTTTTGTTGGGAGGAAGTTTGACACATGTGCTTTCTGGTTTTTCTGAAAAAAATAAATGTCTGAGTGCTTTCCTTAGGAGAAAGTTACTACATAAAAAATGAAATGTAAATACAGATCATTGGATGGTCTGGACAGAGTTTAGAAAGAAGCTCCTATATTCTAGGTGGCAAAAGCCAAAGTCACACCTTATTTTTAAATATACTTGGATAAAAACTTAATTTGAGGGAGATGATGCCTTAACAGCATAACACTTGTGATCCAAATTGTCTTAGAGCTGATATGATTTCAGACTGTGCAGTTTTATTTTAAAGTTTGGTAATTTATCATTTCCCCCTGTCTAAAGTATTCAGCTTATTGCCACAGCCATTTAATTGAAAAAGTACATTTGTAGCTATTGAATTGAGATTAAAGGTGGGAGTTTCTTAATCTACTCTGTAGGTATTATTAGTATTGGCTAATATGGTTGGATAGCATGACTCACGGACTCAATGGACTTGAGTTTGAGCAAACTCCGGGAGGTAGTGAAGAGCAGGGGAGCCTGGCGTGCTGCAGTCCATGGGGTTGCAGAATTGGACACGACTTGCCACTGAACAACAACAGTTAGTATTGGCAGTTACTACCAAAGAAAAGTATCCAGGCATATACAAAAGAAGATTTAATTTGAGGATTTTTTAAAATCTTAAGGATGTTCTTTAGTCCTTATCAAAACTTCTGTGAACTTGTAGACCACCTGCTTGCTGTCAGCTATCCTAGGCTGTCACCTCTGTGTTTAGCAGCAGCTGCTGAGTCATCATGAATAGCATGGAGCTTCATGACATGGCATGTTTTATACTGATGTATTTTGATTAAACGTCCACTGGTTTCTGGGCAAAAACAAAGTTTTTTGGTTGTGCAGCTGAGGACTGAAAGAATGAGAGATCTGGCTCAGTTAGTGGGTCTTTGCCATTGCTTGTCAGGATAACTGGCTTGTGGAGTCACGCAGTACCTGTGACTTTCGCATGTGTTCCACTGACTTGCAATTTCCTGTTTTGACTTCTGGTTTAGCTCTGCTGAGGTATATCTAAAGTTTACATTTTTTCCTTTTAACTTCTGATCTTTAAAATGGCATCTTGCTTGAAGTTGTGGAGAGAAAAATTCATTGTCAGTTAACTAACTGAAGGGTGGTAACTTAAGCGAATGTGAAAAACAGCACTGAATGATTAAGTTGATCATTTTCACCTGCTTTCTTCCCTAGCCCTTAACTCTTAGCCCAGATGCATTTAGGAAATGGTATCATTCTTCTAGTGGGAGTGAACAGGTCCCTAAAGAGTATGTGGTTAGGTCTTGTTGCCTGTTCAGTCTCCTTTCCCATTTCCTTTTTATGCAGATTGTCAGGTCCAGAAAGTGAGCTCTGGAGAGGTCAAGCTGCTTTTCTTAATAGCCGCCACAAAAAGCTTGAGCCCATGGGCAAATCAGAACCTTGCCTCTTGAAGAATCTACTGCCACCTCCTGGTGAGAGGGGAACTACTTATTTTTGCCCTTGTTTGGGGGATGTGCTTCAGAGGTTTTGTCTTCTGGCTTGGAGCTAAGGGAATCCACTCATTTTATCTTCCTAGAGGCAGTTTGTCCTTCAAGTCAGTTTCTGCATTTAGCTATTTTTTTGGAGGGAGGTGAAAGCTCCTTTATGTATTCAGTAGCTTAGATCAGGAGTCTATAAAGTTCTTCTGTAAAGGGCCAGATAGTAAATATTTTAGGTTTTGTTCCTGCGTGTTCTTTGTTTTATAACTCTAAAAAATGTGAAAATTGTTCTTAGCTTGAGGCCTGTATGAACACAGGCTGAGGACTGAGTCTGGGCCACAGACTATGGTTTGCCTGGCACTGGTTTATAAGATTGTGTGGTTTTTGCTGTTTCGGTAGCTTCTGTGTGATATTTTGTCCTGCTTGGTATTGGATGGCTGAAGAGCATTCTCAGTTTTGAGAAGGAGGGATATTGAAAGATTGAATACATAACTCATCCCAGAAATCCCTGAGTTGTTTTTTACTTTTATCTTTATTTGCTGTATCCTAGATGTTTAATTAATACTGTCAGCAAAAACAAATGGACATAGTTGTTAGAAAAAAGTGCTGTAATCCACTCAGAGCATCTGGGTTTGAATCCTTGTTCTGCCAGGACTTGGAAAGTTCTCTCTGCTTAATTTACTCATCTGTAAAGTGGAAATCTGTTGTGAGGGGTTGAGTTAGATAATGTAAGTAAAGCTCTTAGAACTGGGCCTGCATATATAGTAAGGACTCATTGGAAACTGTTGTGGTTAAATAGAACCTTTTGATTTAAATGTTTAGTCTCTGATTAGTAGAGGTATCTTTCTTTTATATACCCAAATTCAATCTTTTATAGGCTTGTATTGGATTTTACGACTTGTTTTCTGAGTGATGAGGTCAAACCTTTAAACAGCCGTAAACTGTTTAAAAATATATTGTTTTTAACATTTTCCTCTTAGATGCCAGTCATTTAAGTGTATAGGAAAATAAATCCACATACTGTTTAATGCATAGTAGAAAATTTTGTTTGCGACGAGAAACCCTTGTGAAATAGTTTTATCAATTTACTCACCAATTTTTCTTATGACAAAAAAAAGTCCAGATGTCTCTCTTTCCTGGAAAGCCCTTTGAGGCAATTACCTATCAGTTTGAAATAAAATGGTCTGATGTCACTAATTAAAACCATTTCATTAGGCACACAATATTACTGGAAAGATGTAATGTTAATGACCTTGTATTTTCAAAAACGTTTTACTTGTAGCTACTTAGCTTATGGTCATGGTTGTAATATATTTTTGAACAATTCTTCTGTGTTGGGAAGCCCAGTTGAAAAGTCTTGCCACCAGATACAATTTACGGTATTCACTGTTTGAAACAGGGTGATAGAATGCTGCTTCTGTCTAAATATATTTCAGTTTCCCTGCCCATTTGCTTGTGGCTTAATACACTTTTACATCCAGTTTCCAAACAGATTGTGAAAGGAAAGCGACAGTATCTTTTTGGGGTAACTTACGGTGGGTTAAATTGCCTTAGGCTTTTATTGGGTCTCGTGTTGCTAGTTTGGAAGGTCTTGTAGGGAATCCTTTTCTTGCCCTTGTTAGATCACTGTTAATTATCTATTAATTCTACTTCTGTAATATGAATCTCTAAAAATAAGAAACTAAGCCAGGTCATGTTTCTCCTACCTGAATTAGTGTTAAAGAGCCTTAAAGGAGGTTGAAAATTGTGGCCAGTTATAGTTTAAAATTTTTTTTTGGTTAGAATAACTTGTATGCTCATGTTTTCTGACTTAATCTCTTGACACCTGATGCAAAGAGCTGACTCATTGGAAAAGACCCTGATGCTGGGAAAGATTGAGAGGAGGAGGAGAAGGGGATGACAGAGGATGAGATGGTTGGATGGCATGATCGACTCGATGGACATGGGTTTGGGTGGACTCTGGGAGTTGGTGATGGACAGGGAGGCCTGGTGTGCTGCGGTTCATGGGGTCGGAAAGAGTCGGACACGACTGAGCAACTGAACTGAACTTGACGTTGAAAAGAAAAATGAAACGTATAAAGAATGGATGGAAATCATTTACGTGGCCGGAAAGATTTAGACTTGTTGGATAGGGAAAGCTTAACTGTAGGTTGTAAAATGTGACAACAGCTTGGGTTAAATTCAGATTATTGGAATCA
This sequence comes from Bos javanicus, assembly GCF_032452875.1. NCBI lineage: Eukaryota > Metazoa > Chordata > Mammalia > Artiodactyla > Bovidae > Bos > Bos javanicus. Next base: position 40,124,223 of record NC_083890.1, read on the forward strand.
GATTCAATATTACTGCATTAGAATTTGAGTACTTTCTAATAGATACATTTTTGAAGTAAGTAATGTAAGAATGGATGTATTAAAAACTGGAAATAACAGAAAGACTTAGAGTAGCATCTAGGTTTTTACTATTTAGTGTTAAAGATATTTTATAATTAGATATTCAAGTCTCACATGAAGTCTTTGGTTCTTAGCCCTTGTTCTTCACTTGGGGTGGATGGAGCAAGGGGAAAACTGATTAGGGAGTCTGTTTGAAATGAGACTTCCAAAAAAGAGTGGAAAGGGAAGACTAGGGACATAGGAGCTGAGGGAGTACGGAGAGAGTTCACAGACCCCTGGAAGAAAACTAAGGGTCATTGACAAACTTCAACAAAATCTAGCCCAAAGAGCAGATAAAAATCAAAACAACAGTGTTTTCTGGGAGAATAGGGCCCCAGAACCTTCAAACTGAAGATTATGTTTAATATTTATAGTGAGAGACCCAGTAAAGTTTATGTGAGAAGAGATTTTATAATCTGAATTCTACTGTTTAATAGAGGATAATGTGAAGAAAAGAGTTGAATAGAACTGAGATCAAAAAAACTAGTAGGAACAGAGGAGATGTAAGAAGAAGGAAGTCTATGAGTGCTGATATGGAGAGTGTCCCTGCTTATTCTGAGATTGCAAATTGATGAGAAGATACATAGGCAAAGAATTTCTCTTTCAGTACAAAGGAGTTCTGCGTTTGGATTGTAGAAGAGCCTTGGGCCCTACCTCAGCCTTCTTTCATTAGCCCTTGAACTCAGGTTCAATGTAATTCAAAAAGCTAATGTAGTCACAGTACCTTACAAATTGAATGTACTTAATATAAGGGTATAGTATTGAATTGAATTTAACTTCTGGCCCCCAAATTGAGTACTTGTTCTAAATCTCAGTGGCATCTTGATAAGGTTTTTGTTGTGGTTTGTTTTTGCCAAATGAAGAATCCTTAGTTCTTGGGGGAGAAACCCAATCGTTGTAACCCGTCTCGGTTTAAAGTTTTGCTCCTATAATCCTTGAATTCAGCTTCATTACTTAGGATCATCTAGTGTAGACTTTGCTTTGGGGCTACAAGAAGTATTTTTAAGATTTTAATACTCTGTTTTGTTGCTTTTTCTAAGCCATTCATTAATTTTTTTCTTTGACTTTTCTTTTCATTTGGTTGGCTTTGTGTTATTTATCATTCCAGAGGATGGTTTGATTTTCCCATGCTCTTGGATAGTTTCACAAATTGTTTTTTGGAGGAAGGGCTATTAGCGTGGCAACGAAAATATTTAAACTGAAACTGTTACACCAAGCAAATGTATTATTTGTTTTTTGAATTCTAGGATTACTGATGTTTTTTTTTTTTGAAACTTGCCACAGCATATCACATGTGGGAATAAGAAGTTGGTTGAGTATTGCATCCGTAGATAAACTAAAATCATGCAGCAGCTAATCTGCACTGTACAGACCTGTTGCTGCGTTCACAGAGCTGATCCTCTAGCGGAGATGAGAGATTTGTCATTACCATCCCACTTGACAGCTCACCTCCACTTGGGAAGTACAGGGCACTGTTGGTGCATGTGAGTGAGTGATGGTCCTAGATTTGGAGGATCAGAGAAGCTTTTCTTTAGGAAAACTACATCACGTTATAATGAAGCCTCTGAAAGTGGAGAGAAAGCTACTCTGGTAAAGTTGGGCTTGAGTATTCACTGCTTATCAGACCTTTACTCCATGTACTTCTGTTTCCCCCTCAAGGTTAGGTTGTTTGTATTTAATATACAAGACAGGGAATTCCCTGGCTGTCCAGTGATCAGGATTCTGAGCTTTCACTGAAGAGGTTATGGATTTGGTCCCTGGTCAGGGAACTAAGAACCCAGGCTGCATGGCCAAAAAAAAAAAAGAGAGAATGTATCACAAAACGTTCTTTCTCCTGGGTCCATACAGGAAGCTGATTTACCCCATTCCTGGAAAGACCTGAAACGTCTTATCTAAATAACTCTTGAAAATGTTATTGAAATAATAACCTTTATCTCAATACGAAGGCCCTTATTTGGTAATACAATCAAAGAAACCTTTGGTAAGAAAATGATTTTTCCCTTTTTCTAGCTCTTTTTTTTCCTGACTCCTATTAGTGACTGAAATTCATAAAAATTGCCAGCCAAGGAAGTGCTTCTCCAAATCTGAACGGTAGATAGGGTTTCTTACTCTTTGCCTTGTTCTCTGCGTGATCAGGAGATTTCTTTTCCCTAGCAGTTCTTTAGGGCTTCCTTGGTGGCTCAGACAGTGAAGAATCCCCCAGCAATGCAGGAGCTGTTCTTTAAACTTCTAGGATCTGGTAGTCGATTATTTACTATAAATAAATGTGTTAAGTCTTTCAGTTCAGTTCAGTCGCTCAGTTGTGTCCGACTCTGCGACCCCATGGACTGCAGCATGCCAGACCTCCCTGTCCATCACCAGCTCCCGGAGCTTGTTCAGACTCATGTCCGTTGAGTCGGTGATGCCATCCGACCATTTCATCTTCTGTCATCCCCTTCTGCCTTCAATCTTTCCCAGCATCAGGGTCTTTAACAGTGTGTCAGTTCTTCTCATCAGTTGGCCAAAGTGTTGAAGCTTCAGCATCAGTCCTTCCAATGAATATTCAGGACTGATCTCCTTTAGGATGGACTGGTTTGCTCTCTTTGCAGTCCAAGGGACTCTCAAGAGTCTTCTCCAACACCATAGTTCAAAAGCATCAGTTCTTAAGCGTTCAGCCTTCTTTATTGTCCAGCTCTCACATCTGTACGTGACTACTGGAAAAATCATAGTTTCGACTAGATGGACCTTTGTTGGCAAAGTACTGTCTCTGCTTTTTAATATGATGTCTAGATTGATCATAGCTTTTCTTTCAAGGAGCAGGCGTCTTTTGCTTTTATGGCTGCAGTCACCACCTGCAGTGATTTTGGAGCCCCAAAAAGTAAAGTCTCTCACTGTTTCCATTGTTTCCGCATCTGTTTGCCATGAAGTTATGGGACCAGATGCTGTGATCTTAGTTTTTTGAATGTTGAGTTTTAAGCCAGCTTTTTCACTCTCCTCTTTCAATTTCATCAAGAAGCTCTTCAGTTCCTCTTTGCTTTCTGCTATAAGGGTGGTGTCACCTGCATATCTGAGGTTATTGATACTTCTGCCAGCAATCTTGATTCCAGCTTGTGCTTCATCCAGCCTGGCATTTCTCATGATGAACTCTGCATATAAGTTAAATAAGTAGGGTGACAGTATACAGCTTTGACATAGTCCTTTTCCGATTTGGAACTAGTCTGTTGTTCCATCTCTGGTTCTAACTGTTTGTTGGTTCTTGACCTGCTTACAGATTTCTCAGGAGGCAACTAAGGTGGTCTGGTATTCCCACCTCTTTAAGAATTTTCTGCAGTTTGTCATGATCCACACAGTCAAAGGCTTTGGCGTAGTCAATAAAGCAGAAGTTGTCTTTAATTGGGAATAAAATAGATTGAGAAGTATGCTTTTTTATGTTTTACTTCTCTCCTATGTTTAATTTTTCAGAATTCATACTATAAAGTAGATAGTTTTGAAAATTGATACAAGTGGCATGGCATTTGAGATAATGTCAGAAATAGTTAATTTTGTTGTTAAGCTTATTTTCACGGTTATGTTTATCATGGCCTTAGCTAGGAAACCTGCAATTGAATTTTTAGATGATTTTAGTACAGTGTTCTTCAAACTTTAATTTGCATAAGAATCACCTCAAGAGCCTGTTAAAACAGATTTCCATTTCTAACATGATCTTAGGTGACACCAAGGCTGCTGGTCTGAAGACTTACAGTCTGAGGACCACTGTTTTAGGTTTTGGAACAAAAGGTTTGCACATGGATTCTCTCTCTCTCTCACATGTGCATGCACACACACACCAAATGATCAAAGGGGAATTTTGAAGGATTTAAGTAGTTATTTCAAGTCTATTAGATTAAACATTTATTAACAAAGTTACTGGAAGCTTGGACAGCATGTGCCAAGGACACTTCTACATTTGAGTCTTTGCACTTTTTGCTTCCTCAGTCTATAATACTTCTCTACTAGAAATGTGCAAGGCGCCTTCCTCACGTTTTATCAGGTCTTTGCCTGTATAAAACAGCTGCCCCGTTTTGCTTTCCTGCTTTGTTGTTGTCCATAGCACCAAATCACCATATTGTGTGTGTTACACGTTACACTTTTTGTCTCCCTAACTTAGAATCTAAGTTCCAAGAGGGCAGGAACTTGTTCCCTGCTTTATCCCGTGTTCTTGCCTGACATGTAGTGTATGATCAATAAGTATTGATTAAATTAATTGAATGAAGTAAAACAATGTTTGCTTTTACCTCTGTGAGTTAGATAAGATTTTAAAATATTCATCAGGATAAGCCTCTTTCCTGGTCCATTTATGTACTGTCTTATAGAGATAAAAGTTGGATGTAACTTTTGGGTAATAAGTGCTTCCTGGGGAATTCCCTGGTGGCCTACTGGTTAAGACTTGGTGCTTTCACTGCTGGTGCTCCAGGTTTGATCCCTGGTCTGGGAACTAAGGGCTTCCCTTGTGGTTCAGTAAAACCTCTGCCTGCAATGTGGGAGACCTGGGTTCGATCCCTGGGTTGGGAAAATTCCCCTGGAGAAGGAGAAGGCTACCCGTTCCAGTATTCTGGCCTGGAGAATTCCACAGACTGTATAGTCCATGGGGTCACAAATAGTTGGATAGGACTGAGCGACTTTGACTTTCACTGGGAACTGAGATACCAACACACGGCCAAAAAAATGTGTTTTCCCCGAATGTAGCACATCTATTGTTGCTAAAGAAGATGAATCCAATGACCAGGCTGACTTTAATTTTCATATTAATTAGAAAGCAAATTTAACAAAAGTACACTGCTCTATCAGTTAAGGACCCAGCAAGAAACAGTTAATTCCAGCTGAAATTTCTTTTAAGAGTCTGCTCAGAGATAAATGCTGGTGGTTAAAGGAATACATAGAGGCTAGCAGGATGCTCAGAGACTAGCAGTAGTGGGAAGCTGCCGCCACCACTAGGACTAGACAAATAAAGGGAAGAAACTGTGTAACTGGAGTGGAGCAAAGGCTGGCTGGCTGGAGCTGTAGTTTTAAAGATAGAGTGTTTGAGCAGAGAGAGCCCAGGAAGAGAGACTTCACTTTCCTTCCTCCTCTGATAGCTAATGACCTCTAGAGTCTCTCATGAGCCACTTTGTTGAGACAGTCATCGAAGATGGTGTCAGGGAAGTGCAAGTGAGGACTGGTACAGAATCAAATCTGTGATTTGGTAGATTTTATTGTGTAGAAAGAGCTGTTTATTAAGAGAAATACACTTCCTGGTGGCTTTCCTAGTGGCTCAGAGAGTAAAGAATCTGCCTTCAATGCTGGAGACCTGGGTTCGATCCCTGGGTTGGGAAGATCCCCTGGAGAAGGAAATGGCAACCTACTCCAGTATTCTTCGCTGGAGAATTCCATGGACAGAGGAGCCTGGCGGGCTACAGTCCATGGGGTCGCAAAGAGTTGGACGTGACTGAGCGACTAACACACACACACAGATAGAAAACCGTTAAGTAACAGTACAGGTAAAAATCATGGCTAAAGTTGGGAAATGCTCAGGAAATAGTTATGTAAGCCACATTGTATTCAGCACTGTCTCCTCTAAGCTTTGTTTTTCTGATTGGTTACATAGTATTTTGATATATTTTAATTAGTGTCTGACTAGTGCTCCACATATACATGTTCCAGGTAACTGAATATTAAGATTTAAGTATACATAATTTTATTCACCTCTTGCAGAGATAATTGTATTGTGATTTCCTGAAATGTATTTAATTTCCTAATCTCTTTAACTAGATTGGTGGTTCTCAAAAATATAGCATACACCAGAATCACTTGTGAGGGTCTGTTAAAACAGGTGAGTCCTACCTCCTGGATTTAGTCGGGCTGGAATGCGGCCTGAGAAGATGCTGATATAAACGGTGAAGGGACCACATCTTGGTAACCATGAGAATTAGGGTTTACTGAGCTTACTGTAACTTTTCTTGATTTTCTTGATGACTTAGGATCATTTACCCTGTAGAGGGGTATTGAAGCATGGGGAATATTTCCTTCCGATAGTGTTTCCAGGTCAGTTTTGGCATCCTTATTTCGTTATTTCTGTCAAGCACATCATGCTTTCTTTCATCGTGCTGCTAGTATTTCCTCTCTCTCTCACTGTAATCTTACACTAAGCTGCTCTGCGCTGTGGTTAAATAAATTGGTTCATTTTAGTTTAAGAAAGAGGGTCTGCAAACAAAATTCATGAGTTTCAGTTACATCTATTTTGACTGTTAAATTTTTACTGGTTTATTCTCAACAATACCTACGCATGTGTGCGTGTTAAGTCGCTTCATTTGTGTCCTACTCTTTGTGACTCTATGGACTGTATAGCCCTCTGTGAGATTCTCCAGGCAAAAATACTGGAGTGGATTGCCATGCCCCCTCCAGGGGATCTTCCCAACCCAGGGATCGAACCTGCCTCTCTTAACATCTCTTGTATTGGCAGGCGGGTTCCCTAATGCTGCCACATAAGTGACCTTTGGTTAAAGATGGTGTTAATTTAATTTGTGATGTACTTGCCTCCTTAGGTGAATAGAGATCACAGGAATCTCTTACTACTTTTAGTAGCTAAATACCTTAGAGGAAGTCTACGCAAGACTTACTTTACATACTATACAAACTTTTCCTGCAGTGCTTCGTATCAGGTATGCCTTTTGGGTGCTTGCCTGGTGGTCCAGTGGCTAAAGCCTCCGTGTTGCCAGTGCAGGGGCTCAGCTCAGTCCCTGGGTGGTAACTAGACCCTGCAGCCACAGCTAAGGCCCAGTGCCGCCAGTCAGTCAGCAGACACGTATGTTTTCAAGTATGCCTTTCTGAAAATTTACATCTTGAAAGCACTTTCAAGTATTTTGGAATATGGGGGAGTAAATAAATACTTAAATATAAATAGCAAGGTAATAAACGTGTGTTTTTATAAATACTGAATCTTGGAGTAGGTATAGAATCTTTGCCAGAAAAGCCAGTACTTTGTAACACTAGCATAGAGAAGGGGAGCAGTGAATTTGTGTTTTTCAATAGTATTCCATGGCTGTTGGTTTCATGTGTTGCTAGAGAGTTTACAGATCTGTTCAAAATGTCTCTTTGGAGCAAAAATAATTGCTTATTTCCTAGTCGTTACCTACACCTTTTCGGATAATCAGAAGATACTGTCCAAGTGCCTATATCAGAGGTATCTTCCATCTTTTCTATTGACAGGATTTTTCAAGTCCTCTTTGTCTTGGGTTTGCTTTCAGGCTTTATGTATACTACCTTAACTTTATTGTTTTTTTGTGCCTGCTGATTCATTTTTCCCCTTCTGTGACTTTCTGATCCTATTCTGTGAAAAAAACCGTTGCCTGAAACTGGCTACCTCACCCCAGGTTGTTTCTGCCAGCCTTTTTTCTCATTACTAATGACATTATCAGTGTATGTTTCTGTTAATACTTAGTAAATTGTGAAGTGCTTTCACATTATTTCATTTGATCTTCTTTATAATTCCTATCAAGTAATAGTAGGAAAGGGTGTTATTCTTATTTTACCCAGAGTAAATCAGAGTACAGCCTACTGACCCCAAAGTGCATGCTAGATATTCTGCAACAGTTGTGTTTGTACCTTGGGCACATTACTTCATTATTCCTCTTCATTCATCAAGTGGCACTGTTAAAAGCAGTTTTATAAAATTGTTGTGAGGATTAAATTGAATAATGTGTATAAACTGCCGAGAACAGCGTCTGCCGCATAGCAAAGCTATAGTGAACATTAATAATGCTGATAGTTGTTGTACCATAGCTTTTTCTCCCTTTAAAAGTTACTGTAATAAAATTCTTGGTTTTTAGGCAACATTTAATATAACAAAATTTTACCATCAATGAAAGTCTTAGATTTTTTTATGTTGCATTTGTTGTCTTACTGCCTTTTTATTCACCTAAATTTTTGTTGTTAAAGAGTGTACAGTGAAATATTTGCTTGAGGGAGCTGTTGAAGGTATTTATATTGCTTTAATATGCTGGGATCAAGATGGCTACCTTTTGTCTGGGATTATAGCATTTTAGTGCATATCTTACTACTAAATCTAAAATGTATATTGTTTAGTTGAAAGCCTGTTGGGGTTTTTTAACGATTAGAGTCATGTGGCCATTTGGGGCAGTTACTGGCTCGTGGATACATGCGTGTAGAAGAAAGAAAAAAGTAGGAATTTCGTAAAGTCTATAGAATTTGTAAAATGCATTATGTCAGTGTTAACTCAAGTAACTAAATTTAGGAAACTTTGTTGGAAATAGTTATATTTTGCTCGGTATGGCTTTCTGTACATAGGTACTTATTTTAAAAGATAAATTTCTAAACTGCCTTCCATGTTTTCCTCTTCAACAGGGCATTCTTAGCAGGGTTACAGAATCTGTTAAGAATATTGTGCCTGGATGGCTACAGAGATATTTCAGCAAGAACGAAGATGTATGTAGCTGCTCAACAGACACAAGAGAGGTGCCACAGTGGCCAGAAAATAGGGAAGATGACCATATATACTCTGATGAGGAGAGCGCGAACATTCATGACGGGAGAATCACTCCTGAGCCAACAGGCAGTAATACAGAAGGTAAATAGAATGTGGATATTTTGTTTTGAATGATAGGTTTTCATGCCTTAATCTAAAATATTTTTATATTGCCTAGCTGTGGTAAATCTAATTGTGTAGTATAGAAACCATGTTGGAGAAGGGTGATGATCACCTACAAATTGGTATCTTTTTAATTTAGCAGCTTTTTGTTTATTAAGGGAGGTTGAAATACTGTATCAGTTGAGCGCCAGCTCTGCTGTTAGACACTGGGTTTGAATTTTCACACCACCAATTGTTAGTCGTGTGATTTTGGTCAAGATAATCTGCTCTCCTCTGTACGCTCATAAGTGGTTTTGAAGAGAGTGAATGTGAATAGGTCCTGAGACTAAGGGAGCAGTGTGGTAAGGCCCCCCAGCACGTGGATTTGGGTGTGGTGAAGCTGCAGTTGGCTCCCTCCCTCTGCAGCCTGCCCAGCTGGGCTGTTTAATCTTAGACTGTTTTAAATGTGTTTTGGATTTACTTAAGGCGTTTTTGTGGGGTTTGCAAATATTTAATAGCTTCAGGTAACGCATGAATGTGACATATTTGGGAATACGACTCTGTCATTCACGTATTTTTTATAGCCCTACTGAGACGTACTTCACATAAATGGGTTCACCCATTTAAAGTATATAGTTCAGTGATTTTCCTGTTGTTGTTGTTCAGTGATTTTTAGTACATACGGAGTGTTTCACGGTGGATTTTAGAACATTTTAATTACCATCCTTCCCCACCCCATTCCCCTGAAATCCTATACCCATTAGTAGTCACTACCCATCCCTGCCCCTCCAGCACCAGGCAACCACCAATCTTTATCTATAGATTTGTCTAGACTGATGTTTGATATAGATGGAATCATAAAATATGTGATCTATTATAACTGGCTTCTTGCACTTAACATGATGGTTTCAGGGTTCATCCATGTCATAGCATGTATCAGAACTTCCTTTTTATTGCCAGATAATATTTCATGGCTTGGATAAACTACATTTTATTTATCCATTGACCAGTTGATGAACATTTGTGTGGTTTCTACTTTTGCAGTATTGAGAACACTCCTTTTTTGAGTATTCCTGTGCAAGTTGTTTTGTGGATGTGTTTTCTCCTGGGTAGGTACCTGGGAGTAGAATTGCTGGGTCATCTGGTAATTTAACATTTTGAGGAAAAAACTTTTTCTAAAATGACTACACCATCTTACCTTCCCACTGGTGTGTGTGAAGAATGCAGTTTCTTTACCCTGTTAGTGTGTGAAGGATGCAATATCTTTTTTACTTCTTTTTTTTAAATATAGCTCTTCTGGTAGATGTGAAGTGGTATCTCATCGTGATTTTGATTTGCATCTCCCTGATCACTAATAATGAGCATCTTTTCATGTGCTTCAGTTCAGTTCAGTATCTCAGTCGTGTCCGACTCTTTGCAACCCCATGGATCGCAGCACGCCAGGCCTCCCTGTCCATCACCAACTCCCAGAGTTCACTCAGACTCACGTCCATCGAGTCAGTGATGCTATCCAGCCATCTCATCCTCTGTCATCCCCTTCTCCTCCTGCCCCAGTCCCTCCCAGCATCAGAGTCTTTTCCAATGAGTCAACTCTTCTCATGAGGTGGCCAAAGTATTGGAGTTTCAGCTTTAGCATCATTCCTTCCAAGAAATCCCAGGGCTGATCTCCTTCAGAATGGACTGGTTGGATCTCCTTGCAGTCCAAGGGACTCTCAAGAGTCTTCTCCAACACCACAGTTCAAAAGCATCAATTCTTCGGCGCTCAGCCTTCTTCACAGTCCAACTCTCACATCCATACATGACCACAGGAAAAACCATAGCCTTGACTAGACGGACTTTTGTTGGCAAAGTAATGTCTCTGCTTTTGAATATGCTATCTAGGTTGGTCATAACTTCTTTCCAAGGAGTAAGCGTCTTTTAATTTCATGGCTGCAGTCACCATCTGCAGTGATTTTGGAGCCCAGAAAAATAAAGTCTGATACTGTTTCCACTGTTTCCCCATCTATTTGCCATGAAGTGTTGGGACCGGATGCCGTGATCTTCATTTTCTGAATGTTGAGCTTTAAGCCAACTTTTTCACTCTCCTCTTTCACTTTCATCAAGAGGCTTTTGAGTTCCTCCTCACTTTCTGCCATAAGGGTGGTGTCATCTGCATATCTGAGGTTATTGATATTTCTCCCGGCAATCTTGATTCCAGCTTGTGTTTCTTCGAGTCCAGCGTTTCTCATGATGTACTCTGCATAGAAGTTAAATAAACAGGGTGACAATATACAGCCTTGACGTACTCCTTTTCCTATTTGGAACCAGTCTGTTGTTCCGTGTCCAGTTCTAACTGTTGCTTCCTGACCTGCATACAAATTTCTCAAGAGGCAGATCAGGTGGTCTGGTATGCTCATCTCTTGCAGAATTTTCCACAGTTTATTGTGATCCACACATTGAAAGGCTTTGGCATAGTCAATAAAGCAGAAATAGATGTTTTTCTGGAACTCTTTTGCTTTTTCCATGATCCAGTGGATGTTGGCAATTTGATCTCTGGTTCCTCTGCCTCTTCTAAAACCAGCTTGAACATCAGGAAGTTCACGGTTCACATATTGCTGAAGCCTGGCTTGGAGAATTTTGAGCATTACTTTACTAGCGTGTGAGATGAGTGTGATATATCTTTGGAGGAATGGGCTATTCAAATCCCCCTTTTCCATTTTTTACCAGGTTATTTTTCTTTTTATAATTGAATTGAAAGGGGTTTTGACATATTTTGAATATGTCTCTTATCTATATATGATTTGCAAACATTTTTCTCCCATTTTAGCTTCTTGATGGTGTCCTTTGAAGCACAAAAGTTTTAAATTTTGAGGTCCACTTTATCTCTCAAGTATATATTTCTTTTCAGTATATATATTGTTTTCTTTCACTGCATGTTTTGATTTCCAGTTACAGCAATTTTTTTGATAACTTAAGTCTTGTCTTGCCTCAATAATTGATGTGAATATGTACCTATTAATTTTGGTATACTTAGTAACTTATTTTCCTGCCTGATTTGCTTTTAGTGAGAACTAGTGAGCGTGAAATGGGCTGAAAGAGGGATTCTTATTTTGGAGAAGTGGCAAATCTAACTTTTCTTAGTGATACTCAATTTGGTTTAGTCTTTTTTATTAGAGTAACTTAGGGAGTTTTAGGAGAAGGCAATGGCACCCCACTCCAGTACTCTTGCCTGGAAAATCCCATGGATGGAGGAGCTTGGAAGGCTGCAGTCCATGGGGTCGCTGAGGTCGGACACGACTGAGCAACTTCACTTTCACGCATTGGGGAAGGAAATGGCAACCCACCCCAGTGTTCTTGCCTGGAGAATTCCAGGGACTGGGGAGCCTGGTGGGCTGCCGTCTATGGGGTCGCACAGAGTTGGACACGACTGAAGCGACTTAGCAGCAGCAGCAGAGAGTTTTAATATCTGTACTTTTCAAGATCTCTTTCTAATATATTACTAGCAACCATCTGGTGGTTTTACTTGGTAGGTCTCTAGGGTGACTGCTTCTGTGTCATTCTCTTCTGACATCGAATGGGACCCCAACTTCTCTCTTGACTAGAGACTTGTAGTGTGCACCACCATATATCTACCGTGACTGAAGCTTTTTCCATCCTAATGCTTGTGGGGATTAACTAACTTGAAGAATTCAGTTTAGCTGTGAGATAAATGGAGTGTCTCATTGTACAGCTGTGAGGTTTCTTTCTGTTTGTGTGTTTGTACTTTTGTTGAAATGATGGCAGTGGTCTGCCAAGGTTCATTCCCACTTGGATTTTATTCATTATATTATTAAGTTTACACAGTAGCTTTCTATTATATATATACATAGTACACACACCTTTGTGAATAATTTGTAAATTTAAATTATTATGGAAATTTTCAAAGTACAAAAGGAAGGAGGGGGATAATACGGTAAACCCCTCGGACCTGTTAGCCAGTTTCAGGGACAGCCAGCGTACGGCTGACTTTGTTTTCCTCGTTCCCACATCTGTTCACCCGCCTTCTCATTCGAACTCCTCTGATTTAGAAGCAAATTGTGAGCAGCTTTTGATACTAACTTCAGAAACTTGGTGACATTTTTCCCTGTGTCTTGTCTTAGAGCTGACTCCTGCTCCTGTCTTAAAATCTGTAAGTTCTAGGCAGATCTCTTTTGACAGGCTGCCTCCGTCTTTCTCAAAGTATTCAGTACTTACAGCCACATGTGTGACTACAGTATCAATTGATAACTCTCCTGTGTGATGAATATAGATCTTATTAGATAATGATAAATAATGATAAATCTTATTAGATAACGATAAATAACGATAAATCACTTTGTTTACTCTGTGGAACATTATTCTTAAATTTGACAGTGCGTTCTCAAAACAACTTAGACATACTTGCTCTTAAAGTAGTGTAAAATTAGATGTAACAATCCTGCATGTTGCTTACCGATTACCAGTGTAACTCATATATTAATAGTAACTGGACCAGGAGAATACTGTACATCCTTCAAATAGCACACCCTTCAAATGAACGGTTACAGAATCTGCAGCCTCTTTGATACCTGCTGTCTGCAGCTTTCTGCGTTTATGCACCTCCTTGTATTGCGTGTTTTAATGATGGTGAGCCATGAGGTGTCTAGATTTCTTTTACTCGGTTAATGGCATTAATCAGTGAGGAGAACCTCAAATAATGTAGAGGATAGATTTTTATCGATTCAGCAAGAGTTCAGGCCTCTGAGGGGGACACCCACAATGGTGCATGTACCATGCTGGTCAGCCATGGACTGAAGTTTAGATTTACTGGCTGATTAACGCTGTGATACCATAGGTGTGCTCTCGGAAACTGAGCCTTTGTGGCTGATGGGAATCTGTAGATGACATGACCTCATTTAGTCTTACTGTCCCCAAATGTGTCCTTTATTGGGCCTGGTTTAGAGGGTAAGGAAGCTATATAAACCTGAAAAACTGGCATTGCTGTTAGCAGCATACCTTCCAGTAGAAGTGTATCATACTAGCTTGCTTTTTCTCTATGGCTTCTGTATATGCTAGATTGAGTAGATGTCTGCCAATAGCTTGAAAACATCCCATGGGATAAACTGCTGTGGGGGTGAGAGAATGGGTCAGTAAAAAGCACTTTTAGGATCTACTACAAAATTAGAATACTTCATGCTATAAGAAACATTTCAGCCTATGTGTATACGAATCCTGACTGTGGAGATAATTGAAATATGATAGTCTTTAGATACCAATAGGTGTAAGTGCCAATACCAGTAAATTTTGAAGCTCCTGCCAGTTTCTCCCTTAACTTGAGCAAACTTGGTAAGAAATTATTACATTAAACACTAATTTCCCATTCCCTTCCCCTCAGCCCCTGGCAAACACCATTGTACTTTTGCTATGACTTTGACTGCATACTTCAAATGAGTAGAATCGTAAATATTTCTCCTTCAGTGACTGACTCACTTCACTTAGCAGAATGTCTTCAGAGTTCATTCGCATCGTTCTATGTATTGGAATTTATTTCCTTTTTACGACAATAATATTCATTGTATGTATTTACCACATTATTCATTCATCTGTTGATGGACACTTAGGTTTCTTCCAACTTTGGCTGTTGTGAATAATGCTGTTACGAACATGGTTATACAGATCTCTTTGAGACTCTCAGTTCTTTTGGATATATATCCAGAAGTGGAGTTGTTGGGTCGTGTGGTAATTCTGTTTTTAATTCTTTGTGATAGTAGCTGTCCTTAGGAGTGTGAAGTGGTATCTCACTGGTTTCAATATGCATATCTCTGTTTAGAAATGTTGAGAATCTTTCCATATGCTTGTTGACTGTGTATCATTTTTGGACAAGAGTCTGTTCAAATCCTTTGCCCAATTTTTAATCAGATAGTTTGATTTACTATTGTAGGAGTCCTTTATATGTTCTGGATATTGACACCTTATCATATATGATTTGCAAACATCTTCTATTTTTATTTCTATTTCTTTTATTCCTTAAGTTGCCTTTTCTCTCTTGATTATCATGTCTTAGTGCTCAAAAGTTTTTTAGTTTGATACAGTCCCACATGTCTTTTTTCTTTTATTGCCTGTCATATCTGAGAAATCATTGCCAAGATCAGCATCTTAAAGCTTTTCTGTTTTTTTCTGTAAACTTTATATTTTGGAGTCTTATGTTTAGATCTTTAATCATTTAGTGCTTATTTTTGTGTATGGTGTAGGAAAGGGTCCAGTTTCCTTCTTTTGCCTGTGGATATCCAGTTTTCCCCAAATTATTTATTGAAGAAATGATTCTTTCCATTGACTGGTGTTGGTGCTCTGTCAGGGATCATTTGACCGTGTGTGTAAGGGTTTATTTCTTGGCTCTCTGTTATGTCCTTTTGGTCTACATGTCTGTCTTTAGGCCAGCACCATGCCTTTGATTGCTGTTTTGTAATGATTTTTTGAAATCAGGAAGTGTGACATCTCCATTCTTGTTGTTCTTTTTCAGGATTATTTTGGTCATTAGGGGTTGATTGAGATTCAATAGGAAGTTTAGGACGAATTTTTCTATTTCATCAAAAAAGGATCATTGGGTTTTTTTTGTTTGTTTGTTTGTTTTTTAAAGAAATTGCATTGACTCTGCAGATCACTTTGGGTAGTATTGACATTTTAACAATTTTAGGTCTTTCAGTCTAAGAACATGGGATGTTTTTCCATTTATTTACATCTTAAATTTCTTTCAGTCATGTTTTGTAGTTTTCATCTTGCAAGTTCTTTCACTTCCTTAGTCAATTCCTAAGTGTTTTATTCTTTTTGATGCTACTGTTAATGGAATAATTTTCTTGTTTTTCATTGTTAATGTATAGAACAAAACTGATTTCTGCATGTTGATTTTGTATTTTGCTGCTTTGCCAAATTTGTTGACAAGTATATTTTGATCACTAAAGTGTATTTTGGCAGTAGGCTAGGCAAGTTAATTTCACTTAGTTGAAAACCTTGTTTGGCTAAAGAATATCTTAAATTGGGCTTATCACAGGAGGCTTCAGTGTTTTGAATGGAAGTTATGTTTATTATATAGTATATTTTCTTCAAACAAACACTTTTATTTTGATAGTACATTGCTTTTTCTAAACTGAGTGTTAATAATGTTATTGCTGTTCTCTTTAGAACCCTCAACAACTAGTACCGCTTCAAATTATCCAGATGTATTAACAAGGCCTTCTCTTCATCGGAGCCATTTGAATTTCTCCATGTTGGACTCTCCTGCGTTACACTGTCAGCCCTCCACATCTTCGGCATTCCCCATCGGCAGTTCTGGATTTTCCCTCGTAAAGGAAATTAAAGATTCTACCTCTCAGCATGATGATGATAACATCTCAACCACCAGTGGTTTTTCTTCAAGAGCTTCTGATAAAGGTATTCTTGGCATTTGGTAGTAAATAATTTTGGTAGTAGAAAATAAATTTCATGGGATAATTTTTTTCTAACTTGGCTGTCATTTTCATTTTCTATTTATAAAAGCATAGGCCTTGTTATAGTGTTATTACTGTGCATTGCATATTTTTATTTCAGATATAGCTGTTTCAAAGAACACTTCGGTGCCACCTCTGTGGTCCCCAGAGGCTGAACGTTCTCATTCATTCTCACAGCACACTGCCACCAGCTCAAAAAAACCAGCATTCAACTTGTCTGCCTTTGGAGCACTTTCTCCTGTGAGTCCTAATTTGATTTGATTTAACCACATTAGTTTTGAGGGCTTGTCTTATAATTTATCGTTATGTTTCTGTGCAGTCACTTGGGAACTCTTCAATTTTTAAAACAAGTCAACTTGGAGATTCTCCTTTTTACCCTGGAAAAACAACGTATGGCGGGGCAGCAGCCGCTGTAAGACAGTCTAAACTACGGAACACACCGTATCAGGTTGGTTTGAATAGAAGGGGGCTTATACCTTTTTTTCTTTTAAAAATAAGTTAACTATTGTCACTCAAAAAAAGTTTGGGTCCATTTATTCTTTGGTGAAATGATAAAACTGGATTGCGTTCTTTTCATTTAGGAGCTATATTAATATTATTTTGCACCAAAGTGAACATTTTATCCATTATTTGTGTGTGTGTGTTTTAGAAAGTATGGTAGTTAATTCCTTTTTTAAAAAGTTGAGGTGTATGTAACATATAGTAGAATTTACCCGTATCACAGTATTTGTATTTTAACTAAACACATACAGTTGAATAACTCCTTCTGCACTCAAAATACTGAATAAACATTTCCATCATACCAGAACATTCTTGGGAAACTCTGTAGTCAGCCCTTCTTTGTACTTCACCTCTTGGCAACCAGTATCTGTTTTCTTTTCCTGTAGTTTTCTTTTTTTTTCCCCCAGGATGTCATAAATTTAATCATACACTGTGTATTTTTTTGAATGTGGCTTATTCTATTTAGCATAATACACTTAGGCATTATGCAGATCAGTCTATATTTGCATATATCAGTAGTTAATTCCTTTTTATTGCAGTTATACAGTTTGCTTATCTACTCACTAGTAAAAGGATGCTTAGATTATTTCTAATTTTTGTCTATTGTGAATAAAACTGCTATGGACATTAATTTTCATTTCTCTTGGGTATACTCCTAGAAGTTGGATTGCTGAGTCACATGGTATATACAGTAATTTTATAATAAACCACTGGAGTGTTTTCCAAAGTGGGTGCTACCCCTTTGCGTTCTCACCATACCGTCAGCACTTGTCATCAATTTTTTATAGGCATGTAGTGACAATTCCAACTTACTGTGGTTTTGCATTTCCCTAATGACCATGATGGTGCTTATTACCATCAGTATACCTGGGGTGAAGTATGTGTACAAATGTTGCCCATTAATAAAAATCTAAATTTTTTATTGAGTTACAATATGAAATATTAGTTTTAGGTATGCAACATAGTGGCTTGATATTTTTATACATTATGAAATAACCACAAGACCAGTTACTATCCATTGCCATACAAAGTTGTTAAAATATTGTTGAATATATTCCCTATGTATACATTACATCCTTGTGACTTATTTTATATATGGAAGGGTACACCTGTTAATCCCCTTTGGCAATTTAATCTGTCCCTTTTGCTCATTTTTAAATAAGTTTTTTTTTCTTATTCATGAGTTTTGAGAATTCATTATTCAGGGTGTATGTCCTTTATTAGATATATGTTTTACATGTATTTTCTCCCATTCTCTGGCTTATCTTAACAATACCTTGTCGAGAGAAGTTTTTACTTTTGAAGACATTCAGCATATCAGGTTTTGTTTTTTTTTTCTTCCTTTTATGGTTCATGCCTTTGGTGTCATGTCTAGAAATTTTTACCCAACCCAAGGTCACAGAGATTTTCTTCTGTTTTCTTTTAAAAGCTTTATAGTTTTAGGTTTTAATTTAGACCTTTGATTCATTTTGAGTTAAAATTTTTATGTATAGTATGAAGTGTGGATCAAGATTCATTCTTTTAAACAAATGAATGTCCATTTTTTCTCATACGTACTGTTTGTTGATAAGATTGTACTTTAACCATTGAATTGTCTTTGCACCTTTTTTGAAAATGAATTGACCATATATGTGGCTCTATTTCTGGACTTTCTGTTCTTTTGGTGTGTGTGTGTGTGTGTGTGTGTATCCTTTTGTCAACACTATTCTTTTGTCTTGATTACTATATCTTGATAGTAAGTCCTGAAATCAGGTACTTTGAGTCCTCCAAACCTCCCTCGCCCCTCACAGGATTCAGAGAATTGAAATTTTCAATTAAGGCATAAAGAAAAAAAGTTGAACATGAGCTTAATGACACCACCCAAAGACAGGTTGATGTTAACAGTTAATTCTTTTTCACTTTGCACATAAAATTCTGTTTCATAGTTATTTTCACTCTCTGAAATTTGTGCTTTAGAGTATAAAGTTCCAGCAAATAACTCAAGGTTCACATTATAGGCACCAGTCAGAAGACAGATGAAAGCTAAGCAGCCCAGTGCACAGGCCTATGGTGTGACCAGTTCAACAGCTCGGAGGATATTGCAGTCCTTGGAGAAGATGTCAAGTCCTCTAGCGGTAAGTTTTTAAAATCACAATTAGATTCAGGAATATAGCAAAATTTAAGCTTAGTGAGAAATCTTAATTTCGTTATTTCAACATTAACAGGATGCAAAAAGAATTCCATCTGTTTTTTCTTCTCCTCTGAATTCTGTAAGTTGACTTTTAAATCTTTAAAGAGGTACGTTTTCACATGTTGGTGATACCATATTTTTCAGTTTCCCGTCCATTCTAATGGTATTTTATTTATTTAGCCTCTTGATAGGAGTGGGATGGATACCACCACAGACTTTCAGGCCAAAAGGGAAAAGGTAAGCCTTCTTTAGCATTTATCTAAGGTACTGGCAGTTTTATATTTATTTTTAAGTTGGCAAATACATAAATTGGCTTTAGTTGATGGTCATTAAGGAACCTGTTTGAAAAAAATGGACTTTTTTTTTTTTTAACTTGGATTTTGCAGTTTCTTGTGAGGGCCTTAGCACATGCTGTATATGTAGTAGATGGTATATATTAATTATATCTTGGCATTTCCATTTTCAGTATCCTGGCAGTCTTTTTTTTTAATAATTGATTTACAGTATTGTGTTAGTTTCAGGTATACAGCAGAGTGAATCAGTTATGCATATACATGTATTCCCTCTTTTTTTAGGTTCTTTTCCCATATAGGTTGTTACAGAGTCTTGAGTTCCCTGTGCTGTACAGTAGGTTCTTATTAGTTAACTATTTTGTATATTTCTGGCTGTCTTTATACGAGTAACTCTTATCTTTTGATAAATGAAGATAGGCGTGAACAGAGCTTGACATGTTTAATTAGCAGTTCAATGAACTAAAGTTCTCATTGAACATAGTTACTTTGTAAGTTTTCCTCATAAACATGTCAAATCAGTTATGTGTGATAGGATTTCCAGTTTGCATAACTTCTTCCATCAGTCAGCCAAGACAGCAGAGCTAATGAAAAATGTAATAGTTATATCTTGATAAACCTTTTTATCACATTCTATTTGGTTAAAATTAGTTTGGGGTTTTATTGTGGGAAATGCTTGATAGTTAAGGTTAAAGAGGTATAATTTTTGTCAGTTATATTTATGTATAAGTGCCCTTAAGGGAAAGCAGATTCCCACATAATTCCTTGTAAAGCATTTATTACACCACCAGGTTCCCTCAGGAGTAATTGATTAAAATTATCATAAATTTCTGAATTAATTGTAGGAACTGTGTTCAAGATACTGGTAAATGACAATTATTTTACTGCAGTTCTGATGCAGAAAAGAAAATATTAATTGAGCTTTTTCTTGGGATAGCATTATTTCTCAGTTTTTAGTATTACCTTATGGCTCAGCTGGTAAAGAATCCTCCTGCAGTGTGGGAGATCTGGGTTCGATCCCTGGGTTGGGAAGATCCCGGAGAAGGGAAAAGCTACCCACTCCAATATTCTGCCCTGGGGAATTCCATAGACTGTATAGTCCGTTGGGTCGCAAAGAGGTGGACTCGACTGAGACTTTCCCTTTCAGACATTTGTAATAAAGCAAGAGGGAATTCATTATTGGCTGTGTAATGGGATTAAGTTAAGCCATTATCTGCTTTTCTGTGACTCATTTATATCAGATTGTTTAAAAAGAAGTAAAATTTTAAAATTATGTCATAAGAGAAGTTCTCATCAACAAAAATTTTATTAGTGATTGAGTATAGTATAAGTTGATGGGGTTGCAAGAGTCTGACACAACAAGTAAATGACGACAACAGTAGTTTCAGTAAAATTTTGGTAGCGAATGCTAGGAAATATAAAGGCCAGGATACAGTATTGTTGTTCAGGTTTCACAGTTGCAATCAGAACAGTCTACAAAATAGACTTTCTCATTGAATTGTAGGATCACATTTGTGATGAGGATTTAGGGAAGAGCTAGGGACTAGATGGAGGCTTTGCCCTGGAAACCAACATTGTTCACAGCTGCTGCTGGGTGAAAGGACTGTATTCATAGTATTATAATCTTTGGACAAAGTAGAAGCCCTTGGCTTTATAGTCATCTCACACCAACTGGAGTTTTGCTGTGTTTCAGTGTACCAAAAGACGTTGACATAACACTTGTGTTCTTCGATAACAAAGCCAGTTCATCTTAAGATTTGGAATTCTTCACTGTGCTTTACTAATTAGACTTAAATTGTAAAGACTTGGTTTTTAAATAACAATGGAGGAAAGTTTACTTGGAGAGATTTGCACACATTTTAAGCAATTAAAGTTTTCATAGCTGCTGCTGCTGAGTCGCTTCAGTTGTGTCCGACTCTGTGCGACCCCATAGATGGCAGCCCACCAGGCTCCCCCGTACCTGGGATTCTCCAGGCAAGAACACTGGAGTGGGCTGCCATTTCCTTCTCCAATGCATGAAAGTGAAAAGTGAAAGTGAAGTCGCTCAGTCATGTCCGACTCTTAGTGACCCCATGGACTGCAGCCTACCAGGCTCCTCCGTCCCTGGGATTCTCCAGGCAAGAGTACTGGAGTGGGTCGCCTAGTTAAATATTTATAAGTGAAGAAAATATAGATAGTAATTTGGGGAAAATGTGGCAAAATCAATTTTGGTTCATATATTTGAAATTCATCCTGTAAAAGCTTAGAGTATTCAAAATGCTCTGTAGAAGTTTCCTTGTGTGTGTCATGTGTGTGAAGTCATTAAGTTTAGAATAAAATAGTCGGTGAAACCATTTTGAAAGTATATGTATATATAGGTATATGTCTAAATAAATTCGTACTTACATAGATTAATAATATCAATGTTAATACACATTCGTTTACTTTTAGTTTTTCCTCTTAGTGTTTGTTTGCACCCACTGTGTATTTCTCTAGAACTAGGTACTCATAGTCTCTTGGTTATATTAGCTATTGTCAAATAATTTTTAGACATTCGTGGCTGGTATATGAAAATAAAAGTTTGTCTTTGATTTCTGCCTCTCTCTAAGGTGGACTCTCAGTACCCCCCTGTTCAGAGACTCATGATCCCAAAGCCAGTTTCCATAGCAGCAAATCGAACTGTTTATTTTAAACCATCTTTGACTCCATCTGGTGAATTAAGGAAGACTAATCAAAGAATAGATAAAAAGTACAGTGTGAGTATGTGTTTATTTTCACTAGTCTTTGAGTATTGATTAAAATAAATAAGAACACATTGTAAAGTACAATTATTTACTATTGCAGTCTAGCAACTAGATAATGCGTGAAGTTTGTGAATTAGTGATTATGAATTGGTATGGCTTTTAATGGTTGACACCTTGGTCATATCCTGAATTAGTGTTTACTAGCAAGCATTGTTTATATTAAATAATTTTGCCACACTACCTTTATTTGTGTGTTTTGTCTGCGTTGTTGAGCTATTTGAAAATTTCAGGTATCATGACTGTTCACCCAGAGTACTTTGGTATACTATATGATACACTAATATCTCCTATGTTACCATGTTTAAGAAAGTTAATGTCAGTTCCTTCCTAATATTATCTAATAATCTAGTTCATATGTTGTTTATACCTGCTGCTTTTTTGCCACTGCTCAGCTTGTGTGATCTTAATTCCCCAACCAGGGATTGAACCCTGGGGCTCTGGCAGTAAAAGTACCGAGTCCTAACCACTGGACAGCCAGGGAATTCCCTATAGCTGCTTTTTTGAGCCGGTATCCAAACAAGTGTATTACTTGTGGTTTTGTCTTTCTAGACCTCAAATCTTTACCCTCACCACACTGTTTTTATTCTTATGTTGCTTCTGTATTGAGATGTGATTCTCATACCTTGCCATTCACCTTAGAGTTTATAGCTCAGTGGATTTAGTGCATTTACAGTTGTTCGTCTGTGTCACTAGTCAGTTTCAGAACATTCTTATCGTCCTCTCCCCTACATCTCATATCCATTAGTAGTCACTTCTCACCTCTCCACCTCCAGCCTGAGGCAGCCATTTATCTTTCTCTTTAGATTTACTTATCTGGACATGTCGTATATATGAAATCTTAAAATAAGTAGTTCTTAGTGTTTGGCTTATTTCATATTTTCATCATTAGCATGATGTTTTTAGGTTCACCTCATATCAGAACATTGTTCCTTTTTATTGCTGAATAATATTTCATTGTTTAGATGTAGTGATTTTGTTTATCCATTCATCAGTTGAGGGACATTTGGGTCCTTTTCACTTTTTCACTGTAATGAATAATATTGCAATGAACTTTGATACAAGTGCCAGTTTTTTTGTGGACATTGATATTCATTTCTCTTGGGTCTTATACCTTGGAGTAGAATTGCTAGGCACATTGGTATTTGAAAAGGCCAGATCATTTGTCTTCTACTTTGTCTCATGTCCTGGGTCTGTCTGTTTTCCTGTGTCATTTAACTAAAGTGTGTTCTTTTTCCATTTATAAAACATCTTCCTATTTGTGCCTTTGTTGGTTTAAGCTCATTGAATCTTCATGGCAACTCAATTTCTTGAAAAATTTCAAACTGAAATTGAGAGAATAGTACAATACAGTATTTACCTATTTGCTTTAACTTGACTCACCAGTCTTTAACATTTTGTCATATTTGCTTTATCAGACTTTAAAAAATAATTTGAACATAATTTTGGACTTGCATGAAAAATCTTAAGAAGTCCACATTTTACTACATTTCCTTTATCTTTTTCTGTTTCTACAAACAAGAAATTCCCTCACGTACCTGAAGAAGTTACCCAAACCAGAAAGAATCTTATCATCAATACAATACTGTTAATTGCAAATTTTGTTAGGATGCCAGTTGTCCCAAAAGAACAAAAATGGAAGATCATGTGTTAAATTTGTCAAATTTCTTTATCTCCTTTAGTCTAGAACAGTTTTTTGGTTTTGGGGGGGTTTGTTTTTGGTATTTCATAACATTGATATTTCTGAAGGAGTACAAGGATGTTTGTTTGCTCATGATTAGATTCTGGTTGGAGAAAGAAATGGCAACCCACTCCAGTGTTCTTACCTGGAGAATCCCAGGGATGGGGGAACCTGGTGGGCTGCCGTCTATGGGATCGCACAGAGTTGGACACGACTAAAGCGACTTAGCAGCAGCGGCAGCAGATTCTGGTTAGGCACTTTCGGTAGTAATACCACAGAACAAATTCTGAACTCTTCTCAGTATCATAATATCCGGCAGTTTCTGCCAGTTTGTCCTGCACTGATGCTGTGATCAGCAGTTTAGGTGGTGTCAATGGGATTTCTTCACTGTGAAATTGCTAGTATTGTACCTTTTATAACTAATAAGATAACTTTAAGAGTATAAATATCCTTTTTACCCACCACTGTTAGCAGTTTTGATGATATTTGCCTGAATCTTTTATTTGTAGATGCCAAATGGTGGTTTTCTAATTCTACTATTTCTTCTACCTTTATGAAGTTGGTTTTCTACTGTAGGAAGTTTTCTCTATGTATGTATTTCTCTATGTATTTATTTAAGTCAGTGTGAATTCTTAAATTTGATAAGATTGTAATCTTTTATTAGGATTATTTATTTTGATGTTCACTGTCCCATATTTGGCCTTTGAACCGGCTCATGTCCTTTTAATATTTTCACATCATTTTTCAAGCACTTAGTTGCTTTTTAATATTATAAAACAACCCAGGCTCATCTTGTGAGTTTTCAGCCCCAGCCCTGAAATCAGCCAGTTCTCCAAGGAACCCTCATTCCTTTAGATGGAAGAACTCTTTAAGTTGCAGAGAATCATTTCAAAAGGACCGTCAGTGTAAATTTGATTGCACATTTAATAGGCCATAAGTAAAATATTTGTGTGGTTGATAATGTGTATTAAATTTGTATGCTACAGTTTTGTTTAAAAGACAGTTGTGCTTATTATCAGTTTGTGTATAATCACACTGTAACTCTTGGTCATCATTCAGGTGACAGGGTATGAGTTGTAGATTTTAAAATTCATTAAACAACTGTCAAATTCCTGACACCAAATATTAAAGTTCACAGATAAAAAGGTGGTGTTAAAATTAAATAAGCAGCTATATAAATATGTTATATTCCTTTTTTTTTAGACTGATTATGAAAAAAATACTACACCAGGACAAAATAGAGAGCAACAAGAAAGGTATTGTCATCTTTATAGTGAAGCTTCTTTATATTTTTTGTAAGGCCTATATTTGATTTGTATCTGCCTTCTTGAAGATTAAGAAGTTTAAAGAAATAGAAATCTACACATAGAAATCTGTGAGCTTTTAAAATCACATTCAGCTGAACATTTATTTTCTTAATTGTTGACAGATCTTTTTTTTTTTTTTTTTAGTATTAATTAACAAGTTATGGACCAGAGTAATATTTCATTTGTTTTAATTTTCTTTTTCTTTGCCTAGTGGCTTTTCTTATCCAAATTTCAGTATGTCTGCAGCCAATGGTTTATCTCCTGGAGTAGGTGGTGGAGGTGGCAAGATGAGGCGAGAGAGAACACGTGTTGTGGCATCTAAACCTCAAGAGAAGGAGGTAAGGTTATGCTCTTTGACATATATTTTGAAGTATCTTAATACCTTGAAGTTTATTATTAAAAGTTTTGATGCGGTGATGAGGGACCCACCTGGAGGTCCCTTGGAAGGATGAGGTTAGGGGAGACCCAGCATAGGAATTATCTACCATTGAAACAGTTCCTTAAAAGTGTGTGTATGTTTTAAACTATCAGGCTTTTTAAACCATCTTCACTGTGACCTAATCTAATACCTTAAATTTCTTGGGTATCCCTAGTCTAAAGCCATAATTTTTCAAATAAAACTATTGCAATTGAAATTATTTGACCCTTGAAATAACTATTATGTAGTTTGGTTTTGCCCATTCCTGAAACATGATGTGTTTGTCTCATGGGCCTTTTCCTTATTATTTGTAAAATATATCAGTCTTGCAAAAAATAGCAGGTTTTCCCTGTTACGTATTTATCCAGTATGAAGACTCAGCACAGCCCATTCTGCAGGTGCCTTTGGGTTGATTCCTGTACACGCCAGTGTGAGCATGTATGCACATCTCCCCCAGTACACGTGTAGGACTTCTCCAGGCTACTTGTCTGGGAATGGAATTGTTGGATTGTAGGGGATGATACACATCTTGCCTTATTGCTCTTCAGGGTACTTTTACAGTTTAATGCTTCCACATAACAGGTAGATCTGGTTTTCCTTTATTTTTACCAGTACTTGATTTTTTTTTTCTTTTTAATATTAATGTTATGAATGTGAAGTGGTATGCCATTGGATTTTTAATTTGCATTTCCTTCTTTACTAGGGTGAGGAGACATCTTTTTGTGAGTTTCTTGGCCATTTTGCATTTTCTCTTGATCCATTTTTTTCCCCTTTGGGTTATTTCTTTTACTGGGAAGAATTCTTTATGTATACTGAACATCAAAGTTTGAAAACGATAAGGACTCACTGAAGATTGGTTAAATTAACTTTTCTGTTTAGGTTGCACTGTATATTTTCTAACTACATTGAGTTGCATCTGGGTCCATTTCAGTCTTCTGTAAATCAGTTTCAGCCTGGCTAAATCTTTGAAGTTATGTATATCGTACTTTGATTTGTGCTTTTTTTCTAATTGAAATTGTATTTGTGACTTTCTCATTGACCCATGAGGAATTAGGAGTATGTTTTTAGGTTTTTAAGTAGGAGGTCTTCTGTTGACTGTGAAATTAATGTTTTGATTGAAATTGCTCTGTGTGTGTGTTTCCTTCGTATCTATTGGTATTTTGTTTTGCAGCCTTGCTTAGAGTGAGAGGTCTGTGTTTTTCTTTTTTTTTAATCTCCCCTTTTCCAGTATAAGATCTTGTCCTGCGTTTGTGCCTCTCTGACTTATCAGAAGCTTGACTTTGGCAGTTTGGGCTTTCTGCCATATGCCTGTTGGGTTCTGATATTTGAGATCATGCTGGGGACCTTGGCTCAGTTACGGGTCTTGAGACTTTGCCCTTAGGTTCTACTTGTTGCTGTGCTAGAGTGTGGGGAAGGGAGGGGATGTGTTACTGCATTACAACATCTTAAAAATAAAGTTGATCATGTAGCATATAAAATTTTGTACTTAGAAAATTTTTCTTTTCTGCTTGAAACTCTTTATGTAGATTTGATTCATTACATTTAGAAAATGAGTTATTTGCCTTGCCCATGTATACGTAACAAAGTGAGTATCTCATTCATAAAGGATTAGATAGTTCTTTAGAAAAGCTTTTATATTTCTTGGTAAAATGTGTGGCCCCACCTTCTTAAAAGTTTATCCTGATAAGAGGAAAGCATTAGCTTGGTTTAGTGTTTACCAGGTGACAGATTGGGAGTTTTATTTCCCTTTAGTTTCTGTTTTTAAAGATACAGTTTCTAAGATCTTCAGCTGTAGCTTAGACTGATCTATATAGCTCAATTTTAGCTGTCTTGCAGATAGGTATGTGTTTAATATAACTTTGCTGTTTTGAGACATTTGGAGGGGGGTTAAAAATTTGTTGACTTTTACTATCTGGTTTACTAAATGTGAGGAGTTTTATGAAAATCAAAGCCCCTTTATCACCTTCTCCCTTCTCTGGACCCCCTCTCCATTCCTGCCCACTGCTGGTTTTGCACCCCAGGATGCCTCCCCTGACCTGTCTGTCCCTGCTTTGTTCCACTCAAGTTACAGTCTCCACATTTCTGAGGAAAGAGATACTAATAATGAGTGGCTGCCCAAGTTGGTTGCCTCGTCTGTGGGGTTTTTTCCCCCCAAACTTTTCATTTTATATTGGAATACTGCTGATTTACATAATGTTGGGATAGTCTCAGGTAGACAGCAACAGTAGACATGAAGTCCTGAGGTTATATATATTTAACTTTTTAAGTAACTGACAGACTTACTTTCCCCAAAGTAATTGTAACATCAATGGATGGGGCTTTTGTTACTCTACATCTTTATCAATAGTTGATTGTCATCTTTTAAATTTTAGCCATTCTGCTTTGTGTATGACGATGTCTCATTGTAATTTTAATTTGCCTTTCCCTCTTGCTTAATATTTTGTTCTTGTTTATGTGTTTATTGGCCATAATATCTTCCTTTGAGAAGTGTTAATTTAGAACTTTTGGTCTTTTAAAAATAGGGTTGTCTTACTATTATTCAGTTGTAGGAACTATTATTCAGTTTTAGATCCAAGTACTTTGTCAAGATACGTGTCTTACAAATATTTACTCTCCGTCTGACTTGCCTATTCCTTTTCCTAACAGTGTCTTCTGATTAGCAGATGTTCTAACTTTTATGTAGTCTGAACTTAAACATTTTCCCATTATATTTACTGTTTGTATCCTAAGAAACCTATCCCTGTCTACAAAAAAAGTCTTCCTGTGTTTTCCTCCAGAAGATTTATAGTGGTGTTTCTGTGAGAAGATTTTCCTAGTTTTCTTTTTGATTTCGTATATGATCCATAGATTATTTAGAAGTGGGTTTAGTCATGATTTTAATGTTGTGAAATGCATTGAGACTTGCTGTAGCCCAGCACGTGGTCTGCTTCTTGAGTCTTGCCCATTGTGTATTCTGTGGTTGTTGAGTGTCAGATAAGATGACTGTAATAATTCTAACGTCATCTTTGTTCTTACTGAATTTTGCGGGGAGTAGGAAGGGAGGTATGTGTCTAGTAAATTGTTGAGATATGAGTTAAAAGTTGTCAGCTTTTACTTGGTGAGTTTGTCTTTTTCCTGTTAATTATATCAGTTTTTGCTTGTTTATCTTGAGGCCCTCATTGACGTGTACACCTTATCTATGGTGGCCTCTCAGTAATTTACCCCTTTTAATATTACTAAATGTCCTTTAAAAAAGTCTTTGGAAATATTCTTTGTCTTGAAATCTACTTTATCTGGTATTTAATATAGCCAGCCACTCTGATACTAAAATATGCGTTCTTAGGGTTACTATTTGCAAGTTAAATTTTTGTCCATCCATTAACTTCCAATCTATTTATCTGTCTTTATGTTTAATGTAAGTAAATCTCTTACAGAGAGCATGTAATTGAGTCTTGCTTGCCCTTTTTTTAATTTTCTAATTTGCATGTTTACTTATAAATAACATAATTACTGGTATGGTTGGATTAAGGTCTACCTTTTTTTATTTTCTATTTTCCCCATTTTTTTATTTCTCTCTTGTTCTTTTTGAAAGCTTCCTTCTTTTGGGTTAATTGGATATTTCTTAGCATTCCATTTTAATTATTTGTTGGTTTTATATCTCTGACCCTTCTAATAATTTACACAGTCCTCTTGGGATTATGGTGTCTTTAACTTTTTAAATTCTACTTTGTGTTAATATTGATCATTTCCTATAAGATTTAAGAATCTTGTAACTTTATAGTTTGATTTACCACCGCCTTTTCCTTGGTATTTTATCCTATATATCATTTATATTACATTTAGATATGCTGTAAATCCACAATATATTTTTGCTTTACATACTTAATGTGTATTTTAAAGGAACTAAGAGGAAGAGAAGTTTACTCACATATTCTCCACTTCTTCCAGAAATCTAAATCTCCATTTGGTATCATTTCCCTTCACCCTGAAGAACCTGTAGAGCAGGTTTTAGTTTTGTTTTATCCAAGTGCCTTTATTATACACCTGTAGTTTACACAGATTTGCTCTGCCAGAGATTTGGAGAGTTTATATGCAGACTTGGGACTCCCCTTCTGTGGCACTTCATCTCCCCTTATTTTCTAGCTACTGTGGTCACCCTAGTCTGTCCTTTGAATGCCTCAATCAACAGATTGGCAGTTTTCTTTGAATTTCAACTGTCCCAACTGGTACCAACTCAAAGAGGACAAGAAACTCCTCCCTTCTTCTCAGTATCTTCTTCCCTCCAATATCTACTTGCTTTTGGTTGTTTTCTAATGTTTTCAGATGGTTGTTTTTAATATATTGTCAAGCACCTGTAATTGTTACTTGTCAGAGCATTGGTTAAATACAAGGTCTTCCACCATTAGCGGAAGTGGAACTCAATTTTTGTCTGTTCTAATATGGGTAATTTGAGACTAGTGGAGATCTTTGCTTACATTGAAATAAAAACCGAAGCAGTTCACCAAACTCATCAGTACTGATGTTTAGAATGCTGATGTTACATGCCAAGACCAAAAGTGACTTTGTTTCATATTTAAACCACAACTCTGATATGTTAATTTTTTTTTTTTTTCATTTTCACCAGCTAGGAAATTGGTACTGAGGACAGATAGGTTCACAAAGTCACGTTTCTGGCTGGTGGCACAGCTGGGATTCAAATCTTGTTTAGTTTTTTCTTATTCAAGAGCCTACATTGTTAACACTGCATAGTGCTGCCTCATCCCTGTTTATTCTGAATTTACATGTAACTATATCTGTTCTAGCTGAAAATAACGTTGATACAACAGAATGACACAAAAGATGAAATTTGTCATTATAAAATATGTTATGTTTTAGGAAGTGGAAGTACCAGTATTACCGAAAATCTCTCTACCCATCACCAGTTCTTCACTGCCTACCTTCAATTTTAGTTCTTCTGTGATCACAACTTCCTCTCCATCACCCATTAGTCCTTCACAATCATTAACAAATAAGGTAAAAAAAACCCATTGTTCCATAGAGGTGCTTTTTGTTTTTTCTTTATTTTAAAAAAACTAACCTGATTAAATCAGTGCTTAATTTTCACTATGGGAATTAACAACTCAGAAATTTGAGAAAAACGGAAATAGCATTGGCTTTTTAAAAAAATGTACATCGTAATGGGAACATTCTTCAATTCTTATGAATGTATTGTAAGTCTGTTTTCAAACAATATTTCCATTGAAAATACTTTATTCTTGGTTAATAATGAATTTCTGCTTTTTTAAAAAATTTCTCAAGTAGGATTAACGTCTTTAATCTGCTCCTAAAATTTGTTTGCTTTTTTCCTGACTTACTTTTTCTGAACATTTCTTATAGATGTTTATTTTTCTCCCTTAAGTAATTATCTCCCTCCAAGATCATGTATATTCCTCTTTGAAGAGGAAGCCAAATCTTATAACAGTTTCATGTTGAGTAGTTTTCAGAAATTAAAAGTGATTTTTTTTTTAATTTAAAAGGGAAAAAAATGCTTTTGGCTTCTTTGTAATTAATTTGCTTAAGGTCTATTTAACTGCCAATTTCTTTTTCTAAAAAGCTTTTTCTGTCATTTCTTTAATAATTTGAAAAACCAGGTACAAGTGACCTCTCCAAACAGCACTGGCAGCCCCTTGTTTAGATTTTCATCTCCAATTGTAAAATCTACTGAGTCAGATGTACTACCTCCGTCATCTGTAAGTAGCAAGCAAAGAGTGTTGCATATTGATTGATTCCAAAGGCATACTGTATTTTTAAGCTGTAATTTACCATTGCTGGTAAGAAATGCCATTTTTCTTACCAAAAAAATTCAATGTACAGAAAACTTTGAACATCTATACACAAAATGTATGTGTATATATATATGTATGCATCTTCTCATGTACCATTTGGAAGTTAGGATGGAGATATTTTGGTATCCTTAATTTTCTTTGTATCCCCTAAGAAAAAAGATACTTTTTGCATACCCATAATACAGTTGTCATACCCCAAAAAATGTAACATGATGTTAATAGTAACATAGTGTGCACATTCAGATTTACCCATCAGCCTCAGACTCGCTTTAATTGCTGTTTTGTTTCTCTTGGTACCTTTAATTGCTGTTTTGTTTCTCTTGGTACCGGATCCAGTTACAATTAAGACTTAGCAACTAAGTCATATTTCATTAAGTTAGCATGTCTCTTGGATTGGCTTTAATCTAGAAAATTGGAAGGTTTTATGTGCCACTATATATTTGTTTCTTCATAGTAAATATTTTGAGTAAGAGTGGTATATAAGTTGGAGACTTCCTTGGTGGCCAGTGGCTGGGACCCCGCCTGCCAGCCTGCGGCCCCTCCACCCAGTGCAGAGGGCCCAGGCTCGGGCCCTGGTTGAAGAACTGGATCCCACATAGCACAACTGAAACCCAGCACAGCTAAATACATAAATACTAAAAAAAAATAGTACATAAGTTTGATGTTCTAGTTGCCCCATCTCTATTTGGCATGTGTATCATTTAAATATGTTCAGTTCAGTTCAGTCACTCAGTCGTGTCTGACTCTTTGCGACCCCATGAATCGCAGCACTCCAGGCCTCCCTGTCCATCACCAACTCCCAGCGTTCACTCAGACTCAAGTCCATCGAGTCAGTGATGCCATCCAGCCATCTCATCCTCTGTCGTCCCCTTCTCCTCTTGCCCCCAATCCCTCCCAGCATCAGAGTCTTTTCCAATGAGTCAT
Source organism: Bos javanicus (assembly GCF_032452875.1). Classification (NCBI taxonomy): domain Eukaryota; kingdom Metazoa; phylum Chordata; class Mammalia; order Artiodactyla; family Bovidae; genus Bos; species Bos javanicus. Next base: position 40,156,238 of record NC_083890.1, read on the forward strand.
CTCTTCGCATGAGGTGGCCAAAGTACTGGAGTTTCAGCTTTAACATCATTCCCTCCAAAGAAATACCAGGGCTAATCTCCTTCAGAATGGACTGGTTGGATCTCCTTGCAGTCCAAGGGACTCTCAAGAGTCTTCTCCAACACCACAGTTCAAAAGCATCAATTCTTCGGCGCTCAGCCTTCTTCACAGTCCAACTCTTACATCCATACATGACCACTGGAAGAACCATAGCCTTGACTAGACATGTTACCTTCTGTTTTTTTACTGTGTCCTTGGCTTGTTTTCTGTTACAACTAGATGTTCCAGATTATTTTGTAATTTCCCTGCCAAATGCCTGAAATCTACTCGATGTCCATGAAGTCTCATACTTTTTATTAGGAAATGGCATTTAGAAACCCGAAAGTGGGCATCAGGAATACATTATTATTTTATGTAATGCTTTGAATGAAAAAATGCTTTAGAAATTTAAAATGCTCTTGTTAAACTAGGACACATCATTCATTATAAGAAGCACACCGATTTTAGAGATTTAAAATAGGAAAAACTGTGAATCTTAGAATATGTGAAATCCAGTATACTTTTTTGACTTGAAATAGAGCTTTATATTTGATGGGTTGTTTGCAGCTAGATGGACAGTTAAAGGACACCTTCTCTCTCTACAGATTGGATTTACATTTAGTGTGCCTGTGGCAAAAACAGCAGAGCTTTCTGGCCCTAGTAGTGTTTCAGAACCAATTACAAGCAGTTCAGGTAAGACACTTTTTCTCATAATAGTTTACATAAAAATAGGTTAATATTTCAAATTACTTCTTTTACCTTTGGCCATTCTTGTAAATGCTTTTATGTGAATATAATTAGCTCCCTAAATGTGAATAAGTTACAGCTTGTGAAGGGGATGATCACAATAGCAAATTTATCCAGTTTAATCCCAAAAAAGTGACAGTTTATTATAAATGAAATCTCAGTATAGGAAATTCAAGGGTGTTCCACATTGTAATTACAGTGGATTCCATCTCTGGGTTTCTCTTGAGTTCACAAGCATTTTTATGCATAAGGATTATACCAGCCTCTGCAGACAGTAGTAGTACATAATTTCTCAAAAAATGGGCTCTTTCTCAAAAAATTATATATCTGAATAGATAATTAGACCATAGGAATTTGCTGTGGTGGTCATGATGTGTGCTCTCAAGTATTGGGTGCTTGGGGAATGAAGAATCATCTGGGCTAAACTGCTCAGGTCAAGAATTGAGAGGAAGGGCTTTTCCCCCAACAAACAGCAAATACAAGACAACAAGAGGAAAAGCCTGATGCACTTTGAAAATAGCAAATAATTTGTCATGAGATTGAGAGGTAGCTTTAAGTTCTAAAGATTCTTGAGTGCTATGCTAAATAATTGAATTTTAATTTGAATGATAGGAAAACACTGCATGATTTTTATACTCTGGGGGGCGGGGTGTGAGATGGTTCCTTGCAGTAACAGCAGTGTGTTGAGGGGGTGTGGGTGGGAGAGGGGTATTATGGGCTGAGGTATCAGTTATGGGGCTGTTGCCTTATTCAGAAGTGTTTCTTTGACTATCTGCTGAGTTTGGGAATCTTAAAAAACTAGATCTTCCCTCATAGATAGATTTAAAAAAAAAAAAAAAATCAGAATATCAAAGAACCAGGACCCCTAAGCTGAGAAGATCTTTGGTTTGTATGGTCTGGAAGACAAGAGTATAGGTTCTGCAGGTAGCACAGAATAAGAATTTGACTGGTATGTTTGCAGTCTTAACTTCTGTTGACTAAAACAGCCCTGTGTAAGAGAAAGTAACAAGTATATTTCAGGTGTACTTAACATATGACTTTTTTTTCTTTAATGTTACTGTGAATTCAAGAAGGAATAAACCTATTCAAATTTCATTTTCATGCCTGATTATGAGGGAAAGGCATTAAAATGCTTCCATTTTTACTAATGCTTTACTAATCATCCCTGAATGAGTAAGTTTGTTAAAACAACTTTTGTGTTTCATTACATGTGGGGAAATTACTCAAGAGTTTTTAAGACGTGTATTTTAAGTAGTATATATAGAATTGTTCTTACATTGACACCTCTGTTTCTTACCACTTTGGTAAGCTGATTTGAAAAGCTGATTGAAAATTGGAAGTCATGGTTAATTACTGTATGATAGGAGCTAATTTTCACATTATCTTTTTCCATCTCTTTGAGTACACTGGAAGAAATCCTTAAAATTTACCTTAAATTCTAAAAGCAATTCAATTTTGACTGTAAAGGAATATAGAATGTGATAATGAATAAAAGCCAATTTTTCTTCATTTTGACACAATTGTAAGAAGTAGGTATGGTGTTTTGGTTTTTGCACATTTTTATTATTGAGGTGAAATTGAGATAAGATATAATCATGGGCTTCTCTAGTGGCTCAGGGGTAAAGAACCCGCCTGCCAATACAGCAGACACAGGTTCGATCCTTGAGTTGAGACGATTCCCTGGAGAAGGAAATGGTGTTTGCCTGGGAAACCCCATGGACACAGGAGCCTGGCGGGCTACATACAGTCCATGGGGTTGCAGAGTCAGACGTGACTTAGTGACTAAACAATGACAGGAATGAAGTTGATCGTTTAAAGGGAAACATTCAGTGGTGTTTACTACATGCACAGTGTTGTGCAGTCACCACCTTTAATTAGTACAAAACATGTTATCACTCCTGAAAGGAAGTACCCACTAACCAGTTTTTCTCCATTTCCTGTTCCCCCTAACTGCTGGCAACTAGTAATCCATGTTCTATTTCTGTGTATTCACCTGTTCTGGAATCATACAGTGTGACTTTGTGCATCTGGCTTCTCTCAGGTTTTCAAGGTTTGTTTGTGTCGTAATGTGTACTGTTAACATCATTCCTTTGTGGCTGAATGGCGCTCCGCTCTTTTGATATACCATAACTTATCCGTTTATTTGTTGGTGGACATCTGGGTCATTCCACCTTTTGACTGTTGTGAATAGTGTTGCTACTAAAGGTACGTGTACTTGTGTTTGTTTCAATACTGGCTTCGGTACTTCAGAGGATGTACCTAGGAATGGAATTGACAGGTCAGATGGTAGTCCTACATTTAACTTTTTGAGTAATTAATAAAACTTCTCAGCAGCCAGCCTGTTCACATTCCCACCAGCAGGACTCTCCACGTTCTCACCATGCTTATTCTTTTCCGTTTTTTGATGATAGCCGTCCTAGTGGGTATGAAGCGATGCTTCGTTGTGGTTTTGATTTACATTTATTTCCCTGAGGCCTGTGTTTAGTTTTCGTTTTTCTTTTTAATGGAGAAAGATTTATTGCAGGACCAAGCAAGGACGATGGATGCCTTGTGCTTTAAAAACTTGAACTCGTGTTTAGCATCTTCTCATGTGTTTTTGGCCTTTTACATATCTTTTTGGGAGAAATGTCTGTTTAAGTCCTTTGCCCATTTTTTAAATTGGTTTCTCTTTGTGTTGCTGAGTTACTTGCCTTTTTGTATGGTCTGGATACTAGATCTTTATCAGGTATGTGATTTGCAAGTATTTTTTTCCTGTTCAGTTGATTGTCTTGTCACTTTCTTATGTCCTTGGATGCACAGAGATTTCTAATTTTAGTGAAGTTTAGTTTTTTTTCTTCTGCTTTTGGTGTCCTAAGAATTCACTGTCATGGTCATGAAGATGTACCTCCTAGGTTTTCTTTTCAAGAGTTTTATGGGTTTAGTTCTCTTGTTTTGATCATCAATCCATTTTGAATTAATTTTTGCTCATGATGTGAAGTAAGCGTAGATAGGTTTTCTTGAACTGCTTTACCCGTTACTACTAAATTGGTGAAAACTTAAAAAAACCTGGTTATTTATACTTTTGAAAATTTCAGGCATTCTCAGAAATAGAATAGTAGACTGAATCCCCAGATACACTTTACTGAGCTTCAGCCTTTGCCATTTTGTGACCAGTCCTATTTCTCCCACCTTCACTCCTCTGCACACACACACACATGCAACCGTCAGGTAATTTTCAAACAATACTTCAGCTGTAAACAGAAACACTCCCCCTTAAAAATGTGTTGACAAAATGATTATCATACAGTGTAGAGTATTTTAAGCATAAGAACATTATACTTATTTTAAGTATATATTCATTTTAGCAAGTTTGGGAAACAAAATAACAGCATTACTGTAGATGTAAACAGGCACAATCTTCTGGACTTTCTAACCTACTCTTTCCGGTAACTGTTCTGAGAATGATTTTTGTGGCTGCATAGCATTCCATCGTGTCACTGTTCTGTAATTTATGTAGCTAGTTTATCGTGTATTTATCATTCAGGTTTTCAGCATAATAACTGACAGGTATTTTCCATCATAGGGTGAATTTTTAGAATAAGTATCTGACTTAAACAATCATTTTTAAAAGCTTTAAACATTTTAAAAACTTCTAAAAACTATTTTTGACTGCCCTGGGTCTTCTTTGCTGCACATGGACTTTCTGTAGTTCCGGCAAGCAGGGGCTGCTCTCTGCTTCTCGTCTCGGTGGCTTCTCTGTTGGGGGAGCACAGGCTCTGGGGGGGCGCAGGCTTCAGGAGGTGTGGTTCGTGGGCTTACTTACCCCAGGGCGTGTGGAATCTTCCTGGACCAAGGAATCGAACCCATGTTCCTGCATCGGCAGGCTGATTCCTAACCACTGGACCACCAGGAAAGTCTGAATGTTGTTTTTAAATCAGTTTAAAGTTTCTGTATAATCAAGGCGTATTTCATACAGTGTTTGAGCTTGTCCCAGTGGCCATATCCTCTGTAAGACTTGTTTTGATTTTCTTAATTACTGGTGAACTCATTGACTCTTACCATTATAGTGGATCTATAACTGACTCATTTGTAGGTTATGTATAGTTTATATATATATATTTTTACTCTTTTGGAGGAGAGATGTACAATCCTTTGTTGTTCATTATCTTTGGGTTATGGTAATTTTTTTTCTTTTTTTAAGAAGTTGATTGAAAGATCTTTCTAATGCATGTAACTTGCTTTTTCTTGTCGTAATATCTTTTACAATTACAAAAATTACAGCTCAAGATACCACTGCAGTGAACAGTACAAGCTGTAAGAAGAAGCAAGATGAAGATTGCGAGAGCCCTTTCAGAGTGGCGAAAACCCTGAAAGAAGGAAGTGTCTTAGATATTCTGAAGAGCCCTGGTGAGATGCCCTTGAGATAGTCAAATCTTAATTATAAAATCATGATTTCATCTCAGTATCGTTTGTTACACTTTGTTGTACTTCAGGCTTTTAAAAAATGGTGTCTTGTCTTTTTTTTTTTTTCATTTAAAAATGTCTTTATTCAGTTCTTGTTTTTTTTTTTTTTTTTTAATTTCAGATATACACATGCTCCCCATCCTGAACCCTCCTCCCTCCCAACCTCCCCATACCATCCCCCTGGGCCTTCCCAGCGCACCAGCCCCAAGCATCCAGCATTGTGCACTGAACCTGGACTGGCATCTCGTTTCATACATGACATTTCACATGTTTCAATGCCATTCTCCCAAATCTTCCCACCCTCTCCCACAGAGTCCATAAGACTGTTCTATACATCAGTGTCTCTTTTGCTGTCTCGTATACAGGGTTATCGTTACCATCTTTCTAAATTCCATATATATGCGTTAGTATACTGTATTTATGTTTTTCCTTCTGGCTTACTTCACTCTGTATAATAGGCTCCAGTTTCATCCACCTCATTAGAACTGATTCAAATGTATTCTTTTTAATGGCTGAGTAATACTCCATTGTGTATATGTACCACAGCTTTCTTATCCATTCATCTGCTGATGGACATCTAGGTTGCTTCCATGTCCTGGCTATTATAAACAGTGCTGCGATGAACATTGGGGTACACGTGTCTCTTTCCCTTCTGGTTTCCTCAGTGTGTATGCCCAGCAGTGGGATTGCGGGATGATAAGGCAGTTCTATTTCCAGTTTTTTAAGGAATCTCCACACTGTTCTCCATAGTGGCTGTACCAGTCTGCATTCCCACCAACAGTGTAAGAGGGTTCCCTTTTCTCCACACCCTCTCCAGCATTTATTATTTGTAGACTTTTGGATCACAGCCATTCTGACTGGTGTAAAATGGTACCTCATAGTGGTTTTGATTTGCATTTCTCTGATAAAGAGTGATGTTGAGCATCTTTTCAAGTGTTTGTTAGCCATCTGTATGTCTTCTTTGGAGAAATGTCTATTTAGATCTTTGGCCCACTTTTTGATTGGGTCATTTATTTTTCTGGAGTTGAGCTGTAGGAGTTGCTTGTATATTTTTGAGATTAGTTGTTTGTCAGTTGCTTCATTTGCTATTATTTTCTCCCATTCTGAAGGCTGTCTTTTCACCTTGCTAATAGTTTCCTTTGATGTGCAGAAGCTTTTAAGTTTAATTAGGTCCCATTTGTTTATTTTTGCTTTTATTTCCAATATTCTGGGAGGTGGGTCATAGAGGATCCTGCTGTGATGTATGTCAGAGAGTGTTTTGCCTATGTTCTCCTCTAGGAGTTTTATAGTTTCTGGTCTTATGTTGACATCTTTAATCCATTTTGAGTTTATTTTTGTATATGGTGTTAGAAAGTGTTCTAGTTTCATTCTTTTACAAGTGGTTGACCAGATTTCCCAGCACCACTTGTTAAAGAGATTGTCTTTAATCCACTGTATATTCTTGCCTCCTTTGTCAAAGATAAGGTGTCCATATGTGCGTGGATTTATCTCTGGGCTTTCTATTTTGTTCCATTGATCTATATTTCTGTCTTTGTGCCAGTACCATACTGTCTTGATAACTGTGGCTTTGTAGTAGAGCCTGAAGTCAGGTAGGTTGATTCCTCCAGTTCCATTTTTCTTTCTCAAGATCGCTTTGGCTATTCGAGGTTTTTTGTATTTCCATACAAATTGTGAAATTATTTGTTCTAGCTCTGTGAAGAATACTGTTGGTAGCTGGATAGGGATTGCATTGAATCTATAAATTGCTTTGGGTAGTATTCTCATTTTCACTATATTGATTCTTCCAATCCATGAACATGGTATATTTCTCCATCTATTAGTGTCCTCTTTGATTTCTTTCACCAGTGTTTTATAGTTTTCTATATATAGGTCTTTAGTTTCTTTAGGTAGATATATTCCTAAGTATTTTATTCTTTTTGTTGCAATGGTGAATGGAATTGTTTCCTTAATTTCTCTTTCTGTTTTCTCATTATTAGTGTATAGGAATGCAAGGGATTTCTGTGTGTTGATTTTATATCCTGCAACTTTACTATAATCATTGATTAGTTCTAGTAATTTTCTGGTGGAGTCTTTAGGGTTTTCTATGTAGAGGATCATGTCATCTGCAAATAGTGAGAGTTTTACTTCTTCTTTTCCAATTTGGATTCCTTTTATTTCTTTTTCTGCTCTGATTGCTGTAGCCAAAACTTCCAAAACTATGTTGAATAGTAATGGTGAAAGTGGGCACCCTTGTCTTGTTCCTGACTTTAGAGGAAATGCTTTCAATTTTTCACCATTGAGGATAATGTTTGCTGTGGGTTTGTCATATATAGCTTTTATTAAGTTGAGGTATGTTCCTTCTATTCCTGCTTTCTGGAGAGTTTTTATCATAAATGGGTGTTGAATTTTGTCAAAGGCTTTCTCTGCATCTATTGAGATAATCATATGGTTTTTGTTTCTCAATTTGTTAATGTGGTGTATTACATTGATTGATTTGCGGATATTGAAGAATCCTTGCATCCCTGGGATAAAGCCCACTTGGTCATGGTGTATGATCTTTTTAATGTGTTGTTGGATTCTGATTGCTAAAATTTTGTTTAGGATTTTTGCATCTATGTTCATCAGTGATATTGGCCTATAGTTTTCTTTTTTTGTGGCATCTTTGTCAGGTTTTGGTATTAGGGTGATGGTGGCCTCATAGAATGAGTTTGGAAGTTTACCTTCCTCTGCAATTTTCTGGAAGAGTTTGAGCAGGATAGGTGTTAGCTCTTCTCTAAATTTTTGGTAGAATTCAGCTGTGAAGCCGTCTGGACCTGGGCTTTTGTTTGCTGGAAGATTTTTGATTACAGTTTCAATTTCCATGCTTGTGATGGGTCTGTTAAGGTTTTGTATTTCTTCCTGGTCGAGTTTTGAAAAGTTGTACTTTTCTAAGAATTTGTCCATTTCTTCCTCGTTGTCCATTTTATTGGCATATAATTGTTGATAATAGTCTCTTATGATCCTTTGTATTTCTGTGTTGTCTGTTGTGATCTCTCCACTGTCATTTCTAATTTTATTGATTTGATTTTTCTCCCTTTGTTTCTTGATGAGTCTGGCTAATGGTTTGTCAATTTTATTTATCCTTTCAAAGAACCAGCTTTTGGCTTTGTTGATTTTTGCTATGGTCTCTTTTGTTTCTTTTGCATTTATTTCTGCTCTAATTTTTAAGATTTCTTTCCTTCTACTAACCCTGGGGTTCTTCATTTCTTCCTTTTCTAGTTGCTTTAGGTGTAGAGTTAGGTTATTTATTTGACTTTTTTCTTGTTTCTTGAGGTATGCCTGTATTGCTATGAACTTTCCCCTTAGGATTTCATCTCAGTATCGTTTGTTACACTTTGTTGTACTTCAGGCTTTTAAAAAATGGTGTCTTGTCTTTTGAATGTAGTGATAGTTCAGGTGTAAATTTTTTAGGCGAAAGACTTTAGAAACTATTCCTTTAGAATTTAGGAACTGCACTAAAATGGAATCTTTAAGAAGCAAGTATAGAAGAAAAAAATGTGAATTGCATGTTAATAGAGATGGACCAATAATTAGAAAAAGTAGATAAACTTGATGATATACCTGGACATGTCTCTCTCTGAGAGCACTGAACTACCTTGTCCTCAGATTACTCCCCAGTTGTGGTGTATATATAACAAAGCCAAGTGGAAAGAAAACATTTGCTAATTGTAACACACACAGGGTGTGTGGGGGCAGGGGGAGGGTAGTACTGGAAAGGAAATAAGATATGAATGCTGGTGGGTAATATTTGAAGGTGATGAATAGAAGTAAGTGCTCAGATAGGAATGGGTTTTCAGTTTGAAAATCAGGATAGCATAATTCCAACTGGGATGTATACAATAAGAATATAAAAGGATTTATAATGTAGTAGCTCTGAAGTAGTTTAGATTTATCCAGTACGTGTGTTCATGCATAGGTAAATAGGAGTTCAGTAAGAAGGTTGGCTGCTGCAAAATATAGAGAGATTGGGGGGGAGGGGGTTGGTGTAGCTCCCATTTTATGGATTAGTATACTGCTTACTGGAGTCTCAGTATAGACGATTTTATGCAGTTACGGACAGAGCTCCAGAATCCTGTGCTGGGTTGAACCAAGTGGTAGTCAGAATCAAATGCATATATTATAGTCTATCATCGTAGAAGTTTCACTTTGCCTGGATCCATAATGCCCACTCCCTCTTTTAAACTGTTTCAGAAAGCAAAAACTTGGAGTAGTTATATGTTCTCTTGAGAGAAATACTAAAAATCCAAAAAAGAAAAAACTGTAACACCTTGAAGTGGTTGCTGTTAAAATTTTGCCAACTTTCGTGACTCAGGTTAATCATTAAACAGTACATTGTTGTCTGTTGGGAGTATCTGAAGTATGTGGAATTGCTTTGTCTTTCAGGGAAAAATAGCTCTAGGCTGGATTATTTCTTGGTGCCACTAAAAACCTCTAACAACCTTCTGTATCATCTTTCCCTCTGTTTTTCTTTCCTTTGATTCTACAGTCTAGAGATTTTTTTGGTGTATGTAGAATAAAAGTTAATTGGTCCAAAGTAAAAGGATTGAAAGGTTGTTTCTCCAAATAAAGTATAGCTCGAGTGAATCAATTAAATGATACCACAAACCTTTCCTCATTATTTCATGATTCTACGTGTATACCTTCAGTTCAGTTCAGTGGCTCAGTCATGTCTGACCCTTTGCGACGCCATGGACTGTAGCCTGCCAAATTCCTCTGTCCATGGGATTCTCCAAGCAAGAATACTGGAGTGGTTAGCCATTCCCTTCCTGGATCTTCCTGACTCAGGGATCAAACCTGGGTCTCCTGCATTGGCAGGTGGATTCTTTACCATCAGAGCCACCTGGGAAGCCCCAAGTCATAAATTAGGTATTGACTGAACTATCAATCAGTTCAGTCTCTCAGTCGTGTCCGACTCTTTGCGACCCCATGAATTGCAGCACGCCAGGCCTCCCTGTCCATCACCAACTCCTGCAGTTCACTCAAACTCCTGTCCATCGAGTCGGTGATGCGATCCAGCCATCTCATCCTCTGTCGTCCCCTTCTCCTCTTGCCCCCAATCCCTCCCAGCATCAGAGTCTTTTCCAGTGAGTCAACTCTTCGCATGAGGTGGCAAAGTACTGAAGTTTCAGCTTCAGCATCAGTCCTTCCAAAGAAATCCCAGGGCTGATCTCCTTCAGACTGGACTGGTTGGATCTCCTTGCAGTCCAAGGGACTCTCAAGAGTCTTCTCCAACACCACAGTTCAAAAGCATCAATTCTTCGGCTCTTAGCTTTCCTCACAGTCCAACTCTCACATCCATACGTGACCACTGGAAAAACGATAGCCTTGACTAGATGGACCTTTGTTGGCAAAGTAATGTCTCTGCTTTTTAATACGCTGTCTAGGTTGGTCATAACTTTCCTTCCAAGGAGTAAGCGTCTTTTAATTTCATGGCTGCAGCCACCATCTGCAGTGATTTTGGAGCCCCCCAAAATAAAGTCTGACACTGTTTCCACTGTTTCCCCATCTATTTCCCATGAAGTGATAGGACCAGATGCCACGCGTGATCTTAGTTATCTGTACGTTGAGTTTTAAGCCAGTTTTTTCACTCTCTTCTTTCACTTTCATCAAGAGGCTTTTGAGTTCCTCTTCACTTTCTGCCATAAAGGTGGTGTCATCTGCATATCTGAGGTTATTGTTACTTCTCCCGGCAATCTAGATTCCAGCTTGTGCTTCTTCCAGCCCAGCGTTTCTCATGATGTACTCTGCATATAAGTTAAATAAGCTGAACTATAGTAAACTAAAATTCCTAGAGGATGATGATACACTATAAACAAAACACCTTCTGTGGACTTTTAACTGGGTTGTCAGTTACTAACTGTGTAATTAGTACTAGAAATACAGCTTAGGTGAAAACTCATAAGTAGTTCTTGGATTGTAATAATTCGGAAATTAAGGTAAAAAATGTTTTCTCCCAGGAATAATATTACTAACAGATATAAGTGTATCATGTTATTGAGTTGGCTGAAAAGTTTGTTTTGGGTTTTTCTGTAAGGTCTTACGGAAAAAAACCCAAATGAACTTTCTGGCCACCCCAATATTAATTAATGTTATTAATATTTATTAACAGTAAACAGGGAGACATTCTAATCAAAACATTAACTAATTTTTCCCCTCCCACGCCCCTCTTCCCCCTGGTTGTAGGTTTCGCATCATCGAAGGCAGATTCTCTCGCTGCTCAGCCTGCCACCACAAGCCCGGTAGTTCACACAAGACCAGCAATAAGCAGCTTTTCTTCTAGTGGAACTGGGTTTGGGGAAGGTTTAAAAGCTGGGTCATCGTGGCAGTGTGATACTTGTCTACTCCAGAACAAAGTCACAGACAACAAGTGCGTAGCCTGCCAAGCAACAAAATTGCTACCTAAAGATTCTGCTAAACAGACTGCAGCCGGGACACCAAGTAAAAGCGGCAAAGTGACTCTTTCCACGCCAGGGACGGCAGGCTTCGGAGACAAATTTAAACCAGCTGTAGGAACTTGGGATTGTGATACCTGTTTAGTGCAGAATAAACCTGAAGCGATAAAATGTGTAGCTTGTGAAACACCGAAACCGGGAACTGGTGTTAAGCGAGTCCTTACGTTGCCAGTGGCTTCAGAAAGTGCTGTAACTGTGGCTGCTTCCTCCTCCAGCTGCACTGTGACCACTGGTGCCTTAGGATTTGCAGATAAATTCAAAAGGCCCGTGGGATCTTGGGAGTGTCCAGTGTGCTGTGTTTCTAATAATGCAGAAGACAATAAGTGTGTGTCCTGTATGTCTGAGAAACCAGGTACGTTTATGGCTGTTTGGAATAATTTTGTTCATTACTTCAATAGAACATTTTAATTCGATTCTCTGTAAAACAGCTAAGAACAACCTCAGTATTTTAGGTGTTTCAGGACAAGCATTTCCTCATATGTCGTAATTTTCCAAACTGTCTTGAGATGAAAATGACTTGCTTGGAACTGGCACTGCATGTTCTCTTAAGCTAGGTTGTGTGTTAATCAGTCCAGCATTTGCTTTGACCTCTTCTTTGTTTGCACTTTTATTAGAAACTTCTGGCTCTTCGTGATCATTTTCAAAGTTGGCTGATACAGATGCAAAGGTCTTAGAGCACTCTTTCTCAAACCTTTACACAGAATAAAATACTACTCTGTCTCTTTTTCTCAAAGAGGAATTGAGGATGGCTAGTGGTCATTTCCACAGCTAGTTTCATTAAGGAGTAGACAGTATTGTGTTATCAGAAGAGTGTGGCTGAGTACTAATGATGATACCTGTACCTGTATGTGCTATCTGCCAGAGATCCTGCAATGATCATAAATTATTAAATCGTTAATGAAAAAATACTATTGGGCAGACAGAAAAATGGAGTTAGAGTTGAATTTTTCCTGTTTCTCTGTTCAATTTTGAAAGAGTTACTGAAGATTTACACTGATCTTTAATTCATTTGGAATTAATTCACTTGACTCTGATGTTTTTGTAATGCTATTATATAATTATTTGGTACAGATACATGGTAACATAGATAACTAAATAAAACATGTTACGAGTGTCCTGGGAATTATACCTCCTATTGTTATTGCATTATTGGTGGATGCGTGGTTTTGTGTCTACAATGAAAAGCTCTTGATAGCCTAGAACCCTGTCCTAACACAAGGGGTGTGCTATATTTCTGATTCCTGCTAGACATCTCTACAGGAATAAGATTTCAGAGTCTTTATTCTGAAATATCTTTCTCTTCCCATCTGGCATTCCTCATTGTCCCCTTAACAAAAAAAGAAAGCTGTTGATGGATGTCTGAGAGCAAAATTAATTGAGTTGATGGGTCACACTTATACTTTTGTTCAATCACCCAGTGGCTTTTTGGAGGATGGATTTGAAGGCTACAAAATTTGGAGACCAGAGCACAGATTAGAAAGTTGATCAATAATATAGATAGAGATAGTGGTGATATGTACTAATGAAATCAAATGGAGGGGGATAGAATAATGTATTTAGTTGAAGATACATTAAGTTCAAGCTGCTGAAGTTGACAGATATGTGTGAGAAGACTTTTTAAGATATAAAACTGATTATATAGACACTCTGGACTGGAGACACAGATTTGGGAATCATTCGCTCATAATTTTCAAATAAATGATGAAAGTAGAGGTGATGTAAGGTGAGTGAGTGGAGCAAACAGAGAGGATAGCCTAAAACTGAACTCTGCTTAGCTTAAGAGAGTAGCAGGAATAGAACTTTGAAACAGTTAATCGAGAGGAAAGACAAGAACCAAACAAGAACCACGTGATACTGCTTGCTTCTTAGGAGGATGGGTTTCAAGGGAACCAAACCAGAAGTCTCAATAAGGCTATCTGTCCACTGGAAGAGCAGTAGAAGGGTCAGAGGAAGAGAATGGAACATTGCAGAGATACATCAGGGAAGAGTTGTCATCTCACCAGGCCAGCCAGGTGCACCGTAGAACTCCCATCAAAGAGGTCGTGCAGAACTGACGCCCCGAAGTATGGGTCTTGGGTGCTAATGGGAAAGATTTTGTTGGTGATGAAAATCATTAGGGTAGATGAGAGCTTGTGAGAGGGCAGTGGACCAAAGACGGCAGGATTTTATGGGTAAAGTGGAAGAGAACATACCGGTAAACCACAGAGCAGGTACCTGGGAGGATGGCAACGGCTGGAGGACGTTGAGAGAAGTGGGGCTACCAGAGCGAATGGCTTTCCTTGCAACCCTGCATTTCTTCACGCAGCTGTGCCTTACTGAGCCATCCCTCCTACGCTGCTGCCTCTCCCACGAATTTGCTAATTCTGCTTAAAAGTGTAAATATGACCTCTGTGAATCCTCGTGTCTCGTAGTGATGTCTCCCCTGTGCGCTTGTGTAGATCGTGTGTCACTCCATCTTGGCGATTTATGCATTTATGTTTGTTTTACTTTCCCCTTTTTATACCAGAAGCACCTTTACAATCGACACTTGACTCATCTTGATATTCCCAGAACCTAGGAATATTACAGTGCTTAATCAATGTCTGTTAAATGGTTACGTTTTAACAAATGCCTTGAACGTAGTAGATCATGTCTACTTGAATTGCAAAGTGGATAATAGAACACTTCTGTGCAGAAATGGTTATTTCAAAGTCAGAGATGTGTGCTTTGGAATCTTGAAACTAATATGGCCATGACTGTGTATTTTATGTGTTAGGCTGTTGCCTACGATTTATAACCTGTGTTTTATAATTTGTGATGCTTAACAAAATTTGACAAATATTATTAAGGAAAATTTAGTCTTTTATGCTCTGATCTGTGAGCATCATTAAAAAAAAAAAAAAAAAAAAAGCCATGGCTAGTCAACCTTGTGTTTAAGAGGACACTCATCAGTGAGCAAGGTGAGTGTGAGTTGCTCATTTATAAGACTAAAAGAAATCTGACATGTCTGGACCATTTTTAACAAAGTGATGTTTATATTTCTGGCATTTTCTTTATCTTAATAGGAAACACTTGATAAAAATTGTTCGTTTGGACTTACGTGGTGTCGTGGAGATCGTGACATAATGTAAATCAGAATTTTGTATTTTTACTTTGTTTTCTAGGAAGTTCAGTACCTGTTTCAAGCAGCAGCACGGCCCCCTCAGTCTCCCTGTCATCTGGAGGCTGCCTAGGTTTGGACAAGTTCAAGAAACCTGAGGGAAGCTGGAACTGTGAAGTGTGCCTAGTGCAGAATAAAGCAGATTCAACCAAATGTATAGCATGTGAAACTGTAAAGTCACACACAAAGCCCGAGTTTACAGGTGAGGTGTTCGTAAAGTGCCTCCTTATGAAGTGAAATGTTTGCACACAGCTTTGTTTTTAAAACCATTCTTTCTTGAAAATTCTTGTAAAATGAGGTGTTGTCCTGGACTTTCAGTGCATAATCTATCTCTGAATTACCGTCTAGTTGAGTTATTTGGTGGTCAGGAGTGAGGATATACATTTGCTATTTTTACTAGTTTTCCTTAGAGAAGGAAAATGCTTGTTGCAGCCCACTGAAGTAATGACATGACTAAGGGTTACAGCTGGTTTGAAGAACACTGGACTTAGATTTTAGGAGATAACTAAAACTCATTCTGTAACTGTTGCCTCATAGTCTCTTTCCTATTTTCCCCACTGGTAGTAATCAGTTCAGTTCAGTTGCTCAGTCGTGTCCAACTCTTTGCGACCCCATGAATTGCAGCACACCAGGCCTCCCTGTCCATCACCAACTCCCGGAGTTCACTCAGACTCACGTCCATCCAGTCAGTGATGCCATCCAGCCATCTCATCCTCTCTCGTCCCCTTCTCCTCCTGCCCCCAATCCCTCCCAGCATCAGAGTCTTTTCCAATGAGTCAGCTCTTCGCATGAGGTGGCCAAAGTACTGGAGTTTCAGCTTTAACATCATTCCTTCCAAAGAAATCCCAGGGCTGATCTCCTTCAGAATGCACTGGTTGGATCTCCTTGCAGTCCAAGGGACTCTCAAGAGTCTTCTCCAACACCACAGTTCAAAAGCATCAATTCTTTGGCGCTCAGCTTTCTTCACAGTCCAACTCTCACATGCATACGTGACCACTAGAAAAACCATAGCCTTGACTAGATGGACCTTTGTTGGCAAAGTAATGTCTCTGCTTTTCAATATGCTCTCTAGGTTGGTCATAACTTTTCTTCCAAGGAGTAAGCGTCTTTTAATTTCATGGCTGCAGTCACCATCTGCAGTGATTTTGGAGCCCCAAAAAATAAAGTCTGACACTGTTTCCACTATTTCCCCATCTATTTCCCATGAAGTGATGGGACCGGATGCCATGATCTTCATTTTCTGAATGTTGAGCTTTAAGCCAACTTTTTCACTCTCCTCTTTCACTTTCATCAAGAGGCTTTTGAGTTCCTCCTCACTTTCTGCCAAAAGGGTGGTGTCATCTGCATATCTGAGGTTATTGGTATTTCTCCCGGCAATCTTGATTCCAGCTTGTGCTTCTTCCAGCCCAGCGTTTCTCATGATGTACTCTGCGTATAAGTTAAATAAGCAGGGTGACAATATACAGCCTTGACGTACTCCTTTTCCTATTTGGAACCAGTCTGTTGTTCCATGTCCAGTTCTAACTGTTGCTTCCTGACCTGCATACAGATTTCTCAAGAGGCAGGTCAGATGGTCTGGTATTCCCATCTCTTGAAGAATTTTCCACAGTTTATTGTGATCCACACAGTCAAAGGCTTTGGCATAGTCAATAAAGCAGAAATAGATGTTTTTCTAGAACTCTCTTGCTTTTTCCAGGATCCAGCGGATGTTGGCAATTTGATCTCTGGTTTCTCTGCCTTTTCTAAAACCAGCTTGAACATCTGGAAGTTCACGGTTCACGTATTGCTGAAGCCTGGCTTGGAGAATTTTGAGCATCACTTTACTAGCATGTGAGATGAGTGCAATTGTGCGGTAGTTTGAGCATTCTTTGGCATTGCCTTTCTTTGGGATTGGAATGAAAACTGACGTTTTCCAGTCCTGTGGCCACTGCTGAGTTTTCCAAATTTGCTGGCATATTGAGTGCAGCACTTTCACAGCATCATCTTTCAGGATTTGAAATAGCTCAACTGGAATTCCATCACTTCCACTAGCTTTGTTCATAGTGATGCTTTCTAAGGCCCACTTGACTTCACATTCCAGGATGTCTGGCTCTAGGTCAGTGATCACACCATCATGATTATCTGGGTCGTGAAGATCTTTTTTGTACAGTTCTTCTGTGTATTCTTGCCACCTCTTCTTAATATCTTGTGCTTCTGTTAGGTCCATACCATTTCTGTCCTTTATCGAGCCCATCTTTGCATGAAGTGTTCCCTTGATATCTTGAATTTTCTTGAAGAGATCTCTAGTCTTTCCCATTCTGTTGTTTTCCTCTATTTCTTTGCATTGATCATTGAGGAAGGCTTCCTTATCTCTTTTTGCTATTCTTTGGAACTCTGCATTCAGATGGGAATATCTTTCCTTTTCTCCTTTGCTTTTCACTTCTCTTCTTTTCACAGCTATTTGTAAGACCTCCTCAGATAGCCATTTTGCTTTTTGCATTTCTTTTCCATGGGGATGGTCTTGATCCTGTCTCCTGTACAGTGTCATGAACCTCATTCCATAGTTCATCAGGCACTCTTATCTATCAGATCTAGGCCCTTAAATCTATTTCTGACTTCCACTGTATAATCATAAGGGATTTGATTTAGGTCATACCTGAATGGTCTAGTGGTTTTCCCTACTTTCTTCAATTTAAGTCTGAATTTGGCAATAAGGAATTCATGGTCTGAGCCACAGTCAGCTCCTGGTCTTGTTTTTGCTGACTGTATAGAGCTTCTCCATCTTTGGCTGCAAAGAATATAATTTCAGTGCTGACCATCTGGTAATGTCCATGTGTAGAGTCTTCTCTTGTGTTGTTGGAAGAGGGTGTTTGCTATGACCACTGCATTTTCTTGGCAGAACTCTATTAGTCTTTGCCCTCCTTCATTCCATATTCCAAGGCCAAATTTGCCTGTTACTCCAGGTGTTTCTTGACTTCCTACTTGTGCATTCCAGTCCCCTATAATGAAAAGGACATCTTTTTTGGGTGTTAGTTCTAAAAGGTCTTGTAGGTCTTCATAGAACCATTCAACTTCAGCTTCTTCAGTGTTACTGCTTGGGGCATAGGCTTGGATCACTGTGGTATTGAATGGTTTGCCTTGGAAACGAACAGAGATCATTCTGTCGTTTTTCAGACTGCATCCAAGTACTGCATTTTGGACTCTTGTTGACCGTGATGGCTACTCCATTTCTTCTGAGGGATTCCTGCCCGCAGTAGTAGATATAATGGTCATCTGAGTTAAATTCACCCATTCCAGTCCATTTTAGTTCTCTGATTCCTAGAATGTTGACATTCACTCTTGCCATCTCTTGTTTGACTACTTCCAATTTGCCTGGATTCATGGACCTGACATTCCAGGTTCCTATGCAATATTACTCTTTACAGCATTGGACCTTGCTTCTATCACCAGTCGCATCCACAACTGGGTGTTGTTTTTGCTTTGGTTCCATCCCTTCATTCTTTCTGGAGTTATTTTTCCACTGATCTCCAGTAGCATGTTGGGCACCTACCGACCTGGGGAGTTTCTCTTTCAGTATCCTATCATTTTGCCTTTTCATACTGTTCATGGGGTTCTCAAGGCAAGAATACTGAAGTGGTTTGCCATTCCCTTCTCCAGTGGACCACATTCTGTCAGATCTCTCCACCATGACCCACCCGTCTTGGGTTGTCCCACAGGCATGGCTTAGTTTCATTGAGTTAGACAAGGCTGTGGTCCTAGTGTGATTAGATTGACTAGTTTTCTGTGAGTATGGTTTCAGTGTGTCTGCCCTCTGATGCACTCTTGCAACACCCACCGTCTTACTTGGGTTTCTCTTACCTTGGGCGTGTGGTATCTCTTCACGGCTACTCCAACAAAGTACAGCTGCTGCTCCTTACCTTGGACGAGGGGTATCTCCTCACCGCCGCCCTTCCTGACCTTCAATGTGGGATAGCTCCTCTAGGCCCTCCTGTGCCCATGCAGCCACCACTCCTTGGATGTAATCACCATACCTTAAACCTTCTTTCTGAGGCAGAAGTGCCTTTGAACTCCTTTGAGGCAGAGGTGATAATTAGTTAATTATTGTCTTAGACCCCTTTATTTTTTCGCTTTCTGTCTGATGTCACGTAAGGCATTTTCAAGCCCATGTGGAGGTAGCCATTTGATCTTGAGATGCTGATGTAATTTTTCAAGTAAGTTGCTTAGGGAAAGAAAGGTGGGTGGGTAACCATTAAAGGAAAGGAAATCTGAAGACAAGTGCCTTTTACAAGTGCTTGGCTGTTACTTGTCAATTTACATGTGGGTAAGTGGGAACAGTGCATAAATCCCTTGGTACCGTTCACTGATCTCTGTGGAGCAGTCAGGTGCTTAATTTCTAGTTTATTCTGCTACAGAAAAGCATTCTGAAACTAAGACTTTGATCTTGTCATTATAGTATTTGTATCTTTTAAAATACTGCTTCCACTCATACAATTCTGGTTCTTTCATGCTAAATACTTGAGCTCTTAAGTAAATAACACATTTACAAGATTTAAGAAGCAAGTTATGACAGGACTCACAGTGAAAGGTCTGTCTCTTGTCCTCATTGGCTCGTTTTCCATCCTTCCTGCCCCACCAACGGCAGTAGTCATCTTTGGTTAGTTTATTGTATCTCTTCCAACGTCTCTTTATGCATATCACAAGCAAATGTTCTTCTCTTCTCTGTATTTTTACTTCTCTCTACCTTGTTAGGAAAGGTTGTAGGCACCATCACCTTTCTGCACCCTTGCCATTGCCAAGATGAGCTCGGACGTGTCTTAGTTCTTCATTTACAGCTGCCTGGGTGGCGCATGGCGTTTTACGTACTGTGAGTTTATCATTCAAATAGACTCAGCTGTAGACTTGCTGGGTCAAAGGTTCCTGTGTTTGTAATTTAGGGTAAATGTTGACAAGTTGCTTCCCACCGACTTGGTAGTGATTTGCACATCCACATGCCATATCAAGACTGGCTGTTCCTCCTGGTCTCATCCCCAGCACTGGTTTATCAAACATGTTTGATCTCTGTCAGTCTGATGGATGAAATGTGGCTGTGAGGCTCGACATGTACTTCTTATGCTGAAGGAGGGGCAGCTTGGTTCGTGTTCACTGTCATTGTTAAACTAATGCTCTTTGAAGTAGGCCTGGTCTGAGCTGTTCTTGTCTCCTCCTGCTTTTCAAGGTTGACATTTTGTTTGACTGAATGGTATTTAGTAATATTAATCCAGTGTCCGTGTGGTGTCTTTATGTTTTTGAAGGCTTCGGCACATCTTCCTCATCTTCGAACACAGCAACCTCATCCTTCAAGTTTGGCATCCCATCACCCTCTTCTGGGCCCTCTCAGACGTTAGCCAACACTGGGAACTTTAAATTTGGAGATCAAGGAGGCTTCAAAATTGGCGTGTCATCAGATTTGGGGTCTGCAAACCCCTTGAGTGAAGGCTTCAAATTTTCTAAACCCATAGGAGATTTTAAATTTGGAGTTTCATCTGATTCTAAACCTGAAGAAGTCAAAAAAGACAGTAAAAATGACAGTAATTTTAAGTTTGGACTTTCTTCTGGTTTAAGCAATCCAGCTCCTTTAGCTCCATTTCAGTTTGGGGTGTCTAGTCTTGGGCAGCAAGAAAAGAAAGAAGAACTGCCTAAATCCTCATCGACGGGCTTTAGCTTTGGTTCAGGTGTCATTAACCCTCCCCCCACTGCTGCTGCTGACACCGCGGTGACCTCTGAGAGCAAGAGTGGCTTCAGTTTTGGAACCACAGACACCAAGAGTGTCTCTGTGGCTCCTTTCACGTGTCAGACTTCAGAAACAAAAAAGGAAGAAACACCTGCTACCAAAGGAGGGTTCGCTTTTGGCAGCGTGGACCCTACCCCTCTGCCGTCAGCCTCATTATTTGTTTTGGGAAGGACAGAAGAGAAACAGCAAGAGCCTGTCACTTCTACATCTCTCGTGTTTGGGAAGAAAGCTGACAATGAAGAGCCGAAGTGCCCACCGGTGTTTTCCTTTGGGAATTCAGAGCAAACCAAAGACGAGGGCTCTTCCAAGTCAACCTTCAGTTTCAGTGTGGTGAAACCATCTGAAAAGGAATCCGAGCAGCCAGCAAAGCCCGCTTTTGCTTTTGGCGCTCAAACCAGTACTGCAGCTGGTAAGCATTAAACCTTTTTTTTTTTTTTTTTTAACAAGGTGTCGACAAATGCAGCAAGTCAAGGGATGGTTTACACTGGACATAGTTGAGAGAGTCCCAGTCACAGAACTCTGGGAAGGCGTAGAGGACTTTCAGTTTTAACTGCTCCGTACCACCCCTGCCATCCCCTCCTCCACCCTCCGTGATTCTGACGAAGTTATCTGCATGTCTGACTTTGAGAGATGTAGCTCTGATGGAAAGCCCACAGTATTTGCATATTTGTCTGTGACTTTTTCCCTTCTGTTTGAGCTTTTAAAATCAGAATTGACACACACTATTCAGGAAGATAAGCTCAGGAAATACTTTCTAATAAAATCTTTATGTACAGGCCTTCATATACAAATAGCAATAGCCAGTCTTCAGCTGGCATTCGAGGAACATAGACAACAAATACAATAAATCCCTGAGAAATAGAGGTGGATTTGAAAACTAAAATCACGAAGAAAAAAATAGCATTTTTAAAAGTAAAAAAAAAAAAAAAACATAATTGGTGAAATAAAATCACTGCGTGGACTGAGTAGCAGGAAAAAAAAAAAAAAACGGCTGATAATCGGATTAGTGAACTAGAGTTTCCCAGAACACAATGTAAAAGAACAGATTGATCTAAGCCGTACCCACAAGTTCCATTGGAATAGGAGTGCCTAGAAGATGAGGACATTATGAAGGAAATATCAAAGAAGCGACAGGAGAAAATTTCCCACATGTAAAGAAAGACACTGGTCTTAAAAACGACGTGTTCACTGTGAAGGACCAGTGAAATTTTAGAACATGAGGGCCAAAATCCTGAATGCTTTCAGAGAAAAGAGTTTGCCACAAATAGATTATCAGATTAGCATCAGACTTCTCATTTGTAACATGGAATGCTAAAAACAGTAGAGCACTGACCTCAAAATGCAAAAGTGGTCTTGAGAATTCTGTTAACCAGTCAAATACTCTCAGACTCTAAGAGCAACATACAGATGTTTTTCAGACAAGCAAAGAATCAAAAGTTGAATACCTATGAACACTTTTGAATAATAAATTGGAAACACAAGAAAATGAAAAATTAACCTGAAAATATTTGTATGGAATTCAGCACCTAGGTACGAGCAGTTTTTATCTATAAAATTTTACTTAAATTGAAAAACACCCTTCAAAGAAAGCAAAAACTAAATTATCCATTATTATTTAGAAGGAATAAAAATGAGATAGGGTCTAATCAAATTTAATCCTAGTATCACTATACTATTTCCATTGAAACATACATTTTAAACATCCTATTAAGCAACTTGAAAGTGACCTGTTACTACATTTACTGTCAATTATACTGGTGCCCATACTGCAGTGTGACCAGCCCTGGCTAGTAGATAGTGTTGGAATTGAGATATTATTGGAACAAGTCTTTTTAAAAAGTCTTCTACTAAAGGTACCTGGATTCAGGGTCACCATATACAAAATCAATAGCTTTCCTCCAAATCAAAAGTGAATAGTTTGGTAGCATATCCCATGTATATTTTCTAACAGTTCCAATTAGTGTTTTATAATATCAGCAGAACCTGCAATGTGGTAAATGAGAGAACATAAAAGAGGTATTTTACACTTGTTCCTGAGTGAATATCCTTTCCTCTCCACCTCACCCCCAACAGAATTTCAGTTCTTGGAGGAATCTTTGTGAGCTTAAGTGAAAATAATTCTAAAAATTCATATGGAAGGGAAATCTTAAATTGTGGAGAGAAAGGCTGACATACTGTCAGGTTTGCCCTACTGATATCCAGCGATACTATAAGGCTGCAATATCTGACAGTCTAGCAACGGTAGCTGTAGAGGTTTGGAAGTTTAGTATGTTGCAGAGTTACAAATAAGTGAGCAGGCTAGGGTGCACTAGTCTGGACAGCCAATTCAGATAGTGGTGTCCAGTGAGATTTGGATTTAAGGAGTATTTAAAAATATATGTATATTTTGCAAATACACATATTTTATATGTATATATGAATAGTTTTATGTGTTTGACTACATCAAAATTTAACAAATTTCCATTCGATGAACTAATTTATATTAAAATCTTAACGATTCTCAGAGAAGGCAATAGTACCCCACTCCAGTACTCTTGCCTGGAAAATCCCATGGACACAGGAGCCTGGTAGGCTGCAGTCCATGGGGTCGTTAAGAGTCAGACACGACTGAGCAACTTCACTTTCACTCTTCACTTTCATGCATTGGAGAAGGAAATGGCAACCCACTCCAGTGTTCTTTCCTTGAGAGTCCCAGGGATGGGGGAGCATGGTGGGCTGCTGTCTATGGGGTCACACAGAGTTGGACACGACAAGCAATTTAGCAGCAGCAGTAATAATTCTATTTTCTAATGGACTCTTAAGATTTTGGGGTAGGAAAAAAAATGCTTTCTGTTATTACTTGTTCTTAAAGAATTTTGTTTCTTAATCTCCATCTTACAGATCAAGGTGTGGCCAAGCCAGTTTTTAATTTCTTGAACAGCAGTTCCTCTAATTCAAGTGCCCCAGCCACTTCAGTTGGTGGTGGCATATTTGGTAGTTGCACCTCATCCTCCAGCGCGCCTGTGGCGGCCTTTGTGTTTGGACAGGCCAGCAGTCCCGTGAGCAGCTCTGCCTTTGGAAACGCTGCCGAGTCTAGTACATCTCAGTCTTTGCTGTTTTCTCAAGAGAGCAAACCAGCAACCACATCAAGCACGGGTACAGCTGTCACCCCATTTGTCTTCGGTACAGGAGCCAGCAGTAATAATACTGCAACCTCTGGCTTCAACTTTGGAGCTACAACCACATCTAGCTCTGCAGGTATGTTTTAAAAAGACAAATACATGTTGTAGTTGAATTGGCCTTCATTATAAGTAGATGAACTCTTAGCATATAATATCATAAGAAAGCATGGCTGCATTTAGGTCATCTCTAGCTGGGATGTTGTAATTACTCAATGTGGAATGAAGTACATTTTGAGTTTAATGTAATTCCAGACCACAGCCTTGTCTAACTCAGTGAAACTAAGCCATGCCGGGAGGGCCACCCAGGATGGGCAGGTTGTGGTGGAGAGGTCTGACACAGTGTGGTCCACTGGAGAAGGGAATGGGGAATGGCAAACCACTTCAGTATTCTTGCCTTGAGAACCCCATGAACAGTATGAAAAGGCAAAATGATAGGATACTGAAAGAGAAACTCCCCAGGTCGGTAGGTGCCCAACATGCTACTGGAGATCAGTGGAGAAATAACTCCAGAAAGAATGATGAGATGGAGCCAAAGCAAAAACGATACCCACTTGTGGATATGACTGGTGATAGAAGTAAGGTCCGATGCTGTAAAGAGCAATATTGCATAGGAAACTGGAATGTCAGGTCCATGAATTAAGGCAAATTGGAAGTGGTCAAACAGAAGATGGAAAGAGTGAACGTCGACATTCTAGGAATCAGAGAACTAAAATGGACTGGAATGGGTGAATTTAACTCAGATGACCATTATATCTACTACTGTGGGCAGGAATCCCTTAGAAGAAATGGAGTAGCCATCATGGTCAACCAAAGAGTCTGAGATGCAGTACTTGGATGCAGTCTGAAAAACGACAGAATGATCTCTGTTCGTTTCCGAGGCAAACCATTCAATATCATAGTGATCCAAGCCTTTGCCCCAAGCAGTAATGCTGAAGAAGCTGAAGTTGAACAGTTCTATGAAGACCTACAAGACCTTTTAGAACTAACACCCAAAAAAGATGTCCTTTTCATTATAGGGGACTGGAATGCAAAAGTAGGAAGTCAAGAAGCACCTGGAGTAACAGGCAAATTTGGCCTTGGAGTACGAAATGAAGCAGGGCAAAGGCTAATAGAGTTTTGCCAAGAGAACGCACTGGTCATAGCAAACACCCTCTTCCAACAACACAAGAGAAGACTCGACACATGGACATCACCAGATGGTCAACACTGAAATCAGATTGATTATATTCTTTGCAGCCAAAGATGGAGAAGCTCTATACAGTCAGCAAAAACAAGACTGGGAACTGACTGGCTCAGATCATGAACTCCTTATTGCCAAATTCAGACTTAAATTGAAGAAAGTAGGGAAAACCACTAGACCATTCAGGTATGACCTAAATCAAATCCCTTATGATTATACAGTGAAAATGAGAAATAGATTTAAGGGACTAGATCTGATAGATTGCCTGTGAATTATGGATGGAGGTTCGTGACATTGTACAGGAGACAGGGATCAAGACCATCCTCATGGAAAAGAAATGCAAAAAAGCAAAATGGCTGTCTGGGGAGGTCTTACAAATAGCTGTGAAAAGAAGAGAAACGAAAAGTAAAGATATTCCCATCTGAATGCAGAGTTCCAAAGAATAGCAAGGAGAGATAAGAAAGGCTTCCTCAGCGATCAATGCAAAGAAATAGAGGAAAACAACAGAATGGGAAAGACTAGGGATCTCTTCAAGAAAATCAGAGATACCAAGGGAACATTCCATGCAAATATGGGCTCGATAAAGGACAGAAATGGTATGGACCTAACAGAAGCACAAGATATTAAGAAGAGGTGGCAAGAATACACAGGAGAACTACAAAAAAGAGCTTCACGACCCAGATAATCATGATGGTGTGATCACTGACCTAGAGCCAGACATCCTGGAATGTGAAGTCAAGTGGGCCTTAGAAAGCATCACTATGAACAAAGCTAGTGGAGGTGATGGAATTCCATTTGAGCTATTTCAAATCCTGAAAGACAATGCTTTGAAAGTGCTACGCTGAATATGCCAGCAAATTTGGAAAACTCAGCAGCGGCCACAGGACTGGAAAAGGTCAGTTTTCATTCCAATCCCAAAGAAAAGCAATTCCAAAGAATGCTCAGACTACTGCACAGTTGCACTCATCTCACATGCTAGTAAAGTGATGCTCAAAATTCTCCAAGCCAGGCTTCAGCAATATGTGAACCGTGAACTTCCAGATGTTCAAGCTGGTTTTAGAAAAGGCAGAGAAACCAGAGATCAAATTGCCAACATCCGCTGGATCATGGAAAGAGCAAGAGAGTTCCAGAAAAACATCTATTTCTGCTTTATTGACTATGCCAAAGCCTTTGACTGTGTGGATCACAATAAACTGTGGAAAATTCTGCAAGAGATGAGCATACCAGACCACCTGATCTGCCTCTTGAGAAATTTGTATGCAGGTCAGGAAGCAACAGTTAGAACTGAACATGGAACAACAGACTGGTTCCAAATAGGAAAAGGAGTACATCAAGGCTGTATATTGTCACCTACCTTACTTAACTTATATGCAGAGTACATCATGAGAAACGCTGGGCTGGAAGAAGCACAAGCTGGAATCAAGATTGCTGGGTGAAATATCAATAACCTCGGATATGCAGATGACACCACCCTTACGGCAGAAAGTGAAGAGGAACTCAAAAGCCTCTTGATGAAAGTGAAAGAGGAGAGTGGAAAAGTTGGCTTAAAGCTCAACATTCAGAAAACGAAGATCACGGCATCCGGTCCCATCACTTCATGGGAAATAGATGGGGAAAGAATGGGAACAGTGTCAGACTTTATTTTTCTGGGCTCCAAAATCACTGCAGATGGTGACTACAGCCATGAAATTAAAAGACACTTACTCCTTGGAAGGAAAGTTACGACCAACCTAGATAGCATATTGAAAAGCAGAGACATTACTCTGCCAACAAAGGTCCGTCTAGTCAAGGCTATGGTTTTTCCAGTGGTCATATATGGATGTGAGAGTTGGGCTGTGAAGAAAGCTGAGCACCGAAGAATTGTTGCTTTTGAACTGTGGTGTTGGACTGCAAGGAGGTCCAACCAATCCATTCTAAAGGCGATCAGTTCTGGGTGTTCATTGGAAGGACTGATGCTGAAGCTGAAACTTCAGTACTGTGGCCACCTCATGTGAAGAGTTGACTCATTGGAAAAGACTGATGCTGGGAGGGATTGCGGGCAGGAGGAGAAGGGAACGACAGAGGATGAGATGGCTGGATGGCATCACCGACTCAATGTACCTGAGTTTGGGTGAACTCCGGGAGTTGGTGATGGACAGGGAAGCCTGGCGTGCTGCGATTCATGGGGTCGCAAGGTTTCAGACACAACTGAGCCAGTGAACTGAACAAAACTCTTGGAAGCGATTTTCTCATCTCATTAGGAGTGTAATCTTTAGTTTGTTCAACTGTTTTTTTTTTTTAATGTTGTAAATAACCAGACACTGAAGATTATTTTATTAGACGTTAGTTCTCTTCATGCAGTGGATGCAAGATCACGTAATAGTCAGTACTTGCACTATGTTGCTTTTCTGATAGGAGATCAGTAGTTTTGGCTGCAAGATAGGAATCTTGTTAATTGAAGTTTTTTTAATGGATTCTTATGGTTTTACTAAATAATGGTAGCAAGCATTGTATTTTCTTCATCAGTAATTCAAAACTTGTCCTGATAAGATCTGCTCAGCAAGGTAAGAGTCTGCAAAGAATCTTGATATGTGCATTTCAGTTTACAAAGATTTCTTGAGGATTGTCTCCTGTTCAGCCATCCGTGCTGATTGAAGTGTGTCTCTGGGTCTCTAGGATCCTCCTTTGTGTTTGGCACTGGAGCTTCAGCACCTTCTGCCAGCCCAGCGTTTGGTGCTAACCAGACCCCAACATTTGGACAAAGTCAAGGTGCCAGCCAGCCTAACCCCCCAGGTTTTGGATCTATATCATCTTCAGGGGCATTATTTTCTGCTGGTTCTCAGCCTGCACCACCTACTTTTGGGACAGTGTCAAGCAGTGGACAGCCTCCTGTGTTTGGACAGCAGCCTGGTCAGTCTGCATTTGGCTCTGGGACAGCTCCTAATCCCAGTAAGTATGTAGTAATGGTGTAGTTTGTATCCCTATTTGAGTTTTGTATGTCTTCAGTACAATTTTTTTTCTTTGAATTTTGAAACCACGCATGTCTCTTTTCTTCAGTCTCTTGTACTTGGCAGAATAGAGACGTGTATGTTTAGTTTTACCTATAAACATCATTCCCAGCTCTTTTCCCAACACAGTTAAGCACTCTCTTTTGTTTTGTTTTTTTAAACAAGGCAGGTGCAGTTTTTAAATAACTTCCTGGTTTATTGTGTACTCGTGTATTCGTTCATTTGTTTGGCTGTGCTCCATCTGTGCTGCGCTCAGGCTTTCTCCAGTTGCAGCGAACAGAGGCTGCTCTGCAGTGCACGGCCTTCCCACCGCAGTGGCTTCTGGCGCTGTGGAGCACAGGCTCTAGAGTGCGGGCTTGTTCCATGGCACATGGTAACTTCCCGGACCAGGGATTGTGTCCCCTGCATTGGCAGGTGGATTCTGAACCACTGGACCGTCCGTATCCTGTTGATGAAAGTTTGAGTTGTTCTTAGCTGTCAGGACATGCAGCTCTGCATGCATCTTAGTGCATCAAAAACCATGCACACTCTGATGGGTGGTGCCAGTCACATCCTTCCAGCATTAAATGAACATCCTCATATTTGGATGCTACTTGATTTCATTTTTTGTGAATTCTTTTTGTAATTTTTTTGGGGCCCTTATACTAATTGGTTGTTTTGCTTTACTTATTGATTTGTAGAAATTCTTCACGTATTTTGAATGTTAGTATTTTGTTAGTACATGTAGCAAAATTTCTCCTGTTCTGGACACATGATAATCATATTAATCAGGATTTAATGATTCCCAACCCCCTAATACAAAATTGAAGAGTTTAGCTCTCTTTCACACAGCTAACAATGCCTTCAGTCCTAATAGAGTGATACTGTGTGGTTAGACCACTGTGCTAAATATGCAAACACTGTACGATGTACTGTGACTTTCTTTCCTAGACAACATTTTGTTTTTCCTAGCATCAGTGATTTCTTCTCATGGTTAATATTTTCTTCTCCCATTTGTATATAACTATTTTCAGTTTTTTCAAATACTTTGGCTATTTCTCAGTATCTGAAATTTTACCACATAATTTTTTAAAGTTTTTTATTGGCTTTTATTTTTGCTTTTGTATTGATCTCGTTGATGGGCAGTGTTATGTAGTGTACAACATAGTGATCCACAATTTTTAAAGGTTATACTCCATTGATGGTTACTGTAAAATACTGGCCACCTTCCCCATGTTGTATAATATATCCTTGTAGCTTACATTATACAGAATGGTTTGTACCCCTAACCTCTACCCTGTCTTGCCTCTTACCCCTTTCTTCTCACCACTAACGACCAGAAGTTCTTTCTGTGTGTCTGTGAGTGTGTTGCCTTTTTGTTATATTCACTAGCTTGTTAGATTGTTCAGATTCCTCAGATAAATGATATCATACAAGTATTTGTCTTTCTCTGACTTATTTCACTTTGCATACTCCTTTCGAGCCCCTACGTATTGTTGTAAATAGCAAAATTTCATTCTTTTTGTGTGTATGGTGGGATACTACTTGGCCCCGAAAAAGCACACACGCATACACACTGCTGCTGCTAAGTCGCTTCAGTCGTGTCCGACTCTGTGCGACCCCATAGACGGCAGCCCACCAGGCTCCCCGTCCCTGGGATTCTCCAGGCAAGAACACTGGGGTGCGTTGCTATTTTCTTCTCCAACACATACACACTGCATCTTCTTTATTCATTCATTTGTTGAGGGACACTTGGGTTGTTTCCTTATCTTGCTATAAACATTGATTGGGATGCGTGTATTGTTTGGAATTAATGTTTTGGATTTTTTTTTTTTTTCCAGATATGTACCCCGGAGTGAAATTGCTGGGTCGTATGCTAGCTCTATTTTTAGTTTTTTGAGAAACTGCCTGTTTTGCAGTAATTAGTGGCTGCACCAGTTTACATTCCCACTGACAGTGTGTGGGGGTTCTCTCTTCTCAACATCCATGCCAGCTTTTGGTATTTGTGTTCTTTTTGATGGTAGCTATTCTTACAGGTGTAAGGTGATACCTCATTGTGGTTTTAATTTGCATTCCTCTGATGTTCAGCATCTTTTCATGTTCCTGTTGACCATCTGGGTACCTTCTTCAGAAAAAAATGTTTATTCAAGTTTCTGCTCAGTTTTTGTTGGGTTGTTTGTTTTATTGATATTATGTGAGCTGTTATATGTTTTGGATATTAACCCCTTGTTTATCATATCATTAGCAAATGTTTTCTCCCATTTTGATAGTCTCCTTTGTTGTGCAAAAGCGCTGAAGTCTAATTAGGTTCCATTTGTTTGTTTTTGCTTTAGGAGACTGATCCAGAAAAATATTGCTACAGTTTATGTCAGAGTTTTCTGCCTTTGTTTTCTTCAAGTTTTATGGTTTCTGGTCTTACATTTAGGTCTTATGTTTTTGTATATGGTGTGAGAAAACATGCTGATTTCACGTTTTTACGTGTAGCTATATGATTTTCCCAGCAGCACTTACTGGGGTGACACTCTTTTCTCCATTACGTATTCCCGCCTCATGTGTCGTATACTGCTGACCACTAGTGTGTGGGCTCGTTTCTGGGCTCTGTTGTGTTCCTTTGGTCTGTGTGTCTGTTCTTGTACCTCTAGTGTGCTGTTTTGATGACTGTGGCTTTCTAGTGTGGTCTGAAGCCGGGATGCGTGACTGCTGCAGCTCTGTTCTTTTCTCAAGGTGGTTTTGGCCATGTGGGTCTTTTGTGTTTCCGTACAAATTTAAAAATTACTAGGGATTCCCTGGCAGTCCAATGGCTAAGGCTTCACTTTCCAGTGCAGCAGGCGTGGGTTTGATCCCTGGTTGGGGAGCTTAAATCCCATGTGCCTTGAGCCAAAAAACAAAGCATTAAAAAAAGAAAAAGCAGTAGCAATATTGCAACAAATTTGATAGAAACTTTAAAAATGGTCCATATTAAAAAAAATCTTAAAAATATTAGTTCTGTGAATAATGTTGTGGGTATGGGTATTTTGATAGGGGTTGCATTGAATCTATAGATTGCTGTGTGGCCCTTTTAACAATATTAAGTTTTTCCAGTCCACAAACTTAGTATATCTTTCCCTCCGTGTTGTCTGCAGTTTCTTTCATCAATATCTTATGGTTTTGTGAGTACAGATGTTTTCCCTCCTTAGGTGGGTTTATTCTTAGGTATTTTACTCTTTTTGATGTAATGATGAATGGGATTGTTTCCTTAATTTCTCTTTCTGATAGTTCATTGTTAGTGTATAGAAATGCAGCAGATTTCTGTATGTTAATTTTGACTGTGCAGCTTTACTTAATTCATTGATGAGCTCTAGTAGTTTCCCGGTGGTGTCTTTAGGGTTTTCTCTGTATAGTATGTCATCTGCAAACTGACAGTTTCACTTCTTCCTTTATAATTTGGATTCCTTTTATTTCCTTTTCTTCTCTGATTGACTTCCAAAACTATGTTGAATAAAAGTGGTGAGAGCGGGCATCCTTGTCCTGTTCCTGATCTTAGAGGAAATACTTCCTGTTTAATATGTTCACAATGGGCTTGTCAAAATGGCCTTTATTTTGTCAAGGTATGTTCCATCTATGCCCACTTCCTGGAGTTTTTAACATAAATGGATGTTGAATTTTGTCAAAAATATTTTCTATTGAGATGATCATGTTGTTTTATTCTTCAGTCTTTGATGTGTATCACATTGGTCTGTGGATATTGAACAGTTATTGCATCTCTGGGTATCATGGTATATATTTCTTTTAATGTATTGTTGGATTCAGTTTGCTAATACTTCGTTGAGGATTTTAGCATTGATGTTCATCATTGATACTGGCTTGTAATTCTCTTTTCCTGTGATATCTTTGTCTGATTTTGGTGTCAAGGTGATGCTAGTCACCATTCTAATGACCATTCTAATGGAGTTCCCTTTAGCTTCCTCTTAAAGGAATCTGTTTCCTGAGTGTCATATCTTTTTCCTCCTTATGCCCTTGTTTTGGGAAAATACATCTTCCCATGATTTCTTAAGGACACAGGGAAGAAAAGTTTGAGACCTTATATTTCTGGAAAGATCTTTATTCTGCCCCCATGTTGGGTAAGATTTTGGTTGAATATATATTTAGAATGGAAATCACTTTTTTTTTTTTATGATTTTGAGGGCATTTTCCCATTGTGGATGTTCTAGCTCCCAGAATTAGTTGCTCTTGAAGTATTTTTATTTTTGCTTTTGATCTGTTTTTCTTTCTGGAGTATCATTATTTTTTTTGCCTCCAGTGTTCTGCTTATGAGGGTGTTCCTTGGTCTGAATCCATTTTTATCCTTGGATAATGTTGGGAAGGCAGTGTGTCCTATTTATTATAAATTTCTTTCATGGGAATTTTCTTGAATTATTTCTTGGGAGATTTTGCGCCTCATTCTTTTTTATCTTCCGTTTTTTCTCTTTTTCTCCCACTTTTTGTTGTGTTTCCTGGGAAGATTTTCTCAATTGTATCTTGAAACACACCTGTTGAGATTTTACTTCTGCGTGTATTGCTTATTTTCTTAGTGGAAATTGTTCCGTCGATGTTCTTTTTTATATCCTTCTGCTTTTGTTTTATATGTGTTATCTGTTGATCTCTTGAGGATATTAACAATGAGTTTTTGTTTTGTTTTTCCATTTGATAGTTTTTGCTTTGTTTTCTCCAAATTGCTTTTCTTTATTATTGCTTCAGTCTTAGTGTTTCTTATGAAATATTTTCCTCAGATGTCTGGTGCTTCTTGCCTCTTACTCGTAGTGTTTAGGTTTTGTTTTTTTAAATTGTAGTGAGAATGTTTAACATGAGTTGTGTCTGCTCATCAGCAAAGGCACAGGTATTGGTGACTGTAGGCACAGAGTTCTAGAACCTGAGCGTCTTGTGTAACTGACCCTGGGCACCTGCTCTGAACAGCACCGCCTCGTTCTCCCCGCCCCTACGTCTCCCTGCAGCCCCCGTTCTCTCAGCTTGTGTGAATTTGGTTATTTCAGATTCCTCATAGAAGTGAACTCATGCATTATTTCACTTAGGTCCTCCACATGTCTCCATGTTTTTTTCAAATTGCAAGATTAATATTCCATTTTTTGTGGACACGTCATTTCCTTTATCTGTGCGTCTGTCTGGGGATATTTGGGTTGTTTCTACTTAGGTTATTGTGAATAATACTGCAGTGAATAAGAGTCCAGATATCTTTTTGAGATCCTGGTTTCAAGTCTTTTGGGTAAATACCTAGAATGGGATTGCTAGATCGTATGGTAGTTTTCTCTTTAACTTTTTGAGAAGCTTTCATACTGTTTTCTTTAGTGGCTGTGGCAATTTACATTTCCACCAACGGTTCACAAGAGTTCACTTTTCTCCACATCCTTGCCAACACTTGCTATTTTATCACTAGCCGTTCTGAGAGAGGATAGCTCCTAGTGGATTTGATTTGCATTCCCTCTGATGATTGGTGAGGTCGAGCATCCTTATTATATATACCCATGTGTTGTCTTTGGAGAAATGTCTGTTCAGGTTCTTTGCCCATTGGGCAAAGGGTTTAATTTTAATATCATTGTAGGTTTATCTAACTGGCTTGTCCTCTTGCCAAGAGCTGAATGTTAGTATGTTTCGGTTTCTCCTTTTGGATTGTCACATTCCCCAGAGAAGATTCTTCAAGTCTCCTGTCTGAAGGGCATAAACACTCGTTGCCTGTGTTTTGGGAGCTGAGTCAGGGCAGAAGGCTGCAGTTCTCAGTATTCGTTGTACTCGGCCTACTGCTAGTCCTTCTATCTGCAGTAGGTATCCTTGCCTCTGTGTGTGATGCGCTGGTCCAGAGGCCTCTCCAGAGACTGGAAGTCTGTACCTCTGCTAGGTAGAGGAGGAGCGTTCTCATCCTGCTTGCTGGGGAGGGGTTGATCTGGGTATCTGCTTCTTAAACAGTTACTCGACCATCCTGCCTTGTTTTTTTTCCAGTCTTTGTTCGCGCTTCCAGAAGTCCCTGCACCTAAAACCCTGTGGGCATGGTTGGTGTAAATGGAATGCCCTCTGTGCTTTCTCTTGCTACCAGTTTAGTATTTGGCTCCAGCTTCTAAATTTTGTTCTGTCGTCTCTTTCTCTCCCTATCTTTGTAAAATTCCCCTTCCTGTGATTTTAACATAATTTTTGAAAAAGGTAGAGCTCAATATGTTGATTCCACAATCTCGGTCAGAAGTCCACTCGGCCCTTTTTCCCCTTGGTCATGGGTGAGTTGGGTCACTTGTTGGAGGGTGTCAGATGTATATTTTGTTTACAGAGAAATTAATTTTCTTTAAGTAACCATAGGAGAACTTAACCCTTCACATTTTTCTATGTAAAAGTCAGAGTCATGACTAGAAAACGGTCGTTTTTACCTTATGAGGTTTTTCTGCTTCGACCGTTTTAGGCTCCGTTTTCCAGTTTGGCAGCAGCACTGCGACCAACTTCAACTTCACCAACAGCAGTCCGTCAGGCGTGTTCACATTCGGTGCAAGTCCCAGCACACCTGCGGCCTCCTCCCAGCCCTCTGGCTCAGGGGGCTTTCAGTTTAGCCAGTCTTCAGCAGCGTTTACTGTGGGGTAAGAGAACTTTCTGTTGAGATGTGTGCATGTGTGTGTGTTTAGAATCACCAAGGTCAGTATAGTTGAGGTAAAATCGAGTATGTTCTCCACCAATTCACCGTATTACAGTTTTGGAGGATCATAACCCAAGAAGAGCATGGGTGTGTGTGTGTGTGTGCACGCGCGTGTGTAGGTATGGGTGTAACAGAGTGTGCTTCCTTTAACACTGTCTCCCCACCCCCCATCAGCAGTCACACAGTGTTATGATTGTGAGATTTTATGTGAGCATCATGTCACGTTACAGAGTTTTTATTTTTCGCAGGTCAAATGGGAAAAACATGTTCTCTTCTTCTGGACCTTCGGTTTCTGGTCGAAAGATAAAGACTGCTGTTAGACGCAAGAAATAAAGGTCATGATGTGTTACACACACTGTTTTAACAGCTGGCGCACTGCTCTCAGATACTGGATTGTACTATAATACTGGGTTATCTGAAGTCAGATCTGCCTAAGGACTTCTTTAATTTGGGAATTTTCCTCCTTTTTTCTTTATAGAAGCGCAACTTCACCTCTCCCACCCCCCTTTTTAAAAAGATAATAGCTAGACTTGTGACTGATTCTTCAGCAAAATTATTTTATGATCCAGCAAATTATTCACTGATTGGCATAGGCTGGCAGAACCAGGAACCGAGCCTGCTCGGAGAGTGGCTTTGTGTAGAACCTCTTCGTCCGCACCACCGCGTGCGGATACGCGTTTATGGAGCGCGCTGCAGTTGTAACTATATCTGAGGAATTCTGTATAGACTAGAGAATGTTGAAATGAATGATTTCTATGCTGAGTTTGTGCTGGTGTGTATGTGTGAAGTGAGTGAGTTGGGTGTATCGTGCACTAAAATTTTCTGATAGAGGAAGCCTGATTAAAGAACGGTCCATGCTAAGGACTTGTTAGATCTAGTTTGTTCTCCATTGAATAATTATATGCTATTTCTATATTGTCATTCTTCTATCACCTGTCTTGCCTTTTTCATTATTTTATTATGAAACTTGTGTAAATACAATCTTGTTTCTGTACTTTTTTGGCATAACATAAATCTGTGAACTTGAAATTTTAATTTTGTGTTAGAAATTTTTTTTGTTGTTTGTTTAGTCTCGTCTCAGATTTTATTATGTAAATCCCATTATTCAAAGTTGCCTAAATCCATTTGGAAATCTTTAAAAAAAAAAAAATTGGGGATTCTTAAAGTGAGTTTATTGGCTTTTCTGATCCAGTTTTTGTTTGGACCAAAAACCAGTATTGTACAAAGTATTAAGCATATATTTTTATATTTACTGAAATGGACTGTGGTGACTTTGGATAATAAGGAAAAGTTTAATATTAAAGCCATGTTTATTACAGTATAATTAACATGTTAAACCATGGGATAAATGCCATCAATAAAAAATTATGAAATACTTTTTGCTCTAGTGTTAAATTATAGTGAAGGTAAAAGTGTTAGTGGAAGGGAATCTTTTTATAGAAGTTAACAGTGGTCAGTTAGAAGAGAAATTCCAAAGAATACATTTAAGGTGATTTGGACAGCTCCTATGTCTGAAGGTACGCTCGCTGCATTTTTGTCTGGTGCTAGGAATCACGCCTACTTTGCATATAAATTGATATACCTTTTTAAAGTAGAAAATAAATGGAAACAACCATTTCTGTTTGTACTTGTATCTTCCTTCATCGGTGACTAGACAATGTTTATTGATTGAATTTTTGGAGATACATACCTAAAGTAGCCCACAAAAACTTCAGTGGTCCTTTTGTGCGATTTCTTTTGGATTGTTTTACGGATTATTATTTTTTTTTAAGAAGTAGATTTCTTTGTTACGGCCCATAAAAGAGCTCTTGGGCGAGAGCATTTGACAACTTTATTCTTCAATTTGAACATGTAATTTTATGGTGACTTTTATTTTTACTGAAGTTGTGGTTAGAGTCTAAAATCAGTACTTTAACATGTTTGAGCTTTTCTGTTTCCAGTGAAATGATTTCTGTTATGGAAATGTCTTAGGCCATCATCAAGTGCTAGCTTTGGAGTCGGAATTTTGTATTTATAATTCTCAACTTATTAAAGAATAAATGTTTGACATGAACCTGTTTGGAGGGCAGAAGATGATGGTGAATACTAATGGAGTAAATTGGAAACGTGTGGGGTGTTAATGCTTAACTAAATTGCATGCTCGCTCAGTCTTAGTCATTGTTTTAGACCCATATGGATGGGGATATTAAGCTTTCTATTCTGGGAAAGATTTTTCATTAAAAATGTACTAGAAATATTTCATTAATTTTTTTTAAGCTAGTAACCAAAAACCAAACAGGGTGAGTTATCTTCTAAAAATGAAGTCTCCTATGCCCCCAGAACTGAGATCTCTAGGGCTAGAGTTGTTGGGACTTGGGACTTGTTTTTTCATCTCTATTGCTTTAACTCTCAGGCTGCACGTGGCAGCTATAGAATACACTCCTGGTAGCAGTTCCAACCACAAATCTTTCCCTGCTGAAGCCCAGCCGACATATCTCTTCATCAGATTGGTGCAGGCTGCAGACCCACTCCCTGTGGCTGTAATAGCAGCTTTGGGTTCCATACTCCATACACAGATGAAAGTCAAGTGCTGTTTGTGAAACATGGGGAAACGTTATGGAAAGAAAATAGCCCACTTTTCATGCTGGATCAATGAGGAACTGTTTTTAACCGAAAATAATCTGACGGTAAGAAAGCCATATGCAAAAAGATTGAATAATCAGGTATGTTTATATAATTCAGTTGATTTGCAAGAGTCAAGTTGTTCTCACTGAATCTATCAGTATGTTTGGTGGGGTGTGGCAAATGTATATTCTCAGACCTATGCACCAGAGATTCATGCACTCGCTGGGTTCAGATCATGTCCAAAAATCATTCAATAAGTGCCTGGAAGACTTGCAATGCCTGAGGTCCAGGCCTGCCACTTCTAAGGGGTAGGGTTTTTTTGTTTTTTGGTTTTAGTATTTTACAGTTTGAGGCGTTAAGAAAAAGTACAGTTCAGACAACTGAAGTTTAAGTCTTTAGCTAATATGTTATGAATTTCTAATTATTCATGTAATTAGGATTTTATTACTTGAGATAAAAGTGTTGGACTAATGTTAGCAATTTATAACCAGTCCATGAACTTCCTGGTTTAACCTGGGGAAGAACTTACGGTTTCTTTAATATTAGGGTGTCAGGTGCTGGCCCTGTCTAATGGAAACTGACACACTTGGTATAGTAAAATCGAGAAAAATGGAATGTGTTGGGTCTAGCTACACAACAGCTTTATGTCAGAGCTTTCATTTCCTTTTCATGTGGGGCGACTTTTAGAGACATCTCTGACATCCACTGTAGTTCAGAGTGGAGCACGTGGGGCGACTTTTAGAAACTTCTCTCTGACCTCCACTGTAGTTCAGAGTGGAGTGGCTGGGTGTCTAACAGCACACTGCCTACAGGACTCAGACCACACTGTAGTTTAACTCCATTTAAGTTTACCTTTTATTATCTTTTTCTTTCTTGAGGAACCTGTTTTGTATCCTGTCGATCTAGTTTTGTTGTAATTGTTTGAATAGGGAGTGCTCATAAGACCAGAATAAGATTAAATCGCCCGGCTCTTTGACTAGCTGTGACTGAATTCTTGTTCGTCATGTGGGTCTTTAATACCTTGCATGGTGGCTGGAATGGTTAACAGCTTTTACGGAATGGACAGGATTAGTTTAACATCAAAAGCTTAGTCATCTACAGCTAACTTGAGTGACTTGCTAAAAGAATATACCTCAAAGTGGATGATCTTTTTTTTTTTGGATAGACTTCTATTTCTGAAAGCACTCATCTCTTGAAGGCAGAGAATGCTAGAGCAGCTGTATTTGGAAGCAAGAGATTCTAGAGCAAACCTCAAAGAAACAGGCAAAACACAAAGCATTGTTGACCAGGTATTTATTGAGACAGTACAAAGTGGTGGCATATAAATTATTAAAAATAGAATGCTGAATTTTTATTTAGTAGGCAGGCCATCAGATTACTGCTTGTGGGTCACACCATACTATAAATGAAACTGCAAGGAAGTACATACACAATTTGAGATGAATTTTACCCAGGCAAGTACATACTGATAAATTCTGGCCTTTGGCATAGAGGGGTGAGAAGTGGCAAGTAAGTGAAATACTTGCCAGATTTTAGGAATACTGCCATTATTTAGGAATATTCTTTAAAAGGAAGAATAGCCTATTTTCATAGAGATAAGTATAGAAGGAAAATATTTAATACCCATGCTCCCATCAAAAAGCCCTTTATCCCCAAGTAGCAACAATTTTTCAACTCCTGTCTTTGTTTTGCGGGAACTATTTATGTCTCCATGCACCCAAGCAAGTTACATAAGGGAAAAAGTCCTTTTTTAAGAGTTGAAACAATTTTTACTGTCATTTGAAACAAACATGAAGACTTTTATAAATTGAAACAAAACTCTGAAATATAATGCATTTTTTTTCAGTCCTAAATATTTGGGGGGAGATGCGGTGACAATTTAGGTAGAAAGCATTAGCTTCTGAACAAGTGCCATATGAGTATCACAGCAAGTACTGGCCTTCTCTCTAGTCACAGATTTAAAAGCACAGCTTGCTCGCCACCACTCACTCTCACCTGCCTCAGCCCAGCATACACTTAGTGTGTCTGACTTTTCTCAAGGTCCTGGGGCCACTCAGGCTGCTTTAGTTGATGGGTAGATTTTCTAGATGCCTAAATTATCTGCCTGTTTTGTGGTTTTATGTATGGTATGTTCATTGAAATCGTATTCTCAGCATGACTTCTAATTTTTGTTCCTTTATTATCTTGTAAAAGTGATGAATAATATTTATACTATGAGACAGCTTTCTTTTTGCCTTTTTAGGCTGTGGAGCTTCAGTATGAGGCTGTACACAGAAAAGTCAGCATTTCTAAAAATGAAATATAATAAAGTATACAGAAAATAAAGAGGGCTCCACCCCAAAAAACCTTCCCTATTTTGTCATTTATTTCCCCTCAAATTTGGGAATCCAAAATCTCCCTAAGTGCTACATTCATAATCAGACTTGGGTTTTCATGTAAAGGCAGACAGAGTAATAATAATGTTTATTTTATAGGGCTACATAGTTTAACTTGAATCCTAAGATAGCTCTCAATGCATCTACATAGATATTAATCTGAATCACTTGTGTATAGCAGATGTGCAATATTTTAATGTATAAATCAAACTGGGTATTTACTTTTGTTTCACTGTATAAGTAAAAATAGCCCAGGTAGTTAACCATCCAGTTATCTTAGAGGAAAGTATACATTAAAGATAAATTCCACAGCGATATGTAAGAGTACATTTCAACTTGAATTCCCAATCCAGGGCAAAGAGGTGTGTATATGTCAATGAAGTATACACTACTAATCAGTTAAGTATGTAACCATTTATGTAACATTTCCTAATAATCTACTCTGAAAAAGTTAGTGGATGGTTTTGGTTTGTTTACTGCGAAGGGCCGTAACACTTTACCTTCCCAGAAACGACAAGTGAATGATCTGTTCAGTATCTTAACACATTTAACTAACAGGCTTTCTGTGATGTTTTTCAAAATAATTTTATATTAAATCCATGGTTTATGAAATTTTACAATCAA
Organism: Bos javanicus; assembly: GCF_032452875.1. Classification (NCBI taxonomy): domain Eukaryota; kingdom Metazoa; phylum Chordata; class Mammalia; order Artiodactyla; family Bovidae; genus Bos; species Bos javanicus. The sequence continues at coordinate 40,196,399 of NC_083890.1, forward strand.
AAGTATTAAGGACATTGTTAAGGTTTCTATAAACTGAAAATACATTTTAAATGTCAAAAAGACCCACTTTAAAAACTGATACAGTAATATAGCAATGTATTTATTATGACCAAAATAAAGCCTAGATTGATCCTGTAAGCACCTGAGATATGAACTGTTCAGTACAGCTTAGTGTTTTGGGGGGAGAAAATAGAGCAAATGCAGAAAATGCCTAAGAAAACTTTTAGTTTAGCTATATCTCAACACAGCTAACTGGGCCATCTAACAAAAGCACACACACACACACACAATTCAGCGACAGAATAAAATAGCAACACACACAGTATTACACATTTCCCTCAAAACATCATCCCTGACAGACTCCAAATGAGCTGGCGGCCTCAGAGCCAAAGAACTTCGAACACTGTCTGGACATGCTGCTCTTCTTGCTAGAGAACAGTCCCTAAAGGGAAAATTGCTAAGTATCTCATAGGCTACTACTATTTATTTAATCATGAAATGCTAGGATGACTGAACCCCTTGATGTTTCAAAAGTTATGGAGTATAATAAAACTAAAACTAGTATGTGAATATCCTGTATATAAAGAGAAGGTATACTCAGAACACTGAAAAGCACTAATACTTCATGCTGCGCACATACTGGGAATATTGTTTTAGAGTAAATATGCCACAGTTTGATGGAACTAATTTCCCCCCACATATTTATAGTTTGATTTAGGGCACAGAAAACGTCTGCACATGAATTTCAATTTAAATTTACAGTGAAAATTTACCCCCCCCACACACACATAACACCCCACCCCATTTAAAGCAATCACTAACTTACCTTTTTCTTAAAAAAAAAAAAAGATAGCAATATGACTTAATACTTTTTCATCATGCAATACTTATCCTGAAATACATGTGTAGGCATTAAGAATAGCTGTGAAGTCATCACTCCTGCGGTAAACTGCAGTACAGGTGTTAACATTTCAGATCAGGGAACTGCTTGGCTGGCCTCAACCTTCCCCTTATAGTTAACTCACCACCCCCTGGGATGGGAGCTAAGTGGATTATAAAGTGTGTGTCCCCACTCCCTCCCCACAAAAAGCAAAGACGAAAATTTCCTCAAGACGTGTTAACTAAAAGAGTAATGTGTTTACAAAACACAACTGGACGTTTTCCATCATTTTGGGATAAACCAAAATAACTTTTTAAAGTTTCATTTGGAGATTTCAAAGCTGAAAGTGCATTCAGCAAATTCTAACACCTTAGATGTATATACTGTCTGTTGATGATGACACCACTTGCCTTCTGTTTGATATACAAATTTTAACACTTGGACTCAACAGGTTTTTCTTCTGGAAAAGTTCTTTGGCATTCAGGTAACATCAATACTTTGAGCACAGTCACCTGCATCACACTGGATCGACTGCTTTAATTTCTAAATGAATTAAGGTAACCCAGGGACACTGATGGCCTTGACACATAATTTAGTCTTGTCATTATTCCAGAGAATATGGAATTCACGGCTTTTTGGGGCATCATCTGACCCCATTTCTTTTTACTACAATGGTTCCTGCTACAATGTCATAGGCTGTTCGATTATGCTGAAAAAACAGCAGTGTGATGAAAGCAGGGAAAAAAGAAGCAATAGAAAAATTCTTGATCAAAGCTCGTATAGCGGACCTAAAGAAATGGAAAAAAAAAAGTTATATACCAACTACATATAGATTAGTAGACTATCAAGCTCAAAATGTATTTAAAACATTCAAAGTACAATTGAGAGTTTTAACCTTTTATATCTAAATTACTTTCAAGTAGCATTATATTGGAGAAGGAAATGGCAACCCACGCCAGTATTCTTGCCTGGAGAATCCCAGGGACGGAGGAGCCTTAGTGGGCTGCCGTCTACAGGGTCGCACAGAGTCGGACACAACTAAAGCGACTTAGCAGCAGCAGCAGCATTATATTATGATCAAACCACCTGGGCCAGTTCTAAAGACTTCATAACATAAAATTAGACTTTAGAACTTTCACGCGAAAAGCAATAATGTCTTAGAATGTGAGCTAAAAGCTTAGTATTTCCTAGTATTTTGCCAAAAGAACAGAGTAACTTCCCTTTACTTACCTTTTCTATGGTCACTCACTACTTTTAATATCTTTATTTTCTGTATGTTTTCACTGTCTTCTAAACTGAGTAGGTTTAGTACAGTACCATTTTCTACCTTCTGTGAAGAGCACCAGCATTTCAAATTACTGCTTTATCAGCTCTCTTTCTTTGCAGGGTCCTGTGGTTTATTTTTGGCTGTGCTGTGGGATCTTAGTTCCCTGACCAGGAATTCTACCTGCACCCACACCCTGCAGTGGAAGTGTGAAGTCTCAACCACTGGACCACCACAAAAGTCCCTGTCATCCTGTGATTAAGGAAAGCTTTAAAAAGCTTTCAACAGGAGCTTAGAATGGGGAATTATTCTAATTAGATTTTTGCCTTTTAGTGCACTGAACAGTTACAGAATAGCACAGCAGCTGAATGTGGGCTCTGAATCCAGACTGACTTGGTTTTAGGTTCATTTTCTACCATTAGTTGTGTCCAAACAGTGCCTGGTTTACAACGTGTTCAACAAATATTAGCCAACATTGATTCTCAGTAAAAGTAGTAGCCCAAGATTATTAGAATCACAAAAATAAGCAAATTTTGAAGATGTAAGCAAACCCCAGGCTTCTTCTAAAATCTCTTGTTTATATTTCTTTATATAACCATCTAACTGAATCATGCTGGCAGCAATTCCAGTCAGAACCTTGTTTTGCTCAGCTAATTACCATCTACTCACCTCCACAACTTCTATTATCCACTTCCATTATCCATTATTCCACTATCTGTACACTACCCTAATGGCAGAAAGTGAAGACAAACTAAAAAGCCTCTTGATGAAAGTGAAAGAGAGTGAAAAATTTGGCTTAAAGCTTAACATTCAGAAAACTAAGATCATGGCATCTGGTTCCATCACTTCATGGGAAATAGACGTGGAAACGGTGTCAGACTTTATTTTGGGGGGCTCCAAAATCACTGCAGGTGGTGACTGCAGCCATGAAATCAAAAGATGCTTACTCCTTGGAAGGAAAGTTATGACCAACCTCAGTCCAATTCAGTCGCTCAGTCATGTCCGACTCTTTGACCCCATGAATCGCAGCACGCCAGGCCTCCCTGTCCATCACCAACTCCCAGAGTTCACCCAGACTCACGTCCATTGAGTTGGTGATGCTTTCCAGCCATCTCATCCTCTGTCGTCCCCTTCTCCTGCCCTCAATCCCTCCCAGCATCAGAGTCTTTTCCAATGAGTCAACTCTTCGCATGAGGTGGCCAAAGTACTGGAGTTGCAGCTTTAGCATCACTCCTTCCAAAGAACACCCAGGACTGATCTTTAGAATGGACTGGTTTGATCTCCTTGCAGTCCAAGAGACTCTCAAGAGTCTTCTCCAACACCACAGTTCAAAAGCATCAATTCTTTGGCGCTCAGCTTTCTTCACAGTCCAACTCTCACATCCATACATGACTACCGGAAAAACCACAGCCTTGACTACCAGATCTCCTGACCGGCCTCTTGAGAAACCTATATGCAGGTCAGGAAGCAACAGAACTGGACATGGAACAACAGACTGGTTCCAAATAGGAAAAGGAATACGTCAAGGCTGTATATTGTCACCCTGCTTATTTAACATATGCAGAGTACATCATGAGAAATGCTGGGCTGGAAGAAGCACAAGCTGGAATCAAGATTGCTGGGAAAAATATCAATAACCTCAGACGACCAACCTAGATAGCATATTCAAAAGCAGGGATATTACTTTGCCAACAAAGGTCCTTCTAGTCAAGGCTATGGTTTTCCAGTGGTCATGTATGGATGTGAGAATTGGACTGTGAAGAAAGCTGAGCACTGAAGAATTGATGCTTTTGAACTGTGGTGTTGCAGAAGACTCTTGCAAGTCCTTTGGACTGCAAGGAGATCCAACCAGTCCATCCTAAAGGAGACCAGTCCTGGGTGTTCACTGGAAGGACTGATGCTGAGGCTGAAACTCCAATACTTTGGCCACCTCACACGAAGAGTTGACTCACTGGAAAAGACTCTGATGCTGGGAGGGATTGGGGGCAGGAGGAGAAGGGGATGACAGAGGATGAGATGGCTGGATGGCATCACCAACTCGATGCACATGAGTTTGGGTGAATTCTGTGAGTTGGTGATGGACAGGGAGGCCTGGCGTGCTGCAATTCATGGGGTGGCAAAGAGTCGGACATGACTGAGTGACTGAACTGACACCTTCCCCCAGCGCCAGATGCCAACAGCTAGCCATGAATACTGTGAGTATTACAACCTCTTTCACTTTAGAGCAGGAGCATGTCAAAACTCCTATTGCCTATTTAAGATGGGGGTACTGACAAGTGTTACCAGAAGGAAGCTTCAAGGCAGAATAGTAACTAAACTCCATAACTACAGATCTAGAGAATATAAACAAAGCTAGGCCTGGAGCACTGATACAGACAGCACCACACCCCAATCCTCTCATTATTGTGGCCTCCAGTTCATAAAATGCTTACCCTTGAAGATGTGTATACTGAAAAGGAGTCAATAAATGTTACTGAAAAACATTCAAACTTTGTTTTAAACTTATTAAATGTAAGCCTATTATATGCCAAGAAAAACCAACATCCTAAAAACACTTTTTTGTAAGTACCATCATTTGATAACGTTTAAGTACAGTAATTCATAAGTACGTAGTAGATTAAGAAAAGAACTTACGTTGTAATGCTAACATTTGAGGATGGAATCACTAAAACCCGACTCGGTGCAATAAGCACTGATGTATCACAGGTCACAACTCGAAGTCCTAGCAGGAACTTCCCTGGGGTAGCTCCACCTGCTCCCCAAATGCAAATTATCTAAGGAGAGAAGGATAATTGTAAAATAACTTACTGGCTCAACTATACCAATATTTTCCTGCCATATGATTCATGGTTTAACATTTTCAAGTTGGAAGAATTCCATAGAAATACTTAAAGTTTAATCTTTTAATGCATTTCTGCAGGTCTCTAACATCCTCGTACCACAAGATGTCTACTGCAGTTATTTCTCTATGAGCCATTATATTTTTTAGCAAGTTGGTTCTATGGAAAAACATTACATGTTCCACAACCAACTTAAAACATTTTTGGACAAATGACTGAAATGTATTACCAAGAAATTGTAAAATTTCTCTGCTCAGAAAACTTTAACTTGAAAAGGTACTATGTTAAAATTTAGAAAAAAAGACACCTGACAAATACAAGATTATAAATCTCTATTACAATATTTCTGTCTTGGGCTGATAATCTAAAATTATATTGTTAAATATTTGCTGAGGTCAGTAGCTTACCTCATAGAAACAAACTAATAACCTGTATATAAGTGCCACAACCATCATCTTCTGCAAGTCTTCCATTGATGTGTCTTCATCTATTTCTTCTATTATATAATGCATAGCAAACTTAGAGATATCCCTATAAAAAACAGTTTTGGGTTATAGAGAATGTGTTACCAGAGCAGTTGAACTGGTATTTTTTCATCAGTGTAAGCCATAAACTCTAATTGAAATCACAAACTAATGTTTTCTAATTATCTAGTTTCACAAAAGATTATCTTATTCAACAAATAAGTAGCAGTACCATGAGTAAGCATTGTACTAGCTCTGGGGATAAAATGGCAAGTGAATGAAGTGGGCAAAGGGTATAATAGAGAAGCACTGGGTACTTGGAAACACCTAACAGGAACACAACTTACTGGAGGCTTCGAAAAAATGACATTTAAGTTGAGATCTGAAGGGTGGAAAGAAGTTGGCCCCGCCTAAGGGAAACATGCAAGAGCGGGACTAATGAGAGGAGGACTTGGAGAGTATGATGGCAGCTACAGGCATTTCTGTGTGGCTCAAGTATTGTGTGAGGAGAGAGTGAGTAGAAAATAAAGCATTCGTGCTCAGTCATGTGTGACTCTGACCCTTCAGACTGCAGCCCGCCCGGCTCCTCTGTCCATGGGATTTTTCAGGCAAGAATACTGGAGTGGGCTGCCATGTCCTCCTCCAGGGGATCTTCCCCACCCAGGGATGGAACCCGCATGTCCTGCATTACAGGCAGATTCTTTACTGCTGAGCCATCGGGGAAGGGAGTTTAAGAAACAAGGGTATCTGTTAAAACATATGAAGACATTAAGACTTAATTTGGCAATGAGAAACTACTGAAGGATTTTAAGGCAGCAGAGTGGCAGAATCAGAATTTATGAGATTAGATGTAAGACAGGACATGGTAAACTGAGATATCGGTTAGAAGACTTGTTACAGTCCAAGCAAGTGATGATGTGACTGGGACTGCTAAGTCACTTCAGTCGTGTCCGACTCTGTGCGACCCCATAGACGGCAGCCCACCAGGCTCCCCCGTGCCTGGGATTCTCCAGGCAAGAACACTGGAGCGGGTTACCATTTCCTTCTCCAATGCGTGAAAGTGAAAAGTCAAAGTGAAGTTGCTCAGTCGTGTCCGACTCTTTGCAACCCCATGGACTGCGGCCAACCAGGCTCCTCCATCCGTGGGATTTTCCAGGCAAGAGTACTGGAGTGGGGTGCCATTGCCTTCTCCAGTGACTGGGACTAGGGAGAAGCAATAATGATGAAAACTGAAATTTTGACACAAACGAGTTGGTACTTGACTGGATGTGTAGGGACTAAGGGAGGGAGAGATATAATCATGGTAACCATTCAGGTTCCTGACAAAGGCCCTGAAATTGAACCACCAGGGTCTGAACTTAACTCTATTTTTGTAAATTTACCTTTGTAAATTCTGGGCTTAACCTTTTGTAAGTCTAAATTTCAATCTCTATAAAATGGAGGCATTAATCTCTACTTAATAGTGGTAGCAAGATTATGAATCCATACAGGGACCCCCCTTGTGTCCAGTGGAGCCCACGCTTTCCCTGGAGTCTGCCCTTTCACTGCAGGTGGTGCGGGTTACCCCACATGCTGTGTGGTGTGGCCAAAAAAAAATCCATACAAAGCCCAGCACGTAGAAAGTGCTTACCGAGTGATAACTGCTATTATGACTATTATTCTGAAAGAAAGACTATTCAAATAAATGGCTCACTTTGCAATTCATTTAGAACTTGCCTGATGTATATAGGCAGCCCCATTTGGAAATGGCATCTAGCTGATTATTAACAGTTTATGCCTTTGTCTTTAGGTACTCCGCTCTGAAAACAATTATAAGAGAAAAATTTGTACCTAGCCTAAGAAAATAGTGAATAAAATCAAAGCAGGGTTGGAGATAGCTTTTACCTACTTTTATAGGTGAAATTCTCCCCCATCTTGCAGAATTTATTGTTTCTCTCTTTTGTAGTTATTTCTTAAAACCAATAAGAAAGTAAATCTGACAAAGTTCCTATAAAGAAATTGTTGACCTTGGCAAACAAGTTATCCATACAATCACTGGCAAGCATGGAAAAAAACTTAAAACAAGACCTCTACACAGTAGATAGTAAAACCTTTCTGCAAGTGGCCTTAACTTACTTTATTCCACTCAGGTGCATAATGCTTAAGACAATGGTCGCTTTTATAAAGAAGAGAATAAAGAAATCCACCATCTCTGCCATAAATCTGTGGGCCAAGGATGGAATAACATACTCTCTGCCTGTAAATTAAAAAAAAAAAAAAAAGTTAAGAAAACTAATCGTTCCCTTGGAACCCAAGCTAGGCAATGAATGGGGAATGTAAAGTCAAGGTACAACTTACTGATAAAAAATTTTTATAACCTTGAAACAATTGACTTCAATAGGGCATGTTATTAAAACACAGCAATGCTACTTCGTAACAATTTAAAGCTATTTTTACCCCCTTAATGTTTAAAAATTATTTCACAGGTAAATTTCATTATTTAAAGTACTCAGTACATTTCACCAGGGATTCAATCGAGAACCGGGGTAATTACAAGCCTATGACAGAAACTTAAACCCTGTGCGGCTCATCTTACCCCTATTCATTTGTCTCGCTTTCTATGTATTTAACAAATTCAGTGATTAATAAGCTGCCATCCTAAATTCTGGATCAAATTCAGGCAACTAGGTCTTGTCCCATATTACCTGAATAAAATAAAAATAAACTAAAAGGTGTCAATAATTCAAAACATTCTAATATCCATACAGAAGTAAAGAGACAATACAGACAATATACAGGATTAAGCCAAGGTTCATAATTGCATTTGAATTCATGAAAATCTCTAATATCCGTCAGTTCCATTGTCGCTAATTCATAAAAGTTACCATATAAACTATAAATCCATGTCTGGATTATTACCAGCATTACCGGCCAACACCTCCCCTCCCCACAAACCGGCTTTGCCATCTGAGAATTAAGCCCTGGGTCTCACTCCAGAAAGTGGAGAGCAAGGTAACAGCAAGTGGTTTGAGGAGCAAATATTTCTTTACATTTGGAAGCGACTAGTCCGGGGAGTAAGGGAATGGATCCGGAGCGCCAGGTCTAAAGGAAGAGGAAAGTAGGGCCTCGCTGGACACCCTGGGAACTGAGACGCGGAGAAACAACGGCGAATGGCAGCAGCGGCGACAAGCGCAGGGCAGAGACTGCGGGCTCCCGCCCCCCACCTCCCACCCCAGCACGTGCCCCGAAGAGCCTCTCACCTGCCTGCCGCCCGGTGTCGCTCGGGGCTCGCGAAGCGGCTGCCGGTCCCACCCTCGTGGCCGCGGCTGCGCGGACCGGCGGCTGCAGGTGAGGGGCGCGGGCTGCCGGGCCGGCGACCGGAGCCGAGGTGGTGATGCCTGCGGACGGCCCCGGCTCGGGCCCGGCTGTCGCGGCGCTTAGGAAGTAGAAGGGGTTGTAATAGCCCAGCTGCAGGGGCGGCAGGGCGGCTGCCGGGGGAGCGGCGGCGGCTCCGGCGGCCGGGAGGTAGCTGGGCGCGGGCGGCTGGGGGCTGCAGTAGGCGGGGAAGGCGGCCAGGCCGCTGTGCCAGGTGAGGTAGCCGCAGTAGGACTGCCACAGCCACTCGTGCACCTGCCGGGAGTACTCTCGGGCGCTCAGCCGCGCCGGCTTCTCCGGCGGGGCCGCGGCCTCGGACGCCTCACAGCTTGCCGGCTCCTGCAGCCCCGCGCTGGAGCCAGAGTCGGAGCCGGAGGCCGCCTCCCCGCGATTCTCGGGCTCGCGCGGCGGCTCCGATTCCTCAGCCGCGGCCGCGAGGCCCAAGGCTGGGGGCCGGCCCAGGGCCTGGGGTTCGGCCTGCGGGCAGTCCCGGGACAGTGGGGCGGCGGCGGCGGCAGGAAGGCCTCTTAGGGAAGGAACGGACTCCTGGTTCCCTCCGCCGTCGTCCTGCCCGGGAGGGCGGCCTCTGGCTTCCTCTGGCCCCTCCGCCATCGTGGCCTCAGCGGCACCCTCGGCGGTCCTGTCACTGCGCCGTCTCCCTTCCCTACTGGCCCCTCCCCAACAGCCCGGTGGCCACCGCAGCAGCCGCAGGCGTCAACAATCCGCCACCGGAAGCGGAAACCCCGCCCCGTGGACGTCGCCGGGGGGGGCGGGGCGGAGCTAGGAGGCGGGGCGTGGGATGGTGCTTGGAGCCGCCGAGCCGGTTATGGTTATCGAGGCGCTCCCCAGCTGGGCGTCCTGGGATTATCGCTAGTTCCGCTTAACTATCACCCCTCCGCGCCCCCCACTCCCCCCCGCCCCCACACACACCTCTTGCGGATTTTAACGAAGTTGAAGGCCCCAGGCTTCTCCAGATAGTCTCACGGGTTGTAGACTCCGGCTGCTCCTGGAGGAACAGCTGATGGAGGAGTATTTCAGACAGAGGTCCGGGGGTCAGCGCTGCCTTTTCTGTTTGCAGCCGCGACAGTTTTGGTCTCTAAGCACAGGACCTGTTATTTATTTCCGCCTGCATTCATTCCAGTTAACTGGTCCCCTCACCCATTTGTACTCAAGGTGATACAAGGCATATCCTCAAAGGTTAAGAAATTAATAACCAAACTGGGACCTAGCAAGGTAGTATGGCTCAGCTGCAGCGATCTTGATTGTAAAAGAAAAGGGGTTATGTTGATTTAAGAGCTAGATTCTGTCCTTGTCCTGGAGCTAACCTGAGTCTGCAATATCTTACTTTCCACTGCTGCAGACACAACCCTACCTCAGCAAAACTGTGCCTTTCCTCAGACACGTTGTTTCAAACCTTTGGCGCCTGCCTTTCATTTTATGTTCAGGAAAGGCCTTGTTCATATCTCGGGGCTTTGGAACCTCCTCTGAGTACCGTAGCCCAGGCATGATTTCCCCTTCCTCTGAACTATATATGGCACCTTAACGTATTTATATTTTAGTATGCCTTCCGAAGTCCTTAAGTTGGTTAAGTGATAGGCATATATCTTTGTTTCCCCTGTCCCACACAGGAAGGAGATCCACAGGGGCCAGGTACTGTGGGTACAGTTGTCAGCATGATGAATCCCAGAATCATTCTTGACTCTGCTCTGGGAAATGAAAGTAAAAGGCTTAACTTTTCCCCTTAAGAAGCTAATGGATAGGTTAAAGGGAAAGACTTTGATGAAGCACTGGAAGACCTATTTAAGACAATACCAATATAGTATGTATCCAAAACAAGGGGAAGATCGTGGTGGCCTATAGCTAGGTTTATTCTTACAAATGTGGTTTTAAAAATCAACTTTCCTGGTGGTCCAGTGGTTTAGAATCCCTGCCAATGGAGAGGACACAGGTTTGATCCCTGCTCTGGGAAGATCCACCATGCCTTGGGGCAACTATGCCTGTAAACCCCAAATGCTGCCGCCTACGCCTAGAGCTGGTGCTCCACAAGTGAGCCACTGCAATGAGAAGGCCATGCACCGCAAGGAAGCATAGACCCCGGCTCCCCGGCGCTGGCCCCGGCTCCCCCGTGCTGGCCGCAGCTAGAGAAAGCCCAAGTGTAGCGATGAAGACACAGTGCAGCCAAAAGTTAAATAATAAGTGAATAATATTTAAAAAGTCAACTGTGAAGAAACTGTAACGTTTAAACTTGCATTCCAAGTTTGGGTAGGGGAGGAAAGGGAAGAAAGAACAAATAAATGAAGAGAAAATGGAATGAGTGTAAATATCGTGATTATTGGAGACACAGACTTCGTTTTGAATACCACTGGTTAGGTAGCACCTGGCATAGTGCTGCTCACATAGACATTTGTTATTAATCAGGACTCCGCTGCAGTTGTCAGGAATCCAACTGTAATTGATTTAAGGGATAAAAAGTAAATGAATTTATTGACTTGCATAGAAAGTTCTGAAATAGTTTAGATTTCAAGGATACCTAGTTATAGTTAATCAAATAGCTTCAGGGACCACCTTTTTCTTTGCTTTTGAGAAAGTAAGAGTGTTCCTGTTTCAGTAATAAACCTAATTCTAATTGGCTTAAGCCAAGAATAAAATTATTGCCTTTTGTAACCAACAAATTCAGAGGTTTTATATATTATAAGAAGGTTCAACAGTACATCTAATAGGCATTCCAAAAGACGGAAAAAGCAATAATGGCCAGTAATTTTCTAGAATTGAAGAAAGATGACTCTTTACATTGAAGCATCACATCAAGTCTTGGGAAAATAACATATACATACAACACATACATGATGAATTTAAACAAAGAGAAAAATAATAATCTTAAATAGGAGCAGTTAAAATATAACCTAACTAGAAAGAAATGGCATTTACAATGGAAGCCATATTGTCAAAAGTAAAAATATCCTGAAGATAGCGAAACATTTATACTACAGAGGGGAAACTGTGGACAATCTAAAATGTTATAACCAAGTAAGTCATCAGTCAAGAATGAGGATGTGATGTAACGCACCATTGCCAATCCAGACAACACCCTGAACAACCTTAGTACCTTCCTGTCATACTCAGCTAAGGACTGATGTCTCAGGGACATAAAAAAGGAAGTATTCATGAGTCTGTAAAATATAAACAGATTCTGGGAAGGAGGCAGTACATGAATCTCAAATCTCCATGAACCACCAATTCAAAACAAACTGTATAGTGAAACCAAAAATGCATGGATGGGGCAATGTTTACAAAACTAGATAATAGATAATGCCACAGACCCCCAAATACAAGAGTATGAGATCAAACCGCAAATGCAAAATTGCATAGTGTCAATGCCAGAAAAAATCAGATCAAAACTGTGAAGATACTAAGAAAATTATATAAAACGTGAAAGAGAAATTGGAATTTAAAAACTTTCAGAAAGTAACAATTGGGGAAAGAATTACAAATAAGAGGAAAAAGTGGTTTCAGATAAATACTGAACTAGAAGGAACACCAGAGAAGGCGATGGCACCCCACTCCAGTACTCTTGCCTGGAAAATCCCATGGACGGAGGAGCCTCGTAGGCTGCAGTCCACCAGGTTTCGAAGAGTCAGACATGACTAAGCAACTTAACTTTCACTTTTCACTTCCATGCATTGGAGAAGGAAATGACAACCCACTCCAGTGTTCTTGCCTGGAGAATCCCAGGGACGGGGGAGCCTGGTGGGCTGCTGTCTATGGGGTCGCACAGAGTCGGACACAACTGACGTGACTTGCAGCAGCAGAAGGAACACAGAAGTAAATACAGGTGATGCTCAAGAAAACTAGACTTTGAAGATGAGATTTTAAGTAAAACAGGTAGGAATGATTTTAGAGAAAAGATAAATATTGAGGACAAGTAAAGAAAATCCAACATATGGATTAAAAGTTCTTGATAAAACCATAGCTAGCTAACAGAACAAAACACATTATAATTCAAGAGAATCTTCCCTGAAATAGAACATATGTACATATATTCTATTTATATATATATTCACACATATATTCATATATGTATTTGAAGTCTCATGCTGAAAGAATATACTATGTACCTGAAAACACTCAGAATAAACAAGATATATTCTACGTAGTAAAATTACTGTACGTTTCTTAAAATGGTCATTTAGGTAAAAAAATATTTCTGAAAGAAAATTGGATTACCATAATACTTCAAAATTACTACTTCATGTAGTAATACTTCATGTGAGGAGAAAATGGTGAAATATTTAAAATACTCAAAGAAAATGAGAACCAAGAGCTCTGTGTCCAGCAAAACTGACTTTCAAATATAAAAGTGTATTTGTTATCAAAACAAAAGAACTCAGACTATCATTTATTTGAGTTTTTCCTGAGGAGTGAAGCTCAGTAACCAAAATTACTCACAGTGACTTGAAATATTACATTTAGAACCAAGACTAAAAGAAGATTTGTCTCAGTCAGGGTCTAGTCAAGAGATAGAAACTACATAGTAATTTGAACCGAGGACTATGTTCAATACTATGAAGAATTATTAATAGAACTGGAATAAAAGGAGGCTGACTGCTAACAGGCAAAGAGAACACTTAGTGTATAGGAGGAAGAGTAGATACAGAGAGAAGCCACCACTCAAACTGAAATAGAGTGGCCAAGAAACACCCTGGCCCTGGCCCTGGCCCCTGACCCCACACCCCAGCCACCTCCTACTTGAAGAGGGCATAATTGTGGCTCACTGCTGTGGCCCCCATCGGTCAGTCAGTCGGTCAGTTCAGTTGCTTTGTTGTGTCCGACTCTTTGTGACTCCGTGGACTGCAGCACACCAGGCCTCCCTGTCCATCAGCAACTTCCGGAGTTTACCCAAACTCATGTCCATCGAGTCCGTGATGCCATCCAGCCATCTCATCCTCTGTCATCCACTTCTCCTCCCGCCTTCAATCTTTCCCAGCGCCAAGGTCTTTTCAAATGAGTCAGTTCTTCTCATCAGGTGGCCATATTATTGGAGCTTCAGCTTCAACATCAGTCCTTCCAATGAACACTCAGGACTGATCTCCTTTAGGCTGGACTAGTTGGATCTCCTTGCAGCCCAAGGGACTCTCAAGGGTCTTCTCCAACACTACAATTCAAAAGCATCAGTTCTTCTGTGGCCCCAATGGAACCCATTAAATCCTCCCTGGAGTTCTTGGAGAAGCTATCCAGAGAGAAATGACTTTATCAGAGTTCACTGCAAAGTGCCCAGAGCAGCCACTTTCAGGAAGGTGATATGCCAGCAGCATACCACTCCATGAAGCCATCTAAAACATGGTGTTTTTGGGGAAACTGCCCTGGGAAGCTGCTGCTTGTTGTGGGCAATGCTGGAAGGAACCACCGGCTCTGCAGGGGAGCCCAAAGAGATAAGCACACAAGAATCAGAAAGAGAAGCCTCTTCCTTCTCCAGTACCTCCATGCCTCCACTCCCAAGAGCACCCTCCATTAACAAAGCCTAACATTAAACCAGCTGATATTGGAGAAGTATTTGCAGAGTTCAGCTCCATTATTGCACAGCAAACAAAGATCTGGAGCTGAGAGCCACAAAGAGTATAATCTGAGATGGATTTATAATCTGAAATATTGGTACAAAATTACTGTAAAACTGGGAAGGAGTTTGGGAAGAGCATTAGCAAAAATTTAACTTTTCAGTGTATTGATGATGGCAATATTAGAGGAAATGGCAACCCACTCCAGTATTCTTGCCTGGGAAATCCCATGGACAGAGGAGTCTGGCAGGCTACAGTCCATGGGGTTGCAAAGGGTCAGACATGACTGAGCACACACACACACACACACATATATATACACATACGTATGTAATATGGGGTGAAATGAGTAATTATCATGAGTATCAAATATCTAGTTTCCTGCATTATTTTCACTAGCAGTGTTCACTGTTACCAGCTGGACTGCAGTTTGAAATACCAACTCCCACTTAAAGAAGCAAAGATTACTTGGAGAATTGGATGATTCTAGATCTGGGGCAGGAAATGTATAGAATCAACATAATATATCTTATCATACCAGAGAGCAGAGGAACTATTAAAGACTTCTAGGGTCACGTCCAGAGGACCCAGGAAGGCTAACTTGAAGAAGTTCTCCATCGGTCAAAGATGGGATAATTTGAGTTTCAATAAGGGTGATAATTGGAGAAGGCAATGGCAACCCACTCCAGTACTCTTGCCTGGCAAATCCCATGGATGGAGGAGCCTGGTAGGCTGCAGTCCATGGGGTCGTTAAGAGTCGGACACGACTGAGCAACTTCACTTTCACTTTTCACTTTCATGCATTGGAGAAGGAAATGGCAACCCACTCCAGTGTTCTTGCCTGGAGAATCCCAGGGACCGAGGAGCCTGGTGGGCTGCTGTCTACGTGGTCTCGCAGAGTTGGACACGACTGAAGTGACTTAGCAGCAGTAGCAAGGGTGATAATTAGAATGGATTGACACCGTATAAATAAGTTTACATACATAAATTCATAATAATGTATAGTCTTACCAAAGAGATCAAACCTGAATCTAATCAATCCGACTTTTCCAACACCACTTTTCCAACACTCTGGATTCAACTGCCAATTTACAGGAAATAGAGGACAAAGACATACTGAAATACACCATTAGTGTGAAAATTGCTCAGTCATGTCCAACTGTTTGCAACCCCATGGACTGTAGTCCATGTAATTCTCCAGGTCAGAATACTGGGGTGGGTAGCCTTTCCATTCTCCAGGGGATCTTCCCAACCCAGGGATCGAACCCAGGTCTCCTGCATTGCAGGCGGATTCTTTACCAGCTGAGCCACCAGGGAAGTACCATTAGTGTACAGTCTGCAAAATCCGGACTGTGGGGAACCCAAGTCAGACAGCTGAGTTCAGTAGATAAATTGTATGAAAAAGAGTGAGGAGAACCACTGGATTAAAGGAAATAAAAGACATTAGATTAAAAGGCATCAAATTATCCTAAATGATACATTAGAACAGTTAGACTAATTGATAGTTTCAGGACATTACATTAACAAAACCTAGAATACACATGCTTTTCAAGTGCACATGGAATATCCTCATGTTATTGTTGCTCAGTTGCCAAGTCGTGTCCAACTCTTCACAACCCCATGGATTGCAGGCCTCCCTGTCCCTCACCATCTCCCAGATTTGCCCAAGTTCATGTGCATAGCATCTGTGGAACATCCTCATACCACATACTAAGACACAAAGTAAGCCTCAACAAGTCTGAGACTATATAAATTATTTCAGTCATCTTTTCTGACCACAAAAGCATTACTGCTGCTGCTAAGTCGCTTCAGTCGTGTCCGACTCTGTGCGACCCATAGACGGCAGCCCACCAGGCTTCCCCGTCCCTGGGATTCTCCAGGCAAGAACATTGGAGTGGGTTGCCATTTCCTTCTCCAGTGCATGAAAGTGAAAAATGAAAGTGAAGTTGCTCAGTCGTGTCCGACTCCTAGCGACCCCATGGACTGCAGCCTACCAGGCTCCTCCATCCATGGGATTTTCCAGGCAAGAGTACTGGAGTGGGGTGCCATTGCCTTCTCCGAAAAAGGCATTAAACAGTATGAAACTAGAAATCAACCACAGAAAAAGAAATGAGAAGAAAAAGATTACATTGCGACTAAACAACGTACTACTAAGAACCCAATGGGTCAATGATGAAATCAAAGAGGAAATTTTAAAATACCTTGAGACAAATGACAATGAAAACACAACCATACAAAATCTATGAGATGTAGCAAAAGCAGTTCTTGGAAGGAAATTCATAGCAATACAGGCCTTCCTCATAAAATAAGAAAGATCTCAAATAAACAACCTTACCTACTACCTAAAAGAATTACAGAACGTAGAACAAACACAGACAAAAGTCAACAGAAGAGAGGAAATAATAAAGATCAAAGATGAAATAAATAAAATAGAGATTAAAAAACAATAGAAAAAAATCAATAAAACCAAGAGCTGGTTCTTTAAAAGGGTAAATAAGATTGACAAACAGGGGTGTCAAAATTGACAAACAGAGGCCAGGCTTACAGTGAAGAGAGGACCCAACTAAACAAAATAAATGAGAAAGGAGAAATAACAACCAATACTGCAGAAATACAAAAAACCCTAATTGAATATTACAAACAATTGCATGTCAACAAATTTGACAACCCAGAAGAAATGTACCAGTTTCTAGAAACATACAGCTCACCAAAACTGAACCAAGAAGAAATAGATAATTTTAACAGACTGAAAGTGAAATGGAATCTGTAATTCCAAAAAAAAAAAAAAAAAACCCTCTCCACAAACAAAAGTCCAAGACCAGATGGCTTCACAGGCAAATTCTACCAAAAATACCTTTTCAAACTCTTCTAAAAGACTGAAGAGGAACGAATACTGCCAAAGACATTCTATGAAGCCACCATCACCCTGATACAAAACTAGACAAAGACACTACCAAAAAAGAAAGTTATAAACCAATATCCTTGATGAATAAAGATGCAAAAATTTTCAACAAAATATTAGCAAACCAAATCCAACAACACATAAAAAAGATCATATCCCATGACCAAGTTGGATTCATCCCGATGTCACAGGATGGTTCAACACACACAAATCAATCAGTGTGATACATCACTTCAACAAAGGAAAAGATAAAAACCAATGATCATCTCAATAGATGCAGGAAAAAAATTTGGCAAAATTCAACATCCATTCATGATGAAAACTTTTTGCCAAATCGGGTATAGAGGGAACACATCTCATCATAAAAGCTATTTATGACAAACATACACCCAATATAATACCCAATGGTGCAGAGCTGAAAGCCTTTCTGCTAAAATCCAGAACAAGATATGACTGCCCACTCTCACCACTTCCTTCACATAGAATTGGAAATCCTAGTCATAGCAATCAGACAAGAAATAAAAGGTATCCAAATTGGAAGGGAAGAGGTAACATTGTCATTATATGCAGATGACACAATACTCTATAGAAAACCCTAAAGACTCCACACAAAAACTACGGGAACTGATAAACAAATTCAGCAAGGTAGCCAAATACAAGATTAACATACGGAAATCGGTTGCATTTCCTTACACTAACAATGAGATATCAGAAAGCGAATGTTAAAAAACAAAACCTTTTAAAATCATGTCAAAACAATAAAATATTTAGGAGTAAACCTGACCAAGGAGGTGAAAGACCTATATGCTGGGAATTAAAAAACATTAATAAAGGAAACTGAAGATGATTCAAAGAAATGGAAAGATATCCTATGCTCTGGGAATGGAAGAATTAATATTGTTGAAGTGGCCATACTATCCAAAGCAATCTACAGATTTAATGTGCTCCCCATCAAATTACTCATAACATTTTTCACAGAACTAAAACAAATAATCCTAAAACTTATGTGGAACTGTAAAAGACTCAAGTTTGCCAAAGCAATCCTGAGGAAAAAGAACAAAGCAGGAAGCATAACCCTCCCAGGATTCAGCCAATACTACAAAGCTAGGGTAACCAAAACAGTTTTTGTATTGGCGCAAAAACAGACATATGGATAAATGGGACAGAATAGAGAGCCCAGAAATTAACCCACACACCTATAGTCAATTAATCTTCAACAAATGAGGCAAAATACACAATGGAGAAAAGACAGTCTCTTCAGCAAGTGGTGTTGGAAAAGTTGGACAGCTGCAGGTGGATCAATGACGAGCAGGCCCTCCCATTGAAACAGGGCCTTGCCCCTCCCCCACCATGCCCTCTGCCTGCCCTTTGTCTGTGGAAAACTTCAGTCAAAGAATAAGTTTCATCACAGAAGAGAGAAGAGTGGAAACAAAGGAAAACCGTCAAAGGAGACCAAATAATAACAATGTAGTCATTAAGCATAGTCAAGAACCTTTAGTTCTTTCTCAAGGGCTGTAGATAAAATTCTGAACCATATCTTGTGACGGGTCTTCTAAATGCTAAAACATCAGGTGCAGAAGTTAACTACATGATGACCAGACTGCATCCAGACATAAGCTGCCACAATTCCAAAAACTGACCACGAAGAATCGGGAACAAATGAACTCTGGAACTGAAGATTGCTATGCTATGCTATGCTAAGTCACTTCAGTCGTGTCCAACCCTGTGTGATCCCATAGACAGCAGCCCACCAGGCTCCCCCGTCCCTGGGATTCTCCAGGCAAGAACACTGGAGTGGGTTGTCATTTCCTTCCCCAATGCATGAAAGTGAAAAGTGAAAGTGAAGTCGCTCAGTCGTGTCCGACTCTTAGCGACCCTATGGACTGCAGCCCACTAGGCTCCTCCGTCCATGGGATTCTCCAGGCAAGAGTACTGGAGTGGGATGCCATTGCCTTCTCCGAGGAACTGAAGATTAACTGTACCTAAAATCACCAAGCAGGGGGGGCAAAAGATTTTATGGATAGAAGCGGGGGTGGCTACACGCAGACATAGCACAGTCATCCCTAACAGTCATCTTCAAATTGATTAGTCAGACCACTATTGGTCAATTTGAAGATGACTGTTAGGGATGACTGTGCTATGTCTGCATGTAGCCACCCCCGCTTCTATCCATAAAATCTTTTGCCCCGCTGCTTGTTGGGGGGTGGGGGGAGTTGGTCTTTGGACAGAAGTCTGCCATCTTCTTCCTGTCCCTCCAGTGACTGGCATCTGAAATAAAGCAAATTTTTCTCTTCACCAACCTAGCCTCTTTATTGGCTTTTGAGCAGTGATCAGTCGGACCCCACACACACTCTTTCAGTAACAGATTTTGGTGGCCCAACCTGGGGCTGGCTGCTGCTGGCTCCTGCTTTCATGGCACCTGACTGTCCTGGGTTTTTCAGGGGAGAACTGTGGCCATGACAGTGTATTAGCCTGTTGTTTATGGCTGGCCAGCCCCAAGTAGGGAACTGGGGGGACGTTCCTAGCTGCTGCAAAAACCATTTGTTTTGAGGATCCTCCCTGTTTCTCCCCTGCTCGGCACTGGTTGCCAACTTAGGCTTTTCTTTTGTGGAATGGGAACTTGCACTTGGGACAAGCTGACGAGCTCCAAAACCAGGTAAATCCACCGGTGTGCACATGGGCAGCCTTCCCATTTGTGAGTACTAGTGCTGTTTGGGCAGTCTTGCTAATTGGTTCTGACTGCCGCTGAAGACTGTTTGTGAGCACTGCCTGCTATTTGGACATTTTTCCCAATTGCTTCTGATGTCTGTCTGCCTTTGAGGACCATTTTGAAGCATGAAGTGCTATTTGGGCATTCTGGCCAATTGAGTCTGACATCTGACTACTGTCGAGGACTGTTTATGTTGGGGAAGTGTTTGTTTGGGATTTCATACGGGTCACCTTCAAAGAGTGTTTGTAATAGCTGTGTGAGTGTGTACTCCATCTGTATGATTGGTACTCTTGTTGACTTATATATAATGGTCCATTCAGGTCCAATTCATTAAGAAAAATTTTACCCATGAAATTATGACTAAAAAGAAGTGATTTTTTGGGGGGACAATGTATGTTTGGCAACAGTATCCTTTAAAGTCTGGAGAAGATACGTTAAGATGAAACTCTTGAAATTAAAACAAAAACAAAAACGGTTCATTTTGCATATGCCGTTAGGGAAAGCCAGCTTGATAAAACACTTTTTTCAGACTCTGAGGAAACAAAAATATGCCTAGCAGAAAATCTGAAGTTAACACTTATCACGTCCTTAAAATATAAATACAGTCCACTTTGCCTGGATCTTCAGCCTTGGGTTAATAGTAAAAATTCAAATCAAAAAGAAAAAAGAAAAGGAGGGAAGCCTTTTAAAATTGAGTGTGTAAATTTGGCTATTCTGACTGATAAGTTTAATTGCAATGCCTAATTCATGAAATGTAAAAAAAAATGAAACAATGAGATCTCTGTTTATCTGGATGTTTGTATGTCTCAATATGTGTTTTTGTCCTTGGATAATATTGCTGAGGTTTATTTGTAAAACAGCTGTATATAATTGGCCTTAAACAGAAATAAACACTTATAAATCAAACAAATCTAAATTTACCTGCTTTTGTCTTCTTGTAAGACCAAGAGGGAAACTAAAGATGTTTTGGTTTATTAAACATGCATGTTGTAACACTGAAGAAAAATTATGCTATGAAAAAAAGTTTTTTTTTTTTTAAGGTTATAGAATATATTCTTAAGTTTGCCAAATAGAAAATGCTGGTGTAACATTTTAATCACTTGTTTCTTGGTTTTGTTAATGTATTCAAGGATTAAAAATTGTGATATATCAAAACGATAAGGGAACCATTTTAGTATGTAAAGCAAGTCGGATACGTGCTGTGTGTGAAGAAAAGGTATAAAAAATAGAGATGTTTTTGGTTAGAAAAAAACGATAATAATTTTGTCCTACAGTTGTTTGTTTCTGGATGAGGAAATACAGGACAAATTTCTTTGGATCCAGAAGATGATAAAAGGTTTATTAAAAAGGAACTCTGAGAAAAGAATTTTGTATGTTGTCAGGATTAAGATTAGACTGAATTTAATTAGGTAAATGAATTTTGTTATTAACAGTAAACTGATGCAAGACTGAATTTGGTTTTGTCTCTCTGTTAAGAAAGCAAAGTTCTCCTGGAATATTGATCTGATTTTGGTTAATACAGACTTCTAACGGAAAATAATTGCTTTGTTTCTAAGCATACTTTTGACCCTAATATTCAAGATGGAAAAATCGTCCAGTAAAGATGTTACAGAGTGTAACTACGCATGGTCTGTAGCACTGCTGCCTTTAAGGGTGTAGGTGATAAACTGTGCGGCCTACAAAGCATTTCCCTGTTAACCTCTGGGCCTGTTCATGGCATCTGATTAGTTTCCCCAGCATGGACAACTAGGCAAACACATAAATAAAAAGAAGGCCTAGCAATGAGGGGCGTGGGTGGGCCAGAGCAAGCGAAAGAACCACTCTGGCAACACTGGAAAAATATATTGATTATCAGTGCTTCCTATGAAAGGAGTTACAGTTAAAAGGGGAAAATGATGGAAGAAATTTTCACACACTGAGGTGTGGGGAAGTCATTCTGACCTTTACTTTGAACTTTAGGCTAGCCAAAGCAGCCTGTTTGTGGCCTATGAAATATATATGTACATCTGCTTTAACCATTAAGAGAAAAATATATTCAGAGGAAAATACAAAGATGCATTTTTATTATTATCCTCATTGTAATGTGTCTAGTCATTTTCAAACGTTTGTCCAGGTGCTATGAAAGTTTATTCCCGGTCTTGTTCTGTAGCTGTCCCATCTTGAGGAGGGTCAAAGAACAGTGGGGACTGAAATGGAGCAGGACCATATGGTCCTTGCCCCCCATCCCCCAGCCCCGACCATGTCTTCTGCCTGCCTTCTGCCTGTGGAAAAGTTTAGTCAAAGAAGCTTAATCAGAGAAGAGAGAAATGTGGAAACAAAGGATAACAGCCAAAGGAGACTAAATAACAATAATGTAGTTATTAAGCATGGTCAAGGACCTTTAGTTCTTTCTCAAGGGCCCTAGATTTTATTCTGAGCCATATCCTGTGAGCTGTCTTATAGATACTAAAACACCATGTGGAAAAGCTAACTACATGATGACCAGACTGTACCCAGGACGTGAGCTGCTACAATTCCAAGAACTGGCCACAAAGAAACGGGAACCAGTGAACCCTGGAACTGAAGATTAACTGTACCTAAAACCACCAAGATGACGCTGGTCGGACCACTGATGATCAATCTGAAGATGACTGTTAGTGATGACTGTGCTATTTCTGCATGTGGCCGCCCCCACTTCTGTTTATAAAATTTCTTGCCCCATTGCTTGTTGAGGAGGGAGGAGTTGGCTTTTGGACAGATGTCCACTACCCTCGCCCACCCTCAGTTGCTGGCATCTGAAAGAAAGCAAATTTTCCTTTCCACCAACTTGTCCTGTTTACTGGTTTTTGAGTAACAAGCAGCTGGACCCACCACACTCTTTCAGTAACACCACCACACACAAAAATAAACTCAAAATAGCTTAAAGACTTAAATATAAGACACAACACCATAAAACTCCTAGAAGAGAACATAGGTAAATCATTCTCAGACACAGACCTAAGAAAACACTGATATGATCTAACTCCCAAGGCAATAGAAACAGAGACAAAATTTTAAAATGGGACCTAATCAAACACGAGCAAAGGAAACCATAAACAAAATGAGAAGAAAACCTACAGACTGGGAGAACATATTTGCAAATGAAGTGACTGACAAAGGCTTAATTTCCAAAATGTTAAAACAGCTCATACAACTCAATATTAAAAAGCAAATAACCCAATCAAAAAGTGGGCAGAAGACATAGACGTTTTTCCAAAGAAGACGCACAGATGCCCAAAAGATACATGCAAAGATGCTCAACGTAACTATTTGAGAAACACAAATCAAAACTACCAGGAGGTGCCACCTCACACCAGTCAGAACAGCCGTCCTTAAAAAGCCTACATATAAGAAATTCTAGAAAGGGTGTAGAGAAAAGGAAACCCTCTTACACTGTTGGGAGGAAAGTAAACTGGTGCAGTCATTATGGAAAACAGTATGAAGCTTTCTTGAAAAGCTAAAAAGAGAGCTACCTTATGACCCAGCAATTCCACCCCTGGGTATGTATCTGGACAAAATTATAATTCAAAGAGAAACATGCCTCCCCAGTGTCCATAGCAGCACTGTTCACAACAGCCAAGACATGGACACAATCTAAATGTCCATCGAGAGATGAATGGATAAAGAAGACGTGATGTATATACATCTTTGTTATCATACACACATATATACATACAACGGAATACTATTTTCCTCTGTACACTCCCAAGGGGTGAAGGGGTGGGAGAGGTAAGGGTTGGGAGCTTGGGATTAGCAGATACAAATTATTATAATAGGATAAACAATAATGTCTGACTGTATAGCACAGGGATTCAATACACTGTGATAAACTATAATGGAAATGAAAATGAAAAATAATATGATATGCTAATAGAATCACTTTGCGGTATAGCAGAAATTAAGACAACACTGTAAATCAACTATACTTCAATAAAATATTTTTTTAAAGACATCAAAATAAAAAATAAGAGTAAGATGATAGAGTCTAAATATATACTTAAAGAGTTTTAAAAATTGTGACTGTCCTAGTTAGGATAGTGACTACTTTTGGGTCAGTGAGGGGTTTGTGATTGGAATGGAGAACACAGGCTTATGGTGTGGCTGACAAAACTCTGATTTGGGAAGCGAATACACATACGTTCACCTGGTAAAAACCCATCAAGCTGTTAGTGAAAGTGGTAAAAGATGGAGAATTTTTCACTCACATACCTAAAATCTAAAGGACATACGTTAGTGAGAGGGAAATGGAACTCAAAAGCAAGGGATGAAAGGCAAAAAAGAAATGACTTTGAGAAAATAAGATCCTAAGGGTCTAATTCCTGAGCTAAATAAATTTGGGAGTCTGGAAAAGCATGGGGAATTGACCACATTCACTCCTTTTCTTTCCAAAGCACCCACTGAAGTGAAATAGAGGAATAAAATTACAGAATTAACAAGGTGGCTGCAGTTTTGCAAGACAGAAGGTCACTGACTTGAGGACAGGCTCAGAACTTGGAGGTACATATGGGTTCTTTGGGAACTGGAAGTGGAGTACAGTGCTCACAGGGAAATGATAAGTGAGTCTGTATGCTGAATGTGTGTATTTGTGTATTCATTAGCCCAGTTGTATCCAACACTTTTCGACCCCATGGACTATATGGACTTTAGCCCCCCAGGCTCCTCTGTCCATGGAATTTTCCAGGCAAGAATACTGGAGTAGGTTGCCATTTCCTACTCCAGGGAATCTTCCCGACTCAGGGATCAAAGCCCTGTCTCTTGCATCTCCTGCATTGGCAGGAGGATTCTTTACCACTGCACCATCTGGAAAGCTGAATATGTGACTCCTCACACCCCAATTTTTTCCTGTTCCTTTTTTTGAAATCCCATCAGCCAAACCCATGCCTCCCAAACTGAATATTGGAGTGTTCTTTGGAGAAACCAAATCGTGGCAGAGAAAGCCTTCTATATGTTGCCATTTGGAGTTCCAAGAGCAAAAGTTTGGTTTACCAGCTTATCACTCCACCCTGAAGCCTATTAAGAGTAGAAAAGCTTATGGAAAGAAGTCCCCTACACAAAAGTGAAATCTATAAATCTCAATCTACGAGTTGTGGAGCATAATAATTGATGAGTATTTGACAATTAAAAAGATAATTGGATAGATGATATACAGAAAACCTGGGGGGCTCCCCAGGCGGCACTAGGGGTAAAGAACACACCTGCCAATGAAGGAGACATGGGAACCTGGGTCTCCTGCATCACAGGCGGGTTTATTACTGTCTGTACTACCAGGGAAGACTGAACTCTACTTCTAAAAAAGATCCTGCTGCTACTGCTGCTAAGTCGCTTCAGTCGTGTCCGACTCTGTGCGACCCCATAGATGGCAGCCCACCAGGCTCCCCCGTCCCTGGGATTCTCCAGGCAAGAACACTGGAGTGGGTTGCCATTTCCTTCCCCAATGCATGAAAGTGAAAAGTGAAAGTGAAGTCACTCAGTCGTGTCCGACTCTTAGCGACACCATGGACTGCAGCCTACCAGGCTCCTCTGTCCATGGGATTTTCCAGGCAAGAGTACTGGAGTGGGGTGCCATCGCCTTCTCTGAAAAAAGATCCTGAGGAGGCTGCAAAGGAAGAGCAGGCTGCTGCTGAGAAAGGCTGTCACCTAGGGAGAATTTCGGTGTGAATGGACTGCTCCAGCTCCTGGGCTGACGGCTACTCAGCCTGAGGGCACAGACTGGTCTCAAGGAGCACAGGTGCCCCCTGTGGACACAGACCAGCAGTTCCCTGCTGAGGACTGGAGCGCTCATCCAGCCACTGGAGTCTCATCCGCAGCTTCCACCACTCAGGACCCTGAATGAGGAAGAGCCACCTCCGAGTGGGGCTTAAGCTGTCCTCCTACAGACTCTTCAACAGAGAGAGGAAATAAGGATGACAGAAAAGAAACTGTGAAAAAAATAACAAGAAAAAAAAAAAAGACCCAGGACAGGAAACATTAATCACAGTTACTACTCAGCCCATCACCGAATAATATTTAGAGTCATAATAATATCAACACAGTTATTTTAACCAGAACTTGTGATGTATTTACTATGAGAGAACGGGAAATAGAGGAAGTGGGGGAAGGGATGTCAGCTCAGGGCTGATCTCGTTAAGTCAGTCAGTCGTTGACTTCTCAAACCGGAACTTCTGTTCTGTCATTCTGAGTCATGGGATGAGCGTGTGACCTGAGCTCAGCAAGTTGGACGGGCTCACCTGGGACTTGGAAACTTGAACCAAGTGACCCAGGGATGGCACAAATGTAATGCCAGCAGAGATCCCTGATAAGACTTTTGATTAGCTCTTGCTGCCTGCATGTCTTCCTTTAAGTCCAGAGACTGATGTTCTTCTAGTAAATTCCTCTTACATGTTAAGTTAGCAAGGGCTGGTTTGTGATCCTTCTACTAAAGAAACTTGATTGGATCCAGCTATTAAAAAGTCATCGATGGCTTTACCTGAGTAGTTCCTTGGGGTGAAGGGCGAAAGGCTGATTGAAGGTGAGGAAGTAGACACAGTACTTGCATTCTCATCTTCCAGGAGTTTATTTTGGAAGAGGAGGCATTAGGAAAGTAGCTAATAATTGTAAGCCATGTTTGAATCCATGAAGGAAATGGCAACTCACTCCAGGATTCATGCCTGGAGAATTCCGTGGACAGAGGAGCCTGGAAGGCTACAGTCCATGGGGTCATAAAGAGTCGGACATGACTGAGCGACTAACATTTTCACTTTTTCTGTGTTAGGGTAACTGAAGAGTTCCTAAAAATTGGGCAGCCGTGCAGCTGTTGTTTTAGAATTGATTTCTCTAATCTTTAGTGATATTTAGTTTATCAACATATTTCAACTATTCTTTTTAGTAATATTGACAAACCCACTGCCTGATGGCAAATTGCTTTTGTCTGATCTGATATGCTGGTGGAAAATAATTTGAAAAAAAGTATATAACCACTACCAGAAGTTTCACCTGAAAAGATGTTCCATGCACCAAATAAAAGATTAAATATTAAGATAATTTGATCTCTAACTTTTAGAAATACACATAAAACAAGGTATCTTTTCCTTCTCTAGCCAAACTTGGAGCAAGTCACTATATGATGCTTTTCTGCCCTCCAGCGGTTGTCACACAGCATTAAGAAATTTATCATCTGCTCTATAATATTGTTTAAGAATACATTCTCTTCATAACAGAATTTTAGGAATTCAAAGTGATTTATAAATGTGTCAGCATCCATAGAGGCACACGATATTCTTGAAAATGGGCAGACTCATAAAGCAACACTCTCAGTGCAAACTGACTTCAGACAACCAGTAGGTGGAGGAATTTCCAAAGCTAAGAACCACCACAGTCTCCAAACCCGATTTCAGAACCTGAGATCTTAAAAATCATGCCTCCAATTTTGCCCATTTTATACGGACAGAAACCAAGAACTGTTGACTAGCTCTGAGTCGTGTATACATATACGATGCTGTTGTTGCCTTGCTAAGTCGTGTGCAACTCTTTTGCAGCCCCATGGATTGTAGTCTGCCAGGCTCAGGCTCTTCTGTCCATGGGATTCTACAGGCAAGAAAACTGGAGTGGGTTGCCATTTCCTTCTCCAGGTTATCTTCCCGACTCAAGGATTGAACGCATGTCTCCTGCTTGACGGGCATGTTCTTTACCATTGTGCCACCTGGGAAGCCCATATATATATATACACAGTGCCCAGGAAATTCCAGTAAAAGGAAAGACTGTTTTAGGTTAGGATTAGATTTTACTTGTGAGATATGAGAACTGGGGGTGAGGTGAGAGCTTTTTAGGTATGAATGGTTCGATCCTTGGGTTGGGAAGATTCCCCTTGAGAAGGGAATGGCTACCCACTCCAGTGATCATGCCTTGAGAATTCCATGGATACAGTCCATGGGGTTGCAAAGAGTCGGACATGACTGAGTGACTTTCACTTTCAACTTTCAAGCTTGAGATAAAAAGCTGAAACTGAATAGGGTGACTATGATGTAAGGGAGGAAAGAAGCCAGAAAGAGAGAGTCCCGGTGAGATGTTGGAAAGTGTTACGATATACAGAAGGGTCAAGAAAGGGGGCTGAGTTTGGCTTTCGTACAGTCAGCAATGGAACACTGTTACGAAACACAAAGAAAATATTTATAAACTATCGAGTGTTGATACATCATGATGTACATGAAAACCATTGATTTGCCTCTGTCTGCACGACTGAACAACTTCACTTTCACTTTTCACTTTCATGCATGGGAGAAGGAAATGGCAACCCACTCCAGCGTTCTTGCTTGAAGAATCCCAGGGACGGTGGAGCCTGGTGGGCTGCCGTCTATGGGGTTGCACAGAGTCGGACATGACTGAAGCGACTTAGCAGCAGCAGCAGCTGCTGCTGCTCCTTTATTTATTAACACTGGAAGCAACGAACCCAAGGGGAAAAACCATGGAAGCTTTTGACCACCAGATCAATTTAGCCCTCATCTCACTAACTCAGATTCTTTCCTTGAAATTTCCCCCTTGACCTTGCACACCTCCTGCCAAACTTCTTCCTGAGTTCCCTCCACAGCCCCATTATTACTGCTTTTACATGGTTTTTCTTATCTTCATGATAAAGTGGGATTCCCCCTGAAGGCCGATTTGGAGTCATAACATGTAGGACATTAACTGAAACGTCGTATCAACTTCATCTAATGCCAACTCTGTTCTTGGCCCCCATCATCCTTTTTAAAGAATGAAAAATTCCATAATTCTGCTGGTTTCTTCTCCATTTTCTCCGTTATCAGAGAGTTTTGTTGATCTGTACACTCTTCTAAATTTAATATCCTGGCTCATTTGACTCTCATTTGCTAACCATGATAACATACGTGCTTTTTATACAGTAGGCTGCCCCACCGCTACTCTGTCAGCTTTGTGCCTAAATAGGCCATATCATATTTTTACCTATCAGACTGGGAACATCACTAAGATTGATGGTACCCAGTGTTGATGAGATATGGAAAAACAGGTTCACTCATAGTTTGTGGAAGTGTAAGATTGCACAGCTTTTTAAAAGGACAATTTGGCAGTATCCATTAACATTAAAAACCCTAGACTTGTGACTCATTAATCCGCCTTTTAGAAATCTACCTTATAGAAATATAAGCACAAGGGTATAAAGATGCAAGTCAAGCATATTTCCTGTAGGATTATTTATAATATTAAAACAATAAAAAAATGAGCTAGTCATCAAAATTAAAAGATTAGAAAGCAGAATGATAGTATAACTTGTCAACAAATCCAATAACTAGTTTTCAGAAAGGAAAAAACAATACATAAAATTCTGGTAATGCTAATTAAGAAAAAAGAAGAAATTACAACTAAAACATTATTAAAAAGTATATGTTTTTTTGAATGTCTTTAAAATGATTGGATGTTTAGTAATCACTAAAAACTATGAGAAATGTAATAATCAAGTGCTCATGTTTAGTCTGATAAATTCAAACAATAATAAGAACAGAAAGAGTGAAGATTTTTTTCTCCTCTAACCCCATACTCCAAAGATAGCCTTTCTATATTTTTCTCTGTTATAATGATGATGAAAATAATATTGACTAAAACATCTATAATTTCTACTATGTGGTATACATATACTTAACTTATATGCAGAGTACATCATGAGAAATGCTGGGCTGGAGGAAGCACAAGCTGGAATCAAGATTGCTGGGAGAAATATCAATAACCTCAGATACGCAGATGACACCACCCTTATGGCAGAAAGTGAAGAAGAACTAAAGAGCCTCTTGGAAAGCGAAAGAGGAGAGTGAAAAAGTTGGCTTAAAGCTCAACATTCAGAAAACTAAGATCATGGCATCTGGTCCCATCACTTCATGGGAAATAGATGGGGAAACAGTAGAAACAGTGTCAGACTTTATTTTTGGGGGCTCCAAAATCACTGCAGATGGTGACTGCAGCCATGAAATTAAAAGACGCTTACTCCTTGGAAGGAAAGTTATGACCAACCTAGACAGCATATTCAAAAGCAGAGACATTACTTTGCCAACAAAGGTCTGTCTAGTCAAAGCTATGGTTTTTCCAGTGGTCATGCATGGATGTGAGAGTTGGAC